>NW_022146996.1:3425003-4733724 GCF_002938485.1 Sitophilus oryzae
TCTAAAATGTTTACAGCGTGTTTATTAGATGATATTAAAAAATATGTGTTAATTTCCAGACGAATTCAATGGGATTTAACACTAGCCAGACGCGAATAAAGATTTTAAATGAGCGCGATAAGAAAGTCTTATGAGTATCTATAAGCGCGAGAAAGATAGTTTATTGAGACCCGGTCGGCAGCTGATGCGGCGACGTAACAGCATTTTGGAGTCGTAAAAACTTAACTAATATTGAATAAATAAAAAGAAACATTTCTTAATAAAGTGTATGATTGAAATACTTTCAATGAGAATACTTTTTAATTTAAGTATTTTGTATCTGAAAGAATAAAAAGACGAATAATTATTTAAAAATTAGCATAATATTAAATATTTTTTTTTCAAACGTCAGAAAAGTATAATATAATTATTATTATACTTTTGTAACATATTATATAATTATTAATTTTTGCGACCTGATTGACAATATAAAAAAGTCATTTTAACGCCTAAGCATAAAAGTAAAGCACTTTTGCTTACTTTTGAATCTATTTAGAAAGATTAACAATGGTAGGTACTTTAATAAAATTCCAGAATACTTATTTTTTTAGCACTGTACATGGTACCCTTTTGTCGGGACAACGTTTTCTGGTAAAACCACTTCTTTCAATTTTAAACCATGTTGTTGGCGCACTTTTAAAAATTCTTTGCCTTTTTGTATTCTGCCTTCATTAAAAACAATTATTCTAAACTATTTACACTATGCACGTCAATATTTAATTTATAAATACATTTTTGTACATGGTAACTTAATTCCAACAAAATAATCTCTGAATTAAAAGCCTGCAAATAATTAAAATGAAACCGAAAAAAAATTGTTTTTATGAAAATTTGAAGTACATACTCCAAAATACTATTGCGTGAGCCGCATCGGCTGCCGACGGGTTGCGCACAAGCACGCCCACTTATGGCCTCTAAAATTCTGCACAGCGCCTGACCGGACCAGTTATTACACTGTTTAAACGGGAGTTTAAATTTGCGCACAAGAAAAGTTTACTCGTTTGCAAATCGTCATAAAAAACAATTTTCGTACAACGAATTAGGGACAAGATTTTTATCTGTATACTTATAGGATACCTAATCTGTGGTACGGCTGTGCTCGACTTGGCGAGGGCACTTCCGTGTCCCCAGATGGTAGATTATTACAATTGGGGGTTGGAACCATCGGTGTTTTTTTTTTGGCTGCATCATGGTTAGCGAAACGCGCGTCCAGTACAAAAGTGGAGTGATTTGGTGTATTGTGCTGATTTAGGGTTTTATTTTGCCGCTAGATTATTGTTTAATAATTATGGTGCCGTGCAATTCGCCTACTCATTATAATTATCACAGAAATAAAGATGTCTAAGATTGATACTAACAATTTATAACAAAATTGTTGAATGGGTGCTTAAAGAAAAACTGAATAAAATAAACTGACTTGGTTTTGCATGGGATCTCACAACTTTTTATATTGAAAGAATTTTGTTGCGAGACATTTTATGTTTTTGATAGGTTATAATTATTCTAAAAGTGTTAGTAACCATAATTTGTGAAAATTCTAAAATTAAAAATAGAAAAGTAAATTATTTTATATCTTCAGAATGTCTAACTTGTATTACACTTCTCAGTTTTGTCCTCGTACTACATAAAAGGAATACAAATAGAGTAAGTCTTGTCTTGCTGAAATCCGTGCGACATACAAAAATAAACGTGGCAACGCCGCTCCGCACCGTCCTCGCCGCGACTGGCCCCACCAATGTCATTATAAGTTTTGTCGTCAACGAGGTTCGTGCGTCGAGTGTTTTGTAAAGTGTTTTTTACGTGTTTACGGCGAAATGGGTAGAAACAGGTCCAAAAATGAAATTAAAAAGAGGCTGAAACGGAAGCAGAATCGCCTAAACCAACTTTGGGAGCGTTTAGAGGATGTATCAAGTAAGTATTATCAGTTTTTTCATAACCTAGGTAAAACAGTGCACATGGGGAAACGGGGAGGTGTTTTCAGTAAATTATCGCCTCTATACTTTCTGGCTAACCATACTTTAAATAAAGAATTGCACTAACAACTACGTGTGAATTTTATTATCTAACCCTAACCTAATCCTAACTCCTTGACCCAGTGGTCTTGCGAAGTATGGTTGACAGTAATATTTTGTTTGAAGGCCCAGTGGTCAACAAACTTAATAATTATGCGTTTCATTGCAGGCGATGACGCATCATCCTCCGGCAGTGATGATTCTTCCAGTGAAGATAATCACTCTGGTTCCGAAAGGGGAAGGCGGAGCCCAGTGAATCTCCCGCTTGAACCCATCGATAGCCCGGCGATAAATGCAGGCAGTAACAAACCAAACACCTCGGACGCAATAATTACCTTATTAGGTATATACAAAAGTTACCCAACAGTTTGGGAAACAATAATAAATGTAATTATTTATTATCATAGGTAAACAACCAAACCTTACCCAACAGTTTGGAGAAAACATTCACGAAGATATTGTAATGCGCTGGAGCGAATTTCTAAGAAAAGGGGTTGAAAAAGATGACAAAAAAGCTTTGATCGACAGTTACCCTATCGTAGGAAACTGTAAAGAATTACTCGCACCTAAACTAAACATGGAAATTGCAACATGTTTAAACGAAAGCTTGAACCGACAAGACATGTACCTTAGTAGGATACAAGACGAAATTGGGGTAGCCATCTCCGCTTTAGGGAAACCTTTAGGCAATTGCTTCCCTAATCCAAGCGAACAGTCTAATGAATTCTTAAAACCCAGTATTGATGCGGCGAAAATCTTAACTAATGTCCATCATAGCATATCTACACACAGGCGCCATGTTATTCTACCTCATCTGAACAGCTCGGTGAGGAAGATCATCGAAGACTACCCAATAGACGAGTTTTTATTTGGGGACAAGTTTGCGGAGAAACTGAAGTCATCCAAGGAAATACAGAAGACGTCCTCAGATCTTAGATTACAGAACCCCTCCACCAGTTCAAAAAACTACCAGCGCCCCAAATACAAGTCCAAATACAAGAACCAATGGAACTACAAAGCGAAGGGTCGGAACACCCAAGGGGTCTCATACAACCAAGCCCGGCTGAAAAAGAAAAGGACCCAATATTAATGGTGAGCATAAAAAATGATCCGCACATGTGTGTCGGCAAGACTAGATCTAGATTACATTATTGGGAAATGCTGACAAGTAACCCTCAAGTTTTAAGTTGGTTAAGGGGAATTAAATTTAACTTCATATCATCCCCCCCTACAAGACATTCCATTAAAGAACCTAAGTTAACACGGTTAGAACATGAAAATTGTAAAAAATTAATTGACAGCATGTTGGAAATGGGCGCCATTTCCCGTTGTACAAGTTCAAAAACACAATATGTTTCTTCATATTTTCTAAGACAGAAAACAAACGGTGAGTACCGTTTCATACTTAATTTAAAATCTTTAAACTGTCACTTAGAAGCCCCCCACTTTAAACTTGAGGATTATCGCACTGCCATTAAATTAACATACCCTGGTTGTTTTTTTACCCTAGTAGACTTAAGGGATGCATATTTTTCAATACAGATAAATGAAAAATATAGGAAATTTTTGCGGTTTTGCTTTCAAAACGAACTATTTCAATTTAATTCCTTACCTTTTGGTCTCTGTTCGGCCCCGTTCATCTTTACAAAGATAATGAAGCCCGTACTTCATTTCCTTAGAACACGTGACATAATCTGCGTTTGTTATTTAGATGATTTTTTCCTAATCAGCCCTACTATGGAGAAAAGCAAAAAAGACATCACCTTAACCCTACAAGTGTTGACAAATCTTGGTTTTAACGTAAACTACGATAAAAGCCAGTTAAATCCCAATAATACTTGTTGTTTTTTGGGCTTTTTCATAGATTCGAAAAACATGCGTCTTTCGCTACCCTCAGAAAAAAGCCAGCTAATCATATCTTTAATCAATGACGTGTTGTTAATACGTATCTGTTCCATAAAGCTTTTCGCTAAAATAATTGGTCACTTAGTAGCAGCCTGCCCAGCAGTAAGGTACGGACCACTGTATATAAAATCTCTCGAGGGGGAAAAGTATAAAGCCCTAAAGAGCGGAAAATCATACAATCATAATATATCCTTATCGCGAGGGGTCAGATCAGACCTTGAGTGGTGGCAGAATTCATTAGCATGTTCATATGTTCCAATTTTTCAAGGCAACTACGACATCACTATTTTCACAGACGCTTCAAACAGTGGTTGGGGCGGTAGTTGTAATAACGAGAACATTCACGGTTTTTGGCTACAAGAAGAATCAAAAAATCACATAAACTGGTTAGAATTGGCAGCAGCTTTTCATTGTTTAAAAGCGTTTACCAAGTCTTTTACACATATGAACATACTATTGAAAATAGATAACGTCACTGCCATAGCATTAATTAATAAAATGGGTAGCGTTAGACACAGAAAACTTAACACTATTACCAGACATATCTGGCAATATTGCGAATCAAAAGGCTTATATATTTTTGCAACATACATTAGCTCTAAAAATAATAAACAGGCAGATTCTGAGTCTCGCTGTAAAAATATTGATACGGAATACGAATTAAATAATATTCATTATAAACGCTTATGCCGCATTCATGGAACTCCGCAAATAGACCTTTTTGCCAGTCGAATTAACGCAAAATGCGCAAGGTATAATTCTTGGAAACCGGATCCGGGAGCATCGGGAACTGATAGTTTTACCACATGTTGGTCACAGGATTTCTTTTATGCCTTTCCCCCATTTAGCCTAATATTAAAAATGCTTAATAAAATCATAATGGACAAGGCAGAAGGTCTAGTCGTAGTACCATGGTGGCCCACACAACCTTGGTTCCCCCTGTTTAAGAGATTGGTTGTGGGGAAAATATTATTCTTTAAGCCAAGTAAAACCTTACTTTTATCGCCTTTCAGGAAACCTCACCCCTTATGGCGGACAATTACCCTGGCTGCCGGCCATTTATCAGGGAAGCCTTTGTAAAGAAAGGGTTTCCCGAAGAGGCCATTGCATCCATAGTAGCATCAGTAGCTGACAGTACACTAAAACAATATGACACCTGGTTTAAAAAATGGTGGGGTTTCTGTTGTGACATAAATCACGATAAATGGTCCTACGACCTTACTACCTTTATTAAATTTCTAAGTATACAAGTAGATAACTCTAACTCTTATTCGTCCATTAACGCGTGCAAGTCAGCATTATCCTTTGTACTCCCCATCGACACTCGAGATGAGGGAATAATTAAAAGATACTTAAAAGGCATTTATAACCAAAGGCCACCAAGGCCAAAATACAATACAACCTGGGATCCTCACCCAGTACTGAGTCTGTTAGAAAATATGTTTCCTTTAAGTACTTTATCCTTAGAAAAGTTATCACATAAGTTAGTTACTTTGTTAGCAATTATTACGGCGCATAGAGTACAAACATTCTCAAAAATTAGATTAAGTTATATAAATCAGTTTGATGATAGGATCGAAATACTGATCCCAGATACCGTCAAAACTAGCGGGAAAAATAAATTTCAACCTGTGCTAAAGTTACCATTCTTTAGAGACAAACCAGGGTTGTGTTTAGCATCTACGGTTTTATTTTATCTAAACACAACTAAAAGCCTCCGCGCCGATAATAATGATTATTTAATACTGACACACAGGAAACCTTATCATACGGCCACAAGCCAAACGATAAGTAGATGGATCCGCTCGACTCTAAAATCCGCGGGTGTTGATACAAGCAAATTTTCAGGCCACAGCACTCGGCATGCCTCAACTTCGGCCGCATACCGAGGCGGAGTTAACATTGAGGAAATAAGAAAATATGCAGGATGGACTGAAAAATCAAACGTTTTTAATAAATTTTATAATAAACCAATATCAACACCGGCGGATCTCTTTGCAAAAGGGGTCCTCCAAGGATCCAGTATTACCTGTTAAAATAAGAGTTCCTTACTTTAAGATTTAGTGCGTTCTGTTCCTTGTAATTACGTTATATACCTATATGTTTGTTACAATGTAAACATACAGTTTAATGGTTATATTATTATATTTCGTTACACACCTTTAAAAGGTGCCTTTCCTATAAATATATACAAATTACTTAAGTATATATTATACAAAGCTTATAGGGAATAAAGCTATTTTCTAGAGATCGTCTTTTCATTCTCTAAACAGCTACTCTATTTGTATTCCTTTTATGTAGTACGAGGACAAAACTGAGAAGTGTAATTAACAGATCAAATGACTTACCTGTAGGAAATTTGATCCTAATTACACGATCAGTTTTGTCCGAAGTACTACATAACCCACGCCATCTTATAAAATAATAACAGTGATAATTAATATTATGTATGAACCACATCACAACTATACCTAAGAGCTCTTGGTCACTCCCACCCCCTCACAAGCCGATCTCTTATCAAAACTTATAATGACATTGGTGGGGCCAGTCGCGGCGAGGACGGTGCGGAGCGGCGTTGCCACGTTTATTTTTGTATGTCGCACGGATTTCAGCAAGACAAGACTTACTCTATTTGTATTCCTTTTATGTAGTACTTCGGACAAAACTGATCGTGTAATTAGGATCAAATTTCCTACAGGTAAGTCATTTGATCTGTTAATTATAATTTATTATTCAAACTAATAGAACTAATAATAAATTAAAGCTGAAGCTGAAAAATTATATTAAAGCAAATTAAATTACAAAGAACCTAAAATTGTGAGTGATAAAACAATGAAAACGTTAAAATGGCAGTTTAAAAAAATAGGTACATTTGAAGATTGCAGAAAATTTAATGCAGCATTCCATAAATTCGGAGAAAGATACATATTGCTTTTGAAGCTTAGAATGCACTTTAAAATTTCAAACGTTTATAGTCCATTCATTTCAAGTCGAAATTTATTGCTTGCGATAATAAATAGTCAGCAGAAGTTGCTTCTGGCAATATTTATGGGCAATAGAAGGGATTTTATTTGCTAAGCAAATTAGGGCACATATAAATGAGAATTTTTAAATTAATTTTAAAAACGGGCATAAAATCCGTTTTATCAAATCTTAAACGAGGTATACTAAAGAAAATAAGAAATTTTAATTTTTTGTTGTTTTTGCTTCCTTAAGATAACGGCCACTCTACATCTATCGGAGAAAATATATTTAAAAAAAATCAATCCTCATAAACTTCTCTTTTTAAATTCCTATTAACGTAACTCTCATCTTTAACCTTCCACAAACATAATATTTCTTTGAGTAAATCAATATTCTACGTTTCGCAAAATCTATTTGCATCTTCAAGTAAAATTAAAAAAAACCTCAAAAAACACATCTCAGTGGAATTCCATACATAGACAATTGGTAAAACTACCCTAATGTTAACAATAATTATATTTAACAAAGTTAGTTAACAAATAAAATAAAATATATGTATATGTTATACAGTAGGATGAGTCAAAAAAAACTAACCTATGGAATTTATGGGTTAAAATCATAGATTTAGGAAGAACAGATATCACATTGTGCATTTTAACCCGATCAAACAACCGGAGGTTGACTACGTACTATAAAAACCAACTGAGATAGAGAAGGCGACATTGCCACATCTCAAATTTGCGCCTATCTACTTAGTTTGATTTGCAGAAAAGGTGACTTTAAAACCTTCACCGGATATCAGTAAATCTCAATTTCTTAATTAAATTCATAGTTTATTTTTAAAGAAGCATGCGTAATAATATGTTATTAACCAGAGGATATATGCGTTACTATTAAAGGACATGTTTACTGTTTAATGTGCTGAAACGTCTAGAACTATTGGCAACGTCGCTGCTAGTCTTCCAGAATGAAAATGAACCGTCCGTCCCACCACCCCTCGCGACGGCCCTTAATCCGTTATAGCGTAGTACGTTTAGCTTACGGTGTGTTTGAAGTCGGAATCAGGTCCGAAGTGAACTTTTCAGTGTTTTTCAGTAGTTTTTGTTTTTGTTTAACGTACTTTTGAATCTGCGAATTTTCAATATGGTACGACAGTGTCAAGTGTGTGGAAAAATAAGCTCAAATTACCCGAATTTGTCTTTTCACAGGTAGGTACAAATTTCCGCCGTAATTGTACATAGGCGTCCTACAAGGGAGCCCCTTACAATTAAAATAATTTCTAATTATATTTGTTGAATTTTGATCTATTAAAACAAGAACGTAGTAGCCGGTAATTGAATTATAATTCGTCTCAATTACTACCTAACTGTTGTAGATTATAACAAATTTGAATATAAACGTTGCATTTGAAACTTTATTATAAGCCAGAAAGTGACATTTTTTTTCTTAAAATTGCGTCATATTTTGGTCGTTATATACGATATTCTAAAGGAATTTTGCTCAACAAATAAAGAAAGGCGTTTACGCGACCTTTTTTACATTTTACTGCTTTATTATATCTACCCCTTCCGCCTTGTTTAGACAATTTTTTACCACCGTACAAATACCTCTTCCTAGAGTTATTTGTACGGTGTGTTTACCTTTTTTTTAGAATGGGACGAACTGTAAATAATTTTTAGGCTACTACTAGTTCATGAAGATTGAGACATTTAACTAAAATTTCATTGTCTGATGAAGCTACCTTTAAAAGTAATGGGTTTGTAAATAAACGTAATATTCATTATTATGCGACAGAAATCCCATACTGTAGCACACAGATTTGATACTTCTAATGATAAATGCCTTCTATTGAGAGACTAAAAGGTAATTGCCTCTTATCAGAGCCATCATAATACAAGAAGAAGACCGAAAGTCAAAGCTTGTCTTATATTTTCAAAAAAAAAACACAATTTTCTCATTAAATATTGATTTTAGGTATAGGAAGTTATTAATAATACAAGATTAAACAACTACTACACAGTACTTCACAGGAAGCTATCGATTGCGAACTAACTAAATCGTTACTAATTACTAATTTTGAAAAGTTCTTTTTAAGATCAAAAAAGGTAAAACTAAAACCTAAACTATCATTTGAGATTAAACGGAAAGTTCTAAATAATGCTACCTATTCTAAACAAGAAAATGTTATTTATAAGTTTTATATATATACTCCAGGGTTGTCGCAACTAACGTCTCATCCCCACGCCTAACCGCCACCTGTTACGATCAAGAACATCTTCCTCTTCCAAGTTACGGTCCTCCATTGCCCTTATAAATTTTATAACATCTCTAATTAAATTTGGACGAAAAGAATGTTTCTGTTTGCTGTAGGTAATTTTCTCAGGGAAAATACGTAAATAAAAATGACTTTTTAAGTCAAAAAAAGTCAAAGACAAGTTATTCCAAAAAAGGACAGGTGGCAACCCTAGGTATTTCTGGAATGGAAATTTAATGGCAAATCTACAACTTTAGTTTGAAAATATGTTCCGGCTACCTATGTTTACAAAAATGCCTAAAATGTGATTTACCATTGCCTCCATATTCTAAAAAAAAATTGAAAGAAAAGTCACCAACCACAAACCTAATATAGAACTGTTTCAGAAACTTGAGTCACCCTGTGAATATTCAAAAGTAACTGAAAGTTTATATAGAATTAACTGAAAGTTTAAATTGAAAATCGACGTTGGAGCGATTTTCGAAAACTACCTACTAACGTTTCAACATAAGTATATATGGGATATTAATTATATTATTATATTAGACCTTATAACAAAACTCATCTGACGAAAAAGTGTTAATGTAGTATATTAATATGGAGTAAAAATTTTACTAATTACTTTACTTTTACTTTACTAATTAAATTCCTTCCAAAAAACGATACGCCACTGGCCATTAGAACAATCGAAATGCGCCTAGTTGCCGGGGTCGGAAATTTTAAACTTCTCTGTCTCTTCTGTCCTTGTTTCACACATTGGAATGTTTGATACACTTCCAACGAGTATTTATAAATGAGATGTTCGGTCTATCTTTATAATGTCTTTGGTTAAAATGAACCTAATACCCGAGAAAAAAATATTCCCGGTATTTTAGCTCAATTTAAAAGGTGTCGGTGAACATTCAAAGTTTTCCATTTATATAACACGTAAAAAAATCCATAACTATGAAACGGTTTACGATAAAAAAATTTACATCGGGGATTTTTGTAGAGCATAAAATTTACTAAAAAATCTATCTAAAAATAGATGGAGAATATCTTAATCTTCAATGGAACAAATATGCTGGGAATAACCAAGAGAGATCGTTCCTCATGTTATATTTATTACAACTGATTGTTTTTTATTTTTACTAGGTACTTTAGAAACGATTGGATATAGATTTCAAAACTTTACTGAAGATGAATTTGAAACCATGAATAAGACAATTCAACATGCGAAACCAAAATATGAAAAATCCAAAAAATCAATTAAAATAAATGGTTGATTTTTCTTGTATATATATTTAATGTTATACTCTCCTTTTATATATTTGAATAAGGGAATGTTTATACCGTACCTATATATTTTGTCTTATTTCAGACATTCAACTTTAAGATTTTTTTAGAAATTATATCAAACACAAAGGTCAGAGTTGAGTAATCCCTTATTTAATGAGCAGCCAAAAGATCAGTAAGTAGCATAGATTTAGTAAGAACAGATATAACATTTTGCATTTTAACCCGATCAAACAATCGGAGGTTGACGACGTACTGTAAAAGCCAACTGATATAGAGAAGGCGACATTGCCACATATCAAATTTGCGCCTATCTACTTAGTTTGATTTACAGAAAAGGTGACTTTAAAACCTTCACCGGATATCAATAAATCTCAATTTCTTAATTAAATTAATATTTTATTTTTAAAGAAGCATGCGTAATGATATGTTATTAACCAGAGGATATATTATATGCGTTACTATTAAAGGACAGTTTATTAATGTGCTGAAACGTCTAGAACTATTGGCAACGTCGCTGCTAGTCTTCCAGAATGAAATGAGCCGTCCGTCCCACCACCCCTCGCGACGGCCCATGGTCCGTTACAGCGTACTACGTGTAGCTTACGATGTGTTTGAAGTCGGAATCAAGTCCGAAGTGAACTTTTCAGTGTTTTTCAGTTGTTTTTATTTTTGTTTAACGTACTTATTTACCGAGCGTTTTTAATTTTTCTAAGTCATAGATGTGGAGATATGCATATTTTTATCAATATTGTTTATGTTTTTCGTCAATACAATATTAGTAAAATTATATTGTACCTATCTAAAAGTCTACAATTTAATATCCATTAATGTTTCTGTTGATTATAACCTATTGCTGATGTATTATTTTTAACATACAATTGCATAAAATTGCTAATGTTTGCAAGAAAAAACTGTTACATTAAATCTATACTAATATATAAAATCCTTAAGTGACTGATTAATATTATATATCATACTGATTAATCACGATCCTGCTTAAACCACTCAACGTAAGAAGCTCAATTTTGGCATACAGGTTCATTCTAGGGTGTAGAGGTTCGATAAGAAGGGATTTTTCGAAATTCCAGTTCCAAGAGGGTGAAACCACCCCTCAAATATTACAATATTTTTTATATAAAAAACGGTCAAGTTTCCGAAAAAACGCTTAAACACGTATATTTTATTTTGTTTTTTACATATTTTAAGATTTTTTAAAAATGTATACAGGGTGTTTCGAAAACTCTGGTCATTGATTAATCACGATCCTGCTTAAAGCGCTGGACGTGTGACTAAAGCTGATTTTTGGAAAACAGATTGACTTTAAGGTGTAGAGGTTCGATAAGAAGGGATTTTTCGAAACTCGAATTCTAAGGGGGTGAAACTATCCCTCAAATATTAAAATATTTTTTATTTAAAAACCGGTGAGTTTTTCGGAAAAACTCTTAAACACGTATATTTTATTTTGTTGTTTTACATATTTTAAGATTTTTTATAAATTTATACAGGGTGTTTCATAAAATATGACCATTGAGTAATCACGATTCTGCTTAAAAACTGCTTGGCGTTTAAAGCTGATGTTTGGCTAACGGATTGACTGTGGGGTGTAGAGGTTTGATAAGGAGGGGTTTCTCGAATCTCAAATTCCAAGAGGGTGAGAACGCCCCTCAAATATTACAATATTTGTTATTTAAAAAACGGTTAGTCTTTCGGGAAAACGCTTGAACAAGCATAATTTATTTGTTTTTTTAAATATTTTGAAATTTTTTAAAAAATCATGCGTTTTAAAAAGTTGGGTAATTTCTTAACCACGATTCTACTTAAACTGCTTGACGTAAAAAGTTTATTTTTGGCAAACGGGTTTTTCGAATGTCAAATTCCAACGAGATGAAACTACCAAGTATTACCAAGTTATATAATAATATCGCCGTATTGTTTTTTCTCATGCTGACATAAATGTGAGAAAATTTTATCCAGTTTGTATGTTAATGGAAATTCTTGCTTTGCTTTATCATCACCATTACAAATGATTAATTCGACGCGAACGAAGTCGCTGGTACACGCTAGTTGATAAATAAATATTAAAAAATAATTTTTATATCTACTCTCCCATGAATGAAATGTTTTTTTTTATTGCGAACATTCGATTTTTTGCTATATTATTTTAGCAATAAGTCAGTTAATAAGTTATAACCAACTAGAAAGTTTAATGGATAATAAGTTTGGAAACATTAGATACAATATAATGTTACCAATATTGTATAGACGTAAAATTAACAATATTGCTAATACATCTCAATTAGTACTTTTTTGAACGTTACATTAGCAACGTTTCAATAATATTCTGAAATGTTTTCAGGAGGTTGTGACAAGGTTTCAATAAACTTGCATCAACAATATTTTTTTTCAACCTTGCACTGCAATGTTATTTGGCGGAAGATTTAAGCTACCCTACAACCTTGCATATACCTCCCTACAATGAAAAAAGCAATGTTACACCTTGCTTTGCGAAGTTTTAGCAATGTTGCAGCAATAAAATTCTGCTTGATGGGCTTGTTTTTTATTTTTTCCTTTTTTTTTGTAATATGACCCTTAATGTAATAACTAACCTTTTTCTGTAATATAATATCATCCACATAACGTTTATAAAACGGCAATTGAAAAGGAAGTGTCATGTTGTTTAACACATTGATCCTGTAAATTGGTCCTGTTTCGGTCACAACCGAATTAAATAAAACACAGTAGTATAAATTATTTTGGATCGACAACACTAGAAATTAAATAAATAAATTAAGTTGCATAGTTCATACCAATTACACTTTTAGTCACGTTATTAAGCTTGACCGGCACAGCGTTGCCCACTTTACATATTTTCTTTTAATCAGAATACTTTAGAAAACAAAAAACAAAAATAAATTAATTATAAACATACAAACAGTTATTATTTGCATCAACAAAACTCACCTCCTTAACAACACTTATGGGACATAAAAGGACATTACTACCGCATTCACGTTCAAGATATTCTAATAAGGTTGCAATTAGTTTTTGCATTGACTATTAAGCTATCTTGTACACTTCGCACTAAAAGATGATTTAAAAAGAACAATGTTCGACTGCGAGATCTGATAGTAAAACTTTTTAAGCTGAAAGTATCACAACACAATTCATTTAAACCAAAAACTTGAAATACAAAACTAAAGTGTCAAAACGAATGACAATGCCAGGAAATAAAAAACTAAATGTGGCAACTTAACATTTTTTAGAGCAGAGCTACCACATGAATCTCCAGCGGAAAATTTAATTCCAGTTACACTAACTTAACTTGAAGTCCTAAATAAGTACTCATTGATTCCTCATCAAAAAATATGAAAAAAAAAGTTTCTATAAATATGGGTATGGAAATGCATAGTTTTAGAGTTACAGGTTGTTAAAATCTTTTAAAATTAGGTTTTTTGTAATTATCTTAAATACTTTTATTTTTTATTTGGAATTCCTGTAGGTTGGACTAATAGTAATAATATCTAATAGCAATAATATTTAATAATAAAATAGGTAAAATATATTAATTTAAAAATTTAATTTATATTTCATTTTTTTTAAATATTCCAGTGATAATCCATATGCACGTCCCTGACGAATTTATCGACACTTTTTTAGCATTAAAATATGTAGCACTTAACGTAAGACTTTAACACTCTGTAACTACGAAACAAAGCAGAATCGGACCTATGCTGATATGAAAAATAAATATTATTTTTACATGAGGAATGGCCCACGAGAGATGGCACATGTGTTTTGAAACACCCTGTATAAATAATTACTAATAAGGAACTAAGGAAATTTAAAAATAAATAATCTTAATAATTACCTATCCAATAAATTACAGTCTATCTTCTTCAACATTGTATAGTTACATTCAGAAAAAGTATCGACTTTTCTACGTAATTAATAACGACCATAGCCGAGTGGCAGTGAAATACATCAAACATCAAAGAATTTCACGTTTCGCAATAAAATGCAATTTTACTCTCGCATAGATGTTTGCTTTAAAGCGTAACGAAGTACTTGAACTCATTGTTTACATGAAAACCGGCATATAAAATCAGGTTATTCTACTTTGCATAGTCTTTTTCTATCTTATCCACAGTTTGTTACCTTTAATAACATGAATATATAACTAGGATTGTAAGTAGATGGTCAAGTATACCATAAATCATTTACAAATTATACAAACCAGAAATCCTTGCAGAGATATTTTAATAAAATATGTCATATTATTAAATATTATTGTATAAAATTTACAACTGGATTTTTATTTAAATATTGTCATGAGAATAATTAAATTGTTACAAAAATTAACCCTTTTAGAATTAGAATTTAGAATAAGTGGGAGGGGGGTTAATCTCTGCGACCTTAGAGATCTACTGTGTCCCCCTTTCTTGAGTTATAACTCATCATACAGTCCCAGGACTTCCTACGGAGACCCGTGTCCCTCACAGTCGAGAAGCTACGACCCAGGCCGGGTAGACGAAACGGTAGCTTGTGTCGCCTGTTGGGTTTAGAGGTAGGAGGTAGGCTCCCGACCCTTGGAGGAGGTGGCAACTTGTATGCCACTTGCGGAGGATGGTCTCACGCAAGTGTCAGCCACCTCTCCTGTAGTTCTCTTTGGGTTTGGCCCCATGGACATTTCATTGTTACTGTTCCCAGTGTCGCTAGGGGGTTTCCCCACAGCTTCACCGGTGATGTTTTTATTACTATTATTACCAGATCTCATAGTGTTCCTATGAGTCGCTAGGGACAGTCGGTCCACTTCTACAGAGCCCCGCATGTAGAAGTAAGGGGTAAAATACAATGGGGTGCCCCCCGGTGCCCCAAGGTTGAGGCTGTCCGTAGCCCCTCCCGGTATCGTTATATGTCTTGGTGCAATTCCCTGGCCACGACACTACACTCAGGGACAAGACGATGAGTGAGATGCTTCTTAGACCAAGCCAAGTGCTAGAGGGGATTCCCCCCAGCACCTGACCAGGAGCTTCCCCACCAACGACAAGGTCTTGCATCTCCTAGGGGAAGAAATTAAAAATCTCATCGTTTAGCTACAATACTCCGTGTCGTATGTGGTGAACAACCCTGTATAATGAAAAAATAGTTTTAAGTGTTTGTATAATCGATTGATTCGGATTTGGGGAGGTAAATATAAATCAATAAAGGATGATGATTATGAGACTTTTTATAGTAATTTGAATATTTTTTTCTGCTTTAATATCATCTTTTGTCAAAATAATGGCAACCCCGTGATTTTTTTTAAAGAAGAGGACACAATATTATAGTGCTTTGTATACCAGTGGATTAAAAAAATGATGAAATAGTAGGAGGTTACTAAAAATGTGTCTTTTAAGTGTATATATGTGTGTCATATGTATTGCAAATTTCTTTCAACTGTTCTTAATGATCAAATATGTATAGTATAGGGAACAGTATACAAAAATCTTAATCTTAACCATCCAAGATTTGCTGATGACATAGTCCTAATTGCCAATAGTCCTGAAGCATAAATTAATTAACTAAATACAGCCAGCAATAAAAGAGGGTCTCAAAATAAATTTAGCAAAAAATAAAGTAATGGTCAACGAACTAATTAACAGAAAATACATTCTAATGAATAACAAAACACTGGAAATGGTTTGGGAAGAATATATATACAAGTATATATATTTGGGATAACTAATACACAGTTCTGGATCTCTACTACCAGAAATGAACAGAAGAATTAGGTTAGCATGGGGTATTTATGGAAGAAACTCAATCATATTATAATCTAGAATGCCACTTTATCTTATATATTTATAAGAAAATATTCGACCAATGTGTACTACCAGTCATGATCTATGAATGCGAAACCTGGACACTTAAAACGGACATTTTAAGGAAACTGCAGGTCGCACAACGCTCAGTGGAACGAAATATGCTGGGAATAACCAAGAAAGGCCGTAAAAGAATAGAATGGATACGACAAAAGGACCCAAGTAACAGATGTCATCCACAGAACCAAATCTCTGAAGTGGCAATGGCAGGATACCAGAAGGCAAGAAGGACAGACAACAAAGAGACCTGAAAGAAGACCAAACTTGAGATGGGACCATGATATTAGGAAATTAGCAGAGATAACTTGGGCCCACATGCATTTTGCACACGTCCATGATCGGTTTTGGTTCTAGGCCGAACGATGCCGCGTAAACAGCATACATATCGCAAATCCGTCTAGTAAATAGCATCCGTGATTCCAAATTTTAACTGCCTTAACTCCTCTTATAAACAGCAGACGATATCGCGAAATTTGTTGATTGGTTGCTCGTAATCAGCATTCAAGATCGCAAAATTCGCATGTGCAAGACGTCTACCAAAGAATATAGTACTAAATAATATTTTGCAAAAAAATAATTTGTTCCCAAACCACGAGTATAAGTTAATAGATAAAGAAACTATTAGAACATGTTTCGTTAAAAAGGAAGAAATTGAGGTCAGTTACATAAATTAAAAAGAATAATTACTCAAAACAAATTAACTTTAACAGAAAAACAGATTATAAATCGAAACCAAAAAATGGCTGAAACGAATAAAGTTCTAGAATGTTTTAAATTTCCAGGACGTTTTACCCAATGCTTAGAGAATGACTAGCTAATTACATTTTAAAAATTTAAAACAAAAAGTACACTTTGTGTAGTTTTTTTTCAGGTAAAATTTGACTTTTTCTAGTACAAGAAGACCAAGATGATTGTAACTCAGTTCCTTCTTGAATATTTTTTATTGTTAAGGACACATCTTTTTTTTAAGAAAAGTTAGGTATTAGAAAAAGTTAGGTATTAAAAATTAACCCTTTATATGGTATGGTCGTAGAAGCACATTCAAAAAAAGACTCAAAATAAAAGAAAATAATTCAAAAGTGGTTGGAAGTGGTCGGAAGACATTTCATTGTAAAAAAACCGCTTTTATATCAAACAACCATCTTTAGCAACAAAATTAGAAATACCCACAATATGGCAACCACTTAACAAGCGTACCACCTCAAACTTAAAGCGGCCATCTTGCTCAGACAGCCTTATGTCTGACTGCACCCAATATTGCCAAACGTGAATGAACAGCAGGTTTTAAAGTAAAATCGTTTATCAAAGTTTATATTAGTATATAAACTCAGACTTGAGATTTGACTTTAAAACCTAATTAAACAATAATTAAATAAAAAAAAACTCGCAAGTTCAAAAACATGAAAAATAAAATAAATATTAAAGAAAGTTGAAAACGGAAAATTGAAGAACAAAATAACCATAATTATGTGTCAAGGGAACAAATCTAATAGTATTATATGTACAGGGTGTCCCATTTTGGTTGAAATCATACGGTATCTCAGTTATTCGTGACGATAGAAGAGTGCGGTTTGAACAAACCTGTGCCACTTTTTTGTCAAACGGAAGATGCTGTCAACAAAATTTTCATAACCCTCTTTGTTTCTGAGCTACAGGGTCTTTTCGAAAATTTTGCAATTTAGGACAGCCGCCGTACCTCCGTTATTATGGATGATATCGAGAAGGTGAAAACTGATTCTTGTAGAACTTTTTACGTAGAATACAGTAGCGTAGTCTAAATTTTTTTTTGAAAATATGAACTGAAGTTATGTTTTTTCCAATGGAACACCCTGTATATTTATAAATCATATGATCGGCTTTGCTATGGGCTTCACAAAAATATATATCACTCTATATTTATTTTCATTATTTACTGCAATATTTAAAATATACCATTTTCTTATTAGTAGGCCGTGATAAATTACAAAATATCAAAATGGTATTTAATAAAATAGTCATACACATATTAAAATTTCATTTAGGTTTGATCTCCGGTTTGATATATTTTACTTTTGTACTGTTACCACTGAATCTCTGAATATATTTTTCTTTTTTTTATAACGGAATTTATTATAACGGGATGGGTTTGCAAATATCTAAAAGCTTGCATTATTAAAGCATTTTCCAGGTGTTCGACATTGTATTAGTTGCCACGATATATTTCATATTTCAAAAATCCCCAAAATCAGAAATCGAGAACGGACAAATCCGGGAATCAAGGAGGCCATCATATGGGTCCATTGGTTCCAATTCATTGATTTGACAAATAATAATTTAACAAAATTCTAATATTTTCGTTATAACTTAAGTTGTGAGAGGGAGGGGCACATCTTGCTGAAAGTATATTTGACGTAAATTAGCTAAAGGAATATTTAAAAGTTCCGATGGCGATAGCTTCCAAAATTTACAAATAGCGGTAGAGAGTTAAGTTTCGTTAATATATGAAGAATTTATTAGTGGCTCTCAAAATAAAACAAGAGACAGATAGCACTATACTTTTAAGAATTCTTTAGTTTCTTTTATTATCAATCATGGCCTACTGATAAATACGATCCTTTAATATATTTTTTAAATAATGCACTAAATAGTGAAAATAAATGTAGAGTGATTGGGAAGCTTATGGCAAGCCAGATCATATAATTTATAAATATATAGGGTGTTCCATTTAAGAAAACATAACTTTAGTTCATATCTTTAAAAAATATTTTTTCGTAGAATAACAGATTACGCCACTGAATTCTACCTAAAAAGTTCTACAATAAACAGTTTTCACCGTCTCGATACCTTTAAGAATAACAGAGATACAGGAAGTATCCCAAATTGCAAAACTCTTTAAAAAAATCCCAACTTTCAAAAAGACCCTGTAGCTCAGAAACGAAAAGGGCTATAAAAATTTTGTTTACGGCATCTTCCATTTGACAAAAAAGCGGCACAGGTTTGTGTAAACTGCACGCTTCTATCTTCACGAATAACGGAGATACTGTATGATTTCAACCAAAATGGGACACCCTGTACAAAATATTCATTGCTTGCACAAACTTGACATGTGTCTATTCAAAATATTGTTAAGGCTACACTATTTTGTATAACAAATATAATTATTTAAAATTTTATTTCATCAACCCTTTCTCCATTAATTCCGGTAAACGTATAAACAAATCGAAATAATATGTACCTTATATTTTCAGTCTATTATAAATTTCATGTTTGTGTGACAATCTTGTCATTAAATAAAGCTCAGTATAGTCACACAGTAAAAAATGGATTATTTACTATAGATTTAACAACCGGGATAAGATTGACATTTAAATCGCATTAGCCAAAGCATTAGCATTAAGCATATCACATTTTTGACAGCATAATTCTGTATAATTTAATGCTACATGTTGTAAACACAGGTAGAAAATGTATATCATATTAAAAATATTAAGGCTTAAATTATCCAAAAATACATGGTACGTGTCAGAATTAATATGGGGTAAAATCTAATTCAGAAATGGATTATATTACTTTGTTATCAAAGATATCATGTATTTTTTGTTAACTTAGAACATATTTTTACGATAATTTTTGTAACTTACGTTTCATGGCGTTTATATAATATAATATAGGCCCGAGAATATAGAATATGTTATTCAAGACTAGTTGAAGCCTGGCGCATCCGCAACGACATGCGACTTCAGGAAAAAAATACTTATTTTTTTTTAATTAAATGAAAAACAAAAAATCCGGCGACGACAGTTTTTAGAAGAGCCAATTAACTATCTTCTAGAAAAAAAAACTTCCTAGAGCAAGTCGTTACTTCAGTAGAGACGACACAGATAAACATTAGCATTTTATATAATGTAGATGTTTGACTGACTTTCATAATTTACTTAACTATGAGATACATTTCATAAATTGAATTATTTCAAAATGTAAACAGTTAATTATAATAAATTGTTATTCTGTCTTATTAGTGGCATTATTTGCTGCTGTTGATACATACAAAGATATGCGTGATTAAAGTATCAGATATTTTATAATTTAAAATAAAAATATCCAAATAACATTAAAATTACTATTCCTCAAAATAAATCATGAAAATAAAGTTATTGTTTAACATTGCTCTAATTTATTAATCAATATATTTTTTGTTGCCGACTATTATTGTTACATTGTACAGGGTGAGTTAACGATAGAGTAAAGTCCATTATCTCATTTGTTTCGAGGTTTACAAAAAAATATTAAATATAAAAGTTGTAGAGATGGTTGAGATACACATTTTAAAGTTATTATACAGTATACAAAAAAGTGTGGCGAATATAACATATGTTTTTTTTAAAGGCAACACCCTATTTTTTATTTCATTTTTAGATTCTGCGTAAAATTTCATAAGTTTTTTATATATAATGTTATATACCTAAAATTAATAGTTTTTGTTATATTTAGATTTGTTTAAACAAATGTTAGATTGCAGTGTGATAAAAAATTGTCATTGAGGCATTGATTCTGAAGTTGGACAACTAACATTTGGTAGGAGAATTTTATATAGATATAGAAAAAGACCTATGTAACGATATTTTAGTTAGATGTTACAGGGTGTTCAAAATATATTTATGAATTTCAGCTACTTAAAATCAAGAAATTTCAATTTTTTTAAATGGTACAACCTATATATTATCATTTTTTCTGGTAGATTTTACAAAACTCTTCAACTTTTATTCAGTATGTCATATACCTATTTTTATTAGTTTGCGAATTATTCCAATTTTTTCTATTTTTACCCATATTTTTAATACAATTGCGCTATAACATCATAGTGACCATGATAAAAAGAAATAATTATTACAATTTCATGTCTGTTAAGCAAGTTAAGAACAAAATTTGAATTTTAGTTTAATTTGTTGTAATAAGTATAAATGGTAGGGATAATACTTACAGATTTTCTTGAAATGAATTGGTCAATGTGACTGATATACACGGACAAGCCTAGAAAACCACATTTTTTGGTTCAGTACTATATATTATATAGTATTTTGCTAACTACTATAAGAATAAGTATATATTATCTAGAAAACATCTTCAGTGTGTAATGGGACGGTTTCGCGGCAGTAGCAATATTGGCTTACCAAATGAATTATAAACCAGAATTACTACGAGAAAAAAGTTTACTGTATGTCGAAGAAAATTCCTATATCAGCCGTCTTCAGCAATCAGGTAATCTAGTATTACCCTAATCTGTGGCTATTCGCCCTGACGAAAAATCCAAAGTGTCATCTTTCATAATATAGAAATACACCAAGAAATTCACTACTGCGATTTAGTTTATTTGAGTAAAGTTAATTAATTTTAACTAATACCAGCAATTGTAACTAATTATGAAGCTATTTTTGTTTTGTCATGGCAACTATGATTTTATAGGGTAATTGTATTAAAAATATGGGTAAAAATAGAAAAAATGGGAATAAATCGCAAACTATTAAAAACAGGTGTTTGACATACTTAATAAAAGTTGAAGAGTTTTGTAAAATCTATCAGAAAAAATGATAATATATAGAGTGTCCCATTTAAAAAATTTGAGATTTTTTAACTTTAAATAGTTGAAATTCATAAATATATTTTGAACACCCTGTATCATTTAACTAAAATATCTTTACATATATCTTTTTTTCATCTCTGTAAAACTCTCCTACCAAATTTTGGTACTCCAACTTCAGAAACAATGGCACCACTGACAATTTTTTACCACACTGCAATTTAACATTTGTTTAAATAAATTGAAATATTACAAAAACTGTTAATTTTAGATATATAACATTATATATAAAAAAATATGGAATTTTACGCAGAATCTAAAAATAAAATAAAAAATAGGGTGTTGCCTTTAAAAAAACATATATTATAGCCGCTACACTTTTTTGAAGCACCTTGTATACTCTATAATAATTTTAAAATGTGTATCTTAACCATCCCTATAACTTTTATATTAAACATTTTTTTGTAAACCTTGAAACAAATGAGATAATGGACTTTACTCTATCGTTGATTCACCTTGTACAACATGGAAACTCATAAATATCATAAAGCTTAAAAAAATCGAACTAAGCGTTAAAGAATTTATTTAGTGTGTACCTAGATTGTGCACTTATGCCTGTTTTGAACAGTCCTAAGTTTAATACAAAACATGTTAAGTATTAGTTTAACCCACCGAAACAATAATTAAATATTAGTTATTTTTTATAGAAGACGATAAAATGGTATTTTATTGTCGACCGAAAAGATTCGAAAATTTCGGGAGACAATAATGCAATTTTAACGTCATAAAACAATATTTTTTTTCCATAGCGAGTTACGTTTTAAAAAATTTCAGAAATTATTATTTCAAGGAATTTATTACGAGTAGAAAAAATGTTGTGCTGGGTTGGCGTTGGTTTCTATGTAATTTGAAAAATAAATAAAGCTGTCTCTTTAGTTGTCAGTTTTGAGTCAATATTTTTTAATTCTCTTTTGTGTCGATTGCTGACTGAATTGGAGCCAGAAATAGATCAAAGCGAAATAAGTAAATTACCAACAGATATTCAGGGTGAGGCGACAAACGCCATATCCAAACTACTTCCATTTAAATCCCGAACAACTTATGAAAAGAGCTTTAGAGCGCTAAATATAACACTCAATCAAGAGGACCCAGATATTGTGTTACTCGTAGAACACTGGTGTAAGGATAGTGAACTTGACTTTGTATGTCCAGAGAGAGATAAAATTGTATCTGCTTTCTGTCGGCAAAATAATCGCGGTGGTGTTTGTTTAATTGTTAAATCAAATATTCAAGCTCATAAAATAGTGTACACAAAATCTATTGAAAAAGAATTTGAGGCATGTGCTTTGGTACTAAAAAATGAAATATTGAAATCCAATTTGTATGTACTGTCTGTCTACAGAACCCCTGACAGTTTTTTGACTGAATTTTTAAAAAAATTAAATGACCTTTTAGGATCCATTTATAATAGTAATGATCAGTATATAATGTGTGGTGATGTAAACATCAATTTATTTGAGGAGTCAGGTAATAAAAGGATTTATTAAATTTATTATTAGAATATGATATATCATCCCATATTAATGAAGCTACTAGAGTACAGGGCTCGAGCTCAACTTGTATAGACAATATATTTTCTAATATGCTTGACTGTGAAGTGTTAGCTGTATCGTCAGTTTTTTATTCAGATCATAGATATCAGTTATGTAAATTTAATTTTAAATATCAAACATTAAGGGCAGATTCATATATTTATTGAACTGGGCTGCCTCATATTTATCAAATAGAACACAGACCGTTACAGTTAATGGCGCTAAATCTAGTAGAGCAAATATTAACAAGGGCGTTCCTCAAGACTCTATATTGGGACCTTTGTTTTTTATTATATTTACAAATGATGTACATAAGTGTTTTTATGGTACAGGATATTCTCTTTTATATGCGGATGACACAAATACACTAGTAAGTGATATAGATTTATATATAATGATTGATAAATGTAATAAGATTTCTAATAATTTTAATAAATATTGCACTAATAACGGCCTTATATTAAATTCTCAAAAGACAGCTCTTATATGATTTCTTCCAAAAAAATGTTAGTGTGGACTACAGCCTATATGTAGCAGTTGAAAGACAGTCAATAAGAAATGATAACGTAGTGAAATTTCTGGGTCTTAATTTGGACCAAAAACTAACATGGTCTATTCACATAGATATTTTATGTACAAAACTTAGCAGTGTTTGCTTCTTAATTAGAACGCTACGTACAAATGTTAGTATGGATATACTGAAACTTGTTTACTTTGGCCTAGTACAGTCGATCCTACAGTATGGTCTGATATCCTGGGGATCCTCCTCTCACTTTCAAAAAGCTTTCAACATGCAAAAAAAGATTTTAAGGTATATGATTAATGTATCACCTGACACATCTTGCAGACCACTATTTAGAATGCATAACATAATGTCACTTCCCAACATGTACATTTATCAATTAATTTTGAATATATATACTAACAGAAATAAGTTTCAATTAAACAGTGATTATCATTCTCATGAGACTAGATTTGCCAGTGATCTACATCTACCATATTCAAGGCTGACTGTGAGTCAGAATGCACCGTCATACTTAGGCATAAAATGTTTTAATAAGATTTCTAAAATTGTGCCCAATTTGGATCAGGATAATTGCAAAAACAAACTGCGGAGTTTCTTATTGAATAATGTATTCTATTCGGTAAAGAAATTTTTAGATTTTTAGGTGTAATTTAAGTACTTTTTCTCTTTTTTTTTCTACTTTTTCTCTGAATAGTCTTATGAATTGCAGAAGTATATATTTATATTTATATCTGTTTGTATACTCCAACGATGAATAAAGATTAATTTATTTATTTATTTATTTAAAAGGAATACAAAATTTTCAAAAATGGAGGCAATTAAAAATCGTAAGAAATAAAGTTTTTAACATATCCTCGCTGTTAAAGTATCATTTAATCTACCCTTGCGGTTAAAGTACTATTTTATCTACTATTTTTGATAGATATTAGGCAATTTTAACAGATGCTATGGAAAAAAATAATAAAATTCCAAGCGTATGTTATAATTTATTTAACAAAAACTTAAAGTTTTCAGAATAGTATTATACATACACTAGTTTTGTTCCTCACTTATGTAAAACTGAACTAACCTACTTTAAAAGATTTGAGTAGAGAAACATCATCATTAATATTTTCATGGAAATACAAGATAATAATATGTCTCATAATAAAATAAGCCAACCATAGAAAAGTTAAAAGTTTTTCGCAAAAAAACGCAGACAATTATATGAAGCATTAGTAGAATCAGCACATAATAGGACTCAAAAGTTATCGAAGAGAGAAAGAAAATTTGCAAAGAAAATGAGATAAGATCAGTTCAAGACGCGTGTGATCATTAGAGAATATTTTAAAAAATAATAGACATTAATAAATAAAAATATAAACGTTATTAATAATAATTAAATGAACAATATTCCTGTTAGAGCTTTGAAAACGTGTCTTTTCCTGTATTAGCCTTTCTTTCTATACAAAATATATTAAAATAATTTAAGATATATGTTATGTGGTGTTGTTTGAAAAATCGCGATAGCTATACGCTAACAACATCTTGCTACAGATTCTTGAGCAGTCATAATCATCATCATTCTCAGCTTATTCAACCATTATCCCTGCTAATTTCCTAATATCATGGTCCCATCTCAGGTTAGGTCTCTTAATTCCTCGTGGGTACCATGCTGTAATTTTGTGGTTCATCTGTTGCCCATCTTTCTTGCTACGTATCCTGCCCATTGCCACTTGAGGGATTTGATTCTGTGGATGATATCTATTACCGGGGTCTTTTGTCGGATTTACTCTATTCTTTTGCTGTTTTTCTTGGCTATTACCAGCATATTTCGTTCCATTGAGCGTTGTACGACCTGCAGTTTTTTTTTACATGCATAGGTCATGACTGATAGTACACATTGGTCGAATGTTTTCTTCTTTAGATATGGTGGCATTCTAACTTTAATATGATTGAGTTCCTTCCATAAATAATCCATGCTAAATTAATTCTTCGATTGATTTCTGGTACTAGAGATTTCGAGCTGTGTATTAGTTGTCCCAAATATATGTATTCTTCTATTTCCAGTTTTGTGTTATTTATTATAGAATGACTTTTCTGTCTACTAGTTTGTTGTACATTACGTTTTTGTTCGATTCGTTTTGAAACCTACTTTATTACAGGCTCTATTTAGTTCGTTAAATTTTGTTTGTAGTTCTTTAACAGGACTATTGGCTATTAGGACTATGTCATCAGCAAATTTTAAGTGATTAGGATATTCTCCAAATATTTTTAATCCTTGTTGGTCCATTATAATTGGCGGAAAATTTCTTCTAGTGTTGCTGTAAACATCTTTGGGGATATTGCGTCTCTCTGTCGTACTCCTTTGCCAGTTGGGAACTCTGGTATTGTTTTATTATTATTATTGTATCATTATCATTACCAATAAATTATATAAGACTCTTGCCTTGAACTGCTGATATAGAAATTTAATTCCACACTGTGTTCGTCATAATGTGGATCAACCTGCTCTCACTACCGCGGTTTCGGAGCCCTACTCCATCATCAGGTGAGCTTAGGTCGATTCCACAAAATGATAAACACAGCGCAGAGTATCTAATTCCAACTTATCGGAAAGTAGCGATTAAATATTAAGTCCCGCACGACGAGATCATGGCTCTTGCTTTGGCTTCTTTGTATACAGGGTGTCCCAGGCTGAGCGTGCATTAGAACTTTCTAGAGAACTATAAGATCTAATCGCAGATTTTTTGCACATCATTGTTTCACAATGAGATCTATCGATTAAAAATATTTTCTATATGGCGGCACTTCTGGAAGTAGCAATTGACAGCGACTTTCTTATTTTAAAAGAGTACCCTCATTTTTTATTACATACTTAATTTCTACGTAACATTTTTTTAATTTTGATATCAAACAGTCTATACCTAACATTAACCGTTTTTGAGAAAAAAAAATATTTAAAATTTTTGGACGAAAAAAACTGCCTGTCAAAAAAGTTTGTATAGCCTAAACGTCAAATTTAGTGATTACCACTGCCACTGTGACATAAAGAGAAGACATATGGCTATATCTGTTTCAAAAATTAAATTGTTCGAATGTCATATAACATAGATAAAAGAAAATAATCTTCTATTAGGATAGATATGAAACCTAATAGTAAAATTTTGGGTCAAAGCGCCCCTCCGTGTTCTTAGTAGATACTACGTTTAACCCAGCGTCTTCGCGTTTTCTGCTGTAAATATTCTTTATGTTTATATTTGATTTCAAAGGATTTAGTTTTAAAGTTACACTGATATATTAGTATATCAGAGTAACTTTAATAAAACATAAGAATATATATAATTTACAGTTTATTAAATATAAATTTTGACTACCAGGTAGAAACTAAATCACAATATTTGATAAAACTATACCAGTTTTACCAGTTAATAAATAATAAAACTATTTCTGACTATGATATTTAAAATTTAGATAGATAGAATATTAAAAAACATACAGGTATTTGCAGACGCAGGCCCAAATTCAATAAAAACCAAAATTTTTCCTGCGAAAATCGGGCTTTTTTCACAGAAAAGGTATTTTTTGATTTATCAACAATCATTGTCAAGTTGACAATATACAGGGTGTTTTCTAATTAGTCTAAAAAATTATGGTGTGATTCCTCATGTGTTCTTAAAACAATTTTTATATAACCATTAGGTCTAAAGTACTTCCTTTCTGATCTACAGGGTATTAAAAATTAAAAAAAAATCGATATTTTGCTTAACATAAATGGTACACTACTGCTTTTTTAAAGAAAATATATTTTTTTCTCGACTGGCCATCCTTTTTCAACAAAATTGATCTTTTGAGTTTTTCTTGTTCATCAAACGGTTGCCGAGAAAAAAATAAATATACTTATTAAGAGCCCGCCTTAAGCCGTTTTCTAACGATTCTTTATTTTTAGATTAATTAGGAAACACCCTGTATATGCATATCACAGGCAACCAAATAAACTAGTAACCTCTAAAAATTATTTTTCCTACCACTAGCGACATACCGTGTTTTTAGTGAGTACTAAATTATTTTATCAAAATTTCACCATATAAGTTTCCAGGCAATGGTCATATAATAATAATGGCGGTATCTGTCATGGAATTGAGCGATTGAAAAATGATCATAAATAATTTTTTTCAAATGGAAACCCCTTTTTTATTTCACTAATGAAAAGGTTTTTCAATTTGATACTTTTTTTAACTTAAAAACAATTTGTTTTAGGTATTGGAACATGTATAGTCAAAAAGTTACGATCGTAAGTTTGTCGTCTCTTGTAGAGGCGACGGTCTTCTTGATGTATGTTTTCTTGAGTTTTTTGTCTGTTATTCTGATGTTGTTTTGTGTTACTGCTTCTTTCCGATCACGAGGGATTTCTTAGCGTTCTTATAGCTTTTTCTGCTTTCGATTGCAGTATGTAAGTTTTTCATTGTTGTTTTTGATGTCTTCCACAATCTTCTTTCTTATTGTCTTACATAATTCTGTATATTCTATTCTGTTTATGCTTCTCTCGGTTTTCATTTCTCTTCTTTTCTTGAGAAGTTCTTTATAATTTTTTCATTTTTAAAGTCTACTTTGTGGCCTGTATTCCCGAAGTATTAATAAATTTAGATTTCCACAACTGTCTCTATTTAAAATAATATTTATAGTAATTAATTAGAACATTTAAAGGTCTAGAAGTTTCACTTGCTTGCTAATGTGACTATTGAAACTTTAACCAAATAGTTTCGCCATTCAGACTGAATAAATTTAATAAACTGTGGGTTGATATTTCAAACGAGACTAAATATTCTGAACGATGAAATATCAAATATTTAGTGACGAAGTTATGATTGTGTTTATAATTCCAAGAAAGCAAAATTCTACATTGACGAAAAACTTACGAATATATTATTAAATTAGGTAGTAGCGTTTTTTATAAACATTACCACTGCGAACGGCAGTGGGTAAGGTATTTCACTAGAGAGAAAACTAATCAATAACAATAAAAAAAATATAGATATTGGGCGCCAGGCATGTACAGAGAAAGAAAACACAGTTGTATATTACTTAAAACTAATGACTATATTTATTCATGATGGGCTGTGATGGTAAATAGCATTGTACAATTTTAATAATTATTATAGTGGTTATATGTCAACGAAAGTGGTGTTAAGAATTGTACTAAATATCTATGAAAACAACTATGATAAAATACAAGACATGTAAAGTTTAAGAGAATATATGAAATGTAGCATTACTTTAATTAATTTGATATTTTATATGATGTTAGTGCAATAATAATATCTATACAAAAGTAATACTATTACAAGGCGTAATGTAATGAAATCTAAAATCTAAATCATATTGTAACTACTAAATCGACATAAATGTTCTTAATAATCTAACCACTAAATATAGTCAGTACGATATCGTTTAAAATGTACGTTAAGTTAAAACTGAAAATCGACTGAAAATCTGAACCTAAATCTACACTTAGCTGTTCTTGAGGCAATCCTGTTTCAAAGAGTAGCAGCGTGAGCTAGGCTCATATACTCTGTACTGTCTGTCGGCGATCCTGCTGGCCAATACAACAAAAGGGGCCAGGATGAGGACACCATGAATCAATACAGCCGTAGCTACTGGCTAGGCTTAGAAATGGGAGCGAAGCAGCATGGGGCCATCATCCATACTGTGGCAATATGGGGACACTACCCGTACCTTGGAACACTACTAGGACCTTGGATAATGTCCGTAACTTGGACCATAACCTTGTACCATAACCTTGGACACAGTCCGTCCATAAGATAACGGTACAGGGGAACACTACCCGTACCTTGGATACTACTTGGACCTTGGATAATGCCCCTACCTTGTAAATAGTCCGTACCTTGGAAATAATACATAGATATGGGACACCTGCCCATACCTTGGACCCTAAAAATACAAAACTCTTGTTTAAAATCAAACAAGGTCTAATAAACAAAATGAACCTACCTCGAATTACTTCCGAGGGCTCACTAAAAATAAAGAACATGTCCTTTCTTCCATGTGACATTCTGGAGGACAAAAGAAAAGGGACGCCAACGTGCCAGCAAAATACAAATACAAGTTAGGTTGGGACATCCAAAACTCTACCCTTACGCACTAATAATAACGAATCAACAAAGATAATATCTCACTTTACCTGTAACTTCGAAATAGCAGCTGATTCAAATTATACAGCAAGATTTTTATAATTGCAGTTTCTCGAAGCAAGGATTTTTTTGACGGTGACAGTCGGACGGTCAAAGCCAAGTGAAGTTAAGCACGGAGAGGTGACAGAAGCGATGTTGACAGCGCCTCCACAGAACAGTGAAACGATAGCAGGGTTGCCGACTAGAGAACGTAAAAATTACGTGTCAAATAAACTATCCGGCCTGAACGAGAGGGAATCCGGTGATGATACGCCAGACATCATATATCATATACAAAGACATGTAACGAACTAAAAACGTTACAGTGAATTACTTTGAAGATAAAATAAATTAATATAACAACTAGGACAAATAAGTTAACTTAGTTAGATATGCAAATTTCACTTAAATTTATACATTAGGCTAGCTTAATTCGTTATATCTGCTATAATGAAAACTTGACCTTTGTCAAGTATTTCCATTATTCAGAAAGGTTTCCCATGACAGATATCTTGGCTTAATAGTGAATATTTTCGAAAAGGAAAACTTTCATTACAGCAATCCTAGTGTGAATATATATTATATATTAATTTTATAATATAATTGTAAAATATTTGTGAAAAGGAAAATTCTGTCGGAAATTTACAATGTGAAGGGGAGAATCCTGCTAATATATGGAATCATTAGAAACTTTAATCAAAACCAGATTTCCATTCGATTTTTGAGTTAATATTTAAGCTAAGAGAGATGAGATTTGAAACAAAGTGTAAATATTTTGAAGGACAAAATATCAAGTATCTAAAATTCAGAGAAAACAAAGCTTAATGCTCAAAATTCAGGGTGGCCTATTAGTGTGAGGAAGTCCAATTTTGTCGTCGTTGTCAAAGATATAGAAAAAGTTTTATATAGATGTTGCATGGTTTATAAAGGAGCATATCCTAAAAATAATTTGTTGTATACGGGGTGTCACAAAACAAGTTCTGATAAAGCTTTAAGTTTTTTTTGCATCCCCCATCTTTTTGTAGATAATTGGATTCAGCATAAAATTTTGTATCTATTAGACCATTTTATTTGAAGTACTATGCCGTGTCGCCATTCTATTTCCCATTTACTAAAACTTTGGTTAAAAACACTATATCGGAAAAGGGGTTAAAAACTGGGGAGAGAAAAAGTAAGTTTTTTTAAAAAACTAAGTATTAAAAAAAGATTTTTTTTAATATTTAGTTATACTTTTCTAAACACCAAGGATAACAGAATAAGCCCGCGAAGACAAATTTACGTTATCTAATACAGGGTAATTTTTATGGTGTCGCCCACATCGCAATATTTAAATTTTTATATCTCAATTTTTTTAGACACCCTGTATATTATTTTTCTTAAGATGCAGAATTGAAAATTGAACCTTTTTTTGTAATTAAAGTGTTAATGGTTTTGCAGATATTATTGCGGTATTATATTACATATGGCCATAGTGCAACTAAATCGGCAACGAAATGGCGCGCTAAGGAAATCTCCAGTTATTATTTCACGTAGTTATCACATTAATACATACTAGCTTTTTCCCGCGACTTCTTTCGCGTTACAAATCGTTCATGCATTGATTTAAATGATTGTTTACCTCTGTATGGATAGAGTTAGTGAGCCTTACAAACGCACTATTTAAAGTACATTATATTAACAGTTTTAGAGCTACTCATATTTCATATCAAAGTTTGCAATTGTCGATTTTCTGGGTATTATACAGGGCGGGTCTTGAATAGGTGCAAATATTTTTAGAGGGCTGGTTGATCTCGATAAAATAAACATATTTTCTTTTTACCGTTTTTCAAATAACTTCAAAATAACCGAGTTATTTTACTTCGAAAATTTTCTTTTTTTCCATTACCTGAAACTAAGTATGTATGTTTGGATAGAGGGTGGATGGCGCTCTTCTGTGGCGGTTTTTTATTTCTTAATTATGTATAGGGTGTTTTAGAACTCGAACCAAAATCGAAACTTTGCAAAATCTGAAAAAAGAAAATCTCTGGAAAATAACAAATAATAGTTAAATGGCTATTTACCCTCTGTGGATAGAACCTATGGGCCCATATAAACTGTATTACTAAAATAAATAGCTTTGACATATGTATAAAGTTTCCAATTTTCGTTTTTTTTCCAGATCACTAATCGATTGACACGATGATCGATTTAGATGAAAAAAAAACTTTAGGTACTTCTGCAACGAAATCATAGCATCGAAATAAATTTTTAGGTACTCGTCCAATTTTTTGACACAATGATCGATTTAGATGAAAAAAACTTTAGGTACTTCTGCAACGAAATCATAGCATCGAAATAAATTTTTAGGTACTCGTCCAATTTTTTGACATAATGATCGATTTAGATGAAAAAAAACTTTAGGTACTTCTGCAACGAAATCATAGCATCGAAATAAATTTTTAGGCACTCGTACAATTTTTTGACACGATGATCGATTTAGATGAAAAAAAAACTTTAGGTACTTCTGCAACGAAATCATAGCATCGAAATAAATTTTTAGGTACTCGTCCAATTTTTTGACACAATGATCGATTTAGATGAAAAAAACTTTAGGTACTTCTGCAACGAAATCATAGCATCGAAATAAATTTTTAGGCACTCGTACAATTTTTTGACACGATGATCGATTTAGATAAAAAAAAACTTTAGGTACTTCTGCAACGAAATCATAGTGTCAATTTTTTGACACGACGATCATTTCCGACGAAAAAAATTTTTAGGTACTTCTGATCGAAATCATAGTATCGGAATAAGTTAGGTACTCGTACAATTTTTTGACATTAAACCTTAAACCATTCATATTTTTAAATGAAACTAGTAGAAATAATCTTAAAAGAAAAAAAAAATTCATTTTTTTCATCTGAATTTCTTTAATATTCTAATTAGGGTATCGGCATATGATGGGCATTTTGTTTTCTACCAATTATAACACGCGTATATCCTCGTTTCCCTTTAATAGTTTGCTTTACCGTGTTGCCGGTCTGAAGACATCGATTCAACGTAAATCGGCATATACACTTATACTAAAGTCGAAGGTGGCGCCGCCCGTGACAATACCGGTGTACCCCAAATCTATATATGATATATTTTATTCCTAGAAGGATGATTTGAAGAAGAAATATTTCGTTCATATTATTGATGTCACTAAATAAACCCTTCTATTAAATGTTATACTTCTAGATTTAATAGTAATGCATTGTCGTACAGCAAACTTTCATTCCTGATTCTTCTCCTTAAGGGTATGAATTTCATAAATTCGCTATGTCCAAATAATTAACTCATGTCTTTTAACCGATCCTTTGTGCAAATTTTTAGAACTAACTTTACCCATTTGGTTGATGAATTTCAAAAATCTCTTCTAATTCTTTTTTTAGAATTTCATTCTTCTAGCCCAGATAGTAAGGAATTTTCATACAACAAATTGTTCCACATAATTTCACATTCTAAGAGGATGAATTTCCTAAAATCGCTTTGCGTAGCTAATTCACTAATGTCATTTAAACGAACCTTTATGCTAATATTTATGTTTTTAAAGCTGGCGGTATGTACTTACCCATAGAGAAAAGTAAAAATGAAGTATAACTTTTTTTTTACCTTTCTATATGCACTGACCCCTAAAATATCTAAGAACTATATAATCTAACTAACACATCACTGACAATGATAAATAACTGATTTCTAAAGGTATTGTGTGTAGGTGTTTTTCAGGTATGTTTTAATATTTATTCATTTTACATATAGAAATGGCGACTAAACGATATAAAAATGTTTCATAACAAATCTAGACACATATATACCTTCCATTTAAAAAAATTCACAGCTTTTGCAACATGCGCAACCATCATAGGCGTATTGAAAATACCAGACACAAAAGTCGGCGGTGGTCGGCAATCACCTGTTTTTTACATTTTATATTAACTTGTGACGTCATTTGGAAGAGCTCATTAGAAATATAAAAGAACTAAACCTTGTTTGGAAAGCAATTTGACATTCGTGACGTCAGCACTCCGGCAGTCTAACGTATCGCTAATTGCCATTCGCAAATATATTCCAGATACGTATAGTGAACAAGTGAACCGTTCACAACGTTAAATAATTTTGATATTTGATTTTTATAGTGATGGCTTTTTATAAAAGTGAAGAATTTAGTAAGAAAAATATTAATGATGGAGATGGACGTGTGCGGATTCATGAATGGTCACGATCACGGTCACGACACTATAGAAATGTGAGGTATGTATATACATAGGGGAATTAATGACATTAATTTGCAATAGCAACTCGAACCCACAGTTTTATTATGGAGCCAGATTAAACCAATCAGAATGAGTATTATGTTACCGTAAAAGCGCGAATATTGGTTAAACGTAGGGTTACCCACGGCCACGTTGGTGCCCGAAATATGCAAAAAAGGTCAGTTTAGGTTAAGTTTAGATTAGGACTATATTTTTATTAATGCAAAACCAACTAAAACCTAATTCTAATCTAACCTAAACTCACTCACTCTTTTGCATATTTCGGGCTATTACCTAGGTATAATATTCGAACTTACGGTGTAAATTTATGGATGGCCCATAAATTTAAATTCGCCGTACAAAAAATAAGTAATAGTTAGGTACTGTAGATAAAAATAAATTAAAATATAGTTCCATGATAATTCAGTTTACAACTTGTTTTCATAATACCTAATAAAAAACCGTCACAATCACTACTCATAGTATGTATACCTATGTATTTTTAAACATTATGAGATTTAAGTATACATAGGTGCCCATAATATGAGTAGCGTTATTGACGGTTTTTTGTTATGATGAAAATATATTATCGATTGCAGCAAGTATACCTAGTTTACATTCAGTATGTCCAATTAATATAGAACATTATACCTATGCATGAATTTAAAAATTTGCTACCATTATGTTTTGATAGTTGAGTTTTTGAAATTATTTGTTAGCTTCTTAAACAAAGCAGACCCATAATAATTCAAATCTTTATCATCCAAGACTTCCAAGAATTATAAAGTAATCTCACGTCAATTTTTTTTTTTCAATTATTGTATGCCTTAAATGCTTGCAAAGTTAACAAAACTATTTCTTTGAATACCTTGCAATTAAGATATTTGGTCCAATTTATCAGTGTAACAGTCAAATTTCCTCGCAACGACCTCTGTGTGCTAGCTCATGAATTATCGCAAATAACTATTATTTTTGCATCATGTTTACTATAATTTTATTGTTAAATATTGTTTTATTTAAATTTTACAATTATGCAACCCGATATACACCGCGATATACAGCTATAGATACACAATATTGTCACTGGACCAGGCACACCAGCAGTAGTAGGCTTTTTGTCCATCTCTCTATATCTTTGATCATCACCTCCGTCACTTGTCACTGTCAGATCAAATCAGATGTTTTTGGATTTATTTATCCTTTGTTTTGGTTATTGAAATTTTATAATTATCAGATAAAATTTCGTAGTTAAATTGGTTATTTTTGATGTGGATCGCAGTGTGCAATTCATTCTTTTAATTGTGGAATTTCTGAGTTTAGTTCGTTCATTGACCGGATATGGAATATGGCTGAGGAGAAAACATCATTTTTTATTTATGCCTTTTTGTGAGTTGGACTAGGCAAGATATTATATAGTTCTCTATCTATATCCTGGAGGGAGATTTTCGGTTGATATCTGATTTTGTGAAGGAAATCGAATCCTTGCATCACTTCTTGTGTACTCTCCGGCTGAAGAGTGTCGTCGTGAAGAACTGGCTGTCGTTTCGTGAAGCATTCCCTGTTGGTGAATAGCAGGTCTTCGTAAAGAAGGATTAAGGCTTCCGAAACACATTTGGTCAGAAACGTGGTTGGATTTTGTTGAGTTTACATGGACCACCGACCAATTTCTGTAAGGGATTAAATAGCCAAATTTTTCCGACCGATATCTCGATTCCACGTGCCCAAGAAGTCCCCGAATAGTTCCAAGGTATGCTATAATTCTTCTGCCTATTCTAAGTCAAGGCTCAACTGATTTTTGTTTATATTGTTGTCTGGTTTTCGACTTTTCCAAGCCCACGTGGTGTAGAAAGATTAGTTGAGTGTTATCTTTCTCAAGTCTTATTTGGTTGTTCGTAATTGTAGAGCAAGAAGACCGATCCAGACAGAACAGCCAAAGACCGACCAAGACCGATCCAGTAGCACATAACAGTCCAGAATTCCATCCGTTCCTGTTGTCCGTGTAGAGGTACTCGTTGGACACCATAAACCCTCGTTGAGGGTTTTTATGTTCATCATTTGAAACACCTCCCATGCATCTGTACCTCTGCTGACATCCGTGGGCTCCAGTGACATCACATCGAGCTGCTGTACACCGTCGTAGCCACCCATAGCTATACACCGTAGCTCAGCCGGAGGAACTTCCGAGTAATTTCAAGACTTAGAGTAAGACTGTTTAGATTTAGTTTCATATTTGTAATCTACCCAGGATTTTGTACTTAGTTTAAGTAAGAGGGATTATGACGTCATACTTTTAGTTTTATTGATTTAAATTTCATTTCACTTTACATCTATTTTCATTTACCTTCAATTACATTTCATTCATTTTTTTTCTTTATATAATAACTTTTTATATATCCTATTTAACTTTTTAATATTTCAATATATTGCTTAAATATTTTTAGTAGTATTATTTACAGTCTAGCCTCATAGTTAAGTTAGAGTCACTTAAGTACAAATAGTTATAGTAGTAAGATTTGAAGTTCATGGTAGTTACACTCAACAGTTCGAGGTTAGTGTTGAAGTCTACTTACTAGTTACATCTTTATTGCCGAGTTCATAGAGTATAATCTCGTGGTGCCCTTTTATTAACATCTTTGAACCCCGACCACCCGGCTGTTAAAATTAAAAAGCTAGTGGCATCTATGCAACTCATCCTAATTAAGTAAACTTGTGTTTTATTGAACTTCAAATTAGAAAGGGCGTGGCATCAGTTCTGCCTCATATCCGAAATTCAGATTGTGTGTGACACAATGAAGGAATGAAGAGTCAACGTGCAACGTGAACGAGAAGATAAATGGAAAGTAAAAAAAATGTAAAGTCTTAATTACTAATTACACATTCCTTTCCTTTTCCCTTTAGTTCTCCTTCCTAAAATGTATATTGCCTTCCCTAAGATTTTAAATATAAATGATTTAAACTCATACAAGTTTACCACAATTTAAACTTAATATAATTATTTAATTATTAAATCCATAATTGTATTAAAATATAACACTTACTAAATATTAACTATTTCTACTTAATCATTTAATAATTCTGATAAAGACACGCTTGATTATTTATTTTAGAAATCATACGGGATAATCATTAATATGACTATATTAAAAATATTTAAATCAAAATGTATTTGAAGGAATGCTACTGTATTACAATAAATTGTAAAACAAGTATGTAATAATAACTCGGAATAATTATTAAAAAGCAGCATATTTGGTATACTCTATGAAGTGATTTTAAGTGCTCCTGTCCATTTTTCAATTAATAAAGTGCCTATTTAGATACATTATCACACTTCACACCTTCAAACGATAAAAACTTATCTCAATAAATATTAGGCACCGCTTTGGATTCATTTGTTTTTACGCCTGTTGGCGGTGGAAACCATGCAAGCTTTTTCTTTGTCCTAAGTTGTTAATTACAAAATAATAATCATATAAAAAATATAGATCCTAATAGCCTAAATTTTATCCTTTATCAAAATGTATCAGCAGATCCGATGAGACTCGAGTTATTATATGTTTTGGAACTTAATGATTTAATTAATTATTCCCTCTGATGCATCGATTGTGCGCATTATCCTACGTGCCAAGAAAAAATATTGCATTAGTCTAAATTTATTATTTATTTTATTCCGCTCTTTCACGTATAATTTGCCCCTTGCTTCGCATACGGAAAGAGTTAGATTAAAATAGCCCAACTGTACCTAACAACCCATGCCTTGACGCATATTCTTTTTTATAATAATATCGGCTTTCCCAGACTAAACATCCATATCCATAAAATAGTTGGCCCACACACACTGATAAGACCTCATTTCGGCTCTCGAACGTCCTTGCTCTATTCGATGATCAACGCCGGTTAAACTATCAACTTACGTGTTGACAAGTCGATTAAGCAGGTTATTGAACTTGGACCGTACCATGTCGCCTCTAGCATGTCGTTTTTTCAAAGACGGGTCTCATATAAACGCAGCCAGAAGTATTTTCAATACTAAAAGAATCATCAAGATTGGTGAAGCGGTTTCGGCGGTATGGATTTAACAAAAAAATCTTTGAGCTTTTATATATTTATATGGATTATCTTCAAAATAACTCATTATATTAAAATATGATATTAATAATTATAATTTTATTGAGTATTGTTTTTTCCGAATTTTAAACACAATCCTCACCCTTTTTACCAAATGTTTGATATTATTTTGCCATTCAAAATATTTACTATTGTTTCAAATCTCAACTCCCCTAACTTAAATATTAAATCAATTCTGTCAAATGGCGAATATGTTTTTGGATTAAAGCATCTATGGTCCCATTAGCGAGTTCTCCCCTTCACATTCTAAATTTCCGACAGGGTTTTCCTTTTCGCAGATATTCACTATTAAAGCGAGGATACCTGTCATGGGAGACCTTTAGGAGTCATTTAAATATTTGACGAAGCTGAATGTTTAATTGTGGCAGATGAACAAATTTAAAAGTTGAATTTAGCTAGTGTAATATACAAAGCGATCCAAAATGACTAAAATAGTTGGTTATTATTATTTTACTCATTTGGTGGTCAATAAATAACTTTTACTATCCGAAACATTACGTTACATTACACAAACTTCGTACCTAGGAATTTTATAGTTTCAATAACTGCACTAGTAAAAACTAAAATACTTAAATATATTATGACAAAGCCACGGTGTTAATATTATTTCAATGCCATGAACATAAACGGTAACCATCAGCTCTGTAAAATACAGAGCCGGAAAGTTCTGATTTCTGCCATATCGAGCGCTGCTGTCAAAATTTTTAAAATCAACTTGAATGCTCGAAGCTTATAGATATAATTTAAAAAAGGCGTCCATTGAACCCAAAGAGGCCTGATTTGAAATACAAAAGTCAAAGCAATAGATATAAGATGATCTAACATTTTGTAAAACAAAATATAAGTGGATGCAATATGTATTTACTTACGGGAGCAGTCAGAACTTTCGTCACTGGAATCCTCGCAGTCAACCACGCCATCACAAAACTTGTATAGTCCCACACATTTTCCATTATAACATTGAAACTCGTTCTTCTTGCACAGTTGTGCAACAGACGAAATGACAGTCAGGGTAACAGCGGTTAAGAAAACCCTCAAAATCCTGAAACAAATTTTATATTAACATTATTGATATATTTTTTTCTGTATAATTTATGTTAACCATTCTTCTTTATACGAGATTTTATTCACTCGTTATAGTAATTAATAAATTATTGCAAAATAATTGATAATTAATAATTGTTGCAAAAGTTCTATTAGACTTTTTTCGAAGAGGCGTTAAAGTTGTACTTTTGTCTAGAATTTCATTTCACTTGGAATAGTCATTTAAAAGTTATTTGCAAAAATCTACCTTCAAATTAGTAAAATTTATAATACCAGCAAATACCAGCAAAATTGTGATTTTGTCATTGTCAAAATCGATGTCACATTTTGTTTGAAGGACCAAATAGAGTAATTTTGTATAAAATAATTATGATTTGCGCAACTTATGAAAAACTTACGATGGTTAAACGGCATTTTGCTGGAAATAATATTCTCGCTATGATAGGTAATTTCGTAGCTCAGTCACCGGAAAGCCTATACCGTATAAGTGAATAGTTTAAAGAATATGGTTTTGAAACTAAAGGCATGGTATTAACCACATGTAAGTGTAAAGACAAAAATAATTGAATAGGAAGAAAACCATGACTTGCATATTCTTTATGTGGAAGAATATACTATTTAATATATAAATAAACTGAAAACGACATCTCTGTGGAATGCTAAAGATTCTTCCCTTGTGCAGTAAAGAATCCCCCAACAGCTTTGTATTGTGAGACGTGAATTTTACAATCATTTGGAGTATTGGTTAGCTGTGAATGGAGGACTATCTACATATTTTATTAATTAGTATAGTTCAATAAAATTTCTTTAGTTACAAATATTTCTTTTATTTGATAAATTACTGTGGAACAGTTATCATCGAGATCTGCAAGTGGTAAAGCGACCAATATTTCTTTTATTTGTTAAATACGGGGTTGAATTATTGTGGATGTATGTGGTATTATCGAGGCCTGCGATTGATCGAGTAATGAACAGCAAACAAGTCATACACCGCGAATACTATTCTCAGTTCAGCTAATTCTTTTGTAGATGATCATTTCAATTTAGAAAAAAATTAACCACCCTTCCAAAACCACATGAATTCTTGCAAACAAAAAAAAAATGTAACATCGAATTTGACAATGACAAAATCATATTTTTGCTGGTATTTTAATTGTAGCTTTCTCTGGACCGTGTTGTAAATTTTTAGTAATTTGAAAGTAGATTTTTGTAAATAACTTTTAGATGCCTATTCCAAATAAAATGAAATTATAGACGAAAGTACAATTTTAACGCCTCTTCAAAAAAGTCTAATACAATTTTTGCAAAAAATCATCTGGGGAGATAATATTTGACCTTTTCAAAATTTACATGGAATTTCCTATATCCCGTGTTCCGATGCACCACACGGTATATATACACAGTATATTTAAACAACCACTACGATCTATCTGTAAAGTATAAAATATTTAGCTTTTTTCAATGAGATCTTCTATAGATAATTTGGATTTCAAACCATGTACTCTGTTGGGTCGTTCAGTATATCCAATATACGACTCCATATTAAATTTACGAAATATAAGATAGACATTGTCTATTTTTGTTTTCAAATCCTTTCGGAATAGCAGCACTTTGCTATAAAAGAAGATAAGTATTATTATTGTCAAGCGCAAGAATTTTAGATTTATCATTAAAATAAATCACCCAATATATTAAATAAAATATATTTTTATAAACATAGCATTTGCACAATAACAATTAAACTAGAACAAGTTGACGTCAGACTAAGATCTGAAGGTGAACTTTGTTTAATTCTTATTGGTGTAAATATCAATATGTAGAATTATTAAAAAAATTAATGAGAAAGGAGTCGGACTCCCTCGGGGAGAATGAATGAAGAAGTCACGCGGTTCAGTTGAGCGGATTTCTCCAAGTATTATAATGACAGTAAAGTAAGTTTATAATTTTTTATATATTTTCTCTTAGTACATTTTATTGGTCAAAAGGTATTCTACTTGACATTTCTCCTACCTAATTAATGTATTTAATTCTTTAATAAATTTATATTTTGTTTTTATATATATTGATTGTTTTAATGATCTTCGATACCTAAAACGTCCCTAGCCGCAACCCTCTAAAACGGGGTCGCGACATTATTACCAATAGAAAAAACATAACATTTTAAGTATACTTAGTTTATTAAAAAAAAGTTCTTACAGTTGAGGGTTGGAAAAAGTTCTGGAAGAGTTCTGGAAAAAAGTTCTGTTTGCTAGAAATTATATTCAACCGAAAGTTTTAGAAATATAGTTTTTCCATTTTATTTGCCCTAACCGATAGTTAAATGTCAATATAACACACTTTTTTCATTTGATTTATTGTTTTTATTATTTCGATAAGCAGGCAGTAAAAATCCATTTATCATTTATGACGAATAGATTTGACGTCGCATTACACAAAATAATAGGTGAATGAGTTTGTTCCATATAAATATTGACATTTTACAACAAAATTATGCATAAATGCCTATAATCACAGAACAGGCATATATGAAAACAAAAAATGTATAAAAAATTGAAATATAAAACAAATTGGTTTGTAACTTTCAAAGGTCTTTCTTTTTTGAGGGTAAAACAATGATTAATTTAATGGAGAGAAAATAGCTGGAAAAGTACGACTAAAATAGACTTTTACAGGTCTGTTGTGTCTTTTTTCTTATCTTTAGATTACATTGTTTATTACATTCGTTCAGCGGATCGTCTAGCCCACCTGGTTGACCCAGTTGGGTTGTCTCTATTGTCGCTAGTGGTAGGCTCCCGACCCTTGCTAGCGTCGTAGCTTGTGTGTGGACGCTGGTCTTCCGCAAATATCAGCCGCCTCTCCTGTAGTTCCCTTTGGGGTTGGTCACTTGGAACTTCTATGGATAAAGTTTCCAGTGTTGCTATGGGATTTCCCAACAGCTTTACCTGTGTTGTTTATTATACTTGATCTCATAGTGTTCCTACGAGTCGCTAAGTTTATTTGGCCTACCTCTACAGAGCTCGGCATGTAGAAGTAAGAGGTAACTTCGTAATGCCGAGTGTAACATACAATGAGTATAGACTAGTCTTCTATCCAGCGAAGTATCCTTTTGACCTGGTCCTGTTATTGTAGGATTTCAATTTTTGGTGATATTCTCTCCTCTAGCTCCGGGCGTTTAAGCCAATACTCCCCCACACCTTCTATCTGTGAGACATGACGACAGACAGTAGAGGGTGCCTGGTATGACGGACAGGATAGTCTTGATAGATACGCCTTGGTGCAATTCCCTGGCCACGACACTACAGCCAGATACAAGACACCGATATGCTTCTAGTTCAGCTAAAGTGCTAGAGGGGATTCCCCCTAGCATCTGACTAGGAAGACTATGCGCCGATTCTTCGATTTGATTCGTTCATGCATTTATAGTGAGTATGATGTGGTTCGTCGATGCAATTCGTTTGTTTGTCTGGAAATTCATCCATGGTTGACAGACCGCCGCAAAACCCATCGCAATGGAGCACCAAATCGATGCATTGACAAACCGCATCCAAAAAGCGCATCATCGTATAGTATTTAGTATGGGTCTTAAATCTGCGTGTTAGTATGCGCGTGTTAGTCTGCGTGTGTCTTAGTATATTAATGTCATATAAATGAATATAGGATGATTCACGGCGATGCCGATGGCACGTTAGACGTTTATGGAGAACCTATATAAATTTTCAAATTCAAGTTATCTGCTCCATTCTTCTAAAATATTTTCAGCATTACAGTGTTTGGTTTAGTTAATAATTCGCCGCATAATTCGAAAAGTAGTAGCATCTTTCTTATTTTAAATGGAACACCCGTTGCATGGAAAGTACTTTCATATCTCTTAATTTTCTACTAACCTATTATACCTATCTCTAATAGTTTTTGAGATAAAAAATTTAAACATGTGAAAAATTGACAAAAACATGATATATGCATATTATTTAAAAAATCTAATTAAATTGATTTTCAACGATATATCATGTTCCTATATTTAAACCTTCCAGTTTTTTAAGTAGATCAATTCAAAAATTATAATTCTATTATTATAGTTTCATTTCAAGAATTTCATTACCATAACAATTTTAGAAATTTAGAACGTAAACTCTCAGAACCTCGCAATTAGTGGAATATATTAGTGGTTTCAATTACACTTTATATTTTTTAGTTTACGATCGTTCACAATGTCTAAAAAACACAATTAAAATTAATAAAATATCCTAGCAACAGCTTGCGTTAGTCAGTTGTATCCATAGAGAAAGCCTAATGTTAGCGTATACGTATGGTTTGCATACTCCACCTACAAACTGCTTTATAACTACTGAACACATATTGGCCTTGTTTGCCAGTTGAATAAAAAATTACTTATTAAGATTCGGAGGCCCCCTAAAAGACGGGGCCCGGGGCGGATCGCCCCTTCCGCCCCCCCCCTTAATCCGCCACTGAGTTTCAATTAGACTTTATACTTTTTAGTTTACGATGATTCACAATGTCTGAAACACACAATCAAAATTAATAAAATATCCTAGGAACAGCTTGCGGTAGTCTGTTGTATTCATAGAGAAAGCATAATATTTAGCTTATAAAACAATCAACTTTTGATTTCTAACCACAATTTCTCTTGACGGAAGATAATCAAAAGCCAAAATGATATTTCTCGCACATTTTGAAGTATAATTAGTGGAAAAGTTAAAAGTTTGATAACTTTTTCTACTAATTAAAAATGTCTACCACTAATGTTGCGGTTCTGAATGCTTACATTGAAATTAAAGAAACAAATGTAAAATCGCTATTTTTGGGGCTTACTCAACTGGGCCTCACAATGCAAATTCACCTCAAATATCCATTTAGTTGGTCATTGGCAAGCGTTCTCTCATTGTACATGAAAATATCAAAAGAAACATTTACTGATCTGGATAAAATTGATAGTTAAATAGTAAGATTCACCCGGAGGTACTCCACCCCCTAGCCACTGACATCACTGACATTCTATTTAATATATCCCATTCTATATATTTCATCTAATTCAAATATTATTCGGATCTATTGGTTAATAATCTTCAAGAACTAGCTAGTGACACCTGAAATAGTATAGCGGCTTCCCCCGGATGCAAATCTGCCGCTAAACAGATTCGTATCCCAATCGAATAGGCTAATTGGGGTACCTCACTACCCCAACGCCACATCGTGTCAATTGAGAAGACAAGGGAGACCGCAAACTCTCAAGACCAACCTCGAAGGCAAGACGTCACAAGAGGTTTTCTTCTCATGGTCAAACGACCCGTTGCCTTATAGTACATGCAACGTTTATAGTCAAAAGACTCGCAACCCCCAAATGCCAGCTCTGTGACAAAACACAACATTACACAGCCGGCCGGTCTGTCTACTACTGACCTGCCGTCGGCAAGCTAAGCCTCCTCTTACATCACAATTTTACCTGATCACAAATATTTACCATACTATACCATACCGCCATTACTCGCTGACGAGTATTTGACACGCATCAGAAGATGGTCACGCAAGGCGTTTTCTTTCATGAGCTTTTCTGTGACTGAAAAGCCCGATACGTGATGTTATCTGTCTACCGCACTCCAGACATTCAAAAATCTCATCGCTTTGTTGCCTCTTTACTTTTTGGTTGTCGCTCTTAACTGACTTTACAATTTTTCTCCATTCCGTTCTATTGTGAGCTGCCTCTTCCCACTCATTCTGCTTGTTAATTCCCTTTAAGTTTTCGTGGAAAATATCCTTGAACCTTTTGAGTTGTCCACCTGGCCTCCTCTTACCGTCTACAAGCTCACCGTAAAGCAGAGATTTTGGTATGCGGTTTTCTTGCATTCTGCATACGTGACCAGCCCATCTTAAGCGGGACTTTGTAATCATGACTTCAATACTCTTGCAGTTAGCTTTTTCAAGGATCGATACGTTTGAGACGTGATGGAACCATTTTATTCTTAAGAGTTGTCTAAGATGTCTCTGTTGCAACTTGTTTAATGCGTTTATGCGTCGGCGGTACGGCACCCAAGTTTCGCTTCCATATAACATAGTGGGAATTATTATCGCTCGGTACACCGCAAGTTTCGTTTTTGTGCTCAAGTCATGATTGTAGAAAACCCTGTCTTTTAATTTCCAGAATGCTCTTGAGGCGCTGCTAATCCTGTGCTGAATTTCAGAGTCGATATTGGCCCTTTCCGAAATCAAACTGCCGAGGTAATTGAATTTTGTATTGCTACATATTCCAATAGTTCGTCTCCGATTTTTATAGCATTGTTGTGATCTTCCGGGGGAGTGCACATGATTTTAGTTTTATCGATATTCAGCTTAAGTCCCAAGGCCTCGTATGCCCATGTATATGTGTTCAACATTTCTTGCAATTGCTGTAACGTATTAGCAACTAGAGCACAGTCATCAGCGTATTGAAGTTCTGTGATGAATTTTGTACGTGTTTTTGCCCTGAGTCTTTTTATGTTGAACAGACCGCCGTCGTATCTGTATCTAATGCCCAAACCTCTCTCCTGCAGTTTGCTGTCTACTATAATGGAGAGCGCTGCCATGAATATATTGAATAGGAGAGGCGCCAAGACACATCCCTGCCTAACGCCTGTGTTTGTTAGGAAGGGATCGCTCAGTGATCCATGATATGACACTCTTGATTTGTTGCTGTTATGGAGGCTTTTACACACTGTAAGAAATTTGATGGGTACTCCGAACTATTTACATCGCTTGCCAATGAATCGTACTATTTTCTGTAATCGACTTTCATATAGAGTGTTTTAGCATTACTAGATAAATAAATAGAGAGTTTTCGAAGAAATGCATATTCTTTATTAGAATAGTGAATAAATAAAAGCATTATTATAACAAACTTATTTTCCAAGTTTTACACAAACTTCTACGCTAATTGAAATCACTAATTTATTCCACTAATTGCGAGATTCTGAATAAAGCTTCATTCAGAACCTAGCAATTAGTGGAATTAGTTGTTTAGATTTCAAAAGTTTATTGTTTTATAAGCTAAATATTATGCTTTCTCTATGAATACAACAGACTACCACAAGCTGTTGCTAGGACATTTTATTAATTTTTATTGTGTGTTTTAGACATTGTGAATCATCGTAAACTAAAAAGTATAAAGTCTAATTGAAACAGTGAAACTACTAATTTATTCCACTAATTGCGAGGTTCTGAATGAAGCTTAAAGCTTAATAATTGATAAATAATTATAAAGTTTAAATATTTGTTATGGTAACGATTTTTTAAGTGAAACAACTATAATAGAATTATAATCTTACAGCTTTACTGAAGAAACGAGAAGGTTTAGGTATAAGAACATAGTGTATAGTTGAAAAGCAATTTTATTCGGATTTCGATTTTTTAAATAATGACGCTTTATTAATAATAAGTCTTGACAATAATATACATAGGCTTGAATTTAAATTAACGATAATTTGAACGATTTTATAACAATCGGAAATATTTTTTTTTCTGATCTCCCTGATTGATATCCAATCAGTTGATTTAGACAGATCGAATATGTCGACTTCACTTAACCTATAAACCAAATTTTAACTTTCAATATGCCCAATTTATGATTTAACCAATGCTTATTCAGATCATGTTTTTGTTAATTTTACACATATTTTATTTTTTATCTCTAAAACTATTAGAGATTTGAATAGGTTAGCATAACAGAAAAATATTGAGATATGGAAGTAGTTTAGAAAAATATAATAATATACCGGGTGTTCTATTTAAAATAACAAAGACGCTACCACTTTTAGTATGAAGTTGATGAGATGGAGCAGGTACCTTTATGCAAAAATCCAAAGTTTCAAAAAAATCCTATCACCGGTTCTCCATAAACGCCTAACGTGCCATGGCCGTGAATCACCCGTATATAAAATAGCAGATCAATGAATTCGATTTTTTTATTATCTTAAAATTATTTTATAATTAATGAATTTATTAAAATTATACAAAGTGATATTTGTATAGAATAAGTGGAATTGTTTCCTTCTTACAAACTGAAATATAATTTACATAAATATGAATTTTTCCACATACTATTTACCAGCAAATATGAAGTACATACTAAAGTTATTGTATCTCTCCAAAACAGTAACTTTTTATTGCATATTTCGCATTTCAATTAGAACTTGGAAGAATTGCTCCCGCCTTTCGTTCCAAAATTTCGTTAAAATTAATTTAAAATATTCGCACCGCTACTGTTCCGTGCGGAAGCGGCATCAAAATTAATTCAAAACTTAATTTCACCATTCACTTAATACAAAACGTCTTTTCGAATGTATTATCGGGAATATTCCCGGGATATTCGGATGAAATAAAATGTAATTTTCGCTTTATATCTGGAAACCCCACTGAAATATTAAATAAAAATATGTCAAAAAAGGTTTTCCATAAAATCCTACTTTATCTTTTTACACGTCCCTCTTTAGACGATGATTGGTCTTTTTATATTCTTAGGAATTTATGTTTCGGCTATTTGCATAAATTTCTCGAAGATTTAGAAATTTCGCCGCCTTTATTTCCACCCGCCGTATTTCACTTTTATCCTTTCTTTTTTCCATTGAGGATCAGGATTATATATCCCAGAGTGTTGCCAAATTTCTTCGGGGAATTTGCCTAATACCTTTTCCTAACATAATAAGACAGGTACTGCAATTATACTCGATACTTAAAGGTCTCTTGAGTGTACTCTTTAAATGTATTTCTAGAGGTATATTATTTAAAATAAAAAAAGTGATACAGTTTTAAGTGGCAGGACTTTTTTATTTAATAAAAATATTTTTTAAGAAGAAAATTTCGTTAATATAGGATCTGTTACCATCTTCAAAGATAGTCAAGCAGTTGTAAAGGCACCAGATCCAGTTATGGCGATATGGAAACAGAGGTAAGACAACAAACAACAAAAGCAATGGGAGTGGCTGGATGTCTGAACGACACCATATGGTAAAATAAATAGGTGGGTGTCGAGATCAAGACACATAATGACCTACACAGCAGAAACCAGACCGGATACAGCCAAAACAAAAAGATTCTTGGAAACAGGCCAGGTGAAAATCTTCCACAAAATCACAGATAGAACGCTGCTAGATAGAGAACGAAGCGACAACATAAGGTAAACCTGCAAGGTGGATAGCATTAACGAATGGGTATTGAGCAGAAGACGCGAATGGAATGAACATATAAGCCGAATAGACGAGGGAAGAATAGTAATCGAGAACAGCTCGAGACAAATCACCACTGGGAAGAAGAAGCACCGGAAGGCCAAGAAAAAGATGGTGTAATAACCTCACCATCGATTAAAACTGTAGGCATGATGTGAAGAATGAACAGGCAATCTGCCTAATATAGAGTAGGAAGAAGAAGAAGATTTATTTATAATACCTACTATTAATATGAAGCATATTATTAGATCGTACACTGAGATTTCAATTTCAAAAATTAAAAATAATATCTTTAAATTGCTGACTTGGATATTATTTTTATCTGAATCTTTCAATTGGCTCGATTTTCCTTATTCCATGTTAATTAGCGCTGATCAATATTGTTGCGATGAATATAATCAGATCAAAACAAAAAATGTATAAAGTGTGGCATATCATTGTACTCAGGAGGCCAAGTTCTTTCAAAACCTGTAATAAAAAATGCAGGTTCGTTTAAAAAAAATTAAGTTTGCCTCTGTATCTCACAAATTGTCAGCTAATTGGAAAATCTAAAAATACTATAAGATAGCCTTAATAAAGTGGCTAGAGAATGTGCAATTAGTATTTCGATTTTCTAAAAAGTAACGGCAGGAAAAAATAAAATTTATTTTCAAAAAATCCGGCTTTTCCAAAAATCTCAGCAATCCTTGAAATTTTTAAAACTTTTTTGGTGGCATCTTGGTGACCATCCTAAGGTGCAATTTTACCCCAATTTAACCATTTTCGTATCTATTAAGGTGTAACGAAAATATTTTCGTTACATTTTTCCTTTTATATCGTTTATACGTTTTTTTATATATTATCGATTTTTTGCGGAACTTCGATAGTGGTACACATCACTAGCGATGGTTGTTAGTTTAAATTGATTAAATATTTTATATATTTTCTGGTTGCCTATGGGTTTCCGATAATAATTAGTTTATTTTTAATGAAAACGAAGGTTTATTATTAATATTTTGTTTAGTGTTAAATAATTAAGATGCAATTGTTACACAAATTTTTTATATTGACATTTGGTACTTAACGCATGTCTAAATGAATGGGAGAATTCTATAAAGGGACTTGTTTTGCCGAAAATCACTCTCTCTCATCTCGATCTTCTTTGCTTAACACCTAGTTTTTTTTTCCAGACACCGGCACGAGGTACGACTTGGAAATTATTTATTAGTTTTATTTTTTTAAACATTTCTTACTATCTAATATGATTTAATTATTTGATTTAACTATTTAATTAGCTTGTAACTTTAAATTCCTTTTTCTATTTTATCTTTTTATCTCACAGTTCATTTTTTTATAATCATTTCTTTATCTTCTTATCTTAGTAGCACGTGTATGGTAGTTTTGTAAAAAATTTTCTAATACCTTTAACTTTTATTTAGTACTAATTATTTTTATCTTTCTTATTTATGTACTGAGACGCAAGCTGTCGAACAGGAACCCGCAGAGGTGTTCGATTTAGCAATCTCAGGGGCCATGAATAGAATCAATCACTGCAGGAGTACTCTCAGAGACGAACCAGGACGGACTCTGGTAAGTAAGGATTTTTTATAATATTTATATTATACGACTTATGTCACCTTTAACGAATCCTTGCTTGCCAGAAGGCAACTCTTGTTTTATCTGGACCCAGTGGTGGTGTCTATTGGCAGGCCATTCGACAGATAGATTTTTGTTTTTTGTTGTTTTTGGGTCACTCTAGGGAACGTATCTTTACCTCGTATCTGCCAAATTTACCTTACCTTATCTTTATCTTATTTGGCGGATGCATTATCTTAGTTCCTGGAGTGACATATCTTTTCTTTTAGTTTTTATCTGTCGAATTGCCGCATTTATCGTTTTTCGTATCTTATCCTATCTTTCTATTTACCTTTATCTTTCTATTTAGTTTTTTTAATTTATCTTTTAATGTCGCATTTTAGTATTAACTTTTGTTCTAAATTAAATTTTCATATATTTCTAGTTTTTTTATTTTACATATTTTTTTATTCTTTTTACACGTGTCTACAAATTAAATCAACTAATTTACTGTAACAATATATATTTTTTTTCAAGTCGTACCGAAGTGATTGTGGTGGTCTGGAATTTTCTAGAGAGAGACAGCAAAATATTTTTCTTTTATATTTTTTTTTATAATTCTATATTTATATTCTTTATATTCTTTAAATAATTTGGACAATCTTTTCAATTATAACTTAATTTAAACTGTCATTGCCTATTTTTTTTTTAAATTTTAATTATAATTTTTATTATAATATATAGTAGTTGGATTTAGATATTGATTATTGTGTATTTGAATCACTAATATGTTGTTTAATCATAAGTTATTTTTATTGTACCTTCATTGGCAACCAACAGACAGTTCAATTAGTAATTTAGAATACCACCACAAAACTGGGTACTTATCAATTGTGTTGAGTAGAATACTGCTGTTTGTTATCTTCTAGGAAGATACGACAATTGACCCTCCCCATAAGTAGCTCATGCACTGAGACTGGTGGAGTCTCACAAGCTCTCCAACGTTAGCCGGACAATCACGCTACCCACCAGCGGACGAGTGCAGCGAAGAGGGTGAGGCCTTTCTCGCAACCAACCGAAGCAGAAACACTTAAGTATTCCAGTTGCATATCTAATCTCATATAATTGAGACTGTCACAGCCAATTACATTGATTGTTTATAATTGTTAATTAAATATAAGTCATTAATGAAATTTTCTATTGTCTTATTTAATTTCAAAAATCCAACCAAACCAAACCAAACCAAACCAAATCATACTTCCACATACCAGTAACTTTTAGAATTTTGTGGGTTATAAAGGTTTCCGAGATCCCAATGCTCGTACCTCGAATTTGTAGCACCCTGTAGAGTATGGTTTATTTTTGGAAAGCTCATAAGGGCAAATAGAATAAAAAATAATATATAATATGGTATCCCATTTAAAAAAATGTTTGATGTATATAGCTTGATGAATATAGCTTGATGAATATCAAGAAAATAGAGTAAATCAAAAAGACCCTTTACAAAAGCTAAGGCTTGCATTAACGAAGATTTCTTCGTTAATGCTAGCCATAGCTCATGTAAAGTTTGTGGTGGAATAGGACGACAACGTTTAAGTTCATCGCACAAATATTCGATTGGATTTAGCTGAGTCCTGACGTCAATCCAATCAAATATTCCAATCTTTGTAATCCAACCTCATCCAGGTACTCATCCATCGTCGTACTTCTAACTAGCCAGGTCCCGCGCAACGGGGCCTGGCATTATCATGTATCAGTATAAATTGATTTCCAATGAAAGGAGCAAATGGAACGACATTTTATTGGAGGACATCCTCAATATAACGATGGGCATTGAGATCTCCATTTTCAACAAATTAAAGATTGTAAAAATATCAGTACTTTATTTGAAAATGTGTAGCTATTCTTTTAGAGACTATAGGATAATTCAAAAAATTAAATGTTAGGAATGCATCTAAGATTACAGGAAAGTGTTTTTTTTTATCCAAAGGGTGTTTTGAATTTATTGCAAAAAACGAAGTCTTGATTTACCCCGGTATAAACCCACCTAGCCGAAATATATTAGCCATTAAAATAATAACAAAGAATGCCAATAAATTTACCTAAAAACTAGTACCATAGTATAAGGAAACTAGTAGCTTTACTCCTTGTCAAATCCTTTGTTCTTTTTCTGCCACTTTATATGACCTTGTTCTCGCCTCTCGTCACCACTGACGTAGCTGTATAGTGGTGGTCTATTAACTAGGAAAAGTATAGTCGTAACTAGGCAAAGTATAGTCGTTTTACAGATATGTATTTAGGAAAATATGAGTTCACAATAAAATAAAATAAAATAAATTAATCATCGAGTAAAAACTTGCTTGTAAACAGAATATTTTCACATTTCATGTAGGTAACAATTCTTCTGTATCTGAAAATCTTCTGATGGGAAGAAATGCGGAAAAATATATAATGACATATTTTTATATTATTATCTATTTCAGAGATTTTCTACAACTTTTTTTTAATTTAAAACTAGTTTAATTTTCTGTAGATAACTGGATTCGGCATAAAATTCTGCATAACATATTCTGCATAATTACATAATTCTGCATAAAGCTGCATTTAAATAAAGAGAGTGTACTATGTCTTTATTTAAAGCACACTGCGGTGTTGCCATTCTATTTCTTATTTACTTAAACTTTGGTTAAAAACATTATATACAAAAAGTGGTAAAAAATTAGAGTGAATATAACTTTATTAATACTTAGCTATGTTTTCTTAAACATGAAGGATACCAGAATAAATTCGTGTAGAAAAATTTACTTTATCGTACACAGAATATTTTTTATAGCGTCACCAAAATCGTAATATTTAAAATTTTGTATCTCATTTTTTTTAAATGCAACACCTTGTATATTATTTCTTTCAGATGTAAAATTAAAAGGTGAACATTTTATTTATTTAAAGTGTTCTTTAATTTTTAACCGTTTTGCAGATATTTTCTGTATTTCATTACATATGGTATTTTCATTACATTTTCAACGATAAAATATCAGACAAAGATCATATTAGGTGGCTTTGATAAAAATTTACTGTTGAAAGAGCCATATGTAATATCATACTGCGAATATCTGCGATACCGTTAAAAATTTAGAAACCCTTTTAATAAAAAAATGTTCATCTTTTAATTCTGCATCTAACAGAAAAATAATATACAGAATGTTGCATTTAAAAAACTGAGATATACCATTTTAAATATTCCGATTTTGGTGACGCCTTAAAAAATACCCTATATAGAATAATGTATATAGGATGATGTAAAATAATTAAAAAAAAAATAAAACTAACTTTACCATAACTTTTTTTGTGACACCCTGTATATAACAAAATATTTTAGGATACGCCCCTTTTTAAACCTTGAAACATATATGAATAAAACTTTTTTCATATCTTCGATGACGACGATATTGGACTTCCTCGCACTAATGGGTCAACCTCATAGACTTAAAATAAAATATAGACTGAGCATCTCATTCATAAATAGCTGGAACATGCGGTCAGGCACTGTCTTGTTATTGTTGTGTTATTGTTTTAAGTTATAACGAGTGCGACACGAGCGATAGATAGGTTGTCTCTGTCGTAACGGTCGTTCCCTGACGACTCTGCCGAGAAACACAACACTGTCTTTCGTTTCTCAAGTATACCTGAACTCTCCGTATCATAGCCGGGTAATTTTTTTATTTTAATGAAGCTATAATTAAATTAAAAATATATCGTATTTAAACTTTTTTATATTTTATTAAGATTTAGGACAGGTTTTTTAAATAAAACTTTAGAAAAAACAATTTAGAGTCCAAAAAGGATAAAAATAATAAAATACACGTTATAGAAGAAATTTTATAATCGAAATTAGGTAATTTTTGAAATTAATAATAAATTATTAATTTAGTCAAACATTTACAACCCCTAATATTAATCAAAACAGGATCTATTCCACAGATATAATAGAATCGGCGACAGGGAGAGAAAAAAAAATATGATTGTTGTAATTTTTTTTCTGGTTAAGTGATGTCTTATTATGTAAATTAGAGAAAACATAAATCTGTTCCATTAAAGCAAGGAAGGTGATAGGAAGTGGATAAAATGAAAACTACATTTATTTAACTCGGTACTGTCTTTATTATACCGGGTGCGTCCCAAAAGTGGCTCAACCCCATAATTTTTTTATATTTTCAAATAAAAAAACAAGATTTAGTATGTTAGTATATGACATAAATTAGGATTGATTGACGCATTCAATTGTTTTTGGTCACTTTCTGTTTCACCGGAAATGACTATAACTTTTAATTTTTAAACGGCACCCTCGGTATATTTCTACTTTATTTGATAGAAAATGACACTCTGAATAGAATGACATATCATATGTCAACTTTTGACACTTTCGCATATGGTTTAATTGTAATTGTAACACGTGGTTCATAACGACAATTTGACTCGAAATACCAAGTGTGTGGTATCAATATATTCATAAAAAAATGCTTTTTCCAAATATGCTAACGAGTCACCCTTGTTCCATTTGAAAAAATTGACATATGTATGATTAAAAATATGATTTGTACATCTTTTAATCGGCCTAGACAAGACACGAAACCCATTAGACGATCAAAACTATTTTTCCAAGGCTCCTTGATTAAAACTTAGTGTTTTTAACAACACCATGGCACCCTGGATTGAAATTTATAATACGATTTGTTTTTAAGCGACAATGTCAAAAGTTGACATATGATATGTCATTCTATTCAGAATTCTATTATCATTTTCTATCGAATAAAGTAGAAATATACCGAGGGTGCCTTTAAAAATCAAAAGATGTAATCATTTCGGTGAAACAGAAAGAGACCAAAAACAATTGAATACGTCAATAAATCCTAATTTATGTCATATACCTACTAACATACAAATCTGTTTTTTTATCTGAAAAAATAAAAAAGTTATAGCGGTGAACCACTTTTGAGACGACCCGGTATATTAAAAAATATTGTCTCATAATGTAATATCATATTAAAATTCTTGTATGTTATTTTAGATTCTGAAGATAATTTTAGAATAAACCGGAATATATTTTTAATAAAAACATTATTAATTATTAACAGGGTTATAATTATGATTTTGTTACAATGTAAGTAAGTAAATAATGTAATATAAGAGAAAAAATTCAGATTTTACATTTTACTAAAATATTATCTAAATAAGCGCCTTTCTACAACAACGCCACTGACTCCCAATGGGTAAATTGAGAGTTGCCTACCGGTCGAAAGTCGTTTCAAGACTTAAATGGATTATTTAAGTCAAATTTCTTGCAAATTTGGCACTGGCGAACCATATTTTATAGTTCTTGAACAGAAAAAGTCAATAAAATAAACACTTAAGGACTACAAACTAAGAAAATGCGTTAATACAGCCGGGGACATAGCGGCATCAAAGCTTTACCGCACACTTGCCACGCGTACTACAAGGTAATAAATGAATGAATAGGCTCCCTCGCCTCTAATCGGTGTTATCATATTGTAAAGAACTTATCCTTTTTAAACAGTATCCGACTTATAATTTAGTAGTATAAGGACTATTTAATACATCTATGGAATATTAAAACCTACTTTATTAAACTGTAGTATTAATATCTCAATATATGTGTATAACAAGAAAAAAAATATTGATAATATTAAAGACGTGACAACATAGGCTGGATGAGGAAGGCTCGGTCGACTGTACCCAGAAGTAAACATGTGTACAAAAAAGGTTGTTTGTCCGCGTTGAGATGTAAATAGTGTAGTCTATATTTTATTTTAAGTCTATGGTCAACCTGTATATTTACGGTGGTTTAAAGCTAGGTGTGGCACTCTTCTTCCCTCAAATATAAACTCAATATTTTGTCTATAATATTTTAAATATTGTTGTATTACGACCACTTATAATAAAAAATAAATAAAATAAAAAAAAAACAAAAAAATACAGTCCACTAAATTTACAAGAGCTTATGTTATTTTAAAATTCTTTCAATTAAAAAATATGAATAATTTGCGGAGACTTTAGATGTACAAAATATTTACTCTAAAATTGTTTCAAAAACCAGTCTATATAAATTATCTCGTAAATTATTATTGGAATGAAAATTTTATGGCAAATCCCCTGACCAAAAAATATTTTCATGCGCATATTTGAGATAACCTGTATATCTAAAAAACTATTTTTAAAATCAGCCCACATGCTAAAAAAAAGAATAACATTTAATTAATTACATAATATCTCAGCTTCTAAAATAACCAAATATAATTAAATGTTAATTGATAATTACTATCAGCTTGCCGATTTATATCCGATGGAAATCTAAAAAAACTCAAAGAACAATTTTTTGAATTATTACTACAATTAATAGCAGCACACAGTAAGGCACTCATTTTTTGTCAATCCGTCTCTGTGCTGGGACGCAACGCTCGAACCTCGCAGCTCGATGGACGGAATTTAACTGAAACGCTTTGCAATCTGCCGATATTCGACAGATTGCAAAAACTGGCAGAAAATATTTGCGAGAGTGCAACTACTCTTTTCCTTAAACTATGCTAGTACCATAATCATAAAAATCGGATTACAAATTCAAAAGTTATGAAACATCAAACTTAGTCAAAATTTTAGGGTGGTGGAATTTTGTGCTGGGGAATTTATTTGCACTTATTTAAGACTCACCCTGTATATACCAAATTTGGTTTAAATTTATCCGGAGATTCGGTATTGTAAAAAAGAGTTGATATTTTGTTTCAAAGTATCAACACCCTGTATTTCTAAAATTAACCATTTTTGGATCTATATTGATGCTTTTCTTCTGAATGTGCTTCCTGAGAATTTCCTTATCCTTCTATAAGCATTCCTAAATTAAATTTCTCTATTGAGTATTTAAGTTCTGCTACTAAAAACTGGACTACCCTGTATAACTGTTATGATTTAATAACTGATTGCATGAAAAACAGAATTTATATTAAAATTAGGAAATGTCCTTATCTATTATTCAGTATGATGATTGCGATGATATTCTATAATTAAAAGTTGCCAAATAAAGCAATTAAACTTAATTTATTACTGCGTATAGTTTAATCAAAATGTTTCGTCAAACTGTCACTCAAGCGGAAGATAGTTATAAGTCCTCCTCTATAACTTTACTCTATTTTAGTTGCCGATCCTTCATCAAATTATTCTCGGCAGTGACAGCTGATCATGATTTATTTTCTGACAAGCATTAAAGTCTTCGTAAAGGATTTATTTTACAGGAAAAGCAGAAAAGCGGTAAAAATAAAATCTTTTAAAAGATGAAATTTAATGTGAAAATGAAAATGAATTTGTTTATCACCCTGAAATTATAATGGTATACACTTCTTCCTCTAGGAGATGTGAGACCTTGTCGTTCGTGGGGAAGCTCCTGATCAGGTGCTAGTTTGGCTGGGTCTAAGTAGCATCTCATTGTCTTGTCCCTGGCTATAGTGTCGTGGCCATTGAATTGCACCAAGATGAAGAGGAGACCTCACAAAAAAACAAAATCCTATGATGGCGGGACCAGATCAAAGGGATGCGTGGCTAGATAGAAGACTCGCATCTACTGGTCTGAACCTTGGGGCACTAGGGTGTAACCTCGTGTATAATCCATTGTTTTCTCGTCTTTTTCACTTTTACATGCGGGGTCCTGTAGAAGAGGACCGACTAATCCTTGCGGTGTAATTGACCTCATATCCAAGGAGGCAATAGAGAAAGAGGGGTGTATCCTCTATTATAGATTCGGGACAGCACCAGTATCAGGTCTATGGAAAGACCAAGTTAAAGAGATGGAGAGAATGGAGACAGATCCTCCCACCTCACGGGTACCTCAACCGGAGACAAGCTCCTCTACTGTAAAGGGTACGGAGGGCTAAATCCCAACCGTGGAAGGGTGTATATTCTCGTAGGAGATAGATGCCCACTCCTCGGAGGATGAATATCTCTTGTCAGAGGAGGATGGGAAATACCCTGTCCCTCCTACAACAGGAAGATCCCCATGTATGATGAGTTATAAACTGTACGATAGCTGTTACTCAAGAAAAGGGGACACAATAGATCTTTAAAGTCGCGGTGATGAATCCCCCCCCCCTCTTATTCAATCTACATTCTACATAGTACACTTCACACTGCATAGCATACTACACTTTCTCTAAAAAATGCAACTTTCTGTTTAATTTTGAAAAATTCCCCCTGTAGATATGCGTTTTATTTACCATACATATATGTAGATCTTCTGGTTTGTGGATTTGCTATAGCTGGCGGCTGTTTTGGGAGAGTTGTTGATTATTATTCATGTTTGGTCATCATAAGTTTCCGGGAGTTACGAAATATTTGATACTGTTAATTTAGGTCTATTTTAGGGTGTGTCTTCTAAAATATAGATTTGTTTATTGACATACTGGTAAAATTTGTCTTCCATAGTGTTAACTAAAGTTATTATAAATGCTAGTTTATGCATATTTAATAATCGATAGTCTATACAGGTGTCGATTTAAAAACAAGCAAACGGAAATATTTTTTCGACATCATCAGGAAGATCTCAAATATTCTGTATTTCGAAGATCATCTGTACTTTCAAGTTTACCCACTTTAATATGTATACCTATAACTTTGAGCGATACACCTTTGAAATGGTCGTTTCTTTCTCTTTACATTCTGTTTACTTCGATTTTTTTTAGATTCTGTTTACATTCTAATTGAAATCTGAAATTACCAATCAGCCCCCGATATATTCAGAGATCTTCCTGACAGTACTTTTAATTGAGAGATATTCTTTATTGCTACTTCTCATCTTTTTTGATTGGTCGTAGGTAACCTCCAGATAAAGCGTAGGTAACCTCCTGTATGTAGTAGTGGCATCAGTGTTTCATGAGTACACGGGACCTACATTTTATCGCCGAATCCGAATAGCACTATTTAAGAGGTTGTACTAGGGAAACACAATAAAGAGATAAATAATGTGTCTATACCCGAAAAAAGTCGTGACAAAAAAGTGGAAGAAGAATCTAAAAATACTTGTATTTTTTTTTACTTGTAAATTAAATTTGCCTAACCCTCAATTATAGGTAAGCCTAACCGAGGTATATCTCCTCCACAATCAAGGCACAAAACGGTGAATTTCTAAAGGAGGAATAGTAAATCAGAAATCGCTGGAAAAAGCATTAACCAAGAAAAAATACAATATGGAAGTACTAAACACAATACCTCAGATAACGGAACAGGAAATAAAGGCCATAAAACCATAAAACAACTTAAAAACAACAATTTGGCGGGCTGTGACACGATTCTGGCGGAAATCTATAAGTGTGCAAGTAAAGAACTTATTGGTCACCTTAAGGCTCTCTTAGATGTTATATTATGAGAAAGCGGAGGGAACAGGTACCTCAGGAGTTTCGCGACGCGAATATAGTAAATATATTTAAGAATAAAGGAAGTGCCGGTGAATTTAACTACTAACTATCGGAGGAAAATGTCTGGCAAAAATTATATCAAACGGCCTGCACCCACATATAGAAAAAATCCTCCCAGAATCGCAAACGGGTTTTCGCACCAACCGCGGTACCGTTGATTCCATGTTCTCCATCCGCCAACTAGAGGAAAAAGTAAAGGAGGAGCAGAGTAAACTTTATGTTGCATTCATCGACCTAACCACAGCCTTTGACTTTGTAAACAGAGATGCACTTATGCACCTAACAAATACAGGGGTTAGGCAGGGATGTGTTTCAGCGCCTTTCCTATTCAGCATATTTCTGGTAGCGTTCTCTGTTACAGCAAAGCACAGGAAAGAGGAATGGACATTAGATACAGATACAACAACGGCCTGTTCAACATAAAAAGACTCAGGGCAAAAACATGTACAAAATTCATCACATAGCTTTAGTACACTGATGACGGCGCTGTAGTTGCAAAAACGTTACAGCAATTACAAGAAATGCTGAACACATATACTTGAGCATACGGGGCTTTGGGCCTTAAGCTGAACATCGATAACATTAAAATCATGTACACTTCCCCCGGGAAAATATAATAATGCTATAAAAATCGGAGAAGAGTGTGAATTATAAAATAAACTATCTTCTTGAACTGACAGTGGGCTTGATACCCCACACAGTGCAGTTATGACATTCACCATGTTGAAATTGCAAAAAGTTTTAGAAAGCTGCAACCACTGAAAATAGTTAGCCTTAGTAACCCTTATTAACATACTAAAAGTCCCCATTTGTCCGGTGTGTGCGTCATCAAAAAAAAATCGGCCGCCATCTTGAATTTTGGTACTTTTTGGGAAAACATGTAAATAACTCAAAAACGGTACGGTTAGCGAAAAACTTCAAGAGGTAAAAATTGAAGAAAATTAAAAAATCTATCAGATTCATTATAAACTAATTTAGTCTCGCAGTGAAGGTTCATCTTATGAATTTTTAAATCTAGAAATATTCACGCATTCGCGAAGCGAAAATCGTATAGAGTGTAAAATGTTATTTAATACGTTACTTTTTTTGAATTTCCGTACTTGTCTTTAATATTAACATTCACATAAAACTAAATAAAAAATAAACTGTTGAGTTTGATATCGATTTAGTAAATTATGTTTTGAAAGTAAATGAATTTTCTACGTCGGCGTCGAGCGTCGGTTACTTTAGTGGGCGAAGATACTGATTTATTAGTTTTATTACTGCATTATCGGAACAAAAAATTCTATTTTATGCTTCGGCCTGGAAAATCGTCCAAACCTCACAGAGTAACTGACATCGGTAATATGCAGAACAAGATTGGTTACATATGAAGCATTCAATCTTATTTGCACATCCTATATCAGGATGTGATATATACATCCTCGTGCTTGTTTAAAAAGGTAAACTGGCGACTTTCAAAACGTTGCAAAAAGATCCTCATCTGCGACAAATTACATCCGTTTTTTTAGATCCTGCAGCACAAAAATCTGAGCTAGTCGAAGCTTTCCAGCATTCCATACATTCTTATTTTCATTATAGAGTTGACATAGGCTAGCAAAAGATTTAGATAAGTTGAGGTATTATAAATATAAAACCCTTACATCTCGTCAGGTACTTAGTAAAATTTTTGATTTAGCTACCTTACCTCCAACACCTAACGCAGTTGAAAATCATTATTATAGGATCTATTTACAAATGTAGTATTGGCTAATTAACGGAAAAGATGCAACAGAATAGGGATGGAATAAAAAACGGATACCTTAGTTCCAAAGACAATGACAAACGCAGTGGCACCAGAATTTCTATTGAAAATAATTTCCTGTAATTCCAAATCTGAATGTAATAAACTATGTATGTACAGGGACATCATTTTAAGTGTCTCACTCGATTTATAATTTTCCTGTTTGGTATTTAAAGATAGTAGAAAGATTTTCTAATGTAATTTTTCGCGAGGATGCCGATTCTCTACATCAAAATTTTTGAAAACGTCAATTTTGACAGATACGACGCCATCTTGATTTTTTTTAAATGGAAACAAGTTGGTAACACATTTTTATTAAAATGGTCATAATTTGTATTATTTTTAGTCGATTTGTAGGGTTATGTTTATAGTGTATTTATTATAATGAAAAAGTGTTAAGATCGTAGATGATATTTATGTCAAAAAGACATTCGCAAGTACTTTATATTACATTTTATTTTTTTCTTCCAACCTGTAGCCTAATTTTTCAAACTATTACTGTATTTTTAAAAACAAGTTGTTTATAAAATGGTAACAAACAGACCTTGGTTTAAGTGCAAATAGCCCCGACCGGGACAAGGTAGGGGCTGCTTTCGCACATTATTAGAACACGACTGATATTGGAGATGGAGAACTACCCTCTATAAAACCGTCCCAGATACTGGCTTTTGTCAAAGCCCTGGGACTGTATGATGAGTTATGATTCAAGAAAGGGGGACACAATGGATCTGTAAGGTCGAAGTGATTAACCCCCCTCCCACTCATTCTAAATTCTAAATTCTAAATTCTAAATTCTAAATTCTAAATTCTAAATTCTAAATTCTAAATTCTAAATTCTAAATTCTAAATTCTAAATTCTAAATTCTAAATTCTAGGATAATAAACTATTTTTCATTGATTCTGATAGAGTTTTTTATTCTTTTTAATTTTCACCTCTTGAAGTTTTTCGCTGTAACGCACTGTTTTCGAGTTATTTACATTTTTTCCCAAAAAGTACCAAAATTCAAGATGGCGGCCGATATTTTTTGATGACGCACACACCGGACAAATGGGGACTCTTAGTATGTTAATAAGGGTTACTAATGCTAACTATTTTCAATGGTCGCAGCTTTCTAAACGTTTTTTCAAATTCAAAATTATTTGCACTGGCCTATGATAACGGTCAGTGATACATCTAATTGAAACGTGTAATTTTTCAAAAATTATAAAGAATGTGAGCTCAAGAAGCAATTTCATTTCTTAATAAACAATGATATTGATCTAAACATTACATCAATTTTGCATTCTATTTGTCCCAATATTCAGCCAACTAAAATAATCCATACAGAACGAGACGGATTACAAAATTTGACGAAGATTATATAACGAGTTTGTAATGTCTTCGGAACTGAACTCCTAATGCGTTGTTAGTTAAAGAGGCCGTTAAAACGCCTGCAGCTGAAAAACGGAGGGGAAAAGCTCCCCTTTTCGGCTCCCTTTAGGTTTGCCACTGACAGTAAAAGCCTGCATGTAGACAGATTGCTTGCACGTGTAATAAAATTCACTCAACAAAAATGACATCTGGCAAATATTCTTTTTCTGACAAGCTACATTTTAAAATCGGTTTTCTTTGTTTTCGCATTTTTTTTTTCTTTCAATAGAGGTTATTGGTTGCAATCTCAATAATTTTAATGCCATATTCATTCAGAACCTCGCAATTAGTGGTTTCAATTACACTTCATACTTTTTAGTTTACGATCATTCACAATGTCAAAAAACACAATTAAAATTCATGATTAAAATTAATAGAATATCCTAGCAACAGCTTGCGGTAGTTAGTTGTATCCATAGAGAAAGCCTAATATTTAGCTTAGAAAACATATTTAGCTTAGAAAACAACTTTTGATTTATAACCACAATTTCTCTTGACGGATGATAATCAAATGCCAAAATTACATTTCCCGCAAATTTTGAAGTATAAATTGTAACGAAAATATTTTCGTTACATTTTTCCTTTTATATCGTTTATACGTTTTTTTATATATTATCGATTTTTTGCGGAACCTCGATAGTGGTACACATCACTAGCGATGGTTGTTAGTTTAAATTGTTTAAATATTTTATATATTTTCTGGTTGCCTATGGGTTACCAATAATAATTTGTTTATTTTTAATGAAAACGAAGGTTTATTATTAATATTTTGTTTAGTGTTAAATAATTAAGATGCAATTGTTACACACATTTTTTTGAAGGTATGTAAGAAATTTTATCGTATGTATTATTTTACTATTAATTATAAATTTTTATATTGACATTTGGTACTTAACGCATGTCTAAATGAATGGGAGAATTCTATAAAGGGACTTTTGTTTTGCCGAAAATCACTCTCTCTTATCTCGATCTTCTTTGCTTAAACACCTAGTTTTTCCAGACACCGGCACGAGGTACGACTTGGAAATTATTTATTAGTTTTATTTTTTTAAACATTTCTTACTATCTAATATGATTTAATCATTTGATTTAATTATTTAATTAGCTTGTAACTTTAAATTCCTTTTTCTATTTTATCTTTTTATCTCACAGTTCATTTTTTTATCATCATTTCTTTATCTTCTTATCTTAGTAGCACGTGTATGGTAATTTTGTAAAAAAATTTCTAATACCTTTATCTTTTATTTAGTACTAATTATTTTTATCTTTCTTATTTATGTACTGAGATGCAAGCTGTCGAACAGGAACCCGCAGAGGTGTTCGATTTAGCAATCTCAGGGGCCATGAATAGAATCAAATCTATCTTTCTATTTACCTTTATCTTTCTATCTAGTTTTTTAATTTATCGTTTAATATCGCATTTTAGTATTAACTTTTGTTCTAGTTTAAATTTTCATATATTTCTAGTTTTTTTATCTTACATATTTTTGTATTCTTTTTACACGTGTCTACAAATTAAATCAAATAATTTACTGTAACAATATATTTTTTTCAAGTCGTACCGAAGTGATTGTGGTGATCTGGAATTTTCTAGAGAGAGAGAGCAAAATATTTTTCTTTTATATTTTTTAAAATTCTATATTTATATTCTTTATATTCTTTAAATAATTTGGACAATCTTTTCAATTATAACTTAATTTAAACTGTCATTGCCTATTTTCTTTTTTAAATTTTAATTATAATTTTTATTATAATAATTAGTAGTTGGATTTAGATATTGATTATTGTTTATTTGAATCACTGATATGTTGTTTAATCATAAGTTATTTTTTATTGTACCTTCATTGGCAACCAACAGACAGTTCAATTGGTAATTTAGAACACCACCAGAAAACTGGGTACTTATCAATTGTGTTGAGTATAATACTGCTGTTTGTTATCTTCTAGCAAAATCTTAAAAATGAACAAGTTATCTAAAAATGTGCCACACGACGGATTTAGTATAATCCTTTATCTTTAATTTTCTTCTTCGTTTGTGTAAAAATACCTAGCCAGTTTGACATAAAACGTTAAATGCCGAACGCTTATTTTGCTACTTTTTCGGACTAGTGAAATGGACTCTTAAGTATTCCAGTTGCATATCTAATCTCATATAATCGAGACTGTCACAGCCAATTACATTGATTATTTATAATTGTTAATTAAATATAAGTCATTAATGAAATTTTCTATTGTCTTATTTATTTCCAAAGAATACTTCCACAAACCAGTAACTTTTAGAATTTTGTGAGGTAAAAGTTTGTTAACTTCTTCCACTAATTGAAGATTACTACCACTAATTTTTACATTGTGACTGCTTAAATTGATATTAGAGGAACAAACTTCTACGCTAATTGAAACCATTGATTTATTCCACTAATTTTGAGGTTCTGAATGAAGCTTTAATTTACTTAAGTACTGGTTAGTCACAGGTTACCTTCATAGAAGTTAGTTTATATATGTGGTTATATTAAAATTTACCCACTATAACTTTAATCAGATACATCTTGGTCACTCTCAAATTGAGCTGGCGATTGCCTTATAGCAGAGCCATCATAAAACAAGAAGAAGAAGTACTGGAAAACAGCTGAACGTTTCTCCAAAACTCAGTTTTTATAAATTAAAAAACACCTGTTTTAGGGTAGGTTTTTATGTCCTGAAATCTCCTGTATTCTCATAGAGATTGTTTGCTCTATAGAGGACGTTAAAATATGTAATTTTATCACAAAAAGCAAAAATCACGTAATTTTGAGTTGTATCAATTTCGTTATGAGGGTGCGATATGTCATATTTTTAGTGTTTTTTGAACTTTTCGACTGATATAAACATTATTATGTACTGTTTTTAAATTTACATTAAAATATTACAATAATTTTTAGGTAGGTAGGTCGTTAATTTAGTCAGTTTTATTCTGTTTGTTTAGTGTTTTATACTTCAAATCAGATATTTTTAATCGAAATTATCACTACCAGTCATCATTGATATAAATTAGACATGTTGACTAAATAGTTTCATGAAATCATAAATTGATGGCTGAAATCATAAATTTGAAACTTTTTGAGCCAAAACTTCATCAAAAACTCTCTTATCATAATTTTTTCGAAGAAAATTTATGATTAAAAAATAAAAAAGTTTCCATATTTATCATTTCAATCAAATAACTATCCACTCAACATGTTTATTTTTTGTCAATAATGGCATGTATTAACTACTTGCATTCTAAATATCGTAAGAACGCTTGCTCGTAGCGATTTTTACCAAGAGGCAAAACGTGAAAAATCACGGAAATGTATTAACTAGTAATAAAATTTACTGTGGCATTTCATTGTACTCAGGAGACCGATTTCTTTCAAAACCTGAAAAAAAAATTCAGGTCCGTATTCAAAAAAATTAAAATGTATACTGGAAGAGAGAGAGTGCGAGACAGATGGAAAGAAAAGCATTTTGCAAGCTAGACTGAGAGACGTTTTGGTGGAGGAAGGTGAGGATCCTGACACATTTTGCTTTGAGTTGGAAGGTGACCTTGACTCGTCCTTACAAAAATTAGAAGACAGTTTGAATGACAAAATTACAGAAAATTCCCGGGAATTGCAAGACAACTTGAACGACAATTTGAATAGTAAAATAATTGACTTGGAAGTTAATTTAGAAGATAAAATCAGTGATAAAATCACAGAAAATTCCCAAAAATTAGAAGATCAGATTATAGAAAATTCTAAAGATATACAGGCCAGCTTTAATAATAAAATAATAATTTTGGAAGAAAGTTTTAACAATAAAATAACAGAGATTGAGGAAGATGTAAATAGAAAAATCGAAGTTTTGCGAGAAGAAATAGCAAAGGCAAATTCACAAAAATGTCAAGAAACATCGGAGGGACCGAAACTAGTCGAAAATAGGTATGCATCAAAATCAGTTATGAAACCTCCACAGTTTGACAGAAAAACCGCTTGGGCCAATTATTTTTGCCAATTTGAAGCCGCTGTGAGAGCGAACGGCTGGACAAGAGCTGAAAAAGCTACCGCTTTGACTATCGCACTGCGAGGAGATGCGACTGATATTCTGCAGACACTGCCACCATCGGAACAGGGAGATTGTCAGCAATTGGTACGACAACCAAACCAAACTCAAAAATCGTGTTCAGCAGCCCAATGAGACGCTAAGAGAATATCAAGCTGAAATAGTCCGCCTTGCTCGCCTTGCGTACCCTGCTATGCCCGAAAATGTTATGGAGCGCTTAACAGTACAGGCTTTTATTGATGGTTTACGTGACAATGAGACAAGGCAAACACTTCTTTTAGCTCATCCAACGCATTTGGGAGATGCCCTAGCACGTGCCCTGGAATTTGAGGCCGCGAAAGAATGCTCTAAGGTCTCTAGGATTTGTACGGGCTGTTGAGGAGAGTTCCGACGATTCCAAAGTGGAAGGGATTGTGCGGAAAGTACTGGATCAGTATATGAGCAAGAAGGGGGGACCGATTCGCTGTTGGAATTGCGGACAGATGGGAAATCGTTGCAAAGAAGAGAAATAAGTGAAAGTCTTAAGGAATGGATCTGCAGGTTTGGTGTTCCCATCGAGCTGCATTCAGATCAGGGAAGAAACTTTGAGTCCAATCTGTTCCAAGGCGTCTTTGAGGTCCGTAACATCCGCAAGACCAGGACGACTGCTCTGCATCCACAATCCGATGGGATGGTTGAACGCATGAACAGAACCATCAACCGTTATTTGGCCAAAGTAGTCTCTGACCATCAAAGAGACTGGGACAAATTTCTTCACCTGTTCCTGTTGGCCTATCGTTCATCCGTCCAAGAATCCACAGGGCAAACTCCAGCCAGCATCGTTATGGGACGGAAAGTCGCCTACCTTGTGATCTGAAGTTTGGTTGCCGACCGGGAGAAGATGTCGCCGGAGAAGATTATGTCCATAGACTACGCCAACGGATGGACGACATCCATCAGCGAGTCCGCCTAAATATTCAAAACGCTAGTGACCGAATGAAGGAGCACTACGACATTCAAGCTGAGCATGGAGGATACCAACTAGGGAAGCTGGTGTGGCTATACAACCCGCAGAGACGTCGTGGATTATCTCCGAAGCTACAATCCTCGTGGGAGGAGATTTGCGGATGTCCAGAGGAAGCGCTGCGACGTTCAATGAGAAGTTTGGGCGTGTCGGAGAACTACGCCGACAGGATCCAGAGGTTGGAAGCGTCTTGAGGCTAACCGACAATGCACATGGTTAAGCAAGACACAACTTCTACCTGGTCACCAAGGAATGGTCCCCGAGTAAGCCGACTTATCTCAATCTATGGAAGACCCTGATTGAACTGAAAGAAGCCCTGCTAAACAACAACATTGCACGATTAGCCATTCCGAAGCTGGCGTGTGGACTCGATGGCTTGAGTTGGCGTACAATCCGGAACATGATTGAAGTCTTGTTCAGATTTACGGGAATCGAGATCTACTACCAGACTTCGCAATGTACCAGGGGCCAGCTTTGCAAATACCTTCATTCACCGTGTACATCTCGGGACGAGCATGTACCTAAGAAGGGGGCAGTGTTGCGGACCGGTGTGGACTCGACCTAACCTAACTATATGGCCCGCCCTCGGATGACCTTAACATCGCATTAAAGAATAGACACCGTAATGATTCATTCGAAGATTCGAGAAGAATCGAGTCCCACTGGAATGGAGTAGTACATACGAGAACATTCGAAACCTTTTCTATGCACCTAACGATCTATGGACTATTCTAGTAATATTTAGCTGTAGGTATAAAAGCCGGCGGCTGTGGCCTAGAAAGGGCAGTTATAAATAGACAAGTACAGTTGACGCGCTAAAGTTCAAAATAAATTCTTAGTTATAAATCGTTTGTAAATAGTTCTATAAGTCTTTTATCGTTATTGTTTTTGTTAATTAGTGTTAAATAAATAGTGTTTAAATAAATTGTGACTTTCTATCCACACGGAACCGACGAAAAACGTAACAGTATCTTAGTAAATATCTAAGGAGCAACTTTACCCCAATTTAACCATGTTCGTAATGTTATTACGGTTACTGAGAGCTCTTACCTCGAATTTGTTGCACACTGTATATTTTTTATCTATGGTTCATGCTCTTTTTCCTTCCCATAAACATAACAGTACAAACGATAAACATAAGCTGGCTGTAGTTCATTGCAACATATACCCTTTAAATGAAATCTATCCAAACCAAACCAAACAAAACGCATTTTGCATTTATAATGAAGGTCTTCAAGCTTTAAAAAATAGACTTTAGTCTAGAATTGACCTGCGGAGAACCGAGTGCCTTGGCTGTGTGTAAAAATGGCCGCCGAACTATGTGTTCTTTGTTGGCTTCTTAGTTCTTCTTATGTATTACTGGACGTCGTGATGTGCTTACTAAATATAGTACAATGGAATTATAAAACAGATGTTGAAATGATGCGATATAGGAGCCGGTAGGGTATAGACCACTTTCTCCTATCTCTCGTTGTTACACGTCTCAGTTGTATTATTTTTAAAAGACAACTAATTGGTTTATAATCCCATCAAACTTTCATATGAAACTGTCACGCAAAATATATCAATTATTAAGGCCATAAAAAAACGTTAAAATTTCTTTTAAGAATGCATTAAATCCCAAAAAGTTCCAAACAGTTTAATAGCGGAACCAACTTCCAAACTTTTGGAAAAATATGTCACGTCGCTATAAGAACAGGTAAACTTTTATAACAAAAGTTTTTTTATTTATTAGGGCTATCTTGTCCGATTTTTAATGAAACTTTATAAATTATGTGTCACTTCTGATCAGTTCCCGATGGATAAATTTAAAAAGTTTCGAAAAGAGTAGCAAATAAAAAGATATTGTCTATCCGAAAATTTATCTCTTCCAATTTGCCAAAAGAGCGAAAAAAATATGAGTTAGAAACTTTGTCAGTGTTAACTTCTTATAAACTTAGTCTTTTATTCAACTTCTCTGTTATAATAAATCCAATAAAAAACTTTCATTTTTATCTTAGATTAAAACTGTGAATATTCGTTATTGTATATATTACGGCTGGTAGAGAGAAAATACATTATAATAAATACCACAAAACTAGAAATGCAGAATAATACATAATACTTGGGACAACTAAGACACAGCTTAGATCTCTACTACTAAAAATCAATAGAAGAATTACAGCGTTTCCAGATGGAGCGGAGCGTCCGCGACTTCGAGCAAGTTCTATGAGAAGATGAGCTATATTGAAAAAACACACGCGCGGACGCTCCGCGCGAACCGTCCGCTCCATCTGAAAGCGCTGTTAAGGTAAGATTTCCTGCATCGAAACGTATGCTTTCGACGCATGCGATAAACGCGAAGTACTGGTTCAGTGCAATTATATACAACTGATTTGCTATGTGAGCGTCTGACGCTTCAGTGGTGCTTCAGTGTCCGGCAATCGCATGTGGTTATTGCATGACTGCCCTTGAGAGGAGTCTAGACGCACATACTTTGCGTTTTCATAGTGAAAAGTATACGGAATGTGTATGCGTTCTTTTTTTATTAATATTTTATATTAAAAACAAACATGTCTACAGTGGAAAAATCAACTGTAATGGAACATAAAATGTTACAATTTTCGCCTGAAGAGGATGAGCTGACGTTTTCTGAATTGTCTAAATGTTTGTTCGTCCTATCGAAAATGACATCTTATTAGTAAATTTGCATAACCCTCAGTTTCCATTTTTTTTTAAATAATTCTTTTTCGGGGTTTCTTTTTTTCTTTATTATATACATAAAAAGTATCATTTTAATATTAATAATATACATCAAAGTATCATAAAAAAGTATCATTGTTTCTTCATCCTCCTCTTCTTGTAACAATAATAAATTTATATAATTCTCCATGTTCAGAACTACACACGCTTTAAAATATCAAAATTTGGTACAACAAATTTGCATAGCAACGATATTTTTTTCCAGAACATTATTTTAATATGAAACGCTGATAGAAAAACACAACCTGGTGCGTTTTTCGCCGTGCGTTCAACGCATCTAAAAACGCACATGTCAGACGCATGCGTCTCGACGCAGTTAGGAAATAATACCTTTAAGTTAGCATGGAGTACATACCGTGCTGGCAACAGTTAGGTACTCTTGGGTCGGTAATTACATGTGTGGAAGTAAATCGCATAGGGATCTTATTGTCGGAGTGAGAGAAATGCGTCGCGACGATGTGTTGTTGCGGCGTCGCCGGTACGCCTTTCCCTATCAGGTAAAGTAAAATCACGATCGGAATCACGACCGCTTATTTTCGAAAAAAAGACTTTTTCGAAAAGATAACTAGATAAAATCATTAGATATGTTTTTGAGCATCTAAAATGGAATTATAAGGTGTCCATTTTTTTTATAGCGAGAAAACGTCAGTAATCGCGATAATTTAAAAACTCAAAAAATCGCGATAATTTAAAAACTCGAAAATTTTTTTATCACATAACACGCCATAACCTAAAAACTTAAGAACCACTTTAGATATTGAAAAATAAAAAAAAGAAACTTTTTTTTATTTTGAAGATCGGATCTTTGACAATAAGTTTAAATAAGAAAAATTCGATAAGGTTATTTTTTTCGAATCAAAAATTTTAAAGAACCCATTCATTTACTTTTATTGCATAGCAATTTTCAGTAATCGTGTAGTTTTTTTACTTATAAAGATTTTCACATACTGTCTGCAAAGAAAATATAGCAGAAATATTGAGAAAGTTTTTGAAAAAACTACAATCAATTATTTCTAAGCGCGTTCTAATAGCGACCACTGTCGAACACCAACTCAATTCCACTTATTTTTACCAAAAATGCAAATGTTTCTAACTTGCACTTAAAATTTTTTAAGCTATAGGGAAAATTACAACGACTCGTTAATAAATAAACAAATAAAGTATCTCGAGACGTAATGTAGAGTGTTTGTCAAAAACTCTAACGTGATTGGTCGGGCTTAATAGTTGCCTGCTAGGGCTAGACACAAGTCGACAAGTCTGCTATATCCCCTTCCACGTCTCTTAGCAATGTGCACAGTTTCTCCGTTTATTTCATACCTTTGGCAACGTGTTTGCTGTTCCCTCTTTGTTCAATACATTATAAACGCATTGTACTCTTCTTACATACGGAAATCTCGACCCAAGACTAACCTTTGCCAGCCCTTAGTATATGGAATATACTCAATCATATTCAAATCTTAAATGCCACTTTATTTAAAATAGAAAACATTTGATCAACATTTTAAATAAATTAAGAAAACCATTTAGTTTTTTAGTGGTATTTGATGATAAAACATTTTAATCTCGAACTCTAGTAATTAACTTAAATTATTACCACAAAATAATTAGCAATTTTCGATTTAAAACTTTGTGAATAAGTACCTATTATCGGGCGAAAATATACTTCCACAAATTTGTTTTCTGACTTTTCTAGAATTATAGCGCTCGATAAAAACTAAAGTTTTATTAAGCTCTTAAAATGCAAGATGCGCATTTCGGTGCTGTTTTCTCATTAATTTCGAGCAGTGCTTCCAATCACGTTATACGGAAGAATTTTCTTCCTTAAATGCTTTCGAATAGAAGTACAAATAATTTACGTAAAATCGATTTTCTCCAAGAGCATCTATTAAAATTCATGAAGCAAGCCGGTACTTTATTAAAATATTTGACAAAGAATTTTGTAATTATTTCAAGATATAATTATAGCTTTGAGTTGCCGAGAATGGCGTACTCGGAATTAGAATTCGCATTTTATTTTATATTTTTTTATATTATAAATTATATTTTATTTGAAACTAAATTTTTAACACATATTAGTAAAAAACAATTTTTTTTGCAAGAAATATTATATTTTTAGAAAGGTTTTTAAAAATACAACTCACGTTAAAATCTTTGGTGCTAAAGCAGTAGAATAATATAAATCGAAAAAAAAAAATGATGTCAAGATGGCTGGGGAATGACAATTGGTAATAATTTTGGCAAAGTCAAGCACTAGACGTCATTTACTTGGCCCGTACACTTCTTGAGTTATTTCAGATCTATTGTGATCTTCTTCTGATCCCTTAAGTTACAGTAAAAGCCTCCATAACAACAAGTCAAGAGTGTCACATCATGGATCACTGAGCGATCCCTTCCTAACAAATACCGGAGTTAGGCAGGGATGTGTCTTGGCGCTTCTCTTATTCAACATATTCATGACAGCGCTCTCCATTATAGTGGACAACAAACTGCAGGAGAGAGGTTTGGGCATTAAGTACAGATACGACGGCGGTCTGTTCAACATAAAAAGATTCAGGGCAAAAACACGTACAAAATTCATCACAAACCTTCAATACGCTGATGATAGCGCTCTAGTTGCAAAAACGGTACACCAAACAAACCAAACAAGAAATTTTGAAGACATATACCTAGGCATCAGACGCTTTGGACCTTAAGCTAAACATCGACAAAACTAAAATCATGTGCACTCCCCCGGAAGATCACAACAATGCTATAAAAATCGGAAAAGAACTACTAGAATATGTGGCGGAATTTAATTACCTCGGCAGTCTGATTTCGAAAAAGGCCAATATCGACCCTCAAATTCAGCATGGATTAGCAGCGCTTCAAGAGCATTCTGGAAATTAAAAAACAGGGTTTTCTACAATCATGACTTGAGCACAAAAACTAAACTTGCAGTGTACCGAGCAATAATAATCCCCACCATGTTATATGGGAGCGAAATCTCGGTGCCGTACCGCCGACACATGAACGCATTAAACAAGTTACAACAGAGATACCTTAGACAACTCTTAAGAATCAAATGGTTCCATCATGTCTCAAACGTATCGGTCCTTGAAAATGCTGACTACGAGAGTATTGAAGTCATGGTCACAAAATGTCACGTATGCAGAATGCAAGAAAATCGCATACCAAAATCTCTGCTTTAGGGTGAGCTTGTAGACGGCAAGAGGAGGCCGGGTGGACAACTCAAAAGATACAAGGACATTTTCCACGAAAACTTAAAGGGGATTAACATTCAGAGTGTGTGGGAAGAAGCAACTCACAATAGAACTCAAGAATAGAGAAGAATTGTACATTCAGTTAACAGCGACAACCAAAATGTTAAGAGGCAACAAAGCAATGAGATTTTTGAATGTCCGGAGTGCGGTAGACAAATAACATCACGTATGGGGCTTTTCAGTCACAGAAAAGCTCATGAAAGAAAACGCCTTGCAAATACTCGTCAGCGAGTAATGGCAGTATATGTATGTAAGTTACAGTCCTATCTTTTTCACAGCAACTTTCTAGCAAGTTGGAGGCTGCCTATTACCGAGAACCGCACATTTGTCAGTCGGTCGCACCAACATCGAACTGAAATTACATACATCATTTCTATAATTGTAATATCATAATTCTGAGGTATACGATTTACACTTTCTTGATTTTTTAGATATTGTTATTTTAATATCTTAATATGTAATGATTTTAGGTAAATTTGTACGTACAAATATTCATAGACCACTTAAAAAAATATTTTCATAATTGTGAGGTTTATGATTTGCACTTCCTTGTTTAGTGTAACTCATAAAGATCGTGAGGGATCTAGGCCGCTAACGGTGCCCTAAGATTAAGGGAATCCAATCTGTGGGACCAGCCCAACTACGGTCACTTGAGGATATTGCTAGTGATAGGGAAAATCATGGTGAACACGAGTTAGTCCACATCTGCTAGATCAGAAAACCGACTATATGCTCACGAAACATGATTTTGGAGAAAAGATAAGGATTTGCATCCCGACAGAGAAGAATGGGAAAGCAACCGAGTAATGAACATTCAGGAGATAGCAGTCTAAACAGATGCTTCCGCAACTTCAGGAGGCACAGGTATAGGCATCTTCTCAGAGAAACTAGACATCCAACGATCATTAAGGCTATTGGATAACTGTAATGTTCTACAAAGAGGTTTACGCCATAAAGGAAGTGGCCAGTTGTATACAAGTGAAAATTGCTGATAGGCCAATAGGGGATATCGTAATATACTCTGACAGCTTGGGCGCTTTAAGAATCATCACCATGCTATCAGTGAGATCGAAAACTGTGATGGAATGCCGAGAAGCACTGTCCTGGTTGCGTCGGGGCGGGGCTACTCTGTGCTGGGTGCCAGGCCACAGCAATGTGGTTGGCAATCAGGAAGCAATCAAGACAGACTCGCCATAGAGGGGGCCACGGGAGAGGCCGTGGCAGATTACAGTAAGAGACGTGGCAACACCGTTAGGATAGCGCTACAGCTGGAAGACTATGGCCAGTGGACAAAACAACTACAAAAGAGACAAAACAACTACTAGAGCACAAAAAGAATCTAGTACGCATAATTATAGGTGTCGTCATTAGAAATGGCCCCACGGGGGTAAACTTTGTGAGATGGAAAATTTTCAACGACGACTACTGCGGAGAGGAAGAAGAAACCATAGAGCACCTGCTCTGCTACTGTCCGGCACTGGAATACCGACACTTTAAAACTTTAGGGCAAGGTTTTTGGAGGGACTAGAGGAAGCATCAGAAGCCAATATCAGCGACATGGGAAACTTTGCAAAGAGCTGGAAGTACTTTAACGCAAAGAAAGAATGAGAGGAAGGTTTGGTACAACAATACAGGGGCAATGGGCCCAAGCCTTTGAATAAGAAGACTAAGGAAGGAGCATAATGCTATCCATGTATTCATGCATGGTGGGCGGAAAAAGCACTCTAGGGTGGGGATCCTTGACAGTTCTGTTTGACGATTCATTTGACACATTTGAATTTGATTTGAAATTTTGTGGATTTGTCAGTCTTTACGGAGCTTATTTTATGTTATTTATTATTTATTCTACTACTGATAGTTGTATAAAGGTAGTAAATCTAGATGGAAATTGTAGCAGAACTTAAATTAACAGTGACACTATCGCGATTGATCGAAAAAGACTCTAAAATAGTTGGTTGTGTAGCGTGCGGTAGATCTCGGCAAAAATTGAGTGAAATAATGGAACAACTTTTCGCTAGTAAGTGACTATATAATATACATAAGTGTAGTAAACTGATCATTTATGAAATTCACTTAAATTAACTAAATTATATATTTTTCTTGCATTTTAGCTTTTATTTATTACTTGTCAAAGATTAGATGTCAAAGAATTTAGATACGTTAATTTGACTTACCTGCTTCAGTAGCGTATCGGATGTTTGTGTTAATAAATACTTATTATAACTTATCTATTTTTATTAGAATTATATATTTTTATAACAATTTTAATAACTACCAACATTTATTCACAACGTAAAATAAAACAACAAATTATTGAGTCTACCCCACGTCTACCCTACATCATAGTTTTACATTTTTTACATAAAATTAGAACGACACTGATAAACCGAAATTTAAGTCGGCCATATTTGAGGCCCATCGCGGTGTACCTAAGATTTTTGATATGCTCCTTCCTTAGTCTTCTTATTCAAAGGCCCAAGCCCTCCGAGTAAGGGATCAAACATGATCCCAAACCCCAGCAACCTAACCTAACCTAACTTCCTTGTTTAGTGTAACTCATAAAGTTAAAAGTTGGGATATAGGGAAATTTATTGTGTTTGTTTATTTTGTTATATAATTTATTTATTTGTCTAATCTAACCATCTGTTCTAACCCCTACCTGAGTCCGATTGATGAGCATCGTTTGGCTGTTTCATCTACTTTTCCCAAGTAACACAAGATATTCTCACCCAAAGTATTTAGAGTACACACACGATCCCACACTAGTCTGAAATTGACCTTCGTGGCACTGAGTGCCTTTAGTGCTGCTTGGCTGTATGTGAATATGGCCACCGAACGAAGTGTTCTTTCCTGCTTTATTATTTGTTCTTATGTATTATTGGATGTCGCGTTACGCTTACTAAATATACTACAAGGTAACTGGCCAATGGAATAAACCAGGTTAGAAGCTGGTATAGTATAGGCTACTTTCTCTTATCTCCCATTGTATTATTTTTTAAAAGACAACTAATTGATTTAAAATCCCATCAAACTTTCATATGAAACTTTTTTAAAAATAAATCACCATCACGCAGGATGTATCAATTATTAAGGCCATCAAAAAAACGTTAAAATTTCTTTTAAAAATGCATTAAATCCAAAAAACTTCCAAACGGTTTAATAGCGGAACCGACTTCCAAACTTTTGGAAAAATATGTCACGTCGCTATAAGAACAGGTAAACTTTTATAACGAAAGTTTTTTTATTTATTAGGGCTATCTTGCCCGATTTTTAATGAAACTTTTTAAATTATGTGTCACTTCTGATCAGTGCCCGATGGATAAATTTAAAAAGTTTGGAAAAGAGAAGCAAATAAAAAGATATTGTCTATCCGAAAATTTATCTCTTCCAATTTGCCAAAAGAGCGAAAAAAAAATATGAGTTAGAAACTTTGTCAGTGTTAACTTCTTATAAACTTAGTCTTTTATTCAACTTCTCTGTTATAATAAATCCAATGAAAAACTTTCATCGTTATCTTACATTAAAACTGTAAATATTTATTATGGTATAGTATATTTATTATTGTATATGTTACGGCGGGTAAAAAGAAAATATATTCTAATAAATAACATAATACTAGAAATGTAGAATAACTTGGAATATACATATACTTAGAACAACTAAGACACAGCTCAGGATCTCTATCTACTATCAAAATAAAAAGAAGATTTAAGTTTAAACGCACTTGCATTTTTGGTAAAAATAAGTGGAATTGAGTTGATTTTCAACAGTGGTCAGCTATTAGAACTCTGAATTCAAAAATCGATATCTCGAAATCTATTAGAAATAAATGATCATAGTTTTTTTCAAAAAATTCCTTAATATTTCTGTTATATTTTCTTCGCAGACGGTATGTAAAAATCTTTATAAATAAAAAAGTTATACGATTGCTGAAAATTGCTATACACTAAAAGTAAATGGATGTGTTGTTTAAAATTGTTGAATGGAAAAAAACAACCTTTTCGAATTTTTTTATAAATTTAAACATATTAGAAAAGGTGCAATCTTCAAAAAAAAAGAGTTTAATATCGAAAGTGGTTCTTAAGTTATGGCGTGTTATGTGATTACTGACGTTTTCTCGTTATAAAAAAATGAAAACCTTAACGATATCCTTATAATTCCATTTCAGATGCTCAGAAACATATCTTATGATTTCATCTAGTTATCCTTTCGAAAAAAAAATCTTTTAAAATTAAGTGGTTTGCGATCGTGATTTTACTTTACTTGAAAGGGAAAGGCGTACCTGAGAAATGTAGCAACGCCGCAACAGCACACCGTCTCATTTCTCTCACTCCGACTTAATAAGATCCCTATGCGATTTACTTCTACACATGTAAATACGGACCCAAAAGTAAGAGTTGCCAGCACGGTATATTACGGCTAAAATTGATAATTGACTAATTTTAAAACTAATCTACAAACTGAACTTTTGCAAACTTAAAACTAACCAAACTGAAAAACTTTTGCAAACTAACTAATAGAGAAACTGTTAGTTTTAATGGCCCATTTCTGTAAAATAGCGCGTAACTAACAGCTAGTTTACAATTTAACTGGTTAGTGTGCAAACTGTTCACAAAATGTAGTGAAAATTGGAATTTTATGTCAATTAACTAAAATACTTGTTAGTTTAAAAAGGCAGTACTTATCAGGTAGTCTACAAAATCTATTTCGATTCTTGTTAATGTCTTTGGATAGGCAGGTTATGGCAATATGATAAATTTTATTTATAAAACGAAATAAATTTTAAACAGAAACTTGTTGAATTTAATAACTATCGATTTATTCAACTCTTCCTTACGATACGATCATTGTCACTTCCTAACCAACCTTACTATACGCCTTGTTTCTATATTATTTGTGTATATTGTGTTTTATAGATGATACATGATCTAAGATACATTTGGTAATTGGATACTGTTCTCAACTCTAACTATCGAGATATTAATTTATTATATAGAGTGGAGTATAAGGGAAGGCGATCGAAGAGGACTATTTTGTGTAGATTACTATTAGAATAATTTGCCAATTGCTTTTGATTTTTTAAGAAACTACTTGTTGATACATCACCCCGAGATTACATTCCCAAAAAATTACTTTGAAAATATAAATAAATAATAACAAAATCAATTTCATTTAATTTGAGACATCATATTAGTTATAGTCTAAGAGCTGGCTACATAAAAAACCTTATCATCGTTACATGGCTAATTTTTCTTGTGAAGCATCCTTTTATGTTGCTATTATGAAATAGTCATGTCTGCCAGCTCGATCCCGGGGCTTAAATCGGGGGTGGCCAATCGAAAAGGTGAAATTCTGACACTAAAATTATTATAACGTATATGAGTTATAATTACTAAATAGCTTTTATTTATTATTAAGAAACGTGAAAAATTGTTGGCAGGCATTTTTCTCGTGGTTAAAATGCTGGCAGACAACACTAAAGAGGCATGAATTTTTTTCCGGAGGCAAATTAAAAAAAAATTATGGTATATATGCATGCCGATTAGTGGAATGCCATATTTATTTATTTTAAAAGCCGTATACAAAAGGGCAAATAAAAATATCGTGGCTAAATCAGCAACAGACAGTTATCAAAAGCGCGATATTACTCTAGCGCTTTCAGGGAACGCTCGCCGTCTCATCCATTTAAGTATAGATAAATCATGTATACGATTATATTATAAATATATTTTCTTATTATTTCCAAAAGAGATATTATCATACATTTTACTATTCTGCCTCACTATTTGTATCTGACTCAGCGTACTGCAGATCCTCGCTCTCTCAAATGAGTCTTCCTCTGAGTCGATATCTGCACCGGAAAATTTTTGTAGACTTACATGTATTATGTTTCAATTGACAACGCGGCGAGCGTGTCCTGAAAACGCTTATACAGGGTGAGTCTTAAATTAGTGCAAATATTTTAGGGGTGATTTATTTCGACTCCAGGAACACGTCTATTTATTTTTTTTTAAATTTATAATAAAATAAATAAATAGAATAACAATAAAAAGATCGTGCATTATTTTTTAAATTTCCTGTATATTTCAGAATACTTTTTTTAACTGCCTGTTCACCGCAAATCTACCCACGTTATACCGTGGGTAAATTTGCGTAATTATTTCTTAACCTATACCATTGTTATAGCTTTACTCTATGGTTACAACGCTAAAAGAATGGATGCAAATACAGAAAAAAACAGGTGGCTCACAAAATTATTTCAAAATAAATAAATTTCTTTTTAAATTTTCAAACTTGAATAACTCGGTTATTTTTATTTTTAAACGATAATGAGAAAATATGTTTCTTTTATCGAGATATATATACTAGCTCTGAAAATATTTGCACTTATTTAAGACTCACCCTGTAGAGAGTAATATCGCACTTTGGATAACTGTCTACCGCTGATTGAGCCACGATCTTTTTGTCTGCTCTTTTGTATAAGGCTTTTAAAATAAATAAATATGACATTCCACCAAGTGGCATTTATTGCACACCTGGTTGGCAAATAATGGCATTTGGAAAAAAATTCAGGCCTCTTTCGTGTCGTCTGTCAGCATTTTAGACACGAGAAAAATGTCTGCCAATAATTTTTCACGTTTCGTTAATAATATATAAAAGGTATTTAGTAATTCTAACTCGTGTACCTTATAATATTTTTAGTGTCAAAATTTCACCTTTTCAATTGGCCGCACCCGCTTTAAGCCCCGGGATCGCGCTGGCAGACATGGCTATTTCATAATGGCAACACAAAAGGATGGATTACAAGAAAAATTAGCCATGTAACGATAGTAAGTTTTTTTATGTAGCCAGCTCTCCATCTATTATCATAGTAGCGCCATAAGAAAGTCATTATAAGTAGTTTATTCAAAAATTGTAAAATACCAGAAAATCGTGTAGTAAATAATTACCCTTGTTAAGATGACAAAAACAACATAAATATGTAAATACTCAACATGTAAAAAACACAACCTCAAAATATATTAAATACTACAAATAATGCTATTTTGTGTTAATAAAACTAATGGAGATATAAAAATAAATAGTACATAGTAGCCAAAATATAATATATATAATATATATATATATATATATATATATATATATATATATATATATATATATATATATATATATATATATATATATATATATATATATATATATATATATATATATATAGTAGCTATAATACATAGTAGCCAAAATAAATGGTTAATATACAAACTAAAATAATTGGTTAATATTAAAATTTTAAGTAGCATAGCTCCATATGGCTACCACAATGAAATGGCAACTTGAAACAAAAAAAAGAAAAGAAATATCTGAAGTTAATTACCTCGAAATTAAAATTAATAACAATTTAAAATAGGATACGCATATAAATAGATAGTTTAAAAAAGGAACACGCCAGAACAGCCAATTCAAACTTTCACCAAAATAATAACATTTTGTTTTCCCTCGTATAACGGACAGATGGAAACTTTCATTATTAATTTTGAAAGCGGTACTAAGTCACTAAAGTGAACTAATTAAGCTATAAACTGCTTAAAAATCTTCAAAATCAGTCCACTAAAACACAATATATAAAACTTTAAAATAAATGAAAATTTTAAGTTATCCCTTTTTTGTACCGATGAATGTTGAATCCTACATATGCGAATTGTTGTATTCCGGAAATTATGGCAGCATATTTTGCAAATAAAGATAAGTAAAAAAGTTTATATAAATTTATGTCCTAAAATTCTTAGTTTTGTACAGGGTGTAGAAGCTTCATTCTGTTTCTGTTTTGAAAAGTAATAACTTTTCGACTGTAGTCGTATAAAACTACTGAGTGAAAAAATGTACATTTCCGTATTTTTTTACGTAAAAAATGTCTCTTGAGCAACCGTTCTCAAGATATTTAGAATGGAAATAGTCAATACATGTCATTATTGACAAAAAATAGACATATTGAGTAGATAGTTATTTGACTGAAATAATAAATTTGGGAATTTTATATTTTTTAAATTAATCATAAAATTTTCTTCGAAAAAATTATGAAACAGTATCTGTTGAACTTTTGGCACAAAAATATTTCAAATTTATGATTTCAGTCTAGTAACTATTTAGTCAGCATGTTTAATTTATGTCAATGATGACAGGTATTGCTAATCTCGATTGCCAATATCTCGAGAACCATTACTCGTAGCGATTTTTACCAAGATACGTTTTTTACGTAAAAAATATCGTGAATGTATATTTTTTTACTCAGTAGTTTTATACCGGTACCGACGAAAAATTATTACTCTTCAAACAAGTTAAAAAATATGTAGGTGGCGTCCTATACAAGTAGGATTCATATTGAGATCAAATTCAAATTTCTCAGGTCAAAAACTCCCAGACACCAATTTTCATTTAAATATTGACCTTACTCGTAACCACCGTAATAACAAGGCCGGACAGCTTATTCGTGACGTCATCAACTGGAGGCCTAAACTTTGATTGCATTTGATACACTTTATACGTATATAATGGATATAAACTTTAATTGCACCGAATTTTTAATAAATAATAATTAAACATAAAATTTAAAAAACATCAGATTGATATCCCATCTCGCATTATCCATCGTCATTGTATTTATTTATGCTGTAAGTGTGTCTAAGTTTCTTTTATTTCCTTTTCCAAGTCTATCATTGTTTTTTAACAACAGTAGTGTTTCAGACGTGTATTTCTAATAGAATTTATGACAATTTTTACAATAACTTAGCAATATAAATAGTACATTGCGGAAATTTTAATAATGGTGTTATTACTTTTAATGTAATCCAAAGATATTTTTGATAAAAATATTTTTTTATTGTGAATTTTGAGAAACTCCTCATAGCTTTGTAAGACTGTTAAAAATTATATATTCAAATAAAACTATATTAGTTATTTCATCCCAAGACTGCCTTTAGTAAGGTTTTTTATAAGTGAATTTTGTTCAATATCAGTGTTGTCTGAAAATGTTAAATTATTTTTAGGGACATTAATGACTGAATCGTAAGTTTCCTTTCGCCTTCATATAAATGTCGAACACAAATACTGTACTGACTCCCGGCTAACTGTATATATTTTCCAAACCTACTTTCAAGAGGATCAGTTTGCAAGTTCTCTAGAAAACATATCTCATATTTGACTCATTAAAACAATATTTTATTACTTCAAGCTCAACCTGTTACTCATCTCAAGTTAATAACTTTAATGTTGAACACAGATAAAAGTTTTTTATTAAACACAGAATTTTTTTATTACTTTCATCGCATTTTAAAGAATTTAGTAAATAACAAGCATGACTAATAATTTGATCAATATTACAGGTTATCAGGGTTCGGAAAACTATATGTTTACTCTTAAAAACTACATTACTTGTAGTTAATCGATGTAGAGGGTGTAGTTTATGTAAGTTCCAAATTAGAAAAAAATACTTTAATAAGTAATTTGTAGCCCAGCTGCTTTATTTATGGCGAAAAGACAAATATCTATAGATGGTTTTTTATAATTTTAATTGAATTTTAGCAAAACGCCGGTCTAATTATGACTGCAAAAATTATTTTTTTGTAAAGCGTGTCACTTAATAATATCGGTAAAGGTACACACCTGTAGATTTACCGTTATCGCTTAGTAATGATTTCTGGTGAACTCCAAAAAATGTTTTCTTACATTAAGAGCCCCACGCCCCCTCCTTTAAAGGGTGAACGTGGGGGTTGGGTTTCGGGAAATGTTTGGATTGGGTGAGCAAGTGAAAGGTGAAAGAGATAAGTTTATAAATTCTTTAAAAATCACTTCTTGTATCACTAGGTGTTTGTTTAGACCTTTCTTAATAAAAAAAAATTCAAGTTCCCCCGTGAAAAAATAAAATAACAAGATACTAATTTAAAAATGGGATCCAAAAAATATATTATATCCGTGCAGACGAAGAAGCGTTTATAATTTAATTATGTTTGTAAAAAAGTTTTATTTTGTAAATCAAGTGATTTCCATACTTAAAAGAAACTTTAAACACTACTAAAATAAACCTGAAGTATAAAATTAAAAAAATATATATTTCACAAAACAAAAAAACTAAACTACCATTACAACTCTGAACTTAAAAGTAGAAAATAATATTTATTTAAGAAAACATATTCTCAACCAGCTCAGTAACATGTTCTATAAAAGGAGTTCTTTGGCTTCATCATCCAGCTCTAAACATTCACTTTTCTTCCACATATGCCGAAATGCAGTCAAATAAGGGTCAGAGGATATCAGGAGACAATCTTGATTTGTGGCATACCGTGAACATTTTCGACTATTAGACAGTTAAAGCACGGCCAGAGACGTAGACGTAAACGTATCGTTTGACATGTACGCTTGCGCAGTGAGAAATTCACTTGCGTTTACGGATACGTGATACGTATCTTTACGTGCCTTTACGTACGTACAAAACACAAACGTATCGAGCCGAAGGAGATTCAATTTTCACCCGAATGATGCCGAACGTACAAATTCACAAACAACTCGTTTCCACAACTGGCTAGTAATTAAGTTATTTCATAAATTTTGGGGCCAGTGTAACAGAACTGGGCCTATTTTATCACAATAAATTAGTATGAAAATATTAAGCATCATAATAAACTCATTTTGGAATCTATTTAATTAAATGCTAGTTCTTAGCCAAAATCCATATGAGGATTCTAAAAGATGGAATTTAATAAATAATCATAAAACTGTGTCTGTTTTCCAATATTTTTTATTACTAAAAGCATTTTAAGGGCTACTTTCTGTAATTAAATAATTTCCATTTATAATTTTCTTCATTTTTCGAACTTTTATAAATTTAATGTGGAATCAATGGAATAATAGGTATCCATTTTCAGTTTTAAAATTAAATAAATTGTTTCACAAAATAATTTAGATCTACAAATGTACCATTTGCGTTACGTACGTCAAAATACTTGCTTTAACTCTTGTTTACACGACAACGCAACGGCAGACGTAACGTAGGTTTCTGCGTTACGTGTCGAGAGATAGGTATACGTATTGTGCCTTGCTTTAACTGTCTATTGCTTTTTCTGAAAAAACGTAACTTAAAATTGTGATGCGGTCTATTGAGAAACACGGACTACTTCAAACAAATATATCGCATGAATAGGCAGAATTCGGCAGACCATTTTTTGTTTATAAACAAATACATTCCTCAAACATTATTATTTGCGATAAGAGGAAACGTCGATAAGCGTCGATAGTATTTTTTTGGTATTTTGAAATGAAAAATTAATACATAATAATAATTTCAGAACTTTCTTAGTAATAGTCCAAAGGTAGAGAAAACCTTTTCTTTAAAATATAAAAAATAATAATCATCTCGGGTTTTTTAAAGCCTCCAGGAATATTTAGATTCTTATTTGCTATCACTAAGCGAAAAAGACAATTAAATGTGATGGGTTTAAGAAAGAAAAAAACATGGTTACAAATTTTATTCAGAAAATTTGTTGTTGTTTTTTATTAAATCAATGCTACTACTATTCAAAAAGTTTAACAGTGTGTCATATAGTTTAATTTTTCCAAAATCACTTATGACCGCTCTTTAACATATGCAAGAGCCACTGTGCGTCGCCTCGGGGCAGGAAGCGTGAAATATCGATAAAATACATAACATATACTATAAACAATATCAATTTTTTTAATTTACCTTATTACCTTATTTTTATATTCCTTTATTAAATTTGATTGATAAAAAGTGAGAGATAAACATTTATTGACTGGTATCATTTTTTCCGTATTCTACTAAAACTATTTTTATATACTATAATATTTGTAAAAACTCGGAAAAGACATTTTAAAACTTCGAAATATATCTGGCGAGTGAAAAAAGATCCACAATTTGAACTTTTATCGGGTAATTATCAACGCTGCTAAATAGAGTTGGGCCTCCAGTTGGTGAGGTCACGAGATTTTGTCCGGCCTTGTTATTACGGTGGTTATGCCTTACTTCAGAAATTATTTGGAATAAAATGAAATAAAAATGAAACTTCTGCACTCTGTATCTCGGAAACTAAGCATTTTCGGACATACATTTATACGAACTTTTGTACCTATTTTTATCTGCAGAATATGCTGCTGAAGATTTCGAAGTACAGTTCGGACCACCCTGTATATCATAAATAGATTAACTGAATTGTTTAAATAAACTAAGCCAATAATTTAGAACACTTAATTTAATTTGCTTGGAAACCAACTACAAAGCTACTATACGTCTTTTTCGATTCGAATTTCCCAAACGATTTATTTAGTTTCTAACTGCAACATGCAAATGGCCAAACATTCCACACCCTTAATATTGCATAGGAACATTGCCAAATAAGTGCAATTAGTGCAGAACACTAACTACACGGTTTTGTAGTCCTAATTTATGGCCCAAAGAGCAGTTCCTATTGGGAAATGTATTACATATTATTTGCCATGCGAATGCAGACGATATTTAACTTTCATCGATAACAAAATTCCTGCATAGAGAGGGAGAGAGCCAGTTTCAAATAAGCCGAAGTTGTTTCCTGGAAATACCTAGGTACGTATATGTATGTGTAGTTGATTACATATCCACTCACCGAACATATGCGGTAACGTATTGCAACAGTTAATGATATTAGACTATGTATATTTCACTGTTATGTTTCATAACTTTATAATATATACTCACATGCAAAAAGATGCAACCGATATATTTCTCCACTTCCAATATTAATGTTAAAGTTATATTTTCTATTTTTAGATCTGTTTTTATTTATTAGCAATTTTTATATAAACATATCTACTTTAAGACACCCTGTGCAATAACTTCTTGAGCAAATTTTTCTAAAAAAAATTTGAGTTAGAGTCAGGCCTCTTGAACATTTTGATTTTTGGGTCCTGTCAACACCAGTGGCGGCTCGTCAGGGTAGGCCTCTGAGGCCGCGCCTCACCTTTAAAATGAAGGAACGATTTATTTGTTTTGTATCTAGTTTTTTATTTAATCCCAGTATAACTTATTACAATTCTAAAACACATTCAACATAATAAAACTAAAAAATATATATTTTATAAATACAGCCAGGTCCAGGCACAACATAAGCCGCATAAACCCAGCCAAAAAGAACGCGACTGGACAGAAGCACACAGAGGCGAAATAATTCTAGCTTGGCAAGTTCGAATTGCCTACCTATTAGCAGCGACGATTTAAGATCATGTGACGCCGATGACGCGACGGCAGACGACGTGGTACGCATTCTCGATCGCAGGGTTAAGGCATGGTTGAGGCGCGATATTTGGCGCTTGGGTGTGTTTTATTGTTAGTTTAAATCATCTGACTCTTGAAAAATGCGACAAAGTCTCGATCTCATATGCAGGACTCAGGAAGTTAAAGTGCTGGTGGCTGGTCGGTTGTGGGGAGAACAGCGTGGGTGAATTAATTAGTGTATATTTTTGTTTTTATTGATATCTTTAGGGCGAGAATTATATAGATTGTTTGTCTTTATAAACTTAAATTATTTGATGGCTATTAGATACAGTATTTTTAACTCGATTACACATAGGGCAAGGTGGAATTTTAGCAGTTTTTAAAATTCAACGCAACAAATATTGTTGAAATTTGAAGGTTTCTTGAAGACTTGGCCGGTAAGATTTATTTTATTTATTTTAAAGTACCGAATTAAGTGAATTTTAGTGTTTTCTTTAAAATGAATCCTATTTACAACGTTATTCTTTCTATACTTGAAACTCTTTTTCTAAGACAAAATAAAACTGGAAAAAACAAATAAATATTAATGAGTAAAAAGTTTTCTCAATATTTAACGATGAGAGGCAACGTAGGTAGAGGCAAGACGATAGGTATTTAAAAACTTTTTAAATATGCTTGCGTACTAAACCTTAAAAAACCCTTAAATTAAAAAATGATAATGCGTCACAGAATAATACTTCATAGGTGAGAAAAGTTGTAGCCTCACTTTCCTATAATATACTCACGAGCCGCCACTGGTCAACACATGCCTTGATTAATTTTTAAGAGCAAAACGCACCAAGCATTTTTTTTCAATTATCGTTACTTGTGATGTTATTTTTTACTATCACCTTTGGTGAGAATTGTAAACTATACACTATTATTTGAGTTGGCCTGCATGTTCGACAGATTTAAACTCTATAGAAGACGTTTGAGACAAGTTTAGCAAGAGGGTTAAAGGTTTTGGAGTGGAACCAGCTTCATTAAATGAACTTCGCTTGGTCCTTGAAGAAGAATGGGAAAACATAACACAGTATGGTATTTGTAACACTTGGCAGCATGAACGGGCTACAGACAGTTATAATAGTCAGAAAAGGCAATAAAAAGTAGGTATTAAGTTATTTTGTGCAAGTTTATTTTCTGTTTGTGTACTTAGTGTTATTACAGTTATTATTGGCTTTAATATCATTAGTTCTGTTATTGTTATTAATATTTAATAAAACCAAGACTGTATTGTTACTCTTTATCGCTTTTTTCTTCAATTTAGTATAGTGTATGTAATGCGGCGTCAATATGATAAAATAGTCACCTCGTCATATTAAAAAATAATGTCAGAAACTAATGATAATTAAAAAAAATGCAAATTGTTAGTGGCAAGTTCGGAAAAATTCTGTTTAAAGAAAATTTGCTGACGAAATTATTGTTTAGCATGTTTTAAAGGTAGGGTAAAAACAACGAGGTTTACGAATTTGTTTACGAAGTTGATATATTTAAATACAATTTGATAACAAATTCATAAAAATTGGGCTAACAATAAGAAAAATATAACACGTTGTAATCAAAACATTGTCTGGTGCGATTTTAACTTGTTAAAAAAAATGATGTTAACTTCTCTCCTTACATTCTTAAAAATTTAAATTATATTCCTTCTCATACTCCTGTTTAAACATAATTTTTGTCTGCAAATACCCATCCTAATTATCTCGTGGAAAAATGAGTCATTTATTTCATCAATTTATTGAATTATTAAATAATACAAATAACAATTATCTCGGCTGTATTCAACTCTTAACGTAAAATTGTCTCGGAGTTGACTCGCTTGGCTAATTTTTTACCACGCCTACTCTGAGTCTAACTGAGCGAGTACATAAACGCTCAATTTATAGATATTAGTTTAGTTTTAATCATCTGCTGATAATGGTAACATGGTTAGCGAAACGCGCGTCCACTGTAAAAGGAAAAGTATTTGGTGTAACAGACTATAAGAAGAAGACTAAATGAAACAAATTTTATGTCAAGAAGGCATGGTCTTATGTAAAAATTACGAAAAAGTATTAGTGTCTTCTTCAAAAGCGAATATCTCCAAAAAAAATAAAGCTAATGAGATGAACCAAAAAATAAACTATCGAGAAAGGATGTATCTAGATGATAAAATTATTTTTAAATTTCTTGCCTTTTTAACATATTCCACAGGGTGTTTCAAACTTTCACCAAAATATGAACGTTTTGATGTCCCTCGTATAATTAAAAGATGGGGAGTTTCATTTTTAATTTAGAAAAATATATTAAAAAGACGAGCAATTTGGTACATACTGCTTAAAATATCATCAAAACCGGCCCACTAGAACAAAATATATTAAACTTTAAAATGCATCAAAGTTTTAAAGTGCCCATTTTTCGAGCCGGTGAATGTATTTCAAAAACTATACGTTTTAATAATATACTTTTCTACTTAAACTCGCCTTTATTTCTTTACTAGAATCAATTAAAAAATTAATTCATATTTATATATTAATTATAGTGTTCCATTACAAATAACTAAACTTTGATGTGTAACTTTTTTTGGAGACACCCTGTAGAACTTTATATAATTTTGGAAAATGCTTTATATTGATTTACATAAGCTCACAAAATTTCACTTCAATACAAACTTCCGTTCTCCTTGCAAAAACCGCTTCGTGTAGACGCGCCACCCTGTATAATTCGATTTCAATCAAAATTTTAATAATTTGAACATAAGCAGAATAGCTTATGAATTAGATTCATTTATTTCAATAAATTTACTTAGAAAAGAAATTAAGAAAATCAAAAAATTAAGAAGGAAATAATTAAGAATTTACTAAAATTACTAAAATAAAAATGAAAAGCAACGAAAAAAAATGACTAAATATTTTAGTACTTTATCTATAAAACACAATACAGAAGGTTTCACATTAATACATTCACAGTAAATGAATTCTGAGGTAAAAGTCTCTGGGCACTCCACTATATACTAAATCTAAATATATTAATTAAAATTAATGTATAATTATAAAGTAGGTTTGTTTTACAACAAACAAAAAAGGCACTGAAATACCTTTAAACTTTAAAAATCAATTAGAGGGGGACCTAACCTCCACATTACCTTCGTATGTAAATAATAGTATCAATCACGATGTATGAATACTAGTAATAGTATTACTTACGTAGGAAGTAGAGTTAGAATACGCTACTCGAGTCTGAGACGACCCGTGTGTGCACGGTCTTAAGGTTAAAGTATTATATAAATTTGTAATTAAACTACCCAAGTAGCATCTATCTGACTTCGAACTAAATCTGATCTGAAGCGACGTCAGACTTTGTGCAAATTTAGGTCGGGTGCTGGTCATACGACCGGTGACGTCGCTTTTCTATTAAAACCGACGTCGTTGAATCCGAGTCGGTAAATCCAACGATCTGTCGACGTACAAAATAACAACGTACCATTTTTATTAATTTCCCAACGTCGTTTCCATGTTGGCTTGCACGACGTACATATACTTGAACTAGCCCGACGTCTACCCGTTGTTGTCCGAATAGGATACGTCTCACTGTTAATCCCTATAGTAACGTCCAATTATATTTTGTTGTATTTTATGTTCCAATTTATAACCTAATTTACGTATCTCTATTTACGTCCGTAAATACAACCCATTAAGTAGAATTTGCGGCCTAATGAACATCATGAACATAACCTAATAAAAAGTTTTTGTAAACAAACTTAATTTTTTTTATTATGCCTAAAAAAAACACTAAAAAGACATTTAGACAGAAAGAATCTATATTTTACAGAAAGAGGTCGAGGCTTTTGCAAAATAATAATAGAAGTGGCTGCCCATTTTTTAAGGAGAAAACAAAAACTAAAATATAGTTGCACAAATCCACAAATCACTGATACGCAAAGTGAGGTTACGTGGCGTACATTGGAATTATATACGTCATAATACGATTGCCGGTCGTCCGGTTTGATGACTTCGGTCGTGTGAGACGACTAATGTTGGAGACCCGGTTGGAATTGGTATATTGGTAGTTCATATTAAGTCGGACACAGAGATCCGCCATTCTTAACAAGTATCCGATTGTCAGCCATTTAAAATCTTTTTTGTTTTTAAAATTTATATTCACATTCCGATTTCTAGTAAAATAATATTGATAAGGCTGAGTTTGGGGGGAACCACAGTACAGTTTTATGATTAAACCAGCTAGAAAATAAAAAAAAATATTTTGCGAGTTACTTTTTTATAGATATTTTTATATCATAAATCTACCTAATTTTGAAGGTGCTCGTTGTTTTCCGGTGTATTTTAATCAGATATATAAAAAAAGTAACTTCCGTTGACAAAACTGATGTCTGGATTAATGATTCAGAATTATTATAATATGAAATTAGGTAGGCACTTATAGTTATATTCGAGGAGTGATTATGAATCCATTTGTAATTAGGTAGTTTGGTTAGGTTTTTATGTATTATTGGTAGCGAATATGAATCCAAACGTAATGTAAGTGCTTAGCGACGAATTTTAAGTGACTAAAATCCAACGTAATATGACGTTGGTAATTGGTAGAATTACATTCCCTATTAGGTCAGATACCGACGTCGAGGCGACCCGAATCTGCATTCCCCATTTAGGTGCAAATAAGGGTCGTCAGGCGGTCGAACCGACGTTGGTACCCGACGTCGGGTTTATTGAACGCGACATATACCCGACATTAGATAACGTCCAAATGCTACTTGGGTAAATACTTAAATTATGTGAAATATTATAGATATTCAAAATTACTTGTGAAAAATTAATCATATTAAATCAGACGTTACTATTTTTGTTTGTTATAGTATGTGTACAGCATTTAATTAAGGTGCTTAAAATAATACCCCAAAATTAAATTATAGAAGCCTGTCGAATTTTTCCACTCGCACTAGAATAAAGGTACGGACTTAAAGAAAACCAATTGGCCAAGTTAAAGTAAAACCACCAGAAATAAGTAAAAATAAAGCACAAAAGAAAACCCTTTAGACAATATTTAAATGAATATTTGTTGATTTTAGGTTATGATAGCTTACCCCAAAGAGTAATTCCAGGAATGTTCTGGCGGTTCTGGTAAGCACTTACATCTACATTTAGAGATTTTGGTACCTTCAATAGGTCAACCTATATCAGGTATCGAATTAAATATCTGAAGAAATCCTGTACAATATTAATAATAAATTTATCACACGTATCGCATACTAAAAATAAATGATAAAATATTATTAAGTATAAGTAATGAATATTAAATTATAACTAAATTACCATTTATTTAATTCCTACTATTTTGTTTCGAGAAGCCACTAAACCACTTAAAAGATTTTTAGTTAATCTTGCCTTTACTTCATAAAAATTAGTTATAATGCGATACTTATCTAGAACGCATAAAAGTTTTACGGTTAGTTTAAAAATACCTAACTTAGGTATAATGGGATTTTAAGTTTTAATATATGCAATAAAGAATAGAAATTACGACTTTTAGAATGTTTAATAAAATGCCTTCCTACAAAATGTGTAAATTCTTCTGAATCATGACTAATTTTTATGTAGTATTATAGACATTATTTAAAAATATGTTGATAAAACATTATTTAGTAAATTTCTGTCTATGTGTGTAGGCGGTGGGTACATTAAAAAAAGTACCGTATGATCGAAAAAAAATGGCGTCCAGTTGGCTGGGAAATGACGATCGATGACATTTCCCATATAAATTTACATATAAAATGACAGCGATCTTCATTTCCCAGCCAACTGGACGCCGTTTTTTCTCGATCATACGGTATTATGCCACTAAAACAAAATTCTAAAAATTTAACTTTTAGTTACGTATGTAAAATCGTTATTTTTGGGGCTTACTCAACCGGGTCTCACAATGCAAATTCACCTCAAATATCCATTTAGTTGGTCATTGGCAAGCACTCTCTCATTGTACATGAAAATAACAAAACAAACATTTACTGATCTGGATAAAATTAATAGTTAAATAGTAAGACTCACCCGGGGGTACTCCGCCCCCTAGCCACTGACATCACTGACATTCTATTGAATATATCCCTTCATATCTTCCATCTAATTCAAATATTATTCGGATTTATTGGTTAATAATCTTCAACAACTAGCTAGTGTCACCTGAAATAGTATAGGGGCTTCCCCCGGACGCAATTCTGCCGCTAAACAGATTCGCATCCCAATCGAATAAGCTATTTGGGTGGCTCACCATCCCAACGCCGCATCGTCAATCGAGAAGACATTATAGAGACCTCAAACTCTCAAGACCAACTCGAAGGCAGGACGTCACAGAGGTTTTCTTACCGTGGTCAAACGACCCCGTTGGCTTACAGTCAAACGACTTGCAACTATATTAGTCAAAAGACTCGCAACCTCCATTTGTCAACTCTGTGACAAAACACAACACTACACAGCCGGCCGGCCTATCAACGACTGACTGACCTGCCGCCTGCCGAGCTAAGCCTCTCTTACGCTCCACAATTTTTACCTGATCACAAATATTTACATCGCTTGCCAATGAATCATACTGTTTTCTCTAATCGACTTTCAAATAGAGTGTTTTAGCATTACTAGATAAATAAATAGAGAGTTTCTGAAGGAAAGCATATTCTTTATTAGAATAGTGAATAAATAAAAGCATTATCATAACAAACTTATTTTCCAAGTTTTACACGTAATCGAGGGCGTGATTTTTAAATTCATTATTGCCAACCATTGACATATTCGGCGGCGTGCTGACTAACTGGAATTTAAATTTTGCGCTGAGGATTCAGCAATAAAAAATGTCAAGTTTCCGCATTTATTTATTTATTTCCTGACATTGTCATTCGTTTTGACACTTCAGTTTTGTATTACGAGTTTTTGGTTTAAATAAATAGTGTTGTGATAATTTAAGCTTAAAAATGTTGCACTAGCAGACCTTGCAGTCGAACGCTGTTTCTTTTACAACCTCTTTTAGTGCGAAGTGTACAAGATAGCTTAATAGCCGTAAAAGACTGATCGCAACTGTATTAGCATATTTTGAACGGGAAAGCGGTAGTAATGGATCTTTATGTTCCTTAAGTGCTGTTAAGACGGTTAGTTTTGTTCATCTAAATAACTGTTATAATTATGATTAATTTATTTTTATTTTTATTTCCTAAAATATTTTGATTAAAAGAAAATATGTAGAAGTGGGCAGCGCTGTGCTGGTCTAGCTGAATCACATGACTAAAAGTTTATTTGATATACAGATTATGTCAATTTATTGACGTAAAATTTTTTGGCTTTATCTTTATAAGAAATTGACTTTTTCGAAAAAAGTTTTACTTTTCTTCAAGGCAAAAAATTATTATTTTTCTATAAAACTGTAGTGTTCAGCATAAAAAAGAAGTACTTACATAAGCACCGCCTATTTTAATTTAAGCCAGGTTATTACGGGTCAAAGTATTCGAACTTTTTAAATTTACTACCAACCAAACGGACAAAATCAGAATAGTTAACTGTATCAATCATTGTTGATCGCCCTGAATCTCATAAATTGTTGTAAGAAAAAATGTTACAAGCAAAAAATAAGACAAAAACGCCTTATCTTTGTATTGATTTATCGTAACCTCGCTGAAATCTGAAATGTATTTTAGGTCGCTCTGCTTTTATCTGAAAATATATAAAAGGCTTGAGGTTTTTTATACAAATGCACAATACTTTTTCATTAAAGTCTAGACAAAGACCTTTTAACACTTTCGAGTCTCTACTAAAATTGTAAAGTTTTTCCATTTCTCACTATACTTTCTAAATATATAGATAAAGAGAGATAGATAACAGAGGTTGTACTAGAATTACGAATAATGCATAATAAAGATATTATTTCTGGATTGTTAATAATAGACTTCTATAATATTTTATAGTAGTAATACAAATATTTCAATATTTTTTAGATTATTTTTTACAGTATTTTACAATTAGTATGATTACCATCGAGATCATTATGACAAAAGTTAATTCTTTATGTTTCGTAACGTTCGATATAAAAATATTAAATTATTAATAATAATATTATTAAAATTATTTAAAATAGCTTATTCACCTTTCAGCAAACAATCATAAAAATAGAAACATCAAAATTATATGTATTTAATTTCCTCAAACATAGAAAAGAATTACTAAATAAAGGTAAAAATAATAATATATTTTATTAGTATTTTAATAAAACACGCTTTTAGATGTATCAAAAAAAAATTTAATGAGTAACTTTAACTCTACATATACAGGGTGAGTTTCGTACGATGTTCTCTATGGGCATCTCGGAAACTACTGGAGATAGAGAGTCGGTTAAATGGGGAAAGAATTGCAGTTTTGTGGGGTCATAAATATACGCCTTTTAGACTTTTGAAAAAGTTCATGGCTTACTAAATATTTCGAAAAAAACAAATTTTGGCTATTTTAAAAATTGTCCCTAATTCCATTATAATCTATTTTAGACAAAAAATGTTCAGATAAAAGTTGTAGATGATCACATTTCTAATGAGATTGTGTTCTCCGATTTTTTCTAAAGCCTGTCATTTTTGACATATGACACAAACATATGTTTTTTTAAATGGATACCATAGTTGGCGATGACTTCATAAAAAGCACCGTTTTTTAAGCTTTTCAGCGATAAAAGCTATAATATGTTTCTTTTACAAAATTACAGAGTTATAGCCAATTCTTATCTTAATTGACAAATTTCACTTAGTTAGCCATGGAAACAAGTTCAATCGTCGTTGCTCTGAGAAATGTGGAATTGTCACATCCAATCTTTGTAAATTAAAATATACAAAAATTGTAAATAATTTTTCTAATGAAGAAAAGCGTGTAGGAATATTGGTTCAACTTTTCTTGACCATACAAGATACGTTGACCGGTAAAAGTTACTTTTACTGGTCTTTTTCTAATGGTGTTCTAATTTTGTTATGATTTATAACTTATAAAAAGACAAAATATATTATTAAACGGCTCTTTACACATTACACAAACTAAAACTTATAAAACTTAAAAAAATAATCAATACATACACTTTAAGTTATTTTAGAAAATGTTCAAAAAATCCACAATTGTTTTGAGTACATAAATGCATATTTTTAAAACTGAATTTCTAGCTATTGTCACAGAACGACCGGTCGACTTAATTAAACTTCTCCTGTTCCGTCTCTTCGAGTGCCTCTCATAAGTTCATAAGTTCTTTTGTAAACCTTGTTGTTAACCATACCGTATAAAAAAAATCTAAAATGGACAGGTCAGGTGACTGAGGAGACCCATGCAATTGGTCCACCTCTTTCTATCCCTGAGGCTACATAATTATGATAATGAAATAATTTGTAACATTTCTTACATTGTTGGGGGTGGGGGGGTTTGTCGTGGTCATAATGAAAGTCATGTTGGAACCACTCTATTAATGCGCGAGTATCTAAATTTAACTTTTCTAACATGTCTTGAAAACCGTTCTCTAAAAAACATAAGTAACGTTCACCGGTCAACGTATTCTCGGAACTGTATGGCCAAGAAAAGTTGAATCAATAATCCTACACGCTTTTATTCATTTGAAAAACTCATATTTACAATTTTTGTTTATTTTAATTTACAAAGATTGGATGCGACAATTTCACATTACTGAGAGCAACGACGATTAAACTGGTTTCCATGGCTAACTAAGTGAAATTAGTCAAGAAAGATAAGAATTGGCTATAACTCAGTAATTTTGTTAAAGAAACATATTATAGCTTATATCGCTGAAAAGCTTAAAAAATGGCGCTATTTATGAAGTCATGGCCAACTATGGTTTCCATTTAAAAAAACATATGTTTGTGTCATATGTCAAAAATGACTGGCTTTAGAAAAAAATCGGAGAGCACAGCCTCATTGGGGATGTTATTATCTACAACTTTTATCTGAAAACTTTTTGTCTAAAATAGATTATAATGGAATTAGGAACAATTTTTAAAATAGCCAAAATTTGTTATTTTCGAAATATCTATTAAGCTATGAACTTTTTCGAAAATTTGAAAAGCGCATATTTATGACCCCACAAAACTCCAATTCTTTTCCCATTTAAGTGACTCTCTATCTGAAGTAGTTTCCGAGATACCCATAGAGAACATCCTAGGAAACTCACCCTGTATGTTTCGGCTTGTTAGGCCTTTCTAATTTTTATTCCGCTAATTCTAAAGACAATAGCAATTATCGACTTTTAAACTACATTCCTAATTTAACTAACAAAATATCAAATAATCTCAATAAAATAGGATATAAAACTATTTACGTAAATAAAACAAATTTAGGTCAAATTTTATTAATTAATAAAGACAAAACTAATGTCAAAAATAAGTCGGGTATATATAAGGTGGATTGCAATGATTGTGATGCCGTGTACATAGGCAAAACAGGTAGAAATTTAGGTATAAGGATTAAAGAACATATAAAGTCTATTAATAATCTCCAGCATGTCTCGCAACTCAATGTATAGTAAATAATCACAGAATTAATGAAAACTCAATTAAGTTACTACACAGAGAAATAAAAGGCAGACGCTTAAATTACATTGAACAGTGAGAAATACTAAAATCTGTTAAAAATGAAAATAATGTTAACGATCAACAAGAATTTCTAAACACATTTTTTATTACCCCTATTGTAAACTCTCTGAACCCCCATAGTAAATATATATATAGTTACAGTGTAGTTAGACGATTAGTTTTTAAAAAAAACTCTTGAAAAAGGCCTAACAAGCCGAAACATATATGTAGAGTTAAAGTTACTCATTAAATTTTTTTTGATACATCTAAAAGTTTTATTAAAATACTAATATTTCAACGATGTTTCACAAGGAACCAACCACAGCCTCAGTACTATTTATTAATATATGTATTTTATTTCTTTTTACTTACATTTTTTCAATTTTTCTTAGAACGTCGGCGTCGTCCCGCAATATATTAATTTAATGTAGATTAGGTCGAAATAAATTACCATAGCATGAGCTTTAGATAAAACTTGTTTATTCTCTGTCCTGTCTTTGTATTCAAAAAATGTATTTCACCAGGCCTTACTCACTCAATTTTTATTGTCCTTACACGACAAATCAAATCAAATGGACAGTTTTCCCAACGAAGGTAACTATTTTCGCTATCTTATAAATCTATGAGTATAATTATGCCAATTATAATAACAAACATTATCATCTGTAATATTCGTATTATTACAATTATTTATCACAATTACGGTAAGTATGATACACAATTGCTAATCCATTATTAAACTGTAAATGTCTAGAATAATCTTAGGATGATCGTAAATGGCTTTTTGTGCCTCCGCTGTATGTCGTTGAACGTACAGCTTCGCCACAAAAAGTATTATTTTTACTCCTAATAAAACACACAATATTCTATTAGTCTTCTCAAATATGACAAAGAGTTGCTAGATACGATAAAAAAATATAGGCAAAAAATAAATATATTCTTTTCTCCTGCTTACTTGCATGCTTTCAAATTATCTTAGAACATTGTCTTTTATCTTAGAACAATATCTTCTTTACATATAATAATATAATAGTTCACGCAGACTTGCGATTTTTATTGTTTTTACACGACAAATCAAATTAAATGACCAGCTTTCAAAACGAGGGTAACTATTTTCGCTATCTTAACGAGTATAATCATGCCAATTATAATAACAAAAATTATTATCTATAATACTCGTATTACTACAATAATTTATCACAATTTAGGTACAAACACGATACAACAAAATACGATACAAAATGACTAATTTATTATTAAACTATAAATGTATGAATATTGCTTAGAATCATTTTAGGATATTACTATTTATATCTATAGTAATTATTATTACCACGAAGATATCCATGACAAAATATGTAGGAATAACTTTGTAATTCTCGGTCTCATAGTAACTAAATTATTTACAATTGATTTACTATTTATAATAGTGAATAGGTGTCATACAAAATATAGACAAAAAATAAATATATAGTTTTCTCCTTTTTATTTATATTCTTTCAATTTTTCTTAGAACGTTGTCTTACAATATCGTCCCATTGCTGCCAAAAGTCACTAACTTACTTTTTATTACTTCCGAGAAAAATGCGTCTAAAGATGAATTGCATTGCATAAAGATGTTATAGTTAGTAACTATTCGGTATTAAAATAAAACATAAATAGCCAGAAATCGTAGTTAATGACTTTTGCAATCGATTCTCCGCTTCAAAACATAGTGATTGAATTTGTTTTTTTCGGAAAAATGTTAGTTAGTGACTTTTGGCAACAAAAGGACGATATCTTCTTTCAGTTTACAAAGGTTTAGGTTAGGTCCGAATAAATAATCATAGCACGAGTTTAAACATAACTTGATTATTCATACTGTCCAATTCAAAATAATAGTTCACGCAGACCTACGATTTTTATTGTCTTCATACGACAAATCGAATTAAATGAATACCTTTCACATCGAAAGTAACTATTTTTGCCAATCATGCCAATAATAAAAAAATATCATCTATAATATTCCTATTATTACAATTATCTACCACAATTTTGGTAAGTACTATACACAATTACTTATTTCTTATTAATAAAATAAATATAGGATAATTTTAAGATATTACTATTTAAAATATGTACAGTATTTATTATCACAACGGAGATAGTTATGACAAAATTTAATTCTTTCTAATTTCCGGTGTCATAGTATCTAAAATATTTACAAGTTATTCAGCTCAGATAGTAATGTTTAGTCTCCTCAAATACGACAAAGAGTTAATAGATATGATACAAAATATAAGTAAAAAATAAATATCTAATTTTCCTAATAATGTTTAGTCTCCTCAAATACGACAAATAGTGAATAGATATGATACTAAATATAGACAAAAAATAAATAAAGTTTCGTCCTTCTTACTTACATTTTTCCAAATTATCTTAGAACGTCGTCTTACAATATCTTCTTTCAGTTTACAAAGGTTTAGGTTAAATCCGAATAAATAATCATTGCACGAGTTTAAACCATAACTTGATTACTCTTACTCTCCAATTCAAAACAATAGTTCACGCAGATTTGCGAATTTTATTGTTTTCACACGACAAATCAAATTAAATAAACATCTTTCACAACGAAAGTAACTACTTTTGCCAATCATGCCAATAATAACAAAAATTATCATCTATAATATTCGTATTATTACAATTATTTACCACAATTTTGGTAAGTACACAATTACTAATCTATTATTAAACTAATGTCTGAATATTATCTAAATTATTTACGACAATTTATTCAGCTCAGATAGTAATGTTTAGTCTCCTCAAATACAATAGAGAGTTAATAGATATGATACAAAATATGGGTAAAAAATAAATATCTACTTTTCTCCTTCTTATTTACATTCTTTCAATTTATCTTAAAACGTCGTCTTACAATATCTTCTTTCAGTTTACAAAGGTTTAGTTTCGGTCCGAATAAATAATCATAGCACGAGTTTAAACCCTAACTTGATTATACTTACTGTCCAATTCAAAAGAATAGTTCACGCAGACTTGCGATTTTTATTATCTTTACATGACAAATCGGTTCAAATGAACATCTTTCACAACGAGGTTAACTATTTTCGCTATCTTACAAAGCTACGAGTATAATCATGCCAATTATAATAACAAAAATTATCATCTATAATATTCGTATTATTACAATTATTTATCACAATTTTGGTAAGTACGATACATAATTACTAATTTATTATTAAACTATAAATATCTGAATATTACTTAGAATAATTTTAGTTTGAACAACTTTCATAACAAGTGTAAATTTTTTGCTACCATATTAAAATAATCTTGCCAATTATACCAAAAAATGTTTATCTATAATATAATATATTAATAATTTCTCGTCAAAATATAAATGTTTCAGTAGAATTAATTTCAGTTTTCTTGGAATAATTTTTGTATTTCCTTTTTTTACTTACATTTTTTCAGTTTTTCTTAGAACGTCGTCTTACAATATCTTCTTTCAGTTTACAAAGAGGTTAGGTCCGAATAAATAATCATACCACGAGCTTTAAGAAAACGTATTTATACCCTGTCCTATTCGAACCAGTCTTGCGAACTTCAATTTCACCAACCTTACTCACGATTTTTATTGTCTTCACACGATAAATCGAATTAAATGAACATCTTTCACAGCGAGAGTAAACATTTGCGCGAGCTTCTACGTTCGACCGTAGACGGACGCGGCGCTCTCGGCTCTGATTGCCGCGCCGGAGAACGAAGAGTTGGGCCCTGCAGGCCTGCACTCTCGACGCGATGACGTAGGCGATTAAGTGGGGAAGGAGAAAAGTGCGGTTTATTGTTGGGGAATACGTTTTCTGCCGAATAACAATGGATCGTGCAGAAGTGGCACAACCCGTAAAAAGGATTTATTTCGTTATCGCGACCCCGAAAATTTACTCGATACTGGAATTATTTAGTTGCGGGGGCTACACAAGGAGAATGAGGAAAAATATAATGTCTTTGTTCGATTCTTTGCTTGTGTTGTCAAAAACCCCATTTTAGTCTCTATTGAGCTTATTGGTTTATAGGAGGATATATTTTAAGCCTATTTGTTTTTTTCTTTTGTATATCTCCTAGATCAATTCGAAGTTGGTGAAAGATAGAGAAGCTAAACAAATTAAACAAAAAAAATAAAGTCCTCCTACGCTGGGTGCCTGCTCACCAAGGGATAGAAGGCAATGAAAAAGCAAATAATCTAGCTACTAAAGGAGCGAACGGTTCTGGGTCAGAACCGTTCTGTTTTCCAAATGGGAACCAACTGAGAGCGGAACTGAAGAATCTGGATGACTCCATCCGTAACTTGCAATGGATGTCTTCCAACGGTCTAAGACACTGGAAAAAGTTCCTCAGGACTTACGATCGAGAAAAATCAAAGGTTTTCCTTGATTTAAGTATAAACAATCTTCGGATTGTCACGGGGTTTCTAACAGGACACTGTCTTCTCAACGAACACCTCAGTAGGCTGAAGCTGAGAAACAACCGCGAATGCAGATTCTGTAGAGAAAATGGGGAAACATCAGAACACCTTATCACTGAGTGCGCCGAGACGACGACCATTCGTACCATTGTCACGCGTTTGGCCTTGGCTTGGCTCTTTTCAAGTTAGAAATAGTAGAAAGAAAAATATAAAAAAATTATTATGAAAAAAAAGGAAATTTATAAATATTTGAGGTATTCATATACTATGCTGGCAACTCTTGCTTTTGGATCGGTATTAACATGTGTGGAAGTAAATTGGAGCAAGTGAAGGAGGTAAAGTAAAATCACGATCGCAAACCGCTTATTTTTAAAAGACTTTTTCTTTGAAAAGATATCTAGACAAAATCATAAGATATGTTTCTGAGCATCTGAAATGGCGGGATTATAAGGATATCGTTAGTATGTCCATATTTTTATACCGAAAAAACGTCAGTAATCGCCATAATTTAAAAACTCAACTTTTTAACAAATAACACAAGAACCAGTTTAGATACTGAAAAAAGATATTGATTTTTTTTTAATTTGAAGTTAGGATATTTTACAATATATTTAAATGAGAAAAAATTGATGGCTTGTTTTTTTCTATTCAAAATTTAACAAAACCGTCCATTTACTTTTAGTGCATAGTAATTTTCAGCAATCGTGTAACTTTTTTATTGGTAAAGATTTTCACATACTATCTGCGAAGAAAATATAGCAGAAGTGTATTTTGTGTTTTTTTAAGTGAAGGATAAATTTAGAGAAAAGTAAGTGCAGACCGGGAGCGTTGTATTAGCCACCAATAAAGTTTGTATACCATCTCGTTTATGGTACTAAAAACTGGAATAGCGGTAAAATAAAGACATCACACGATAGGTAAATATTACAGGGCAGGCCCCTGAAAATTTACAATGGCTATAATTTTTAAACCAAAAAAAATATCGAAAAAATAAAAAATACCATTTCTGTAATATGGAGGGGGAATACATATGACGTATTTTTTGAACCACCCCGACCTACCCCTAAGGCGGCACCACTACTCACTTAACAATCTTAAATGGCAACACCCCACTTGTGGTGCCTTTTTGGAAAGCCCATGAAAAATGCTAAACGATGATCATAAAGTTTTTAGGGTGAAATTGAAAAACTACCCCTTACACGAAAAATTAGGTTGGCATTAATGAGAAAAGTGATTTTTTCAGCATATGTTACAAATTGGGACCCAGCTAAATGAGTTTTTTTTTTAAACTACCCCGACCCACCCCTAGGTGCCACCCCCTCATTTCTAACCTCAAGATAGCGATACCCCACTTGTGACACCTCTTTGGAAAGCGTATAAAAAATGCTCAACGACTGTCATAAAAAAGAACGAAAAAAATAGAACCTAAAAATAAAACAAAAATGTCAAAACGTGTCAAAATCAATAGAATGAATTATTTTTGTATCCATGAACCATTGCGAGAAAAAAAAGCTGGTACACAAAGAAATTTATTATAACTCTTAATGAAGACCTCACACACTTTCAGCAAGATGGAGCCCCTTCGCATTATTCTATTGTCACAAGGCGGTGGTTGGATAAATATTATCCAAGGCAATCGATTGACAGAAGGGGTCTAATCGAGTGGCCGCCAAGGTCACCTGATCTCACTCCTTTAGACTTTTCCTTGTGGAGTTATACTAAATCCATAGTCTATAAGACAAAACCAGGTTCGTTGCAAGAATTGCGGCAGAGGATAACTGAAGCATGTCGAAATATTTCGAGAGAAACTTTCCAAAAAGTGAGAGAAGAATTTGAAAATCGTTTGTTACTACATTTTTGTATGGAACAAAACGGCTGTCATTTTGAGCAATTATTAAAATAAATTATCATTTTAAATTTCTTTCAAATTGTCACACCTATATTTCTTGTCACTAACCAGTAATTAAGTTGAAGTCTGTATGACCATCTTTTAGCAATTTCAATTAGCTTTCCAAAGAAGTGTCACATGTGGGGTATCGCTATCTTGAGACTAGAAGTGAGGGGGTGCCACCTAGGGGTGGGTTGGGGTGATTTGAAAAACACTTCATTTAGCTGGGTCCCAATTTGTAACTTATGCTGAAAAAATCACCTTTTTTATTAATGTCCACCTAATTGTTCGTGTAAGGGTAGTTTTTCAATTTCACCCTAAAAACTTTATGATCATCATTTAGTATTTTTCATGAGCTTTCCAAAAAGACGCCACAAGTGGGGTGTTGCCATTTAAGATTTTCAATTTAGAAGGGGTGCCTTCTAAGGGGTAGGTCGTGGTGGTTCAAAAAATACGTCATATGTATTCCCCCTCGATATTATAGAAACGGTATTTTTTATTTTTTTGATATCTTTTTTGGTTTAAAAATTATAGCCATTGTAAGTTTTCAGTGGCCCACCCTGTATAATAGCTTTTATTGTTGCAGAGAGATAAGGTCAAAATGGGTACTGGTTTGAAAACATTAAAATTCCAGTTAAGTAACCAACTTTTAAGATATAAAATTGAGAATGTGTTTGTAATTTATTGAAATTATTATTAATACAATATTTTGTATTGTTTATTTATGTTGTTTTTTCATTCCTGCAACATTAAAAATTGTTTGTTCCTACATAAATTACGACGTACTAAAAATAAATAAATGGCAGGAAGTTTGTTGAAGTTTAAAAGTTAGAAATTGTCCCTTTTATTGATTCTTTATCTAGTTTTGTTTAACATACACCTTTGTTTGTTTTGTATTAACACACAGCTTAAACTTTTTTATGAATACGAGTAAAATAACTCGATTTTCGAATTTTAGGTTTTATATAGTATTTTTGCAATCAATCGAGTGGTTCGTAAAGGATCTGGCCGCTAAGCGTACCCTAAGATTAAGGAAATTCAATCTGTGGAACCAGACCAACTACGCTCACTTGAGATCCTGAGGAAAATCCTGATAGTGATAGGGAAAATCATGACGAACACTAATCCACATTTGTTAGACCAGAAAACGGACTATATGCTCACCAAACATGATTTTGGAGGAAAGATTCGCATCCCGACAAGAAAAGAATGGGAAAGCAACCGAGTAATGAACACTCAAGAGATAGCAGTCTACACAGATGCTGCCGCAACTTCAGGAGGCACAGGTATAGGCATCTTCTCAGAGAAACTAGACATCCGACGATCTTTAAGGCTATCGGATGGCTGTAATGTTCTACAAGCAGATATTTACGCCATAAAGGAAGCGGCTAGTTGTATACGAGAGAAAATTTCTGATAGACCAATAGGGGATATCGTGATATAATCTGACAGCTTGGGTGCTTTAAGAAGCATCATCATGCAACCAGTGAGAACGAAAACTGTGATGGACTGCCGAGAAGCACTGTCCTGGCTGCATCAAGGCGGGACTACTCTGTGCTGGGTGCCAGGCCACAGCAATGTGGTGGGTATTCAAGAAGCAGACAGACTCGCCAAAGAGGGGGCTAGGGGAGAGGCCGTGGTAGATGGGCCACCACTTGTGACGATCAACACACTGAAGGAAGCTATAGAAACTACCATCAAGGCCAAGCAGCAAGAGACGTGACAACACCGTGAGGACTGCGCTACAGCTTGAAGACTATGGCTAGTGGTAGATAGCAAAAAGACAAAACAACTACTAGAGCACAAAAAGAACCTAGTACGCATAATTGTAGGTGTCATCACTGGAAACTGCCGCACGGGGGTAAACCTCGTGAGATGGAAGATTTCCAACGTCGACAACTGCAGAGAATGCGGAGAGGAAAAAGAAACCATAGAGCACCTGCTGTGCCACTGTCCGGCACTGGAATACAGACGCTTTGAAACTTTAGGGCAAGGCTTTTTTGGAGAGACTAGAGGAAGCAGCAGAAGCCAACGGACATCGGGAACTTTGAAAAAAAATCGGTGCTTTAACGCAAAGAAAGAATGAGCGGAAGGTTTGGTACAACAATACAGGGGTACCGCAATTACCTTTTCTTCTAATTCTTTAATATTCGTAGTTACCAGAATGATGTCACTAAAATTTTAAACATATTAATTTCCCGTTTTGAATTGCAATTGTACAAACTTTGTTCTTTGTAAAATAAAATAAACTACTTTAAAATTAAAATGACAGACACGTATATCACTGTCAAGAATTTTTTCGTTGGTACATTTCCTCTCTTAGTACATTTCTAGGGCACTATTGGAGTAAATTCTGTTTGTTTTAACTCAACAAAATTCTATACTTTTCTGTTGAGCATGTTTTGAACAGAAAATGTAAAACAGAAATGTTTAAGCAGAATTAAATTACTTCCAGATTTTCAGAAAAAAAGTTGATATTTGTCAAAAACCGAAAATAGGAAAATCAAAAATTTACAAATACGTACGGCTACATAATCAGGCGACAAATTAGAGCAGCAATCGGCAAACTGGCTCGTGTGCCGATTAGATTTTTTTGCTGTTGAGCATCGATCGACAAACACGTACTCATTTGCATCGCAAAGCCAATCAGCAAAGCCGCACTAATGACTACGTGTCCTTTAATATGTATATTTTTGCGTAGTGGATAGATAGTATTGGAACATCTGTGACATTTCCACAAAAGTCATGCAGTATTCAATAATTTTCAATTAAAAATATTTAAAAAAACATAAATAAAACATATTTAAAATGTATTTAGTTGTTTTATAAAACGGTTTTTCAGAAATTGTAATGATTTTTGCAAAATAAAACACTATTTCAACACAATACACTTTTAAAACAGGACATGCTTTCGCTCACAAAAAAAAATAATAAAATGTATTACTTTATAATATAATAAACTTCTATTTTATGCATAAAATCTTCCTGAACTTTTCATAACTAAGAACACTTATGTAGGTAAAACAATTCTTTTTTTAATTAGGATAATAAAACACTATACGCACCATTCAAGAGGCTGAAAATAAGTAGGTCAAATATAGCAGCACAACATGCGTGGAAAACCCATATCTTATAATGAAGACAGAGAGAAAAGTATTGTTAACGGTCTTTACATGAACAGATTCTTTGCTGTGTTATAGCAGAGGTTGCCTCTGAGCCATAGTAAGTAATGCAAATGAAACAGACATAAGGAGAAATACCGTTACATTAATAAGGCACAGTAGTTGCTGCTTATAGTATTAAATATTAAAAGAACACCAAGAAATACATTTGAAAAGGTAATATCCAGATTTGGCTTTTTCTATGAATTTATCAAACAAAGGTAATTTGACCTTTATAATTTGATTGTTATTTTTACAAATTGACTTCTCATAGACTATAAAAAAAGAGAGAAAGCAAAATCATTTAGGAAACAACGTTTATATTTTGTTGTTAATGCGATTTGACGTTTGGTTTTTAGACACCTCCTAAGTCGGTAGGCTACTGACCATCATATGGCCAATCCGCGCCGAGGACCGCGGTTCGGATTCCGCGTAAACAAAGTAGGCCCCGTCCAGATTAGCCCTGGCAGCAAAAAGGAGACGTTAACTGAAATCTTTACTTTTTACTTTTATACTTTTATATTTACTTGTAGATCTTCAGTTTTTTTTTCTGCGAAATTGACTCGTGTTTCGACGGTCTGCCTGCTTGAACTCTTTTTCTGTGAAGTTTAAAATGAAAAGAGGAAGATCAGTAAGGGGGGAGGGGGGAACTGAAATACACTCAGATGAAAAAGGAATATTTTTTCGTCAAATATTTTATATTATTTTTTTTAATTTTAGCCCTATTTTTGTGAATTTTTTTAACAAAGTATATATAAATATATCAACTTTAATCGGAAAACTAATTTTTTTATAAATTTTAGTATTTGGCTTATTATAGAGTGTTAATTGAAAAGTTGTTTTTACCCTAACTTTAAAACACTCTCGGCAATAATTTCGTGAGCACATTTTCCTAAAACCTTATATTTCGGTCAGAATCATGTCTCCTGAGCATTTTGTTTTTTAGGATTATGTCAATACATACCTTGTTTAATTTTTAATAGCGAAATGAACTTGCCACCAACAATTCTGCACCAGCAGAAATAAATAATAAATTTCACTTGGTCCTTAAAGAAGAATGTTAAAACATAACGCTTATTTCCTGTTTGTATACTTGATTAATACAAATAATTTCTTTAATCTGTTATCGTTATTAATGTTTCTTAAAACCAGGACCAAACCAAGCCAATGCAGAGTAATATGAACATTACGACAATAGTCACCAAAGCCGCCTCGATATATTAAAAATAACATCAGAAAGTAATGATAATTGAAAATATTGCAAATTGTTGGTGGCAATTTCATTTAGCTGTAAAGATTAACCAAGACAATTGTTGACATGAAACAAAAAACAAAATACTCAAGAGACATGGTGTAACGTTTTTAGTTCGTTACATGTATTTTCTATATATGATTTATATGATGTCTGGCGTATCGTCATCGGATTCCGTATCGTTCAGGCCTGATAATTTCTTTGGCACGCTTGGCGTAATTTTTACGTTCCCTAGTCGCCAACTCTGCTATCGTTTCACTGTTCTGTGGAGGCGCGCGATGTCAACATCGCTTCTGTCAACTCTCCGCGCTTAACCTCACTTTTACAAATCCCGGCTTTTAGAAATGGTGATTATTTAAATCTTGCTCTATAATCTGAATCAGCTGCCATTTCGAAGCAACAGGTAAAGATGAGATATTATCTTTATTAGATTCGTTATTATTATTGAATATTTTTAGGGTAGAGTTTTGGATTGACCCACCTTAACTCGTATTTGTATTTTGCTTGCACATTAGTGTTCTTTTGCTTTTGTCCTCCAGAATGTTATATGGAAGAAAGGACAGTTTCTTTATTTATTATTGAGCCCTCGGAAGTATTTTGAGGTAGGTTTATTTTGTTTATTAGACCTTGTTTGGTTTTAAACAAGAGTTTCATATTTTTGTTAACACAAGAGCAATGAGTGCCAGAAATCTAAGCGAGGGACAATGTAACGATCGTGTATCTGGACCAAGGTTATGGTCCAGGTTACGGACATTATCCAAGGTCCTAGTAGTGTTCCAAGGTACGGGTAGTGTGCCCATATTGCCACAGTATGGATATAGCGTAAGCCCCATGCTGCTTCGCTCCCGTTTTTAAGCCTGGTCAGTAGCTGCGGCTGTATTGATTCATGGTGTCCTCATTCTGGCCCCTTTTGTTGTTTTGGCCAACAGGATCGCCGACAGACAGTACAGAGATATGAGCCTACCTCACGCTGCTACTCTTCGAAACAGGATTGCCTCAAGAACAGCTAAGTGTAGATTTAGGTTCTGATTTTCAGTCGATTTTCAGTCTTAACTTAACGTACATTTTAAATAATATCGTACAGACTATGTTTACTGGTTAGATTGTTAAGAACATTCATGTCGATTTAATATTTAAAATATGATTTAGATCTTAGGTTTCATTACATTACGTCTTGTAACAGTATTGTTTTCATAGATATTTAGTACAATTCTTAACACCACTTTTGTTGACATATAACTACTATAATAATTATTAAAATTGTACAATGCTATTTACCATCACAGTCCATCTTGAATAAATATAGTCATTAGTTTCAAGTAATATACAACTGGGTTTTCTTTCTCTGTACATGCCTGGCGCTCAATATCTATTTCTTTGTTTATTGTTATTACTTAATTTTCTTTCCAGTGAAATACCTTACCCACGACTGCTCTCCGATGAAAAGCTGCCGTTCGCAGTGGTAATGTTTATAAAAAACGCTACAATGGTTCTGACAGAAAAAATATTTTTTAGGAAAATTTGCTAACGAAATTATTGCACAGGGTGTTTTAAAATTCGGATAAAAACAACCATTCGATTGTTGTAATCGAATTTAAATTTGAATTTTTGGCGCCATATAAATAGTTTAAGTTGGTAGTATTGCAGTGTGAAGTTAGGCTAAGATTATTATGTCGTTTGTCAGTAAAATTATGTTTATGTGTTTTTATAAAAAACTTCTGTCGAACCATTTATTTAAATCATCGTAATAAATAAGTAGAATTATATCGCTACACGTCGGTCATAGCTACACGATAAACTCTGTATAATAACGCTCAATACTAAAGTTTATAAAAAACTTAGCTTATAAATTAAAGTTGATATATTTATACAGGGTCCGGCAATAGTGCGTCGGGCATCTGTAGCTCCTAGAATAAAACATTTGGAAGTCTTGTTTAAGTGCAAACCTAAAGTATGTACTAGGATGTATTTCAGGAAAATATTTTGACTTCTATAGAGTGGCTCAAAAAAGTATGAGTGGATCTGGATGATTGTTTTTAAATGGAACACCCTGTATATTATTGCATTTTTGGCTTCCTTTCTGATCACTTTACATAATCCTAAGATATGAGTAAATATATTTCGATAGTTTCAGAGATATTAAAAAATAAATTAAAAATATAAATTTTTCAACCCTTCTTAAAAAAATAATTAAAAACACAAGAACTGTTCTGAAATCAAAACTATATTAGGTATTTACTTTAGATAGTTTGTTCTTACTTTACTATAAATAAGGTAATCGTAAATCATACTGGATGTTCAATATTCTACGCCAAACTTTCTAAAATAGAAAATATTTTTTCTTTGTTTTTTTTTAAATAGAACACCCTGTAAATTATACTTTTATTATGTGGAGAGTTAAAAAATAAACATTTTTTGTATTTAAAGCATTTCAAAATTTTTAATAGTTTTGCAGATATACGCAGTATTATTTCATATGGCGCATTCAATGGTAAATTACGAGAGAAAAATTATTGGGCGGCTTTGATAAAAAATTACTGTGGAAAATGCCATATGAAATATAAAACCGCGAATATCTGCAAAACCGTTAAAAATTTTGAAATACTTTAAATACAAAAAAATGTTCATTTTTTAATTGTCCACCTATTGAAAAAATAATCTATAGGGTGTTCCATTTAAAAAAACGAAGAAAAATTATTTTATATTTTCGAAAGTTTGGCGTAGAATTTTGAACATCCTGTATGATTTACGATTTCTATAATTATAACAAAGTAAGTACAGACCATCTAAAGTAAATACCTAATATAGTTTTGATTTCAGAACAGTTCTTGAATTATTAATCATTTTTTTAAGAAAGGCTGAAAAATTTATAATTTGTATTTATTTATTAATATCTCTGAAACTATCAAAATATATTTTCTCATGTCTTAGGATTATGTAAAGTGATCTGAAAGGAAGCCAAAAATGCAATAATATACAGGGTGTTTCATTTAAAAAAACTCATCCTGATGCATTCACACTTTTTTGAGCCACCCTATAGAAGTTAAAATATTTTCCTGAAATACATCCTCATACATACTTTAGGTTTACACTTAAACAAAATTCCCAAGTTTTCTATTCTAGGAGCTACAGATGCCCGACGCACTATTGCCGGACCCTGTATACAATTTGCAAAAAATCATGAAAATTGAGCTAGAAGGAATTGTAAACTATGAGTTACGATATAATCTAGAAATCGAACATTGTCGCACGTTTTAAACCGATATATATGTACAATTATTGTTATCGGTTTCAGCAAGGTTATATTATTTACAAAAACAGTTGACATTTAATCTCCTTGAATTTATTTCTTTTCATTATATCCCTATCATTAGCGTAATTTGTCAAAAGTTTGGATTTCTTTTATTTTCTTGACAAATATTAAATGGAAACATTAGACACCATTTGAGAGTATAACGAGTCTCATTAGTTAGTTAATTATTTGGAAGGAAAGTTAACAATAATTAAAGTTACGCACAAAACAGTATACTAGATTTACTTGCGTATTTTGGGTAATCTCCGCAAATTCATGTAAAGTTAGAATTAATATTACCCCACGATAAATTTTCTGTATCTAGTCAAATTGTTATCTGTAATTTTACTTATTTTGACTGAAATTAGTTTAATATCGTAATATGCCAGATAATATACTGTAAAATTTTGTGGTGATAATATTCAACACCAAATAATTGTTTACAATTTACCGGAAATGTCGAATATCTAACTCTAACTCTAAATTAAATAATTAAAAATTTCCTTTTATGCGTCGCGGCTTTTGCAAGGAGAACAAAAGTTTATATTGAAGTGAAATTTTCTGAGCTTAGGTAAATCAATTTAAAGTATTTTCTAAAATTATGTAGAGTTCTACAGGGTGTCCCCAAAAAAAGTTACACATCAAAGTTATGTTTTTTGTAATGGAACACCATAATTAATATATAAATATTAATTAATTTTTTAATTGATTCTCTAAAGAAATAAAGGCGAGTTTAATTAGAAAAGTATATGACTAAAACGTGACCAAACCAAAACACCCTATATATTAACTGATTTTTGGATTCTAGTAAAAAAATAAAGGTTTGTTTCATTAGACAATTATATGACTAAAATGTATAGCTTTTGAAATACATTCACCGGCACGAAAAATGGGCACATTAAAACTTTTTGATGTATTTTAAAGGTTAATTAATTTTATTTTAATGGGCCAATTTTGATGATTTTTTAAGCAGTGTGTTGCCAAATTATTTGACTTCTTAGTATCTTTTTCTAAATTAAAAATGAAACTCTCCATCTGTTAATTATACGAGGGAAAACAAAATGTTGATATTTTTGATGAAAGTTTGAAACACCCTGTGAAATATGTTGAAACAGCAAGAAATTTAAAAATTGTTTTATCATCTAGATACATCCTTTCTCGATGGTTTGTTTTTTGGTTCATCTCATTAGCTTTATTTTTGTTGGAAATATTTGGTTTTAAAGAAGGCACTAACATTTTTCGTAATTTTTACATTAAGACCATGCCTTTGCTTTTGGGCCTAGTCAACACATCTAGTAAATTCTGGTCCCGAAGCAGATCTTCTTCGCCAAACCGCCGGCAGATATCGCCAACTATATCCAATTACCTGGATCAAGCCCAGATTTCAGTTAATTCGATGCACTGTGTTGCCATATGGACAAGAAAGTATATGTTTAAAAGTAAGTCATAAAATCACAACACCTGAGGAGTTTGCAGAGATGCATTACATTTTTAAGATTGTGATATTATTACATAAAATAAATTAAAAGTTAAATGTTTAAAAGTTAAAAAAGTTAAATTAAAAAACTTACCCAACATTAAAAAAGATCTTGATGACAGATCGATGTAACTGCGACAGTTCTCTTTTTCGATACACACTTAACTAAAATACACTTCATTGTGCTGCTTTACTCGTACATGCTATTATAAAAACTGCTAAAATAACAGTCCCCATTTTTAACTTAACACATTATTTTCATATAGGCTTCATCACAATTTGAACCACTGATTTACAAAACACCTTGAAAAGCACACATTACACATTACTTTGAATACCTTTCTGAATGAATAAATGTTGAGAATTATTGTCTCCTACCGCCACTTTACGAACTACTTTCAATCTAAGAAAATACATGTTTCACTCAACAATTTTAAATACGTAATTTGTTTTTTCGCTATTTTTTCTATGTATTTCGACAATTCCGTCGACAGCCCAACCGTCGGCCAAGACAGTCGCGCATCACTAGTTGGTAACTGCTCACTGCTCCTTTGTCGCGCCGGCGTGTCGAGCTTGCGTCATGCGAGGTTGCCGTAGTTTCAACAATTTCAAATTCAAGACACTCGCAGCAATCAAATTCTTATAAAATTTTAAAAATAAAACAGAAAAACATGAAAGGAAACAAACAAAAAGCAAATGAATTGATTATTGATAAGGTCACAAAAAAGAAATTTCTAAAACGTTTGTCGTAATTCAGAATTCAATATATCGAAAACAGCCCGACGAATAATCAATTCATTTTTGTTTCCTTTCATGTTTCTCTGTTTTATTTTTAAAACTTAATACGAATTTGTTTGCTTCGAATGTCTTGAATTTGAAATTGTTGTAACTACGGCAACGTTGCTTAACATCGTCGTCTGACGCAAGCCCGCCACGACGGCGCGGCTCAAAGGACCAGTTCACACGTGGCACTCTTGGCCGATGCGCGACGTTTGGTTTGGTTTGGTTTGGTTTGGTTTGACCTGGTTGTGAGTAATATGATGAATCATTTTCGTAAATGTCATAAACGTAATGTTTTAGCCATTTAGTTAATTTTCGGTGGTTTTTGTTAAGTTTTCATTGAAAGGGTAAGTACTAAATGTGTTTTTTTTCTATAATAATTATTAATAATGATCACTGATAAAAGATTAAATTTAACATTCCTAATTTTTGAGTAGAAATTTGTCTATGAATTTATAAATGTAGAACTATGTAGAATGTGGATAACATAGGAGGTTGCAACACTGCAATGTTTATATACACCGTAGCGAAATCTCAGGTGAATAAACAAGTGGCACTAAAAAGTTTTTTCAAATTTTCCGGAAAACGTCAAGAAAAATTTTAAATTTTCAACATTTTTTTTTCGCAAAAAAAACCTCATAGGCGTGTTTCTGGGGTTGAACTATACTACCAGTTAAAATATTTGTACTTATTTCTGGGACACCCTGTATATATATATTTGACTCACCCTGTATATCTATAAAAAGTATTTTTGAAATGTAAACTACCATTAAACATATATTTTGTAAAAGGTTTGGGTGAAAATCTCAAATAGGAATCCTGATACAGAACTTTTCCGGAAAACGGAGCCATCTTGTATGCATACATTTGTATATGTGTGTGTTTATTTAAATACTAAAGTGAAAGCAATGAATTTAAATAGGTTAACTTTGTAATATATCTTATTAACAATACAATGCAAAAAGTTTTATAAAAATTCGTTCACAGTAAATGAATTCTGAGGTTTGTATCTCATAAGGGCTTAAAGCACTCCACTATATATTCTCTTCAAAGAATGCAAATACAATAAAACAAAACTAGAATAAAAATAATCTAATCATACTTTAAAGGAAAATGAAAAATCAGCTTTATACGCCTGCAAGACTAAACGCATATTTTCCGAAAAATTTGTACTATTTGTCATTTTAAATTTTTATGGCTTCCTTCCAGACCTTATTTATCAAACGTCAAAGTGTATAAAACTGGTTATTTTGTTCAAGCGAAAGGAGGTTTTCAAAAGCTAGATCCCCGCCTATTTACGTAACGCTTTTAACTTATTATAAAGCGATGTGCCAAGGGTCGAAGAACGCCAAACGTTACTTACACATTTCCCATATAATGAATAGATTCCTCTAACGATCCCCAAAGGATACATCAAATTGAAACTTTGGTAAAAGGACTACTACGTATATATACGGCGCCGTTCGATCAAGATAAGGATGTTTTTATTGGGAAAGTATCGATATACATCTCTGTTAGTACACAGACAGTACATCAGACAGTATCGATATAAGAGCAGCATCATATTTTTTATTAATTAATAAGTTTAGAATTTATTTTTACGTTAAAAAATAAGACAAAAAAACTAGTGGAAAATTTGCAATGAAGTATTATTTTTATCAAAAAGAAATCAGTATTTTGCCACTAAACTAAAACAGAACTCGAGATTTTGACTACCTTAAACCGGGGTAATTTTGGTACGATTTTTAATGTTTTTTGTTGATATAGTTCTTGTTATACAGGGTGTCCCAGTTCAAACGAAATAAGGCAATTTAAACAGGTATTTCTGGTGTGAAAAGGACAAAACGGTGAAACACGTAAACTTTATTTTCGAAGGGGAAATAAGATGCGACTATTTTTGAAGCCCCTAATTCAAACCCCACGCGGGGGTGACATCCACCCTTAAAATCTTAAATGTAATGCGGGGTCGAGTAGCACATCATCATCGAAAGGTTATTAAAGCCGCTCATTTTTGGAGTTTTTATCACATTTGTGGGAATCGGGTGAAAAATAAACTTTTCATAAATTGATGATGCTTTGATATTTGATTAATTGTAGAGGAATCGAAATGGGGTCTAAAATAAGAAATTTAGATTAAATCAACAAGATTTTGCTTAATGAATAATACACAAAAAGTAGTACCCTGCTTTGAAACAATTGTGGCGATGTACTGTTCCGTAGATGTAAAATGTTCCGTAGATGTAAAATGTCCGAAAAGCTATCCGAAAAGCACATCTTGAAAAGAAGTTTTTGGTAGGTAAAAAATTGTTTTTATTAATATCTTATCTTCTTTTGATGCTGTACCGCTAAATATTTTTCATCTTGTCATTCAGTTTGGAAGTATTCTTAATATTTTGCACGGCTTACTGTTCTGAGTATTATCGTAATACTCTTACGATAATACTTAGTATTATTGTGAATTGACGTGATGGTTTATTCTACTGCAGATAAAGTCGAGATAATTAAAATGTTTTTAATTATCTTTAGTCAGTTATTTAATACCGACATCCAGATAAACATGTCAATAGAAAGTACATGCTGGAATTAATAGCTAAATTTAGAGAAACTGGAAGTGTTCGTATAAAGAAGCGAGAAGTTCCACCTGGTGTAGTTAACAATGAGGCGATGCAAATAGTAGTACTGGGACAAATCCATGCCGAACGAAGAATGAGTGTTAGACAATTGGCAACAGCCAACAGCCACAGGAATAAGTAAGAGAAGTGTTCACAGGATACTAAAGTTCCACAAATTCCATCCTTACAAACTTCATCTGGTCTAAGAATTGAACGAAGATGATTACGACAGACGATTACAATTCTGTGTAGAACTAAGTGAAATGCTTATTGCTACACCACGTCTTCTTTTCAACGTATGCTTTTCGGATGAATGTACATTTTTCCTCAATGGAACAGTAAATCGCCACAATTGTCGCTACTGGTCTGATACCAATCCTAGAGAATTCCGTGAGGTTCATACTCAGTACCCTGAAAAAATTAATGTATGGGCTGGAATCTTTGACGACTGTCTAGACCCGTTCTTTCTGGATGGAAATATATACCTGGATTTTTGGAAAATGCCATAAATCCCAGCATTACACAAATCATTGAGAATGAAGATCACTATGTCGAAAATTAACTTGTGTTTTAACAAGATGGAGCTCCTCCACACAATGCTGTACGTGAGCGGCAGTATCTTGATAAAACATTTCCTGGTCGGTTGATTGGAAGAACGAGACTCTTTCTGGAATGGCCAGTTAGGTCACCGGATTTGTCTCCGCTGGATTTTTTTTATGGAGACATCTCAATACAAAAGTATTCGCCACGCAACCGGAGATAGTAGAAGTATTACCCCTATACGTACACGAGTACGCGGTTATAACACTCGAAATATTACAACACATCCGAGAATGCTTTGAGCAGAACCTGTATTCGTGCATGGAAGCAGGGGGTGCTCAATTCGAACATTTAATCAAGTAATCGTTTCAAAGCAGGATACTACTTTTTGTGTATTATTCCTTCAGCAAAATCTTGTTGATTTAAATTTCTTATTTTAGACTCCATTTCGATTCCTGTACAACTAATCAAATATCAAAGCAACATCGATTTAAGAAAAGTTTATTTTTCAGTCCGATTCTATCAAATGTGACAAAAACTCCAAAAATGAGTCGGCGCTGAAAAAAAGCTTTAATAACCTTTCAAATGATGTGCTACTCGATCCCGCATAATATTTAAGATTTTAATAGTGGATGTCACCCCCTCGTGGGGTTTGAATTAGCGGCTTCAAAAATAGTCGCATCTTATTTCCCCTACGAAAATAAAGTTGTCGTGTTTCACCGTTTTGTCCTTTTCACACCAGAAATGCCTTTAAATTGCATTGTTTCGTTTGAAATGGAACACTCTGTATAATATTATTATTAAATATCGCTTTTAACAAATGTCGATGTTAATCGAACATCACTGTATATTGGTTGAGCTCTTTTGTTCGTCCCAATATTCGATGGCGGCTTCACTGTTAGATCTAAAAGTTACAAAGTCAATACTTGTTTGTATTTAACTTTTTGCTTACTCTGTAACACCTATCTTAAAGGTTTGTATAAAGAAAGTGTTAAATTGAATTAAAATACCTATATACTACAACTATAAGACTAGGGAAGCTTAAGTGATTATTTATACTGGCAACTGGCACCATAATTATAAAAGTATAATCTATCATTTCGATTACCAAGTGCATTTACGAATAAAGTTTTTTAATTAGTGGAATATCATTAATAAATAATAATAATTAATTGATTATTTTATCGTGCAATTGTCAAGTCATTAAAGTAATTACAGAAATAAAGCTGTCTAATATTGACACAATTTAAGCAAAATTGTTAAATAGGTGCTTCAGTAGAAACTAAATAAAATAAACTGGACTTGGTTTTACATGATATCTCACAAATTTTTGTAGTGGAGGAACTGTGTTGCTAGACTTTTTCTAGGTATTTCTAGGCATTTCTTTATATTCTATGTTTTTGATGGTGTAAGAGTCTCAATTTATTTTTCTTTGGTTCAGTGAAAAAATAAATAGCCTTACTGGCGTACAGTAGTAAACTTAAATCTCTCGGGCGCCACCTCTGTTATTTATAGTGGAAGAGGTCCACGTTTCGCCAATACGGGTAGCTTTTATACAGTGGAGATACCAGGGAGTGATGAAATGAAAAGAAATAAAACACACAGTTAACTATAACATAACATTAAGGCTTTATTTAATTAATTAACTATATGCTAAATACCCCAGGAAGTTTCACGACTTTACATTGTAGTGAAAGTGAAAGAAAATTTATAGTTAATGACTCGTAAAATAAAATTTACAACAACAATCGAGCACCTCTAGAGTTTTGACCGTATAATCTCGATATGCAACTCACTGTCCGATTTTATCACGCGAATTCAAAGCGCGTTTTTGACATGACGTTCTAGTAAATAAAACGACGCGAGTTTCTAACCGGCGTCTAACTTAACGGCGTCCTAGTAAACACAGACATGTACGTACCGGAGCGATATACTATTTTATAACCCGACTTTCTAAACGTCGGCGACGTCGTTACAGACGTCCCGGGATAAACAAGCGCGAGCCCTGGATCGTTCGCAGCAGAACGAAACGGCGTCCTGTGGGGATAATTACGCACCCGGAGCCCCTGAATCGTGCGCAGTAGAACGAAACGGCGTCCTGTGGGATAGATACGCACGCGAGCCCTGAATCGGTCGCAGTAGGACGAAACGGAGTCCTGTGGGATAGGTACGCACGCGAGCCCTGAATCGTTCGCAGTAGGACGAAACGGCGTCCTGTGGGATAATTACGCACCCGAGCCCTGAATCGTGCGCAGTAGAACGAAACGGCGTCCTGTGGGATAGATACGCACGCGAGCCCTGAATCGGTCGCAGTAGGACGAAACGGAGTCCTGTGGGATAGGTACGCACGCGAGCCCTGAATCGTTCGCAGTAGGACGAAACGGAGTCCTGTGGGATAGGTACGCACGCGAGCCCTGGATCGTGCGCAGTAGAACGAAACGGCGTCTCGGTTAGTCGCCTGGATAAGCGCAGTCCACACCGCCCGGTCAGGACCACCTCGGGATGTCGGCGAGATCCCACGGCGCTCCTGATGAGAATACGGGAACTACAGAACCAGTCGCGGGATAGACGAGATCCTGCTTTAGTTCCAAGAACATTCGCGACCCGGGTATTTACTGTACTACCTTAACCGCTATCTGTCTCCCTTTTTAATAAAAGAAATCGGTCTTCGCGTCCACGGGATCCGTTCAGCTCCCCTACCTGCTAGAAGACGGTTGGCCCTGAACGAATACAAGTTTTTGCTAGCTAATGCGATCGCGCGTTCTAACTATCTCTGTCTCCCTTATCCCTATAACGCGTCAAGGCAGTAAAGTAAACGGTATTAACAATAAAAAGAATACGACCTACCTCGATCACTTTGGCGGTGGGTGCTTACCTTATACAATACGGCGGCAGGCGGCGGGCTGGCAGCAGGACACTTGGCAGGGCACTCCGGACTCGAACTTCACTGTTCACGCGACCACACAACTCACTCTGTAGTGCCAGTACTGCCGAGGGTACTTCGACTACGGTCCCCTCCACTCAACCTGCACTGGTAGGGAGAGCGGCGAAAACGTCCTCTCGGTTTCTCGCACCGAACCACACGGCGACCAAAACCGATCAAACTCTTTACAAAATGGAAATTAAATATTTAACTTATTTAATTCAACAATAGAAACATTAATGAAGTTCACAATGAATAATGAGTTAACAATAAAATACCCCTACCTGTCATTATTACAAGAGAATCAAGTCTCTATTATTCTCGTATAATATTAATATAATATACAGGGTGGCCCAGAAATTTTATGAACTTCATTACACCCCTTACTTCGGTTAAAAATATATGAACATATATTTTGTCAGCTATGCTGAAATGAAACTTCCTGTTAAAAACAGCTTTCGTTTGACCAAAACTTAAGTTAACGCCCAGTATATCTCTTAAAGTCTAATAAAAACAACAACAAATTCGGAATGTTTATTGAGCCAAACTTAATCTAATAAAATAAAACCAATTCGAATATTGTTTCATCCTAAAGCTTAAGCTAACGCCCAGTATATCTCTTTGAAAGTCTAATAAAACAACAACAAATTCCCATGAAATGCTTATTGGGCCAAACTTAACCTACTACAACAACAATAAATTCGGATATTTACTGGGCAAGATTTCATCTAACAAAACAACAAAATTCGAATGGTTACGGGGCAAACTTAATCTAAAACTTTGATATATCTGGGACCTGGTATCACTTTGATTATGCTTACAACTAAAAGAAAACAACCATAAACTCAAATGTTTATTTGTCAAGTCTTAATCTAAACTTTCGTATCGCAATCATGATTGGTTACTAAATAAAACGACCAAATCAAATGTTTATTTTCAAAATGCAAAACTTCTAACTAAATTACGCAATATCTTCGGTCTTCTTCAACTTGAAGATCTTCCTTCGGCGGTGTGTAGAGCTTCGACGTGTCGAGCTTGCTCCAACGGTGTTTGCGGCTTCGGTGAGTCCCTCGTTGTCCAGCGGTGTTGAAAGCTTCGGTGGGTCCCTCGTTGTCCAGCGGTGTTGAAAGCTTCGGTGAGTCCCTCGTTGTCCAGCGGTGTTGAAAGCTTCGGTGAGTCTCTCGTTGTCCAGCGGCGTTGAAGGCTTCGGTGAGTCCCTCGTGGTCCAGCGGAGTTGAGAACTTCGGTGAGTCCCTCATGGTCCAACGACGTAGATCTATCCTGCAAATGGTTCAGTCATGGAGACCCATACACCTATAACACAAATTAATTAGTTCAACTCTTCTGGCACGTGGGACGATTGGTCGCAATGTATTTTCATATATATATATTTTTTTTTTTTTTTTAAAAAACACGACCAGATGAGAGATACTACTAAAACCCCCTTTTTGTTTCCCTCTTTAATTTTAATTTTTAACTTTTTTTTTTCAAAAAGAAAATAACTAACCAGGACCAAACCTCGTAGACATAACATAGAGACTTAAAATCGCGCAATATTCCTCTTTTCTTTCCCTTAGTAATAAAAAAAAACAGAAGAAATTATATTTCCCTTTTTTGTTTACTTTAACTATCAGAAGATATAACTTGACACCTTTTTTTTTTAAAGAAAAGTAAAACCCCTTAAAAAAAAGTGAACAAGAAATGAAAACTCAGAATCTGATGACTTGTGGACTGATGACATTGTGGCGACAGACTCCTGTTGCTGGACGTCCGGCATTTTCAGACGGGCCAGGACATCGGGCTTTTCTGCATGTCACCTCTCCACTTCTTCCCTGGCAAATTGTTGCTGTCTCCGCCTAGACTGGCTTCCAGATACATGGGAATGTGGGGGAGTTGGTTAGCGCCAGTGTGGCCTGCAGATAGTTCCTGGCAGTGACTCATGAGTCATGAGTCGTTATAGTCTGAAAAATTCAAAATAAAATGAGTTCCACAACTTCATCAGTCGGGACGGGTTTTTTTTTAGATACTGTTTAGATGCCTGTTGATCTTCCTCTTGACCAACATCCATCAGCCCAGGATTCGGTGTGATTTGAACGGGAAGGTATACATCTACACTTGCAATCTTGTGATCGCACGCCGAGTGTTCCACATCTGGAACAGAACAAAATAAATCTTCTGACATACACCAATGTAGGTGTCCGGGGTTTCCACATCGCCAGCAAACATTCTTCTCCACTGGAACTCGATCAGAGTTTTGAAGCAATACATCTTTGAGTCAGAAAACTTGTTAGTTTGATCGTCTGCGGAACTCTTCTTACAGGACTCTGTAGACTCGTTTTTATCGGAAGGCGACCGCCTTTAGAAACGGATGCTTGATTATTGGTCTTTCCCAACTTCTCGGTTGTTTGTTCAACATTTTTCTTCGGGTTTACTTGTAAACCTTCGGCGGAGCTTCGGATCTTTAAACTTGACATGACATTACAAGACGAAACCACCGATTCTGCACTCACCAACTTAGCATTCAATCGGATCTGTCGGGTTCGTAAATCAATCTGGAAGTCATGTTTGCCCAGAATATCCATACCAATAATCATATCCGAAACTAAGTCTTTTAGACTGTGGAAAACCTCATTCAGAGACTGCTCTCCTACTTGGATTTTCATCCTAAATGCTGTGCTAATGGACTCCGTGGCACCATTAGCAAGTCTCGCTCCTTTTACCGTGGGTTTGACAGGAATTGCCTTGGAAGTTTGGCACTGTTCTGTCAATTTCTTTCCAATATAGGAATGGGCAGCTCCAGTATCCAGGAGTGCCAAATAGTCGGTGTTCCGGTAGCGAATCTTCACAACAGGACGAATTTCTTGACGTATGATTTGTGGTAATTCTTCAACAATCTCCGTTGGTGAATAATGTTGTTCCTGGGATATTTCTGTGCGGTTTGGTTCCCGCTTTCTTGGGCTCACACATGGACAATTCCTAGAAAGAACACCTGTCTTTTTGCATCGGGAACAAAAGATTTTGGGCTCGGATGTGCACTGTCTGCGGAAGTGTCCTGTCTGTCCACATCTCCAACAGATTGCTTCTGAAGTCTGTTTTGCAGAGTTCGGCGCTCTATACGGATATCTTGAAACACGGGGAGTAACAGACACATGTCTCTGTTTACTCTGAGACGGCGATTGGCTCTGGATAACCATCAGGTTGCTCCTGGCTCCAGCATGCTCATTTTCCAGCCTGTCTCGCCGAGGCGTATTATTCGGTCGGGCTTCGACATCGGACGGTGCATAAGTACGGGACGATCGCTGCAGTTCCTGATTAAGCAGTTCAAACTCCTTGGTTATTCTTGAGAACGATGAAATATCGTGAAAATCTCCTCTTCGGACATACTGACGAAATTCAGGTAACAAATTTCTGTACAACCACTGCAATTCTTGATTCAGAGAGATGCTGCCATGTCTGCGGATCAACGTTTGAAGATCAGTGATGTACGCCGTGACAGACTCGTTATGTCTTTGCACTCGACGACTTATCTTCGCCTCTAGGTCCACCTCATAATTTACTGGATAATAAAAAATTTTAAATTCTCCAGTAAATTCTTCCCAGGTCCTGTAATTTACTCGGTTATTGCGGTACCAGAGCGCAGCTTCTCCTTGCAAAACTTCTGGCAAATGTGGCAATAAACGATCCGGATGTATATTCTGTGCTATACAAATTTCTTCCAGTCTCTCTAAGAATGTTACAGGGTCCGAGCGACCATTAAATGTCACCCCCCATTTGTAAACTTGTATAGGATTAGTATTAAAACTATTTGACATACCTGGATTTATCGGCAGAGGGACAGGCTGTGAAGTAGAAGTATAGACCACCGGAGAAGGCACTACACGTCCAGCAATGTATCCACTCGAGGTTGCTGTCACTGTAGTTGTCACTGTCGTAGTGGTCAGGGTGGCTGTAGAGCTCACTGTCGGTACAACAGCACTATTTCCAGGAAATCCAAAAGGCTGTGCGACAGGCTGTGGACTCGCCTGTCCTTCTCTAATGAATCTCACTATTCTTCTTCGCATTTCTTCGACAGTCCCGGTACTATCCAGTCCAAAACGCACCAGTTGTGCGGCTAATTCAGACTTCTTCAGGGAATAAATCCACCCTGTCCTGAAATCAGATTCAGCACTTGTGCCAGACGGCGCCAGGTTCAAACCTGTATGCGACAGCGACGGTACGGCGTCGTTACCTTCAACGGAAGCACCGATCGACAAAAAATCTTCCTCAGTTTCCATATCGCTCTAGATTTCACTAGTCTTTTAACACAGAAACACTGAGACTTTACTTGTCTCTAGAGGTACTTATGCTCGACGGTTGTTACTTTCTTTTCACCTCCTCTCACACTGTTTCAATAGCTTTCTTGCTTTTACTAGCTTTACCCGGTTTTCCTGGTATTTTGACGGTTTAATCTTCAAAACAATCAAGTCCCTGCTCGGGCGCCAATTTTGTAAGAGTCTCAATTTATTTTTCTTTGGTTCAGTGAAAAATAAATAGCCTTACTGGCGTACAGTAGGAAATTTAAATCTCTCGGGCGCCACCTCTGTTATTTATAGTGGAAGAGGACCACGTTTCGCCAATACGGGTAGCTTTTATACAGTGGAGATACCAGGGAGTGTTGAAATGAAAAGAAATAAAACACACAGTTAACTATAACATAACATTAAGGCTTTATTTAATTAATTAACTATATGCTAAATACCCCAGGAAGTTTCACGACTTTAAATTGTAATGAAAGTGAAAGAAAATTTATAATGAAAGACTCGTAAAATGAAATTTACAACAACAATCGAGCACCTCTAGAGTTTTGACCGTATAATCTCGATATGCAACTCACTGTCCGATTTAATCACGCGAATTCAAAGCGCGTTTTTGACATGACGTTCTAGTAAATAAAACGACGCGAGTTCCTAACGGCGTCCTAGTAAACACAGACATGTACGTACCGGAGCGATATACTCTTTTATAACCCGACTTTCTAAACGTCGGCGACGTCGTTACAGACGTCCCGGGATAAACAAACGCGAGCCCTGGATCGTTTGTCGTAGAACGAAACGGCGTCCTGTGGGATAATTACGCACCCGAGCCCTGAATCGTGCGCAGTAGAACGAAACGGCGTCCTGTGGGATAGATACGCACGCGAGCCCTGAATCGTTCGCAGTAGGACGAAACGGAGTCCTGTGGGATAGGTACGCACGCGAGTCCTGGATCGTTCGCAGTAGGACAAAACGGAGTCCTGTGGGATAGGTACGCACGCGAGTCCTGGATCGTTCGCAGTAGGACGAAACGGAGTCCTGTGGGATAGGTACGCACGCGAGCCCTGGATCGTCGCAGCAGGGACGAAACGGAGTCCCTGTGGGATAGGTACGCACGCGAGCCCTGAATCGCTTCGCAGTGGGACGAAACGGAGTCCTGTGGGATAGGTACGCACGCGAGCCCTGGATCGTGCGCAGTAGAACGAAACGGCGTCTCGGTTAGTCGCCTGGATAAGTGCAGTCCATTACCGCCTGGTCAGGACCACCCGGGATGTCGGCGAGATCCCACGGCGCTCCTGATGAGAATACGGGAACTACAGAACCAGTCGCGGGATAGACGAGATCCCAAGCTTTAGTTCCAAGAACATTCGCGACCCGGGTAGTTTACTGTACCACTACCTTAACCGCCGCTATCTGTCTCCCCTTTAATAAAAGAAATCGGTCTTCGCGTTTGACGGGATCCGTTCAGCTCCCCCACCCAGGAAGACGGCGCTGGCCCTGAACGAATACAAGTTTTTGCTAGCTAATGCGATCGCGCGTTCTAACTATCTCTGTCTCCCTTATCCCTATAACGCGTCAAGGCAGTAAAGTAAACGGTATTAACAATAAAAAGAATACGACCTACTCTCGATCACTTTGGCGGTGGGTGCTTACCTTATACAATACGGCGGCAGGCGGCAGGCGGCAGGCGGCTGGCAGCAGGACACTTGGCAGGGCACTCCGGACTCGAACTTCACTGTTCACGTGTGCGACCACACAACTCACTCTGTAGTGCTGGGGCACGCTGAGGGTAGCTGACTACGGTCCCTCCACTCCAACCTGCACTGGTAGGGAGAGTGGCGTAGAACGTCTCGGTTTCTCGCACCGAACCACGGCGATCAAAAACCGATCAAAACTCTCTTACAAAATGGAAATTAAATATTTAACTTATTTAATTCAACAATAGAAACATTAATGAAGTTCATTACAATAATGAGTTAACAATAAAATACCCTACCTGTCATTATTACAAGAGAATCAAGTCTCTATTATTCTCGTATAATATTAATATAATATACAGGGTGGCCCAGAAATTTTATGAACTTCATTACAATGGGTTAATTTATACAACAAGAGAACAACGACTATGAGACTCTACGAGAGAAAACTAAGACAGGATTTTGTCGCTTTGATCAGTACGTATATTCAAAATATTCGAAATACCATCTACGAATACCATTAAAAGAGAAACGTCACAAATGCATGTATCTCTTTTTGTTCGAAACAGATCTAGGCCAGTAAACGTAGCCGAGTATTATATGTAAAGGTGAAAAAAAATAGTAACCAATCAATCTCAACGGGAATGTGTAGATAATGATCTCCTATTTTACCCCTCAAAAGTCCCATTCGGTCCCAGTGGGAGAAGTTTGAAAAAAACCGCCGCCATCTTGGATTTTTTAGTTTTTTTCAAATATCTCCGTTAGCATAACTTTTTCCGAAAAAACTAAAGATACGTTTTTTGTCGAGAATTAAATTTAGAATATTTTTCCTTTAATCATTTTTGTTCTAAAATAAATAGTAATAGAGATAGAACAATTTTTTACTATACGTTATGTAAATTTTCCAGATTTTTAAACCAATCAGCTATAATTTTTGGCATTAACAGTATAGTGTTAATATAGATAAACCAAGTATAAATTTAAGCATTAAAACAATTAAAAATAACGTTTAAATATTATTTATTAAATAAAATTATTGTTAAAAAAGATATTATTAAATTAAAGTTATTAAATAAAATCTGCTGTGACGTCATCCTGAGCGTAATTTTCGTCCTCAACTAAAATACAAAAGTTTGTACAACTAATTCCTTAGCACTAACCACACTTTGAAGAACATTTAAGACCCAGTTATCTACAAGAGCAATTTTTAGAGCACTGACTTCTTTGCAATTGCAAAAAAATAATTTTAGTAGGTCAGGAGGCACCTCTTCTGTTGATTGAATAGGTGTCAGATTACCTTTTTGATCTTTCTTCCATCCATATTGTAAAGGATCTAACTTGTTACCAATCCATTCATGAATCTGAAATATACAACTTATAACATTTTCTATAATAGATATATCTTTACAGTTACCTGAAAGCATGTCCTGAGTAAATTGAGTTTTGCAGAGTTCTCAGTTGGACGCAAACTGGCTAAATTAAAGGTAGTCTTAAGGGCTTGTCTTTATGTAATCCGATTGTATAGAGTGTCTCTCAGATAGTTAATATGTAATATAGATAGCTCTGAATGAAACAAGTCATCTTTATTAGCATTTTTTTTATCTTTTAAATAAAATGGAGGTGTATCACATCCCGATAAAACATGTAAAAACAATATGTGTTTTTTAAAAGTCCCATGTTGTCTTGTACCTCAGATATTTTATCACCTCTTGCTGCTTTTCCCGGAAGAAGCATGGATATATTTTTATGTTTTGAATGGTATATAAGTAAAATCATAATATCAGTATCCTCGGAGACAACTGTTATATGTTTTGTGAGATTTTTTTCAAAAAGCACTAAAAAGTCGATTCTAAAAATATCCAAAATATAAGAAAGACAAAATGGGACGTTTAAAAAACACATATTGTTTTTACATGCTATATCAGGCTGTACTACCTCCTTTTTATTTAAATAATCAAAAAAAATGTACTTGAAAATATGTCGATATAAAATGTCGATACTGAAAAAAGATAACGATCTTTATCAAAACCTCCACGTATTTTTAAGAAAAAAATTCTAACAAAGATAACTTGTTTCAGTCAGGATTAAATTCAAGAGAATTTATTCTTATTTATAGCTTTAAAAGATTAAAGCTATACCACTGTCCAAGCTGTATTAAACATATTAACCATCTGAGATACACTCTATACAATAGGATTACATCAAGACAAGCCCTAAAGACTACCTTTAATTTAGCTAATTTGCCTCCAACTGAGAACTATGCGAAATTCCATTTACTCAGAATATATTTTTACAGGTAACTGTAAAGATATATCTATTATAGGAAATGTATTAAGTTGTATTTTTTAGATTCCAGAATGGATTGGTAACAAAGCAAATCCTTTACAATATGGATGAAAGAAAAATCAAAAAGGCAATCTGACACTATTCAATCAATAGAAGATGTGTCTTCTAACCTACTAAAATTATTTTTTTTCAATTGCAAACAGAGTCAGTGCTCTACAAATTACTCTTGTAGAAAACTGGGTCTTTAATGTTGCTCAAAGTGTGGTCAGTGCTACGGAATCAGTTGCACAAACTTTTGTATTTTAGTTGAGGATGAAAATGACGCTCAGGATGACGTCAGAGCAGATTTTATTTAATAACTTTAATTTAATAATAATTTTTTTAACAATAATTTTATTTAATAAGTAATATCTAAACATTATTTTTAATTGTTTTTATGCTTAAATTTATACTTGTGGTTTATCTACATTATCACTATACTGTTAACGCAAAAATTATATCTGATTGGTTTAAAAAAACTGGAAAATTTATAAAACGTATAGTAAAAAATTGCTCTATCTCTATTACTATTTATTTTAGAAAAAAAATTATTGAAGGTGGGATGTTCTAAATTTAATTCTCTACAAAAAGTATATCTTTAGTTTTTTCGAAAAAAGTTATGCAAACGAAGATATTTAAAATAAATCCAAGATGGCGGCGTTTTTTTTTTCAAACTTCCCCCACTGGGACCGAATGGGACTTTTGAGGAGTTAAATAGGAGATCATTATCTACACATTCCCGTTGAGATCGGTTGGTTACTAATTTTTTCCATCTCAACCTCCAGATTGACTGGCCTAATCTACGCAATTTGATTTTTGAGGATTTGTTAAATTTGGTTTAAAACATCATAAGATTTATCTCATTAGCAGTACTAAGAATCGATAATTTTTGCCCAAAAGTGGATTTATCACATTTTGCCTGTTCGTTCCTCAACTCTTTGCTGGTAAACAAAATTTGCTTAACAACATAACACAAAATATTTAACGTTTTTTTTTTAATTTGCAACAGGTGAGATACATATCCTGGAACTTTATAGAGCTACTAACAATGTGGTAGCTGTAGTATATAAACAACCTCTCAAATAGTGCCGTTCGGATTCGGCGATAAACTGTAGGTCCCGTGTAGTTGTAAAAACACTCATGACACACATCACAAGTACATGCGAAAGGTATCGAAAGATAAAAGTTGGGTTGATACATATCTTAGAGTTCCGTATTGCCGGATTTGCATCAAAAGTTCAAACCGCACAAGTAGACGTTTATGGAAAATATTGTATATATTGTTAGAACCTTATTTTTCACAATTAGTTACTCATTTTATTACAGATGTAATAGATTATAAGTGTGAAGTGTAATTATAGTGTTCTTTATGCTAGATATATTATCATTTCAGTAGGATATACTATACCTATATGAAAGTTTTTAAAATAGTTTTTATACAAATTTTCCTACAAATGTAAAGACCGGCAACACTATACGCCGCTTTTAATTTTGTCTCTCTGTCTGTCAACCGGTCATTTATATTATTCTCTGCCTTACACGTTAAAACTAGTCCAGAGCACACTTCTAAAATGACCAAATCGGTATACGTCGATACGTGCAGAAACTATGCTGCCTAAAGCAGAGCGAATATGCAAAGTTGTGCTTTTTTTTTCATAGCCGCAAGGAATAAAAAAGGGATTTTATTAGCATCGCTTGGTAAAATAAAAAGAGAAAACTTTTATTTCAAACTTTGTGCATGTAAAGTGATAAAAATCCAGAGGAATTTGTGGCTTAAAAGATCAAACGGTTTTAATTAGAAAAGCACGCTTTTATTTATGTCACTTTAGGTTGTTAGCAGTATAAAAGCTTAGTCGAGGCACGTGTAGATATTTTTACCAGATTTTTTTAATAAATCTTGATACTATTTACTTGATATATAACAAATCTGTTTTTTAGCTGGTAAGCTCAGTGAGCACTTTATCCTTTAAGGGAAATGTGTTCTAGGTGACGACGTTGTTACGTTATCAGGCCCTTCTTTTGCGTCAAATAGCACATAAAACTGAAAGTAACGTCACAACTGGTGCCTAAGTTGGTTTGAAAAAGGAATAATGTGTACTATTACACAAAATAGGAATTGTGCTGATACAAAAGGAACTGTTACTCGAATGCAATAATAACTGACATTCACTAGGAGTGTATATGCCTTTAAAAGGCATAAAACCGTTATTGTGGAATGCATAGTGTGAGGTATAGTAGAAATTTTGTTGTTAAACCCATAAAGTTCATTTGTACATCATGGAAAATAGTAACTGGGCTCAAAATTTGTATACACGGTTACAAATAATTTCGACGGTATAAGGCATTTTAACCAGTAGTTTACAACGCACCGCAGAAATTGGTCGATCCAGATCGAGTAATATAAAATACGTCGTCGTCAAATAAGAAACGCGTTCTGCGAAATTATAAAACTACCTCATCTTACTACAGAAAGTAAAAAAGCGTGTAAATTACTATGTGCACGTAGGAATATTGTAGTTTATGCTAGAACTGGTGCTCCAACATCAGAAAACGCTAATGTATTACAAAATCAGAATGCATCAAAATATATTCTAATGTCACTATTATTATCGCAGATAAAAATGTAAGAATAAAATAGAAACCTCCCAGTCCAATAAAAGATCAGCTTGTGACAATGCTGAAAGTTTTGAAGATCATCAGCCAATTGTGTAAATGAAATGAGTGAGAAGGTTTCCAGTAGCAGCTCACTGAGTGTAGATATTCCTATTGACACTGGAGTTACCCATAAGACACCGCGGACACTATGCTGTTCTCGCGTCGGATAAGTCACAAAATAGGAATGATTTCCAAACATCGTGTCAGCGGCCGATGTCGATCACGCAATTACGGAATATTGCTACAAAATTCCTCGTTTGTGTCAATCATGACGTACAGAAGGCATTGCGTGAAACTAATAGGGAAGTGTATTTCACATTGCCTACATTTTTCCTGTAGACACAATTAAGGAACCCTGCATTAACGGCCATATTGTCAATAATTTTCTGGGCACATGAAAGTAACAGTTTCGAAACATGTGCTTGCAATTGGTCGCATGAATAAAACGCAGATACGTAACTGTTCCCTAATGTGACAAAACTTTGATCACTGGGAGTGCACTGGTACTTTTCGTAACAACTAAAGTAAACACGTTAAAACATATGTTTGTCAATTTGTAAGGAATAATGTTAATCTTGTATTTTTATTGTACAACGACCTTAGTTCTAAAAATGAGACATAGCATTAAAGTATGGAAATCACTGTTTAGTATAAAAATTCGAAAAAAAATCAGCAATATTAATAAATCTTTTGAAAACAATAACGTACTCTTAAGTATCAAGATCAAGAGTATCTCAAGAGTATCAAGATTTGTATGATCAAAATTAACGAAAAAAAAACCTGAATGCAAAGCTCATTTGTCTACCATTTATCTTTAACAAGAGTAAAAAAATATTTTTCGCATTTATTTTGATACCACCCAGTACCACCCTGTATATTTTAGTTATGATATAATTTAAGAAAAATGTTAATGTATTTTCTGATAATTCATATTTACTAGGAAAATATATTAAAAAGTTTTTATTTTTACTATACAATGTATTATTATATTGTAATCTTCGTTTCTTTACAATATGCATGATTAAAAATACCCTTATCTGATTTAGAACGCAACCCCTATTACAAATACATTTAAGTTACTTTATCAAGTTTTAAAAAAGTTATTTGATAAAGTATGTTTAACCCTCTCATTTTGGAAAACCTTCTGAAGCAAACTACTCTCTAGCGGTATTACTGGTATTAGGGGAATTCTAGAGATAAACTAAATGCAAAAGTTTCAAGAGGAATATTATTAAACTCTCGTATTTATAATAGAGACTCAGCCTGTGCAAATGTTGCTCTAAATATTAGGCTGTACATTTCTTTATATCGCTGAAGCTTAGAATTTTAATATTTATTTTTTCAAAAACATATTTTGAATCCAAAATGGACAAAAATTTAATTGATTTCTATACAAACATGTATTTTTGAAAGTATATAATTTTTAAAAATATTTTAGAAAACAGAATAATCGACATCATTTTTAGGGGTTGATTTAAAAAGATCTTAAATCCTCGTTATAAATTACCAAGCACTAGTAAAAGATGATAATGTTTTTAGGTGTGATTGGGTTTTTCAATGTTGTAATCGTATTGTTGGAACTTACATCGACAATAATATTGATAAAATGTAGACTTGTTAATGTAGAATCTGTTGTAGAACTTTAGGTAGGTATGTTATAGCAATATAATAATTATCCATATATAATTCATAGGTAGGTTTGCAAACGGGGATTTTATAGTACCTACTGATTACCCCATATTTTGCAAAAATATACGGATTCTTTCAAAATAAAAGCACTTTTAGTTAGTTTATACATTAGCTGCTGAGTTTAAAAGTAGCTATGTATCGATTTCAGCCCTCCGTAGCATATACACAAATTCTGGACATTTTCATTAATTTTATTAACCATTTGATAGTGCAGTGTTATACCCACCTAAAACGTCGTAGTTGTGTAGATCAGGAAAATAAAGACAATGAAAGATTAACATAACAATTATATTTGAAATACTTTATTGTCTAAATCCTTGATTCTGACCCTATTCCGGGAGTCCTTAACATAAAACACCCGATAAAACATTTAAACTAATTTATTATACAACTATAACTACAATAAAGTAGTTAAATATAACTCACTAGCAATTAAAATTAAACAGCTATTTTACGCTTAACATAACAATTACTTAATACGGTAAAACCAAAAAGCTTCAAACTTTCTGTATGATTATTCTTTTAATTTGTTTTTAATTTTTACGTACGTTATGTTTATTTATGTTATGTTCTTTAAAGTCAATGAAGCCATATACAGGGTGAGTTCCCTACGATGTTCTCTATGGGTATCTCAGAAACTACTGGAGATAAAGAGTCGGTTAAATGGGGAAAGAATTGCAGTTTTGTGGAGTCATAAATATGCGCCTTTCAGATTTTTGCAAACGTTCATGGCTTACTATATATTTCGAAAAAAACAAATTTCGGCTATTTTAAAAATTGTCCCTAATTCTATTATAAGCTATTTTAGACAAAAAGTTTTCAGATAAAAGTTGTAGATAATCACATTCTTTATGAGACTGTGTCCTCCGTTTCATGAGAATGTGCCGAGGGCACATTCTCATAAAGGATATGATTATCTACAACTTTTATCTGAAAACTTTTTGTCTAAAATAGCTTATAATGGAATTAGGAACAACTTTTAAAATAGCCGAAATTTGTTTTTTTCGAAATATCTAGTAAGCCATGAACTTTTTCAAAAACCTGAAAGGCGCATATTGATGACTCCACAAAACTGCAATTCTTTCCCCGTTTCCGAGATACCCATAGAGAACATCGTAGGAAACTCACCCTGTATTACTAATATATACAGATGCATGAGCAATATATTCATTGTTATTAGATTGTATTAAAAATGTCTTTTTTATTTTTCTTTTAGAGGTTATCGCTTCTTTCATTATAATTTTGGGGTTATTAAAATCTACCCTGTGTCCTGTGTACCATGAATGCTAACAAATCTTAGATTTGTGAAAATCGCCCTTTCTTAAATGAGGAGTTTCTAGATGCATTTTATCCATTTTATCTAATTTTGGCAAACAAAGAAAAACTGTTTCGCTTTTTGCAAGATACTTAGTACCGAAAAACTAGTTTACTTAAAAAATTGGTCAAGTGCGAGTCGGACTCGCGCACCAAGGGTTCCGTACCATTCATTATCTATACAACATTAGACACTATATTATTATAAACTTTTTTTCCGATTTAGCTGAAATTTTGAATGCGCGTATAAGTAATTTAAATAAAATGAAGAAACACATTACTAAAAATTGTATTAATCAATAATAAATATGTGAAAAGTAAAAATAAATATGTAAAAATTAAAAAAAGTCGCCTTGACTAGGACTCGAACCTGCCTTACTATACGGCTCCAACGTAAAGTCCTAACGCTTTAACCACGCGGCCACCGAGAACTTGAAAGATTCTATGTAAAATTCTTACTTCAAAGATAATGTTTAGTGAAAGTACTTTTTTATTTACCTATAAACATTCATTTATACTCTGTTTTTTTCTCAGGTAAGATTTCGACAGACGATGACAGAAGAAAAACAGATGACGTCCCATACCAATCTATTTATTTTACTAAAAAAAGTTTCTAATAATTTTTAAGTTAACTATGGATGGGTTTAAATATAAATCCGTCATACGTCGTCTCTTATTGATTTTAACCAGTTTTATTGGTTTATTTCAAAAATGACAGATCGTATTTCAATTTTATTGGTTTGACGGAACGATGAACGACAAATGGACGCCGATGCGTATGAACTCGCCTTTAGATTTTTGACGCTTGTCAAAGTCTTGCCAAATTATAGGTTATAATTTTGTGTCAACTTTTGTCAAATACGCTGCGTTTTGGAAGATAATGCATTTTGATTCGTGTTATTACCTGTGTTTTGTGTCTTTTGAAGTCAAGTGGAGGAAAAATCGAGTGAAAATTAACTGTAGCCCAGAGCACAGTGTATGGTTAATACTCGCTGCCCTGGCCGAAAATCTTAGACACCAATAAAGTTACAAGTACCATCAATAAAGTTCGTCTACGATCTCGTCGTAGATAAGTGACACATACTAAAAACTGGAGTAGCTGTAAAATATCGACATCACACGATAGGTGAATAATGGATTTTAGTACTGCAGAAAAATAATGTCAAAAGGTACTGGATTAAAAATATTAAGATAATAATTAATCAACCTTTAAAGTATAAAATTTGGTAAGTGTTATTATTAATAAAATAGTTTGTTGTGATTATTCCTGTGGAATATAACAAATTTGTATTTGTACATATAAGTTATATTGATAAATATAATCATAAATGCGGGAAGTTTCATAAAGCTTGAAAGTAATAAATAAGTAGTTCTTTTTTTCTATTTTTTTGGTATATGGTGTCTTGTTCTTGTTTGTTTTGTATTAACACATACCGTTTTGATTAAATAAAATAACTCGATTACATTTTTTCAGTTTTATACAGTTTTTTTCACAATATTTTGAAGTAATCACTTGTCAGTCAAATTTTAAATATTTCCTGCTATGCGTTCCAGTTGTACCAACTTATTTCTTTGTAAAATAAAATAAACTACTTTGAAATTAAAATGACAGACACAATTATCACTGTCAAGGATCTTCTCGTGGGACTGACTATAATTCTGTTTTTAGTAATTGTTCTTATAGCGGCAACATAGATACATTGTCAGTAAAAATGTCAACTGTCTAGCTATAGCGGTTCATAAGATAGACCTTTGAGACAAACGGACAGACGGACGGACAGCAAAGTCTTAGTAATAGGGTTCCCGTTTTTAACCTTTGGGTACGGAACCCTAAAAATGGATAAACAATCACATTACACCTACATGTGAAAGATCTAGTTTTGATGATATCTGAAAAAATTTTAAAAAAGCTGTTGACTGTCTAGACGTGAAATTTCTGGTCCGTATTCCCAACTACATGTTCTTGTGCTGTGGACATACTGATGTTTGTTTGTCATTGCCTGATGAAGAGTGTCTGACTGTCCCCACTTGTAGTTCCATTCATTATTTTAAGTAGTATTATTCAAAAAATAAGGAAGTGGTAGTACAAAAAAGACATTCTTCATCTGGCGATGACAAACAAACAGCAGTATGTCCACAGCACAAAGACATACTTTTGTTTGTTTGTCTAATGCCAATGGACATACAGCACATAAAAAATCAGTTTAAAAATTTATAACCTCGTTTCTGACAATATTATGTATGTAGTTTGTATTATTATTGTCCTTAAAAATGGACAAAACGCATTTAGTAAGTCTGCTCCTCAAATAATTTTTATGTTCTTTTTTGAGGGGGTCTAGATATTTCACTAATATAAAATTTATCACATTTCGTATATTACATTTTTTGTTTGTTGTCCAGTGTTTATTGGTTTAGTGTGGATCTAATAAATAGATCTAAGTGTATTTTGTGGTTTGAAAGATGTTCGTACTTTATATCTCATTTTGTTTCATTTTTTTTATTGTTTTCCTGTCCTTATTTTTTCCGAAACGTTTCGTATGTATGACGAAAGAACTATGTGTTCTTATATGTTTATATTAAAGAAGAATACTAACTACCGTGTATTTTTTAGTTTCAAATTTAAAGTGGCTCCATCTAGTGTGCCAGGAATGCACTAAACCTGGCGGAAAATTTGAATATACCATATTAAATAAGGTACCGTATGATTGAGAAAACGGCGTCAGCGATGGCTATGAAATGAAGATCGCTGTGATTTTATATGTAAAATTATATGGGAAATGTCACAGGAAATGGAATTATATGGAATGGTATAATAAAATTTTTATATAAGTTCTTTTTTATTAGCCGACCATGCTAAGAGGTATGGTAGGCTATTAAGATCGGCAAAAAAAAGTTTTTTTAATTTCACTCAAAATGAGTTATTTGGGTCATAAATGACCTAAATACGAAATATTTTCATGGTGTCTGTATGTCTGTCTGTCTGTCTGTCCGTCTGTCCGTCTATCCGTCAAAAACCGCTAAACCGATTTTAACCAAATTTGGCACAAAAATATTGTGGCACCCGAGAATCTGGCCATTAGTTTTTGGTGGGGGTGGGGTAATGGTAAGGGGGTATGGGAGGGGGTTAAAAATTTTAAAAAATCGTAACTCCAAAATTACAATAGCTAGAGAAACGCGGTTTTCAATTTAAGATTAGGAATAATACTTGCAACAAAATTTGTAATAACATCAAAATCAGTCAAAGTCGCAGTTTTTGATATAAAAAAATTGGAAAAATTCCTTTACTTTGAAACTAAAAGAACTGCTTACCAACTTTTTATTAACATATTTTAGTATGGGCGGCTATACGTGCCTCCCGGTGCCAATTTTTTTTAATCGTGCTTACTCACTGGCGGATCCAGGATTCGGGAAAGGGTAGACACAAAACATTACTCCAAGTACATATTCAAGAGTGGTGTGTGAGAAAATAAATTAATAATATCGTATTACTTGGCTGAAACCAAGGGGGGGGGGCTTGAGCCCCGAAGCACCCCCTCCCCCATCCCCGTAAATCCTCCACAGCCTTTACTGCCAGTTGGCTTTAAGAAGACTGTCCTTTATTTTTATATTGAATAAAATTGATTTTTAAATGGTGTAGTTTAAAATTCGAAAATTTTTTTTCAAATACACATGTGTCTGGAAATCTTCTGTCCTTTTTGACATAGATAAAAGACTTAAAATATATTTTTGATAAGTTTTATGTCAATTTTCAAAAAATGAAGTTAGTCACAGGTCGCAATGTTTCCGGCAGAGGACAGCACCTTATTATTAGGAAAAAAATTACCTCTAGTAACTGACCTTGCCAAAATTATTATCAATTGTCATCACTCAGCCAGGATAATGACAATTAATAATTTAGTTTCAGGCCATTTTATTAGTAATTTTGATTCAGGCCGTTTTATTTTCGGTCATACGATACAAAGATAACACTGTGTGATAGTTAACCGAGATGTCATTCGGATGTTAAAAAACTTAAATCGAGTTTTTTTTTTGATAAAGTGTCTTACACGTTTCCAGAACAACCAGAATAAAAATAAATCAGTTAACGGTATCGCCTCACAACGTATCTCACCGAGATTCTAGCAAACACAAATGGTCTTTAAATTGCCGCCGCGTCCAGACTTGTTCTGGCAAAACGTTTGTTCTGGTCATTTAAGAAAGACCATTAATCTTGTTTTTGCCCCGGCTAAGTTATTCCCAATTTGGGAACCGTAGCTACACGAAATACTACATAAATTTGCTTTCTGCGCTTTTTAAAAGGGATATATTCCGGGCTTGTTTGCCCACTGATTTATAGCCAATATTTTAAAGTTAAATAAGGTGCTACGGCATGTTGCGATTGCCAATGGTTAGGGTTAAAGTTTCATGCGCGTTTCGAGTGTTTTTCAAGCAGTCCTCGTTCGGCTTTTTTGTTTCCTTTTTATTCGAATTGAATAGCGATGGAGCAATGCGTTGTTGGTTGGTTCCATAAATAAAATTTTTATATTTTTCTCGGTAAGCTCGTTGACCTTTAACCGATGTGTTTTTTATGGATGTTATAAATTTTTAATTATTTTTATGTTTTGAGCTGTACTGAAAAGTTTTTATTCCAAAGTTAAAGCTATTATCCAGAATTTGTCAAATTTCTAAATAAAAAAAAATTGCAAGTACTGCAGATCCCATTAATACGCGGATGACACCCAGTTGTTGGCTTGCGTACAGATTAACGAAGATATTAATAATATTTATCAAATAATTAATATACAGGGTGAATCTTAAATCAGTGCAAATATTTTTAGGGGTAGTAGTTAGTAGTAGATTTCGACCGACCAAAAAATTTTGAAAATTTTAAATTCTTTGAAAAAAATTGTGGATTTTTTATAGTTTTTTTTTATTTTTTGATAATATGGTAATATAGCTAGTATATAAATTTTACAAGAAATAAAATCCAGAAAAGATCCAGTGGATTTCAAAATTTAAACAAATTTTCAAAGTAAAATAATTCGATTATTTTGGATTCATTTCAACAACGGTAAAGACAAAATATGTTCCCTTTATCGGGATCTACCAGCCCCGAAAATATTTGCACTTATTTAAGATTCACCCTATACATAATTTACAATTAAACGAGACTAAAATTAAGATACTACTTTTTGGCGAGGATAGGTTAGAGTTGAAGAATGGGAATCAGTTTGATATCCAGTTAAATAATATTAATCTTGAGTTTACTGAAAGTGTAAAAATATTGGCGTTTAAAAGAAATAGATACAAAATTGCAGTATTCTAGACATATATTTCTTCACTGGTTCAGAATAGTGTAGGGAATCTAAAAATATTTTTTTTGAATAAAGAAATTCTGGATCCTAATATTAACAAATCAATGCGAATCATTGATTCTATCCAGGCCATCCTACTATGACAGACTCTATTGTAGAATGTATAACCGGTGGTGAACCATTGTGGTGCATTATTAGGATTTTTGATGGTTTCGTTTATAGCACTTGTGAGGTCTGCATGCAGTGAGGTTAGGCTTACCAAATGAAAACGTGTCTACCCTGGACAAGCTTTTAAAAAAAACCGGACGTCATAATTTTTAGCAAAGTAGCATTTTTCACATTACCTACTGATTGATGATGTTACACCATTTTTGTTTTATTAATTAAAACAAGATCAAAAAATACATTTATATAACTTTTAAAACCCGAAACTTACAAAGTAATGTTTTACAAAGTAATGAATTTACACTGCTGAACTTATCTACGATTTTTTAAATAACTATGCCTATTTTTTAAAACTACACTCACCGGCATCGGCACGAAAAACGGGCACCTTAAAATTTTCATGTTTTTTAAAGTTATATATATACCTATTATGTTATAGTGGACCGATTTTGATGAATTTTTAAGCAATTTGTAACTAAATTATTTGACTTTTTAATATTTTTTTTCTAAATTAAAACTGAAAGTTGTTATCTGTCGATTATACAAGGAAAAGCAAAATGTTGATATTTTGGTGAAAGTGTGAAACATCCTGTGGAGCACGGTAACAAAGCAAAGAATTTAAAAATACCTTTGTCATCTAGATGTATCTTTTCTCAAAAGTTTGTTTTTGATTCATTTTAATAGTTTAATTTTTTTTGGGGAGATTTGCTTTTGAAGAAAAAACATTTTTTCCAATTTATTATATTAAAGCCATGCTTTTGCTTTTGGCCCTAGTCAACACAACTATAAAATAGTGTTTATGATTTATGTAATGTCATTGTCTTTGAAAAATTATATTATTACTGTCTGTTGGGCGGTTACTTCAGCAGATATGGTTTTAAGTCCTAAAGTTGATATCTACCATGATCAATTAAAACAGCAATAGCTGATACTTCAAAACTTAGAACCATCTCTACTAGAGTAAACGTCAATAAACAATAATAATTGACTTTTCAATGACAGTGACATTACAAAAACAATAAACACTATTTTATAAGTGTATTGATAATAATAATAATAATAGCTCCCGTATATAACGCCTTGGGAGTAGCAAGGTACACCTTGTAGAGATCTGCACGGGCCGGGTAGCCCGAACGGGCCTCAGGCCAGGCCCGGCCCGAACACGGGCCACGGGCCGGGCCGGTTTCGCACTGTCAATAGGGGTCGGGCCTCGGGCCGGGCCGGTTCCGCACTTTAAATAAACACAACTTTGCTTCTGTACATGTTTTTGAGACACCCTGTATTATAATAGGTGTTTTTAGGCTATGTTTTTGTGAAATTGATAGATAGTCTGGAATCGACAAAGAACTACTTGGAATAATTGTAATTGAAAGGATTTTTGTAATTTTATTTTGATCATTTTATTTTAATGGTTCGGGCCGGGCCGGACTAGTTTAAGTTTTAACTTTCCACAAACCGGGTCGGGCTACAAAAAACCGGCCCGTGCAGGTCTTTAACACCTTGCCATACTAAAGCCGTTCGGTATACAAGGAACGTAATGTGGCTAGCACTACGCTTCAACTGTCTATCATTACCTCAGGATTGTGAATCCCATGAGTACTCATTTAAGGCTGAGTCGACCTAGGTACCCAAACTATTTTTATTTTATTAATTACCACCCAAACTATTTTTATTTTATTTATTATTAAAAATAGTCGGCTGATGAATTGTAAAAATGTTATTAAAAATAGTCGGCTGTATGATTCGAACCACAACTAAAACTAAAAGTTGTTATCTGTCGATTATACAAGGAAAAGCAAAATGTTGATATTTTGGTGAAAGTATGAAATATCCTGTGGAGCACGGTAACAAAGCAAAGAATTTAAAAATAACTTTGTCGTCTAGGTGTATCTTTTGTCAAAAGCTTGTTTTGATTCATGTTAATAGTTTATTTTTGGAGATATTTGCTTTTGAGGAAAGAAAATTTTTCGAATTTATTATATTAAAGCCATGCTTTTGCTTTTGGCCCTAGTCAACAGAACTATAAAATAGTCTTTATGATTTATGTAATGTCACTGTGTTTGAAAAATCATATTCTTATCGTCTGCTGGCTAGTTATTCTAGCATATATGGTTTTAAGTTCTAAAGTTGATATCTACCATGATCAATAATTAAAGCAGCAATAGCTGGTACTTCGACACTTAAAACCATCTCTACTGGAGTAAACGTCAATAAACAATAATAAAAGCTTACTTCGGGTTTCTCTTATTACCGATTCTGAACCATCCTAGAACGGTGATGCGTATGCACAGAAGGAAATATGAAGACAATATTTCATTTGCGCATACGCTGTAGAGTTCTAGAACGGTTCAGAATCGGTAATAACAAGAACCCGAACAAAGCTAATATGACTTTTCAATGACAGTGACATTACAATGATGAGGACACAAAATCAATGCTAAAATTGCTGTAAAACATTATTAAAAAGTCAAATAATTTAGCTGCAAATTGCTTAAAAATCATTAAAATCGGCACACTAGAACAAAGTATATTAAACTTTAAAATATGTACATCAATATTTTAAGGTACCCATTTTTCGTGCGGGTGAGTGTAGTTTATTATTTTTCATTATGGCGACATTTCTTAATGAAACATTAAAATTCAACCGTTGATGAAAAATCCGCCTGGACCAACCCAGACGTAAAAATCCGGACATGTCCGGATTAATCCGAATGTCTGGTAACCCTAAGCGAGGTAAACTGCTTTAGCAAAAAATGTTGTAGTCTGTCTGGTGCAGATGCCTTCCAGTTATTTAATTTTTTAATGATTGTTGCTATTCCTCCTGTAGTGGTCCTGAAGCAGCTCACAATAGAACTCATTGAAGAAGAATTGTAAACTCAGTTAACAGCGACAACCAAAAAGTAAAGGGGCAACAAAGCAATGAGATTTTTGTATCTTCGGAGTGCGGTAAACAGTTATCACGTATCGGGTTTTTCAGTCACAGAAAAGCTCATGAAAGAAAACGCCTTGCGTGACCATCTTCTGATGCGTGTCAAATATTCGTCAGCAAGTAAATGGCAGTATGTATGTATGTATGTCGTGGTCCTGCCCAGGGGCGGATAAATAAAACATAATGCAAAATATGCCTTTTAGGGCACCATTTTTAACCCAAAAGCCTAATAGTTAACCCAATTTACAGACATTAGGGGGAGCCTGGGCCTCATGGGCCCCCCTCTGTATCCGCCACTGAGTCCTGCCAATAATTTGACTTGATATTTTGGTATTTCTCTCTTTCTGCTCGTATGCACTCCATAATACGTTTTATTTATACACTTGCGTGCATAGAAATCGGCCCAATGCAAAATTTTAAAGTTAACTATATATTTTTTAGAATCTATTTTTCAGATTAAGAAAAAATACATGCTGTTTGAAAGACAATTTCATATTCTTTGAAAAGAGTTTAGAGATATTAATTTGTATTTTGGTTTCTTTGAATTAAAATTATTAAATTAATGCATGAAACAAATTATCGTTTTTTATTACTAAGAGGTATGTTATTATTTATTTATTTATTTATGGACAATTAACTAAACTAAATTTTCAATAATGGGTATGACCCCCTCTTGCTCTAACAATATTTCTCATACGATTTGGCATAGATCAAATTTGATATTGTTTCTTGCGGGATGTTAAGCCACTCTTCCTCTACTGCAACAATGAGCTCTGGGATAGAAGTTGGGGCTCTTCGTCTAGTACGAATTCTTCGTTTTAGCTCATCCCATAAATGTTCTATTGGATTTAAGTCTGGACTGCATGCAGGCCATTCCATAACCCGAATTCCGACTCTGAAATGTAATCGTGTACGATTCTTGATGTGTGTGCCTTCGCATTGTCATGAATAAAAGTGAATTCGTTTCCAATGTAGTCAACGTAAGGTACCATATGAACTGCTAAACAAGAAACTGCCAAACCAAATCTCCTCAATATACCTAGCACCAGTTAAACCTCCTCTCCCGTGCCGACGGTCACCCCAACGGATGAAAACTGGGTGGGTTCGCGCAGTCATAGAAATTGCATCCCAGATCATGCAGGAACCACCTCCATAAGCAATCCGCTCCTCAATGCAGCATTCTACGAATCGCTCATCTAGCCTCCGGTACACTTTTCTTTTTTGGTCGCTACCATAGAAGCATATCCTGGTCTCATCTGAGAATAAAACAGATTCCCATTGTTCTAGTGTCCAATTTATTATTCCAGTACAAAACGCAGGCGTGCTTGACGATGAGCTGGGGTAAGTTTTGGACGAATTGCGGGTGTTTTGGGAGCCATGTTACTTTCCTTCAATCTTCGTCTTTCTGTCCACTGACTAATAGTCACTCCTCGTGTTTCACGGAGCTGTTGTTGCACCTGAATAGCATTAAGACGCCAATTTCTTAACATTGTTGACACAATAAAGCTGTCATCACGATCCGTTGTATATCTCTTTCTACCAGTTCCAGGTCGACTGCGAAAGGATCGAGTCTCCTCATATCGTTCACACACTCTTCGAACCGCTCCGCGTGTCATATGTAGTTGCCGAGCTACAGCTCTCTGTTTAAGTCCATTTTCGATTAAAGCGATTACTTGGGCGGCTTTTTCCGGTGATATATGCATTAAATTGAAACACTAATCAAACAATGAAACACAAATCAAACAATGAAACACAAGTAATCAAAGAATAAAAGAACAATGCGAAAATTTCGATTACAAAGGTAGTAATTGCAATATTTGACAAGTTTGTTATTCTTATTGTCACCACAACACAAATACCTTTTATTTGTTTACCCGTTGGTACGCATATAAACGATAAGTACCCTGAATAAATGTATGCTCATATTAAAGCATGTTAAATTGTCTTTGAAACAGCTCATATTTTTTACTTGCCATGATAAATAGATTCTAAAAGACACAGTTAAAACCAAAAGTTCACAGTGGGCCGATTTCTATGCCACGTAAGTTTATATCACCTCGTTCTCTTAGAATTCCTCGCCAAAAATCTTCAATTTGTTGTTGGGTAAGCGGGTGTTTAATTACATTGTTCTCATAGTTTAGTTGCCGGCAGAATCTTTTTATATGTTTGTTAAACATTTTGTTGTGATGATAGTGATTACCTCTTGTCGTATACCTCCTAAGCCGCTGTACTTTGGTTTTAAGCTTCATCTTTATGGTTTGTTCTATCTCTGCAATGCATTTGTCCTTTCGGCACTTTTGAATTAGCGTATCAACTTTTATTTGTACTTGAGCTGTCGTCTCTTCCTTTTTGTATTCGCTCTAGGATAGATATTTCCTGTTATAGTTCTTCAATACTTATTATTATTATTATTAATAGAAACAAAGAAAAAAATTAGACCATTATCTCGGTTCATATAATTTATTTTGACGTTCTCATATGCATCTAATTTCCTGTATGATAAAATTCATAATTATAAATTATTAACTCACTATAAAAATTCAAACCAGAAAATAAAACGATATTTTTTTTAATACGCAGTATTTCTAGAATTTCCATGATTTTTTTTAAACATATCAGATACCATAAAGTTGTCGCATTAATAAAAAATGCGATTCTGAGGGCCTCTTTGTGATATTTTTTGGTCGTTTTTATGGGCCATTATACGGAACAGCTTTATTAAAATTTCATTAGTCGGTGGCAAGAGACCCTTTGGCTCGTTTAAAATAATAGCCATAACTTAGAGGAAAAACCGCTCTAGATTCTTTTATTTTTTAATGATATGGAACCGCAATTTTTTAGGCTCTTTGCAAGAATATATTGTACTACATTGAAGTCGCATATATTGTACATTGTACTACAGTGAGAGTGTAGTAAAACTTTTGAAAGAAATTTATATCTATTTTTTATTTCTAATTTAAATTAAAATATTTATTTATTATACAATATTACAATATTATATTACAATATTATATTACAATATAATATTCTAATAAATATAGCAAAAACTAATGTGATGTACAATGAACTAGTGGAAAGAAAAGACATTCTAATAAATAACACAAAGCTGGAAATAGTAAAAGAATATATTATATATTTGGGGCAAATAATACACAGCTCGTGATCTCTACTACCAGGAATCAACAAAAGAATTAAGTTAGTATGGAGTACTTATGGAAGAAACTCAATCATATTTAAATCTAGAATACCACTAAAAAAATTCACAGTCCTTTACAAAGATGCAACCGGGGGGGCATTGAAAATGACGAATAAAAACGTAAAAATATGATTAGTGTTAATATGAGTGTATTACATACATATGTTTAAATAACGAACTTAACAAAAAAACAACAGGTTTAAAGATTCACTGAAAAAGTAATAGTGTTAACATTAAATAAAACATTATCAATAATAATCATGCGATCGCACCTATCCGTAAAACAAGCAAGCAAAAAAACCTCGAAACAAACAAAATAACATACAAAACATCAGGTTAACATGATGACAGATCATGATCAATGACAGATAAAGAATTCTTACGGAAAGTTACACTTTACGATATAATTTTTTAACTGTTAAAGGCAAACCCCATTTAAACACAAAACTTTTTAATACCTACTACTATATCTAAAATACTTTTTTTTTAAATTACTAAATTCTTAGCCACGCTTCTGTTTTTCTTGGCTGTTGTGCGTCACGTCACAGATTAACAGGCCCACGTTTGCACCACAAGGCGATGCTGCAGACCACTAGGTAGACCGGTCGTAGAAATTTATGTTATACAACTTGTAGTAAATCTACACAAATATTATCAAAAACTTTTTTTCTTTTAAAATGTGTTCAGATTTTGTAAAAAGTATAAGTCAAAATCGCAAAACTTAAATTTGATATGCGTTTCTTAGTTTTTAACTAATATAGAAGCGAATTACAAAAATTCCTTTTCAATGAAAATTAATGAGTTAAATAAAATAATTTAATAAATTACTAGCTTTTTCTCGCGACTACGTTCGCGTTACACCTCGAATCGTTCATGCATTGAATTAAATGATTTTTTACTTCTTTATAGATAGTGAGCATAGATGTTTTTTATTTTTCATCTTTTTTTTATCTATTAAGAGCACTAATACTCTCTTTATAGGTTATTTTTTATTCTTTGCGTTATGATGTCACTAAATAAACCCTTTTATAAAATTTTATACTGTCTGGTTTATAATGTTATAGTATTGCATTTTCGTACAGCAAACTTTCATTCCCTATTCTACTCCCTAATAAATTTCATAAATTCGCTTTACCTTTGTGCCCATTTTTATGTGTATAATCCAGAGGTCACCAAGTTTTATATAAATTTTTACTAACTTTACCCATTGGTTACCAATTCTTTTTGTAGGATTTCATTCTTCTAGACCAAATAGTAAGGAATTTTCATACAACACACTGTTCCGAGATAATTTTACTCTCTAAGAGGATGAATTTCCTAAAATCGCTTTGTGTAGCTAATTCACTAATGTCGTTTAAACGAACCTTTGTGCTAATATTTATGTATCTAAAGCTAGCGGCATGAACTCACTCTAAAATATCTAAAAACGTAATATGTAATCGTAACTGACACACCACTGACAATGACAAATAATTTATTTCTGGAGGTATTGTGTGTAGGTGTTTTTCAGGTATTTGTTTTAGTATTTAGTCGTTTTACACAAAGAAATAGTCATTAAGCACTATAAAAATACTTCATAACAAATCTACACATATATACCTTTCATTTAAAAGAAGAATCATCAAGATTGGTAAAGCGGTTTCGGCGGAATGGATGCAACAAAAAAAACCTTTGAGCTTTTATATATGTATGGATTAATTATTTTTCCAACATATTTTTCTTTGCAAATTTTTATAAATATTGACTCGCCAATATCGTACTCCACCGTGTCCAGCCTGTTTAGCCAAACGTAGGCCGATTCCTCTTCGGCGGCGTCGTAACCCTGGCCGAAGGAAGAGTCTTGAAGAGGCTCATCCGCGCATAGGAATAAGTTGACTGCGTAGCGTATTGCGTATTAATCGATTCTGAAACTTTCTATCTCGTGTATAACATGTTACGCAAGTTTATTATTGTAATCTCGATTTTAATAGATAAATGTGTGAAATGCCACCTGAATATCTTCCGCCATGACATGTTTTTACTTTTTTGTTATGATAAAGTGATTTGTATAAACTTTATTCAATAACGTATATTTTCCTCCATTTGGTGATTTTTTAATTTTAAGCGAAAATTAAGTATAACATTTTAGGAAAAAGAAACACTGTAATATTTAAAAGAATAAGAAGAAATTAGTCTTATTTTGAAAGGAAAATGTAGAAAAAACTCTTTCTATAGAAAAAAGTCTTTATACTAACCAGAATCCGGTGAATATACGCGGTCTCACCGGAACCATTACTGATTACTTCGCATAACTGGAGGAATACTTTTTTTAGTACTTTTAATAATGAACACTTCAGAAATACACCAGTAAAAACATTTATTATTTGAGATTAAAACTCGAATTAAATTATAAATATTAGTTACCTATGTTGTTATAGCTTTTATAGGCCTGTTTAACGACTTAATTAGTTACCTAGCGAAAAAATCTCTGCGCGTACCTACCACTATTGTTACAGGTTAATTCGTTAAAGAAATATGTTACACAAGTTAAAAACGCTAAAATTTTAATGGTATTACTTGGCATTATTGGCCTTACAATGTAATTTGTTGGAATTGTATCTTCTTTAAATATAATTAGACTTTTTAACGACTTTTAAGTTACCTAGGAAAAAATCTGTTCACGTACCTACCAGTATTGTTACAGGTTAATTCGTGAAACAAATGTGTTACATATTATTCGTGGTATTAGTGGTATTATACTGGAATCAGCTTGGCATTAGTGGGGCATTATATAAGAAATTTTGGTATTTAATTTGTATTTTTGGCAATACTTTGGCATTAGTATACAGACATTTGTCAGCGGTTTATTCCTTGTAGATAATCAAAAAGTTTTTTGATAAAATTTGCTTTTTATGTCAGATCATTTCTATGAAAAATTACATTAGATTTTTATGAAAGACGCTGGGTAATTAAAAGATTGACTAATAAAGCTTGTCCACTTTAAATAAGGGGTCACGAAATATCCTCCTTGGAGTGTTTGGGTTAAGGGGTGTATAATAAATTAATCGTTGTTTTATAATAAAAACGATAAAACATTTATTTGTGAGTAAAATAATGCAATGGTTGGATATCTCAAGGGAAGCCGCTACCTGTACTGAATGAAGTTTGACATCTAGCGATTAGATGGCGCCAGCAATATTAAATTTGGAATTTATAAAAAGAAAAATAAAACGTTTTTTTTTATATAATTTTATAGATGATTAAACTTATATAATGACATCTACTTATCGGATAACAAATTGAGAGGTTACATAGACTGTACAGCATAGTTCATGCCTCATGTCTAGAGTAGATTATATCTGTCCCTCCTAATGATGTAGGTGATAGCTTATTTTATCGACGTTCCTCTCACATTCGCTGTCCGCTGAATTTTCAGGTTGATGGAATAGTACAGTATACATACGAGACCCTTATATCCTATTAACTCAACAGATAAACTTTTCAAGCTCAAGATTTAGACCGGGTATAAGGGCACTATCATCAAAGATCGATATAATCACCACCCGTAATAGAGAAAAACAAATATCTATTTTGATCCAGTATCACATATAAAGTCTTCGTAAGGGAAGATAATGTATTTCTTATAAATTATTATTTACAAAAAAACATTTCCATTAGCGCTTATGACCAAAAAAAACTTAAAACATGAATAATCATTTCAATCATGCGAAAATTTGGTTTAAAAATAGATTTTTTTTAATATAACTTTCATTTAACAAAAAACGAAGGCCTAAATGAAAAAAAGAAACAATCTAAAAGTTTCGCTTATATCTTGAAAAGGTATCAGAGCAAACCCCATATTTTTTGCTTTTAAACTAATAAAGATATATCAATAAACAATTAGCGATGTAATGGTTTTTGCGCGCCCTGGCCGACTGCCGCCGCTGCGCAGAGATTTCCTATACCCTTGTATATATGACGTCATGGTGTGGCAAATGTAGCATTTTAATTCGATTTGGGCTCCCTTATATAGGATAACAGAAACATTTTCAATGTTAAAAACATTCGAGCAATGTGTACTCCAAGTCATAACCTATGCATACGAAACCTGGGCTGGAACTCTGTAACTAAATAGCGATCGGTAGCGATGAAGAATACTGACCTTGGCCGTACAAACTAAACGGCAAGCGACAGTGTTCTTCATCGCTACCAATTACTATTTCGTTACAGAGTTCCACCCCTGGACACCGTAAAAGAATAGAGTGGATACGACAAAAGACCCAGGTAATAGATGTCATCCACAGAGTCAAATCCTTCAAATGGCAATGGGCAGGACGCCTGGCAAGAAGAACGGATACCGGATGGACCACAAAAATTACAGTATGGACTCACGAGGAATTAAGAAAGCTCAGTGGCGGATCGTCAGGCGCAGTAGGTGAAGGGTCACTTCACCGAAAAATACTCAAATTAAAGAAACAACTTTACTGCTTGAAATATTAATTTAGTTTAATATATTTACATGTATCTAAATAATAAAATGGTAATTTCTTATAAGTTATTTATTCGGGCGGACCTCTGCATAGTAGGTCCACCGCATCGTTAATTCCGGCCGAAAAAGTAGCATTATAGGCCCGCGCGTGCCTACAAGCCAGAAGTGGAAATAAAAATGTTTCTATTTCGGAGCCAAGCGGCTGCACGGTTTCCATGGTAACATTACGTCAGCCTAGCGGCAGATGTAAATCCCCCGCCCCGAAGTTTATTATCGGAGACCGATGTGAATGAGTTTTTGGCTTTGGGCAGTTTTCTTCGTCTTCCTTCTGTTCAGGAAATGCGTGACGGCGGCGCATAATTTATGCATTTATGCTAATATTCGGCTACTTCGGCGAGTAATTAACCGTGTAAAGATTGTAAAGTTGTTGTTGTTATTTATTGTTGTTTGTTAATGGCTTTTGTTAAGGATTTAAAGTAAACTGCAGCAACCTCACATTCATTTGTGCGCCAGATTGACGTTGCCGCGCAACGACAGGAGAACCATGATGGCCGAGTCCAAGTAATTGTGACATAGTTGTCACTTAGGAGGTTTTGCGTTAATTTTATTTTTTTTTGCAAATAAACGACGATAAGAGAAAATAGTAGGTTTATTATTAAACCCGAACAGCTTTTGTTGATTTAACTTGTTAATTTTTGCCGATATTTGCTGTGTCTTTTAAAACTGTTTTGTGTGTGTTATGTGTTAGAAATGAACCCAAATAATGACTTGGTGTGCAATTTATAGGAAACTCCCATCAGACGGTGGACAGATGAAGATAAGAGGGATGTTTTATCTCAAGGGCGACCAACTGAAACTTTAACCATAAATTCCAAAATAGAAATAAGAAAAAGTGGTAAATCTTATAATATTAAATTTAAGTCTTCCTGGTTTTCTGATTTTAATTGGCTATGTAGTAGTATTGTTTTACAAAAATTATTTTTTTGGTCGTATTTACTATTTTCTAATAAACATGGCATTTGGAATAAAGAAGGGTTCACTGATTTCGTAAATATAACAAGATCTTTGCATAAACACGGGGAATCTGCAGAACATTTAAAATGTCAGTTAATGCTAAGAAATTAAAAAAAAATCAAAATACGATAGCCGATGCTTTAGAAAAAAACGTTCTCTATAAGCTTAATTTTAATGAAAATGTTCGTTTAAATAGGCTTTAATGAATATAATTAATTAAATGAAGATATTACTGATAAGTTTGCATCAATAAAGAACAGAAAAATTGAGCTGATTTAGGTACAAAAATTAGTAAGTTTAGTAATATAAATAAGTAAAATTTATTTTGGTTAACATTGCTTAGTAAACATTAATGTAATAATAATTAATGTAATAATAATTAATGTTAAATTGTGACAAAAATTGTGACCGGACCGAAACAAACATACGAAACGAGAACCATAAAGATCAACCGAGGTATATTCCAGGGCAACAGCCTGAGTCCAGTCTGGTTTTGTTTGGCCTTAAACCCCTTGAATAAGATACTTTCAAACAGCAACTTAGGCTACAAGGTCACCAAGCGAAACAAAGTAGTACTAAATCATCTTATGTACATGGACGATCTTAAAGTATATGCAATTAATCCCGAGCAGCTTCAAAGTCTGTTGGAATTGGTATCCCGTTTCAGTAAATCAATCCATATGGAATTTGGCTTATCTAAATGTGCTACTGTACACTACAAAAAAGGTAAGCTGATAAGTAATGACAATGTTACACTAATGGATGGTACAGAGATAGAGACACTAAAAACATCTGCATACAAATATCTTGGAATGTTACAAACGGGGCAGATCAAGGATAAGGAAATGAAGACCAGAATGAAAAATACTTACCTAAAGAGAGTGAAAACAGTTTGTAAAACATACTTACCGGGCAGACAGAAGATTGCAGCAGTCAATAGATGGGCAATTCCTGTCCTGGCGCATACATACGGAGTCTTGAAATGGTCCAAAACAGAGCTGCAGGAAATAGACAGAGCTACTAGGAGAACATTATCTCAGTTCAGATTGCACCATCAGTCGTCTTCAGAAATCAGGTTGTATCTCCCCAGGATCCATGGAGGGAGAGGACTTATCAATGTTGAAAGAGCATGCAACAGACAAAATAACAAACTAGCAACCTATTTTATGCAAAGGGATACTTACCTTCATCGAGCAATATGCAAGATTGAACGAGGCTACTCTTCCTTGAACCTGGCTTCCCATATCCCAACGGAAGTTCCATCGGTTCAGGAATAGCTGAGGGAACTTCGAGGAAAGGCTCTGCATGGAAGGTATGCCAACGAAAGCCAGGCAGAAGGAATTGATAAAAGTGGATTTATACAATTCCTTACAAACATTAACCTCATGGGAGAAACCGAGGGCTTCATATATGCAATACAAGATCAAGTGGTTAGCACTAGAGCGTATAGGAGGCATATTTTAAAACAAAACATACCAACTGACAAATGTAGAGTATGTCATAAGATTAGCGAATCCATCCAACACATCAGCTCTGGATATGAGAGTCTTGCGTCAGTCCACTACACGGAAAGACACGACAACATAGCAAAGATTATTCACCTGGAAATGCTAAAGTACCTAAAAATCAAGAACCCTGAAAAGAAATATTATGAATACAGGCCACAAGAATTACAGGAAAACGAACATCATAAAGTATACTGGAATACGCAAATACAGACAGACAGATCAGTAGTTCATAATAAGCCGGACATTGTTTGGATAGATAAAAACGAAAAGAAAGCCTACTTAATCGACGTAGCTGTACCACTAGATGACAACGTAGTCGAAACTGCAAAGGAAAAAATTTCGAAGTATCAAGACTTGGCTTTCGATATGAGGCAAACCTATCATCTAAAAGCAATCCGACTAATACCACTCGTCATTTCAAGCAATGGTTTGGTTCACATTGATTTTGAGAAGAACTTAAAGGAGCTGAAGCTACCAGAAATATCATAAGTCAATGTATTAAAGCAGCTATTTTGGGTACGGTGAACATAGTCCGCAGAGTAATGAACATGGAGCCTTGAATGGAAATATTCCGGCGACATGTCATGGTACAACCGATAGAATCGAAAAAAAAAAAAAAATTAATGTAATAATCGAATGGCTCCTCGGTTGTAACCAACATTTTTTTCAATATCGAAATTTCAGTGAAAAAAAGCCATACCTATAAAAATTACAACCTTATTTCACTGAAATCTATATTTTGAAAAAAATGTCGGCTAGCACGTTTTTCGGGGAAACCATTCAATAATTACAGTGTTCGCCATAAAGTTGGATCCATATGGACGGTTTCTTTTGGTATTAGTGTTTAAGTAAAAACTTTTTGTGGCTATCAATTCTGCTTTAAAAACAACTTAAAATGCACCAAGTCAAAGTCGAAACATAATTTTCTTAGTCACTTTTTTTTAAATAATAATAATTTAACCAATTTTTAAAAATTTCTTTTAAATATTTTGTATTTGATAGCTCCCAGATGTTAGCTGTCAACTTTGGCTTGGTGCATTTAAGGTTGTTTTCAAAGCAGAAGTGATTGCCACAAAAAAGATTTTTTAAAACTCTAATATAAAAAAAAACGTCCATATGGATCCAACTTTATGGTGGACACTGTATATAATGTTTATTATATTTAATTTAAATTTAATTATATTTTCACTGGAATGCAAAATAATGTGGTTATCGAAAACTGGTTGTATCTCTTTTTACTTAATGCGGTTTAGGCCAAACTAAAACGAAATTATTATAGGTATTAGTGTATAAATAATAACAAAAAAGAATGTTGACAAAATGGTGAATGCAGCAAAAAATTTTCAAATAATATTATAAAAAAATAAGCACCTAATTTTTTCCCCACGAGCCGCCACTGAGAAAGCTAGAAATAGGCTGAACCTGAGATGGGACCATGCTATTAGGAAACTAACTAACTAACTAACTTGGGCCCACATATCCAACAATAGACAAAAATGGGTCCAACTACAAAGAGAGTATGTAAGGAAGGATACACCATAGTTGGAAATGGTTGAATAAGCTGAAAATGATGATTATCATAATGATGATTCTAATAAATCTATTTAGGAATTGAAATTAAATTTGTAGATAAACAAGTCAAAACGAATTAAGGATCAATTTCACAAATTTTGTTTAAGGAAAGAAAATATTTATTTTAACACGCAAACTTTGTATAAAGATAACTATTTATATAAAAGTTTATGATACTCGTTGTGCATGCATGCATAAACATTTGGCTTAATATATCAACAAAACGTAATACTTTTACAATAGACAACTCTGCATATCATATAACAAAAGACAGTACTCTATATATTGTCAGAAGAGTGGCTGAATATCCTGCTGATATTAATCTAGTGCTTTTGCTTCCTTCCTATTCCAACTTTCCATAATTCGTGCTTACTATTGTTTCGCCTAACAATGTAAAACTAAAGTTATCTTTTGCATATATGCGTGAGTAATAGAAATTTTAATTAAAACGAGAATGAGAATAGTGATGCTTTAATTTATCTACAAAGATTGGAAAAATCGTATACAGATGTTAATATACTCATCGTATTTATTTAATAATAAATACATTTTTGATAATGGATTATAATAATATTATTAAAATAATATAACTCAATAAAGCAATATCAATAAGAAACAATATTACGAAGAACTAAATTAAATAAGAGCAAATAAATATAATCTGTCCATCAAACCACGCTTTATTTTGACACACGATATCCAAGATCCAAGACATCCAAAAAATGACCGACATGGGCATTCTCGAAGAACTTCCTGAGGGGTTACGACCAAGAAAAATCAAAAATCTTCCTAGATTTAAGTAAGAACAATCTTCGGATTGTCACGGGTTTTTTAACAGGACACTGTCACCTCAATGAACACCTCAGTAGATGGAAACTAAGATGAAAAGGCAAATGCAGATTTTGTGGGAAAAATGGGGAAACGCCAGAACACCTCACCACTGAGTGCGCCGAGACGACAACCATTCGTGCCATGAACTTGGGTATGACTGATATTGGAGATGGAGAACGACCCTCTGTAAAACCGTCCCAGACTACTGGCTTTTGTCATAGCCCTGGGTTCGTATGATGAGTTATAACTCAAGAAAGGGGAACACAATAGATCTGTAAGGTCGCAGTGATTAACCCCCCTCCCACTCATTCTAAATTCTAAAATTCGAGTGTTTGAAATCAGGAAACTACCCCTAATGCAATGCAAATATAAATACCGGGTGAGTCTCAAAAGTGGCTCACCCCTATAACTTTTTAATTTTTTTAGTTAAAAAAACACGAGATTTGGTATGTTAGTATATGACATAAATTAGGATTGATTGACGTATTCAATTGTTTTCGGTCACTTCCGGTTTCACCGGAAATGACTACAAGTTTTGATTTTTAAATGACACCCCCGGTATTTTTTTGAATAGACACTCTGAATAGAATGACATATCATATGTCAATTTTTGACATTTTCGCATATGGTTTATTTGAAATTATAACTTGCCTTTCGTAACGAAAATTTGAATCGAAATACCAAGTGTGTGGTATCAAATTATTCGTAAAAAAATGCTTTTTCCAAATTTTGGAATGAGGGTGTCTCATTAGCATATTTAATACGCTAATGAGACACCCTCGTTCCATTTGAAAAAAACTGAGATATGATTAAAAATAAGATTTGCGCATTTTCTAGCCGGCCAGAACAAGACACTAAAAATATTAGACGATCAAATCTATTTTTCCAAGACTCCTTGATGAAGAACTAGAGTCTTTAACATAGTCATGGCACTCTAGATTGAATTTTAAAATACAATTTTTGATTAAGCGAGAATGTCAAAAGTTGACATATGATATGTCATTCTATTCAGAATGTCATTTTCTATCGAATAAAGTAAAAAAATACCGAGGGTGTCATTTAAAAATCAAAAGTTGTAGTCATTTCCGGTGAAACAGGAAGTGACCAAAAACAATTGAATACACCAATCAATCCTAATTTATGTCTTATACTAACATACCAAATCTCGTTTTTTTATCTGAAAAAATAACAAAATATAGGGGTTATAAATATAAAGTTTTGGAAATAACCTCAGAATATTACCGTCACTTTTTCCGTTTAATTTCTACACTGAAAAGTAAAAGAAAACTACAACATTGCACCACAGATTGTACTTAGATTTTTGTAAACATACGATACACAATTATTGTTGTATTAGCTAAGTTATTATTCTTCCCCAACTCAGTTTACAATAGTGCCTAGTAACAGCAAATTGTATCAAAAAAATAGTTAGTAGTGCTACAATTATATTTTCATTTAAATTTCAACGAGTACAATCTGAATATTCTCTGACACAAATTGTGAGAATTGCCACCACACTTCTTTTTCGTATAAGATCAAGCATATTTAACTATTTTGGAGATCTTGTAATAGAAATAGAAGCTACAACGTGAAGCCTAGTACCATTTTAGACGCAAAATGCAGCAGTGGTTTCTACAATTGTGTGGTTTATTACAATTTATTTTTTTTCGTGGATTTAAGAATAAATACTAAACTATTTTACATGTAGGTCCTAAGACAGGAGGGTCCTAAAACTTGGGCCCGGGTGGGAATCAGTGTTTTGAGTGTTTTCTTATTGAATTCGATTAGTATTTTTCTGATATTATATGTACTAAGATGTGCTATACGTCGATACTAGTTGTGTAGCTTTTGTTAACATTTTAATACGTTCTTTTCGTAATTAATTAGTATGATACCACCACATACACCAGAGGCGTAGTCAAAATATTTATCAAAAATATAAATATCTCTTCAAGCACGTAAGTTTTAAAAAGATATATGTGCCAGGGCACTGTTTGGTAGTATGGTACCAACTTGGTCTTGGGTGTTATTAGTCCTTGTATTCTTCTATTATTCACTGAACCAAATGGTTCTATGATCTGCGTTACAAGGGCTATTCAAATTATCATTAATATGTTTGATTATTTTTACTGTACAATATTACATAGATTTAAACGAAATAAAAAAAACATGAACTTTATTTACATATTAAAATTTTGCTATAGTAACATACTGTAACTCGCTTAACTTATTAACACATTTTTTTGTACTTAAGATATTAATTATATTATAATAAAATTAGATAGATAATAAAATTACAATAATATTGGAATAATACAATACACACAATGTACAGGGTGGGTCAAATTCGACGCTTTTAAATGGAAACACCCTTTTCCATAGGAGATAGACAAAAACTAATATCGGTGTCTGGAGCTCAATTTTTGTCAAAAACATGATGGTGAAAACCGCATATCGATATCTGTTACCGTTTCGGAGTTACGGGGTGTTTTTCAAAAATATGCATTTCTAACAAATCGCTGTAACTTTTTTGCTATGGAAAATTTTGTATTTTTATGAAAACATTTCCAAAGCACCTTTTTACGTAGAATTTAATGGTTTAGGTATAATTTTTTTAAAATTAATAATTTAAGAATTATCAACAGAAAATTTGATTTTCTGTTTGATTTTTTATAAGGGACACCCTGTATATTTTTAATTGATTGAAAAGAATTTAAAATTACCTTTCCAAAAATATAACACACTTGATATTTTGCTCCATTCCTCTTCGAGATATAGAGTATATAAAAATTCGCCCGCTTTAAATAAGTAGGCTTTGAACGGCACCGGCTCTAATACAAAAAAAATCTAGCTGTGAGCATCGATTAAAACGAAAATAATATTTGCTATGAGAGACGCAGAATTCTATAACAATTTATAACATTTTAAAACAATTTTAACCAACATCAACACATTTAAACTATATCTAATAACAATAAAATTAAATAGCAAACCAAGACATGAGATTTTGCTACAGGTGTTTGACTTATCGACAGTCTTCTGTTATGGACAGACCGGGCAGTTTTTGAACATTTCTCGCGGAATTCATTAACTCAGTAGGGGTGGAATATACACTCTCATAACTGCTAAGTATTTCTAATTCTTGTCTAGATTATACGCAAGAATATGGAACCTTTATTCTCCCGCAAATATATCCATAGGATTAGATCCATGAGCACTAAGTCAGGCGGCCTCGACGGTCAACGCCTGGGATCTTGGTTAGCTCTTCAATTATTCTTGAAATTGGCTGCAAAATTTCCTGATAACTTCAGCGTTCAGAGGCGATGCGTCGCCTTGCTGGAAAAATATGTTTTCGAGTTCCATTAAGGGTATCATCAATAAGGGGTCCAAAGCCTACCAGTTAAAAGTGGCGAACTTTTAAAAATTCTGTATTTCGAAGGGGATTATAACAAAATATCAAGTGTGCTATATTTTTGGAAAGGTAATTTTAAATTCTTTTCAGTTAATTAAAAATATAGGGGGTGTCCCAAATAAAAAATAAATTTTTCTATTGATAACTCTTAAATTATTAATTTAAAAAAAATTATACTTAAACCATTAAATTCTACGTAAAAAGGTACTTTGGAAATGTTTTGATAGAAATACAAAATTTTCCATATCAAAAAAGTTACAGCGATTTGTTAAAAATGCACATTTTTGAAAAACACCCTGTAACTCCGAAACGGTAACAGATATTGATGTACGGTTTTCACCATTATGTTTTTGATGAAAATTGAGCTCCAGACACCGATATTAGTTTTCGCCTATCTCCTATAGAAAAGGGTGTTTCCATTTAAAAGCGTCGAATTTGACCCACCCTGTACAATAAATTAAAGAAACTAAAATATCAAAACATAGAAGAAATCATATTTTAAATATCAAGTGGTGTCAGTAACTTTTCTCCTTTTAGGCCCAACAGAATATTTTTAGCTACCAAATTTCCCATTGCATTGCGAGCACGAAAAGTGCTGGCTCCGATGTGTGGTGTTATTACTGAAAAAATGAGTTACTTAAGTACATAAGTTACATACATGTAATACCAATCAACAAAAAGTTGTATGAGCTGTAAGAGAGTATGTCAAATACTTACCAATATTGGGTAACTTTAATAATTCACTATCGACATTTAATGGTTCAGGGTCCGTAACATCTAAGCCAGCTGAATATATTTCTCCATCTTTTAAAGCTTTAAGTAAGGCATCGTGGTCTACCTAAGAGACAAATAAAATCAATGTCTAAATAAACAAAAATAAAAAATCAACCAAGAGACTGGGTTTCGATTCAATAATGGTTCTACCGACTCTTCATCATTAGTAAACGCAATGAGTAGAAGAGGTACACCTGCAGTGGTATGCAGATTGTCAGATAAAGGCCGCCTTAGAAAATAGGATAGTAACTTCCACTCTGGGGCAAGCTATCATCATCAAAGTAGCAGCAGGTGAAGGTTGTCTACATTATCTTCCTCTACTTTGAGCTTAATCTTGGTAGATGACCTCCTCAGCAAATTGTCCACACAAGACACAAGAAAAGTAGGATATGCAGACGACATTGTAATTACGGTCAGAGGCCAGTTTGCTGGTATGACTGACAGTCAATGCCGAGAAGACACAGGTTGTCAACTTTACAAAAAAGATAGCACCAAAAGACCTAAAACCACCGCTGATAAGAGAAACAGAGATTTCATGTGCCAAAGAAACAAAGTATCTTGGCGTATTTTATCAAAAGCTCACATGGAATACTCACATATCGAAGGCAACACAGAAGGCTGCTATTTCTTTAGGTAAGTGCAGAAGGATGTGTGGAAAAAAAACTGAGACTTAACCCTATATGGTTATACACAAGGATTGTAAGAATTATGATAACCTATGGGTCGGTGGTGTGGTAGACAAAGACATTGCAAGTAAGCGCGATAAGGCTGTTAAGTTCCACACAAAGGCTTGCTTGCCTGTTTGTAAAAAACCACTCCCACAAATTCGATGGAAGTTTTGTTGCACCACTACATATATTCATACAAGGCGAAGCCAGATCTGTCGTACACAGTTTAATTCATTAGCAGCACATAAGCAATACACATAGCGCTGAAAACCAGAAGCAACTAGAAGATCTAAAAGCAGGCAAGGTATTGGGATTACCGCTAGATACAACAGCTAAAAGGTATAATAGCTTTAACAAAAAATTTAACATAATTAAGGAAAGAAAGGTTGGAGAAAACACAAGTTGGGGTACACCCCCTTCAAGTTGAGACAACCTGGTATACAGACGGCTCAAGAACATTCAAAAGCGTAGGGAGCTGGAATAATATGGCCGAAACAAGGAATATCTTTCCACGTAAGTGAAAGTGTAGAAGAAATAATCAGTAGTGACTGTGTAGAAGAAATAATCAGGCAGCACAGAACACATTATTCGGTGGTCATCTTAATAGCTTATCAATTCCATTCAAAAACCCAGAACCCTTCTCATGCGTTACAAAAGCAGTCACGAGAATGATGGGTGTCTTTTTTTAGACAATTTACATAACAACCTTTAAAAAAATCCAATGTCATTAACATGCCATAGTGTCAAATAAGTACTCCTCAGAATCCTCACACGGAACGATGGGTGTTTTTTTTAAAGACAATTTACATAACAACCTTTAAAAATATCCAATGTCATTAACAAGCCATAGTGTCAAATAAGTACTCATCAGAATCCTCATCAAAAATTATGAAAAGTAGTTCCTAAAAACATGGGTGCAGAAATCCATAATTTTAAAGTTATAGGATGTTAAAACTTTTAAAGATAGACCTTTTGTAATTATCTTAAATAGCAACGGTGGTCAAGTTTAACAGTAACTTACCAGTCCTATAGAGCAGTTGCTTGGTAGAACAAAACTAGAGCAATGTACAGCCAGGCAAAGCCTGTGCAAAGTACAGAGACTAGCATGTATCTGCATCACAAGTGCCATGAAAACATGTGCAACAGCAGCAATAGAGGTCATTCTAGACCTAACACCACTGCATATTGTCGTCGGTAGTTATGTCAACGCTACAATGATGAGAATGGTCATTGAAGGAAACATTACTGGGGGAATTTTTAGGTCAGGAGCTTGGAATACCCTCAAAAAGGAAATTCCACTTCCCCAACTCCCAGTGGATAACATACCAAGAATTTACAACTTTGAGAAACACCTCACTGTAGTATTGAGTAATAAAAATAATTGGAAGGAAGAAACTCCTTACTCAGCATGTAAAAGACCATACCGTAACGTGGTATAAATGCTTCTAAAACCAAACCTAACCCAATGTGTACCTACCCCAGTATACTTCGGGCAGAAATTTACGCTATCCGAACCTTTCAATCTTACGCAATTCGAAGTTGGTCAAAGAATGCCCAGAGAAGCTCAACAAATTAGCCAAAGAAAATAAAGTCCTCCTACTCTGGGTGCCTACTCACCAAGGGATAGAAGGCTATGAAAAAGCAAATGATCTAGCTAGAAAAACACCCCACTAACTGGACCAGAATCGTTCTGTTTTCCAAACGGGAATCAACTGAAAGTCCGTAACTTGGAATGGGTGTCCACCAACGGTCTAAGACACTCGAAAAAGTTCCTCAGAACTTACGACGGAGGGAAATGAAAAGGTTTTCCTTGAGTTAAGTAAAAACAATCTTCGGATTGTCACGGGGTTTCTAACAGGACACTGTTTTCTCAACAAACATCTCAGTAAAAACACCAGAACACCTCATCACTGAGTGCGCCAAGATTACGACCATTCGTGCCATGAACTGCTACAGCTGATGTCGAGGAGGAAGAGCTGGCCTCTGGTGAGCCGTCTCAGATACTGGCTTTTGTTACAGCCCTGAGACTGTATGATGAGTTATAACTCGTTAAAACTCAAGAAAGGGGGACACAATAGATCTGTATAAGGTCGCGGTGATTCACTCCCATCCTAAATATTCTACATTCTACAACTTACCAGTCCTCCTCGGCTAACATTAACAAGAATTCCCGTATTTTTCATTTTAGAGAAAAAATCTGCGTTACACATTTTTCTCGTTTTCTCGTTTAGTGGAGCAGATATAAAAATAAAATCACTCTCTTTCGTTAATGTTTCTTGATCTACAAATTGTGCTCCGAGTTCTTTTGCTGTAACAATTATAACGAGTAAAATTAATAATAATGTATAATATAATAACAGGTATAGTTTCTTCAATAAAACAATAAACATCAGTAAACATTTTTGTTTACCTGCTATCTTAATATAAAAGTATATTTTCTTTAGATAATGTATTCATTCGTAATTATTGAATATTTTGAAAATGCATCCCCTACTTATGAATGAAGGATTATATAAACATTTTAAATATCTGTTCTAATTATAAAAATATACATAAATATTTTTTAGGAGATTTAATAAAAAGGTTATCTAAAGAGGTAAAATTAGGAATAAACGTTTGTTGAATATACGTTATTATTTATTCTAGAAGTGGAAACTTGGTTCGAAGAATGATGTAGAAAAATGTTTAGAATTGATATTATCTCGATAATTAAAAATTGATAGTTTGCATTTCTCAAGCTATTTTTTCAACAGAATTTAACTTTACAAAAAAATCTATTAATTTATTCGAAATATTTAATTAGATATGTGTTTCACTGATAGATGGACCAGAATCAGTTATTTTTGTTTGTACCTACCAAGAAAATCGACTGATATAAATTAAAAATGATGATTTATTTTCTGTTTCTATATTATTCTGAAAATTGGTAAACTTATTGTAAAATAAATATCAATGAACCGATGAATAAATTTGACAGATATCCTAGAGCAACGGGTTAATTATTTGTTTGTCATTATTAATATAATTCAAAACAAAAATATTTAATAAGTAGAATTTTACCTAATATAAAGGACCCATATGATGCGGACTAGAGTGTACCAAAAAACATTTTTTTTCTTTTAATTTACCCTAAAAATATCGTTCAGAAAGATAAATATAAGTATCGATATCGTTCAGATTCTTGTAGGAAATTGAACGGTCTTCAAAAAAGGTCTGAATTTTCATTTAATCGACTCGTTTGAAAGTTATTGAAGGTTAAAGTTTAACTTCAAGTTGTGTATGATACCTTCCACATTTTTTTATATTCTCTCACGAAATGGCTCAAATATGATATTTTATGCGTTTGAGCCATATTTTTCTATATATATATATATATTTGAGCCACGTATTTCATGATAAAATATGATAGTTTATGTTTATGAGCCAATATTTCGTGATAAAATATAAAAAAAAATGTGAAAGTTAACATATACGATTTGAAGTTGAACTTTAACCTTCAATAACTTTCAAACGAGTTGATTAAAAGAAAATTTATAGTGGCCTTTTTTTGAAGATTGTTCAATCTCCTACAAGTATATGTATTGATTTTTACAAAACGCTGATTTGTTAAAACGCAATAAAATTCCAAATAAAAGAATTTGTTTCCCCATGTTATTTCCCCATCGCTAACCGTTAATATTCATATTCACGGCTCAAACTTTACTAGAATTTTTTTTCATCATCCTGAACAATATTTTCACGGTAACTAAAAAGAAAAAAAGTATTTTTTTTTGGTGAACCCTAAATGCGGACTTAATTCACGATGCTGTATACACAACTGATACTGATATTAAAATTATATCTATGCTTTTACTTATATTACCTTCTGGTTTTTCTTTGTGCCCCGTGTATAATAATTTGGCAATCCCAAATGCTTTCAGTTTCTTTGCAATCGCGTGTCCAATTCCTCCAAAACCTACTATACCTACTGTTGAATCAGAAATTTCTTGTCCCAGTAACCATTGTGCGTCAAAATGGTTTTTCCACCTACCTCTGTAAGTTGGATAAAACTTATTATAACTAAAAACCGTACAAATGAGCAATATCAATGAGGCATGGAGTAAGTTAAATTACATTAATTTAGAGATTAAATTTAAATCAAAATCTCTATATCATCTAGATCTTTTTAGAGAAGTTTCTAGACTCATTTTTACTAAAAAAGGACTCATAGACGTGTCTGCGGCAAACATTGAATAAAAAAACTAAAAAAGGAGTCAATCAACAACACTAGCGATAAAGCTAAGGTTTCTTATTTATTCATTTGAGAATGGCCACGGAACGATGGGTGGTCAACAAATCTCTAGAATGGTGGAGAAACTCACCAGAGCAGAAAAAATCATTGTATAACATTCGCCAAAATTCACGGTAGACCCGATAAGCAACATTATAGGGTTGCCTAGTGGGACGTAGGTGCTAGTAGAATATGACACCTAGATTTCAAATTCGCAAAAATTCAAATCTATCAAATGGTGTCAATAATAAAGTTGAACAAAACTAACTAAAAAGATATAACTACGATATAGCTTTCATCTCTAATGCTAAGAATTGACTCTTTCTTAATATTTTTATTCAGTGGTGAGAAATATATTGAAATAGTTAAAAGTATTCTCCATAAAAAAAATCCCAGGTCTTTTTCAAGAAAATGGGCCCGCCATAAATGTAGAGTTATACTCGGTATAGTTAAATTTATCCAAAATGGAAAAAACCGCCACAAAACAATTTTTATTACTTAAATGGATGCATATTTAATCATCATCGCAGCAGATGATTAAGATTACGTAAAGATATTGTTCACGAAAGTTGCGATAAAAGTTTAAAATGTGTGTTTTCAAGTATTTTCATGTATTCATTAAACAGTATGCACTGAAGTAAAAGTGTTTGAATTTAGATAATTTCCAACACCAATTTAATGAATAAATAAGTGTTTCTGTAGTAGTTAAGTTTTATAGTGTATTGTGCGTATACTATCTCCAAACAAATAAATAATCAAATATAATTAATTTACTTAACCTAATGCATTATCTAATATTACTTAAATGTGTCATTAATCAGTTTAAAAGGTTTTTAAGTAACAATTTGAAAAAATAATTATTGGTAATCTATTATGGAATATTTCTTTCTTGAAACATTCAAACTTGAACAAATATAGTTTAAGTTCAGCTAACAAATAATAATTTAATTGTGAAATTCCTAGATTTGTTTTATTTAATACACTACAGTTGCCTAGCGAATACAGTATATTTAGGAGTTGCGATAAATGTACAAAAATAACTTTAAAAGACCTCTATAATTTGACACTTACTTAAGATTATCTGAAAGTGAAGAAAATTAATATCCAGAACATTATCTTCCATAAAACTTGCTTTTATCGTTGTTTGAAAGAATTTAGTAGCTATGCAACTTAATGAGCGAATTCGTGAGAAGGCCCATTTGATTTTCCCTTACGTGTTAAGTAGCATACGGTGGAGCCGCCACTCGACCTGCGGCCTACGCAAAAAATGCTTATTTTCTCTAATTCGGCCAGCCAAGACATATCGAACACGGCGTGGAACTGAGAGCGACAGTATTGCCATATTAAAATGTATAATATCTATAATACGTTTTTGACGAAAATATCTTTGGATGAAAAATCAGCGTTTATGTATTGAAAATTTATTCGTGTTAAACATAGAATAAACAATAAAAATAAAAATTCTTTTATAGGTTCTGAAGATTTCGTATGATCGAAAAAAGTTGTTTAGTTGGTTTGTAAATGACGGTATATATAGTTAGTTTATACAAAAATAGCAGGTTAGTTCGTTAGTTTATATATGAAATAACAGCTTTCTTCATCTCCAAGCCAACTCTGATGCCGTTCTTTGTTAAATCATATAATATTATATTACATTTTTTTTGTTTAATAATAGAAAACCCGTATTATTAATGTACTGTCACTGTACTCAGAATCCAGAAATCTATCTACATATACAGATAGGCAATCTACAGATAGGCAACCACCTACTCTGTCGACTGAAAGCAGAACTACGGTACAGCATTCTTTATCAGCGTGCAGCGGTGCAGAACTAAACTAAATCTCGGACTCCCTTACTGTAATGCTAGCTACATTTCGGACATATATGGTGCCACAAAATGGCCGATAAGGTTGCGCATCTTCTTATTTTCAATTCTTTCATTTGAAAATGATTGAAAATTGATGGTGACCCTTCATTCATTGAATTCACAGTACCACTTTTTAAGTCATTTCATGGATAGTAATAAGTCTGCCAATTTTCACGTCGGCTAATCTCGAGATATAATTTAATATTAATAATATAATATAATATAATATTTAATAATAATATATAATTATAATATTAAATAATATAATTTTCATTCAATGAATGAAGGGTCACCATCATTTTCAATTTCTTTATTTCAATCAACGCTTTTATATAAAAAAAATAATCAAAAATTAATAATTTTTACAAACGAAATATTATAGTAAAAGTTCTAGCTCTATTATAGAGATAATACTAACTGTTCAATATTCCAGCGTCCTTCCGTAAAGCGCCTAGAAGCTGCAAGAGCTAACAGTATTGCTACATTTGAAACAGAGTCTTTGGCTGTAGAAGGGACATATGCAACTGGAATACCTCTAGATTTTAGTTCTGCTACATCGACATGATTATATCCTGATGACATACAACCTACCACTTTCAGCTGTGGACCTATATTAGAAATAATGGAATAATGAAAGTAGCTTCTACATCCCACAAGAGTCAACTCGCATACTCATCAATGTTGCCGCTTGTTGTCGTCTTATTTTATGAACGGTTTACATAATATACAAGACATATACCGTATGATTTTGGAAATGAACATCGATGACATGCTCCATATAATTTATTTGGTTAATAAATAAGTGAAATGAATACCAGTATATCTAATACCAGTGTTGGCTGCGAATGTAATCGTAGTTTTGTGTGTTTTAGTGGGCTTCGGAAACATGTTAAAAAATTTCATCCGAATCGACAAAATAGCACCTTTAATAACTAAAGTAGGTATATATATTACGCTCAATAGTCGAATTCAGGCAATGCCCGAGAAAAATACGCAAATCTAGTTTTGAGCAAGGAATATTTCCCAAACCCGAAAAATTAATTTTATTCTATTCGATTTTTTTTTTGCTTATAGTGTGATTTGATTGCATTGGTTTTACTCTTTTTGGTTGGATTGGTTTAGTTATTTGGCGAGTTGGTTAGCGTGGTTATTTGGAGGGTGTTAATTCATTGGTTAGTTGGTTTTTCGGGTTAAGGAAATATTCCTTGCTCAAAACTATGTTTGCGTATTTTTTTGCGAATTCGACTATTGAGGGTAACATATGCATTTACCTGCAAATTTTGTAATAAACGCAGAAAGAAAAAAATCGTGGGTGTTTGGGCAGGCTCGAAAGGAAACAATGTTTTTACGACGTTTCGCGACTTTATTGTCGCTTCTTCAGGCACCAAAACATATATTAATCCATATTATGCCTACAAACATTCATGGCGATTCCAACCGCCAAGACTAAGCCACATACGGAACATTTTTTTACATTTTGCCCGATGTACACCGGTGCTCGGTTAGTGTCGTTCTGTTCTTTCTTCCGTATGTGGCTTAGTGTTGGCGGTTGGAATCACTATGAATACTTGTAGGCTTGTATGGATTAATATATTTTTTGGTGCCTGAAGAAGCGACAATAAAGTCGCGAAACGTCGTAAAAACATTGTTTCATTTCGAGCCTTCCAAAACACCCACGATTTTTTTCTTTCTGCGTACTAATTATTACTGGGAACTAACAGCAATCATTTTGTAATAAACATTTTAGTCAAAGAAGAATTTAGCATGGCATTTAAAATCACAAGCTTACTTACTTACTTACTGCCATTACTCGCTGACGAGTATTTGATACGCATTGGAAGATGGCTACGCAAGGCGTTTCCTTTCATGAGCTTTTCTGTGACTGAAAAGGCCGATACGTGGTTATCTCTCTTCTGCACTCCGGACATTCAAAAATCTCATTACTTTGTTGCCTCTTTACTTTTTGGTTGTCGTTAATTAACTGAGTTTACAATTCTCCTCCATTGCGTTCTGTTGTGCCCTGCTTCCTCTGATGCTGCATACTTATCCCCTTTAGGTTTTCATGGAAAACATCCTTGTATCTGTTAAGTTGTCCACCCGGTTTCCTCTTACCCTCTACAAGTTCAACGTAAAGAAGAGATTTCAGTAGACGGTTTTCTTGCATCCTGCGTACGTGGCCAGCCCGATCTTAAGCGAGATTTAGTAATCATGACTTCAGCGCTCTCGCAGCTTGCTTTTTCAAGAACTACACACAGAAAATCACATGCACAAGTGGCACAAGGTAATTGACCAAATTATTAAAAAAGTGAGGCAGAGTCAAGTGTAAGCATGACTGTGTTTCTATTTGTCCTCTTTAAGAGTGGAAAAATTTATCGTAATGTAATGATTGAGGGATAATCGTAATGATTAAGGGGTAATAATAGAACTGTTTTAGGTGACGGTTTAAATAATACCAATATCTCTGTACAAAATATTGGAAAAAAAGTCGTATTTTTGATTTTGTCAGTAGGTTTAAAGATGACTTACATGAACATTTTAAACGGGATCATGATATTAGTGCTAAAACAAATTACATGAACTTTTCCTTATCAGAAGAATTGAATTTATGGTTTTCTCAAAATAAAGGAAATATAATATTTGAAATCAAAAATAGTAGGTAAAAATATTTCTAGTTGGATTGACTAACGTTCACTCCGAATCAAATGCAGTGAAAATTAAGATCTATTAGCTTTTGAAAAGTTTTTTTATTAAAGTATCATATCATATATTTTCATAAATAAAAATATTTTAATTTCATTTTTAAACAAATTTTAAATCTCTAGTAAATATTAGATTATAACAGAATAAAAACCTACACTAAAACGCACAAAACTTGGTATTCATTTCGCTTATTCTTACTTTAACTAGTATTCTCATTACTATTAAGTTCTAACAAAATAAACCAAATAAGAATCAAATTTTGAAATAAACCGTAAAAATAAACGTTTCTAGTTTACCTGACAATTGAAAATCATGAAATTAAGTGACAACAAACGGCAAAATTGTTGGGTATGCCATTTGACTAGTATGACGTGGAAGCTAGTAATAATGAATGGTATATTATATTAATCATTAATTTAGTGGTAATTTAAAACAATTTGACTGTTGTGTACATACAAATGGATAAATATAACGGGGGTTCCTTAAAAGTAGGCCACTCTTATAACTTTTCTATTTTTTTAGAAAAACAAATGAGATTTGGTACGTTAGTATATGACATAAATCAACATTGATTGACGTATTCAACTGTTTTCGGTAACTTTCTTTTGAGTCTAATATATATTATTATTAAGGGTTGCAACTATAATGTAATTTCTTACCAGCAGCGTCTAAAATTTCTTTGTCTAAAGTAACTCCTGCGCACCAAAACAGCCCATGGGGCTTTACTCTTGGAAGAAGTTTCAAAATGGATGCTCTATCGTATTCTGTATTTCTAATAACTTCAACTCTAAAAGTTAAAATAGAACAGTTATTTGGGATATAATAAAAAAAAATAATTTCAAAACGGAAACAAAAAGCTCATGTAAAATAATTAAAAATAATCACATATTCATCACTAGGTCAACTTTTAACAGTATTTTGAAAAAATGTTTTTTGAAAAGATTTTTTTTTCTTTAAATTTTGCACCCTCTCTGTGTTATTTTATTTTCTTATTTTTTTATTAATTATTATTCTTCCTTTTTGAAAATATTTAAATAAATAAATTAACTAGTGCTAACTTTAAATTAATTTATTATACCTGTTATATTAAAGGTCGTTTCTGATAAAAATAGTTCTTGATTATTATTTCAATCTAGTACAAGTAATTTTTATAACTAAACAAAACTCATTAAAAAACTATTTATTTCAAATTCATATTTTAATCAATATGATCAAAAAATGCCCCATAAAATTTAATATTTACGTTAAAACCTATTTTATTTTACAGTTTTCATGTGTTTAATCATTTTACATTAAACACCCTTTACACTATGCTAGAAATATTTCAAAAAATATTTCGGAAAACATTTCAGAAGTAAAATCAATGTTTCTCTTATAGTGCGAGGAATCTTGGCTTGTCTCCGGCTGCAAATTCCGATACAGATCAAAATCGGCCGAGACAAGCTGTGATTGGTTGTTTGTTTTTTATTGTTACTGAAATTGTTTCGAGAAACGTTTCGATGAGTTTATCAAAACTTTTATAACACACGTCTATATTCTTCGTACTACTTCACTAATCAATCAAGGTCAAACTCTATGGTGGATTCAGAAAAATTAGTAAACATGGAGTATGAATAAACATCATTAGCTTGTAATGGAGTGTAATGAAATACCACTATATTAAACTGATATAAAAAATCAAAAACAGTGCATTTAGAAAACAGTTACCGCTGATAGATTAAATTGTCTATTCCTCTAAAGGGGCGTCCAGACCGGATGGGCGAGCAGGAGCCAGCAAGAATTCGGGTATGTTCTATGGGAACGCTGAACTAGTGTGGACGGCTCTACGAGCGAGCGAATTATTGCTTGCTCGCGCTCGACGCTGTTCCACGCCGTATCGGTTCATCATCAAAGAAAATTCGCGCTATTGCACGTTCGGTTTGGACGAGATTTTGTTTACCACGTTTGCGATCGAATATTAAAAATATATCTACTATACATATTATAAACATGTGTTCAAATATTAATCTTGTAGAACTTAGTTTTTAGTAATCTTAGAACGTAACAGCAGACATTTTAGAAACATCTAGGTTTACTTATTTCACTGAGATTTTTGAAAAAAAAAGTCCTTTGTCTCGGGTAGAGATACCGACACGTCGTGGAAGTGGCTCGAGACAAAACAAAATTGAACGAGACAACAGGAGACAACCGAAAGTCGCCCAAAAAAAAACCCCACGCCCTTCCCGCAATTTCACGTGTAGTTCCGAGGCGTTTATAAGAAATGAAAGTAGGCCAAGACAAACGGAAACAAGCCGAGACAACCGGAGATAGGCCGAGACGAGACAACGTTAGGCGAGGAAATACCATCTTGACCTGCTTGGGACTGTTTTTCGCATAGTACAGAGGGTGTACAAAAGTATAAGTAGATATACAAAAGTTATAAGTAAATATACATTAATTAAACCACAAAAGTATAGGTAGATATACATTATTTAACATCACATACCGGGTGCGTCTCAAAAGTAGCTCACCCCTATAACTTTTTTATTTTTTCAGTTAAAAAACGAAATTTGGTATGTTAGTATATGACATAAATTAAGATTGATTGACGTATTCAATTGTTTTCGGTCACTTCCTGTTTCACCGGAAATGACTACAACTTTTGATTTTTAAATAGCACCCTTGGTATTTTGTACTGTATTCGATAGAAAATAACACTCTGAATAGAATGACATGTCATATGTCAACTGTTGACATTTTCAAGTGTGTGGTATCAAATTATTCGTAAAAAATGCTTTTTCCAAATATGCTAATGAGCCACCTTCATTCCATTTGAAAAAATTGAGATATGATTAAAAATACGATTTGAGCATTTTTTGTTGGCCAGGACAATCCTTGATTAAGAATTAGTGTTTTTAACATAGCCATGGCACTCTAGGTTGAAATTTAAAATACAGTTTGTTAAGCGAGAATGTCAAAAGTGGACATATGATATGTAATTCTATTCAGAGTGTTTCATTTTCTATAAATATTATTTTCGAATAAAGTAAAAAAATACAGAGTGTGCCATTTAAAAATCAAAACTTGTAGTCATTTCCGGTGAAACAGGAAGTGAACAAAAACTATCGAATCCGTCTATCAATCCTGATTTATGTCATATACCAAGTCTCGTTATTTTATAAGAACTGAAAACATAAAAAAGTAATAGGGGTGAGCAACTTTTGAGACGCACCCGGTATATTTGAATTATTAATCACATTTTTATTTATTATTATCACTGAGAGTTAATATGTTTTTGGTGTATTAAAACTATCTTTTTATTAGAAAATTGTACTTACGATGTTCCAAAGGCATCATACATTGTTTCAGGAACCGTATGATTTGACACAAAAACTCTTGGGAGACTCATTTTGTCCGTTAAATCACTTCACTAAATTTTCTTAATATAAGAAAAGTTCGATGCGTTATGTTATAACCTAAAATAACATTTTAAAGTAATCATTATTTTAAATTTGGTATTAATATTTGGCGGTTATCTTATCTATTTTAAGAAATATAAAAAATCTTTTATTAAATAAATTTATAAGTACCTACTTTATTTGAATATAAGTATCATAAGCAGTTTCGATAGTTTTCACATGTTAAATCTTAATATTTGAGTTCTGTCTTATCTCTATAAAAAACTGAGCAAACATAATTAGCAATCTAAAAAGCGTGGCATTTTAATCGAATAAGCTTGAATAAGTATTTATTTTACAGATTGCAAATTTCATTACTTTTAGTTAAAATTTATAAGTATAAATTAACAGTTACAGCGCTTTCAGATGGTGCGAAGCGTCCGCGACTTCGAGCAAGTACCATGAGTTTACTTGGTACTGTACTGTTGGTACTAGTACCATGAGCAAGTACGCGCAGACGCTCGGTTCAGATGGAGCGGACCGTCCGGTCCGCGCGGATGTTTTTTCAAGATAGCCGTCGACAAACTCATCCGGACGGAGCATACGCGACCCATGTGAAATTGTTCATATAAACTCATGGTACTTGCTCGAAGTCGCTAACGGGCCGTCGCGGACGCTCCGCTCCATCTGAAAGCGCTGTTAGTATAGTATAGGAGCTGGCAAACATTGAGGTGAACGATATTTATCAAAATTTTCACCTACTTGGTCTAATTATACATGGTATAGACAAATTAAAATCGACCGTCTGCCGTTTCAAAGTGGCACCTTTAACTAGGGGGATGCAGTTAAAAAAGGGTGGTTTTAATATTTGGTGAACAATATTGATCAAAACTCATATTCACTCACTTAAAGAAACAACTTCAGAATGTGCCGAAACCACGTGAGCAGACGATTTATTTGACAGCTTAACCCTGGCAGACGCCTGTCAAAGTGGCATATTTTACGGTAAAGTGAACGACAATTATTACACATTAATTTTGGTGGATGTATTCCCCTATTAGTAGGTTAACTAAAAACCATATGGCAGACGAAATATTTGACAGCGTTTCTGTGGCAGACGCTGTCAAAGTGACAAGCTCACTCTTAGTAAACAATATTTATAATCGCTTAAATTGGTAAAATAACATAAAGTACAAGGGTATTTTTTAAATTTAAGAAAGCGGACGACCTATGTGACAGCTTAACTTTGGCAGACGCTTGTCAAAGTGACATATTTTACGATAAAGTGAACGAAAAGTATTACACATTAATTTTGATGTGTGTATTCCCTTATTAGTACATTAACTAAAAACCATATGGCAGACGAAATATTTAACAGCGTTTCTGTGGCAGACGCTGCCAAAGTGACAAGTTCACTCTTATTGATAAAAAATTAAAACTACTCAAATTGGTGAAGTAAATATTAAACAACTTTGGTAAATGACATTTAAACATTTTTATTGAAAAATTGGTTAGGTTTGGTGTAAAATAAAAGTAAAAGTAAAATAAATAATTATTCTTTTACTAACATAAAACAGGATTTTTAAACCTTAATAAAATCAGTCTCTCGTTTGTATTCATTAACAAAACCTAAGAATACTTCAACAAACCTAAAACTATTGTCAAGGATGGAATTATTCGATATATAAAATAACATATTTAATATTAATATATTTCGTAAATTAATAATTCGATTGAAAGGAAGTATAAAATAATTAAAGTTCATTGGCATTTACGCAACAAAAGTAAAGTTTTAAAAATCAAAGTTATAAGCATAATTGGCAATTGCGAAAATATTTCCTTTCAATACTACGAATTTATAAAATCATCAAATCAGCACTAACGCGGTCATCGCACCGGTCATCGCACCGATAGACCAATAATGCTGATTCTGATGATTCGACGTAACGAACCAATAAATACAAAATGTCACCTGTTGGGGGACACAGTGGACAGTCGATAGTCGATAGTAAGTTCGATAAGGTCGCGGTCGAGATTCCGGCATTGGCGTTACACTACCCTGACACTACCCCCCGAGCCAGTGCGGATGATGTTCGTCCATAAATATAATATGTAAGTACATTTAGTTTTATAATTATTGTATTATTCGTAGATTAATTAAATTGATTATTAAGTTAAATTGAAGTATTTATTATTTTTTGTTATGCCCCTAGTCATAACCCACAAAATGGGGTGTGATTATATGTGGTGGAGGCGCCGGTTTTTTATTAAGTAACAATTTCTTTACACATCCATATGTGGTGGATAATACTAAAACATACGAAATGAATAATTTTTAATAGCTTCGATAGCAACAAAGAAGCTCGCACTTTTATTTTACATTTACTGACTTAAATAATTATATATTAAAAAATGCTTGATTATTTGGTAGGACGGACTATTTTATTTATTTTAATTTATTGTATTAATAATAATTGGAGATGGCAAAATTTATATTAAGACTTAGGAATCTCTTATATTAGTTTTGTTTTACTTATTTTTTACCATTTATAAATTCAATGCGTAGGAACATTTTTTTTTATTAAATGTCCAGTATTTTTTACACTATTTAGATAGAAAATGCTGTCGAATCCTATTGTTTAATTTTTTCTTTACTGCATATGGTAATAATCACTGCATATGGTAATAATTTTTGTGAATGTTGAGAATTTTTATTATTGAGAATAATTTATTTATTTTTATTCTATAAGGACACACATAAAACGACATCCAGTATATTGATAGACAGTATATTTTAAATTATTTTTAGTGTTGCCATGATAAATATATAATGATAAATATAATTTTTAAATGAGAATTTTATTATTTCAGTTATTTAAACTGCAATAATTTAACCTGTTGGTTGAATATCATTATCAAGGATGACACTGACCTAGAAAACATTATTCTTGTTACGAATATTTTTAATTTTGAAATATGAGTGGTAAAGGAGGCGACCATATTTATTTGATTCATTTTACAAAAACTGCTGACTTAGTTAGAACTGCATTGTACGTCTGTGTGTGTTGAAAAATGTATTTCATTACATGATATACTGAGCGATAATTATTTTAATGATAGTTTAGAATTTATTTATTTTATTATTATTTAAATTGATTTTTTTAAAATATATTTATAATGTCTTTTGTAAAAGCACCTGTTCTACAGGAATTTATACCGGAAGCCACTTTTTGACCCTACAATCGACTGCCCAATTTCTTTTATTCGAGAATATGATAAAATAACTAATAAGAATGGCTGGAATTATGCTTTTAAGATAAAATATTTAGAATGTTACTTAGAAAACGCTGCTTTTATTGGTATAAGGAATATATTAATGACAAAAAATAATTTTAATAAAGTCTGAGCGATATCAAAAGATTTTATTTTAGAGTTTGAAGTGAAATATCACTACGCAAACTAAATCTAAATTCCGGTACACACGGAAACAGGGAAAATGAAGCTATAAATCTTATTATTACGATTTACTATCAATTGCATATGAAATATATGGTAAAAGTAAATTTTGAAATTTTTAAAGCTCAATTCGAATATGGTTTACATGAATCGTATAATTATCATTATTATCTTCTGCTTACTGAAAATATGAATTTCCAGAGTTTGAAAAATATAATCTATAACATAAGCGATTTAAAAGATATATTATTAGAATCCAAAACATCAGCATATTCCAGAAATTCTTATCATTCTCAAAATTCTAACATAAATAAAAGACAATCATAGCAAGTAAATTCAAATATCAGTCAGAGGCGCTATGATTTTCAATACGAATATTTTACTAATCATTTAGATTCGAACTTAAAGGGCAGAACTAGTTTTTATAAATAATAATAATAATAATAATTATGGTTCAGATAGAATAAACAATGCAGGTCAATCTAAGTACAGTAATTTTTCACAATCAACTAGGTCGTCAAATAATATATGTTGTGATAATCAGGATACTCTCCCATACGAAATGTATAGTAACCAGGAGGAAAATATTTTAATGATGTCAAAAGAGGATATTTTTAAAAAAGAGGATGATTTTGTAAATGACTATAAAGAGGAAACGTTGGATTTCCTCACTTTAGAAAATGCGCAGGCAGAGGAAGATGATAATACCCTCCCTGTAGCGTTGAAATATGCACAGGCAGAGGAAGACTATAATACCCTCCCTGTTGCTGGAGAATATTTGCAGGTAGAGGATGGGGATAATACCCTCCCTAGCAAAATAGAATGTACGAAAATAGAAAATATTCAGAATGAGCTCTTAGAAGTAGAATGCAATTCCTCAAGTTTGCCTATATTAAGTAGAGATAAGGCAAAAAATAGATTTATTTCCTCTGACAATATTCCTGGAAGAAGAAGAAAAAGACAGTTTCCTGAACCTCAATCGATAATTGAGTCAGAAAACATAAATGAAGAACTACCATTTACAAGAAAGCGAAAGGTTTTAGAATATAAACCTGAAACAGATAATACAATGCCATGGAAAGAGCATACATCGAGAAGAAGACATAGGACAAAGATAATATCTAGGAAGCGAAACGTCATGATGGCAAAGGATATTATTATCCACCCTAGCCACCCTCCCTGGAATTGCTGTAGATAGTCAAATTTTACAGTCAAAATTAAATGTAAAATGCGAAGAATAGGTACCCGAAAAAGGAAAACCGATAAAAGTAGAATTTAAGTTTACATTTTCGTTCTAATTATCTAGTCAAAAGTCTGAACATACACAAAATTTTTTTTAGATTTCTTAATTCAATATATAAAATAGGTAAAATCGAGTGATATATTTCTAATTTCTATATATACCATTAGCTGACACAGTAATTTTATGTGACAGAAGTATAAATAATTAAAAAAATCGTAATTTTAATCGTAATTATAATAGGTATAATCTCAGGTTTGAAGTAAAGTTTTATATTCAAAACCGTTATACCACAATTTATAGCAAAAATTAAATTTAGTAGATGAAACTAGGAAACGTAATTCAAATGATTTAAAGTTAAGCTGTGAAACATGATAACGATACGTCTCATGACATACTTTATGTGATAGTTTGCACTTTTTTATTCTTTTCTTTTATGTTTAATTATTTATAGTATTTGGAATCACTTTATAAAGTTAAAAGGCAAAATAATAGGCGTTTAAAAAAAATTTAAATAGATGTAATTTTAACAATGAAAATAAAAATATTAAACTCTCTTTGCGTATCTGAAAATCGAACATTTCATTATAATCTAGAGCCAAATGATAATCAGAATCTCCTATCTCTATCTCCTGGGGATAAAATAAATGCAACTATTGAATGCATACAAATAGAATAAGTATTGTGTATACAGTATTGGAAAGGCAACTCTGTATGCCCAAGTTAGTCTTCTTCAAAATAAAATCAAGATGGAATATTGAAATAATTGGAAAAAAGATATGTTTTTCTTAACATAAAATATTAATGATGTCTTTATTAATGACATGTATTATTGAGCCCCCTAGTGTGTAGGTTTTAAATTGATATTTAACCCTAACTGCGCGCAAACTCTAGGACAAATATCAATTTGAAACGAAAAGTATTGAACCACTATTAGAGTTGATTATTTAGCGCTTAATATAAAAATAAAAGAAATAAAGTAAATTATTATAAACCCAAATGTAGGTAGGGAGATAGAGGGCATACAAATTAGGTAGGAGTGTTCATAAATCCTACAAATTTGCAATGAAAATATAAGTTTATTGTTTGTTTACGCCCAATCATATAAAAACTTTATATTCTCTGCCGTCAAGAACAAAAAAAATGATATTCTTTGAACTAAGTTGAAAAATAAAATTAAATAAACAAACTTAAAATAGGATTAAGTTTGATATACTTTAAGAACTAGTTTATAAGACATAATAATTTAATACAATAAGCTGTAAGTAAGAGCACATATTTACTCTTTGTTCTCTTTATTTTTTCATGTAATTACTGGTCAAAACTGCCAATACCAAGCAACAAGTCAAGGAACACCACTGAGAAGAATCGACGTGGACCAAACCCCGAAGGAGAAAGAAGAACGTAGTACCACACCATCATGCCTATACGATGCAAACTGCCTACCCTTGTTTGAAGCTTTGTGAACAGTACACTATGGTACGCAGTCCGAAGCAAGTAGTCCAATTCAAAAATGGGTTCAGAACGTGCTGTCAAATTTGGTCTGGCGATTATAAGCAGCTACAGGAAGAGTTATTGTCTTGTCTAAAACTGCCCCTCTTCTTCGAAAGATGAATTCGACTCAATCCAGATGACAAACAAAAATCATACTGGAATTTTGTTTCCATTGTCAGCCCTACACCGATATCAAGAAACAACTCCCTAAGGACGCAAGTATTGAGAAATAGCTTACCAAAACAAAGAGCTTTTCAAAGTGCAGGGAACGGGAGGCATGTGTGCATTCGTTAGGTTTAGGGATGTGAAGGTGGATACTACAATCAAAACTTCAGTTTTCAGCCTCCGTGAGCAGCCGACGAGATTTGTGGGTGGGTGTTTTATGAACAGAAGTCAGTGCAAAGTATTGAAACTTAAAACTATATAGGTATTGTGCATTTCACGTTAGTGCCAGTATTAAAAGACATTTTTTTGTCTATATGTAAACGGCTAATCGCCATCCTTAAACTTATTAGAGAAGCTTTTTTTATATTTTTTTTTGTTAGTAATTTCTTTAAAAAACATTTTTTTTTAATTTTTTTAATATTGTATACTTAAAACATTTTTTATTATGAAACGTTAAGCACAATTTATTGCAATGTATAATAATTATTGTTAAAAAGTATAATTTCATAAATATTGAATTATCGCTGGGGTCCAGCTTTAGAGGTGCGGGGGAAGTGTCAAGGATGGAATTATTCGATATATAAAATAACATATTTAATATTAATATATTTCGTAAATTAATAATTCGATTGAAAGGAAATATAAAATAATTAAAGTTCATTGGCATTTACGCAACAAAAGTAAAGTTTTAAAAATCAAAGTTATAAGCATAATTGGCAATTGCGAAAATATTTCCTTTCAATATTACGAATTTATAAAATCATCAAATCAGCACTAACGCGGTCATCGCACCGGTCATCGCACCGATAGACCAATAATGCTGATTCGATGATTCGACGTAACGAACCAATAAATACAAAAATGTCACCTGTTGGGGGAACAGTGGACAGTCGATAGTCGATAGTAAGTTCGATAAGGTCGCGGTCGAGATTCCGGCATTGGCGTTACACTACCCTGACACTACCCCCGAGCCAGTGATGATGTTCGTCCATAAATATAATATGTAAGTACACATTTAGTTTTATAATTATTGTATTATTCGTAGATTAATTAAATTGATTATTAAGTTAAATTGAAGTATTTATTATTTGCTATGCCCCTAGTCATAACCCACAAAATGGGGTGTGACACTATTTTTAAAAAAATATATAACAAAGAATATATTCTATAAATGCGAATCTAGTTCCCCAAGTATTGTAAAAAAGCACATTTCTTAAAACTATAAAATACTTAGGATTTTAAAACATCGCAAAATCAGCCTCCCATTTTTATTATTTTACAAATAAGTAACCTAAATAAAAGAGAGAACTTCAACAAATCAACAATCCAGCATCATTCTAAAAAAACATTTCTTAAAACTATAAACAGGGATTTTTTAAAATATTGCAAGTCAGCCTCCCCATTTTTATTCTTTCACAAATAACCTTTCGTAACCTAAATAAGAGGGAGGGAACTTTAACAAATCTTAACGTATTTATCTAAACAAAAAATAAAACAAAAAATATATCCCCTACAAATGAATCTAGTTCAAACATTGTTTCCAAAAAAATATTTCTTAAACCTTAAAGCAGGATATGTAGTTATATCGAAGACTTAATAAGTTCCAAAAACTTGTTGCAAAATTTCAAAATACAAAATATGTCTTTATTTATACCTCTAAGAAATCACCCTCCTCGTCACTTACTTGATTCAATCAAAATTGCGTCGGCGTCCCCGTCGTCGTCACTTTCGTTAGTTAAATCAGATTTATGTAAAATATCACCAAGTTGAACGGTTGGTTGGTGCTTCGAATTTTTTGCAATAATACTGATTTGCAGGGGGGAAGGTTTTGAGCATTAAAATGTTACTTTAATAAAACTGGATTTTTTTCTGATATGCATCCATAAGTTTTAATAAAATATTCCATTCTGGCCTTATCTATATCCTTTAAATTTGGTTTTCAGTATAATTTGTAAACATAGCCTTCCAGAGAATTTAGTGTTTCCTGAGGGATGTCTTTAAATTTTTTTACTTTTGCTTTGACCCCAATGACGCAAAAGCAGCTTGAGTTTGATTGCTATATATTTTTTAATATTGCAAAAGGTTTCTTTTTTCCTTTGTCATAAAATGAGGCTTCGTAATCACAACCACTAAATGCATGGAATGCTGGTAGTGCTTGGCTAAGAGTTGATCCTAAAGAGCCCTGTATCTTTGTAAGATTAATATATCTTAACGAATTATTCGAAATTTGACCAGTTTCCATCCAAACAAGCTTATTTTCTTTTATAAATTGATCAACATGCGCTAATGCAATAACTGCAATATCTGTATCTGAAGTTCGTATAACCACAGATAACACATAATCCAGATGGCTCCTTACGTGTTAAAAATTGTCACCCTAATTTCACTCCAATTTGGAAAAATATTGGAGTGACGTTTGAATAATCTGAAATTTTTAGATTTCTTTTCTCACTTTTTTGGGAGGTTTTGCTTCTCTTGCACAGATGTCGCTTGCACTTCAGTTAAGGTGTGGTTGCCAAACGTTATATCGAAATATATTTCATTTTATGAATATATAAAATTAAAGGTATACCAAATTAAAAAATTATGTAATTTATAAACATGAAATAGATATGTTAAATTAATATATAAATATTTAACTTAATACGTTCATTATTATTTTATTAATTTATCGTCACACGTCATTTACCAGTTGCCTAATTACGAAAAGTTTCCATATGACATTAACCTCAAAAAATGATCTTTGAAAACAAACAACAACAACAGAGCAACAAATGAACAAATAACTACATAATGACTGAGAATGATAAGTGATAATAATAACTTTAATGATATGAAGGCACGATGAAGGTAATTATAAACATTATTTTGAGTTTGTTTAATAAAATATAGGATACAATATAACTAAGCAAAAATCAAACAGTTTTAGACAACCAATACAAGATTTAGAACTTGACATCGTGATAAACAAATTGTACATTCAGGAACCCGTTTAAATATTATAGGTAAGTAATATTTTCACAAAAAACTAAACATTTTAGCATAAAATCACAGGTAATATATAGAATATTACCTATGATAAAATGTTAAATACTGATGTATATTTATTCTAATCAACATTTAAATTTAAACTCAAAATTTTCATAAAAAAGAAAAATGATAATTTTTCGTAAATATAAAGTAAATAATATTACATATTTCAGGTTGATTGACGAATACTCTACAGATTGATTAGAGCCCATGATGATGCGAAGATAATTAATATCACCTAACTTCAAGAAACCAGCATAAAGAAGTTTACATTCATAACTCATCTAACCATTATAGGTAATAATTTACAAAATTAGCCATTTTTGATTATAATATTAAGGCACTTAGGGTACATTTTATCTTCTAGATCAGTAATGTCGTCATAATTTAAATGAACTCACAGATAGGCAATGGGGCACTGCACCGAAGCAGTATTACAAAATATGTGAAATAAAACTGTAATACAAATTGCTCTATAAAATTTAATAGAAATAAATTTATTTATAAAAAGTAAGTTATGAAGTTTATTTTTCCTAGGAAAAAAATAACATTTATATTTTGATCAATTTAAGAACATTACAGTTAAAAAAATATGTGTTAGAATAACATATTTTAATAAAATTGCAGCTTTTAATTTTTATACTTTGCTTTTATATCAATAAGAACTAACGTAAGGAACATCTTCATATTTATACTATGAAAACACATGCATATTTTTTTGATGTTTTAAACCAGTGAATGATGTTGAAATATACTACACCTATTATTCTTATTAACTAACTTTAATTACAAACTTACACATTATTGTCATTGGAAATAAATTAATTTTGGATATTCTATTTGTTTAGAAACTTTTTACCTATTGTAGTTTTTAAAACCTACTTGATTTAAAACAAAAAATGTCACCTGTTGTGACAAAATAAAGGTCTTTTTACTAGAAAACAATCTAGTGAGCTTTCTTAATAATACTTTATTTGATATACCGTATGATCGAAAAAAACGGCTAGTCAGCGATGGCTATGAAATGAAGATCGCTATCATTTTAAATGTATTTATATGGGAAATGTCATCGATTGCCATTTCCCCAGCCAACTGGACGCTTTTTTTTTCGATCATATGAATACTGATGTATTCCCATCTGTTAATCTTTTATTTTAAGGAAGATTTAGGAAGGGTAGCTTAAAAAACATGTTTGCCAATCAATTATCTTTATATATGTCGTTTGTAAAAATATTTTACAGTAGTAGAAAATAAAATTGTTTTTTAAGGCGAACAGCTTCTTTGCTAAAATATTTTTTGGTCCCAATACATAATGATTTACATTTTTTAACTTCAAATAATGAATTTAATGGAAAATTGCAAGTCATAAAAAACGTTCTAAATATACAAATCTTATCCATTTTTTTCCATATCGTTGCTCCAGTTTTTTTGTCAAATTAACGAATATTAGAAATAGTTTATTTCAACCCCCTTCAGCTTATTTTAAAAAATGTTGACAAATAACAAAGAATACACCCCTTAAAGTTTCGCATTTGTCTTGATATACTCTGTATAAGACAACAGTAAATAACTTGTAATATAACTTCGAAATATAAATTTGAAATTAAAATAATGATTTGTTTATAAGTGATTTACGTTTTATTAATTTTGATTTTTTTCTTAAATTTAATTTAAAAGTGATTTACGTTATTTATTAATTGAAACGTTTAAAAATTTGAATATACGTTCAAAATTTTTTACAATAAATTTGTTTATGATAAATAATTTTTTATAATAAAAATATGACCGAATTTTCTGAAAGTTTGCCAAATTTGTACATATAAAAACCTATAGCTTTACCTTTTCACTTATCACAGAAAATCTCTATTCCTTCCTTATCACAGAATAATACAGGAACGAACCATATGCGACAAAGATAGAAGATTTAGATATGTCGTTACTGTTTTTTGTTTTAATGGATATTTTAAAAAGCCGGGTAATATATGGTAATCTGTGATGGTAATATATCATATACCTTTGACTGTCTTTGATTACAACTGTGTGATTAGTGATAATTATTATTAAAATGTCTGGTAATAAGTGTCAATTTTACAATTGTGAGATTTTCGGAAATCAGGTGTACATGTTTAAGTTTCATGCGTCAAGAGATCCTAATTTATGTACAAAGTGGATAGAAAATTGTGAGTTCATTCATATAGAATTTTTTTTGCACATTTTGTATGTAAAAAATACGGCGTTAAGTTACCTTAGAAATGGTGATGGATGGCTTTTTACCATATACTGTATGATCGAAAAAAAAACGGCGTCAGCGATGGCTATGAAATGAAGATTGCTGTCATTTGATATGTAAAATTTTATAAATCAATCGTCATTTCCAAACCAATCGGACGCCGTTTTTTTCTCGATCGTAGGGGTATAATTTAAATACATTAAGAGTTGTCCATCGTTATATTTCTATATCTATGCAAAGTTTACGATGGATAAATCAAGTAATATTATGTGGATACAAATTATAAATGAATCAGTGAATATAAACTGTTATAAATTATAAGTAGGTAATGCAGTTAGTGAATATACCGTACGATAGAAAAAAAAGGCATGGGAGTGGACTTGAAATGAAGATCGCTGTCGTTTAATAGGTATGTAAAATTATATGATAAATCTTATCGATTGTCACTTCCAAATCAACATGACATGCATCTGTACATCATTAATCAAACGACTAGAGTTTCCTTGGAAATCCCGAACTCCCAAGATCTTCGGCAGCGTGTATGTTTATCTCCGAAATCCTGATATTAAATTCTGGGATCCCGAAAATCCCATAAAATTTAAATGTCCAATCTAAAATGGACTGGACTTTATACACCTTTCTAAAGATCAACAAAACAAAGTAAAATTCATCATTTAGTAAGTAAGTAAAAAATCAGCAGCTTACTGGTGACAATAGTTTGGCTTGGCTTTGGTTTGGCCGAGTTTTGTTAACAACAGTCGAAGTCTCAGTTTTTTATTTGATATATGTTAATCAAATAAAAAAGCCCAGACTAGATAAAAATCAGGGAGCCAACTAACAGAATCCATACTCACTCCTCTCTGATGTAGATGTAAAGTTTCATTTTCGGAAAATTTCTTAGATTTTTTTTGTTTCAACTGACGAACTGACACAAAATGATAACTAGTTGCTAAAGTTGAACTAATTTGACAGCTATGTTGAAGTAACGTCAGACATATCACAGCCACCCTAGATTTTATCAAATAATAAAGATCTATTCACACTAAATCAGTTAGAAATGAAAATATCTAAGAAAATCTTTTTGTTTGAGGTGTAGGCCGGCAACCTTTAGCATTAGTATTTGGAAGTGACATGAATTTCCCATTGAATATACGGAATAATATTCTGGGTGATTCAATTAAACTAAAGGAGTTATACATGGGTGGGTATTACTAAAGGAGATACAGGTTATACCAATGTTCAGCATTAATTTTGCCCCACCCTGTATAACTTTATGGGTCAGGTTTTAATTTGATTTAAAGTGCAATAGAGTAAATTCAATTTAGGTAGTTTTTCTTAAAATTTAAAAAATTGTTCTTCAAAATCTTAAGTAAGTCTGAAACCTTACATTTTAGTCATATACTTCCCTAATAAAACACACACCTTTATTTTTCTCTTAGAATCTAAAATTAATTAATAAAGGGGTATTCCGTTACAAAAAACACAAATTTGATGTGTAACTTTTTTTGGGGACACCCTGTAGAACTCTCTATATTTTTAAACGTACGCAGAATTAACTTACATATATGCTCAAATTTCATTTCAATACGAACTGGTCGTTCTCCTTGGAGCCTCCGAGTCGTAAGGAGAGGCGCCACCCTGTATAATTCTTTTTATATAGTTGCACTTTAATAAATTGTTAGTTAAAACCTTAGATTAACAATAGAAAGTTAAAACTAACAGTCCTACGAGTGTGGAATTTTGTACAGGTGGATTTTTGGACATTCATCTCCTAAGAGAGAGTGAAATAAGGGATGAAAATTTGTACAAACATTTGTTAAAATCGGGTTTAGAAGTATGAAATTCTGTTTGTTCCTTTTATGTAACGTAATTTAGCAATAACAAGCAATTTTTTTTCAGAACGTCCACACCTCATTTCACCCCCGTTAGAGGGCGAATTTCCAAAAAATTGTTCCTGAGTGCTAAATTACGTTACATAAGGAACGTCTGCGCAAAATTTCATACTTCCAAAACCGATTTTAATGAATTTTTGTACAAATTTTCATCCCTTAATTCTTATGGGGCGAATGCCTAAAATTCGCTTCTGAGTACTCACTTTCATCATCACTTGAGGAACCTCTGTGCAAATTTTCATACTTCTAGGACAGATTTTTTTCAGAAAGTTCACCCCTCATTTCACCCCCTTAGAGGCAAAATTTCCTAAAATTGCCTCTTAGTGCTAAATTAAGTTACATAAGGAACGTCTACGCAGAATTTCATACTTCTAAAACCGATTTTAACAAATTTTTATACCAATTTTCATCCCTTATTTCTTAGGGGGATGAATGTCCAAAATTGCTTCCGAGTACTCACTTTCGTCACTTAATTAACAATTTCCAAATTTCAAACTCCTCGGACTAATTTTTAAAAAGTATGCAAAAATTTCACCCCCAGTTTCACCCCTTAGTAGAAGAATTTCCTAAAATCGCTTTGTATAATCGAACTGTTAAGTTACGCTACTTAAGGCACCTCTGTGCAAAATTTCGTAGTCCTAGGACATGCTTTTTTGTATACAAAAGTACCCCTCATATCACCCCCTTAACGAGCTAATTTCCAAAATTGCCCCTTAGTGTTCAATTACGTCAGTCAAGGAGCACTCGTGAAAAATTTCATACTCTTAAACCAGATTTTAACAAATTTTTATGCAGCTTTTCATCCCTAATTTCACCCCCTTAGCGGTCGAATTTTCAAAAATCCCTTCTTAGTGCTCATTTATATCACTTAAGGAACCTATGTGCCAAAATTTTATTTATTACTATATAGATAACCTTTACCCTTATTTTCAGCTAATGAATATTAGAGACAAATAATAATAAAAATAAAATCTAAATTATAAATTTCATGGCTATAAATAGTATATATATGCATCTAGAAATTCTGACTTTCAAACATCCTACTGCGTGACTATTTTCATATCCAATTGTCTAGTATTAAAGTCCGAATATACATTTTCCCTGGGTTTGACCGGGAATTTCCTTATAAATGTGAACAACCGGCTACGTGGCTTCACATCGCGTGGCCGTGGTGTGGCTCCAAATTCGTTCGTTTTAAAAATATTATTAGATTTGGCTATAGGCGCCCTCTGTGTCATTAATAGGGAACTGTCTCATCGAAAACATGCTGTTCCGTAAGCAATGGCCATCTGGATTATGTGTTATCTGTGGTATAACTATATTTTTGCAAACAGTTTTTGTTATATGAAACAACATTTTAGTATCGGCCTCTTCATGCTCACAATAGTATTCTTGTGCTATTTCCTTAATAACATGTTCGTTTTTCTGATAAAATTTATAGCAATGATTATCAATTGTTACATAATATGTAACTATATTATATAGATTTTATCATAATTATAGGGTAATAACAGTTATTTTTTCCACTCTTCAACAAGATATGCCACAAGCGCTCCTTTTTGAAGTTATCCTGCCTCAAAGATGCTAAGAAATTAGAAGGCCGTTTTTTGGTTAGGTCCATTGATAACAAAGTTTTCTTCTCGAAAAACTGAGGTAGCTCTTCGGTCCCGTTCAATATCTTTCAAAGAAGGTGTTACGATTTTATCAAAAACCTCGTCCAAAAACTAAATGCAGCTCATTTCCTTCTTGTAAATCACACAATTTAGCTAAAAAAACAAATCTAGCTAGAGCCTGAAATGTTGTAGGAGGTTCCTTTGAGGAGATGTAAAAAAGAATTCGTCAACAATACTGAACCAATCAAAGGCGGATCTTCAGGACTGTATCAAAGCTTTCTATAATGTGTAATAGATTTGCTTTATTTGTCTGGCGTCAAAGGGTAACTAAGAACCAGCTCAAGATCGATTTTATTATCAATTGAAAGCAATAACATCCTGCTAAATAAGTCTTCTTTCCAGTTTTAATTCACAAAATGGAATTTTTTGACGAAGCGTATATTTTACCCCCCTTCGTTTGCGAAGGTTTTGATTTGAATTTTTTTGATCGGCTTAAATCTCATGATGTCGATGGCACATTCTTCTACAAATTTAGAGCGATAAATTATTTCCATTTTCTAAAAATATTTAACAAAAACTCTTCAGTCTTTTATGTCAGCAGCTTTTCCGGTTGCAATGTTAAAGAGATGGTCGCTATCAAAATTTTAAAACAACCATTCATAAATTCTCTCTTAAAGTTGGGATATTTATTTTTCGAATTTCAGAAGATTGAAACTTTATTGTCCACCTAGAATAATTAGGCTGATTAAATACAAAGAAAATAGATTATATTTTTAAATAAAATCAATCTATATGGCTTCCAAAATCATTAAGTCCTAATGCTTCTGGAAAAGCCAAAAAATTCAGTATGAGATGGCTATAGGTATATCAAATTGCGCTGCTTTTCCATATTTACAATTTAAAGTTTCTCCACAGTGTTTATTGTATTGTTCTAAAAAGATACGCAGTTGTGGTGAGAAATTTTCACGGTTATTTATTGTTTTCTTGAATGTCGTCAAGTTGATCAATAATTTCATCAGATATAATATTGTCTCTAAACCATGGTTGGATACTGAATGAAAATAAATTCGATATATTGTGGTTTGAAGGGCCTCAAACGCCCGTTCAACTTGGTGATATTTTGCATAAATCTGATTTAACTAACCAAACTGATGAGGACGGGGACGCCGACGCAATATTGGTTGAATTAAGTGACGACAATGGTGATATCTTAGATAACGACTTATTTTGTATTTTGAAATTTTTCAACAAGTTTTTGGGAACTTATTAGTCTTTGATAGGAAATAAATTCGATATATTATAGTTTGAAGGGCATCAAACGCCCGTTCAACTTGGTGATATTTTACATAAATCTGATTTAACTAACGAAAGTGACGACGACGGGGACGCCGACGCAATTTTGATTGAATCAAGTAAGTGACGAGGAGGGTGATTTCTTAGAGGTATAAATAAAGACATATTTTGTATTTTGAAATTTTGCAACAAGTTTTTGGGAACTTATTAGTCTTCGATATAACTACATATCCCGCTTTAAGGTTTTAAGAAATATTTTTTTGGAAACGATGTTTGAACTAGATTCATTGGTAGGTGATATTTTTTTTGTTTTATTTTTGTTTAGATAAATACGTTAAGATTTATTAAAGTTCTCCCCCTCTTATTTAGGTTACTTATTTGTGAAAGAATAATAATGGGAGGCTGATTTGCAATATTTTAAAATCCTGTTTTATAGTTTTAAGAAATATTTTTTAGAATGATGCTGGATTGTTGATTTGTTGAAGTTCTCTCTCTTATTTAGGTTACTTATTTTATAGTTTTAAGAATTTTTTTTTTACAATACTTGGGGAACTAGATTCGCATTTATAGAATATATTCTTTGTTATATATTTTTTTAATAATAGTTTTAGGTTTGTTGAAGTATTCTTAGGTTTTGTTAACGAATACAAACGAGAGACTGATTTTATTAAGGTTTAAAAATCCTGTTTTATGTTAGTTAAAGAATAATTATTTATTTTACTTTTTTACTTTTATTTTACACCAAACCTAACCAATTTTTCAATAAAAAAATGTTTGTATATCATTTACCTCAAAGATTTGTTTAATATTTAGTTCACCAATTTGAGTAATTTCAATTTTTATCAATAAGAGTGAACTTGAATACTTTGACAGCGTCTGCCACAGAAACGCTGTCAAATATTTCGTCTCTGCCATATGGTTTTTAGTTAACGTACTAATAAGGGAATACACACAAAATTAATGTGTAATACTTTTCGTTCACTTTATCGTAAAATATGTCACTTCTTGACAAGGGTCTGCCAAAGTTAAGCTGTCACATAGGTCGTCTGCTTTCTTAAATTTAAAATATACCTTTGTACTTTATGTTATTTTACCAATTTAAGCGATTATAAATATTGTTTACTAAGAGTGAGCTTGTCACTTTGACAGCGTCTGCCACATAAACGCTGTCAAATATTTCGTCTGCCATATGGTTTTTAGTTAACCTACTAATAGGGGAATACATCCACCAAAATTAATGTGTAATAATTGTCGTTCACTTTACCGTAAAATATGCCACTTTGACAAGCGTCTGCCAGGGTTAAGCTGTCAAATAAATCGTCTGCTAACGTGATTTCGGCAAATTCTTAAGTTGTTTTTTTAAGTGAGTGAATATGAGTTTTGATCAATATTGTTCACCAAATCTTAAAACCACACTTTTTTAACTGCATCCCCCTAGTTAAAGCTGCCACTTTGAAACGGCAGACGGTCGATTTTAATTTGTCTATACCATGTATAATTAGACCATGTAGGTGAAAATTTTGATAAACATCGTTCACCTCAATATTTGCCAGTTCCTATACTAATAGTTGTAGATGTTATTAAAGGCATGTTCGGTCTTCCGGTATAACGTGCAAAGCTGATTGTGTTCTCCTACTCTAGGTACCGTATGATCGAAAAAAAAACTGTGTCAGCGATGGCTATGAAATGAAGATCGCTGCCATTTTATATGTAATAATATAAAAATATGTTATATGGGGAATGTAATATGTAATCGATGTTCATTTCCAATAAGCCAACTGGACGCCGTTTTTTTCACTCATTCAGATTTAAAAAAAATCACAGGTTCTCCATAAACGTCCAAATGTACCATTGCGATCAAAAAAAAGTAGTACAAGAATTAGTAGTCCCAGATAGAACTCCTGGTCTATAAGGATATCGAGAAGTGGATATCGTCGAACAATACATTTATGCCACCTAACTTTTTAGGCATTACCATGAATTTGGTAATAATTGGTAGGTATACGTGGCGAAATAATAGTATAAAAAATTTACCTACCTTTTAAAAATGGGCAATTTTTCAAGTTTTAAAAATATTTTATTACAGACCAACAGATTAAAACATATTTTGTTGTACTACTTTTTTTATCGCAGTGGTACGTACCATGGCCATTAATCACCCCGTATACAGTCCGATATTGTTGCAGAAATGCAATTCAAATAGGCAATAGGTAAACCAAGACAAATTTACTTACCTAATTTACTAGTACTTACATGGCATAATATCCCTTTCTTAATTTATATAAGTTATTTAGTTATTAAATAAAATTCTTTTGTATATGTATCTTTTCACTTTTCTACTCAAGATATAAAATATATTATCATCTAAGTTAAGGGCATTTATCTCCATACACATGATTTTAATCGAAGTTTAATTGAAGTATTTTTTTATTCTTTGCCGTTATCAACACATAAAGAAGAAAATACATTACCGTTTTAGTAATATATGCATGCATTGTTACGTAGAAAACTACTAAAAATACTATCCATTGATAACTTTTTCAGCATACCTTTATATCATGGTTTAGTTGATCTTGCTTCTTGTTTAATTGATATCGGTACTATGAATATCATGTGCAAACCAAACCAAACTCGACATGTCTAGGCACTTTGCACGAACATAATAATTCCAAAGGATGTAATACACCGATATGATACTCTGTGATTTGAGGAAGAAATCTATAACACCATAACTAAATCACAGACTAAATACTGTCTTAAAACGGTTGGACCATGATCACCTTAGATTTTTAATATTTTAATGGATCCTATTAGATACTTTGAAATAATCTTTATACAACACGTTAGCCTATTTCATTTTGGTTTGTCAACCAGTCTATAAATAAAAAAACTCAAAATAATTTTACCTCGTTTACTAAAATTTTATCATGTGAGTTCTATATATTTTTAAAAATGCTATTTTTCCACGGCTCATAAATACTTAAATTAACTAGTTTTGTATGGCAATCGCTTCTTTGATTTTTAATGTATATAACATTAATAAACATAAAATAAGTAAAAATTAAAAACAAATTAAATAATAATCATACAGAAAGTTTCAGACTTTTTGATTTTATCTCATTAAATATTTGTTAGGTAGTAATTATTAATTTTGACGTTTAACTTGATATCTCATTTTAAGAGAATGTCAACAATTAAGACGTATTTGTTAAAAAAAAACAAAGTGTTCTTGAATAGTTGTATTTAGATATTTTAAATAGTTTTTTATTTATTCTTTGTGTTTTAGCTTCCGTTAAGTATTGTTTTGTCCGTTAGGCAAATTTGTTTATTAGTAAATCACCGGGAGCCTGGATAGAAACCTAAGCAAAGGAATAGTTTTGACCGAACACTATTAAAAGATGACACCGTCAATGAAAGGATCAGTACTGATATAAATGAAAGTCTAAAAGAAATTGTCATAACCGAAGATGGAGTTGAAGTTGCCTGGAATAAAATAAAAGAACCGATAGTAAAAATTTGCAAACACAATCTCAAAGCAGCAACACCAATTAAAAGAAAACCTTGGATGACCAACGATATTTTGGAAATAATGGAGAAACGCCGAAAGGTTAAAAAGAGAAATTATGAAGAATACAGAAGGCTACATAGAATAATACGTCAGAAAATTCGAGAAGCAAAGGTTTGGTTTGGTTTTATCATCTAATAGAACAATGTAGTAAAACAGAAGATTGTGAGCAGGAATATTTAAAAGAAGGAAAGCGGAGCAGATCTACGACAAGCAAAGAAAACTTATTTTCGATATTGAAGAAAAGGTGGAAGAATGGGAGAGATACCTAACCGATCTCTTCTACGCCGACAGGGCAGATAGTCCTCATAACACATGAGTGCTATAACGCTATCTAAGGATAAGGAAGCAACTGGACCCGATGAGATACTTTACAAACTTATTTATGTTACGTCATCGGTCCACCAGCTACGCTTCTCGAAATTATCTCATCGCAAGCACGTACGACTGAAATGTCGACCACATCAGTTTTTTGTTAAGTGGAAATAAAGAACTCTAAGCTTTTCATTTTTATATTTAGATTTGACTGTACCACCGTTGCATTAACATCTTTTTAAAATTATAAACTGATTTCGTTTAAAAAATGCTGTTTTTTTATTTAATTTAACCTGTTCCAAAACTGGCGCAGTCGGTAGGATTATTCCGGAGAGACCATAACGCTGATCTCGTTTGATTTTACCTCAATTAACCGGAATCACCTGAATTTTTCCAAAAAATCTGCTCGCTTTCGTGAACACGCACCCTTAGCCGTAAACAAGTGGAATTTGGGTACCCTGTGGGAAGAAGCATTCTTAGTCTCAAGTTTGGAATTTGGAGTGCACCGAAGATCCCCTGGAACATACCCCTACACTGAACCAAAAGTCGACATAAATACAATGAAAAAGTTCATTAATATAATGAATTAAATCATTAATTTTGGGCCGATGAACGATTTCATTGGCACAATGAAAAGTAATTCATTAACTCTATGAATTTTAAGTTCATTAAGTCAATGAACGGTGTTAATTAATTTGAAGAACACATTCATTGGTACAATGAACATATTTCATTAATACAATGAAATAATTTCATTGTATTAATGAACCGTTATCATTAATACAATGAAATAATTTCATAAACTATTTAGTTATACATTTAAAAGTCGACACTATTAGTAACTCTTGTTATACCGTATAATCGATGATGAAGATCGTTGTCATTGATATGAAATGTCATTGATAGTCATTTCCCAGCCAACTACCTAAAATAATTCTACTATAAATAGATTTCCATTTGAACAAGCCCTTAGCTACAAAGGTAACAAAATTACTAATAGTGCCGACTTACTTACGAGCACAGTAAATTATTCCATTAGGGATTATTAATAAAAAACAAGTGCAATAAACTAATAATAATTTATTAAACTCGATATAGCATATATACAAATTAAAAATTAAAAATATCGAATCGACGAAGAGAATAGTAATGTTATTATTAAATTTAGGGTAAATTATATAATAAGAAAATTAATTTACCAGTCGATATCCTGAGGGATTTCTATAAAAATGACCATTTCTTTATTATATTAGCTGTATTCTTAGACTTGATAACGTCTAGACGAATTTGTAACAGGCTTTCCAAGTCGCATCAAGTGGGTCCGATGTTAAATTGTCGAATTTGAGGGCTTGAAGGCAGGTCTCAACATCTTCTTCCGGTTCTAAAAGACGTATATCAAAATAATTAAAACGCCAAATATTAAAAGAACATTCGAATTTACCATAATCAGTTCCATGCCTCGACTTGTTACTATGTTTTTCTTCTTTTTGTTTTTTATCTTCTGAAACATATTTGGAAACCGCTGTTTTAATGAATACCCACACCAAAGATCTCAAACAGCGGAATTTGATTTGACAACACAACAAATTAACTACAATACGATAGGACTTTTATTTAAAATATTTAAAATATTGAAGAGAACACTTACCGTTCTAATGAAACTAAAGCCTCACTGAATAACTCAACCACACAGACGTTATTAAAGTGCCAAAGTAACCGATCAACATGGCGGACATTTAAGCCCTAATATTTTATTCATGATATTAATAACCGCGTACATTAATATAATGTAGTGTGTTTGTTGTATTAATAACATTGTTCATTGTCACAATGTACAACTCATTAATCAATGATTTTGTACATTAATATAATGAATATGTGTTTATTAAAGTTTCAGCATTAAAATAAAGAAAGCGTTCATTGGAACAAGGAACACGTTCATTACATAAATGAAAATCTTACATTAATTTAATAACCATATTTTCATTATATTGATGAAATTAGATTCATAGTATTAATAAATCGGACATCGATCTATGATTAACAAATCATTATATTAATGAAAAAAATCATTGTCCCAATGAAACAACAGTTAATAATCAATGTTCATTAATATTATGAACAATATTTTTTTCAGTGTAGCCTGCGTCTACTGGAATTTGAGCCTTGCTGTTAAACCTTGGACAAGTGGAATTTGGGACCCTATTGAAGACAAGCATCCTTAGCCAGTACAGGAATCTGGAGCGCATCGAAGTCTTCCTGGAACGTCCCCTAGCCTGCGTCTACTGGAATCTGGACAAGAAAGGTGGAGCGAGAAGTCACACTGGTCACAGTCATTTCTCACACAGGAGTTAAATTGTGGGTAAGTCTTATTGCCTAATTCTTTTTTTTTATATAATATTTTTTTTTTTAATTTTTTGAAAATAATTTGCATAAGTTATACCACCAACTTACTTTAAAATGGAATCAAATACATCTACTACTAGTAGCACCACTGTACCAACTCGTCAAGCAACACCAACTCCTTTTACAGTAAATTCAGATAAAGCTATCCGATTAATTAATACTTTCGATGTTAATCGTTCTAAGCTATATAATTTTATAGACTCTGTAGATTTTGTTTTTTCAAAATTGGACCGATGACGTAACATTTATTCAGATGCAGCTCTAAACAACTTAACTGATTTTTTTTTAACAAGATATATATCCAAGACAGCATCTCCCAAAAAGCATAAAGACCAGAAAGCTGGAATACTTTGGACATCTTATGAGACAGGAGAAGTACCAGCTATATATTGCAGAACACCATGCAAGGCAAAATGGAAGGGAGACGCTCAGCTGGAAGAAAAAGGATGTTCTGACTCAAGAACTTGCAGGAGAGGTACAGAGTAAATACCAACACGCTATTTAGAAGAGCTGTGAACAAAATACAAGTGTCATTGATGGTAGCGAACGTTCTTCGAGGATAGGGCACATAAAAAAGAAGGAGATTAAGAAATGTTTATTTCATGAAATGGCCAAGGCCAAAAGTAAGCATCGACATTGGCATCTATGAGAATAAAGGAAAGTAATTCATTAGAGTTTTACAGGTGTGATCATTTCCTCTCCGCGTAATGCTCGTAGAATATTCTTAGCGGTCAGTTCTGCCATTGCATTTCGTGTGTTGTTTGTGGCACTACCAATATGGGGAGTCAGAACTGAAAAATTAAAAATAATTTAAATTAAATTAAAAAATAACAAAATAAAAATAAAACCTTTAGTATTAAAATTGTATTACGCCATTTAACTCGAATAGCCAAAAAAAATATTTCGCAGAGCATAAACTAGTCATAAATAAGCAACTCAAAAGGTTATAAAATTACTAGCTGACCCGGCAAAGGTTGTTTTGCTATACAAGGTGTTTCAAAACAAATGCGAAAAAATTCAGGGGGTGATTTCTTGTTCAAAATAAAGGGTGGTTTGCTTTATAAACGTTGGGTCAAAAGTCAACCATAGTGGGCAGCTGTAATTTTTTTAGGAAAAAATCTAGTCGGCCGCTGTCACTTTTTAGGATGTTTCTAATATTGTTTTATTTGACATTAACCTACTGCAATACGTTATTATCTAGATTATTATTATTATCATTATTATCACTAGATTCTTAATCTAAAAATATTTTTAGTTCTGACATGTAATGCTTTACATTTTATTTTTTAATTTCAAATCGGTGAGTTTTATAAAAAAAAATACAAGAGATAATAAAAAAGTTTCTAAACAAACTAAACTATCCAAATTTATTTTTTTGCATGTGTTTGATAAGATTTTTCTTTAAATTTCGTTAACAAGAATGATAGGGGTAGTTTATTTCAACCTCTTCCACTCATTTTAAAAAGTGAAAAAAATTAGCAAGAAAGTGTTTTCATAACAGTAATGCTTCCATAAATTTCATTAGTCTATCTCTTTTCGTTTTCAAGATAAAAAATAAGAACATTATTTTTCCGCCATCTTTGTACCGCGATATCTCCCTAATGGTTGACTTTTCACCCAACGTTTATGAAGCAAACTACCCTTTATTTTGAACAAGGAATCACCCCCTGAAGTTTTTCGCATTTGTTTTGAAACACCCTGTATAAATGTATTTTATGGAACAAGAGTCATTTTTATTCACGGGGTTCAAAATTATTGAATTACTAAAATCGCTATTAAAAAATAGAGCTTGATGATGGAAGGGTGAAAGTTTAGGGTTGTATGTACTTTTTAATGGCTCATTATAAAAAAATAAAAATAAAAAATTTTGTCGAGAAAATAAATAAAATTGGGTTGGACCAATGACATCGAAATAAATTAGACCCGGCGACTTACATTTTGGCGAAATCCATCATTGCCTTAGAAAATTGCATGTATGCCAAATTTCCACTACCGGCCGCATTTAAAATGAAATCTTACCTACGTATACGTACGGGGATAGCTAACCCACATTGTAAACCAGTAATTCCATAATTCCAAATAAGATTACGTCGTAGAATATTTTAAACCGATAATAATTAAAGGTAGTAAAGTTAATAAGTAAAGTTTAAATCTTCTGTAATTATAATTTTAGAAATTAAAATTTAACATAAAACAATCGACAACGTCGCAAGCGCCAGCTGATGCCGAAAACGTACTTTACTATCTTCACTCCTAGAATTTAGGCAGCCAACAAAAACATCCAGTTCGAATTCGTTCATAAATTGCTCTACGGCGTTGCCAATGTGTTGTAGTTTTTCGAAATGTTTTACGAGGTGATTTCCAGATATTTAGTGTTTTGTGGTATTGTTTTAGTGATTTTTATTGATAAACAATAAGACAATGGTGCGAACTTGCTTATTTTGCAAAAATGAGACGATTTAAACCTAGAAGTTTTCATTTCGAAGGTGAGTAGGCTATGTTACATCAGTGCGGTGCCGAAAGGTAAAATAGAAAAATCTTTGGAAATGTAGTAATCACACAGTTTTTGGAATGTACCGTTATAAGTAATGAATTACATTAAGTTAGTTTCGTCACGTTTGGTTTATTGAATATTTTGCTCATAATTTTTAATTATTAAAACCAAGTATACAAATACCAAGTATACAAATACGTTAATTTGTTGAAAATATATAAAGTGCCACAGTTATGAAAAATGTTCATAAGCGAAATACCATATGATCGAAAAAAAAAACGGCGTCAGCGATAGCTGTAAAAGAAATGAAGATCGCTGTCATTTTTGTACAATGTAAAATTATATGAGGGAATGTCATCGTGTTCATTTCTAAACCAACTGGAGGCCTTTTTTTTTCTATCATACTGATTGTTATTAGGATTTTTAGTTGTTAAAGATGATTTTTTAAGTGTAAAAATCAAAATAGATTTATATAATGATTGAAAAAAGTTAGGGAAGAGTACGTTGGATATTACATACTAAATACCGAATGATCGAAAAAAAAACGGTATCGAAGATTGCTGAATAACAATCAATATATTTTTTGGCGAGGTCTATTTCTAGATGTCATTTAATTAAAAATTAACATCAAAAACTAATACTAATTATAGAAAAATTATAAAAAGGATAGAACGTTTCAGAAACACAAACCGATATCAAAAAAAAAATTTCAAATTTATACTACACCATTTAAAGTAATACAACCTTAAAGGCCTATTACTGCTGGTAAGTGCCATTAAAATAAACAAGTAGGGGTCATGACATATCACCTCGCCAAAATTATCACTGATTGTCATTTTTACGCCGTTTCTTTTTCGATGGTATAATGTTTGTGGTAATAGAGCAATGTATTTTTGTTTTGTTTATTAATGCTATAAAAAATTATATAGTTTAAAAAGATGAATGCATCTTTGTTTGATATGTTTTAAAGCATTACTTATTTTTTGTTTGGTAACTTCTAATGAAAAGTTAATTATTTATTCAGTACAAGGTCCCGATTATCCGCGAAGAAACTGTTCCAGAAATAAGTAAATATTTTAGAAATTTTCTTTTGTTTAACAAAGATCTTTATTATTGTTGCTATATAGTAATATTTTTATACCTAATATAAAATTGTAATTAGTCACGACAGTTTTAAAATATTCTCATTTTCCACCGTTGCTTCAAGCAAAATAATAACCATTAATTCACATAAATGTTTTATAAAAGTCGTCGTCGGCTCGTATTCATTGAATGCTTGATGGATTATATTACTACTGGAGCAATTTACAGACTTTATACTATGGAAATGTGCATATCATAATATTTCAATTAGTTATTTTCAATTTATTGGAGTACAGAAGTAGTCATTTTCAAAATTTGAAGAGCCATCGAGCACAACAATATATCGTATCCAAAAATCATACCGTATGATCGAATAAAAACGGCGTCAACGATGGCTACGAAATGAAGATCGCTGTCATTTTATATGTAAAATTATATGGGAAATGTCATCGATCGTCATTTCCAAGCCAACTGGACGCCGCTTTTTTTCCCGGTATTTACGCGGATATAATATTAAATTATATTACAATCAAAGTAACTACTGTGACACACTTTCTCAAGATCTCTGAACAGCGTTGCCATTCTCACGGGAATCCTTCATGACTGCGATCAGCCCGTCTTGTTCCCACTCGCATAGAGCAAGAAACGAATGTCTGATTCTGATCTTCTCCTTTTTATGAATGAAATGCCGGGTCTACTTTATTTAGAGGTCATTGGGTTGGACCACCTTTATCTCTTAGGGTGGCTGCAACGACTTCCCGTAATCCTGCGGTTAAAAGATACCAGCTGGTTTTTATATATAAAAATCAATTGTTTTGTTTTAACAGCAAGATTACAGAAGATTAGGAGTATAAGAAATAGATAACAACCTATTCTCAGATCTACTGAATAAATATATAAAATTTTATCAAAATCGATCAAGCCGTTTCGGAGGAGTATGCTAACTAAAACTTTGACAGGAGAATTTTCTATATTAGATTTCAATAATTCCGCCTAGGTGGGTTAGAACCCAGTATATTATTTTTGTTTGTCATTTTTTGTCTAATTTACCTTTAATTTTTTTGCTAATCCTATTTTATTTCTATTTTCGACAAAAAAATTAGATTACAAATTTGTACAAAATTAAACTCTCTACAATCTTATATTAAATAGTTTTGCCGAAAAAGTATTAATTTTTGCTATTACTTAACAGAAATTGTAAATATTTCTAGATATGTAATATTAATATGTAGCGCAGGCATACACACACATCCTACAAAAACTTCCTTACACAAAAGTTGTCGAAAATTAAGTCCTCTACAACTTTACTTTTTGTCTACGCTACTTCTTTTATTCGAATTGATAAAAAAGTTGATCAAAAAGTTGACTTCTTACAGTGCCATACTCTATAAAGAGCGTCGGCTACCTCTCGCATTGTCCATGTGATGTGTGTCATCAGTGTTTCACAAGTACACGGGACCTACAGTTTATTGCCGAATCCGAACGGCATATTTGAGAGGCTGTACAAGGCAAATATACTCAAGGTGGTTTGCCATTGCCTTCCTTGAGGTGGCGGCACGTTGGTCGCTCTATTTAGATAAATAAATATTTTTATATCTATATTAGTATATAAATCTGACTGTCCTGACTGATACTGACTCATCAACGCCCAGACCAAACCCTTGACCCTAGAAAGCTGAAATTTTGCACAGGGGTTCCTTTTATGATGTATACGTAAGATAAGAAAGGATTTTTTAAAATTCATCCCCTAAGGGGGTAAAAAGGGGGGTGGAATATTACAATATTTTTATTTAAAAAACGGTCAAATTTCGAAAAACGCTTAAACACGTATATTTTATTTTGTTTTCACATATTTTAAGATTTTTTATAAATGTATAAAGGGTGTTTCGAAAAAATCTGGTCATTGATTAATTACGATCCTGCTTAAAGCGCTTGACGTAAAAAGCTGATTTTGGAAAACAGATTGACTTTAGGTTGTAGAGGTTCGATAAGAAGGATTTTTTCGAAACTCGAATTCAGGGTGAAACCACCCCTCAAATATTACAATATTTTTATTTAAAAACGGTCAAGTTTCCGAAAAAACGCTTAAACACGTATATTTTATTTTGTTTTTACATATTTTAAGATTTTTTAAAAATGTATAAAGGGTGTTTCGAAAAATCTGGTCATTGATTAATTACGATCCTGCTTAAAGCGCTTGACGTAAAAAGCTGATTTTGGAAAACAGATTGACTTTATGTTGTAGAGGTTCGGTAAGAGGATTTTCGAAACTCGAATTCTAAGAGTGAAACCACCCCTCAAATATTAATATTTTTTATTTAAAAAACGGTCAAGTTTCCGAAAAAACGCTTAAACGTATATTTTATTTTTTACATATTTTAAGATTTTTTAAAAATGTATAAAGGGGTGTTTCGAAAATCTGGTCATTGATTAATTACGATCCTGCTTAAAGCGCTTGACGTAAAAAGCTGATTTTCGAAAACAGATTGACTTTAGGTTGTAGAGGTTCGATAGAAGGGATTTTCGAAACTCGAATTCTAGAAATTGAAACCACCCCTCAAATATTACAATATTTTTATTTAAAAACGGTCAAGTTTCCGAAAAAACAGCTTAAACACGTATATTTTATTTTGTTTTTACATATTTTAAGATTTTTTAAAAATGTATAAAGGGTGTTTCGAAAAAATCTGGTCATTGATTAATTACGATCCTGTAAGCGCTTGACGTAAAAAGCTGCACGGAAAACAGATTGACTTTTAGGTTGTAGAGTTCGGTAGAGGATTTTCGAAACTCGAATTCTAAAGGGGTGAAACCACCCCTCAAATAATACAATATTTTTATTTAAAAACGGTCAAGTTTCAGAAAAAACGCTTAAACACGTATATTTTATTTTGTTTTTTACATATTTTAAGATTTTTAAAATGTATAAAAGGGTGTTTCGAAAAATCTGGTCATTGATTAATTACGATCCTGCTTAAAGCGCTTGACATAAAGCGATTTTCGAAAACAGATTGACTTTAGGTTGTAGAGGTTCGATAAGAAGGGAGTTTTTCGAAACTCGAATTCTAAGGGAGTGAAACCACCCCTCAAATATTACAATATTTTTATTTAAAAAAACGGTCAAGTTTCCGAAAAAACGCTTAAACACGTATATTTTATTTTGTTTTTTTTACATATTTTAAGATTTTTAAAAATGTATAAAGGGTGTTTCGAAAAATCTGGTCGTGATTAATTACGATCCTGCTTACTTGACGTAAAAGCTGATTTTCAGCTCTAGATTGACTTTAGGTTGTAGAGGTTCGATAAGAGGGATTTTCGAAACTCGAATTCTAAAGGGTGAAACCACCCCTCAAATATTACAATATTTTTTATTTAAAAAAACAGTCAAGTTTCCAGAAAAAACGCTTAAACACGTATATTTTATTTTGTTTTTTACATATTTAAGATTTTTTAAAATGTATAAAGGGTGTTTCGAAAATCTGGTCATTGATTAATTGATCCTGCTTAAAGCGCTTGACGTAAAAAGCTGATTTTGGAAAACAGATTGACTTTAGGTTGTAGAGGTTCGATAAGAAGAGTTTCGAAACTCTCGAATTCTAAGGGGGTGAAACTATCTCTTAAATATTAAAATATTTTTATTTAAAAACCGGTGAGTTTTCGGAAAAACTCTTAAACACGTATATATTATTTTGTTGTTTTACATATTTTAGATTTTAAAATTATACAGGGTGTTTCATAAAATATGGCCATTAATTAATCACGATTCTGCTTAACTGCTTGACGTTTAAAGCTGATTTTCGCAAATATGGATTAACTGTGGGGTTTAGAGGTTAGATAAAGGAGGTTTCTCGAATCTCTCAAATTCCAAGAGCATAATTTATTTGTTTTTATATTTTGAAATTTTTAAAAATCGCATACAGGGTGTTGCAAAAAGTGGGAGTGCAAATTGATTAACCACACCGATATAAAAAGATTATTTTTTTGGCAAACGGATTTTCGAAAGTCAAATTCCAGCGAGTTGAAACTACCTCTCAAATATTACCAAGTTATACAGGGTGTAGAGGTTCGATAGAAGGGAGTTAAGTGCAAATATTTTCAGGGGTTGTATATTTTGACCCCAGGAACACGTCTATGAGTTTTTCGCAAAAAAGATGTTGAAAATCGTGCATTTTCTTTTAAATTTCTCTGTATATTTTCAAAGAAACTTTTTTAGAATTGCCTGTTCACCGCAAATTTTCCGCGGTATAAATTCTTAATCTCTGATAATATTACCATAGTTACACCTTTACTCTATGGTTTACGGCACTATAAAATGATGCAAATACAGAAGAAAAATCCATTGGCTCTCAAAATTTTTCAAAAAAATCAATTTTTTAAATTTTCAAACTTAAAATAACTCGTTATTTTGGACTTATTTAAAAAATGGTAAGAGAAAATATGTTTCTTTTTGTCGAGATCTACCAGCCTGAAAATATTTGCACTTATTTAAGACTCACCCTGTATAATAATATCGCCATATTGTTTTTTATCATGATGACATAAATGTGAGAAAATTTTATCCAGTTTGTATGTTAATGGAAATTCTTGCTTTGCTTTATCATCACCATTACAATGATTAATTCGACGCGAACGAAGTCGCGGGTACACCCTAGTAAATAAATAAAGCGACCGTACTGGCTGGGGATCAAACCCAGTACCTTCCGCTCCGCAGACCGACACACTAACGCTGGAGCTACAGCCGGCAACTAAAGTTGACACTTTTTGTTAATTAATAACAACAAATAATCTTTAAAAAAAAATTGTGTGTGCACTATGTGTGCATATTTGAAGTGAGACTTCTTCTTATTTCCATCTGTCTGTATGTCCGTCTAAGAACTCCATTTCTTTTGGTTTGGGAATTTGGTTCCAATCTACCCATAATTAAGAAAAATCCTGATGATTTAGTCCATTTAGAGGCATCGCATCGGTTCGAAATGTCAAGGGCGTCATCCTGTAGCCCGTTCACAATTATGCCAAAATCGACCCACATTTTTCCTTCAATGTTAAATACTTAGTCCCACCCTGATGAAGATGTAAACGAAACGTCGTCTCCAACTTTGCAGGGTGAGACACTGTGCACTGTGCACCGTCGATCACATAGCCTACCCACCAAATTTGGTCGCGATTGGACGACATCAATTTTTGACGTTTCTTACGTCAAAACTAACTGCCACAGTGACATGTATCGTACACGGTAAAGGTGGCTTTGGTCCAATCTATTGACATAACAAATTTCATTTAAATCGGACGATTTTTTGAATTGATTCATTTGAAAAAAATACCATGAAAAAATGGAGCTGGAAGAACCACATCTACATTCCGAGTTTCAGTTTCCAGTTAGGATGTTTTCTCTCTTCACTGCAAATAGTCCCGGCCCCTGCCAATTCTTAAGCTTAGGTGCCGTTTTCATCAACCAATCCGCCGACTTTTCAGATACACAATCCACAATCTACACACACCGGAAAAGTCTAGGGATATTACAATTTTATCCAGCCATCGTCAGTAATTTTATTATTTGCATTTCTGATATAATAAAATTAAAATAAACAAATAGTTTACAGGGCGTATTGGAAATAAAAATGCGAAATTTACCGAATTTTTCAAATTTACCTTGATTTTTATTGAACTCAAAAAATACACACATTTTTTTATTCTAAACTGTGAATTAAAAAAAAAAAGATACAACCATTTTATAATAAAAGGGTATGGCCTCCTCTACTGTCATTACAGCCCTACATCGTCTCTCCATGCTCCTGATCAGGTTGTCGATCTCTTCTTGAGATACAGCCTGCCACGCTGCATTCACGGCCCGAACCAGATCCCTACGAGTTTCACGAGGCATACCCATTCTCAAAATTCTTCTTTGGACCGCGTCCCATACGTGCTCGATGGGGTTGAGGTCAGGAGATTGTGCCGGCCAGGGTAAGATTAATTGATGAGCATTGATAAACTCACTTACCACTCTGGCTGTATGAGGCCGTGCATTGTCATGCATGAGAATGAAGTTTCTCCCAAAATCAATGGCATATGGTAACACGACAGGCTCAAGAATTAAATCACGATATGTGATTCCTGTTAGAAACCTTTCAAGAAAAACAAGATCGGTTTTTCGGCCTAACTGAACTCCTCCCCAGACCATAACTGTTCCACCTTGATAAGGGTGCACTTCCTGAACATGATCCAACCGAATAAGATTTCCCGGTTCTCTCCATACCCTAAGCCTTCTCGAATCTGGATGAATTCCAAAGCGTGACTCATCCGTGAAAAGAACATTTGCCCATTGTTCATTCGATCACTGAACATGATCTTGAGCCCACAAATATCGTACCTCTCGATTTCTCTCGTTAAGGGTTGAGCTCTCCAGGGGCGTCTGCTTCTTAAGTTAACCTCTCTTAATCTATTGCCAACAGTGTCAGGACTAACGGTTACATTATGTGTTTCCTGGAGAATTAAACTAAGCTCTGGTGCTGTAAGAGTCGGTGGGCGTCGAGCATTTAATTGTAAAAAATGATCTTTCTGAGGGGTAGTAATGCGATGTCGCCCTGTGTGCCTTTCAGCAACATCACCACTTTCACGGTAGCGTGCACTTAATCGCGATATTACACTTTGCGTTGTATTTAATGCTATGTCGATTTGGCGCATTCCATCTTCGAGCATACCCATGGCCCTTAGCATTTCGTCTCTGTTAAGATGTCTACGCTCCATAATGTCGTTTAATACTAAACCGAGTTATTTGAATGAATTCTGGCCAGTTATCATAAAAACATAGCCAGTACAGGTTAAATTCGAAAAATTGATGCTAGGTGCTTTTTATACATTTGACAAAAAATGCACAAACACTTCTGCAAATATCCCAAATTTAGAAATAACTAGTGTGACTACTTCGTTTCAATCGAAGTAGAAAGAATCGGCCTACAAATATGTGGTTGTTTATTCAAAACATTTATTTTTAACTTTAATAAAATGATATCCCTAGATTTTTCCGGTGTATGTATGAAGAACATGCTCACCCGAAAGTGTATCCCCGCAAAAGGCAGCTGATCCACAATTCGTCGACCGTTGCATTGTAATCCACTCGCTACTACTTCGTCCAGTATCGCCTCTTTTAGACCCGTTCGCTGGTCAGTGGTCAATACAAGTATTATTCACTTTTGCAGACAAAAGATGGAAAGCATCCGTTCGCGCTGAATTCATTCGCCTGGTACTACATTTGGCTGTAAGATTTATTCATTTATTGAACACATTTTTGCATATTCAGTGTTAATCACGAATTTAAAATTAATAGGTAGCATGGCAGTCTATGGGGGGCTTCGTATTAGGTGATTTTTAAATATTGTTTTAATGATAATAATCTTATTAAAACTTGAATGAGAGTAGTGTAGAAACAGTATAAAAAGTGTATCTACTTATAGTACAATTATTTTGAATTGTATTATCTTCTAAAAATTTAGAAAATGTCATGAACCATTAAAAAAGTAAGAGGATACTTAAATCAAAAAGTCGGTATTCATTGTTATCAATACATCTTTGATTCAAAATATTAGATAAGTTGTACAAATAATAGGGGGAATGATATTACAAAAGTTACATTTTTATAAATATATTTTTTTTCGATAATGTTTAAAGATTTTCAATATATTATTTTGATTAAATCTTAATAACGAACATACTTACGTCAGAACTATTGAATATTAAAACTGCATTAATATGTTTATTTCTAAGACTTCACTAGTCGCAAACTATAAACACTTAAAATATATCCAATTACATACTTAAAGATGGAGATGTCTGTTTTTTTTTAACTTGAAATCCCCCGAGATGAAAATTTACCGAGATTATAGCCACTTACTTGATATTAAAATTTAATAAAAAATATTCCATTTTTGAATTAATCAAACCACTTTGTATCTACAATAGTATTTTATCTTTATGTTATAATAATTTTTCAAGCAGAACTATACATATATGCTATTGAAATCCCTGTGAACATTTTAGTAGGACGACAATCCACTTTTGCTTGGGCACAGTGACTGGGGCAACAAAGAGTGTATTTTTTGAAAGTCTGACCACTCTGAAAGCTATAAAATAACCAAATGCAATTCATAAGGCATAAGTTGTAAGAAATTTTTAGAATAATTGTATATACAGGGTGAGTTTTCTACGATGTTCTCTATGGGTATCTGGGAAACTACTGGAGATAGAGAGTCAGGAGTAAATGGAGAAAAAATTAGAGTTTTTTGAGGACAGATATATGCACCTTTCGGATTTTTGAAATAGTTTATGGCTTAATAGATATTTCGAAAAAAAATAATCAGCTATTTAAAAATGATCCCTAATTCCATTATAATCTATTTTAGATAAGAAGTTTTCAGATAAAAGTTGTAGATAATTACATCCTTAATGAGAATGTGTTCTCCATTTTTTTCTAAAGCCTGTCATTTTTGACATATGACACAAACATATGTTTTTTAATGCGCCATTTTTTAAGTTTTTAGCAACATAATCTTTAATATTGTTTTTTCGAAAAATTACTAGATATAGCTATTCCTTATCTTGTTGAAACAACTTCACTTAGTTAGCCATGGAAACAAGTTCAATCGTCGTTGCTCTCAGAGATGTCAAACTGTCACATTCAAACAAAAATATTTTATCGAAACGCAACTAAATTGTAAATATGATTTTTTTAAATAGAGAAAAGCGTGTGAGGTTATTGGTTAACCTCTTCGTGGACCATACATTTCGTTGACCTTACGCTTTTAGAGAACGGCTTCCAAAAACTATAGAAAAAAACGAAAAAAACAATCTCAATAAGGATGTGATTATCTACCACTTTTATCTGAAAACTTTTTGTCTATATTTTTGATAAACACGTGAACTGCTCACAAATACACCTCGCGGCACTACGTATTTCTAAGCCGTAGGCTGTCCACTGTCCATACCGCTTTTCGTCTCGCTAACTTGTGTGTCACGGCCTTGAACTTTTACCCCCAGCGCGCGTAAAGAATTTTACTTCAAAAAGTAATAGCAAGAGAAATCGGTTTCGCTCTGTTATAACAGTTTTTTTTATTGAAATATATATGTGGTCAAACTTGCCACCACTACTATATGTTGACGATTTATGTATGGTGTATTCTGACCAAGATTACAACAATTTACAAGTGAACCTAAAGAATGATCTGAAGAAATTTGAAATGTGGTGCTTCAACAATTCACTAACTATAAATGAACCCAAAACAGAATTTATAAGATTTAATATAAAAAAGCATACAAAAGACTTAAATACAATTCTAAACGAGCAAAAAATAAAAGAAATATCTGAAGTCAATTACCTCTGCATTAAAATTCATAACAATTTAAAATGGGACACACATATATGTAAATAATTTAAAAAAAGAAAACGTCCGTACAATTGCCACACTCCTGATACTTAAAAACATATCACCAAATATGAAGAAACCAATATATCATGTATTATTTTCATCAAGGAATATATATTTAATTAATACGTGAAGTAATACGACAGGAAAAACTTAAACATGCTACAAAGACAACAAAATAAAATACTAAAAATAATATTTAACCTAGATAAACTAACACCAACAGAAGAAGTATACCAAAAAACTAAAGACCTAACCTAACCTAACTAAACATAAGACAATTAATAAAATATCATAATATATTACTTCTACACAAAATCAAAAATAAATTAATAAAAACAAATATTTTTCTAAAACCTAACAAACAAATACACACTTACAAAACTAGAAGAAAATCAGACATATAACAGTCAAGAGAACTTAAAAAAAAACTTTCATAAAAACTAACAACAGAAACTACCATAATATATATTATGTTACCAAAAGAATTAACACAATTGAATTATAAAAATTAAAAAAAATAAAAGCATGATATTTGAGAAGAGCGTATAAACGTAGACGACATAGACCAATTTATAAAAAAAGGGCAATGCCTTCGATACCACTTGTCCAGGGAGAGTCTTCAAACTGCTGCAGATGAAGAAAGGCGCAACCAGCAACTGCCACGAAGATAAAGCTTAAACCTAAATTGAAAAAAAATGTCTATATCTATGTGGCGGATTCATCTCTCCAAAATAATCCTATATGGGTATTTCGCCACTGCACTGCAAGAAAATCTACAAAATAAAATTGTTATTTTTTTAAACACATCTGCGTTAAACCCAAACGGGTACATACTACTTGTCAGAAGTTATGTTTACAGTTATACAAATTTGCCTAACAAAGAAAAAAATGCTTAACGTTTCGGAAAGTTTATCTCTTTCCGTCGTCGGAAGCAAAAAAAATACGAGGAATAAAGAAAAAATATTTGAATTCAACTACTAATTTTTTTTATTTTTTCCATTCCAAACCGATTAATTTTTCAAATCTCGCATAATTTTATTTCCCTCCATCACACCTACGCCACATAAAATATTTAAAACTTGTCCCTCCAGACGTCTAAATCAAGCACGTCATACACTTTTCAATTGAGATAATTCAGATAAATGATTAAGCGGTTAAACGTTCACTAGTTTTGGCACGGCCATCTTAGTTAAAATCCTAATTGACGTTTACTGAGGCTTGGTTCCGACCAAACTCTATCAATCATAATACGATATAATTAATTTTCGATTAAGTTTTTGTTGTAGAAAAGATCTGAAATGGCCCGGTTGAATTACAATGGGAGCGACAAATAAAATCCATTAGGTGCCCGTCAATTAAGAAGTCATTTTTAACCACATTCCCGAGAAGGAAATTTAAATTGAATTAGACCAGACGATTGTTGAATGGGAAGCTTATAAATATCTAAAAATTGTGGGGGGGGGGAGCATTTTTCTTACATATCCTCCAAGTTGATATTAAAACTCTAAGCTAACTAATATTTTATTTTAAAATCTAATCGGAACACTTGCATAACCTGATATTTGATTATTCAACATTGCAGTCATTTATTTGTTCAATTTTCTATACCTGTATGGTAATCTTTAGCTTATGTTTTCGAAGTGAAACTTCTTTAAGCGCGTTGGGAGTAAAAATTCAAGGCCGTGACACACGACCTTGAATGACAGCCGCGAGACGGCCGTGACGCGCGAACTAGGAAAAGTAATTAGAAAAGCGGCAGTATTGCTACAGCTACCCCATTCGGGGTAGATCTACCCCTTTGTAAGACAATTTAACCCCGATATCTCGTGATAATCTACCACGACGGAAAATAAGTTCGTGGCAACACTGGGTAGCGATATGGGCCATACGCGGCTAAGAAAATCACTATAATAAACTTGATATTGTACCAACGTTCAAGCATATTTTCATCGCGAGGTTTGTATCTTCTAAATAACGATCTAAGTAAAGCATCTAGCTCATTTGTCAGCTTAGAATTAGAATTTAGAGTTAGTAACTCGCATTTTCATTGGAGGACACTGTCATATTTATTTCAACCAATAATCAACGGGAATATTCGTATAATTTAATAAATATCACTATTAATAATTAATTGTTGTAATTGGGCTGTAATTTCTGTATTATTAATCCGGTAAATAATGGAGATAAACAATTATGATTGATTAAAATTTTATTTTAAGATGAAACTTTTGTTAACAACATTCTGAGAATTCGAATAATGAATTGAATAATGACAAGACAATTGACATCTGTCTAAAAAAGACGGCGATTTAGAGTGATAATTTGATTACCTATATTAAATTTAGAGCGACAATTTTGATTATACAAAAGAAATACATATTTTATGAGTTTACTGGTTGCCTGACGATTAACATTAATTTAAAAATAAATCTCCAACATAAATAATGAACAAAACATTTAAACAATAACAGACCACAGACCCTTTGAATAAGAAGACTAAGGAAGGAGCATATCAAAAATCTTAGGTACACCGCGATGGGCCTCAAATATGACCGACTTAAATTCCGGTTTATCAGTGTCGTTCTAATTTTATTTAAAAAATGTAAAACTATGATGTAGGGTAGACGTGGGGTAGGCTCAATAATTTGTTGTTTTATTTTACGTTGTGAATAAATGTTGGTAGTTATTAAAATTGTTATAAAAATATATAATTCTAATAAAAATAGATAAGTTATAATAAGTATTTATTAACACAAACATCCGATACGCTACTGAAGCCGGTAAGTCAAATTAACGTATCTAAATTCTTTGACATCTAATCTTTGACAAGTAATAAATAAAAGCTAAAAAGCAAGAAAAATATATAATTTAGTTAATTTAAGTGAATTTCATAAATGATCGGTTTACTACACGTATGTATATTATATAGTCACTTACTAGCGAAAAGCTGTTCCATTATTTCACTCAATTTTTGCCGAGATCTACCGCACGCTACACAACCAACTATTTTAGAGTCTCTTTCGATAAATCGCAATAGTGTCACTAATAATTTAAGTTCTGCCACAATTTCCATCTAGATTTACTACCTTTATACAACTATCAGTAGTAGAATAAATAATAAATAACATAAAATAAGCTCCGTAAAGACTGACAAATCCACAAAATTTCAAATCAAATTCAAATGTGTCAAATGAATCGTCAAACGGAACTGTCAAGGATCCCCACCCTAGAGTGCTTTTTCCGCCCACCATGCATGAATACATCTTTGAATAAGAAGACTAAGGAAGGAGCATAATGCTATCCATGTTTCACTTCAAATATGCGCACCTAGTGCACACATTTTTTTTATATTCAGATTGCTTTGACTGGAGTAGACAAAACCCTTATAGCAATATCAGAAATATCAGATTGTCTTTTTGCTTAGATCAAAGATCGTTTGGTTCTTTCTGTAATTTTTCTGGTCATGTTTGATCGAGCGACCGATTCGTTTGAACCTAGTCTCTAAAATATGTGGAAAGTTACTAAGTTTATCAGAATCTACTGACGTCCCAGTTATTATTACCTGATCAATCAACGTGAAATCTGAATTAAAGATTTATTTCTAAGACATATTTTTCTAGGGATTGCTATTTGTAATTTTAGTACTCTCTATTACATAAAAAAGACTGGCTTGATCTTGGTCTTGAAGTCTAATCGTAGTAATTGGTCTTGGTCTTTTGCAATCTTGCTCTTTTTAATGTATTTTTAATAAAGGTACTTTCTACATAAAAAATCTTTAAATAACAAGTATTTTGATTAATTTAATTCAAAATGAGACTTTTGATGAATGAAACAATATTTGTCCGATGGAAATTTTTATTTTTCTATTTACAGGGTTGTCCGCATTTAAATCGAGAAACTTCGACAATATATTATGGAGACAAAATAAGTAAAACAGTTCTTATAAATGTATGTCCTACAATGCTTCCTTTTGGAGATACTGGGTGTAGAACTTACATTTCATTTCGATTTTTTCCACATAATTGTTGAACTAACGTCGATATTTGAAAAAAAGTGATGTCTGGTAATACTCGTAAGTGAGATTGTTCCAACTTTATTGACAATTACTGTTGGGTATTTAATTAATATCATACATTTTTTTTTAATTTTTTTGGTGTCATTGAATTAAATTGCGTTTATTTTCAATTTGTTATAATCTATTCAAGTTTTGCAAAGGAAAAGAAGATGATTATTAAAAGCACATATTTCAAAAGGAAAAACATATATAAGGGTACATGGAGATCACCAGATGGAGTAACAACTAACCAAATAGATCATGTTGCAATTGACAAATTGGAAGAAAAATGCATTACAAAAGTAAGATCGTACAGAGGCCCTGATGCAGATTCAGACCACTTCATGGTGGGTATCCACGTGAAGCAGATCATACCAGAGATGAGAAACCAGATCAAGAAAAAGCAAAGAGATTAAAAAAGCAAGTATGAAAATATGATTAACCAAGAATTCGGTAAAAGCTTAGACGAAAAGAAAATTGAAGGAAAGTGGGCGGTTATGAAGGCAAAGATAAAAAATAGTGCGAAGATATGTGGAAAAAGAAGTGGACAGAGTGAGTCAAAACAATGGTTTGATGAAGAATGTAAAATGGAGTTAGAAGTTAGAAATAAACTAAGGTTACATATGTTAGAAAAACAAACACAACAAACTAGAATAGAATACGCGAAACAAAGAAGTAGAACTAAAAACATATTAGGAAATAAAAAGAGGTTAAGTTTTATGAGGAAAACTTAATGAAAATAGAAGAGCATTATAAATCAAGGCAAATTAAAAATTTATATTTGGGACTGAGGAATGAAAGAAAGGGATACCAAGGTAGAACACTATATGTTAAAGACAAAGAAGGACAAATAATATCAACTGAGGAGGATGTTTTGAGTAGATGGAAAGAATATTTTGAAGAACTATTAAATGAAAGCCAAGATACTCGAGACAAGCAGGAGGAGGACGAAATAAATATAGAGCATCAGAATAAAGAGGTACTTCCACCGAATTATGAAAGTGTACAAAGAATCATCCAGAACTTAAAGAATGACAAAAGTCCCGGAAATGATCACATGCCGACTGAGCTATTTAAGTATGAAGGGTCCAAGTTGATAGAACACATCCAGGAACTACTGAAAGATGTATGGGAGAAAAAAGAAATACCGAAAGAGTGGAAAGAAGCAATAATTTGCCTTATACATAAGAAGGGAGATAAGAGCGAGTGTCAAAACTACAGAGGTATAGCTCTCCTAAATGCAGCGTATAAAGTACTGGCAACATATATAAAAGAAAGGTTAGCGGAGGAGGTTGATGAAAAAATTGGAGAGTACCAATGTCGATTTAGGAAAGGAAGAAGTACCATTGACCAAATATTTACCCTTAGAGAAATACAAGCGGAGAGTTATGAATACGGAAAACAGACAATGCTCCTATTTATCGACTTTCAGCAGGCATATGACAAAGTTAAAAGGACGGAGGTGTTTAGAGCATTAACAGAATTAGGGGTTAGCAAAAAACTGACCAAGATGATAAAATTGACACTCCAAGAGACAGTAAATGAAGTCAAAGCAAATTAAGAAAACAAATGGAAAATTTATAATAATCAGGGACGGATTGAAGTATTAGGATCCACTTATCTCCAGTACTGTTTAGTGTAGTATTAGAAAAAATTATAAAAGACGCGGGAATCAACAGAGAGGGCCTTCTGTATACAAAAAGACACCAATGCTTAGCATTTACCGATGATTTGGTCATCTTAGCAAGAGATCGTAAAGAGCTGATATCGGTGACCAAAAGACTAGAAAATCAAGCGCAAAAAGTAGGCTTAGTGTTTAATGAGAAGAAAACGAAATTTATGGAGTGGTCAGATAGGGATTTTGAGAAAGGAAGATGTCTACAATTGAATTCTGAGAGAGGTAAACGATACAAGTTTGAGAAAGTAGATACATTCACAGATCTGGGAGCAGTATTTCTAAGGAATCCAAATGTAACTCAAGAAATTATGGCAAGAATAATGGCAGGAAATAGATGTGTCAGCGCATTACAGAAAATTATTAAGAGTAAGAACATTTCTAGAAGTTTAAAAATCAGAATATACCAAACAATGATAAGACCAATAGTGCTGTATGCATGTGAAACGTGGACGTTCAATGCAACAGAAAGTTCGAGGCTAGTGATTTGGGAAAGAAAAATACTGAGGAAGATTTTTGGAGGAAAGAAGATAGACAACATATGGACCAGAAGAACAAATGAAGAAGTAAAGCAACTATATCGGGCACCGAGTATAACGGGAGTAGCAAGAGCACAAAGACTCAGATTGCTGGGACACATTGAACGAATGGCTTAGTTAGAAAGAATTCCTAGTATGATAATGAAACGTCAAATAGGTGGAAAGAGAAGGTTCTCGTGTTCACCATGACTTTTCACGTAGACCGAGAATCAGATGGAAAAAGGATGTAGAAGAGGACTTGAGAAGGATAAGAGTGGATGGGTGGAGAATAAAGGCGAAAGACAGAAACAAATGGAGAAAGATAACCAATCAAGCCACGAGCCTTTTAGGCTTTTAGAGCTATTTTATATATATAATCTATTCAACAACGTCATAGAGATTGACTTAAGTGCGCTGATATAGATACTCTTTCTATCGACAAGATATTTATATATTATATATATATATATATATATATATATATATATATATATATATATATATATATATATATATATATATATATAGCAGAAGAGTATATATATATATATATATATATATATATATATATATATATATATATATATATATATATATATATATATACATGCAATCCGCCTTTATGACCGAAACGTACCACGCGCCACTACGAAGTTTCTCCTCCTCCGATTTGTGTTTCTCCGATTCCGGGCTTCGTAAAACCGCGTGTATATTTAATAATATAGGCATCAGGAAGGTCATCTCTATCGATAGCGAATCGGTCGGGCTTCATAAAATCTTAAAGTATATGGTCAAAATCATGTATGTGACCTAGGCGCGTAAGCGCGTAACAGACATATCAAGAGGAGAGAGTATAAGAAGGCTCGCTATGTTTGATATATATATTATATAAGAAGCCCGGCAACATCTTACCTAAACGTAGAAAAAAAAAGATTTTAGATCTTTCTACTTAAGATTATCATTAGAAAATTAATGAAATAGTTTTAGATGTTTATATTGAATTTAAAGTTAAATTTATTTTAGAAAATTATTTTAAGACTTAAGATTTTTAATTACATTAAGAAAATATAATGGAAGCTTTTAAATATACAGTGTTATAATATAACAAATATAAAAAACGTAAATATACGTAAATCATATTTTATAATATTATTTTGTTTTAAATATAGGCAGTTTCCTACGATAGCTTTTTATAGTAGTCTTCGAAACTGTTGAGCTAGAGTTCAGCTGGGAAAGAATTGCCTTGTGTCATAACATGCTTTCAGATTTTGAAAACAGGGAGCTTACTAGATATTTCGAACAGTTCTTTTGGCTATTTTAAATATTCTCTCAATTCCATTATATCTATTTTAGACAAAGTTTTCAGATAAAGTTAGATATCACACTCTTAATGAGATTGTGTCCTCCGTTTTCTTCTAAAGCCTGTCATTTTTGACATATGATACAAACATATTTTTTTAATGGAAACCATAGTTGGCCATGACTTCATAAAGCGCCATTTTAAAGCTTTTAGCGATATAAGGCGTTTTTCAAGTTGCTGCATGTTTTTTTTCGAAAAATTACCGAGTTATAGCCACCTCTTACTGGCTTTTAACAGTTTCACTTAGTTAGCCATGGAAATAAGTTCAATCGCCGTTGCTCTCAGAAATGTCATTTTAACTCTGCAAATGAAATAAATGTTAAAATTTATTTATATCATAATAATGATGCAAACTCAAGGATAGGAAGAGATGGACCAATTGCATGGGCCTCCTCGATCACCTCACGATCAAGTCATGGCCAACTATGGTTTCCATTTAAAAAAACATATGTTTGTGTCATATGTCAAAAATGGCAAGCTTTAGAAAAAAAACGGAGGATACAATCTCATTAAGGATGTGATTATCTACAACTTTTATCTGAAAACGTTTAGTCTAAAATGGATTATAATGGAATTAGGGACAATTTTTAAAATAGCTAAAATTTGTTCTTTCTTGAAATATCTTAGTAAGCTATGAACTTTTTGAAAATCTGCAAGGCGCATATTATTTAGAAAAATGGTATGATCCTAATTAAACTTATTCTTTTCCTATTTCACCGACTCTCTATCTCCAGTAGTTTCCCGAGATGTCACCCATAGAGAACATCGTAGGAAACTCACCCTGTATTAATACATAGTACTTATTTGTATATTTAAAAAATAATAAGTTTATAAACTTGGTGATTAGGGACTTGCAGTTACAGCTTTAAAAATAAACAGTCTTTTACTTTAGATATTTTATTGAAAATAAACTTAAAATCATATAAAATATACAGGGTTGTCACATACGACACGGAGTATTGTAGCTAAACGATTAGATTTGAAGGACTATTGTATGTACTCAGTTTTTACTAGCTTTTACAAGATACAGAGTGTCCCAAATATGTAAAAAATATTATAGTTGTATTTTTTAAATGGAACTCCCTGTATATTATTCTATTTTTAGATTCTACGATTAAAATAAAGGTAAATTTGATTAAGTTTTATCACACTTAAACCTTACCGTTTTTGCGATATTTTCAATTTTATGAAATTGCAGTAAAAATATTAAGGCTTCATTTCTCCAAGGGTACCAAAGTTTTTATTACTGAATATTTACTGAAGATTATTTATTGATCAGATATTGTGTTGCAATAATAAAAATTTTACTACCTTATACAGAGTGTCCAAAAATTTATATTAAATAATGACTAGCTTTAAACGGCAATGAATTTAAATGGAGCACCCTATATATTTTACTTGAATCAGATGCACAATGTAATTGTCTATCAAATTTTATTATACCATTTTTTACTCATCTCTTCAAGTTTTCGTAGAAAATGCATTTTCTTATAATTTAAACCTCATTTATCACTATATCCATGGAATATAGACATTTTAGATTATTTTTAAAGATGTAACAAATTTTCAAAAAGTACAGATACTAATATTGTCGCTTATTTCATTAAAAAAAACTAAACAAACTGTTTAAATGTTTTTTGTTAAAGACAACCTATAAATATGATCCCAGTATTCAAACTACATTAATTAACTGTTTACGTTGATTAATAATAATTGCTCCAAATACTAAAAAACTGAGTTTTCGTGTGTGTATTGTAAATGTGTGGTAAAAAGTAACACCTTATAAATTTTATTTCATTTTTTGACGAATGCTTATTTATAAAAACAGAGACGTCCATTTTTATAACTTATTATTATATTGATTTCTGAGCCAAATCCACATTTATTTAGAATACTTTATTAATTAAAACAATTTAAAAGTATGTAATTAACTAATTTTTGGTTGAAAATAATGGTGGTATATTTAATTGGTATACTCTTTTACAAAGATTTAAATAGTTATTTTTGTATACCAATGGGCTTGCAATATTTACCACCTGTACATTTTGTACATATATGTTGTTTTAAACAAATCTGAAATGTCAATATTCCATGGGTATAGTGATAAATGAGGTCTAAATTATAAGAAATTGCATTTTCTACGAAAACTTGAAGAGATAGGTAAAGAATGATATAATAAAATTTGATAGACAATTAAATTGTGCATATGATTTACGTAGAATATACAGGGTGTTCCATTTAAATTAAACAAGTTATTGGCGTTTAAAGCTAGTAATTATTTAATATAGATTTTTGGACACTCTGTATAAGGTAGTAAAAATTTTATTATTGCAACACAATATCTGATCAATAAATAATCTTCAGTAAATATTTAGTATTAAAAATTTTGATACCCTTGAAGAAATGAAGCCTTAAAATTTTTACTGCAATTTCATAAAATTAAAAATATTTCAAAAACGGTAAAGTTTAAGTGTGACAAACCTAAATCAAATTTACCTTTATTTCAATCGTAGTGTCCAGAAATAGAATAATACACAGGGTGTTCCATTTGAAAAAATACAACCATACTATTTTTTACTTATTTAGGACACTCTGTATCTTGTAAAAATATTTTTAAATTGTAGCTCTAATAGTCCTTCAACGAACCCAAAACTTACAATTTGTAAAAATTTAATAGTTTAGCTACAATACTCCGTGTCGTATGTGGTGAACAACCCGGTATGACATATATTAGAAAACATGTTTACAGCTATTCATTGGCTTTCATTTATATCATTTGCTGGCATTTTTTGTCTATACGAATTATATACAAATGTCTTGACTTTAACCCAATCTTTATTTTTTTCCATTTTATCTACGTATTTATTAAGAAATTCTTCGCATTCGTGTTTTTTCGGTGGTATTTTATTTTTTATGTGTTCTCGAAAATATTGATCAACTAATTCCTTTTCTACTCTCGTCCATCTACTACGTGCACCAGTGGTTTTAATTCGTGATTCATCTTGAGCGTCTATCTGCATTATGGTATTTCTTTCTCTTAAATCGTCTATGTCACTAGCTTTTCTTTTTTTTCCCACTTAATTGCAAGTCTCTGTGCTACAATCCTGAACTATAGTTGGTTCTTCAACTAGTCTGACATATAAACTATCAGTTTTCATGTCATTTCTATTTGCTTCAAATACATTGTGACGTTTGATTTGTTGTTCAACATCATCTTCTTCACTGCTTTCGTCCGAGATGTAACATTCTGTTTCTAAGTTAATTTCTTCCAAATTTTTTCCTTTAAATTCTGTTCCTCTGCCTTTTTCTATTAATAATAAAATCTTTGCAACTTTTGCAGTTTGATATATATCCTGCGGTAACCTAAAAATATAAATAATTATTGTACACTTTGATTTTAACTATTTTGTTTTTGGGGATAGAATATTCATAAAAACTAAATTTTAGGGTTTTTTATCATGTTTTATGGCGTATTATCAATAATATCATACGGTGTCAAATGTCACAAATGGTATAAATTACATTTTTTAAATAGAATATATTAGAATTATTATTATTCTTTGAGAACTCAAAATATATCACACATGCCCTCTCTTGTTAAAAGTTTCACTAAATTTGATGTAAATGTGTAAAAATAGTATATGTAAAACTGACAGGATGGTTAACTACCTAAAAACCCCTAAAACTAATAAATAAAAAAAAATATCGATAAAACTGATAAAAAAAGGCATATGTATGTATTTTTGAAATCAGAAAAATATAATGCTATCTAATATACTTTTAATTTATAGGGTATCCCATTAAAAATAGTTTAAATCAATATCTCTAACATTTGATAGCGTATGTCATTTTAGGTAATACGTCATAGAAATTGACTAAAATCCCTACTTTTTAAAGAATGTTCTATCTCCAAAATCAAAAAAATATAGTCACTTACATGTGGAACAAAATAAAATAAAAGTACTGTACACACCTATAAAACTGTTCGTGTGTTTTTTTCGTATGTCCCATAAAGCAGGCTACCTGTTCCATTTCATGGGCTTCCATATTCATCAGTTGTAATGTAGTAGCAATGTGTTTTCGGAATCTGGTAGAAGTCAGAAGAGACGGATGCTTAGCCCCAGAATTTTTCGCCAGTACCCTCATGACATAATCTCCCCTTATCCATTTTTCCTTGGAGTCTGGGTATGCAAATAAATAAGGGTTGGATTTAGGAACTATATTAGTCTTTTTTCTAATATTTAATAAACTACTTATGTATTTTTGCGTCTGGATAGAAAATAGAATAGGGATTGGCTTTGAGCCTTTCCCATCTGTAACAACCCTTTTAAATTTTTCGCATAATATTTTTTCTAGGGCAGTTAACGATTCAGAAAATGCTTTTTGAGTTGTTGACGAATGCTCTCTCTCATATGTTTCAATTTTTAAGTATTGGACATCACCTATTCGTTTTCTATTGAACATTATAGTTTGTGCTAATATGCACTCTGTCAGTTTTTTAAAATTTTCTTTCAAATTGGTTTCGCTGAGGATTAGCCTATAAGCGTTCTCACAGGTTTCTTCGATATATTTCTTGAATCGCAATATATCTTCTGCTAATGGCAGTGGGTTGGGTTTTTGCCACTGTTTTTCTTTCAAGTCTTTTAGAGCCAAACTTGAAATTTCGTTACACCAATGGTCTTCAATAAGCCTCTTTAGATCCTTTATATCACGTTTTTTTTCATCTGTATTATCCCAATGCATATTATGAATCTGCTTTCTCTCTAATACTGTCTTATAAGCAACGTTACAAACAATTTTTAAATTTGTACCCATATGTAAGGCCAGTGAGGGTGCCCGAAAAGATTTTTTAATTTCGTCATAGCCACTTATGATTTTTGCTGCCCCTACTAATGTCGAAAACATTTCGGGGCTAAGCACCTCAAAAAGACCTTTTATATTTTCGTTCATAGATCTGACCGCCATTAACAGCTTTGCCATTTCTCGTATCTTATTTGAAATTAAAGTTGTAATCTGTTGTCTCTTGTGTTTGGCTAGAAGTATTTCTCCATACATGCATATCAATGGGTCATTCTTTGCAACATTGCTAACTGAATCAGCACGCATTATTTCGAAAACTTCATTTTTTAAACGAGATGAGTTTAGAAATTCATTATTTTTCAATGCCATAAACGTTTGGGACTTTCCCAGACAATTTTTTCCTGGATTAGTGATATCTTGAGGTTTATTTTTGCAAACCTTAACATGTTTATGCAATAATTTTTTGCTGTAGAGTCCTAAGCAATATGTGCATACAAAATAGTCAGCGCTAGGGTCCCTGGATGTTCGGACAGGATTTGAAATATTTTGTTCTTCTTTTAAAATAAAATACCCCCGCTTCCTAAATGCCGTAACTATATTTAATCGCTCTTTGCTCTTTGGTTTCATTTCAATCATCCGTTTAACCTCAGGATCGTTCGCATGGTGTCTCGTGAGATGCCTAGGGAAATGTGTAATAACATCTTGAAAACATATTGGACAGATGGTTGGCCTCTCCCGAGAAGATGGTCTTCTAGTGTATGGTCCTGGAAGCGTAAACTAAAACAAACATGAAGGTAAAAATACCTTACACATACCTTTTCCATTTACTAACAGAAATTAGTTTCAGATTTGTTTTAGCCCTCTTAATTCCCAAAATATAGGGCGAATTTAAAAATGTTGCATTTTTCGACCCCCTTCGTATCTTGGTTTGCTTAAACTTATCGAAAAGATGAAAGCTGCGTCCCCTAGAGATTCCATGTAGAATCCAGTGCCGTAACTAGTTTTTGGCTGGGAGTTCATTTTCAAAATATGACTGAAATGACTGTTTTTTTTTAAATGGGACACCCTGTATACTATTTTTTTAAATTTTATTTGGTTTGTTATAAGCTTTCTAAGATATCTTTCTAAGAAGTCTATTCTTATTGTTATAAATACATTATTGATATTTTCATATATACATTATCGTTTACTGCATTATATATTTAACATTTTAACATACCTAAATCAACCTAGTTTATAGATGTATTATTTTCTTTTCTTTAATTTAATCAGATAATTTTGCTTTCGATCATGTTAACAAACTGCACTGAGGGTGTTTAAAAAAACATACGTTTTAGTCATATATCAGGAATGATAGCTCTCAGCAAAAAAACTAGTTGCGACACTGAATTCTACGGGAAAAGCTCTATGGGCTCAGTTTTCACATTTTCGATAAATTATAAAATAACTAAGATGCAAGGATGTCGAATAATTTCAAATTTTTCCTATATATCAGGAACTAAGAGGGCTAGAAAAAAATGTGAAAAAAGTGTGTAAAAACCGCATCTTTATGTCTACACATAAAAAAGAAACCCGAAAACACGAAAAGGTGGTCTATACATGTACTAAAGTGGTGCCTCAAATACTACTCGGACTCCTTAGAACGACGAAAAATTTGAAATAGAATGATGAAATCAAATTTTTAGAGCATATGTAGTTCTATTTGAACTACATTTTAAAATTATTTAGATCCCTATAGGGATATCTAATATGTTATATATTCAAGTTGTATTTTTTAAATATGAACGTTCTATAGTTGGTTTCGTAATTTAGGATAAAAATTAAGACTAGTTTGATTAAAAACGGTCATTATGTCATATTTAAAAAAGAACTAAGTATATGGCGAAAACATTGGGTAATTTAAGGCAAGGCAAATGCATTGAGTAATTCTAATTTTATATAATAGTTCTATATTACTTATGTTTTCAAATCTTAAATAAAAATGGTTTACTTTAAAACTTAAAATAAAAAAAAAATAACAATAACAGTTTTACCTTACAAAGAGTTTGCTCATTTTCATTAATATCGTTATTATTGTGAACATTTTCTCTGGTAACTTTTGAGTATGTTCTGTTAACATCTCCAATAGGCAATTTTTCTTTATCGATGCTGGATGAAGGAGTTTCTTCATCATCGTTAGACAAACTACTATCTGTAGGTGGGATATATTCATCGCCAGAGCTTGAATGTTGGTTTTCAGTACCGAAACTCGAAATACTATCAAATGCTTGGGAGCAATTTTGTGTATTAACATCCAGTTGATTTCCTAATAATGTAATTTCGTTATTTTCGAATTCTACTTTATTGACATATTTATTTCCGTTAGGTAATTCAATAGGCGATAAATATTGAGTACTTTGTTGTTTTCTTAAAGGGGCTAAAATAGTTAAATGATTGATTTATGTAAGTATATCTTTATGTACAGAAATAATTTACCCCCTTGTTTTGCATAGATCTCGTCGTGTTCTTCTTCACAAAATTTGTATATATCGAATTCAGTAGGTGTCGAGTTTGTTTTATTTGTCGATGATACATTGTAAGGATCATACAGAGTATTTTTAGTCATATTTTTTTTTATGTGCTGGTCACATGAGCCCTGTTTAAAAGATGGCAATGTAGTAATTGACGGAAAAGTAATATCAAATGATCCAGATCGGAAAATTTCAGTGGAATTGAAATATACACCTTTTTCGAAAGTTGTAGCATTTGCAATTGTATAATTATTAGTATCCTCGTTTAATTTCAGCTCAACAGCTGATTTTATAAGGGCATTTGTTTGAGTATCTTGCATCATAGTTTTATAACTATTTTTAGTATCTTTGAAAGTTGTTTTTAGAACAGAAGTTTCCACTATATTGGTAACAGTTCTTTCTCTCACTTTTTGCGACTTTGCGGAATTCTGTGTAGATGAATCGCATTCATTTACCAGAAGCGAAGATTCAGAATGTGATGAAATAGGAGATTCTGATCTCTTAACCTTAACCACCTCAACTGTGTCAGAAACTACTGCTAACTTACTTTCCTCCGCTAGACGTAGTATAAATTCTGCTCTCTTCATTTTTATTTGCTTTTTATTGTAAAAAATTTAAACCTAAAATGGTTAAACATCAAACAGCTTTTTTCAAGTCAGTAATTTATCAAATACACAATCTATAAGAATAATTTCAGACAAAATTTTCTGTTTCTTTTTCAACTAACAAGTAACCAATATGTATAAGTTATTCAGTTCACAAAATAATGCGATTTTCAAAAAAATTTGTTAGGAAAAAGAACGAAATATTTTTTATATAGGGTGTTTCAAAAAACATGTGCCATCTCTCGTGGGGAGATTCCCCACGTAAAAATACTTTATTTTTCATGTCAACATAGGTCCGATTCTGCTTTGTTTCGTAGCTACGGGGTGTTAAAATCTTAATATTTCTTCGATTTATTTTAATTTTCTTCCAAGTACTTTTAACGTTTCGAATGAAATTTTGAGGATAAAGGTTACTATAAATGCGACATATTTTAAAGCTAAAAGTGTCGACATATTCACCAGGGACGTACATATGGGTTTTCACTGGAACATTTTTCTAAAAAACATGTACGCCACTGATTTTTTTCCTCTTGTTAGCGAAATAGTGTAAGCAGTTGATTAAAATTTTTTAAAAAACACTCTTTATATTTTGTCGATTTCGGCTTCCTTGATGAGATAAACACAATTTTATTAACGTGTGTTAAGTTAGCACAATCACTTTAAAGCGTCCTATAGTATAGTATATCCTAATCCTTTATATCTAACCTAACCTAACCTTAGCCATAAGCAAATACGTTTAAATAAAATATACGTCGGCCTCCCCATAAGAGCAATGAGAGGATTTACGTCCCAGTATTGAAGGAGGACAGAAAATCGTGTCGAATGGTTTCAAGTCATAGGTTCATCCTTGTTTAGTCAAACCTCCTACAAACCAAGGATAGACTTATGTAGGAAATGCATTGAAATTCTATAGCCATCCTTCAATATCGGGACAGGAATTTAAGCGGTACCCTCCGTATACTTTATTTTAAACGTATTTCGTCATAAGACTCGCAACCTCCAAATGTCAGCTCTGTGACAAAACACAACACAACACTACTACACAGCTGGCTATCCCATCTCCTACTGAGTACTGAGTACTGACTGACCTGCCGCGCGTCGGCAAGCTAAGCCTCCTCTTACATCACATTTTTACCTGCTCACAAATATTTACATCGCTTGCCAATGAAGCATACTATTTTCTCTAATCGACTTTCAAATTAATAGAGTGTTCTAGCATAGCTAGATAAATAAATAGAGAGTTTCCGAATTATAAAACCATTATTATAACCAACTTATTTTCCAAGTTTTACAAAACTATATTAGGTTTTTGGTTTGTGAATTTCATTTCATTTTTTTTACATAATATGGGGACAATGGTAACGCACATTTTGAAAATTTTTTTGTCAGCATACAGGGTGATTCAAACATATTTTCAAACCAAAGTTGTATATTTTTAAATGGAATACTATAATTTTTTTTATCTCATTGTATTTACCATTAAATTTCCATTCCAAAAATACCATAATGTCATATCGTCAGTGAAACGTGATAAACTGCTAACTCCATTATTCCTAATTTTACAGGAGAGCAAAAAAACGGTACAAAAAAATATGTACACATGTAGGAAGTATTTTGATGCGTTAATATGATAAAGGGATAAGAATTTTATTTGCTGGGGAACAATAAAACTCAATATTTCGTGTTACGTAATTTTTTTCAGACACAATGGGGATATAGCAGATATTCGTCTTGCAGAAATAAGAAATAAAAATATACTTCTGGAGATAGCAACCTTTATTGTTTGAAATTTTGAAAATGGAAATGAATATTACCCAAACAGATTTAGAAATAATCAATTAACTTTAAAAAATATGATATTCATAACAATATATTTATAATATCGTCGGTCTAGAAGCAAAACATACAAGTCCAAAAACGAATAAATTTTTAATGAAAATTTTAAAAACTAAAGTAGCAGAATTTTGGACTTAATGAATATGAAAATAATTTAAAAATTAAACATATAATTCTTAGAAGATACAGTAGAATCTTTCCAGGCTTATTCTAATTTTTATACAACGGTAGTAGACCGAGTTTGGAAGACCAGTGCGTGATTTTATTAAATTTTTATTACTTTTCTCCTTATTTTTTTAATTTTTAGATAACTATTAGGGGGGGCCCAGCCTTCGCGGGCCCCCTTTATAGTTAATTATTTATTCTTAAGAATATTTGCTTTTGCATTGCATTATGGAATTTACATTGCATTGATTTACCTTGCATTAGGGTAGTTCACTGATTTCTATACAGGGTGAGTCTTAAATAAGTGCAAATATGTTCAGGGCTGGTAAATCTCGATAAAAGAAACATAATATTTTCTCTTTACCGTTTTTTCAAATAAATCCAAAACAACCGAGTGATTTCACTTTTAAAATTTCCAATTTTTTGCTATAATTTTGAGAGTCATTGGATTTCCTGTCTTGTAAATTTAATCTACTATCTATGTTACCATATTACAAACAAAGTATGTTTTTAAACTAAAAATTTAAAAAAAATCAAATTTTGTTTTTAAATTCCAAATTTTCAAAAAAAAAATTCGCGCAAAAAACCTCATAATCGTGTTTCTTGGGTCGAAATATACTACCCTAAAAATATTTGCACTTATTTAAGACTCACCCTGTATATAATAGGGAAAAATTGACCAAAACGTAAGGCGAAAAAATACGCAAAAAAACACACGGGCCCCTCCTTACATTGCCACCCGGGCACCTTTGGCCTAGTGCGACCCTGGATCGGCGTCTTCTTTAATGGGAAAAAATGTGTTTGCTTTCCCTACTTATAGAGTATTTTTTCTGTTTCTAATGGTATAAAAAAACTTATTAACGTAAAAAATGGAGTTAGCAGGTTATCACGTTTCACTGACGATATACTATACTGAGTGGTTTTTGAAATATTAGCGTCAAGGTCATATATTCAGTTAGCACAACCATTCCAATAAACGTTAAGTAAAATGTCTAAAATTAGATGAAACAATTGCCGTAAATTAGCCGTAAATACACTATGAAAACGAAAAATTTGCAGCTCTTTTATTTGTTTATAAAATCGACAATTTTTAAATTAACGTAAACGGTAACGTTAAATTAGCGTGATTTTTCTTAATATATATATATATTATATACGCCGTATATATGCCGTAAACAAGGCGTGGAATCGAAAAATTTGCCGCTATTTTATTTCTTTATAAAATCTACAGTCAGATTCAGGCAGTAGAATTCGAAAAAGCTCTATATTAGGTTTTTGGTTTGTAAATGTTATTTCAATTTTTAATATTTTTCATTTAATATAGGAGCAATAATATTGCACATTTTGAAAATATTTTTATCAGCATACAGGGTGATTCAAACATATTTTCAAACCAAAGTTGTGTATTTTTAAATAGAATACTAGATATTTTTAACTCTAACTATCTGATCATCAATCAAGATGCATTTTAATACATTTTATACCTAAAATTTTTAGAATTTAGATTTTTAAGAGGGCTTTAAATAAGCAGCAAATTTAGCTTTAAAACGGTTATATTTCAAAAACCATTCTGTGTAATATATGCCATTATGGAAAGGAAATTTTGTGGCAAATCCACTGAGCTAAAAAATATCTAGTATTCTATTTAAAAATATACAACTTTGGTTTGAAAATATGTTTGAATCACCATGTATGCTGACAAAAATATTTTCAAAATGTGCAGTATTATTGCTCCTATATTAAATGAAAAATATTAAAAATTGAAATAAAATTCACAAACCAAAAACCTAATGTAGAGCTTTTTCGGAAGCCTGAATCACCCTGTAGATTTTATAAAGAAATAAAATAGCGGCAAATTTTCCGATTTAACGGCTTATTTACGGCATATACCTTTTGTACTAAAAAGTTAATATTCATCCCATTTAGTGAATTTTAAGAAAAATCGCGCTAATTTAACGTTATCGTTTACGTTAATTAAAAAAATTATCGATTTTGTAAACAAATAATAGAGCGGCAAATTTTTCGTTTGCATGGTGTATTTACGGCTAATTTACGGCAATTGTTCCACCTAATTTCAGACATTTTACTTAACGTTTACTGGAATGGTTGTGCTAACTTCATATATTATCATATTATGACCTTGACGCATTACATTGTTGCAGGGGGATAGAGAATGATCGGAGGATATTTTTGTTAATTGTATCTAAGAACGGCAAAAAACCGGCAAATTCCTGCTACACTATAAAATTCCTAACTATGTTCTTTCACTGATTTCCAATGGTGGTTGTGCTAACTTAATATTAACTTAGCACAACCATCGATTTAACATACTTAGCAAAGAGCGGCAAATTTTTCGTTTTCACGGCAAATTTACGGCTAATTTACAGCAATTATTCCACATAGTTTCATACATTTTTTTTAAAGTGGTTGAGCTAACTTAACACACGTATTTTATTAATTTGCCTTGATCCAAGTCTAATAGCAACCCCAACAAATTTCATATCATTAACTTGCGAAAGTTTTAAATAAGTACACATTGACTCCTCATCAAAAAAAATATGAAAAAAATTTCCTATAAACATGGATATAGAAAATCATAGTTTTAGAGTTACAGGATCTTAAAACATTTTAAAATTAGGTTTTTTGTAATTATCTTAAATACAAGTATTTTTTATTTGAAATTGCTGTAGATTGGGCTAATAGTAATAATAACTAATAGTAATAATTTTTATGAATAAATTAGTTAAAATATATAATTTATTAATTCTATTTTAATTATATAAATTGTAATTAATAAAATTGCGTTTCATCAAGGAGGCTGAATGCGACAAAATATCAAGAGATAACTTTTAATTTGCATTGAACGGCCTTCATAATTTTTATATCAAACGCAAAGAAGTCATTGGCGCACATGTTTCTTTTTGAAAAATATTCCAGTGCACGTCTGTGATGAATTTATCGACACTTTTTTAGCATTAAAATATATAGCACTTATAGCAACTTTTACCCTCCAAATTTCATTCGAATCACTAAAAGTACTTGAAAGAAAATTAAAATAAATCGAAAAAATATTAAGACTTTAACACCCTGTAGCTACGAAACAAACCAGAATCGGACCTATGATGAAAAAGAGATATAAATGTATGAAATAGATATAGATCTTTTATTTTTACGTGAGGAATCTCCCCACAAGAAATGGCACATGCTTTTTAAACCCTGTATAAGCGAGTAATATACGAAAAGTACTAAAAAAAAACGAAACTACTACAGTCATCGTCGATATAATACCGTACGATTGACGAAAACTGGCGTCAAGTTGGCTTGAAAATGACGATCGACAAATCGATCGAAATTATATTTACCTTAAATGACAGCTCTTGCTTTTCACTTCCACACTAACTCTGAGGCCATTTTTTCAACCGTATGATATTTTAGTTCCACTTTTATCAATATAATGCTGGCAGTAGCAATGACAGCTGATTGTATTCAGAATTTGACGTCTTTTTTAACGTTAAAACTAACATACAAAAAGGTTTCAAAATACCAACTTGCTTTTTATTCTGTAACTATATTTTTGTATGATTTTTAGTTTTTAGTACTTCAAATACAATCACGATTGTTACTGATATAGAGATAGAAAAAGATGTACGTAAAGGTCTTTGAGCTATATGTTGCTCAAAATAAATTTATGAATTTCCATGATTTAAAATTAAAAAATATCAATTTCTTTAAGTGGCTCATTCTGTATATTAATTTCTCTGGTAGATTTTACAAAACCCTTCAACTTTTATTAACTATATCAAATACCTATTTTAATAGTTTGCCATTTTTTTAAAAAATGCCATTTCTCGTGGGATTCCTTACGTAAAACCAATGTTCGGTGGTAAAACTAAGATTTATTTTTATACCAACATGGGGGGGGGGGCTTTATTTCGTAGCTACGTAAAGACTTCATTTCGATTTATAATTTTCTTCGTGAGTGATTCGAATAAAATTTTGAGGGTAAAAGTTACTACAAGAGAATATTTTAATGCTAAAAAAGTGTGAAATGCTAAAAAAGTGTTGACAGATTCATCAGACGTGCATACCTATGAATATAGGTATGCATATGATATATGTATAGGTATATAGCACTGGAATTTTTTTATAAAAAACATGTGCGTCACTGCCTTTCTGTTTCTCTGGGAAAAATTGTATAGACCGTTTAATGCCGATTAAGAGTTGTATTTTGATATTTTGCCGATTTCGATCCTCTTAAGGAGATAAACTTTTAATAATTAATCAAATTAAAATAAAAATAAAATTAATAAGTTTTATTAAAATTTAAAACGATGTTCAATGCTCCCTAAAGTAAATTAAATAAAAATATAATTGTTAGGTTAGGTTTAGGTTAGGTTAGGTTAAGATAATTACAAAAGACCTATTTTTAAAAGTTTTAGCATCCTGTAACTTTAAAACTATTTATTTCCGTACTCATGTTTATAGGAACTTTTTGTACCAATTAATGACATTAAAAAAATGTCATGGTTTTTATTAGATATACCGGGTGCGTCTCAAAAGTGGCTCACCCCCTATAACTTTTTTATTTTTTCAGATAAAAAAATGAGATTTGATATGTTAGTATACCACATAAATTAGGATTGCTTGACGTATTCAATTGTTTTTGGTCACTTCCTATTTCACCGGAAATTACTACAACTTTTGATTTTTAAATGACACCCCCGGTTAAATGACACCCCGGAATCATATGTCAATTTTTGACATTTTCGCATATGGTTTATTTGAAATCGTAACATGCGGTTCGTAAGGACAATTTGACTCGATATACCAAGTGTGTGGTACCAAATTATTCATAAAAAAATGCCTTTTCGAAATATGCTTATAAACCACCCTTGTTCCATTTGAAAAAATTGAGATATGATTAAAAATTCGATTTTGATATCTTATAACGGGCCCGGACAAGACACGAAAATCATTAGACTATCAAATCTATTTTTCCAAGGCTCCTTGATTAAAAATCTGTATTTCTAACACATCCATGGCACTCTAGATTGAAATTTAAAATACATAGTTAGTTTGAAGCGAAAATGTCAAAAGTTGACATATGATATGTCATTCTATTCAGAATATAATTTTCTATCGAATAAAGTAAAAATATACCGGGGGTGCCATTTAAAAATCCAAAGTTGTAGTCATTTCCGGTGAAACAGGAAGTGACCAAAAATAATTGAACACGTCAATCAATTCTAATTTGTGTCATATACTAACATACCAAATCTCGTTTTTTTATCTAAAGTATAAAGGTAAAAGGATAAAGAAGTAAAAAAAAGGATAAAGTAGTAAAAGGATAAAGAAGTTATAGGGGTGAGCCACTTTTGAGACGCACCCGGTAGATTAAAGCAAATTAATAAAAGTGCGCTTATTGATCAAGGAGACCGAATTAGGTATATAGCATTATACAGGGTGAGTCTTAAATAAGTGCAAATATTTTTAAGGGTGTATATTTCGACCTCAGAAACACGTCTATGAGTTTTTTCTCGCAAAAAAAATTGAAAATTTGGGATTTTTTGAATCAAATTTTGGAAATATTTTTAATTTTTAGTTAAAAAACATAATATCTTCATGAAATGGTATTAGATTAAATTTACAAGAAAGAAAACCCAGAAAATATCCAGTGGTTTTCAAAATTTAAACAAAAAATCATTTTTTTTAAATATTCAAAATAAAATATCTTGGTGATTTTCGACTTATTTGAAAAACGGTAAAGGGAACATAGTTACTTTTATCGAGATCTACCAGTCCCGAAAATATTTGCACTTATTTAAGACTCACTTTATATAGAAAAGTTTATAAAATTTTACGCAAAATCTAAAAATAAAGTACCAAATAGGATGTTACATAAAAAACATATTATATCCGCCACATTTCTTGAAGCATTCTGTATATTTAAAAATAATTATAAATTGTGTGCCTGTCCTAAAACTTTTCTGTATAACTTTTTTTCGTAAATCTCTAAGTAAATGAAATAATTAATTCTCTATCGTTGGCTCACACTGTACAATATAATTTATCTGAAATAAGATAAAATAGAAAAGTTTTAATAGCGTATTATTTAAGTTTTCAACTCTATTGTACCTTATATTAGAAATTTAAAATAAAAAATAAAGACAAAACGTTAAAATAAGAAAATACTGAAAAGGTCCTACTTACCTAATTTAATCTATAACTATAAAAACAATTTTATAACAAGATTAAACTATTTTCTCAACGGCGCAGGGCTTCTGATCATCGTGAAATGAAATGCTCGTCCGTTAAGCATATATCACGTGCAGAAAAACCGTTACTCGCTTTGGATGCGCCGCGCCGCCGGGCTTCGACAAATCGGTGTAACGTAGCAGACTGCGTGGTGGTAGGGAGTTGTGTATATAGTATTTACAGGGTGTCCTATTTTGGTTAAAATCATACCGTATTTTCGTTATTAGTAAAGATAGGAGGATGCGGTTTCCACAAACCTGTGGCACATTTTTGTCAAACGGAAGATGCTGTAAACAAAATTTTAATAGCCCTCTTCGTTCCTGGGCTACAGGGTCTTTTCGAAAATTTTTCAAATTGGGACAGCCCTCGTATCTCCGTTATTATGGATGATATCGAGGAGGCGAAAACTGATTCTTGTAGAACTTTTTACGTAGAATACAGTGGCGTAGTCTGTTCTTCTACAAAAAAAATATTTTTGAAAATATTACCTAAAGTTATGTTTTTTCAAATGGAACACCCTGTATGTTTTTTCAAATGGAACACCAAAATTGATCCGTCTTGCTATGAGCTTCTCAAAAATATATATCTCTCTATATTTATTTTCACTATTTACTGTAACATTTAAAATATATCATTTTCTTATTAGTAGGTCATGATAAATAACAAAAAAATCAAAATTGTTATTACTAAAATAGTCATACACATATTAAAATTTTATTTGGGCTTGATATATTTTACTTGTGAACTGTTACCACTGAATCTCTGAATATATTTTAATTTTTTTATAACAGAATTTATTATAACGGGATTGCAATGATATAGCAAATATCTAAAAGCTTGCATTATTAAAACATTTGCCATGTGTCCGCCACTGTTGTAGTTGCCGTGATATATTTGATATTTCAAAAATCCCCAAAATGGGAAATCGAGAACGGACAAATCCGGCAATCAGCCTGAATCAGGGATGCCATCATATAGTATATAACTATAGTGAATTGAAGAACGGTAAGGACGGCTGGGAATGACAATCGGTGATACTTAAAATATATACTGAAAAATAATATGATTCTAAAAATTGACGTAAAACTTGTCAAAAATTAACACCAATTATAAAAAAGATTAAAAAGCACAAGACCATTTCCAGACACACATATCTATTTCTAATTTTTAGAATTTTAAACTGAACATAATTTTTACTCAATATAAAAATAAATTACAACATTCTTAAGGCCAGCTGACAGTAAACACCATTAAAAAATAAAAAAGAGTACGAGTCAAGTAATAACCTCTAGGGTTGACCTCGCCAAAATTATTATCGATTGTCATTCCCAATTCTTTGACGACGTTTTTTTTTTGATCATACGGTACTTTACGTGGCTTACAAATTGGTTAGTTGATTTTTGAGTTATTATTTCGAATATTTTATGATTGAAGATTAAAAAAATGTCACTTAAACAAGAATATTTTAAAATATCCACTTAGTATACTTGCGAAGCCCAAATTCTAGTAGTCTATTCAAGTGGTGTTCGTAGTTACCAGGTTGTTAATGCTAGGGTAAAACCTCAAGTATACCAGTAAATATGTATTTCATCCAAAATATGTACAGGGTGTTCTATTTTTGTGTGTTTAGTGTTTTCGTGTATGAGTAGAGGTACAAAGATGCGGTTTTCATATTAATGTCCTACTTTTTTAAGAAACTAAGATTACTGCATACAGGTTTGTCTTATCCCTCTTAGTTGCTGAAATACAGGACGAATTTCAAATTGTTGTATTTTTGACCCTCTTTGTTATCTTATAGAATTTTATTGTTATCTTATAGAGTCCCATAGAATTTTTCACGTAGAATCCAGTGGCGTAACTTGATTTTTGCTGGGAGCTGTCATTATTGTAATATGATCCAAACCTTTTTTTTTAAATGTGACACGCTGTATATTATTTTTTTAATTTTATTTGTCTTGTTATGAGCTTTCGAAAAATATATCCTATACTTGTTTCCATAAACAAGATACATTAATTAATTAAGTTTATGACATAGGCGGCTGATTTACATGAGATAATCAAAACAATCGAGTCGACGTAAAATTTTGGTTATTGTCTATTCTACGCTAGTTTCTGTGTGTGAAATTACGTATAGGACAAGTTCATAAAAATATCAATATCTCTGACTGACAGCACGTTATCTTATCACAAGCTCATTTTGAGTGCAGTTTATTAAGATAACATGACGAAGAGCAAAATTCTCTGGTTCAATTAAATTAAATAAAATAATAATACTCTTAAATTAGGTTGATTTATGTTAAAAAGTTAAATACTGCATATTTTACCTTATTTATGAAAATAAGTAGTTACTATATTTCTAGAAAGCCCTCATAACAAGGCAAATAAAATAAAAAAATAATGTACAGGGTGTCCGATTAAAAAAACATAAGTTTGAGTCATATTTGGAAAATGACAGCTTCCAGCAAAAAACTAGTTACGGCACTACATTCTACTTAAAAAATTCTACAGGAATCAGTTTTCACCTTTTCAATAAGTTTTAAGATAACCAAGATACAAAGGGGGTTAAAAAATGCAACATTTTCAAATTCGCCCTGTATTTCAGAAACAAACGGGGCTAGGACAAATCTGTATATAACAATAGCGTTTCATTAAAAAGTAGCAAAGTAATGCGAAAACCGCATCTTTGTATCTCTACTCATAACCGAAATATCCCATAAAACACACGAAAATAAGACACCCTGTAATTCAAGATAAACAACATTAATAATTTGTATAGAGTAAATTTATTGTATTCTATTTAAAAACTGCAATTATACATTGAAATAAATTGTATCCACATAATGATAATTGCTATATAAAAACCATATTAACTTACAATAATGGGCTAATATTGTATATGCAGCTAACTTAGTAATATTTTTTTAGTTATTAAAGAAGAAGGAACAATTATCGGAATAACCATTTTTTTTAATTTTCCGGTGTATTGCTTTCATCAGAATGGAGAAAAAAAGAACACAAGGAACATATGAAAGCCTAAAGTCCCAATTTGCAAACTGTTGCTTTCTTTATTGATTTATTGAACGAAGAGTTATGGGGGTTGAGCCACTTTTGAGACGCACCCGGTATAGCATTCTATTTGAAAAAGTTTAACTTCAACCTGGAAATAACTCTCTTAAAATGGCACTATAGATTAACATTTTTTTATTAATTTAGGCTACTATTGCTAACCAATTTTTGTAAAAAAATAAAATAAAATTATTAAATACACAAATAGAAAACCTGCTAAAAATTTAATGAAAACAGTGAGTCATTCTGCAATAGTTATAAGAAATGTTTAGAAATAAGTTTTTTTTCAACTGCTTACTATAATTGTAAATTTAAAATATAAATTTAAAATTTTACTACTTTACAGTTGAGGGCTGGTGTTACAACAGCAAGATAAAACACTAATTCACCACAAAACACTTTATTTTTGTCATCATGTATTTTAATCATCTTCTGATGATGCTAATATGGTTAGCGAAACACGCGTTTAGTACAAAAATAAAGTGTTTTGGTATATTGTGGTGAATTAGTGTTTTATTTTGCAATTTTACTACTATTGAAAAATGAGATATTTTGATATCACATGAGTCATAAATCATCAAAATACACAAATAAATATTGTTTCTAATTTAAGCAGCAAAGAGTAAAAATAAAAGATACGGGCAACAACGCTGGCTTCCGCTACCGCGCAAGATGACGCCCGGCCGATATACGCCGTCAAAACAAGAAAATATTCCAGCCGAATTGGGGCCTGTCGCACGTCCGCCCCTTTGCCGCGCCAACCCAGACTACCGGGCTTCGACGTCCGTGTGATGTAGGGGGCTGCGTATTGGTGGCGTTTCATAAATGTATATATATATATATATATATATAGAGCATATATATATATATATATATATATATATATATATATATATATATATATATATATATATATATATATATATATATATATATGAAATGAACAAAATTCTTGCTACCCAGTGCACATTAACAAATACCTTCTTGCCTTCTAGCTGTATTCTTCCAACTTCGAAAATCTGAAAGTAGAGAAAAAATTAAAAATAAAAAGTAAAAAGAAAATTGTTTTGCTTGTCGTAAAGGGGGGAACCAAGCTCCACTCCCACAACCGGTTTCTGGGCCTACCCTTCATCAGGTGGGCTGTCCAGGGGTTGGTTCTCACCGATACGGCAAGCAAAACTTCTTCTATATCTACAGACGATTGCCGTATCGGTGAGAACCAACCCCTGGGCAGCCTAATATCTCACCGACACTTTACGACATCGTCTGTAGATATAGAAGAAGTTTTGCTTGCCGTATCGGTGAGAACTAACCCCTGGACAGCCCACCTGATGAAGGGTAGGCCCAGAAACCGGTTGTGGGAGTGGAGCTTGGTTCCCCCCTTTACGACAAGCAAAACAATTTTCTTTTTACTTTTCATTTTTTTTTTAATTTTTTCTCTACTTTCGATTTTTCGAAGTTGGAAGGAATACACAGCTAGAGGCAAGAAGGTGTTATTTATATATATATATGTTAGATCACAAATAATGCGATTCACTTTTTAAAAAAAACATTTATTTGCTTAAAAAAAATTTATAATATTTTATTTTATTTTATTTATTAATTTTATTATAATTTAACTAAAAAATTCAAACGGACATAGTCTCACCCGGCAAATTCAACTACTCTCTCTTGATTAACAAAATAATTAGGTTTTATAATGAAATATTGATTACATTAACAATAATCGTGAGAACAATTGAATATTATTATGATACGTTCGCGATTTCGCAACGCGCGCCGGACGTGTCGCAATAGGATGTGGCCTGCCGGGTGAACGTACTGGTGGACCAATATAACAGCTCCCCTTTTTAAGAGAAAAGTTACTCTCAATAACTTTTAGAGGTCTCATGTAGCTCGAACTCTTCTTCGGGATTCTGGATATCGTGTGGTGAATAGCGGTTCCTTTTCTTAGGCAAGAAACTGACCAATCTTCTTCGGGTTGGTTTTGGATGTTCTGGCTAGGTGGAGATGGTCGAACTTCATTGACTGTCCCATGGTAAGGCAGAGAAGTCTTTTTCACGGCATTTGCAAAAGACATACAAAGTTATTAGTAAAATTATTATAATTATTGTTGATATGGTAAACCAGGATAGATGTTTCTCAATGAAGGGCTTGTTGATCATCTTGTCCAGTTCATCAGAACATTGACTAGCTTGTGTTGGGCAATATTCAGGTCATCTAAATCAATCTTGCTTAATTTTAAAGGTTTCAGATCGGGTAGATGAAGCTTTTTCTGGAATATGGTTACAGCATGTATACGGAATTCTACTTGATGACTTCTATATGTAACATTTTGGTATGCTTCAGTAGTGTAATGGCATGCACTCTGTTATAAATTAATAAAGGTACATTCTGGTTGAAGCTGCAATAGTGAATTGGTGTTGATTATTTTCGTCACTGTCACGTCTACCACATTTAATTGTGATGGGTAATGGATCGGAAATTGATGTTAAACTATAGCCTGATCAATCTGCTTGACGTTGTAGCCTTTTGCTAAAAAAGCAATGAAACTCTTGACAGGTCATAGGTAGTACTTGAGTTTGCTTGAGCAACTGAGCTTCGCAAATTGCATCACTGTCAATTGGGTAAGGCAATACTAGAACAGATCTTCTGGTTTCTGGTAAGAGATTTACAAGTCTTCAGGTCTTGAAGGGTGACGTATAACATTGAATCATCATCTCGCGCAATGTATGTTTGTGTTGTTGGTACTATATGGAAAACCTTGTTCGATTATCTAATATAGAATTGGATATAAACGATATAGAGTAAGATTCTGGTTCTATTAAAGTACTTTCAAAACAAATACTATTCTGAGGTCTGTCTGAAAAGCATCTAACTCAATTATATCAATGTACTGAGCAACGCTCGAAGAGTAAACAGGAAGAGGAAGGTTATTTAGTGATTGTGAGGCTTGTTGTAAGGCAGATATTAAATCTTTAGGTGTTATTATGAGCTATGAAGTATATTTAATCGAGCAAAAAGCAACAGCGTTTAAAGCATCGTTTAGATAGTTTTCTTACAAAGCATAACTTCCATTAAAAATTCACATATTTCTAGTGTTTTGATTTTGGTGCTTGATAAAATGCGAGATCATCAGCAATGCTTGTTATCGATTGATTAATTTCTGATTAAATTCTATTAAAAGTTTTCGTCAATCTGCAATCTTTTGAATAGCGTTGTATTAAAGTTTTTTATTACTGAAGTTGTGACTGAAATTTGGTTCTAAGTAATGTTTCAATATGTCTTTCGTCTGAGAAATCTTATTTATACATCATTAAAGTATTCGCCATCTGAGGCATCTAGGTTACCCGTTATTGATTTCCAAACTGAACCAATACTCATTAAATATTCCGCGTCTTTCCTATAATTAAATTCTTTGTGTATCCGCTATTAGCTCAGAATATTTTAAATTCACCGAATTTGAAATTTTGATTTAAAAAGACTAACATGAGTTTGTATTTCAGATCTAAATGATACCATTCTAGGGGAATTATCCATTGTAAAAGCGTTAATGAGGTCATCCAGTGTTTTATCATTATTTCTAATTGTTTGTTTGATTGGTGATAAGTCTTTGTAAAACCAGGAGTGTCCATTTATCGTTTGATATTTGATTGTTCCCTCTTCGTGGGAAGAAGACTCCAAGAGTGTTATTTATAGGTGTTATGGTGTATTGACATAGGGCTGCTGAAAACAGCCCAAAGAATCTGCAAGAAAGAAATTTTATTCAAAAATACGGTTTTAGTCTGTCGAAATTTATTTTGAATTTTGTTTAGTACGTGGGTTTAAAATTATAGCAGAGTTTTCAAAAACTTCGGTTATTTCAAATGGACCATTAAATCTTCTGGATTTACTTTTATTTGAGATTCTTTTACATAAACTTTGTCACCAATTTTATATTCAGGTTTTTCAGCTGATATTTTTAGGTCGAATCGACTTTGACTTTTCTTTTGTCTTGAGTTTTTTCTGCGTGCAATCTTATAATAATGTTCCATACGATTATTAAGGTCTCTTATGTACTTAGATATTAATTTTTCTTGTTATAGAGAGTTTCTGGTGCTCTACTTGCTGTATGACCAAAAAATAAGCTCATATGGAGTGAAACCGTGTGTTTTATTTCGAGTATTATTGTAACATATCACGGCATAAGGAAGGACTTTGAAAGGATGTTCAATAGATTTTCTGCAGAGTTCGCACGTATCATTTCGTTTTCAAGGTCGTGAAATCGTCTGCTAGATCCGTTGACGAGGGCGATTGACACTAGAAAAGGTTAATTTTATGTCGTATAATTCGCATAAATCTTTTCATCAGGGTGTGGCACAAATTCACGCCGCAATGCAATGTATTCTTAGAGGTGTTCCGGGTAATGCTGAAAAATAATAAAAGCGTATTTACAACTGTTTCTGCCTTTTGTCGCTTAAGGATACGCTTGCGTAAATTTTGTTAATTCGTCTCTGATAGTAAAAGGTAGTTTCTCGTAGGGTATTCAAATATGTCGAGGTTAATCTTTCGAATGGAGTTTTCGGTGTTTCGTCACGACCAGTGGCGTACTAAGATTTTTTTTCTACATATTTTTTACCTTTTGACATATCTCACAGCTTTTAATATATTTTTCTACATCTTTCGGTAAATTTGGCCAATTATATTTTGCTTTAAGTCGTCTGACTGTTTCATTTATGCCTCGGTGTAAATTGTTTTACCAGTGATACTGTTCTAATATACAGGTATCTCATCTTCTGCTCGGTGTCTTGACAGTGTTTTGGCATATTCTAATTTTATGTCTTTGTCAGCAAAGATATAAGATAGTGTTTCTAAGATAGTAAATCTAGATTATTTTCTGCCATTGTGTGATGTCAGTTGTGTTAAATTCTGTTGTCCTTTTAAGAGTATGTAAATAAGTAAAAGCAATAGTTCCTGGATCAAACGGGGATTGGGATAATAAAATATTTTCGTCCTTTTACCTTTTACTGGATACTATGTTTAATTTTGATTGGCTAAAGTTAGTTTCTTCAAAAATGTCGTCTATTATTTCTTCCGCGTAATTGTTCTAGTTTATTTTGGCGAAAGAATAAGTTATTATGTTTTTTATTTGATTTATCCAGAAGCTGTGAATTGGTAATTCCATTGAGTAATCGATTATTGATCTTGTCTGTACAAGTCTACAAATTTATTGTATTGTCTAGTAGTTTTCCATCGGTATCGCTATCATCTTCTTGGGTGTTCCTCATCTTGATTTTCAAGTGCTCCTAATTTCATCTTCATTGATGCTAGAATATTTATTTTCTTTTGGAGTTTAGCACATTCTTGGAAATGGTTGACTTTAATTCTGGATATTGCATCGGCGTTCTTGTTTATTTTCCAGGCTATATTCAATTTTAAAGTTATACTCTTCTAACTTAATCTCCAGCGAGCTAGCTCTACTTCCAGGGTCTTTTACTTGGCATGAGCCATGTTAAAGGTCGGTGGTCGGTAACTAACGTAAATTTTCTTCCAAACAAATATGGTTCAAATGTTTTACAGTCCATACTATTCGCTAAGAGTTCCCTCTCGACAGAATATTTCGTCTCCGCAGGGGCAGCAATGGCATGCGAAAGCTATAGGGAGATCTTTACCTACAGGCTCAGGATAATACGGCTCCAATGGCAAAAAGCAATTGCGTCCGTGGTGAGTAGAAACGGTTCTTCAAAGTTAGGATAAATGAGATTGGGTCCGAAATTAGCGTGTTTTTTTAATTCTTCGAACGCTAATTTCATTCAGTGTCGAAATTCGAATGGTATATCTTTTTAACAGTTTAGTCAATGGTTTTGATATCTTCGCGCAAAATTCGAGATGAATTCGCGGTAGTAGCCTGCTAATCCGAGGAAAGATTTGATTTCCTTGGGATTCTTCGGTTCTAAAACTCGGATGCATTCTATCTTAACTGGATTTGGTTTGACTCCATCTGTTACAATATGTCCGAGATAGGCAACTTTTCTCAAGAATTCGCACTTATCGGGCTGGATCTTTTATTCTGCTTTCCTGAGTCATGTTTAAAACTTTTTAAGCGCTGCATATGTTCATGGATGGTCGGAGAATAGATGATAATATCGTCCATATACAGGCAACGTTCGTTTTGTATTCCTAGGAGAATGTTGTCCATAACCTCTGAATGTGGAGGGGCATTTTTCAGGCCAAAATGGCATGAACAAATCTGTAGTGGCCATTTTCCACGGAAAAAAGCTGTCTTGGGTACGTCTTCTGGCTTGATCTCGATTTGGTGGAAACCTTGACGCGAGGTCAAGTGAAGTACTGACATCTTCCCAGCTGATCTAGTAAGTCAGAGATATTTGGTAGGGGATATCTGTCATCTACACTGACTTCATTTAGTTTCTGTAGTCTATGACTACTCTCCATTTCTGCTTTCCAGAAGCATCGATCTTTTGGGTACTACCCCAAACAGGTGATGACCATGGGGATACAGATGGTCGAATTATTCCTTGGTCCAACATTTTTTCCAATTTGGTGTTTTACTTCCTCCTTGTGATCAGATACCTATAGGATTTTGTATAAATAGGTTTTGCGCCTTGTGTCTATGGTATGCTTGATTTCATTTTGTGAGTTAAATTATCACCTTCTGAGGTAAAATATGTCAGGAGTATTCTAAACAGAGATTGGTTATCATTTCATGCCTTCTTCGTTGAGATGTTCGGTTCTTAGTTCGTTTTAATTGTTTGCGCGTTCGATCGATTATAGGTGGGTTTTGATTTTTTTATCAAAGGTGTTTAAATTTAGATTGGGTTAGGGTTATAAGGTTCTATAGAAATGTCTGAAAAATTATTATTTTAGAAATACCATTAACATTAGCAACAGAAGTAAAAATTCCGCTACTGTTAACATAAACAAGAGCATTTGGTAATCTGACCTTTTATCTTTTTCCTGTGAGTGTAAAATAGCATCAGTGTTAATTAAATTACATTTTAATTTAACAATTTTCTCGGTACGACTGTCAATGGATATCTTATTGCTACTGTGTCTTACAGCTGTTATTTATTTTATTAGAATTATTTTTTAAAATACGAGGGGTTTCCCGTAAGTTATCATTTACTTTAAATAAAGGAAGTGTATTGAAATTAGTTATTAATTTTTTTGATTTAAGATCTATAATACACTGATAGTGTTCTAGAAAATCTGCGCCTAAATACCATCAAATTCTATGTCTAAATTGCAAATAAACACTTTATGTGGATCCTTACATGTAAATGGAATCATGGCTGATTCTGTTATCTGTATTTTTTGATCTGTAATGCCTTGTATAATGAGATTTTCGCTATTTCTGTTCGGATAATTTTTACTGTGTGGTTTTTAAATATTGAAATACCTGCACCGGTATCTGCTATGAGTAATTTAAATTTATTAGTAGCGTCATTAATATAATATAGATTTTTCGACCTGACAGTATGGAGTGGAGTTAAGGATAATTGTGTTCTAGGATAATATCTAGGTTGGGGATTTTTCTGGTTTAAGTTGAGGGTTTGAATTTCTGTTGGTGGGTCGGTTTCAGGAGGCAGTGTTGTGTGCACTTTCGGTTTCTTCGAAATAGTCTTCTTCTGAGGAATATAATCTGTATTTTCATCATAATGGTAATCGTCATAATATATAGGTTGATCATAGTATTCCTGGTTGTAGTTACATGATGATTTTCTTTGGTTGATTAGGTTCTTCTGGATAACAGATGAACGGAAGGGTTGATTTTACTTACGACAGGCTCCTGTTGGTTTTGAAAATAATTGGGTCTAGGTTGATATGAAGTAGAAGGTTGATTATGAGCTGAAGGTTGAGCTTGAGAAGGGTTAGAATTATTTTGAGGCAAGGCTTGGCCTGAAACGACATTGGCTAGACAAGTGTCCAAGTCGGCCACAAAAGTTACATTTAATGCTTGTAGGTATAGGATTCCTACTAGGTTGGGGTTGTTGATTGTTGATCTGATAGGTTACCTTATTGGTCTCCAAAATAGATAGTTGGAGTTCACGTTTAATTCTACTTTGTGCTTGTAATATATCTCGAGGATTTCCTGAACGAATAATCTGTCCTAAACGGGGTTCTAAACCAGTCAATAGGGTATTTAGGGACATGGTATCGATTAAACTACATTGAGCTAACTTTTGTTCGTTAATTCTAAGGATTTATTAATATTGTATGATCATTTTTGCGTTATGTTTCAGAGAGGATTCATTAGTAATTGTTTACTTCTTTGGAGATCTTGTATTAAAGATGACAAATTTAGAGTCGCCAAAATGCAAGTTTAATAAAGATTTAACCAATTTTATAATAATAAACAAAACATTTAATATTCCTTTATAATAGAATATCGAAACAATATGGTTCCAAATAATAAATAAAATAATACGTGATAATTCAATATTACTTACGTTTGTAGAAACATCGGTCTCGTCTGGTTCTATCAATCAGGATGCTGCCAGGGGCGTCACTTAGGTGTTCTCCTTCCACAGCTGATGATAGTGAGGACTCTTCGAGCTTCTTTCTTGTTTCTTTCTTCAATTTCTTCAGTTTCTTCCCTGAACTTTTTTCAGTCTCGGTTTCTATCGATCTGGTAACTGCCAGTGTCACTAGGTGTTCCTTCCACAGTGTCGATAGTCACTAGGTTCTTTTTCTTCTTAAGGATTAGAACTGCTGTCAACAGTTGGTTTTTCCGCAGAAACGTACTCTGTCGACGTTTCAGATCCTACCGACTGCCAAGCAATTGTTAGATCACAAATAATGCGATCTCACTTTTAAAAAACATTTATTTGCTTAAAAAAAAAATTTATAATATTTTTATTTTATTTTATTTATTAATTTTATTATAATTTAACTAAAAATTCAAACGACATAGTCTCTGTTCGGCAACTAAACTACTCTCTCTTGATTAACAAAATAATTAGGTTTTATAATGAAAATATTGATTACATTAACAATAATCGAGAACAATTGAATATTATTATGATACGTTCGCGATTTTCGCAACGCGCGCTGACGCCGCAATAGGGCCGTGGCCTGCCGGTGAACGTACTGGTGGACTAATATAACATATATATATATATATATATATATATATATATATATATATATATATATATATATATATATATATATATATATATATATATATATATATATAGTATATATATAGTATATATATATATATATATATATATATATATATATATATATATATATATATATATATATATATATATATATTATATATATATATATATATATATATATATATATATATATAACCAAAACTAGAAGAAAATTTTGGGGATAGCAGTCTAGAGGCAAAATTAACAATTTATTACAACGCCGAGCTGAAAATATATTTCCTTCGCTAAACATATCACAAAAATAACTGAATATAATATAATATTATATAAACTTACGTAAAAGTTTAATTATAAAAAATAGAAAAATATATCAATTTCCATATGAAGAAAGGAACTAAAATTTTGTATAAAAGTTAAAATCTTCTTAAATATCTATGATTTCTGACATTACTAAAAATTATTTTGACATAGAAAGGTAAATTTAATTATTAATAAAAACACGTAAAACATATATAAGGTTAATCACAACAGCTCAATATATATATATATATATATATTTTTTTTTTTTCTATATATATATATATATATATATATATATATATATATATATATATATATATATATATATATTTCTTCAACAGAGATTGACACATCTGGCACTGCCAATAGTGAATGGCTGGTAATATACAAGGTGGTCCGAACTGTATTCCTGAAAGTTCGGCAGCATATTGTGCAAATAAAAATAAGTAAAAAAGCTCGTATAAATGTATGTCCTAAAATGCTTTGTTTCGAGATACAGGGTGTAGTTTCATTTTTATTTCATTTTTTTCGCCACTTATGTCGGTGGTAATGTAATTGAATTGTCCAAATATCATCCATGTCGAACGAATTCTTATCGAATGATCATTTTTTTATTTTTGAAGAGTCGCATATTATTTATGAATACTCACCGATATTTGACAATTTTAATAACTCGCTATCCTTATTTAGGGGTTCTGGGTCCATAACATCAAGACCTGCTGCAAATATTTCACCATCCCTCAAAGCTCTGATTAAAGCAGCTTGGTCAATCTAGAGATTATTAAGATTAATATATACTTTTTCTACAAAAAATTAATAAGTTTAGTGTATTTATTCTTGAATTAACTTTATTTTTATTGGAAACTTAACGTTAACGATCATTTAAAAATTGTTACTACTTTGAACGTTCCCTAAAATTCAACATATCATTAGGTATACAAAAAATTAGGACAACAAATGTCAACCAGTTTTTATCAAATCATCTATTTCTTCCATTTTGTATAATAATATAATTTAACTTATACTTAAGTTAACAATAAATTAAGTTTTGTATAGTATAAAGCACAATATTTTAAAATATGATTGAATGATGTGTCCATTAAAATACGTTATTAATATGAGTTCACTACAGGTAGGTATACATTAAGTGCAAATATTACTATAAATATATTTATAAAGTTATATACAAGATGAGCCTTAAATAAATGCAAAAATATTCTTAGGGGTAGTATATTTTGACCCCAGAAACAGAATTGTGAGGTTCTCCTCGCATTTTTTTTTAAATTTGGAATTTTTTCAAAAAAATATTGGATTTTTTTTTTACTTTTTAGTTAAATAACATATTTTTTGATAATATGGCAACATAGGTAGTAGATTAAATTAACATAAAAGAAAACCCAGAAAAGATCTAGTGGTTCTCAAAATTTAAGATTTTTTTTTATTTTTGAAAATTTTCAAAGTAAAATAACTAGGTTATTTTGGACTTTTAAAAAACGATAAAGAAAAGTTTCTTTTATCGGGATCTACTACCCTAAAAATATTTGCACTTATTTAACCTTATTTACCTGCTTTAATATTACCTTTCTTTGATTATGAGTTATGAGAAACGTTTTTTTCAATATTTTTATATTATTTGTCGGAGGATTTGAGTTACTTATTTTATTAAATCATTAATATAAAAACAGCTATTTTATTTGACCAATTTACATGACTTGCTTAATACAAAGGCATATCAAGTACCGAAAACTCAAAATAAAATCTATATGTATTTTCTCAAGGGACTAAGAAAAATAACAAATCAGACATGACTCCATACTAAATAATATGGTTTCTTCAACAAGCAGTTTATCGACTTATACATTACATACACATATTACAAGTGAAAGATCCAGAGGAAAAACTTGATAAGCGACAATTTCTTAATTTTAGAATTTTAAAATATTATAGTAGGTCTAACTGGGCCCTACAAAATGCATAAACTCTGCAGAGCAATAACTTGTTAAACCCTATGATATATGCCTAGTAAAAATATAGAATACAGGGAAACAACCTGATAACCACCAGCAGTCCAGTGCTCTCCTGTAAAATTAGTCAATGGCGCTCAATCATGTTTTCCCCTGGACCCTTCAAATGCTATCAACTACTTACTATACAAATAACTTATTTTTAATGACACTTACCAATTTCCCCCTGCTAATATTCACTATAATTCCAGTTTTCTTCATTTTCGAAAAGAACTCTGCATTACACATTTGATTAGTTTCATTTGTAAGTGGTGCCGCCAAGAAGATAAAGTCACTTTCTGTGTTTAACGTTTCTTGACTAACGAACAGAGCTCCTATTTCTTTTCCTAAATGAAAAAAAAAGGTTAAATTGTAACATAAAAATTGTTTTAATTAATAGTTTACCTTCTGGCTTTTCTCTATGTCCAGTATATAAAATCTTTGCCACGTCAAATCCTTTTAATCTCTTTGCTATTGCCTGTCCAATACTTCCTAATCCAATAATGCCCACAGTAGATCCGGAAATATCTTGACCTAACATCCATTGTATTTCGAAAGTCTCCCATGTTCCTCTGTAAATATACAGGGTGAGTTACTAAATACTAATATTTTCAGGGGTTGCAAAAAACGATGTTGAAAATGGGGCATTTTCTTTTAAACGTTCCTGTATATTTTAGAAAACTTTTCAGAACTACCTGTTCACCGCAAATTTTAGTATTGGTTTATATATTATATATTTAAATTATATCTTAGGTATAATTTCTTAATATCTGATATGATTACGACACTACCCAAGTAGACAATTTTATTTTATAAAGGTTGTATAAACAGCTATGTGATAATTTTTATAGGATACCTTAATTCATATAACGTCCTATATGACCGTAATATGATAGCTTTACAACCAAAAAAGACCCATTTTTATACAAGCGTTCAGTAGTATAGAAGTTCTATAAAAAGGGTATACAACTCTTATGCAACTATTTTACACAGCATTATATGACTATTATAAAACTAGTTTTATTGTGTATTACGTGGTCACATCTAAGAAACAGAACAATAAAAACATTTGATCATTTAGCGAGGTACAAGAGTATTTTATTTTTTACCGAAGAATATTAGGAGAAATTATATTTTAAGCGTGTCGTAAAATGAATCTAGAGGATGTGGATTGTTAAAAAGGAGACTTTACTCGACAATGAAGATGGCGGGTAGAGCCAGAAGGTACAACAAATATGTAATATAAAAAATCATTAATAGGGTTTGAAAAGTAGGGACAATTTTTGTTGCGCCGAAAATTTTACTGGTAGATTATAGGCATGTATTTGGCAAAAAATTAAAGCGCTTTAATTTCGATTAAGGTTTACATATAAATTTAAACAATATAATAAAATAAAATTTTCAAAAATTCTTGTTTTTAATTTAATTAAACACTTTATTACTGTATGTGGCAATCTTATCACAAAATAGTTCCCAAAAATAACATTTTACAATGTATTTTGATGTTTTTAATTTTGCTTCATATAATGGCGGCCATAGACCATACAAAAATTCTGCCTTAAACATGGCGAATTATAATGCAACCATTTTATTATAAATGAATCCCTTAAATAAGTCTTTGTTGTAAAATAAAACGGTATAGGATAAATATCCATCATTACGCAGAATTTCCAGGCACTATAAAACTATTTTGGACATATTGAGATTTGTGACAAATAGATGTTGCCAAATCTCATTTGATTAGTATTTAAACTAACAAACATGATCAGATTTTCATGGATTCATGCACGCAATGCATTTCATGCGTGCCCGACGAGTGAGCGGCAACCTAAGGACTTAGAAAAACAACAATAAAACAATACAAACATTACTACAGTAAAACTTTTACACCAACGTAGCAACAATGCTTTGAAGAAGCCAGACAACCCGAGAGATTTTGGCTTTTGGGAATCCAGGTAATTCTCGGGATTATTTGCCGTAATTTCGAGGAGTTTTTTCTTACATGCTCTTTATAACTACCATTGCGTTTGTTAAGTTTTTTCCAACTTTGTTCAGAATTCATAATAGCTGTGATTGATTATACTCGTACGTAGATATTACTTTTGCAACAACAAAATAAATAACTAGGTATACCATTTAATTTAAAATGAGGTTATATTATACATTACCACTTTTATAATGCAGATATTACAGCGAATTTATTTTGTTAATCACAATTTTATCATATAAGGCTATATAACTGTGTTGTATACAGCACCGTCGCACCGTAGTTTAACGCAATAAAACGTTCTATCATACAACGTAATACAACTTTAATAAGACAAGTTTAAGTAACTATTATATGATCTTGTGACTACTAGTTATATGAAAATTATAGAACTCTTACATGGTGGGTATAAGAGTCTAATAAAATAATATGTTTGTTATCATATAGCATTGTCTTTTATTATACTTCGACTATATTTATTAAGTGTTATATCATACTAAAAGAAATGATCGTTTAATGCGTTATAGGATACGTTGTAAAAACTACTAGAAAATAGTTTAATATGACAACTTTTATTAAAAAACAGAATGGTCGAAACCAAACGCTTAATAAAATCAAGCAGTCCTTAAGACAACGCTATTCGACTGTTATAAAATAATTCAATCCTTTTAGAATTTCTTTTTGCTACTTGGGTAAGGGGTTGTTAAAACAGGAAAAACCCGATAGCTCTATTTTCTTGAATAAATATTTTTTTAAACGTCGCAAAAGTATTAATTTTTGCAACCTGATTGACAATATAAAAATGTCATTTTAACGCTATCTGGTATAAATGTAAAGCATTTTTACGCCAAAGCATAAAAGTACGAAAATATATTATTAAACTGATATAAAGTGTCAAATTCAATGAGCGTAACCAAAAGCATATATAACATAAGGCTGATCGTTAATTTTAATTGGAACCAAAAAGCCGAAATTCGTATACATAACGTGGGAGTAACAGAAAATTTTGAAATAAAAAAGGGGGTAAGGCAGGGGTGTATTCTGTCTCCAATGTCGTTTAACTTGTATATGGAAAGAGCATTCACTGAATCAATCTCCGATAGTCCCATTGGTTTGAAAATAAATGGCAATCCAATTAATAATATCCGATTTGTGGATGACACAGTGATAGACAATGTTAATGATCTCCAAATCCTTCAAAATAAGGTTAACAATGAAAGCCAAAAACTGGGTTTAAAAATTAATACTAGAAAAACTAAATTTACGGTTCTCAGCAGAAACAACATTCCGAACACCAGAATTTACTTAAATGGAGAGGTTAACAAGCAGGTCACACAAGTTAAATACTTGGGATGCATGGTTAACCAAACGTGGGATCCAGATCAGGAGATCAAATGCCAGAATCGAGCAAGCAAGAACAACTTTTCTGAAACTTCGAAGGTTTCTCACAGATAGGAACTTGAACTTCTTGCCTTAGATACAGAATGGTGAAGTGCTATGTCTGGCCTGTTTTGTTATATTTGTATGGTAGCGTAAACACTGAAGGTAACAACAACAAACAGAATTGAAGCCTTCGAAATGTGGACCCTACGACGAATGCTAAGAGTATCCTGGGACGACCGTGTGAGGAATGAAGATAGTCTCAGAAGAGTTGGTCTAGAAGAACGTGAACTCTTCGAAATCATCAAGAAGAGGAAAATATCCTATTTGGGACACATAATACGAGGAGAACGCTATCACTTTCTTCTTTTTTTTTAATTCTCCTAAGTCGCTGCAATATTAATTATAATATTAATTATAATTATCTGATGAGAAAGAAAAAGATAAAATACCGACGCAGGAATCTGCACGGCACCAGAAGAAATAAAATGTATTTGTGGCGTTTGAAAAAAGCATGTTCTATTCGGAGTAAAAATTACTTTTTGTGCCAAAGGCTGTATGTCAAACGTAGTGCCATTTTTACTCCTAATAAAACAATATACTATTTTTTAATTTGCCAGCTTGAGTAACTGTTATTTTGTACTTATTTGAAAAATGGGAAAGAGAAAATAATGTTTCTTTAATGGCGTTATTGTGCATCTATCAGCCCTGAAAAAATTTGACTTATTTAAGAAGACTCAGCCGATAAAAAAACTCTAACTCAAACTAAATCATTTTGTAGTAAATGTATAAGCATCATTGAGTGTTACCACAGACTAACCTAAATCAGTTTGTAGTGTTACCCACTGAGATTAAAAATCATGTTAAATAAAAGTCAATTAAGAAAGGTCTTATTGTTATTATTATTAGCACCTTGATTATGTGTAACAAAGTAACTAACTGCTCAAAATATTTCTTTTATTTAATGTGTATGTGTGCCAACACCAAATGTGACATTATGGACTAAACTTGAGACAGAATATAGACATAATGAATAGTTCCAAATCATAGTAAGGCAGATATTTATTGATCATTGTTGCAAAAATAAATAAGACATAAACAGCAACTATAAAACATTTAATTCTTAATTATCTGATTAAGCAAGCAAATTTAATGATATCATTGCCATTCAGTTACATTTTTTTATTTGTTTTTGACTTTTATTACAGGCACAAAATAAAATTATATGTTTACACAGAGCACATAAAATTAAAGTAATATATAATATTATATTTTTTAGACTATAACTATGCCATGTTATAGACTACGAATATTAAATATTATATTTTTTATTATGTCAATGCTCCTTAATATTCTTTTATGATTACAAAATTAAACAAACAAGGCAAAGTTACTGCCTGTTTGGCAAACATAAAAATTAACCTTAGAACCAACGTACTAGATTTTACCTGATTTATGAGAAATATAATACACACAATTTTATTTTTAAATTAAGATCGTAAAACAATTACCATTACAAACCCTAATTATGTACGTATTTTTCACTTATCTACTATCTTGAATAATGAAAAATCAGTTATAGTCCCACATTTCAAATGGAAAGTTTACTAATTAAGTTTTTCTAAATTTTAACCAATCTTCATGGCCCATTGTACCCCTAAAATGGATTGTAAATATTTAGACCCACTACATTTGTAATTTATTACTTCATCAGATGCAAAAAAACGCAACGGAGAAATTTTTACTCAAATATAAAGTGTTATATTTTTGTAATTTTAGCCCTATTTTCATGAATTATACAGGGTGGCGCACCTCATTCGCCTCGGTTGATTATACAAAAACGGAAAAATGTAGAAGCAAAATATTTTATGTGCATATGTGGGAAGACAATGTGCATAATTTAAAATTATTTTCAAATGTACAGGGTGTGTCAGAAATAAGATCTATACCAAAGTTATACTTTTTCTTATGGAACACACCGTATTTTATGTCATTTTTATTACATAAAATAAATCATTTATTATATAGGTTTAATACGTTTAAAACTTTTGGTTTTTGAGATATTTAAAGATGTTTAAATATGCATGCTATAATAAGAAAGTTTGTCAGCACCCTGGGTACATTACTTTTCAGAATTAATTCTTGTGCTAACTCTTAAGCCAGAGAAATAAGCTTTATTAAAAAATTTGATTGTTTCCTAAAATGTATACAGAGGTATCCAAAATTGCTGGTCTATTTTAAATATTTATTTTGCATAAAAACTTCATTATTTTAAATGCAACACTATGTATATTTTAAAATAAACTGAAGCAGAGTTGGCCTCTCGATACCTATCTGGCTCAGATTTTGAATAAAAAGCGATTTTTCAATAAAATTGTAATCAAGATGGCTGGTGTCGTCATGGCAGTTTCCTAGTGACACTTAGTTTATGGACTTTATTTAAATTTATAACAGGTTACTTTTATTTAATTTGTCTACAATAAGGTTTAATAAGTAAGAATTTATTATTTTATAAAGAAAAATGAAGCTGGTATCGGCTGGAGATGGCTGAAAGAATGGATATGTAACTAGTGATTTTACTTTGTGAAGAAATTGCTTGTTGGCCTGAAGGGTTTATAGCCCAAAAATATTATCCAAATAAGAATTTTCTTGACAAGCCAAAGATATCCAAATAGGAATTTTCTTGACAAGCGTTCCTTTAAAAAATTACTTTTCCTATTTCGCAGAGCTGTTAGTGTGGTATCTTAAAAAACTATTGGGTATAAACCTGTCGTTGGAAGTGAAGAAAATGAAAATGAATTTAGTTGTTAACCATTTTATTGAAAAATCGCTTTTTATTCAAAATCTGATCCAGATAGGTATAGGAAACACTAACATAGTTTAAAAGAGCATTTAAATCTGCTTCGACTTATTTTAAAATATACATTATGTTGTATTTGAAATAACGAAGTTTTTAGGTAAAATAAATATTTAAAATAGACCAGCAATTTTTGATACCGCTGTATACATTAAACGAAGCAATCAAGTTTTTCAGTAAAGTTTATTTATCTAGGTTAAAAGTCAGCGCAAAAATTAATTCTGAAAAGTAATGTACAGGGTGTTGACCAACTTTTTTATTATAGCATGCATAATGCATATTTAAATATCTTGAAATATCTTAAAAACCAAAGCTAAATATCTTATTTTATGCCCAAAAAATAAAAAATGACATAAAATAGTTGTGACACGTCATCGTCACTAACTTCACCCATTAGGGGATAAATTGGCAAAAGTTGCTGACTTATCGTTGATCTTAGGGCTCAATTGTTATTTATGCATGTATTTAGGGCTTGTGTAAAGTTTCATACTACAGGATACTACTTATACTTATTTTAAAATGTACAGACAACATTATTTCTGCTTTTAAAACACAAAAACTTACTCTTCGATGTGTCTCCGACCTTCCGTATATCTTCTAGAAGCTGCCATAGCTAAAAGGAGCGCTGTATCAGCCACTGCATCACTCGAGACTCCCGGTGTATTTCCTAACAATATTCCCTTTGTTTTTAATAAGGACGTATCGATTTGATTGTATCCAGCAGACATAGTACACACCACCTTTAATTGCTGACCTAAAGTTAAATTATTACAGTCATCCGGTATGATAGTAGTATAGTAAAATTTACATTCACATATACACGACATATCGACTTATTATGATGTATTTCCTACTAGTCATTATCAAGTACAAAGAGATCAGTTTATATTATTATAGTTGAATTTTTGTGCGTCCATTTTATAAAATTGTATTCTTAGTTGAAAAACTCTACCGCAATCTTAGAGATTTATCCAAAATTTTTGATACTATAAAAAAACTACACATATGTCCATAATTGAAGACCTCGGGGGAAAATAGTAACAAGCCACAACATGAGTGAAATTGATTTAATATTATGATTTATTGATTTAAGAACGTAACAAGCCACAAGGAAGAAAGTGCGGTATTTGGGCAACATCATGGCGACCGGCAGAGATAGTGCGGTTAAGCGAAAGACAGTAGTGATATTTCGAGTGAAACGGATGATAGTGTAAGGGATAAGGACTATTTTAATTCGAGTAGCAGCAGCGATTACAGCAGTGTTGTCACCTCAGAGGTAAATAGAATATAACGTGGCTTGTTACGTTTTTAACTAAAATTTTGGACATTTTTGAAAGCTTAAAAATATTTCAATTATTGCAACTTGGAATATGCGTTGAGTATTTATTTCCACCTGAGTTTATGGAACGTACTCTTATTGTAAAAAAGGCGTAAGATTTTTGAATAGAAAGAGGTTAGGTTAGGTTATTTCAGATGGCTTGTGGCTTATTACCTTTTTGCATAAAAATTTATCAATTTCAGTTTTGGTGAAAACAACTGATAAAAAGGTAATGTATTATTTTTTTATCCAAGGTGGACGTGTTACTAGAGGATTCATCGAAGCGCCGGAGAAAAAGAAGGCCGCCAGGAAAAGACAAATCAACACAGAATGCAGGAAGAAAGTTAAAGCCCAACATAGACGAAATCTCGGACATGGATATACCACTACAAAAGGAAAGACTCAAATACCTAGAACTTTGGGCCCACCATGTAGCTGCAAGAAGAAATGCAGATAATTACTACACGGAGTAGAAATGGCGATATTTCAATCATTTTGGGACCTACAAACGTTCGATAAACAAAACGTTTATTTATTTGGCACAATCAAGAGTGTCGGTAAAAAACGAGTCTACCCAAAGAAAACCAAAAGGCGGACTTCCTCAAGATCTACTACGTTTAGGTACTTTGTAAAAATCAACGGAAAAGACCAAGAAGTTTGTAAACAAGAGTTTTTATCTATCCATGGTTTGCAAAATTCAAAAAGACGAGTTTATAATACCTGTACCCAGATAAACCAAGGACTTCACACACCAAAGAGCGATGGTCGCGGAAGACACAAGAATCGGAATTATCCTCATTTCAGGATATAATGGAAAACGTTTATCGTGTTTTTCTCTAAACGATTGAAATGTGGCTAATTACTATTTTTCCCCAAGGTCTTCAATTATTGCACATCGATAAATAGAGCATCTTTGCGTTTTTAGAATTAAATATTCAGTATGTAGGTATTGTTCCGGAAATGACTACAACTTTTGATTTGTAAATGGCTCCCTCAGTATGTTTATACTTTATTCGATAGATAACAATAGATAATGACAATCTGAATAAAATGACGTATTACACGTCAGCTTTTGACATTTTCGCATATGGTTTATTTGAAATGGTAGTATGCGGTTCATAACGATATTTTGACTCGAAATACCAAGTGTGTAGTACCAAATTTTTAGCAAAGTCGTAAAAAATGCATTTTCTAAATATGCTAATGAGCCACCCTCGATCCATTTCAAAAAATTGAGATATGACTAAAAAAATGATTTGCGCTTTTTTTAACCGACCAGGAAAAGACACGAAAAAAATTGGACGATTAAATATATTTTTCCAAGGCTCCTTGATTAAAAATTAGTGTGTTTTTAACACACTAACTCTAGATTGCAATTTAAAATACGATTATTTTTTAAGGGAGAATGTTCTATTCAGAGTCATTTTCTATCGAATAAAGTAAAAAATTCCGAGGGTGCCATTAAAAAATCAAAAATTGTAGTCATTTTCAGTGAAACAGGAAGTGACCGAAAACAATTGATTACGTCAATCAATCCTAATTTATGTCATATACTAACATACCAAAATAAATCTCGTTTTTTTGTCTGAAAAAATAAAAATGTTATAATAGGGATGAACAACTTTTAAGACGCACCCGGTATACAGCATTAAGATATGTAGCACTTATAGTAACTTTTACCCTCAAAATTTCAACCGAATCACTAAAAGTACTTGGAAGAAAATTATAATTAATCGAAAGATTATTAAGATTTTAACACCCTGTAGCTACAAACAAAGCAGAATCGGACCTATATTGATATGAAAAATAAACCTTATTTGTACGTGAGGAATCTCCCCACGAGAGATGGCACATGTTTTTTTAAACACCCTGTATAATTTTATCTATAGTTTCTATCACAGTATGCGTTTATCTATAGTTTCTATCACAGTATGCGTATAGCCACAAATTTGACCGGTTGAACGAAATTTTATTTATAATTTTAAAAATGTGTGTGGATGTCAATTGATGTAATTAAATTTTAGACATATGTGTATAACTGGCAAGCTTTGAACTTGAAAAAGATCCAAAGATGATCGAAACGTCGGAATACTAGTAAAGATTATCCTTAATTCTAATTAAATTGTATTATTAAAAGCAGACCAAAGACCAAGAATAAGTTAACCAAAATTGTTCAAAAGAGGGTCAAAGAAGTAAACAAAAAATAAGCTATAAGATCGTTTAACAGAAAAACTTCAGAACAATATTAGGATTTAAAAATTTAAATACGCTTAGTAATGAAGCATTAAAATCCTGATTAAAATTGTTACTGTATTTTCACAAAATCGTAAATATTTCAAAAACGGTAACATTAAAGTGGGGTAAACTAATGAAAGTTAAATTTATTTTAATCGGAGAAACTAAAAATGTAATAATATACAGGGTGTTTCATTTTAAAAACACAACTTTGATGTTTTTTATTTATTTGGGACGCTCTGTACCTTTTAAAAATAATTTTAAATTGTAGCTTTAGTAATCCTCCTGTAGAATTACGAAGTTTAGTTTAGAGAATTTAGTTTTAATCACCTGCTAATATTACTCAAATTGAGAAATTTGAGAGATCTTCAGATTGAGAGATTTGAGAAATTTATATTCAGATTGAATAAAATTGTCATGTAGTAATGAGAAAGGCATAAATAAATGAGAAGAGGCGCAGAAGAAATATTTACAAAATTAAGGCATTAATGGATATTTGCGTAAAATAAATGAAAATTAATTTTACACATCAATTATTGTCTTGAAAAGGGTATTTCTAACCTGCTGCATCAATAATTTCTTTATCCAACATGAAAGGTCCAGCCCAGAATAGAGCATCAACCTTTGTTCTTGATAGACATTTTATAATAGATTCTCTGTCGATTCCAGGAGATGTAATAACTTCAACCCTACAAAATATATCCGAACCTAAATTTAGAGAAGTGGAAATTCATGTCACGCATTAATAGTTAAAATTAACTACAAAAAACGTATGAAATTATCTAACACAGTTGTGTAATTATTTAATTTAACTAAGAAGAAATAACTCAACGTATTTTGGTTACGTCTATAATTTATGTTTTTACTTAACATAGGAACTAATATTTGAACAGTTCAAAATTTGCATCGGATTACCTATGTTTTCAACAACGATTCACCACCCGGTAGATAATATTGTACTGTTGATTGAAGAAATAAGAAGATGCGCAACCTTATGGGCGATTTTGTGGTACAAAACCTGTCCGAGATGTAGCTGGCGTTACCCTCAGCCTATTCTTCTTTGTGAGACAATTCCGTTTGCGGAGGAGGTTAAGTATCTAGGATTAAACCTGGACGAAAAACTTAGCTGGAAAAAACATCAAAAAAGACTTTCTATGCTCTATGAGCATACAGCCGAATTTGTGGTAGAAACTGGGGATTAAATCCCAAAAATATGTACTGGCTCTACGTGACAGCCATCAGACCTATTATCACGTATGGTGCGGTTGCCTCGTGGCAGAAAGCCAACCAAACAACGGCAAAGAATAAATTGTCGAAACTACAACGACAAGCATGCATAGCGGTGACTGGTGCCTTCCATTCCACGCCGTCAAAAGCTATGGAAACCCTAATCGACTTACCTCCTCTTCAAATTCTTTTGGAAAAGAGAGGCAAGATGGACTACATACAGGTTTCTAAATATGGCACGAGAAGGCTAAGGAACAATCATGTTCACACAAAACCGACTAGGAGACGAACTATAGTCGGATGAGATTCTGGGAATGGTTTCGGATCTCACACCACCAGTCCAACTCTTGACACGCACCTACAACGTCCTGTTTCCGAATAGGGACGAATGGAATAAGCCGAGAAACGGTTTATTACATGCGGAAATGTGTTGGTACACGGACGGATCCTAAAACGAAAAAGGATCGGGCGCAGGAATTTACTGCAGCAGTCCAAAGACTGAGATCTACCACAGTCTTGGAAAACACCACAATTTTCCAAGCTGAGCTATATGCTATTGAAACTTGTGTGCAACTGCTGGTAGAACGGCAAGACACCGGGAAAACAATATGCATATTTTCGGATAGTCAAACCGCGTTGAAAGCACTTGAGGCAACGAAAAGCACGTCTATGACAATTCTTCATTGTAAGAAACTACTTAATATATTACGAGATAGGAACATAATGTCGCTAATATGGATACCGTGACATGTCGGCCTAGAGGGAAATGAACGTGCTGATTTCCTCGCCAAAATTAGTGCAGGCTCACCATTCGTTGGCCCAGAACCGACACTTAGCGTTCCAAAAAAATCTTGCAAGAGACAGGCTCTGTGAATGGGTTAGGGATGCGACGTTCCGGGACTGACAGTCCCGGAATCGAACATGTCAAGAAAATCCTAGCAGAGCCATCCAAACACAGAACAGAAGAACTCCTAAAGGCTGGTAGCAATGGAGCGCGTACACTCACTGCAGTGTACACGGATCACTGCCGGCTGAGATCACAACTACAGAGGATGGGAGTGGTGGAAGACGCCGAATACCGACTCTGTATGGAGGATGACGAAACAATTAAGGCACGTTATATGTACCTGCTCCGCCGGGCAGGACTAGATTTGAGATGTTTGGCAAACCCATGCTAGACCTATCAGACCTAGGAGACTTATCACCCTGGGACATAACGGCCTATGTTAAAAGGCTGGGTCTTGAGGGTGAACTTTAACGCCTTTTTATATTAAAGAGTTCGTAGAAACTGAGCCACAATAGGCCCTCGCGGCCGTAGTGGTGAGTCCCATGGAACCCACTCTTAGTCAAATACAAAATACCCTCAGCCTGTCCGAGAATTACGAGATTTAGTTTAGCTCTACGCCGCTGCGCGCTAATAGTTACTTACAGCGCAGCGGATAAAGAATACTGTACCGTAGTTCTGCTTTCAGTCGACAAAGTGAGTAGTTGTCGGAGACAGTGTTGGCAGAACTTTTGATTAATCCGTAGATTTACGGATGTTGGATACAGTACGTTAATAATACGGATTTTCGATCATTAAACAATTTAATGTAATATTATTTGATTAAACAAAGAACGGCGTCAGAGTTGGCTTGGAAATGAAGATCGCTGTTATTTCATATGAAAAATATTATGATAAATGTCAATAATCCTCATTTCCAAGCCAACCAAACGACTTTCTTCGATCATACGACACTACCTATAAAAGAATTTTTATAAAATAAGTGTTTTATGCGTTGACCGCAGAACGATTGGTGTCACAAACGTTAAGCACTTGAGACGCAAGGGAAAATCAAATAAGCCTTGTCACGAATTCGCCCATAAAGGTCAATTCTCACTATACCTTCCGCATCAGCTTTGCATAATATAATATTTTATGCAAATAAATAGGACAATGCATACTATCCGTTCCGTCTCCCTTCCGTTCCATATCCTTTCCTTCCATACAATTTTTTGGCGGACGGACTGAAGCGTATCGGATACATCGTTGTCAAGTTCGTACATTTGTACCAGCTCTGTTAACATTTTGCTGATATGTATTTATTCTTTCATCTCTTAATTAAATCTATTACCTTTTTCAAAAGATACAAATTTTTAAAATAAAACTTTTGTAATGATATAAATTGTACAATAAAAAGTCTGGGACTTATACGGAACGGAAGCTTACGTATAGCGCTAATACAATAAAAAATACGGAACGGATATGGAATGGATATGGAATAGAGACGGAAGGTATAGTGATTTAGGTTGCGTATCTTTCCAATTCTTTCAATCAACGGTGATAATTTTTATAGAATTAATTCATAAGTAATATAAATTTATACAAAATTTATGATTATCCAAATATATTAATTATTGCATTGTATTTCGCTACTGTAGCAAAAATCTAAAGAAGTTATTAATTATTTTAATTCATTAAATTGTTTTTACTTTTTGCACAAAATAATAATAATAATTTCCCAGCTTTTTTGCCGGAGAAGTTAATTAAATTTTAACTAGTATATTACTTACGAATTCTCAAAAATTTTGTAGGCCACTCTGGGCACTGTTGGATTACTTATAAAAACTTTTTTCAGCGTCATGTTGGCACATACAATCTTGCTAAGCGGAACAACGAACAACACCTTATTATTAAAAAAGCATAATATTCATAATTTATTTAAAATACCACAATCATGAAATAAAAATGCCATATCTTATCTGTTTTTACAAATTATACCCCAATTTATCCTAGAAACGAGGTCTAATTAAAAATTAATTAGCACGAATATCCCAATATAAAATTTGTAGCGTAGAAACAAAAATATACAGTACATGATTCTAACAGTCGTATTTGTGTTGAACAAGGTTAGTGTAGGTTCTCATTGATAACACAGCCACACAAAAAAAGAAAAGTGGTCTATGCTTTTTACATCATATCCTATAGTATTTTTCGACGCTGAGCACTAACCCGCTATAGAATTACGTTATCACATCCATTGTGATTATTACCAAACCCCAAAATCTTGGTGAAAATCCTTAATAATTATTCTTATGTATTCGACTTGCAAATGACATTTCGTCAAAAGGCAATAAATTGATGTTCATTATTTTTCTAGTAAAAAGGCATTGACATAATTTGAAGTCGATAACAAATAAGTATCACATAGATCATGCCGTAGCACAGTCTGATTTTAAAAAATAGAAAGAAATATTTTGTATTTAAAAATACGCAATACTCTAAAACAACATTAAATTGTCCGAGAATTCCGAGATTTAGTTTAGCTCTACGCCGCTGCGCGCTGATAGATCGCAGCAGATAAAGAATACTGTACCACAGACTGTACCGTAGTTCTACTTTCAGTGGACAAAGTGAGTAGTTGCCGGAGACAGTGTTAGCCAAATACGTTTAAATTACCTATACGGAGGGTACCGCTTAAATTCCTGTCCAGATGTTAAAGGATGGCTATAGAATTTCAATGCATTTCCTACATAAGTCTATCCTTGTGTGATAGGAGGTTTGACTAAACAACGATGAACTTATGTCTTGAAACCATTCGACTCGATTTTCTGTCCTCCTTCAATACTGGGACACAAATTCTCTCATTGCTCTTATGGGGAGGCCGCGGTATAGGTAATTTAAACGTATTTGGTGTTGGCAGAACTTTTGATTAATTTGAAGATTGTAAGATTGCTGTTGAGATTGAAAGATTTACGAATGTTGGGTACAGTACGTTAATAATACGGATTTTCGATCATTAAACAATTTAATGTAATATTATTTGATTAAACAAAGAACGGCGTCAGAGTTGGCTTGGAAATGAAGGTCGCTGTTATTTCATATGTACAATATTATGATAAATGTCAATAATCGTCATTTCCAAGTCAACTAAATGACTTTCTTCGATCATACGACATCTTCAGTGCCTATAAAAGAATTTTATTTTTTTTTGTTTATTCTATGTGTAACACGATTAAATATTCGATATATAAACGCGGATTTTTGGGTCAAAGACATAATTTGAAGTCGATAACAAATAAGTATCACATAGATCACGCCGTAGCACAGGCTGATTTGAAAAAATAGCAAGAAATATTTTAGTATTGAAAATACTTCTGGCCGCGTTTATATGGGATCCATCTTTGAAAAAACGACATGCTAGAGGCGACATGGAGTTCAATAACCTGCCTAATCAACTTGTCAACACGTAAGTCGATAGCTGAGTAGAGCAAGGCCGTCTGAGGGCCGAAATGATGTCTTATTAGTGTGGGCCAACTATTTTATGGATATGGATGTTTAGTCTCTGAAAGCCGATATTATTACAAAAAAGAATATGCGTCAAGGCATGGGTTGTTAAGTACAGTTGGGCTATTTTAATCTAACTCTTTCCGTATGAGAAGCAGGGGGCAAATTATACGTGAAAGAGCGGAATAACATACATAATAAATTTAGGCTAATGTAATATTTTTTCTTGGCGCGTAGGATAATGCGCACAATCGATGCATTAAAGGGAATAATTAATTAAATCATTAAGTTCCAAAACATATAATAATTCGGGTCTCATCGGATCTGCTGATATATTTTGATAAAATTTAGGCTATTAGGACCTATATTTTTTTATATGATAATTATTTTTTTAATTAACAACTTAGGACAAAGAAAAAGCTTGTATGGTTTCCACCGCCAACGTAAAACAAATTAATTCAAGGCGGTGCCAAATATTTATTGGGATAAGTTTTTATCGTTTAAATATTGTTGTAAATAATAATTATCATTTAATTAGTGCTAACTTATTAAATTTCACAATACGGCAAAATTTCACAAATGGCATATTAAAATCTGCATTATCTGAAATCAAACTATAGCTAAACGGCTAATAAAATAATAGAGACACGACGCCGACATCTATAACAAGATGGGCAGTTTTTAATAATTATTCCGAGTTATTATTACATACTTCTTTTTTTTTATTGTAATAAAGTAATAATATAGTCATATTAATGATTATAGCCCGTATGATTTCTAAAATAAATAATCAAGCGTGTTTTTATCAGAATTATTAAATGATTAAGTAGAAATAGTTAATATTTAACTTAACTTCGTAAATGTTATATTTTAGTATAATTATGGATTTAATAATTATCTTAAGTTTAAATTGTGGTAAACTTGTATGAGTTTCAATCATTTATATTTAAAATCTTAGGGAAGGCAATATAGATTTTAGGCAGGAGAACTCAAGAGAACGACTGTGTAATTAGTAATTAAGACTTTACAATTTTTTTTACTTGCCATTTTCTTGTCGTTCACGTTGCACGTTGACTCTTCTTTGTGTCACACACAATCTGAATTTCGGATATGATGCAGAACTGATAAATTGGATCAAATATATTAATTGCAGGTAATCAAAGACATATTTTTGTTAACTTTGCAAACATTTAAGGCATGCAATAATTTTAAAAAATTTTGACGTGAGATTACTTTATAATTCTTGGAAGTCTTGGATGATAAAGATTTGAATTATTATGGGTCTGTTTTGTTTAAGAAGCTAACGAATAATTTCAAAAACTCAACTATCAAAATATAATGGTAGCAAATTTTTAAAATCATGCATATAGTCTGTTCAACGAGAAGATCCTTGACAGTGATAGATGTGTCTGTCATTTTAATTTCGAAGTAGTTTATTTTATTTTACAAAGCAATAAGTTGGTACAACTGGAACGCATAGCAGGAAATTAAATGTATTTAAAATTTGACTGACAAGTAACTTCAAAATGTTGTGAAAAAAAACTGTATAAAACTGAAAAAATGTAATCGAGTTATTTTATTTAATAAAAAACGATATGTGTTAATACAAAACAAACAAAAACAAGACACCACATACCAAAAAATATAAAAAAGAACTATTTCTTACTTTCAAGCTTTATGAAACTTCCCGCATTTATGATTATATTTATCAATATAACTTATGTACAAATACAAATTTGTAATATCCCGCAGGAATAAATAAAACAACATAAACAAACATAAATAAAACAAACTATTTTATTAATAATAACACTTACCAAATTTTATACCTCACAGGTTGATTAATTAACTTTAATCTTAATTTTCTTAAACCAGTACCTTTTGACATTATTTTTCTGCAGTACTAAAATCCATTATTTACCTATCGTGTGATGTCAATATTTTACAGCTACTCCAGTTTTTAGTATGTGTTTAGTATGGTCCTTCTATCATATTCGAGATGCACTTATCTACGACGAGATGGTATACGAACTTTATTGATAGTAACTTTATTGGTGTACCTGTATAAGACTTTCCTCCCGGGCAGCGAGTATTAACCATAAACTGTGCTTTAGGTTCTACAGTTAATTTTCACTCGATTTTTCCTCCACTTGACTTTAAAAGACACAAAACACACGTAATAACACGAATCAAAATGCATCATCTTCCAAAACGCAGGGTATTTGACAGAAGTTGTCACAAAATTATAACCTATAATTTGGCAAGACTTTGACAAACGTCAAAAATCTAAAGGCGAGTTCATACGCATCGGCGTCCGTTTGTCGTTCATCGTTCCGTCAAACCAATAAAATTGAATTACGATCTGTCATTTTTGAAATAAACCAATAAAACTGGTTAAAAACAACAAGTGACGACGCATGACGAATTTATATTTAAACCCATCCATAATTAACTTAAAAATTATTAGAAACTTTTTTAGTAAAATAAATAGATTGGTATGGGACTTCATCTGCTTTTCTTCTGTCATCGTCTGTCGAAATCTTACCTTAACTTACCTAAAACAGAGTATAGCTATAATGTTCTATATTAATTGGACATACTGAATGTAAACTAGGTATAGTTGCTGCAATCGATAATATATTTTGTTGCTTTTTCATATCACACAACATTTTCATCATAACAAAAAACCGTCAATACCTATTTTTGGTATTTTGGTTTTTAAAACCGTCAATTTTCTATTTAAGTTAGTTTTTACTCCGCTTCGATCTATACCGTATATTTTGCTGTTTTTTCTTTTACAGTAAAAAACAATAATTCGTCACTTGATATTTCCACGAAGGGAACCACAAATTCAGAATAAAAATAATGATGAATGTACGCTCTTACTTGCATCGTGTGGACACCGCACAGTGTTCCTTCTAGTTTGCGCAAACTATACCGTGCAGGCAAGTCGCCGCCGCTTAAATGATAATAGCCTGGTATTTTTCCGTTGAAAGAGTCATATGTAATAAAACCGCGAATATTTGCAAAACCGCTAAAATTTAGAAAATATTTTAAATATAAATAATGTTTTTAATTTTATTCCATTAAAAAACATTTCTTCTTCTTCAAGTGTCATGTTTCTTGAACGTTGACGACTGCCATGTTAACAATACCTCTGTATCGCTCTCGATCTTGCGCTACACGAGGTAATTCATCCGCGCTCAAGCCTGTGCATTGCCAAAAGTTCCTCAACCACGAAATCCTCTTGCGCCCAATCAACTTCTTTCCTTCGATTTTTCAAGGTATTCAAGTTTTCGTCGCTTGATAATATTCAGAAGTAGTCTGTCATGTTCCATTCTTCTAAGAACTTTTTCATTTCTGATTCTGGTGGTCCAATATATCTTAAGTATTCTTCTGTGTCCACGTCTCACATCCATACAATAAAATCGACCACACATAACACTTTGTAAATTTCTCCCGTATTTTGATGTTTAGTGAACTATTTGAGAGCAGCGACTTAAACTTCTGAAATGTATTTATTGCTTGTTCTACGCGACATCTGATTTCGTATGAAGGATCGATATGATAGTTAATCCAACAGCCTAGGTATTTGAACTTCTCCACTCTCTCCAACGTTTCCTCATTCAACAATAAAGAGGTCTCGCCGACATCTACTTTACACACATCATTTAGTTTTATTTATATTAATAGATAGGCCACAATTCTTACAAGCTTCATTGACTCTGTTTACTAATTCTTGTAGATCTACGCGGATTTCTGCTATTAATACGGTATCTCGTCGGCATATCTTATATTATTGACTATTTCACGTTGTTTGTTAACACGTCTTAATGTAGAATGTTTGGGAGGGGAGTTAATCACCGCGACCTTACAGATCTATTGTGTGTTCCCCTTTCTTGAGTTATAACGAGTTATAACTTATCATACAGTCTCAGGGCTTTAACAGAAGCCAGCATTTGAGACGGCCCCCACAGGCCAGCTCTTCATCCTCGATATCAGCCGTACCAAAGTTCATGGCACGAATGGTCGTCGTCTCAGCGCACTTAGTAAGTAATAAGGTGTTCTGGTGTTTCCCCATTTTTCTCCTCAGAATCTGCATTCGCCGTTGTTTCTCAGCTTCGGCCTACTGAGGTGTTCGTTGAGGAGATCCCTGTGTAAGTGTCCTGTGAAAGTTTCTTCATTTGTTAGCCTATCAGTCTAGGGTACCTTAAGGATTCTGTGATACAGCCATATCTCGAAAGCCTTTAGTTTGTTAATGGCTGTTGCTTTCAATGTCCAACCTTCCATACCACAAAGAAGCACCGATCAAACGTAGTACTTATAAATCTTAATCTAAGATTTAGGTCAAAATCTTGTCGAACAGGCAACTGTTTGAAACCTCAAGAATGCCTGTCGAGCTTGTTCGTTACGACATTTAGTCTTCTTGTCTGATGTCCAATCTGGAACAGCTAGATTGCCAAATACTTTAATTAATCTATTCTTTCTATGGGCCTTCTGTTAAATGCTATGATGGAATTATTAAACATATCTGGGTTTCTGGATATTACCATATTATTTTTTTATGTTTTTGTTACTCTGTTCTTGCTGTACCTTGTTAACCAGTTGTTGTAGATCATCTATATTATCAGCAATTAATATCGTATCGTCGGCGTAGGGAATATTTTTAATGTTGTTTTAGCGTATTGCGTATTTTTAAATAAAAAATTCACAGATTTTGCAACATGCGCAACTATCATAGGCGTATTGAAAATACCAGACACAAAACTCGGCGGTGGTCAGCAATCACCTGTTTTTTACATTTTATATTAACTTGTGACGTCATTTGGAAGAACTCAATAGAAATATAAAAGAACTAAAGCTTGTTTGGAAAGCAATTTGACATTCGTGACGTCAGCACTCCGGCAGTCTAACGTATCGCTAATTGCCATTCGCAAACTTACTTAAGATCGAGAGCGATACAGAGGTATTGTTAACATGGCAGTCGTCAACGTTCAAGAAACATGACACTTGAAGAAGAAGAAATGTTTTTTAATGGAATAAAATTAAAAACATTATTTATATTTAAAATATTTTCTAAATTTTAGCGGTTTTGCAAATATTCGCGGTTTTATTACATATGACTCTTTCAACGGAAAAATACCAGGCTATTATCATTTAAGCGGCGGCGACTTGCCTGCACGGTATAGTTTGCGCAAACTAGAAGGAACACTGTGCGGTGTCCACACGATGCAAGTAAGAGCGTACATTCATCATTATTTTTATTCTGAATTTGTGGTTCCCTTCGTGGAAATATCAAGTGACGAATTATTGTTTTTTACTGTAAAAGAAAAAACAGCAAAATATACGGTATAGATCGAAGCGGAGTAAAAACTGACTTAAATAGAAAACCATTTTCTTGTACGCATCATTTTTTCTGTTTCTATCGAAATAATCTTTCAATTTTATCTTCCATAGACATGGCAACGATCAATATATTTCAATAAAACTCGTCATAAACTCCTTATTGGAATAAGTACGAATATCAGACATTTTCTATGAGTTGATAACTAATAACGCAAAACCCACAAAACTGTACCTTGAACTCGCTGATACTGTCTACACATATGATATCACCGCACAAACTGGTTTGCGCAAACTAAAATCTTTAAGCGGCGGCTACACGACAGCGACTTGCCTGCACGGTATAGTTTGCGCAAACTAGAAGGAACACTGTGCGGTGTCCACACGATGCAAGTAAGAGCGTACATTCACAATTATTTTTATTCTGAATTTGTGGTTCCGTTCCGTTACAAATGTCAAGTGACGAATTATTGTTTTTTATTGCTTATTGTTAAAGAAAAAACAGCAAAATAAACGGTGTAGATCGAAGTGGTGTAAAAAGTGACTTAAATAGAAAACCATGTTCTTGTACGCATCATTTTTTCTGTTTCTATCAGAATAATCTTTCAATTTTATCTTCCATAGACATGGCAACGATCAATATATTTCAATAAAACTCGTCATAAACTCCTTATTGGAATAAGTACGAATATCAGACATTTTCTAAGAGTTGATAACTAATAACACAAAACCCACAAAAGTCACAAAAATGTACCTTGAACTCGCTGATACTGTCTACACATATGATATCACCGCACAAACTGGTTTGCGCAAACTAAAATCTTTAGCAGCGCGACGTTTACGCAGGCCGCGCTTGTTGGTTTGTGCGTGCTACCGTTTTACCGTCTACACACAGCGAGTTCCCGATACAAACAGGTTTGCGCAGGTAAGCTCGTGGTAAAGCTTGTACGTGTAGCCGACCCTTTAAGGGGCTTTATATGCTTATTAGCTAATATGTCTACCACCCTCCAAACATGCTGAATTGAGTCCTTTATATTAACACCTTCCGTAAATTGACGAACGCTTTGTTTGAACTTTTTCCTAGCAAAAACAAGTAATCTTTTATCTTTCAGTAAATTTTCTTTAGTCTTGAATCTCTTGTATTGTTGAAGAGCTTGTTAATCAACATATCACTACATCTCTCCACACAATTAACAGATGTCGGTTAAGATTCATATTTCTGCAAATAGTGTTATTTCAAATGGCATAAATACCAAATGGAAATACTTATTTTTATTTATTTTGGTACGATTTTTCTTATGATTTTGATGGTCAGATCATTTTTTATAGTTTTTATGACTGTAAGCATGTTCATTTTGGTTTACTAGAAAATACTTTAATCTTTTTCTCTATCGGGTTTTGGCGCTTTGAGGGGGCAAGTTGTAAAAACTAATACCAAAATTAACTTGGAATGGTTTTGTAGGTTGAACAAATTTTATAAAGTTGATAAAATGATATGTTTATTCAAAAAATTAAATACCGAATTTATTCAAAAAATTAAATAATCGTTGAAGTTGTAATATATAAATATAAACAAAGAAATAATAAGATCTAAGCAGTTCATAATCTGGCAGACAATATATATTTCGAAACAATAAGATCAACTTCCGTATTTAGTACAAATTGACTTAATTTAGAATAAATTACCCAGAGAAATACTGTTTTGCAAAAAAAAACAATACAAAATTAAGAGATTATTTATTTTAATAATAACAAAGATATTATGAACAAGAAGAAAAAATATTATGTAACATTCACATTCATTAGATAAAAAGTAATTCATTAGAGTTTGACAGGAGTGAACATTTCTTCTCCGCCTAATCCACGCAAAATATTCTTAGCAGTCAGTTCTGCCATTGCGTTTCGGGTGTTGTTTGTGGCACTACCAATATGGGGCGTCAACACTGAAAAGAATGCAATTCTATTATTATTCTGGAACTAATGCAAATCTACCACCTGCAAACAAAGTTACAAATTATAGTGTTAAAATATATGAACATGCCATTTAAACGCAATTAAACAAAATACTTCTTTGTTCTATATGCATATTCATTATCTATGTCTATTAGTATAATCAACAGATGATGAGAAATAGATCTAACGATGACAAACCTTCTCCAGCAGTGACGAGTGAAATGAAATAACGGAATATATGGTAGATGGATATAGATGGATATTCACCTACACGACATACAACTATGTTAGAACATACAATAAGAAGAAGTGGATTACTTCATGCATAAAGCATTGTCTGGAGGTGCCAGGTGTTTTAGAAAATATTTAATTGACCGTCGTATGGTGTAGTGCATCAAACAACTACTGTGGTAAAGTGAATGTTCAGCATACACTGATTACATATGAACGATGGCATGTCTCTAGAGGGCAATTCAGTACGGTATACTTAGTTCAAGGGGAAAAACAATGGAAGTTAATATGTTGGACAGTCCAAAGTATAATAAACTGAAAAGAGAGAAGAAAGACAATGGGCAGTAAAACATATATTTGAAGTAAATGTACCCATTCTTTGCACTAAAGCAATGCGGGATCGGACTCTGGTGTAAAGTGGTAGTTGGAGGGCTACAAGTTTTTGACTATGAGTCTTTGACAAGTTCTACGATATTTACACTTATGGAAATAAAACTATGTCTGAAAAATTAATCAATATCTTCACAGATGGACCTCTAGAATATTTTCCTAAGGTCTGAAAATTCAATTTAAATGGGCTATAGATAAACACGGCATGAATATATTTATAGGAGCTATGACGAGTAAGGTCATAGACACCACCAGCAAAATTGCTTTACAAAATTAGGTTGACTTAGATTAGTGCGTCTTCCAATGCAAGATGCCAAAGGGATTCAACTAAGCCGAAGAGCTGAAGTCCTCAAATGAGTTTGTCTCATTTAAGTAGGCATCAATCAAGAAAATATGATCTGGCATGTATCGAGGAAACTAAATTTAATACTCTATATATAGAATAAAATATTGTTTAATATTTCTTGGGAGTGGATGGTTTGTTTTATGGAATTAAAATATAAACGTTCTAAAAATTAGTTTTTGAATATGCAGCAATAAATGAAATATCTAACGTTTTTAGAAAAATCTTCAAGATGACAGGATTGTTGAATGGCACAGTCAAACTCAGTGAATCGAAAGAAAACGTATTTATTTATAGCTTCTAATTGGTTTAACAATAAACAATAAGTTCTTCAGACTGTGTTCAGACCACGACTTCTCGCGTTCTTCTTTTTATTAATGTTCTTCTTACATCCACAGATTACTAACTGCTAATCTGGTTATGCAACCAGTAATTCTTAGTATTGTCATCAACAAGGATGAGATTGGGTCATGGAAGTTCTTTGACTACGTGAAATATTGGGCATAATTATATAGTTAAATTTGTGTTAATGTACTTGTTAGCCCTCAACGAGCGCTGGCGTGATGAATTTCCGTACCGGTTAGGGCGTGCTGGGGACCCCATTTTTTTTTCAGTTAAAAAGTACATGATGAAGAGATTCTATAAAAAGCTTGTTATTTTAACACTGTTTACCATATATTCAAACTTGCGAACAAACAATTTCATTAATTTTCAACAAATGAATAAGAACGGACACAAAAATAAAGTAAAACGCATTTTTTAGGAATTTTTGACAACAGAAATATAACTTGGCTAAGAACCCATAGAAATTAAAAACATATATATTTTATGATTTTACCGTATTACTAAAAGTACAAACAACTGAAATGTGAAGCTAAAGTAATAAAGATAAGTTATTTTCAACAAAACTGCAAACCTGGAATGTAGGTACCTACATAAATTTTTCAAATACAGTACATGCTAATATAGGATCTGCATTTGCCGTGGATCGTGCACATTTGATTCATGAGATTTTTGTTTTTTGTCATTTCTTCGTTGACATATGGTTGACATATCCAATATCTCTTTCTTTTCAGGTATTGATTATTCTCTCATCTATAAGTAAGAGATTCAGAATCGGAGTTATTCTTACGGAGAAAAATCAATGTCTCGATGATCTTCATCTCACTCAAGCCTCTTTAAGTTCATCAAACCACTCAATTAATGCTTCCTCAAAATTAGCGTCCCAGTGAGGCACACTTTTTAGACTACCCACCCTCCTAATAATGAAACATTCTTGGCGTGGTGGTGCCACACAGACCCCAATGAAACTTTAGCTTCTGCTGGTAGGAACAATACTTGATAAAATCAAGTGCGCCTTTAACAGTTGCATATTGGTACCCTAACTTAAAGGTAAATGGCGCGGCGAGACCTAATTCTTAAACATAAACATTTTACAGAGGTTTAAATAGTGCTTGGGGTCCGCTAGACCCCACCACGGCAGTTCAGGGTTAACAATTGTCAAATCTGTAATATATAATACTCACCAACATTAGATAATTTCAATAATTCACTATCCCTATTTAGAGGTTCTGGGTCCATAACATCAAGACCGGCTGCAAATATTTCACCATCTTTTAAAGCTTTGATCAAAGCAGCTTGATCAATCTAAAAATTAATTATTAAAATTAAGAAACATGAAAATGAGGATGTAAAACAATTTTTGATAGGGAGCTAGTAGGAATTTGACAGCAGTATATAATAGAAAAAAAAATAAACAACATAGTTACATGCCAGATATGCTCTAAAAATTTACAATATATCTTGTTATAAAGCATGGCACGGTATATTACTATATAAGAGAACTTTTTCTTTTATTTTAATTTATTAGTACCACTCACTGTACAGGGCGGGTCAAATTGGACGCTTTTAAAGAGAAACACCCTCTTTTATAGAGGAGACAGACGAAAACTAATATCGGTGTCTGGAGGTTTTATCAAAAACGTGATGGTAAAAACCGCACATCGATATCTGTTACCGTTTCGGAATTACGGAGTGATTTTCAAAAATGTGCATTTTTAACAAATCGCTGTAACTTTTGCTATGGAAAATTTTGTATTTCTGTGAAAACATTTCCAAAGCACCTTTTTACGTAGAATTTAATGGTTTAAGTATAATTTTTTTAAAATTACTAATTTAAAAGTTATCAACAGAAAATTTGATTTTTTATTAGGGACATCCTGTATATTTTTATTTAACTGAAGAGAACTTAAAACTTTTGAACTTAACTGAAGAGAACTTAAACAAGCCCTTTGCAAAAATATAGCACACTTGATATTTTGTTATAGTCCCCTTCGAAATACAGAATTTAGAAAGTTAGCCACTGGTTTGGGCTTTCGACCCCTTATTGATGGTCTGCCCCTAATGGAACTCAAAAACATATTTTTCCAGCAAGAACCGCTTCAGGACGCTAAAGTTATTAACAAATATTTGTAGCCAATTGCCGCCGGGGCCGCCATACTTAACGCCTATGGATTTTTATCTTTACGGAAAAATAAAGGTTCTTATTTTTAAATTGCCTGTAAATACGGACAAAAAAGCTCTAGATAGACAAGAATTGTACATAGCGGTTATGCAATGGTATATTTCATCCCCACTGAGTTAATGAATTTCGCGAGAAATGTTTAAAAAACGGTCCATAAAGAAGGCGGTCGACTGTCGAACACATTTCATGTCTTGGTTTGCTATTTATTTTTATTGTTATTAGACATAGTTTAAAAGTGTTGGTGATTTTAAATATAGTTTAAATTGGTATAAAATTCTGCATCTCTCATTGCAAATATTATTTGCGTTTTAGTTGCTCGTCACAACTAGATTTTTTTGCATTACACCCGCGCGGTTCAAAGCCAACTACTTCTTCAAAGTAGGTAAATTTTTAAAAACTCTATATCTCTAGAGAAATATTAAGCAAAATATCAAGTATGCTATATTTTTGGAAAGGTAATTTTAAATTATTTTCAATGAATTGAAAATATACAGGGTGTCCCATATAAAAAATTAAATTTTCTGTTGATAATTCTTAAATTATTAATTTTAAAAAAAATATACTTAAACCATTAAATTCTACGTAAAAAGATGCTTTGAAAATGTTTTCATAAAAATACAAAATTTTCCATAGCAAAAAAGTTACAGCGATTTGTTAAAAATGCACATTTTTGAAAAACATCCCGTAATTCATAAACAGTAACAGATATCGACGTGGACGGTTTTCACCATCATGTTTTTGATAAAAAATGAGCTCCAGACACTGATATTAGTTTTCGTCTATCTCCTATAGAGGGTGTTGTTTAGGGAAAGGGCGTTTAGAAGCGTCCAATTTGACTCACCCTCGAGCTCACCCTGTACATTGTTTGGTACACTGTTACTTACTATAATATTTTTTACACCCTGCAACTAAAAAAATATTAAGCTACTTTATACTAAGTTTGATCTGAGATGAGATACTATTAAGACGAATAAAAATTTCTTAGAAACTTTTAAAAGAAAATCCATATTTTGCAATTTTCTCCAAACACTATGTATAATAAAATTACGATTAAATTTTTAAAAGCAGTTAATGAGTCCGAACTAGATATGCTTATGATTATATTTCAATTTCAATAGTACTTTATTGTTTAAAAAATATAAAAATTTTTGTTAACAAAGTATAAATATTCCTAAATCTAAACCTAAATTAAAAAAAATTGTGTAAATATAAGATAGAAATACATCCATTTAAACAAACAAGCAGTATTCAGAAAAATAGGTGCAAACAAGTAAGTAAAATAACATATACAATATACAGAATAAAGAGAAAATTAAAAATAACGCTAAAAAGAATAAGTCAGACTAACAAGCAATTCTAGACTCTAAACACTAATATCAAGGGAGCCCCGGTAGAATTCGTCAACCGTATAGACCATTATGAATATGTTATATTAAAAAACGACGTCAGCGATGGCTATGAAATGCAGATCGCTGTCATAATATATTTCAAATTGTATGGTCAATGTTTATTTGGAAGCCGTTTCTTTTCGATCATACATTACTAGCATCTAAATACTATTACAGTTGAGGGTTGGAACCTTTGGTGTTACACAGCAAAATAAAACACTAAATCACCACAATACACCAAAACACTTTTACTTTTACACTGGACGTACGCTTCGCTAACCATGTTAGCATCTTCAGCAGATGATTATAAACTAAAATACAATCTACAATTGGAGCGTTTATATACTCGCTCAGTGGGCACAGAGTGGGCGTGGCAAGATCTAGCCAACCGAGTCAGAACCCACTGAGCGTAACAGTTAAATTTCCGCCACTAGAGTAGTAGGAACAAAGAACTTGAAGGAATTGGACCGTTGTCTCTGTTCATACTATCTTTACATTTATTAATTCTAATGCTTTCATATGCATCTAATTGCCTGTAATTTGAGACTTGTTTAATTAATTTCAAGTTATTAAGATCTATACAATGTTCTTTATCAACAATATGTTCGGCAACGCAAGATTTATCCGGTCTACTATATATCTTATCTGAGTTAAATGTTCTTTAAATTTAATATTGATCTTCAAGTTTGCCCAACATATTTCTGATTACAATCTTTACAAGAAATTTCATAAATACCCGACCTTTCCAGTAGAGGTGTTTTGTCCTTTGGATTACCTAATAATTGTTGTAATTTATTATTAGCACTATACACAAGTTTATAATTGACATTCTTAAAAATTCCTTTTAGTTTATAATCATCTGCTGATGGTGCTAAAATGGTAAGCGAAACGCGCGTCCAGTTTAAAAGAAAAAATGTTTTGATGTATTGTGGTGATTTAGTGTTTTATTTTACCTAAATACTATACAAATACCTAGCTATTACGTTTAATAACACTTACCAATTGTCCCCTACTAATATTTACTATAATTCCAGTTTTCTTCATTTTCGAAAAAAAATCTGCATTGCACATTTGATTAGTTTCGTTAGTAAGTGGTGCAGCCAAAAAGATAAAGTCGCTCTCTCTATTTAACGTGTCTTGATTAACAAACTGAGCTCCTAGTTCTTTTCCTAAAAGATAAATATTGGGTAAAGTAGAGCATAAAAAAATATTTCAGTCAATTGTTTACCCTCTGGCTTTTCTCTATGTCCAGTATATAAAATCTTTGCCACGCCAAATCCCTTTAATCTCTTCGCTATTGCCTGTCCAATATTTCCTAATCCAACAATGCCAACAGTAGATCCGCTAATATCTTGACCTAACATCCATTGTGTGTTGAAAAAGTTAATCCACGTTCCCCTGTAAATATAGAGAACGTACTAAATACATTATTTTTGTCACGAAATTCTGCATTAAATGTATACACTATGTCAATTTTAAAATTTCCACCCTTAATATCTCTCTCGCAGTTAAAATTATGAAAATCACGTCAATTTTATTTGTGAGGGGGACATTTTAAATGAATATTTTTAGCCTTTTTTCTTTCAACCCCCTAGGAGGGGTAGATGTCACCCTTACAATCTTAAATGGGAATGTGGGTCAAGGGGCACATCGTTTTAAAGGGCATTTAATTATCTTTTTGGTGGTATCCTACTTTGCTGCTTTTTTTTCCAGAGATTTCCGAATAATCGTGTTTCAAAGTTGCAGAAACAATTAAATATGTCTGCATTGAGATTTTGGTTTTCAGGCTAGTGTTTACACAAAAATGATTGCAATGTATCTCCTTGTAGTACAAATGATTAGAATATTAGGTTACACTACTTACGCCCTATCTTGTAAGTTGTTCATTTTCTTGTAAACAATAATACGAGTAGAGTCTGTTTTAAAACTCCTCCCTAACATTTCGGTAAACTTCACCGGGAATTGACCGGCATTCTGCTGTAATTCGCCTTTTAAGATCATTAATATCAGTAGGTTGTGTTGTATAAAGATCTGATTTAAGATGTCCCCAAAGAAAGAAGTCTAAAGATGTTAAATCCGGTGATCTTGGAGGCCATTCAATTGGTCCACTTCTGCCAATCCATGTAACCGGAAATCTCTCGTTTAACCACTGTCGGACTGGAAGAAAATGAGGTGGAACACCGTCCTACTGGGATGTTAACAAATCCTCCTGTAAAACTGGATTACCCTCTGCATCAATTTGAGTTTCCAGCTCTTGGGTGATAAAAGGATCATTAGTCTTTTGAAGCATATTAAGATGCAGATCCCCTGTCAATAAGTTTCCTTCAATAAATAAAGGACCAATTCATTCAAGCATTTCCTAAAACACCAGCCCAAACATTAACTTTTTGGGGATATTGTGTATGTCGAAAAATGGGGGTGAGGGTTTGAAAAAAATAATAAATAATCTGAGAAAAGAAACGTTAATAGTTATGATGTTTTCTGTTTATTAGTATTTTGACCCCCCTGGAAAAATGTAATGGCTACGTCCATGTTACCACCTAATCTTCTAATCATTTGTACTACAAGGAGACCCATTACAATAATTTTTGTGTAAACACTAGCCTGAAAACCAAAATCTCAATGCAGACATATTTAATTGTTTCTGCAACTTTGAAACACGATTATTCGGAAATCTCTGGAAAAAAAAACAGCAAAGTAGGATACCACCAAAAAGATAATTAAACGCTCTTTAAAACGATGTGCCACTTGACCCACATTCCCATTTAAGATTGTAAGGGTGACATCTACCCCTCCTAGGGGGTTGAAAGAAAAATGCTAAAAGTATTCATTTAAAGTGTCCCCGTTACAAATAGAATTGACGTGTTTTCCGATTTTTCATATTTTTAACTGCAAGAAAGATATTAAGGGTGGGAAGTTCTAAAATTGACACAGTGTGTGATCATTAAAAGGTGCCCGGTGGCGTAGATATACAGGCTCTCGTCTACCAATCTGAAGGTAGTGGGTTCGATTCCCACACCCGGCATTTCATCAGCCGACTATTTTTATAAAAATAAAAATAGTTTGGGTACCTAGGTCGACTCAGCCTTAAATGAGTACTTGGGATTCACAATCCTGAGGTAATAATAGGCGGTTGAAGCGTAGTGCTAGCCACATTACCTTCCTTGTATACCGAACGGCTCTAGTATGGCAAGCTGTACCTTGCTACTCTCAAGGCGTTAAAAGCTATATACGGGAGGCGTATTTCCATAATATACCATAGTAGAGAGCATAGGGTCTCTAAGCTCCGCCTCCAAGCTTAGTTTAGCATTGAAGATGTCTTTAACGCGGTATAGAATGGAATAGGATAACGCGCCAAATGTGGTATAGTATGGAGTCGCCTTCTCAGCGTTACAACGTGATATATGTCACATTCTTAGTCACTTCTTCTATTTTGCATTGAATTAGACAGTTTGCGACCGTTGGGAATTGTAAACAAGTATCAGGATGGCTGAGCAATGTACGTCAGAGATTATGTTAACAAATATAAAATCTGAAGTAAAATTGTCGATATAAATAGCAATTCGACTTCATAAGAGACAACAGCTATTCACCAAAAAACAGTGCTGTAAGTAAATAATATTTGTCGGGCTGGAAGAATTTAAGAAGTTTTGTAGACCAACATGCTTTATTGAAAACAAATATAGAAAAAAGTACTAAGTACTAGGTTTAACACAAAAATAGAAAAGTAATCAGATGCTAGAAATATTAACACGGTTTAATAATGTCACATCATATTGACACAGTGCAGCAGTTAAAAGCATTTCTCAAAAATACTACAATAACCTGTAAAAAAAGCAAGTAGTATACTAAAGTACAACCAAGAGCTTTATCCAGAAGAACTTGCTGTTTGCACTCGAAAAAAAGGCTCTCGATCAGTAAGGCTATCAGAAGAGAACAGACTAAAAAAATAGTGCTTGAGCAAAAATATTACCAAAAATACACTAAATGCCAAAAGACATTAATATTTAATACTTTAAACTAAACAATACAATCTAACAGGAAATAACAATGCTTATTTTTATTATTTTTTAAGTGGCTGATATTTTAAAGAAGTTAATAATATATACATTATTTAATAATTAAATGTTATTTTTGTTGATATTTTCTTTGTTTTATATTTTGTCATGTTTTTAATATAAATGATTGAAAAAAACGGCGTCCAGTTGGCTGGGAAATAAAGATTGATGACATTTTCCAATAAATTTATATATAAAATGGCAGCGATCTGCATTTCATAGCCATCGCTGACGTCGTTTTTTACCATACGGTATTATTTTACACAAATGAATATTACTGTTCATGCTATCAAAAATAACGCGAGTAATGCGACTACGAACTATACCCGATTTTGGCGCATTTCCCATTCCGTTCTATACCGTGTTAGAGACATCTTTACTGCTGAACTAAGCTTGTGGGCGGGGCTTAGAGACCTTATGTTCTCTACATGGTATATTATGGAAATACGCATACGGGAGCTATTATTATTATAAATCAATAAAATAACACAATAAATAGATTCCTTAAGAGTTTATTTTTACACCAATAAAGAAGGAAATTAAAGATAACATCCGTATTGTAGCACATTTTTAGAGAACTTTTTAAGATTTTGATGGTCAAACATCAACAAAATATTCCTTATGTTTGGACTAAATTTTCTCGAAAATAAAGACATAATTTAAACAAGATTTTGTAGATTTTTCTTGCAGTGCAGTGGCGAAAAACCCATAAGAATTTTTTGGATATAATTTAAAATTCCAACGTTCCGTTACAATACGGAAATAGATTGTAGTTTTGTGATTACAGTGATATATAATGTATATGGCTTTGTAACAAATTGCTCACTATTTTATGGCAAATGCTGAAGCTCTGCAAACCTTAATCAAAGCATGTGTGTTTGGAATTTTGGATGTAGCTTAACACGACAGGATCGGGCTAAGCCTTAGGCAGATTTCTGCAATATAATATATATTTCCTTCGGCCACACACCCGCTTTACCCGACCCCTGAGAGCGACCCGAACAGTACAGCGTAATAGACTCTTAAAGAAGCATATACATGTACCTATGTCTGATATATAAAATGTTTCAAAATAAATGCGAAACAGCTTAGTGGGAGATTTTCTGGTAAAAATGATACAAAAAACGATGGAATAATCAAATTATATGAGAGATGAAGAAGTGATTTTCAGGGAAGTGGAATGCAAGCATATGGGCAAAGTATTGCTAGTTTTTGGGACCCGAGAGTTGTACCTCAAGGTATAACTGGCAAGCACCAGATAAAGGTAGAAATCTTTTTATTTATTATTGTATATAGTTAAAAAAAATTCTTTTCGTCTCTACAAATTAAACTTTGTCCATAAAATTATCATTATTATCAAGAAGTGATAAAAATATGATAAAAATAGAGAGAGAGGCTCCCCTGAAAATAGTGGTTGGTAGAAGAAAACGGGAGTTATATTTGGATTCAGGACTTCATTTTAAAGAATCAGCAGGAATAGTGCCAGGACTCGAGAAAGAAAAAATGTTTTTGATGACTAGTGTATAATTACTACGTAAACATATACTTAAATAACATTAGTTTTTGCGTATTACAGTGACATGAAAATCAATAAACAAACTTTAAGAGAAAATGTAAACAACACTTATTGATATTATGTTGCAATTATTTTCTATTTAATTTATAGATTAGGTATGTTTCGCTTAATGTGTACTCTTATCTATAAAAACTTACTCTTCGATGTGCCTTCGACCTTCCGTATATCTCCTAGAAGCTGACATAGCTAAAAGGAGCGCTACATCAGCTACTGCATCATCTAAGACCCGTGGTGTATTTCCTAATACAATTCCTTTTGCTTTTAATAGGGCTGTATCTATATGATTGTATCCAGCTGACATTGTACCTACAACTTTTACTTGGGGACCTAAAAGAAAATCTGTTTTAGAGGCACTCAGTGTTTCAAAAATATACCAGTAAGGTTTATTTAATCTGTAAAATTTTATCTTTTTACAAGAATTTAATTTATTATTATACAAGGTGTTCCATATAAGAATGCACACTACAGTGATCTTGTAAGCTAGAAGAGATACAAAGTTGGGTAAATATGTAAAAACTGAAATCGAAGTCTAAAAAAAATGAGATAAACGCAATTTTATTAATCACAATTAATAAAAATAAAACTAATAAATGATTATCTAATTTATTATTAAATATTATTACTATTCATTATTAGTATTAGTCCAACGTACAGCAAATTCAAATAAAAAATAATAGAATTTAAGATAATTACAAAACACACCTAATTCTAAAGACTTTTAACATCCTGTACTATAACTCTGCATTTCTATACACAAGCTTATAGGAACTTTTTTTATATTTTTTTGATGATGATTCAGGGTGTAAATGAAGTTTGCTGTTAGACCTCGAACAAGGCAAATTAATAAAATTGTGTTTATTTATTTTGGCGCTTTATAGGACCTCAAAGGAAAGAGATTAACGAGTTAGTTGAAACAAATCACATAGCTAGGGAATCCAGGGTTGATTATTTTTCAGAACTATACAAATCTAAAGAAATCGAGGTCGAACTAAATACACCCGAAATAATGACGAACTACAACGTACAGATTGAGGCAGCCGATATAATTATATCCCTTCGAAATCTAAAGAATAGGAAGAGCTCAGGGCAAGATGACATCCCAAACGAATTACTTAAATATGGCGGCCATTGCCACATACAGCAGCTAACATCCTTGATTCAAAAAATTCTTTACCAACACAGGATATCCGTTGAATGGCGAACCAGCACCACTATTTTGATGTTTAAAAGAGGAGATAAGAAACTGCCCTCAAACTATACAGGCATAAATCTTCTAAGCACCGCACTAAAACTTAAACAAAAGTGATAACAACCAAAATTAACGACTTAACATGCTTAGCAGATGAACAACAAGGTTTCAGATCGGGCAGATCATGCACAGACGCGGTTTTTGTCAACAGAAAAATCAATCGAATATAACAAACCAGCGTATATGTGTTTTATTGATTTAGAAAAAGCATTCGACCGTGTGCGGCTGAGAGACGTTGTACAACTTCTTTACAATAGGCAAATCCCAAACAACCTCGTTAAAACCATAGAAAACATAATATATGAAGCGAACCAAATTCAAGCCAAAATTAACGGGGTCCTGACTGAACCAATAAATGTAGGCCATGGTATCCGACAAGGTGACCAGGGAGTCCTCTTCTTTTCAACATCATTATTGACGAAATAATAGGAAATGTACGTTTACTGAAGGGAGACAGTATGGGCGACCAGGAAATTACTATTCTGTGCTATGCCGACGACGCCGTATTGGTAGCCGAATATGAGGACGATCTACAGCGTTTATTACATCGATTTAACTGCACTGCCAAATCACTTAATATGATAATATCAACCCAAAAAACTAAATGCATCACGACATCAAAAGTACCAATAAGATGCAAACTGGAAGTCGAGGGCAATATTACCCAGCAAGAAATAAAGTATCTAGGCATAGAAATCCCAGGATATGGTGATGTAGAGGCGGAGTGCGAGAACGGACAACGAAGGCAACCAGAAGAGCAACTAAAGTGGAAACTAAAGAGAGAATTTTCAAGGCAACGGTACGACCAATAATGACATACACTGCAGAAATTCGACCTGATACAGTGAAAACTAAACAACTATTAGGGACAACCGAAATGAGAGTACTAAGAGCTGAAAAGACGCTTCTGGACAGGGAGAGAAATGAAAGCATAAGAAGAGCATGCAAGGTCGAAAATGTAAATGATCGGGTACTCAGCAGAAAGGAAGAATGGAACGAGCATATCAGCAGAATGGACAACAGAAGGATAGTGAGAGTTGCACACGACAAATCACCGCTAGGTCGCAGAAGCTTAGGTCGTCCACAAAAACGATGGAGCGACAACTTGTTAGTCTAACCGGTAGAGACGACGAAACCAAACAGGCGATTCGCCTAGTATGAAGAAGGAAGAAGAAGAAGGAAGAGGAAAAAGCGTTTATTTAATCATGTCGGCCAAAATCGACAAAATATCAAGAGACAATTTTTAATCGGCATTAGTACCGACTTAAGCCGCTTACTAAGTCGGTACTACACGATATGTCCAACGTTGGAAAAAAAAGAAGCAAATTTAATTAAAATAATTAAGCCAATATTTGATATTTATGTAATATTAATGTAAAATAAAAGTACTTCTAACCTGCTGTATCTAAAATTTCTTTATCTAACTTGACACCTCCAGCCCAGAACAGAGCATCAACATTTGCGCCTGACAGACCTTTTATAATAGATTCTCTGTCATAACCAGATGATGTAATGACTTCTACACTACAAAATATATCAAAGACTAAATTCAGAAAAGTAGAAACTAATATATGTACTGGGTGAGTTTTCTACGATGTTTTCTATGGGTATCTCGGAAACTACTAGAGATAGAGAGTCGGTTAAATGGGGAAAGAATTGCAGTTTTGTGGGGTTATAAATATGCGCCTTTCAGATTTTTAAAAAAGTTCATGGCTTACTAGATATTTCGAAAAAAACAAATTTCGGCTATTTTAAAAATTGTCCCAATTCCATTATAATCTATTTTAGACAAAAAGTTTTCACATATAAAAGTTGGAGATAATCACATCCTTAATGAGATTGTGTCCCCCGCTTTTTTCTAAAGCCTGTAATTTTTGACATATGATACAAACATATATGTTTTTTTTTTAAATAGAAACCATAGTTGACTATAACTTCATAAAAAGCGCCATTTTTTAAGCTTTTTAGCGATATAAGCTATAATTTTTTTTTTCGAAGAATTACTGAGTTATAGCCAATTTTTATCGTTTTTAAACAATTTCACTTAGTTAGCCATGGAAACAAATTCAATCGCCGTTGCTCTCAGAAATATGAAGCTGTCACATCCAAACTTTGTAAATTAAAATAAACAAAAATTGTAAATATGAATGAGATACTCCTGAATCAATAGAGTGGTTCCAACCGGTTCCAAAATGACTTTCATTATGATCCCCTCCCCATAATGAAAAAAATGTTAAAAATTATTTCATAATTTATATCATAATTATGCAAACTCAGGGATAGGAAGAGGTGGACCAATTGCATGGGCCTCCTCGATCACCTGACTTATCCATTTTAGATTTCTTATGCTGTATGGTTAAGAATAAGGTTTACAAAAAAACTTATGAATTAAAAAAGGCACTCGAAGTAGCGGTACGAGAGAAGTTTAATTAAGTCGACCGGTCCTTCTGTGAGAATGATAGTAATTCATTTTTAAAAAGCAACATTTTCTAAAATAACTTAAACTGTATGTAGTGGTATTATTTTTTTCAGTTTTAGTTTGTGTAATGTAAAATGTAAAGAACCGTTTAATACTATATTCTGACTTTTTATAGGTTACAAACATAACAGAATAAGAATACCATACAATCTAAGTGAAATTAGTCAAGAAAGATAAGAATTTGCTATAACTAAATTTAACTTTTCTAAATGTTAAAATTTAACATGTTTTGAAAACCGTTCTCTAAAAACGCAACATTCACCTGTCAACGTATTCTCGAAAATGTATGGTCAAGAAAAGTTGAACCAATAATCCTACATGCTTTTCTTCATTTGAAAATTTCATATTTACAATTTTTGTTTATTTTAATTTACAAAGTTCGGATGTGACAGCTTCACATTTCTGAGAGCAAAGACGATTAAACTTGTTTCCATGACTAACTAAGTGAAATTGTTTAAAAATTATAAGAATTGCCTATAACTCAGTAATTTTTCGAAAAAAAAAACATATTATAGCTTATATCGCTGAAATGCTTAAAAATGGCGCTTTTTATGAAGTCATGGCCAACTATGATTTCCATTTAAAAAAACATATGTTTGTGTCATATGTTAAAAATGACAGGCTTTAGAAAAAAGCGGAGGACACTCCGCTTTTTTCTAAAGCCTGTCATTTGCCTGCCTTTTTTTTAATCTCATTAAGGATGTGATTATCTACAACTTTTATATGAAAACTTTTTGTCTAAAATAGATTATAATGGAATTAGGACAATTTTTAAAATAGCCGAAATTTGTTTTTTTTCGAAATATCTAGTAAGCCATGAACTTTTTCAAAAATCTGAAAGGTGCATATTTATGACCCCACAAAACTGCAATTCTTTCCCCATTTAACTGACTTTCTATCTCCAGTAGTTTCCGAGATACCCATAGAGAACATCGTAGGAAACTCACCCTGTATTTATAAAATACAGGGTGGCCCATCGAAAACGTTCCGCAAGGCATAACGGCCAGGGTAATTTTTTTCAGAAAATTCAAAAACACGTCAATTTTGTTTGTGAGGGGGACAACTTTTGCCCCAAAAATTATTGCAAAATCTTCAACCCTCTAAGCGGGGGTGTCATCCCCCAATTTTTTTCAAATGGGAAGGGGGGTCAAGGGGTACCGCAATGAAAAGGGCTTTCTATTCTCTATACTTTCCTGCTTCGTTTTTGAAGATCGGTCGAGTCGTTGGGAAAATATGAAGGATTGAAATTTGAAAAGTTTTTTAAACATTTATCAGATTAAATGATAAGGATAAATTCCTTCCGCCAATTTGCTGTTTTTTCTTATTATTTCTAGATGTTTGCAATCGGGTTGCGCAGAATTGCAAAAAACACCTTTATGGCAAAATTGTTCGCCAGTTAATAGCAAAATTTCGCGAAACTGGATCTGTTATGAATAAAAAGAGGCAGGGGGAAAATCCTGTAGTTAATGAAGCTATGGAGGTATTCGTATTGGGCCAAGTTGCCATGGACAGTATTCTGTGTACAAGAAAATTTGCCAATGAGACCGGCGGGAATCGTACCAAAGGATATTAAAAAACACAAGTTCCACCCGTACAAAATTCAGTTGGTACAAGAACTCAACGAAGACGATTTTGATCGTTGCTTGCAATTTTGCGAAGCTATGAGTGAACGAGTGTGTTGAACGGTGTAGTTAATCGGCACAACTGTCGGTACTGGGCTGAGGACAACCCCAGGGTTTTTCACGAGGTGCACACACAAACCCCTCAGAAATTGAACGTGTGGGCTGGTATTTTTGGAAATTCCATTGTGGGTCAGTTTAACGATATTGAGAAGAACTTCAACGTACAAGTCACAGAACAGCTATCTAGCAACTACCGCACCTGATCGTTCAACGTTGTGGCAAGTGAAAAAATGCGTAAACATCTAGAAATAATAAGAAAAAACAGCAAATTGGTGGAATTTATCCTTAATTATCATTTACTCTGATAAATGCTTAAATAAACTTTTCAAATTTCAATCCTTCATATTTTCTCAATGACTCGACCGATTTTCAAAAACGAAGCGGGGAAATATAGAGAATAGAAAGCTCTTTTCATTGCGGCGCAACTTGACCCCCCTTTCCATTTGAAAAAAGTTGGGGGATGACACCCCCGCTTAGAGGGTTGAATATTTTGCAATCATTTTTGGGGCAAAAGTTGTCCCCCTCACAAACAAAATTGACGTGTTTTGGATTTTTTGAAAAAATAAATACCCTGGCCGTTATGCCTTGCGGAACGTTTTCGATGGGCCACCCTGTATATAAAATTAACTACAAAAATGAGAGACACGCATTCTACTTCTAATCAAAGTTGCCTGATCAACAGAGACACTTATAGAGAGTACGAATTAGGGCTCTTTTTTTAGGGGAATTTTTCAGAACCGCGAGTTTCGGTACCCAGCCTTTTAAGAACCTGGATTTCTCGTTTTTTTGGTACTTCCGGTATCAGAAATCATCGATCAGAAAGTAAGGGATGATTTTCCAAAGTAAAATCGATAAAAAATTGAGATTTTTAAATAGAAAAATAGCCTGAACACAAGCAAAGAAAAAAAACATAGGTAACTTAAAATTCACATAAACCTATTAAATAATAAAATAAAATATTGGAACCTCAATAATTGAGTAGCAGACTTACTAAATGCATTTTGTCCATTTTTTAAGATTTACAACCAATAAACTTGCGTAAAGTAAATTTGCCAAAATGGATATAAAAATTATAGATAAAAATAAAGTATTTTTAAAACTAGAGTAAATTATATGCCTTCATTGTTTAGGGTTGTTATTAATATATTTTCACGTATGATGTTGAAGTAGACAGACGCTAGAAATAGATGTTCAGTTAAGCTCATTAGAACGGAACTTCAAATCTCATTTAATTTTCATATATCGCATACAAGAATTTTTGGATTTTATTAAAAATGACCAGGCGGTTATTATTACAGCAACAAAACAAATAAAAAATATTCATTACAGTTGGAGGTTGGAACTTTTGATGTTACAACAGCAAAATAAAACACTAATTCACTGATTGTGCTCATTCAATGATTGTGCAGTTCGTCAATAATTAACAAGCAAGGGATGGTTTTCAAAAGTGTTACCGATAAAAATTGAGTTTTACATGAAAATATGTAATATCAAATTATTAAGTAGTCAATCATGAGAAAATTAACATGAACACAAATGGACAAATATAAGTGAAGAAAAAAAAGGTAACTTAAACTTTACATTAAACAACATAAACCTTAACTAAATCTGAAAAAAGACCTTACATTTTCAATTAAAAATGCAAATGGCTAGAAAAACATAACATAAAAAATATAACTAATATATTTAGCAGCTTTTTAACCTGATTAAATAATAACATACCATATTAAAAGAACTTCAGAAGTCAGAACAGTAAAAGATAGCATCACAGCTTATTTGGAAGAATTAGATTTCGACCGCTAGAAAATATCAATGGACTTTCGCATGTAATAAAAAATATTTTTTTAATTACCGGGTCTCGAAAGTACCGAAAGAACTCGGAAGGAATTAATAATTTCAAGTCCCGGTTCTTTTATGTCTGAAAAAAACCCGGTATTTTCGGTACCGGGATTGCCCGGTTCTGAACCCTAGTACGAGTATGTCTCCACCATGTCTCCACCTATAGTCAGAAGAAAAATACAAATTGAAAAAAAAATGTTAAAAAATACATAATAATAATTGTTATTATTATAAATTAATTCTTCTTTACTTTTTTTTTGCTTCTAACAACGGTTGTGATATACCCCCTGAAACATTAAATATTTTTTGTTGATTAGGCAAATTTAATTACCAATAAAGAAATACTGAAAAGCTAGTTCCCGTTTGGATTCTAGCCGACTGGCATTGTACAAAAATAACTTTTTTGATATCCAGTGACGAAATACCCCGTGTTTTGTCCAGATATATAAATTATATTTAACAATCTATTACTTACAAATTCTCAAAAATGTTATAGGCTACTCTGGGCACTGACGGATTAGCTATAAACACTTTTTTCAGCGCCATGTTTTCGGCACACGCAATCTTGCTTAAGCAGAACAGCACTGCAACATACAACACCTTATTACCTAAAATAACACAATATTTAGAATATGTTTGAAGTACCACAACTGCGATTACTAACACCATATCTTATCTACTCTTAAAAATTAAACAAAAATTTCTTTTGAAAACTAAGTCATTTGATTAGCACGCATAGCCTAATAAACAATGTGTACGCGTACATGACAAAGCTAATACTGTGCAGGATTTTAACAATCTGTTGTATTGAGTATCGAATATTCAACAAGGTTAGTGTAGTAGCATCCCATTGATAATTACTGAACGCATTACGTTTGTAGATTCCCCGACGTTCTATATTAATTATACAGGGTGTGGCAAAAGTATAATTTTTTATTATTGATTTTTTTGAAAAAAAAAATGTCATCATGTATAGTAACAAAAAAATATTTTAAATGCAAATTTAATAATTTGAATTATATTTTGGGTGTCTATATTTTGCTACGTGCTTTAATATTTGACTTTCTCCAAAAATCAAGAAAAAGTACAGGAATGGCAAAAACTATCCCCACCCCTATATAAATTTTTGTATAAGTATTTTCCGAGGTATTTCCCACTTCCACTAACGACAGATTTTCTTTGCGTAATGGTCCCTTTAGTAGATATTTACTAAATTTTTTGTCTCTTGTAAAAAAACGCCACATCGCGACATCGCATACTTTTGGAGAAACATTTTTTAGAGAACTTATTTTTCCAAAGCACACCTACAAAAATATACAGGTAGTTCCAATATTCCGTGGACATAAAACAACTACGTATTTTTTTAATCAAAATAAGTTAATTGCCCATAATTTATTTACCTTTTATACAAAAGTATTTCGTTTGTCCGTTAGAGGGCATTAAAAATAAACCCGAACGTTAACTAATTTAAAATTTCATTTTAGCTGACCATACTAAGAGGTATGGTAGGCTATTAAGATCGACAAAAAAAAAGTTTTTTTAATTTCACTCAAAATGAGCTATTTTGGTCATAAATGACCTAAATACAAAATATTTTCATGGTGTCTGTCTGTCTGTCTGTCTGTAACACGATAATTCAAAAACCGCTAAACCGATTTTAACCAAATTTGGCACAAAAATACTGTGGCACCCGAGAATCTGGCCATTAGGTTTTCGTGGGGATGGGGGGTTGGTAAGGGGGTATGGGAGGGGATTAAAAAATTTTAAAAATCGTAACTCCAAAATTACAGTAGCTAGCGAAACGCGGTTTTCGATTATTTAAGATTAGGACTAATATTTGCAACAAAATTTGTAATAACATCAAAATCAGTCAAAGTCGCAGTTTTTGAGATAATTGAAACTAAAAGAACTGCCTACCAACTTTTTATTAACATATTTTAGTATGGGCGGCTATAAGCACAGATAACACATAATCAAATTATGTATTATCTATTTACTGTTTGACCAACGGATCTGAAGCTATGGAAGGAATGCGAGAAAAAAAAATCGATATTGCCACGTTTATCTATAAAATTGCAAAATTGCCAGACATGAACTATAAATTTAATATATTTTTATTATATATAATGTGTTTAGCATATATTCTGACGTATATTACTAAGGAATTTTAACGTAGTTCATATTGTTGGATATGTTTTATTTAATAACTTATTTCTTTCATTCTGTATAATCTGCTTATTACGAAAGGTGAAGATATTTCAACGATATCATTGGCAAACCGGCATCGCCGCGCATGGCCGCCTATTCATGGAACATGATTGGCGAGAGTACGTCACAGGATTTGTTACCACGCGGTTGCCATGGCTTTTACGCCTTTCCTATTCGCTAGCCTTATCCCCAACTTCACGGTTACTTCTGAAAAGAGTAGAAATATTGAATAGTATTGAAATATCCAGTGGCGGTGTCATTCTTTTGATCATTATTACTTTCTTTCATTATTTTATACCGGTTATCCTAAACTTTATTCCTATATTTTTCGTATATTTAATAGTTAAAATGTGTTTTATTGTTTTGTTATCTTGTTATAATGTTTTTCGTTCGTAGTTTTTAATTATTAATATTAAGTTTGATCGTATATTTGTGTTTTAAAATGAATAAATTTGTTAAGGGTAAGACGCTACATAGCCAGGACAAGAGAAATAATAAATAATTTATATAGGTAAGTAGAATAATAATAATGTAATTATTAGAATACTAAAATTAAATATTGGCTAAAATGAAAAGCACCCATTTTACCTAAATATTTTAGCTAATCTAAAATAAATGTAAATAAACGTGGATGAAATCTCATTTGGTTTATTTCCTTATGTTCATAACAGGGTTTGCGACGAAGAAGCTACAGAGAGTTCGCTTAAGTTGCCACTTAAACGTAAACTTGAGCGGATACCTCTTTATACCGGAGTTAGCGTATCGGCTATAAAAAAATTCACACAGAAGATAAAAAAAGACTGGAAACTAACCCCGATAAAATGATATCCAGCCCTGGAAAGAAACGGCTACGTGAGCTCGACGACTTTGATTTCCAAGTGGGCAGGAATTTGATAAATAGATTTTATCTCGAATTCAAAGTCGTCCCCACAATTAGAAAGCTTTTGCAAAACTTGCAGGAAGAATCGAATTTTCCTTTGGCAGGGAAACGCTTAGGGGGTTATTAAAATCAAATGGATTTTTTTGGCGTAAATGTTAAAATACCAGATAAATATTAATGGAACGGTCCATTATATTGCAGAAAGAGATATAAATATATACGCGAAATTCAAAAATATCGCCAAGTATTATCTATTTGGATGACATGGGTAGACAATGACCTAACCTTTAAAAAGTGCTGGCGGAGCGATACCATATCTGGTGTAATAGGCAATATTGGATCTACTGGTGAGTAAAATTATGTTTTGTTTGCGCTTCCAAAGTTAACTATTTTCAAGATTTTTTTTTCGCTGGAAATAGTTATATCTAAAATTATGTATCGTAGAAAAAAATATAGTTAGTACAGATATATAAATAAATATACCTCAAGACTCAGTCTTGATCATCTGCTGATGATGTTAACATGGTTAGCGAAACGTGCGCCCAGTGTAAAAATAAAAGTGTTTTGATGTATTGTGCTGATTTAGTGTTTTATTTTGCTGTGTAACACCAAAGGTTCCAACCCCCAGCTGTAATTATTTCTTCTATTATATTAACAACACATAATAACAAAATTATTCAAAATATTTAAGGGAGCTTTAATAAAAGCTTTTAGTGTGTTTATCTGCTAATTCAACAGTAACGATTCAAACAGGATAAAGTTTTTTGAAAAAAAAATATTAATCAGAATTTATATTTATGATACACATTATTTTCATAAAACACCGTACGCCCATGCCTATTTTATGAATGAAATTGTGCGTGTCTTGTTTACAACTGTGTTCCCCTGCCGATACCCCGTAGCTACAGATCCGTTGGTCACACTATATGTGTTATCTACTTTTTATGTATTATCTAAATTATGTTATCTGCCATATAAGTGCCTCCCGGCGCCATTTTTTTTTAATTTTTTAAGTTTTTTATGATGCATATTGTAAAATATAGGTAATTTGTGATACTAACATAAAATTCCATTTTTTCGCCAACTAAATTATTAGTGCATAATAGATTTTATGGGCCTCCATAGTTTGATGTGACAAAAAAAACATTTTTTAGATGTCAGCTTCGGAAAAATATTTTTTTCCTCAAAAAGTATGCGCGGTGGTGTTTTTTGCAAGAGACAAAAAATGTAATAAATATTAGAACGTATTAGAAGGACCATTTTAGGAAAAAAAAACGATCATCGGTTGAAGTGGAAAACATTTATACTAAAATTTATGTAGGGGTGAGGGTAGTTTTGACCCTTGCCGTACTTTTTCTTGATTTTTGTGAAAGTCAAATAGGGCACTTTGCAAAACATAGACACCTAAAATATCATTCCAACTGAAATAACGGTTTTTAAAATATCAGTGTGTTTATTTTTTTTAAATTTAATGCCCTCTAGCGGACAAACGAAGCAATTTTTTTATGGAGGTAAATTGTGTCCAAAGCACTTATTACTTATTCCAAAAACACCATAGTAGTTCTATGTCTATGGGATTTTGGAATACCCTGTATAACCAAGCAACTTAATTTGTGTAGTGTAGGAAAACACTACATCGAAATATTTTATATGAAAAACTTTTATTACCCTTATTTTTTAAACAAGCTATATTATAATATTAGCAAACATTAGTTTAAAAAGTGGACTTTTGCAAAATTCTTCAATGATCACAAAGAAAATTAATATTTATTCTAGTCATATTTACATTTATATTTAGTTTCATTATTTTCAATCAATTAGAAACAAATGTTACGATATTTAAATATTTACACAGTGTTATTTTCGAAAGATTTTTCAAACTAAAAATCTTAATTTATATTTTTGAATTAATACGTTTTTATGTCCTTACCTATAATACATCTCATTTTTAATAATCAATAACACCACAAACAAGCCACAAGAATAATATAAAATTCACAAATTTAACAATATAACCGTTGTAAAAGGTTTTGTTATTGTTTGAAAAGAAGTTAAAAATGACCTGCCATCGAAGGTTAATAATATCTCTTGACTACCGCTTTCTGGTTATGGTAATGTGTTGTAAGTGAGTAAAAGGCACATAATAAGCAGTACCATTGTGGCAGTACCTAATACACGAAGTAAAGTAAATAGAAACACTACAAGTACCAAAGATATCCATTATAGCTATAAATATTTTAAATAGAATTTACTTACAAAATAATATTTCATCAAAACATTACTGCAAATTTAATAATTTAATATTCATTATTTTCTAAATGTTTACCGAAATATTACTAACAGTATAGAATCATTATCCTTATCAAATATCGTCCTAATTTTTTGAAGTAGGGATGGGTATTTTCACGATACGTAATTATCGATTAGCCTGTTTTATCGACACTGATAAAATAAAACGATTTTAATCAATAACTCCATACAATCAACGATGCAATATTGTTATTGTTAAAATATAGGATGCTATTTAGAAGAGTAATATTATAGAACCAAAGAGTTGGTTAAATATGGCTTATATTTGAGTACCTCATGCTTTATGATATTCAGTTACATTTTACTATATTTGATGATGGTAAAAGAATCAAACATAAAAAAGCAGCATTTTCTACAGACCCTACTCTAGCTCATTTCTTCTTTTGTAACTCCGTCGGTAAATATTAATAAAATGTATTTAAGTAAATTAATAATTAATAATATATTTTCTTTCCTTGTGTAGGAGATGCTGATATTAATAATTATCGATAACACTTTTCCACAATATTTCCATCCTTAATTTTAAGTAAATCTTAAGAAACACTTCTGATTTAAATAGTGTACGAATATTAGACTATTCTAGATTTCCTCGCGCATCCACCATTTTCATATCAAGCAATTGAATAGTATAAATTCTAAAATTACTACTATTTAGACATTATTAAATAACCTCGATTCCTCATTTATTTAATGTTCTAAAACTGTTAGTAGTCATCATTCTGTAACGTATCCATATACAGGGTCGCTGATATGAATGGAAATGGTCAATTATTGGTCAAAGTATACGAGGTCCTGCAACAAGTTAAATACAAAAGCTATAGGGTTTTTAAATGCTTCACATCAAGGTTGGTCATAAAGTCGTGGCACCTCAAAGATTTATTTTTTTTAAATGGAACCCCCTGTATATTATTGGGTATTTCAATTCTTCCTTCAATTTTAAGCAAAAACTGTAATACACATAATGTACCTATCTAAATCCAATCGTTTCCGAGATATCGAGTTTTGGTTTTGTAATGTTAAATGAAAATAATTTTATATCATTAAACGATTTAATATAATATTATATGATTAAACAAAAAACGCTGCCAAGTCAAGTAACGCAACTTCGTGTAAAGAGTATCGTCTTATTAGTCTAATGAGTCACTTCCTTATAAAGCTCTTTCTACGGGTGCTACATACAAGACTCTACAAAAAATGTGAGGAGGTAACTGGAGAACATCAATTTGGATTTAAGAACGGCTTTGGCACTAGAGAAGCCATATTCAGTCTTCAAACATTAGTACAGAATTGCCAAGATCAGAGAAAAGATGTTTTCATGTGCTTTATAGACTATGAAAAGGCGTTCGATAATCTTAAACATAACCTCCTTATATTATACCTCAAAGACTTGGGACTTGATGGAAAAGATATAAGGCTCATCAGTCATTTGTATTGGAACTAAAAATCTGAAATTCGTATACATAGCGTGGGAGTAACTGAAGATTTTGAAATAAAAAAGTGGGTAAGGTAAGGGTGTATTCTGTCTCCAATGTTGTTCAATTTATATGTGGAAAGAGCATTCACTGAGTCAATCTCCGATAGTCCCACTGGTTTGAAAATAAATGGCATTCCAATTAATAATATCCGATATGCGGATGACACAGTGATATTGGCAGACAATGCAAATGATTTCCAAATCCTTCTAAATAAGGTTAACAATGAAAGACAAAGACTGGGTTTAAACATAAATACTACAAAAACGATATTTATGGCTGTTAGCAGAAACAACATTCCGAACACCAGAATTTACTTAAAGGGAGAGGTCATCAAGCAAGTCACACAATTTAAATATTTGGGATGCATTGTTAACGAAAGGTGGGATTCAGATCAGGAGATCAAATGCAGGATCGAACAAGCAAGATCAACTTTTCTGAAACTTCGAAGATTTCTCACAGATAGGAACTTGAACTTCGGCCTTAGATACAGAATGGCGAAGTGATATGTCTGGTCCGTTTTGTTATATGAACAAGAACGTGAACTCTTCGAAATTATCTAGAAGAGGAAAATAGCCTATCTGGGACACGTACTACGTGGAGAACAATATCACTTTCAGCGTCTGATTCTCCAGGGTAAAATAGAGGGGGGCAAAAGGGGAATAGGCCGAAGGAAGGTATCCTGGCTGAGAAATATTCGTCATTGGACAGGCATACAGGAATTCCAAGCACTCCAAGTCGCTGCAATTAATAGAACCATATCTGATGAGGAAGAAAAAGATGAACGCCTACGCAGGAATCTGCACGGCACCTTAAGAAGAAGAAACAAAAAACAGCGTCAGAGTTGGCATGGAAATAAAGATCGCTGTTATTTTATGTGTAAAATATTATGGTAAATTAATCGTCATTTCCAAGCCATCTAAACGACTTTTTTCGATCATACGACATATTCAATATCTATAAAAGAATTTTATTTTTGTTGTTTATTCTATGTTTAACGCGAATAAATTTTCAATACATAAACGCGGATTTTTCATCCAAAGATATTTTCGTCAAACCTATTACACATATTACACATTTTAATGTAGCAACACTGTCGCTTTCAGATCCACACCAGTCTTCAATATGCCTTCGCTGGTCGAATTAGAGGAAATAAGTGTTTTATGCGTTGACCGTAGAACGATCCCGACCGTAGAACGTCTCCACCGTACAGCACTTGAGATGGTAAGGGGAAATCAAATCAGCCTTGTCACGAATTCGCCTATTAGGTTGCGTATCTTCCCAATTCTTTCAATCAACATTAACAATAACAACTGTAATTTTTGTGGTCCATCTGTTGTCCGTCCTTCTTGCCAGGTGTCTTGTTCATTGCCATTTTAGGGATTTGACTCTGTGGATGACATATATTACCTGGGTCTTTTGTCGTATCCACTCTATTCTTTTACTGTCTTGGTCTCTCTTCATTATTTCCAGCATATTTCGTTCCATTGAATGTTGTGCGACCTGCAGTCTCTTTATGATGTCCGTTTTAAGTGTCCAGGTTTCGCATGCATATATCATGACTGGTAGTATACATTGGTCGAATGTCTTCTTTTTTAGATAAAGTGGCATTCTAAATTTGAATATGATTGAGTTTCTTCCATAAGTATTACATGCTAACTTAATTCTTCAGTTGATTCCTGGTAGTAGAGATCCCGAGCTGTGTATTGCAAATGATATAAAGAAATATCCCAAGTAGCATTTTCACGACTTGCGACCACATGTTTACTAAACACAACGTTGGATTAGTTACAAAAAATAATTAGCTCCCTACCTTGGGTATTAATATAAATTTAAACGTTTTTATAGCGTTGTGCCGACGTTGGACTAGTACTACAGCAAAGTAGAAACTTCTGCGACGTCGAATAAACGTTGTCTTGTAACCTTTTTTGCTTAAGTGATCTTTAGGTGATTCGGAGAACGTAGTTACAACGTTGAACAATATAAAGATTTCCGACGTCAGTTTCAGGACCTATTCCAACGTTATGCAAACGTCGTCTGTTTTACTAATTCCAACGTTGTTTATATTTCCTTATTCTTACGTTGGTAGGACGTCGAGTCACTACCTTTTTGCAACTGTATTGAACTATAACCTTAAAACTTAAATTTTCACTTCATTGTCTGTTCAGTCAGACAGTTCAGTGCTGTTTTTGTTTTTATAAAAAAAACTTAATTAAAATGGGACATAAGAAAGGTACATATAAAACTAAATTTAAATATACATCGACATATATTACTGATAGTTTATCCACTCCCTCGTTTATTTAGATTATAGGGCGGCACAAGCTAGACTCTAGGATGACTAAATTAGGCAATCTTGCGACTAGTATACTACTTGTTAAGGCCGAACTGCGACTTTATTAGTCCAGTATGCGACTACTCGAACTACCCCATCTTAATCTCCAAAACAACAAAGTGAAAGCCGCCATGTTGTTAAATAAGAAAATGTTTCGTTCCTAAAATAGCAATTCCTGCTTTTTGAATACATTAACTTGAAATATTTGACCCTAAAAAACACGCGGAAACAATTTTTTCGACTGCGAATAAATTATTCTCATTTTACTAAAAAAAAAATCAAGAAAATTTGTAAAACTTCTTTAATTTTAAGGCCCATTAGTATTTTTCAAATACATTTATCAATAAAGTTGTTTGCGTTTAACTTTTTTGCCTTGGGTAACGAGTTACAGAGTCGGTTAAAGTGTTTCAATAATTATAATCTTCAAACATCCTCCACACTTAAATACTTTTGTTTTGTTTTCCTTCACTGCCATCTGACATATGTCTCTAACTAAATCATAAAAATAATATTTTTACTATAGTTATCCCAATTTAGGATAAAACGCGACTTAGACGCCATATTAGTTTTGTATTACTGTGAATTAGGATTTTAAACAACGTTGCAGTTTGTACTAAATTAGGCTTCTAGCCAACGTCGGTATCCAACGTCGTTTCAACCCAAAAATTATTCTCCAAACTAGTGCAGACTAGGGTTGGCACGAGGTTGTGCCGACGTTGCGCCCCGACGTTGCGCCCCGACGTTTGGTCGCGTGACACAACGTTGTCCCGACGTCCAAATGCTGCTTGGGATATGTTCCAAATTTTTAAGCAAAGTAAATTATGCAGGGCTCATCTACTTTTCTATATTCTTATACACTTTTTAAATAATTTCAAAGCCTATGGCAAGCTAAAACACTGTGTAAAACAATGCTTTTAATAATAGTCACATTGGTTGTCACAGATTTCTTATTCTTCAAATAATTTTGATGATTTGATCAAGTTACAGTGACAAATATAACTACTAGTATATTTATTGGTAATGTATTGTTCATGTAGAATACATATTATTTGTAATAAAATGAGCTTACCTTGGGAAATCAGACTTTTTTAAAAAAGAGACACAACAAATAATATCAAATAGTAATAATAGTTTCCTTCATAACAAATTTTACACTATTACAGTTGAGGGTTGGAACTTTTGGTGTTACACAGCAAAATAAAAACACTAAATCACCACAATACACCAAAACACTTTTAACTTTTACACTGGACGCGCGATTCGCTAACCATGTTAGCATCATCAGCAGATGATTATAAACTTTACACTACTATTTGTTAGTACCTAAGTAGAACTTAAAATTATAACTATATTTCTTCACAATCTAATGTCACAGTGAGTGATGTTTGGGAAATAATACAAAACTGTCAACTCTACTATAAAATGAAAAATTAAAGCGTTCATCTTCCTATATATTATTGTATTAAGTACAATGTAAATAATATAAAATATATGAGTATAATTATTCACCAAGTAAGAACACCTAAAATACAGAAAGGAAAACGGAGGATTTAGGCCATTTACGTATAAAACTTTTAAGATAAAGTTGTAGTTAGCAACGTTTTAAAAAATTTATTAGCAAATTTATTAACAAAACGATAATTCAACACTAATAAATATAAAAAAACAACAAAAATAATAATAAGTTAACTGGGGGAACTGCCTATGTTTGTATGTAATGTCATTAGGACAACATCTATTTCCTTTATATTTTTAAGCGCCTGTTTATAAACTTTTCCTTCTTGTAAGCACGCCGGTTCATTCTTTAGCAGTTCCGCAGCTTCTTGAAGTACTTTCTTTGCTTCCTACGAAATAAAAATATATCTATCAATAAAATAAATAAAAATTGAAAAGAAAACAGTAGATATTAACATGAAGTGGAACCTAAGTAAAACAAAAGTTATGTAGAATGAACAGTTAAACATTCAGAAGTAGCAAGTTGATATTAGTAAGGTAAGAACCATATTCGGATGTCACAGAGTTTTTAACAGATCACTAAGAGAAACTATCAGCCGAATAAAAGAATACAAACTTCCACTAGCCATAAACTTTATAGACTTTGGGCAGGCTTTCGACTCGATATATTCCAAGGAAATAATAGAAGCCTTAGCGAAACAAGGTATTGACAGGCCTTATAAAGAAACTCTCGCGAATATATACAAAGAAGCCAAAGCAAGAGTGATGATATAAAAAAAAACAACCTCAGAGTTCCCCACTGGGAAAGTATGACAGGGGGACGGGATATCACCAAAGCTGTTTACAGCAACACTAGAAGAAATCCTTCCGTCAACTGGACTGGACCAACAAAGGATTAAAAATAGAGGGAGAATATATTAACCTAAATATCTTATAATAATTAAGATTCGTTGACGACGTAGTTCTAACTGCCAATAGTCCTGAAGAACTACAAGCACAAATTAATGAACTAAGTACAGCAATCAATAAAGTGGGTCTCAAAATGAATTTAGCAAAAACTAAAGTAGTATATAACGAAAGTGGAAAGTCATATTATATCTACAAATTCATTTACCCACTAGTAGATATAAAAACATTTTTGGTAAACTCTGTCCCAAATAGTTTCTGAAAAATAAAATAATTTTTTTAAAGGTCCGATTAAATTTATACCTCCGAAAATAAAGTTTTAAAAAAAGTCATACTATATTTACAAATTCATTTACCCACTAGTAGATATAAAAAACATTTTTGGTAAACTCAGTCTCAAATAGTTTCAAAATAGAACAATAAAATTATTTTTTTAAAAGGTCCGATTAAATGTATCTCTCCGACTGTGGAAAGAAGTGGAAAGAAAATACTATTGAAATACATTTGGGACAACTAATACACAGCTCGGGATCTCTACTACCAGATATCAACAAAAAAATTAAGTTAACATGGAGTACATATGGAAGAAACTCAATCATATTTAAATCTAGAATATCACTCTATCTAAAGAAGAAAACATTCGACCAATGTGTACTACCAGTCATGACCTATACATGAGAAACCTGGATACTTAAAACTGACATCATAAGGAAACTGCAGGTTGCCCATGAGAGACCGTAAAAGAATAGAGTGGATATTAAAAAAGATCCAGTTAATAGATCGGAGTCAAATTCCTCAAGTGGCAATGGGCAGGATACCTGGCAAAGAGAATGGACAACAAATGGACTACAAAAATTACAGCATGGTTACCCCCGAGGAATTAAGAGAGCTAGACCGAACCTGAGGTGGAACCACGATTTTAGAAAATTAACAGGTATAACTTGCGCCAGCATAGCCAACAATAGACAACAATGGGCCCAACCACAAAGAGAATATCTAAATATGTGAGGGATGTGACTACACCATAATTAGAAATGATTGAATAAGCTGAAAATGATGATGATGATGATGACCAGCCGCTACCGATAACTGACTATCCAGTCGACAAAAAGTTAAAAACTAGAATTAATCCATTTGATATTGTCTAATTTTATTCTTATATCAATGTAACAACAATACTTCAAATTGTATGTATTATCCTACGAATTATTTCCTTTAATTTCCCTAAATCATAATAATAATCCCTTTAATTTTGAAAGTGACATATTAATTCTAAGGTACTTCTAGAAGTTTCACAAATTTCAAATTTTCAATTTTAATTGGCTCGAGAAATTTCATTATTTAGTAAATCAAAAATATGAGTATTAAAATCCAAGTGTCGAGCAGTTTTTACCAAGCTTTTACTGGTGAGCAGCTAGTCGACACGACGACGTTTAAACTTTAGGCTTGATGATATTCAAAATCGACCTACACCTACAACTGGAGAGTAAAAGAGTATTGTGAGGAAAATAAGTTTAAAAGGAAATACTTATCAGAAAGTAGGAAAAAAGGTTCAGAAAAAAGTAAGTTAACACCTACTCTGGGTACCTGCTCACTAATGGATAGAAGGCATTGAAAAAGCAAATGATCTAGCTAGAAAAACGGTCCTCCAACGGTCTAAGACACTCGAAAAAGTTCCTCAGAACTTATGACTGAGAAAAATCAAAGGTTTTCCTTGATTTAAGTAAAAACAATCTTTAGATTGTCACAGGGTTTCTACCAGGACACTGTCTCCTCAATGAACACCTCAGTAGTGGGGAAAGTTCTGTGGGGAAAATTGGGAAACACCAGATCACCTTATCACCGAGTACGCGGAGATGGCGACCATTCGTGCCATGGCCACTTTGGTATGGCTGATGCCGAGGATGGAGAGCTGGCCTCTGTGGAACCGTCTCAGATACTGGTTTTTGTTAAAGCCCTGAAACTGTATGAAGAGTTATAACTCGTTACCTATAACTCAAGAAAGGGGAACACACAATAGATCTGTAAGGTCGCGGTGATTAACTCTCCTCCTAAACATTCTACATTCTACAAGTTAACATTACAAAACTAGAGCTAAAATAGATGATTTATTTGACACTTTTTTTGAAACTAGAAACTGACTTTCTTTCTATCACATAAAACAAAATGGTTTTGTTTAAAACATATTTCGAAGAAAAACATTTCAAAAAGGAATATTCGGCAAGCTACTCTTACTTCATTTATTTACAGTGTGATTTTGTAATCTGTTATAAGGCAAGTAGTCTCGGAAACTAAGGCGACGGGACAAGACAAAGTACGGCAGGAGGAACTTTAATACTTAATACTTACGTGTAATGCAAAAGTAAGCTGATGGGGATCACCGCCTCTTCTTCCTAACTCTGCTATAGTGGCGTGCAATTCATAAAGAACTAAGCCTCTCATTCTAGTTTCTCCTAAAATAAACAATATTTACAGTTCAACAAGTAGCATGTTGAGTACATTTATTGGTTATCACAAATACAAAATATTAATTTGACTTTGATTTGTACTAAGAGCATTATACTCTATACGCTCTATTCTAAATAGTTTAATCCATAGACTTAAAATAAAATATAGACTACACTATTTACATCTCGACGCGGTCAAACAATCTTTTTTGTACACATGTTTACTTCTGGGTACATCAGTCGACCGAGCCTTCCTCATCCAGCCTATGTTGTCACGTCTTTAATATTTTTAGCAATTAAATAAAAACACAGAACCTTTCCGATAAACTACAATTCACAACACATTTAATCAACTATAAATCACAAATAATACTAACAATATTATCAATATTTTTTTTCTTGTTATACACATATATTGAGATATTAATACAGCATTTTAATAAAGTAGGTTTTAATATTCCATAGGTGTATTAAATAGCCCTTATACTACTAAATTATAAGTCGGATATTATTTAAAAAGGATAAGTTCTTTACAATATGGCAACACCGATTAGAGGCGAGGTCGCCTATTCATTCATTTATTACCTTGTAGTACGCATCGCACGTGTGCGGTAAAGCTTTGTTGCCGCTATGTCCCCGGCTGTATTAGCGCATTTAGTCCTTAAGTGTTTATTTTATTTACTTTTTCTGTTCAAGAACTATAAAATATGGTTCGCCAATGCCAAATTTGCAAGAAATTTGACTTAAATAATCCATTTAAGTCTTGAAATGACTTGCGACCGGTAGGCAACTCTCAATTTACCCATTGGGAGTCAGTGGCGTTGTTGTAGAAAGGCGCTTATTTAGATAATATTTTTGTAAAATGTATAATCTGAATTTTTTTCTCTTATATAATCATTTATATAACGGTTTATGTAACAAAATCATAATTATAACCCTGTTAATAATTAATAATGTTTTTATTAAAAATATATTCCTGTTTATTCTAAAATTATCTTCAGAATCTAAAATAAAATACAAGAATTTTAAAACGATATTACATTATGAAACAATATTTTTTAATATACCGGGTTCGTCTCGAAAGTGGCTCACCCCTATAACTTTTTTATTTTTTCAGATAAAAAAACAGATTTGTAAGTTAGTAGGTATATGGCATAAATTAGGATTGATTGACGTATTCAATTGTTTTTGGTCTCTTTCTGTTTCACCGGAAATGATTACATCTTTTGATTTTTAAAGGGACCCTCGGTATATTGCTACTTTATTCGATAAAAAATGACACTTTGAATAGAATGACATATCATATGTCAATTTTTGACATTGTCGCTTAAAAACAAATCGTATTTTAAATTCCAATCCTGGGTGCCATGGTGTTGTTAAAAACACTAAGTTTTAATCAAGGAGCCTTGGAAGGAGCCTGGGTTTCGTGTCTTGTCTAGGCCGGTTAAAAGATGTAAAAATCATATTTTTTATCATATGTCAATTTTTTCAAAAGGAACAAGGATGACTCATTAGCATATTTGGAAAAAGCATTTTTTTATGAATACATATATATTGATACCATACACTTGGTATTTCGAGTCAAATTGTCGTTATGAACCGCGTGTTACAATTACTATACGCGTGTTACATATTACCATATGCGAAAATGTCAAAAGTTGACATATGATATGTCATTCTATTAAGAGTGTCATTTTCTATCGAATAAAGTAGAAATATACCGAGGGTGCTAGTTAAAAATTACAGTTATAGTCATTTCCGGTGAAACAGGAAGTGACCAAAAACAATTGAATGCGTCAATCAATCCTAATTTATGTCATATACTAACATACTAAATCTTGTTTTTTTATTTGAAAAAATAAAATAATTATGGGGATGAGCCACTTTTGGGACGCACCCGGTATAATAAAGACAGTACCGAGTTAAATAAATGTAGTTTTCATTTTATCCACTTTCTATCACCTTCCTTGCTTTAATGGAACAGATTTATGTTTTCTCTAATTTACATAATAAGATATCACTTAACCAGAAAAAAAAATACAACATAACAATCATAATTTTTTTTCTCTCCCTGTCGCCGATTCTATTATATCTGTAGAATAGATCCTGTTTTGGTTAATATTAGGGGTTGAAAATGTTTGACTAAAATTAATAATTTATTATTTATTTCAAAAATTACGTAATTTCGATTATAAAATTTCTTCTATAACATGTATTTTATGATTTTTATCCTTTTTGGACTCTAAGACGTTTTTTCTGAACGTTTATTTAAAAAAACCTCTCTTAAATCTTAATAAAATATAAAAAAAGTTTAAATACGATATATTTTTAATTTAATTATAGCTTCATTAAAATAAAAAAAATACCCGGCTATGATACGGAGAGTTCAGGTGTACTTGAGAAACGAAAGACAGTGTTGCGTTTCTCGTCAGAGTCGTCAGGGAACGACCGTTACGACAGAGACAACCTATCTATCGCTTGTGTCGCACTCGTTATAATCTAAAACAATAACACAACAATAACAAGACATTGTCTGACCGCAGGTTCCAGCTATTTATGAATGAGATGCTCAATTTATATTTTATTTTAAGTCTATGGTTTAATCCTAAAGAATCATATCGACTAATTCAACGTACAGAGTATCCTATTTTCCTGTGTTTTTCAAGATTTCTTGGTTATTAGTAGAGGTACAAAGATGCGGTTTTCACGTAGAATTTAGTGATTCAATTAGATTTTCGTTGGGAGCTATCGCTGTTGATTTATAGTCTAAGAGCTAGCAACGTTTTTGAACGAGAATTTTAAGATTGCTGGTTTTTTAATATATATTTTATTATGCTCTCCTAAACAGAGTGCGGCCCGTCTGGCTGCCGGTAGACGTTGTGTTCACTACTGCGCATGATATCTGTATTCAACATCTGTTAACTACTGCGCATCATATATTCTCCTTGTATTTCGGGAACTAAGGAGGCTAGGACAAACATAGTATAGCATATTTAGTTTCATTAAAAAGTAGCAAAGTAATGTGAATCTGATTCAAGGCCTGTGAATCTGCTTGAGTTTTTACTCCCAACGTGCTAAAGAAGCTTCACTTGAAAAAAGTCATGATATATTTTTCTAATAAAATACCTAATACAAATTTTATTTAAAAAATATATGTGTATACAAGGTGTCTCAAAAACTATGTGTCATCTCTTGTGGGGAGATTCCTCACTTAAAACATAATTTAAGGAAAAGAGTAGTTGCACTCTCGCAAATATTTTCTGCCAGTTTTTGCAATCTGTCGAATATCGGCAGATTGCAAAGCGTTTCAGTTGAATTCAGTCCGTCGAGCTGCGAGGTTCGAGCGTTGCGTCCCAGCACAGAGACGGATTGACAAAAAATGAGTGCCTTACTGTGTGCTGCTATTAATTGTAGTAATAATTCAAAAAATTGTTCTTTGTTTTTTTTTTTTTAGATTTCCATCGGATGTAAATCGGCAAGCTGATAGTAATTATCAATTAACATTTAATTATATTTGTTTATTTTAGAAGCTGAGATATTATGTAATTAATTAAATGTTATTATTTTTTTTAGCATGTGGGCAGATTTTAAAAATTTTCATTCCAATAATAATTTACGAGATAATTTATATAGATTGGTTTTTGAAACAATTTTAGAGTAAATATTTTGTACATCTAAAGTCTCCGCAAATTATTCATATTTTGTAATTGAAAGAACTTTATAATAGCATAATCTCTTATAAATCTAGTGAACTGTATTTTTTATGTTTATTTTATTTATTTTTTATTATAAGTGGTCGTAATATTACAATATTCAAAATATTATAGACAAAATATTGAGTTTATATTTGAGGGAAGAAAAGTGCCACACCTAGCTTTAAACCACCGTAAATATACAGGGTGGCCCATTAGTGCGAGGAAGTCCAATATCGTCGTCGTTGTCGAAGATGTGAAAAAAGTTTTATTCATATGATCATATGTTTCAAGGTTTATAAAGGGGCGTATCCTAAAATATTTTGTTATATACAGGGTGTCACAAAAAAAGTTATGGTAAAGTTAGTTTTATTTATTTTTAATTATTTTATATCATTCTATATACATTATTCTATATAGGGTATTTTTTATGGCGTCACCAAAATCGGAATATTTAAAATGGTATATCTCATTTTTTTTAAATACAAGATTCTGTATGTTATTTTTCTGTCAGATGCAGAATTAAAAAGTAAACATTTTTTTATTTAAAGAGTTTCTAAATTTTAACGGTTTCGCAGATATTCGCAGTATTATATTACATATGGCTCTTTCATCAGTAAATTTTTATCAAAGCCACCTAATATGATCTTTGTCTGATATTTTATCGTTGAAAATCCCATATGTAATGAAATACAGAAAATATTTGCAAAACGGCTAAAAATTTAAGAACACTTTAAATACAAAAAATTTTCACCTTTTAATTCTACATCTGAAAGAAAAATAATATACAAGGTGTTCCATTTAAAAAACATGAGATACAACATTTTAAATATTACGATTTTGGTGACGCCATAAAAAATATCCTGTATATTATTCTGGTATCCTTTATGTTTAAGAAAACATAGCTAAGTATTAATAAAGTTATATTCACTCTAGTTTTTTGCCACTTTTCGTATATAATGTTTTTAACCAAAGTTTTAATAAATAAGAAATAGAATGGCAACACCGCAGTGTGCTTTAAATAAAGACAGTGTTTAAGAATCATCTTCAGTCCATATGCAGAATGTTATGCCGAATCCAGATATCTACAGAAAATTAAACTTGTTTTAAATTAAAAAAAAGTTGTAGAAAATCTCTGAAATAGATAATAATATAAAAATATGTCATTATATATTTTTTCCGCATTTCTTCCCATCGGAAGATTTTCAGATACAGAAGAATTGTTACCTACACGAAATGTGAAAATATTCTGTTTTCGAGCTTGTTTTTACTTGATGATCAATTTATTTTATTTTATTTTATTGTGAACTCATATTTTCCTAAATACATATCTGTGAAACTATGGCGAGTGTCACGACTATACTTTGCCTAGTTAATAGACGACGACTATACAGCTACGTCGGTCGGTGGTCACGGGTGGCGAGAACAAGGTCATATAAAGTGGCAGAAAAAGAACAAAGGATTTGACAAGAAGTAAAACTACTAGTTTCCTTCTACTATGCTTAAAAATAAGATTTATTTTTCATATCAACATAGGTCCGATTTTGCTTTGTTTCGTAGCTACAGGGTGTTAAAGTCTTAATATTTTTTCGATTTATTATAATTTTCTTCCAAGTACTTTTAGCGTTTTGAATAAAATTTTGAGGGTAAAAGTTACTATAAATGCGACATATTTTAAAGCTAAGAAAGTGTCGACATATTCACCAGGGACGTGCATATGGGTTATCACTAGAATATCTTTCTAAAAAAAGCATGTACTCCTCTGGCTTTTTTTTGTTAGTGAAATAGTGTAAGTAGTTTAATGCCGATTAAAAGTTGTCTCTTGATATTTTGTTAATTTCGGCCTCCTTTATGAGATAAACGCAATTTTATTAATTTGCCTTGATCGAAGTCTAGGAACCTTTAAAAAAAATTAATATCATTAACTTCTGAAAGTTTTAAATAGTAATAAGTATATAAGTACTCATTTCATCAAAAAATATGAAAAAAAGTTCCTATAAACATGCGTATGAAAATGCATAGTTTTAGAGTTACAGCATTTAAACTTAAAAAAAAAGTTAAAACTTTTTAAAATTAGGTTTTTCGTAATTATTTTAAATACCATTATTTTTTTTATTTGAAATTGCTGTAAGTTGGACTAATAGTAATAATATTTAATAATAAATTAGGTAATATATATATATATATATATATATATATATATATATATATATATATATATATATATATATATATATATATATATATATATATATATATATATATATATATATATATATATATATATATATATATATATATATATATATATATATATAAAGAGATGGGTAGTCTACGCGACTGACTAGTTGAGAAAAAAATATTCAAACAGGTGTCTTGGGGATGCAGTCTAATAAGAAGGCCGTTAGTTCAAGGAAAAACCCTTTATTGTTTAGTCAAGCTTTCGAGAATTCAGTTGTTCTCTTCTTCAGGACTCTTCTACAATTATAGTAATTAAATACAATTTCTATTCTTGTAAAAATTTTTTAAAATGCAACTCACCAATGTGGGATTACGGCAAAGTTTACAACATTGCTCAACAATCAAAAGAATCCTCACTTCTCAAATGCAGTAGTGAAAATCAATTTTAAAATACACGTGAAAACTAACTACAAAACTTTATAAAAAACAATACAACGTGTATGTGAGTATAGAGTCAAAGCACAAAAATTGCATGTCAAAAATCTTAAAATACAATAGCAATTAATTCTGCTTCATGAACGATCTAATTATTTTATTGTAAATACTTAAAAGACAAAAGAAACGAATTAATTTTCAAGATTTTCTTTACAGTAAAGTGCGTTTCTGTTAGCACCGCCGATCGTTCACTAACGAACACCATAGTTTCAAAAAAGGTAAAATATGTTACTCTTGATAAGTAAAAAAGGATAAACTTATGCATATAATAAAAAGAGTGAAAGAGAAACAACTACATAGAAATATTTTGACACATTGGTTCGTTTCATCAGCGAGATCGACCATGCGCAATATAACATCAATGCTACACTGAGAAAACAGGCATTAGACAACTTGATAAATTAATTTAAGTAAAAAGAAAAAGTTTTTCTTTACATAGAACCAGACTAGAATTTACTTTAGAATTGAAAAGAAAAGCAAGATCTCAAAAAAGAGAGAATTGTAATACAAATTTTAGTATAAAATAATATCTTAACATTCAAATGACATTAAGCGATGGTGAAATACAAAAAGCGATAAAAATCTTTTCAGAAACTCAACAATCAAACCCCACCCAAGCTACAGTATGAAAATATAACTATTGAGAACCTTGAGTAGCCACTTGTCGCAATGAACCATATTTACCACTGTACAAGTCTAAAATGTAACCGTAAATAACACTAAGACTCTGGGTGTCACTTCTTTTATTCATGGTGTTAACTTGTGAATTTGTGAAATGGTTCACATAAATTCACAAGTTAACACCATGAATAAAAGAAGTGACACCCAGAGTCTTAGTGTTATTTACGGTTACATTTTAGACTTGTACAGTGGTAAATATGGTTCATTGCGACAAGTGGCTACTCAAGGTTCTCAATAGTTATATTTTCATACTGTAGCTTGGGTGGGGTTTGATTGTTGAGTTTCTGAAAAGATTTTTATCGCTTTTTGTATTTCACCATCGCTTAATGTCATTTGAATGTTAAGATATTATTTTATACTAAAATTTGTATTACAATTCTCTCTTTTTTGAGATCTTGCTTTTCTTTTCAATTCTAAAGTAAATTCTAGTCTGGTTCTATGTAAAGAAAAACTTTTTCTTTTTACTTAAATTAATTTATCAAGTTGTCTAATGCCTGTTTTCTCAGTGTAGCATTGATGTTATATTGCGCATGGTCGATCTCGCTGATGAAACGAACCAATGTGTCAAAATATTTCTATGTAGTTGTTTCTCTTTCACTCTTTTTATTATATGCATAAGTTTATCCTTTTTTACTTATCAAGAGTAACATATTTTACCTTTTTTGAAACTATGGTGTTCGTTAGTGAACGATCGGCGGTGCTAACAGAAACGCACTTTACTGTAAAGAAAATCTTGAAAATTAATTCGTTTCTTTTGTCTTTTAAGTATTTACAATAAAATAATTAGATCGTTCATGAAGCAGAATTAATTGCTATTGTATTTTAAGATTTTTGACATGCAATTTTCGTGCTTTGACTTTGTACTCACATATACGTTGTATTGTTTTTTATAAAGTTTTTGTAGTTAGTTTTCACGTGTATTTTAAAAGTTGATTTTTACTACTGCATTTGAGAAATGAGGATTCTTTTGATTGTTGAGCAATGTTGTAAACTTTACCATAATCCCACTTTGGTGAGTTGCATTTTAATAGTTTTTTTACAAGAATAGAAATTGTATTTAATTACTATAATTGTAGAAGAGTCCTGAAGAAGAAACAACTGAATTCTCGAAAGCTTGACTAAACAATAAAGGGTTTTTCCTTGAACTAACGGCCTTCTTATTAGACTGCATCCCCAAGACACCTGTTTGAATATATATATATATATATATATATATATATATATATATATATATATATATATATATAATTTATTAATTTAATTTTTATTTTTATTTTATTAATTGTGATTAATAAAATTGCGTTTATCTTATCAAGGAGGCCGAATTCGACAAAATATCAAGACATTACTTTTAATTGGCATTAAACTGCCTACACAATTTTGATCACAAAAGAAAAAAGTCAGTGGCGTACACGCTTTTTTTGAAAAAGATTCCAGTGATAACCCATATACACGTCCCTGATGAATTAATTGACACTTTTTTAGCATTAGAATATGTAACACTTAGTAATTTTTACCCCCTAAATTTCATTTAAATCACTTAAAGTACTTGGTAGAAAATTATAATAAATCGAAAGATTATTAAGATTTTAACACACTGTAGCTACGAAACAAAGCAGAATCGGACCTATGTTGATATATGAAAAATAAGTCTTATTTTTACGTGAAAAATCTCCCCACGACCGATGGCACATGTTTTTTGAAACACCCTGTATATAAAGTACATAAAAAAAATCGAGTTAAATTAAGGGGAGCATACCAGGAGCTAAAATTTGTATTAACTTCGACAACCCTTGACAGAGTCTGGCTTTCAATTCCACATCGTCTTCATCTAAACCAGGTAGTCCTCGCTGATCTTCGTGGCCCATTAATTGTGTTAAGGCGAATCTAACATCCGTCAAATAATAATGATTATTGTGAAGATATTTCTCGTAGGTTTTGATAAAATCCTTGGCAGCTCGCGATTCACCTTTTGGCAAATCTTGGAGGTCTTGCCCGATTCTGTCCAGCAAATCTTGCATGTGATGAGCGGATGATACGGATGAGCATTTGTTGCATTTCCAGTCTGGTAGTTTTTCGTTTACGTTGTTTATTATAAAAGTGGGAGGAAGAAGATATCCAGTGCAATTGCTAAAAGTCAAAATTAAAAAAAATCGTAAGACTAAAACCGATTAATTGTAATATGTTATAGGTAAGAAATAGTAATAAAATTATAATTGCAGGGTGTTATGAATTATATTTGGGAGAAACTTCTGTAGCACATTTTGCAAATAAAACTAATTAAATAAGATCGTATCAATCTATGTCCTAAAATGCGTTGTTTCGGGGATACAGGGTGTAGAAGTTTCATTTTATTTCGAAATTTTCAAAATAATTTCTGAACTAATGTCGATATTTGGATGAACATTTGTGTCTGGATGTTTTATTTTATTTCGATGTTAATAGGACTCCCATTTGTAGTTTAAAGATTAATAACTTTTTGCCTGTACCTGTAGAAATCTACTGAGTAAAAAAATATATATTTCTGCCACTTTCCACGTAAAAAAAGGCCTCTTCGTAAAAATCGCTACGGGTAGGTAACCGTTATTATTCTAACGATATTTGGAATGTAAATTATCTATACATGTCATCATTGACAAAAACAATCATGTTGACTAGATAGTCATTTAACTGAAATGATAAATTTTTGGGAACTTTTATTTTTTTAAATTTCTTTAAAGATCTTTCTATTTCTTTTTTAAATTGTATTTTATATACCTCTCTTTCCACATTGATTGAACAATGTTGAAAATATAATGTGACATTTTTTGCTTGGTGAGTATAGGTTAGTATTATTTAATATTGCTAACTTATATCTCGTTTAAGTAATGTAATATTTACCCATTTTGACATCTCATTGCACTAAAATATGTACTAAATTCTGTGGGATCCGTACATCTCTCACAAGAACACCAAAAGAACTTCGATTCATAGAGATGATGTCTTCTGTTGGCGGTACCCCATAATGGATCCGTGTAACATATACTAAGATGTTCTCCTGGAAATAAACAGTTAAATAAATGGATCTACTGGATCTGTGTCTATGAAAGAAATTTCAAGAATGCAGAGACAAATATTGGAGTATGCTCAATTTACTACTAAACGCATTTAAATAAACAGCAATATATTTTATAGATCGCTACCTATATACGAGTATAAGCGATACCAAATTAACTTTTAGCGAGAGCGCCCACCAAAGTGACGTAGCGCCTGACGTGGCACGTGATCTGGCAAGTAAGTATCTAGCAAGTTACGTCGAACTGAACGAACGATAATAAGTGAATCAGCGCATACTGAAGTAGCGCTGTCAGAAACGTGTCATTTGTCGTGGAAGCATGCCACGCCACTGCTTCAAATATAGAACTGGTTCTTTTCGCTACGTGCTATTGACACGTTACTCGAATTTGGTAAAAAATAAAGGAAGATTCGGACTTCAATATACCTTTTGTATCACTGATTGAAGCTTTTTTAACTAGCACATCAAAGGTTTTTTTTTCATTCTGTAAAATGCGTGAAATCTTTCCGGATACATATTATATTTAAAACGGCTATCAGTCGCTACTTGCTAAAGAAATTAGTCTTGCTTTGTATTGTCAGTGGCAATAAAAATCACCACTACAAAAATATCGTGTCTAAGTAAACCAACAGTACAACTAGCCGATACAAAGATTTGTATTAAAAAAATTGAAGGCCACAAAAAGAATCAAATGTTTTTGTACTTAAAAAAGCGTAGTTTATTATATTATTCTAACAGCCCTAAAACTACATTTAAGTTTACCTTTTTTAATGTGAGTACCACATTTGATTAAGATAGATCCTTGATCAGTAAAAGTTTTGTTGCAATTAGCACTGCATCTATGTTCGAACATTGAAGTAGATTCGTATATCGCTACGTGCGAAGGGGTCGTCAGTGGAACTTCATGACCATTTATCTGAAAACAATATAAAGAGTGGTACTCAGTTATCTGCACTTACACTAAACTTAAAGACAAACTTTTTATTACTATCATATGTCTATAAAATGTCCATACTAACCGTAACAATACCACAAACTCTTAGCACTTCTTCTTCCGTAAATATATTTCGTAATTTAAAAAACCCTAAAATAAACTGAGCGACCATTATCCTGTCTTTTTCATATTTTCCTGATATTTTTCTTTCTTCACAGTGTGACTGAAGTCTATCCAGCTTTTTCCAAATATCTGATAAGAATTGTTTCTGATACAGACAACGTAATACCGTGATACACTGGTAGGTAGGGTGAATTGTACCAAATGTTGAAATGCAAACCTATAATAAAAATAGAATATAAAATAATGATGAAATAGCAATAATAAATATAACTAATTATAAAAATCTAATAATATGGAGGCTAGTCTTTAGAAATATTAAATTCCATTCACTAGCTACTAAGAATGAAAATATAAATCATAATCCAATAAATTATGCAGGTAAACAAAATTCTTTATTATATTCTGTGTTTGTTTATATATCAAAAATTGTTTCTTTCATCAATTAAGATGATTAATTTTATTGTCGGCCTTCTAAGGGGGATGAGACACTTATTGCTATTGAAATTTAGAAAAACCATATAATAGATATATTGCAGAAATTCATGTGAGAAGCTAGCGTAGATATGGAAATATTCTTAGGTTCATTCGTCTGTCAAGACAAATAAGTTCGGTCAAGCAGCGATCAGCAAATAGCAATCAGTGAATAGCAAAATCAGTGATAAAACACAAATTGAAAAATTTGTATTTTTCAATTTGTATATAAAAATTGTTCGTGGAGAACCGTTGATCGTTTTTTTTTAATTTAGATTTTGTAAAAAGGCACCTGCTCCATCTCCAAATTATTTTCAGCATTATAGTGTTGCAACTTCAAAAGTGGTAGCATCTTTTTTACTTTAAATTGTACACTCGGTACATTATTACATTTTTCGGAACTATACATATATATATATATATAAGAAAGAGCATATATATATATATATATATATATATATATATATATATATAAGCAAGCAGCTATATATATATATATATATATATATATATATATATATATATATATATATATATATATATATATATATATATATAGTCTTCTTCTGCTGCTACTCTTATATATGCTGTATATATATATATATATATAGCATATATATATATATATATATATATATATATAACCTATACCTATCTCTACTAGTTTTCGAGATAAAAAATAAAACATGCGTAAAATTGACAAAAGCGTGATCTTGAATAAGCTTTGGCTAAATCATAAATAAAGCTGAAATTTGATTTATAGTTTAAGGAAAGTTGACATGTTCGACCTGTCTAAATCAACCAATTGGATATAAAACTGAGAGATCAAAAAAATATATTTCCGATCGGTATAAATTCGCACAAACCATGGTTATTTTAAATTCAAGTCTATGTATAATATTAAAAAAAATCGAAATATAAATAAAACTATAAACCTGCATACCTAAACCTTCTGGTTTCTTCAGTAAAGCCATATAAAAGATAATAATTCTATATGTAGTTGTTTTGTTTAAAGAATACCGTTACCATCACAAATATTCAAACTTTATAAGTATCAATTAGACTTCACTTGCTCATCAGCATCATCATCATCATTCTCAGCTTATTTAACCATTTCCAATCATGGTGTAGCCTTCCTCACATACTCTCTTTGCAGTTGGGCCGAGAGTTGGGCCCATTGTTGTCTATTGTTGGCTATGTGGGCCCAAGTTATCCCTGCTAATTTCCTAATATCATGGTCCCATATCAGGTTGGTTCTTCGTCTAGGTCTCTTAATTCCTCGTGGGTACCATACTGACATTTTTGTGGTTTATCTGTTGTCCGTCCTTCTTGCCAGGTGACCTGCCCATTAGGGTGGTGCGTCGGTATAGGGGAATTTTTTTTTTTTGGAAATTGAAAACCCCTGTATGCGGAAAAGTTGTGTTTTAGTAAAATGATAATGCAGTTTTTTTTTCACATTTTTATTCCACCCCCTTCCACCCCCCCAACAGGTCCAAAATTTATTAAAATAAAAAATCGAAAATTGGAAACGCCTGTACGCGGGGAAGTTGTGTTTTAGTAAAACGATAATGCAGTTTTTTTTGAGATTTTATTCCACCCTTCCACCCCCCTCCCAACAGGTCCAAATTTATTAAAACAAAAAAAAACGAAAATTGAAAACGCCTGTATGAAAAAAGTTGTGTTTTGGTAAGAGAATGATGATGCAGTTTTTTTTTAGATTTTTGCTTTATCCCCGTCCACCCCCACAGATCCAAAATTGGTTTAAAAGAAAAATCGAAAATTAAAAACGCTTGTTAACTTTTGGTGAGAGGATGATGCAGTTTTTTTTATTTGTTTCATTTTATCAATGTTAACAAGCTTTCTGTATGAAGAGCTGATAGATTCAATCAATTAATCAATTCTCCCCAATAATAAAACTGCGAACGCCGTTACTATGGATTGAATTATCTTCATTATTGCGTACTTTTAAGATTCTATGGTAGGCACGTTTTCTAATATAGATTCTTTCATCCCAAAGCATTGCTAGCAATATGTTCTTAGGGTATCCGAAGTAACCATTTCTCTGAATGACAGATTGGACTATATTTTTAAGATCCTCTGGTAAGTAATTACATAATCTGATGGTTTCAAAAATATGCTTGGGTCCATAAATGCATGAAGAATGAAGTTTGATTTTGAACCATATCGGTGCATAAACTTTCATTATGAACGTCCCGCTAATGTAACTGAATTTGTAGACGGGTCTTCAGCAGAAGCATACAGTCTTAGAATTCTGTTACTCGTAGTCAACCACCTGGAGTGATTAAGCTGTCCAGGGTCGCGCTTTGCCATGCTTTCCGTCCAAGTACCACTCATGATTACTCGAGATATATCGTACATATACTTCTAATCCGAACTTAGATCGCTAGTAGGCATATCTGGAATGGTGTATTCAATTCTTGTAAAGGTAACAAAGGGAAGTTTTCACAATTATTGGCTTTTCCAATGGGTAATGGATCCCTTGAAAGCCTCGAGGGCCGGTTGTGGTCCCATCCAAATGCTGTAATAAATGCCTTAAAGGGAGTTCATTGGCATGGAACTGGCAGACAATCCATTGTAGTGGCCTTTGTAAGCTATTCTCTAACAGAGTAAGTAGTAGTAACTACAATTTCTAATATTTTTAAAACTTTTACTTCTGACGTATTTTAATTTTTCAAAAAAAAAATTTTCAAGAAAGATGCCTGACTGTTGTAGAGGTTCGATTGATGAAGATAATACATTTTTCCTAATGAAATAAAACGAATTGGTTTCATTATCCACCTCCCCGTCGACCTTTTGCCCTTCATACATTAATTCACCTTGGGGAGGTGGAAAATGAAGTCCAATATTTTTTTTTTATAACAGTAAAATACTTGGGTCTATCATAGACAAGTTTTCCGCACCCAGGAGTTTTGTTTTTTCTAAATTTCAAATGTCGCACCACCCTACTGCCCATTGCCACTTGAGGGAATTGATTCTGTGGATGACATCTATTACCTGGGTCTTTTGTCGTATCGAAAAGTGAACGAATTATTAATTTTTAAAGAAACCGAAAAGTTTAGGTATAGGAACATGATATATCGTTGAAGAGGTATTTTATTAGTCTTTTGATTTTTTAAATAATATATGTAAAGAGTTGAATTTAAAATAACAAAGATTTGAGTAATTTTATAACAAACATAAATATTTTTATTGCTCCCCTTTTGTAATAACCAATCAGTTGGTTTAGACAGATCGAATATACCAACTTTCCTTAATTTATAATTCAAATTTTAACTCTCAAAATGTTTATTTCATAATTTTACCAGTGATTATTCAAGATCATGTTTTTGTCCATTTTACAAATGTTTTATTTATTATATCAAAAAATGAGACAAAAAATGTTAGAGATAGGTATAAGTTAGTATAATAGAAAAATTATTCAGGTAATAATTTAGATTTACTTTCCAAAAATGTTATAATATACCGGATGTTTCATTTAAAATAAGAAAAATGCTACCACTTTTCAAATGATGCGGCAACGTTGTAACGCTAAAAATATTTTAAATAGATGGAGCGTATTTAATAGATCAACATTTTCAAAAAAAGTCTATCACCGGTTTTCCATAAAGTCTAACATGCTGTCGGCGTCGCCGTGAATCACCCTGTATAGGGGTCTTAATAATTTGCAAATATTTTTGGGGTAGTACATTTTGACCCCAGAAACACGATTATGATGTTTTTATCGCGAACAAAAATTTTAGAATATTTTTTTGGATTCTTTTTTGTTTTTAGTTAAAAAATAGAAAAACCAAAAATATAATTTGTTGATAACTGGTATATAATTTGTTGATAACGGATAAGATTTGTATGTAACTGATTTATATTCCAAACCAAACGAACATAGGTAGTAGATTAAATTTACAAGAGAGAAAACCAGAAAAGATCCAGTGGTTCTCAAAATTTTAACAAAAAATCATTGTTTTTTTTTGAAAATTTTCAAAGTAAAATATCTCAGTTATTTTAGATTTATTTGAAAAACGATAAAGAGAAAATATATTTATTTTATCGAGATCTACCAGCCATATTTATACTTATTTAAGACTAATTGCAATATTTGCACTTATTTAAGACTAACCCGATGTAAGTCCTCATAAATTATCCTTCACAATTTATAAAAATATAAACAGATATAGAAAAATAGATAAAACAAGGGTTGTATAAGGTTGTATAATCCATTATTGCGCAGAAGAAATACCTAGTTAGGCAGAAAATACCACATCATTCAGTTGCCATCCTCGTAGACAGCCAAACAGCCGCTAAAGGGACTCAATTTTAAAAAGCTCCATTCCAGACTAGCGTAGATTGTGTGCATGCTCTAAATACATTGGGTGAGAGTACCAATGTTAATGCAATTGCGTTAGTCTTGGTACCAGGACATATTCTTCAATACATAAACTTACTTTAGAGCCTTTTGAGACAGTATACTGGCATTCTGGAATATGACTTGGCGATTTTTCGCAAATTTCGCTGCATACTGGCCAGCCACATTTCGTGCACGGTTTATAATTGTCTTCTTTTATGGCAGTACCACAACCCAAACATACGGGTACAGTCACTTGAGTTGGCCCCCAAATTAAAGGAGGTTCTTGTAGAATCACCTCGCCTAGTTTAATATCTCTTGTTGCAACGAGGTATCGACCCAATTTTTCATCATTCAGTATCTGAAATTAAACAAAAAAATGTTATACATTAAATGTCTATAAAACAAAAGTATATTGATATTAATAAGAAGTTAATTATTAAGATTTTGAAGTATTTTACTACAAAAAATAAATTTCGAAGAAATGATTGGTCGTTTATTGCTGGTATATTTTGAATCTTCTGATTATACAAATCCACAAATCCTAATGTCAATTATACATAGGGTGGATGAAAAATCGGATCGTCTGTAGAATTGTTATCCAATTGTATATCTGTTTAATTGACAATCCATGATAATTTTAGCGAGGTCAAACCCTAGACGTCATGTTGCAATTATATTAAGTAAACTTGATTTTTAAATGGGATTTATAATAAGAGAGTTGGCCTCTGTGGAGCCGTCTCAGATACTGGCTTTTGTTAAAGCCTTGAGACTGTATGATGAGTTATAACTCGTTATAACTCAAGAAAGGGGAAAACACAATAGATCTGTAAAGTCGCGGTGATTAACTCCTCTCCTAAACATTCTACATTCTACAAGAGAGAAATAGAGAAAAAAATAGAGACAAAATAAGAGATAAATAGATTTGTATGTCTGGAAACGTGGGGGGGTTGTATCCTTTTGTCTTTCTTTGTAGAATGTTTAGGAGGAGACTTAATCACCGCGACCTTACAGATCTGTTGTGTGTTCCTCTTTCTTGAGTTATAATCATACAGTCTCGGGGCTTTAACAAAAGCCAGTATCTGAGACGGCTCCACAGAGGCCAACTCTCTTTAGCCGTACCAAAGTTCATGGCACGAACGGTTGTCGTCTCGGCGCACCCAGTGATAAGGTGTTCTGGTGTTTCCCTATTTTCCCCAAAGAATCTGCATTCGCTGTTGTTTCTCAGTTTCAGCCTACTGAGATGTTCGTTGAGGAGACAGTGTCCTGTTAGAAACCCCGTGACAATCCGAAGATTGTTTTTACTTAAATCAATGAAAATCTTTGATTTTTCTCGGTCGTAAGTTCTGAGAAACTTTTTCTTGATCTTTCTTTATATATATGCCCTTCTGATGACCTCATTCCAGGATCTTCTAGGCCGTCCTCTTTTCCTTTTTCCAGGAGGTGACCAGCTGTAGATACGGTAGGGCCATCTTTGATGTTCCATGCGTAGCAAGTGTCCAAACCACTTAAGGCCCCTCTGTTCAACTCTATCCACTATTGTCTGTGTGGCATTCATTTTGACTCTGATTTCCACGTTCCTAACTCTGTCCAGTTTAGATACTCTTGCACTGGGGAGTCATATGGTTGGTTTATGGGTCTCGAGGGTGATATATAGCGCCGCACTCTATATCATATCAAAACCTTGGGAAATGCCCGAAGTCTGAACGGACGGACCAACAAATCCTACCTCTACGTCCTGGTCGTGACTCCTGGGCATCTCCTGGGCAATGTGTGGCGTACAGTGGGTGTGCGTTACATAGCTATCTTACTACGCGCTATCGGCGAATTTCCGGCGCTAAAAACTGGAACCTTGCGGCTAAGGGAATAAATCCCTACAGAAAATTCTGGTCTTCCAGGTTAGGGGTTGAGACGTTAGACTAGCAATCTAACACTTGGAAAACAAAGAAGCGCTAAAAAGCCAAACATGTTGCCTCGGAATTAGGACGGAGATAACGAATCTTTCTTTAATTAGTGGTAATTTTTAACGGATTTTATGTCAATTACATCTAGAGATTGACGTCGCCTAAATTATCATCAATTATTATGGCCAATATTTTCATTCCCCAACCGTCTCTGACGTCTTGTTTTTCGAGAATACGGTATCATGTGGAAAGAAATTGACGGAAAGCATCCAATTTTTGTCAGTTGTTTTGATGGTATAAGGATAATATGGACAGTTCAAACTACATTTTTGTACAAACATGTTTTTGAAACATGTTCTTTTCGTTAAAATAGGATCCATGTGAACCCATAGGATGCGAAATTCAACTGAGATCAAATTTCGTTGGCCGGACCGTTGGTTGAGCCAATTAAGTTGGACGTATTTATTCTAGTTTAAACAATAACTCGAGTATTAAGTATTAAATATACTTAATATATTTTTAATTAAAAATTTTCCAATAATACTTCTTTACTTTGGAAATACGCAGACAAGTTTATCAATAAAAGAAATATAAGCAACTAAGAACAAATAGAAAAATTTATATATACTGATATAAAATCAATTAATCTGATAAAGATTTAAATCTAATTTAATACACTCTTAAAGTTATTTACATTTTTAACGTTTTGTTCTGCAATCAATAATTGATTGCAAATTATTATAAACGATTACAATGTGGAATTAATTTAACATTTAAATTATTAAGTTTAATTATCTCATGCTTTCAAAAAATGTTCTTAAAATAAAACATAATCTGAAGTAACTAATGGAAGATAATCCAAAAATAGCTAATTTATATGTTTTTATTTATACTAACTTTATTTTTAAGACTTTAAGATTTATGGCGATATATTTTACGACATTTATTAGATATATATATATGTTTGGCGACATTATTATACAGGGTGGTCCGAACTGTATTCCGGAAACTTCGGCAGCATATTCTACAGATAAAAATAAGTCAAAAAGTTAGTATAAATGTATGCCCTAAAATGCTTAGTTTCGGAGATACAGGGCGTACAAATATAATTTTTATTTCGATTTTTTTCAAATAATTTCTGAAGTAACGTTAATATTTGGGTGAAAATTGGGAATTTTTTGACATGAGAAATTTGATTTTGATGCCAATATGACTCCTACTTGTAGAGGGCGCCACATACATATTTTTTAACTGGTTTGAAGACTAATAACTGTGACTATTAACCGTACCTGTATAAAACTACTGAGTAAAAAATATACATTTAGGACATTTTTTAAGTAAAAACGTTGTCTCTTGGTCAAAATCGCTACGGGTAATGGTTCTCGAGATATTTGGAATTAAAATTATCAAAATATGTCATCACTGACATAAATTAAACATGTTGACTAAATAGTTATTAGACTGAAATCATAAATTTGAAATATTTTGTTTCTTCTTGGGAAAAAATTACGATAAATTTAAAAAAATAAAAATATCCTTAATTTATTATTCCAGTGTAATAACTATCTACTCAACGTGTTTATTTTTAAAACACTAAATCACCACACTACACCAAAACACTTTTACTTTTACACTGGACGCGCGTTTCGCTAACCATGTTAGCATCATCAGCAGATGATTAAAAAAGTTAGTTTTTTAATCATCTGCTGATGATGCTAACTATGGTTAGTGAAACGCGCGTCCAGTGTAAAAATAAAAGTGTTTTGTTGTAGTGTGGTGATATAGTGTTTTACTTTGCTGTGTAACACCAAAGATTCCAACCCTCAACCGTAATAGTGTTTATTTTTGTCAATAATGACATGTATTGACTATTTCCATTTTAAATATCTGGAGAACGGTCACTCGTAGCGATTTTTACTAAGAGACATTTTTTACGTAAAAAATCAAGGATATGTATATTTTTTCAATCGGTAGTTTTATACAGGTACGGACGAAAAGTTATTAATCTTTAAAAATTTAAAACACATGTAGGTGGGGCCCCCTAAAAATATGAGTCATATTGACATTAAAATCAAATTTCTTGTGTCAAAAAACTTCCGGGCACTAATTTTCATCCAAATATTGACGTTACTTTAGAAATTATTTGGAAAAATCGAAATAAAATTGAAATTTCTACATCCTGTATCTGCGAAACTAGGCATTTTAGGACATACATTTTTATACGAACTTTTTACTTATTTTTATCTGCAGAATATGCACATCAATATCGGACCACCCTGTATATTTTTGTGGCGACATATTTTTGATTAAAAAGGTTTTTACCGCTATAATAATATGTATTGATAAAGTAGACATCTTGAATGGGAGAATATCTTTTGAGTGTGTGACTTGTAAGTCAACCCCATATCTCAACGTAGATACACAAAATACAGTTTACACCAAATAATCAAATGAAGGAATAATTAATGTTGTGCACAGAATTTAAAAAAAATCCTATTTTTTTCTATTTACGAAAAAAACCACATAAACATGTTTCTGAGATCGAACTACGTATACCACCCCTAAAGCTATTTACACTTATTTAAGACTCACTCTGTAAAATAAAAACACTCTATGTATTTGAAATTATGTAGAATCACTAAAAGTGGTATTTTTATTTTACATTTTAATATAAAAAGTATGTATCCATTAAATTTTCATACAGGAATGGCCAAAACGTATTGTAAAAGTATATAAACAGGAAATTATACATATTTAACCCATTTTTTTAGGGCAAAAATTATGTAATTATTTATATTTATACCTTAAACGGTTTGCACACTTTCCTGTGTTTCTTCCAGTCAGCTTTTTGATGTTCTTTCGAACAATAATGAACCACATGACATCCACCGCACTTTTGAGTAGCTTCCCTATTACACACCTCACATTTACCTTCATCTGACATTACAACACTTTATTAACACTTAAGCCGTATAGACTATCCTCTTCAGTATAATTTATTTATTCAATAAAAGTTAAAAACAAGCCGATAAAAGCGATATATTAATATATAAAATAAATGTTGTTGTATTAAGTAGAGTAATTTTATTTTAAAACGTGCGATGTACCTCGGTCATAACACGAAAACTAAATTAGCGATTCTAAAAATAATTCCCCGTTCCAAATAACGAATGGGCCGGAGATTACGTTAGGTTACAAGAGATACACAATGGAGAATCTGTATTAAGTTTCACTTGAAGAGATTGTTTAGAACTTTAGTTAGACAATAGATGAAGCATGAGAAACTTTTACTATTGTGTCTTTTTATTGATGTAGATTAAATCTATTCTCACTGAAAATTTAAATCTTGACAAAATGGTGAAGGTACAATTTTAAACTATAAAGTTTAATCTTTGTAAAAGACGGAATTTTCGATGGACGCTTCTAAAATATTATTACTACACTAGCCTTAAAAATATCCTTAGTTTGCCTTTAAATTTAGGCTTTAAAATGGCTCTGAACTATATAGTACTGTGGGTCTTAAACAAGTGCCAAATATTGTAGGAGTGGTACATTTCAACCCCAGAAACGCGTCTTCCCCAAGTCCCTTTGCACAGAATAAAAAACAAAAAAATTGACATTTTTCGAAACACAAATTGGATTTTTAAAATTTTTAGTTAAAAAATATAATATTTTGATATGGCAACATAAGTAGTTTATGAAATAATTTAACCCAGAAAAAATACAGTGCATCTCAAAATTTTCCATGTTAAATAACTCTGTTACTTTGAACTTACTTGAAAAACGGTTAAAAGAAAATATGTTTCTTTTATTGAGATCCACCTGCCCTGAAAGTATTTGCACTTATTTAAGACACACCCTGTATAGATCAGAAATGAAACATTATCGTCATCATTCTTAGCTTATTCAAACCTTTCCAATTATGGTGTAGCGTTCCTTGCATATTTAAATACTCTATTTGCACTGTTGTCTACTGTTGGCTATGCGGGCCCAAGTTATCCCCGCTAACTTCCTAATATCATGGTCCCATCTCAGGTTTGGTCTTCCTGGTGGTTACCATGCTGTCATTTTTGTGGTCCATCTGTTCTCCGTTCTTCTTGCCAGGTGTCCTGCCCAATGCCATTTGAGGGATTTGATGTCTGTGGATGACATCTATTACCTGGGTCTTTTGTCGTGTCCACTCTATTTTTTTACGGTCTCTCTTGGTTACTCCCAGCATATTTTGTTCCACTGAGCATTGTGCGACCTGCAGTTTCCTTATGATGTCCGTTTTAAGTGTCCAGGTTTCTCATGCAGAGGTCATGGATGGTAGTACACATTGGTCGAATATTTTCTTCTTTAGATAAAGTGGCATTCTAGATTTGAATATGATTGAGTTTCTTCCATAAGTACTCCATGCTAACTTAATTCTTCTGTTGATTTCTGGTAGTAAAGATCCCGAGCTGTGTATTAGTTGTCCCAAATATATATATATATATATATATATATATATATATATATATATATATATATATATATATATATATATATATATATATATATATATTCTTCTACTATTTCCAGTGTTGTGTTATTCATTAGTATGTTTTTTCTTCCCTCTAGTTCGTCGTACGTTATTTTAGTTTTTGCTAGATTTATTTTGAGACTCACTTTATTGCTGGCGGTATTTAGTTCATTAATTTGTTGTTGTAGTTCTTCAGGACTATTGTCAATTAGGTCTATGTCATCAGCGAATCTTAGATGGTTAAGATATTCTCCATCTATTTTTAATCCTTTGTTGGTACAGTCCAGCTGACTGAAGATTTCTTCTAATGTTGCTGTAAACAGCTTTGGGGATATCACGTCTCCATGTTGTACTGCTTTGCCAGTTGGGAACTCTAGGGTTGTTTTATATACCATTACTCTGGCTTTGGCGTCTTCGTATATATTGGCGAGAGTTTCTATATAAGGCCTGTCAATACCTTGTTTCGCTAGGGCTTCTAGTATTGCCTTAGTGTGGCATACTTCATCAGTGGCAGTACACATTGGTCGAATGTTTTCTTCTTTAGATAAAGTGGCATTCTAGATTTGAGTATGATTGAGTTTCTTCAATAAGTACTTCATGTAGTGAACCGATATTTTTGCAAATAGGTATAAATAATTAAAAATAAATATTTAAATACATGGTCAAGCTTCCTTTAAAATCTACAAAGTCCAGTCAGTAAAAAATTCTAGAAAAATCTCAGGGACCGTCGAACGCGGGCCTCCTTTCGAGGTCAGTAAACAAAATTCTTTAGAAAAAATGCACCAATTAGAACGCAAGTAGCCACCCTAAAAAACGGTGGGGACAATAGATTCTTCGAGAGTATAGTGGCAAAATTTTACATATAAATACGGGTCCATAAGTTCATAAAAGTAGTCTTTGGGCAAATATCAGTTGGAGCTCGTCGTAATACCCAAATGTTGACCGGTTTTTATTTTATTTTTTTTTAATTTAATAAGTGAATATTCTAGTCGGGACTTATAATAAAAAAATTAAAAAATTATAAATGTGTTTGAACGTAACGTAGTAGATTTTTCAAGAGTAAATGTAAATATTCAGAAACTCTGGTGTTGTTTTACATATCATTACTCTGGCTTTGGCTTCTTTGTATATGTTGGCGAGAGTTTCTATAATATAAGACCTGTCAATACCTTGTTTTGTAAAGAAAATGTTTCCTTCTACTAGTGAAAAAAGTCTTCCTACTCTGGGTGCCAGCGCACCAAGGGAGAGAAGGTAATGCAAAATCAAACTATCTAGCTAGAAAAGTATTGAACACTCCACTAACTGGATCAGAACTGTTCTGCTTCCCAAGTGGAAACCAACTTAAAGCAGAACTCAAGAACCCGGAAAACTCCACCCGTAATCTAGAATGGGAATCCTCCAACGGTCTAAGACAGTCGAAGAAATTTCTCAAGACAAATTTATGACTGAGAAAAATCAAAAAGTTATCTTGATTTGAGTACAAAGAACAATCATCGGATTATCACGGGTATTTTAACACTACTCAATGAACACCTCAGTAGATTGAAGCTAAGAAACAACGGCGAATGCAAATCCTATGGGTAAAATGGGGAAACACCTCTTCACTGAGTGCGTTGACAAGACAACCATTCGTGCCATATACTTTGGTACGACGGATATCGGAAATGGAGAACTACCCCCTGGAAAACCGTCTCAGATTCTAACTTTTGTCAAAGCGATGAGACTGTATGATGAGCTATAACTCAAGAACGGGGAACACAGTAGATCTATAAGGTCGCGGTGATTAACTTCCTCTTCCCATATTATTACAATCTACAATCTATTATTGAAACATCAAAATTTGATGTTTTATTAGTAGAATGTAGATACCAAAGCTACGAAAAGCAAAATAGTACATTTAATAAAGCATGAAAAATTTAAAAACAATAATTAATATCAAAATAAAATCGGTTGTAATAATATTTAACACAACACGCCTACTATTATAATGTTAATCTTTTGTATAGTAAACATATAGAAAATTCTAACCTGAAATGGTTGTAGACATTTCATAATGCCGGTTCGTACACACACTACGGAAAATATAACTTTTCATAAGCTCGTCAATTTAATTAATTAATTGAAATTGAACTCCCGCTTCCCTGGACACGCAAACCGTAACCAAATCAACTGAAATTAACTAATTTGTCACGTGACTATACGTATCATCTTTGCCCGTTCAAAATCCCACCAATGATGGGATATTATTCAAAGTAATTTCTCATGCGTTTAGAATGGACTGAATTCACAATATTTCGTCTCGACATTGAATAGAATTAACAATCTCCAGAGTACAGTGATTCATCTACGTCTAACTACTCTAACGAGACACAAAAAAGCAATGTAATTTTTGTTATTATCTTGTTATAATATTTATAATTTTCTAATATTTCATTTAAGATATTTTTTTAATAATTTCCCAAACGGATTTTATTGCCTTGACATTGTTCACGGTTAACGTAATGTTTGTTGTAGAACGATACTATGAATCATTCATTACGTCCCACATGTCATCGTTCTATTCGGTAGGTTAAACTTGAAATCAACCGGTAATTGCGCATTTGATACCATACGACCATAAGATCGAGAAAAAAAAACGGCGTCATAGACGGCTGGGAACTGACAATCGGTGATAATTTTGGCGACGTCAAGCTCTAGACGTAATTACTTGATCCGTACCCTTCTTTATTTTTTAATGGCGCTTACTACCACCAGTTGGTCTTAAGAAGATTGTAATTTATCCTTTTTTTAAGAGCATCCTTTAACCGGCCAGGACAAGACACGAAAACCATTAGATGATCAAATCTATTTTTCCAAGGCTCCTTGATTAAGAATTAGTGTTTTTAACACAGCCATTGCACTCTAGATTGAAATTTAAAATACGATTTTTTAAGCGAAAATGTCACAAGTTGACATATTATATGTCATTCTATTCAGAATGTCATATTCTATCAAATACAGTAAAAATATACCGAGAGTGCAATTTAAAAATGAAAAGTTGTAGTCATTTCCGATGAAACAGGAAGTGACCAAAAATAATTGAGGAGGTCAATCAATCCTACTTTATGTCATATACTAACATGCCAAATCTCGTTTTTTCATCTGAAAAAATAACACAGTTTATATCTCTCTGTATCCGCCATTGGTTGTCATTAACCAGCCGACTTAGGCGCCGTTTTTTTCGATCATAGGGTACTTATTTTATAATGGATAATAATAACAGAACACGTCAATAAAAAGACACTTATTCAGTCAAAAATAGAAAATGTATAAAAATATGCCATATCTCGCAACATAGTTCTACTACTGCGCTGATACGTCGATTTGATTCGTCCATGCGTCCATAGTGATAGTGATAGACACAATACATAGTGAGTATGATCTACGTACTCTGGTATGATGCGGTTCGTCGATGCGATTCGTTTTGCTACCTCTGAGGCCTAAAAATAATATCGTTTAGTAATAATAATTTAATAGTAATAAACTACAAATTTTTTTAAAAGAAAGGTATATATGTCTAGATTTGTTAAGAAGTATTTTTAAATTGTTGAATGGCTATTTCTTTGTGTAAATCAACTGAATATTAAAACATACCTGAAAAACACCTACACACAATACCTCCAGAAATAAATTATTTGTCATTGTCAGTGGTTTGTCAGTTTGATTATATATCAAGTTTTTAGATAATTTAGGGATCAGTTCATACAGCCAGCTTTAGATACATAAATATTAGAACAAAGGTTGGTTTAAACGACATTAGTGAATTAGCTACACAAAGCGATTTTAGGAAATTCATCCTCTTAGAGAGTAAAATTATGTCGGAACAATTTGTTGTATGAAAATTCCTTACAATGTGGTCTAGAAGAATGAAATCCTACAAAAAGAATTAGAAGAGATTTTTGAAATTCATCAACCAAATGGGTAAAGTTAGTAAAAATTTATATAAACTTGACCTCCCCTTGAACAGGTGACCTCTGGATTATACACATAAAAATTGGCACAAAGGATCATTTAAAAGACATTAGTTAATTATTTGGATAAAGCGATTTTATGAAATTTATAATCTTAGGGAGTAGAATAGAGAATGAAAGTTTGTTGTACGAAAATGCATTACTATAACATCTAGCAGTATAAAATTTTATACAAGGGTTTATTTAGTGACACATCAATAATATAAACTTCTATATTTCTTCTTCAATTATCCTTCAAGGAATAAAAAATAACTATAAATGGAGTATTAGTGCTCTTAATAAACCAAAAAAAGAGATGAAAAATAAAAAAAAATATCAAGGGAGTATATTAAGTAAAGCGACAATAGAAAATTTCAAATATTCATTTGAAAACTTCATATTTCAAAACTATTTATTTTATTAATACAGTTTATATGGGACCATAGGTAGGGGTTCTATCTATAGAGGGTAAATAATCATTTCACTATTTATTATTTTGGAGAGATTTTATTTTTTCAGATTTTGCAAAATTTCTTTGAAATAGACTTTGGTTCGATTTCGAAAATAATCTATATATCAATAAGAAATAAAAAACCGCCCTGGAAGATCGCCATCCACGCTCTATCCAACCATACATAATTAGTTTCAGTCAATGGACGTAGTTAGGAAAAATTGAAAAAAAGTGTTAAAAAAAGCAAGAATTCAAAAACATTTTGTGGCCAAAATTGAACTTCTTTGAAATACTTTGATTTCGATAACTTCTAGAATTATTAAGATTTTTTATTTCAGACGGCTCTAATCAAAAGTTTTATTTTTGGCATACAAAATGTGTCATAAAGTCATATACAGGCGATGAAAAAATAACAAACGGTTTTTAAATTTTCGAATTTTCTTAAGTACATAATAATATTTAAAGAGAATAAAAATGCTCTTGAAATTGGTATATTGACGGCTTTTTATAAATTTTAAATAAAAAATATGTAATAAGTCAAAAATAACGATATCGGTTTTTTGTTGAGCGAGTCTTAAATAAGTGCAATTATTCTTAGCGGTAGTAGGTATATTTGACCCCAGAAACACGATTATGAGTTTTTTCGCGAAATTTTTTTTGGAAATTTGGAATTTTTTGAACAACCTTTTGAATTTTTTTTTGGTTTTTAGTTAAAAACCATAATTTCTTGATAATATGGCAAAATAGATAGGTGGTAGATTAAATTTACAAGACAGAAAAACCCGAAAAGTTGCAGTGGTTCTCAAAATTTAAGCAAAAAATATTTTTTTTTGGAAATTTTTAAAGTAAAATAACTCAGTTATTTTGGAGTTATTTGAAAAACGGTAAAGAGAAAATATGGTTTTTTATCGAGATCTACCAGCCCTGAAAATATTTGCACTTATTCAAGACTTGCCCTGTATAATACCCAAAAAATCGACAATTGATAACTTTCATATGAAATACGAGTAGCTCTAAAACTCTTAAAAACAAAGTTTAAATAGGGCATTTGTAAGGCTCACTAGCTCTATATACAAAGTAAATCATTTAAATCAATGCATGAACTATTCAAGGTGTGACGCGAACGTAGTCGGCGGAAAAACCTAATAATAACATCAAAATCAGTCAAAGTCGCAGTTTTCGAGATATTAACATATTTTAGTATGGGCGGCTATACGTGCCTCCCGGCGCCAATTTTTTTTCAGTGCATGCGACACTAACTACTACCGCTGAAATGCTGGATACGAAACTTCATATAGGAAACGAAAAAGACGACTAAATGTGTGAAACGAAGTGATAAATAAGGTCATAGAGCAAAAATAAAATGCGTTCAATAAACAGTTACAAAAGAAAACGGACGAATCTGCTTTCAAATAAAAATCTTGACAAAATGGTGAAGCACACATTTTAAACTTATGTAGTTAAAATAAACCATCTTTAAAATTAATAATTGTCTTTAGATCAAACTAAAATCTCGCCCGAAAAATTATACAGGATAAAACAAAATTATTATTGAACATTAATACAGGGTGATCACTTTTAAAAGCAAGTTGCTCTTTTACTTCAAATGGAATGGCGTGAGTTTGTCCATAGAGATTGCCCGCATTGATGCGTTTTATAAGTACTTGCCATACCGTAAAGATTTCAATACTTGAATTTCTGAAAATAGTATTATTTAGTGGAGTGCCCAGAGACTTTTACCTCGGAATTCAATTACTGTCAATGTATTAATGTGAAACCTTCTGTATTGTATTTTATAGTTAACTAAAAAAAAACACTAAAATGTTTACCCATTTTTCTTCGTTGCTTTTAATTTTTTATTTTAGTAATTTTAGTAAATTCTTAATTATTTCCTACTTAATATTTTCATTTTTTTAATTCTTTTTCTAAGTAAATTTATTGAAATAAATAAATCTAATGCATATTATGCACCTATTCTGCGTATATTCTAATCATTGAAATTTTGATTGAAATCGAATTATACAGGTTGGCGCGTCATATGCGACGCGGTTTTTGCAAGGAGAACAAAAGTTTGTATTGAAGTGAAATTTTCTGAGTAGTAAGTCAATTTAAAGTATTTTTTAAAATTATGTAGAGTTCTACAGGGTGTCCCCAAAAAAAGTTACACATCAAAGTTATGTTTTTTGTAATGGAACACCCTATATATTAATTGATTTTTGGATTCTAGTAAAAAAATAAAGGTTTGTTTCATTAGAAAATTATATGACTAAAATGTATAGTTTTTGAAATACATTCACCGGCACGAAAAATGGGCACCTTAAAACTTTGATGTATTTTAAAGGTTAATATATTTTATTTTAATGGGCCGATTTTGATGATTTTTTAAGCAGTTGATGCCAAATTATTTGACTTCTTAGTATATTTTTCTAAATTAAAAATGAAAGTCTCCATCTGTTAATTATACGAGGGAAAACAAAATGTTGATATTTTTTATGAAAGTTTGAAACACCCTGTGAAATATGTTAACAGCAAGGAATTTAAAAATTATTTTATCATCTAGATACATCCTTTCTCGATCGTTTGTTTTTTGGTTCATCTCATTAGCTTTATTTTTGTTGGAAATATTCGGTTTTAAAGAAGGCACTAACATTTTTCGTAATTTTTACATTAAGACCATGCCTTTGATTTTGGGCCTAGTCAACACATCTAGTAAGTTCTGGTCCCGAAGCAGGCCTTCTTGACATAAGATTTGCTTCATTTAATCTTCTTCTTGTAGTCCGTTAGCTAATATGTACGGTTCTTAAGTGCAATTCATTATCAATTTGAAAAGCTGGCAAACGGCGTAACGTAACTAAAAGTTTAATTGGTATCGAATATACTTCCATTTTTTACCTTCTTGTATATTTCTAATCCTATGTAGTAGAGAAAGAAAGTGAAATTCAATGGTAAAGTAAAGATATGCGCAGATACCACGCATACAAATCGAAAATAATAAAATAATCGAAAATCTACACAGATATAAAAGTGTGGGGTCTGACTGTAAAAACCGGAGTAAACTTTATAATTTTTTAATCATTTTTGAACGTCGATATATTACATAATTTTTCAATTTTATTAGTTTTTTTTTGAAAATTTAAAAGTCTTGAGTTTGCTCTTTTTTGAAATCCACATATTTTTTAGTTTAAAAAATTTCAATTTTTTAAATGTTCGATTTAAAGAACTAAAGATTGTTTAAGAAAGGGCGATTTTCACAAATCTAAGATTTGTCAGCATTCATGGAATACAGGGCACAGAGTAGATTTTAACAGCGCAAAAATTATAATAAAAGAAACGATAGCCTCCAAAAGAAAAAGAAAAACGTTTTTTTAATACAATCTAATAAAAATAAATTTATCGCTCACGCATCTGTAGATGTTAGTAATGTACGGCAATCGCTTCTTTGATTTCAAAGAACATAACATAAATAAACCTAAAATAAGTCAAAATTTAAAAAAAATTAAAAAATAATCATACAGAAGGTTTGGAACTTTTTGGTTTTACCTCACTAGGTAATTGTTAATTTTGAAGTTTAACTTGATATAATGTCATTTTAACAGAATCTCAATAGTTTTAATACACGTATCTGTTAAGATAGATTAAAGTGTTATCGAATAGTTACATTTAGATATTTTAAATAGTTTTTTTTTTCTTTGTGTTTTTTTCTTGAGAGATATACTTCCCGAAACGATATGCATTTTTTTTGTTCGTTAGGCAAATTTGTTTATTAGTGAGCCACTACTGACAATAATTAGTCTCCGTTGGATTAACGCAGCAGTGTTTACAAAAAGATAACTACTTTATTTTGTAGATTTTCTTACAGTGGCGAAATACCCATAGGACTTTTTTGAAGAGATGAATCCGCCACAGGAGAATATATATTTTTTAAATTATTTCAAGCAATTGGTTCACTTGGTTCTTCAAAAATTTCGGTTCAAACAGATAATGCTTGGAACTTCTGGTATAGATTTGAACTACAAAGATGGTTATCAGCTTTGAGAAGAAACACCCTATCGTAGATCAGCAACCATGCATCGTAAATTATTACACGCTTATTGTTCGTTGGGTTGGACCAATTTAAAAAAGTGGTTTTATAGCCGGCGGCAAACCAGTCGTACCATATAGGCGACTGGCGCCAGATGCGATCCCGCAATCAGTGTTGCCAATTTGTTTAAATTATATTTGTGTCAAGAATAACACAGTGGTATACGCTAATTAACGAATACATAACGAATAGTAATTATTTTAAAATGAGTACTGTCACTACCCATATAACACACAATATCCGCAGGATATTCATAGAATGTCGGAATGTCCCATTATAAGATCATATAAAGACATCTATAGGATATCCTCCAGACATCCTGAAATCCTGTAGATGTCTCAGAATAGAATATCCTATGGATATCTCTGTCGTATATCTAATGTACATCCAGCTGAGATATCCAAACATGCTCATGATAATAAAATATCCTCGAAAATATCCTAACAATATCGTCTAGATATTTATGAAAAATAAATAATGTACTACTTTTTATATTACATAAAATGCAATAAACCGTACAGATAGATATATATTACGTCAAGGCAACAAAATATCCTGTTGGTATCTTCTGGATAATCTGGATATTTGAGCTTGGCCACTCCCAGTAATACAGAGAATTTAAAACGCCCGCGCAAAAAATTTCCCACAATCTATCTCGACAGTTGTTTGTTTTTGCATCGTGTAATATTCAGTTCTTTGATTTAGTGAAATTCGAGGTGAATTCGGTCGTTTCTTGATATTGAATGGGCTTAAAAATGACTGAAACTAATAAAACTGGTTGAGTTTGACTTAGTTTTTTCTTATACTCATAGTTCTAGCCTTGTTCTAGCAGACATTCTATCTTAACCTCAACTATTAAACTAATGTCGAAAAACGACGAACGACTCAGGGTCTCACAATGAAAAATTTGTGACAAAATTATAGGTGAAAATTTGTTGAAAAGCGCTTGTTCTTTATCCCTAAACCCATTTTCGTGTTTGATCTATTCGAACAGAAATCCTATTTTTGTGTTTTATTGTGAGTTTCTGGAATGTGTGGTAGAAATTATACCTGTATCCTGTTGCTAACTTTGATGTAAACTGTTGCTGCTAGACATAAACTGCTAGACTCCATAAAGGGTAGTATAATCTGGTATAATACCATGGTACAAAGATATAACACCATACGATCGAAAAAAACGGCGTCAGAGGTGGCTTGGAAATGAAGATTGCTGTTATTTTGTATGTAAAATTATATGGGGAATGTCATCGATAGTAATTTTCAAGCCAATTGAACGCCGTTTTTTTTTCGATGGTACAGCATAAATTGAAAGCTCTTAACTCATACAAATAAACTTCTAAATTTTGACGCAAAATTCATTGACATAATATTTAGGTATATTTTAGAGCTGTTAATAAAAATATCCAATGAATAACGTCAAAATGGTGGCTAAATGAAACTAAATCGCGAACGTTTTTACTATAAACTAAGGATGAAGTAAGTATTGTCAAATAACAGTCCTCATATAATGTCCTAAAAATATTTTATAATGCTCCCAACATCATCCTTGTATTATCCTATAAATATCCCAAATAATCGTAAAAGGCTTGCCTAGGGATATCTTGAAGATGACTTTTTTTGTCCCATCTGGATATCCCATAAATTTCCTCCTCTGGTTTTTGGATATCCCTAAGATATTTACTATATCCTTGGTGGATATCCTCAAGATATCTATAGGATTGTGTTGTGTTATATGGGTACTTTATATTTTTGAGGGGAATGATGTTATTGTAATACAATACAATCTTAACAAGGGAATTTAAGACAACTCTTAGAAAATGCGCAGTCAGAATAAGCACATATTGGACCGTTAAATTTTTCTAATTAAATCTGCTGGAAAGGGATGTGTTGCTGGATGAGGAAGAGCATGTGTTGCTGGAGGGATGTATCCAGTTATTATATGTAATTCTAGTTACTGTTCGAAAGCTTGTAGACATAGCCAAAGATTTACAATGCCTTTGTAGATTTCTTTTTAGGCTACAGCACACTTCCTTTTAGTAGTAAATACTAGACCTTTGGACCAAGATTACCTTGCAGTCTAAAAAGTAGTCTCGGTTTATGTCTAGCTGATGGCTTATATTTATTAACTGCTACCATAAATCATATATTCGAGTTTTAAAAAAAACCTTCTTTTGTTGCTTTATATTTAATAAACTATAAGGGGGTTGGGTAAGCAAATAAGAATTTCTTTTTTTAATGCTCTATTCTGCTAATGCTGTATTCTGATGCATATATTTGTTATCTTCTTATGGAACATTTCTCTGAATGTCATGGTAATTCCTGCCTCTGATAGATAGTCCCGAATCTATAAAGATTCGGGACAACACCGGTATCCAGTATCAGATCTAAGGTGAGACCAAGTTAAAGAAGTGGAGAAAATAGAGACAGATCTTCCAGCCTCACGAGTACCTCAGCCGGTGACAATCTCCCCGACTGTGAGTGGCACGTACAGCCAAACTCCAACAGTGGAAGAGTGTATACCCTCGGAGGAAGAACATTCGTTATCAGAGGAGGATGGGCCCCAACAACAGGAAAATCCTCACGTATGATGAGTTATAGACAGTATGATGAGTTATAACTCAAGGAAGGGAGTCACAATAGATATTTAATGTCGCGGTAAAATATATTTAAAAAAGTTCTTATAAATGTATGTCCAAAAATGCTTAGTTTCGGAGATACAGGAATACAGAATAGGAAACTCACCCTGTATACAGGGTGGTCTGAACTGTATTCCGGAAAATTCGGCAGGAAATTCTGCAGATAAAAATAAGTAAAAAATTCGTATAAATGTATGTCCTAAAATGCTTAGTTTCAGTGATACAGGGTGTAGAAGTTTCATTTTTATTTCGTTTTTTTCCAAATAGTTTCTGAAGTAACGTCAATATTTGGATGACAATTGGTTTCTGGGAGTTTTTTGACATAAGAAATTTGATTTTGATATCAATATGACTCCTACTGGTAGGAAGCGCTACCTACATATTTTTAACTGGTTTGAAGAGTAATAACTGTTCGTCTGTACCTCTATAAACCTACTGAGTAAAAAAATATACATTTACAACATTTTTTACGTAAAAAAGGTATCTTGGTAAAAATCGCTACGAGTAATGGTTCCCGAGATATTTCTAATTATCAATACCTGTCATTATTGAAACCGAGATGTTGACTGAATCGTTATTAAACTGAAATCATAAATTTGAAATGTTTTTGTGTCAAAAGTTCAACAAAAACTGTTTTATCATCATTTTTTCGAAAACAAATTTATGATTAATTAATTTAAAAAATAAGAAGTTCCCAAATTTATCATTTCAGTCAAATAACTATCTACATATTTTTATTTCATTACAGTTTTAACTATCTATAGTCTGTCCAACGAGAAGATCCTTGACAGTGATAGATGTGTCTGTCATTTTAATTTCAAAGTAGTTTATTTTATTTTACAAAAAAATAAGTTGGTACAACTGGAACGCATAGCAGGATATATTTAAAATTTGATTGACAAGATGACAAGTGATTACTTCAAAATATTGTGAAAAAAACTGTATCAAACTGAAAAAATGTAATCGAGTAATCTTATTTAATAAAAACGGTATGTGTTAATACAAAACAAACAAGAACAAGACACTACATACCAAAAAAATATAAAAAGGAACTATTATTTACTTTCAAGCTTTATGAAACTACCCGCATTTATGATATTTATCAATATAACTTATGTACAAATACAAATTTGTAATATTCCACAGTAATAAATAAAACAACATAGGTAAATAAAACAAACTATTTTAATAATAATAACACCTACCAAATTTTATACCTTAAAGGTTGATTAATTAACTTTAATCTTAATTTTTTAACCAGACCTTTGACATTATTTTCCGCAGTACTAAAATCCATTATTTACCTCCCCGTGTGATGTCGATATTTTACAGCTACTCCAGTTTTTAGTATGTTTAGTTTGATCCTTCTATCATAATGAGATGCAATTTATGTACCACGAAATGGTATACAAACTTTTATCGATGGCAACTTACGTATAAGACTTTCAGCCTGACAGCGAGTATTAACCATAAACTGTACCTGGGTCTACAGTTAATTTTCACTCGATTTTTCCTCCACTTGATTTCAAAAGACACAAAAACACACGTAATAATACGAATCAAATGCATCATCTTCCAAAACGCAGGGTATTTAAATAAAGTTGACAGAAATATAACCTATAATTCTGGCAAGATTCTTTGACAAGCGTCAAAAATGACAAAATCTAAAGGCGAGTTCATACGCATCGGTGTCCGTTTGTCGTTCATCGTCTGTCAAAACCAATAAAATAAATACGATCTGTCATTTTTAAATAAACCAATAAAACTGGTTAAAAACAACAAGACACGACGTATGACGGATTTATATTTAAACCCATCCATAGATAACTTAAAAATTATTAGAAACTTTTTTTAGTAAAATAAATAGATTGGTATGGGACGTCATCTGCTTTTCTTCTGTCATCGTCTGTCGAAATCTTACCTGAGAAAAAAAACAGAGTAGTCATCTACATGTTTATTTTTTGTCAATAATGAGGACAATAATGAGATATTTCCATTCTAAATATCTTGAAAACGGTTGCTCGTAGCGATTTTTACCAAGAGACATATTTTACGTAACAAATAACGGAAACGTATATTTTTCACTCAGTAGTTTTATTCGGGTACAGACAAAAAGTTATTACTCTTCAAAATAGGTTAAACACATGAAGCCACCTACATATAGAAGTCACATTGGCCCAAAGTCAAATTTTTTACGTCAAAAAAATTCCTAGACACCAATTGTCATCGAAATATTGACATTACTTCAGAAATTACTTGGAAAAAATCGAAATAAAAATGAAACTTCTACACCCTGTGTCTTCGAAATTAAGCATTTTAGGACATACATTTAACATTTTTACTTATTTTTATCTGCAAAATATGCTGCCGAAGTTTCCGGAATACAGTTCGGACCGCCCTGTGTAACGTATACAGTACAAATCTTAGTATTGCGCACAAAAAAGCTTGTTTGGAAACCTTAAATTTAGAAGACTGTTTCCTACATTGAACCTAGAATATTTTAATTGGAAAAAAATAAACTGATTTTCATGGCTGTTAATATTTTTTTCTTGGTACAAAAATATACCAGATATTCCACATTACTTATCCTTTTCCCAAGACAGTATTTGGTTGATAGAGAATTTAATTTAACAAAAAAGTGGTCCAAATTAGGTAACCTTATCCATATTGTTAAATATACGGCAACACTGATCACCGACACGGTATCGGTACTTCTACGGCATCCGAAACCGTCCCTCGCCGAAGTGGTTTTTGGCATGTTCGGCTTCTTAAACGACCGTGAGAATCGTCATGTTTTATGGACCGCGATCTTCCTTTTGCGCCGCACCAGGAATGCACAGGTGTCTCATGAACTTATATCGTTTTCAAAACCAAAAAGGAAATTGACCCGTTAGATCATTTTTTTTTTCCATTTTGTTACCAGGTCGCCTTCATGTATATAGCTTTTTTATTAATCTATATTTTACAAATTAATTTACTTATAAAAAGGTTTTTTAAGGTTTTTGAGACATGTGTTGTTCAAGATAAATTTCTGTTTTCACAAACGATGAGTGATTTTGTGAAACTTATGATCCCGTTATCAAAATTCGGCTCTTCCATAGAAAAAACTTGCAGTAACTGAAGTTTAGCAGATACTGAGAAAAAATCATTTTTAATATGTTTTATTTGTTTTATTTTATTCGAGTCCTACAGGGTGTCCCAATGTTTTGTGGACATAGAACTATTACGTATTTTTGGAATCAAAAGAAGTCCATTGGAGAAAACATTACAATTGCCTCTATACCGAAGTGCTTCGTTTGTCCGTTAGAGGGCATCAAACTATAAAAAAATAAACATATTTTTACAGATATTTTAAGAACCGTTATTCCGATTTGAATGAGATTTTGGGTATCTATGTTTTGCTAAGTGCTTTAACATTTAAGTTCCACAAAAATCAAGAAAAAGTACGGGATAGGTGAAAACTACCCCTACCCCCACATAAATGTTAGTATAAATATTTTCCAACTTAACCGACGACCGATTTTTAGCCGACCATACCAACAGGTATGGTAGGCTATTAAGATCGACAAAAAAAATAATTTCACTCACAATGAGTTATTTGGGTCATAAATGACTTAAATACAAAATATTTTCATGGTGTCTGTCTGTCCGTCTGTCTGTAACACGATAACTCAAAAACAGCTAAACCGATTTTAACCAAATTTGGCACTAAAATACTGTGGCATCCGAGAATCTGGCCATTAGTTTTTGGTGGGGGTGGGGGATTGGTAAGAGGGTATGGGAGGAGGTTAAAATTTTAAAAAATCGTAACTCCAAAATTACAGCAGCTAGCGAAACGCGGTTTTCAATTTAAGATTAGGAATAATATTTGCAACAAAATTTGTAATAACATCAAAACCAGTCAAAGTCGCAGAGAGTTTTGAGATAAGAACTGCCTACCAACTTTTTATTAACATATTTTAGTATGGGCGGCTATACGTGCCTCCCGGCGCCAATTTTTTTTTATAAAATGGTCCTTCTAGTATTTACTACATTTTTTATCTCTTGTAAAAAAACGTCACCGCACATACTTTTGAGGAAAAAAATATTTTTCCGAAGCTGACTTCTAGCCACTTAGTTACCTAGTTGTTTCTTTGTCCACGGAATATCGGAAGGCCCTGTATATTTTGTAGGTCTGCTTTGGAAAAATAAATTTGTGGTAAATAAATAAGATGTGGTTTTTTTTTGCAAGAGATAAAAAATGTAGTAAATTTGAGTTGGACAATATTTATACTAAAATTTATGTCGGGGTGGGGGTAGTTTTTACCTTTCCCGTATTTTTTTCTTCATTTTTGTGAATGTCAAATGTTAAAGCACTTGAACATTTGACGAGTTGTTTTCATTAAAAAATGCCGCCCCTCATCAGCCTGCCGCCCTAAGCTGCTGCCTATTTTGCCTAGGGTTCCCAACCGTCCCGGTTTGGCCGGGATTAACCAGGAATCAGAAAGTTTGTCCCGGCGAAAGTTTTGCCTTGGCCGAGACCTGGAAACTAAAAAAATGTGTACTACACACATAATATATTTTATTTTCTAATATTTAATGTCTTGCTTCAATTATTTAAAAGCTTAAAAATAATTGTCCCGGAATCGCCGATGCTCAAGTTGGGAACCCTAATTTTGCCTGATGGATAAAGCGGCTCTGCGTATAGTAACAGAGAGGTCTTTTAAATCCCATACCAAATCTCATACTTACTATTCTAGCATTCTAGCATATAATATACAATAAACGAAATTATGGTATATCTGAAGATAATATAAAAAATATAGGTACTAAAATATAGGAGCGAGTATAAATTACAGTCACCATTTTGTCAAGAAATAAATATCATCAAAAAGAAAAATTCCATCTAGAAATAAAAAACATCGAATATCAAAAAATATTTTTATGAATACAGTGTGCATTCACCAATAGCAAAATCACCAAAATGCAAAGCTTATCCTACATCAGACAGAATTAATAGAATACCTAAATGCTCCTGATTTTATCCAGTCTGTTTAACAAGTTAAATCAATTGTTACAAAACTAGACCAACTATTGTCGACAACATGACAACATGAGAAAAATGATTGTAGCTGCTTTTCGAAATAGAACTCCACATATGCTTTTTAAAATAAAAATATATTTTGAAAAGACAATCATTTTATGCAGTTAACAGGAAAGGAAGCATTTTGAGCATTTGATTTCATCTAGCTAATTTTTGTCACATAATTATAGGTTTATATCTAGTTTTAATTCTGTAATAATTAAAATATGTTTTAAACGTGTATAATTTTATTACTGTTGAGTATTTTACTTTACATCCTTTAATTTTTGATAAATTAACAAAACGTATATATAGCAACCACCTACATTTTTTCAAAAAATAATGATCTGACACAAAATCGTAAAAATTAAAATATCAAGGAAAATCTTTGTCTGAGGGGTAGACATTGTAGACAACCTTAATAATATTTTGAAGATATATGAATTCCCCATGGCACACCGGAATAATATACTAGGTGTACCATTTAAAATAAAGGAGTAACTTCCCAAGCAACACACAATGGTATATTATACGTTTAAACTGATATAATACCGTCCGTCTTATCTAGGTATACGACAAAGAATGTGAAACGTATAATAAACTGCAAAATGTCCGCGACTTCAACGTATATATTTAAGGTTTCTATATTCCTTTTATAATCGTATATACATATACCAATATTATACAAGATGGTAAACGTATATTAGCAATTTATGATATACTAGGAATACACATAGACCAAATACGTGTATTAAATGTTATATTTCTTTATAAATTTATACGTGAAACAGAACCGTTTATTAAATGTTATTTTTACATACAAATTTATACGTATCCAGGAAATGAAATTTAGTAATACGAGTATAACCACCTGATTTTTGAACCAGTATAAACAAACTTTAGGTTACTTAAGAAATGCTACCCCCATAATGGTGACATAAATTATACCCTATAACCCCTTTATATAACATAATATTGCAATCTTTAAGTAACCTAAAATTAAAAAGTTTGTTTTTACTGCTTCAAAAATTCTTCCTATTAATAAAAACAATAATGCTAGGTGGTTAAATTACTAAATTTAATTACCTAATATATTTTTTATGGTTAATGGTAGGATTTTTAATAAATAAATATAAAAAACTTAATTGGAAATCACTAATAACATCTTAAAAATTGGAGACATATACCGTACATTACTGAAATAAAAATAAACAAAACATATCATAATTCTTAAAATAAGAAAACTGACAATGCATAAATATAACTAAACATAAAATATAAAGAATAATATATACATACGTTCACAATTTTTCTCTGTTATACGAGTAGTATGTTATTTTACCAAATCGTTTAAATCAATCCAGTTGTCTACCAGAATAAGAAAGTTTGACAGCTTCTAAAAAATGGAGAAAGGGCAAACAATATATTATTATACAATTACTGATAGGGTGTAATAAATAACTTTCTAACAACAAGTTTTTATTTAATCCATGTACTAAAAGTAATAAAAAAAGTTTAGGTTTAAGAAAGGTCTGTTTTTTAAAAAAGCGTTTGCGCGAATTGTTTTTTTGATTTGCGACAGGGGTATGTAAACGGTATACAGTATACGTTTACAAAACCTATGCTGAGCACTGCAAAAACTTGTCATTGAACATGAACATATTCATGCATATAAAAATATACATAAATACATACATGGAAGTTAAATAAAAGCTTATAATTGATAAATTTAAAACTTACCCTCAATTCCGTTTCCAAAGGAAAAAAATGACGAAAAAAATCATCAAAACCCTACAACGCGTAATACGTAAGTAACAGAGCCTAAGTGTACTTTCTCTTTCTTCTGCAATAATTGAACTATAAATTGTGTAAAAGGAGTAGGTAGCTGGATTATAGATGGATATACCATATTTATGTCTTTAGAAAAAGTATTATATTAAATAACGCACCTTATATTGATATCAAACAAACAATGTGTGGACACAATGGCGTCTTTACTCTTGATCACACTTATGAATACCCTGAACCTAGATGTTTCATAGAAGACGCAACGTGATTGGGTAGATTTGATCATGTGATAAGATTTTGTAGTGTCGAGTATAAGTTTCATATACGTGTACCATATTCCATTTAGATTCCATCTGCTGTAAAAAGTCTAACGATATGATTGGTAGATCTAATCACGTGACTAGATTTTATAGTGTCGAATAAATGTTTCGTATATGTAGTCTATATACCATTTCTATACAATTTATTGATACTAGTTATATACGTTTTTGAAATTCAGTTCTTTTCAATATTTTTATATTGGAGTTCAAATTTATCAAAAAATCACAAAAAACAGTTTGATAATGACTTACTATGCCCTTTGTGTCTGAACCTTTCAAAAATTACGAATATAACTGACTTGTTGTCAAAATCGAAATATTATATACTTAAAATATATGTTTCGAATATACGTTAAAAAGCAGTATAATAATGTTCAGTATAATAAACGTATATACTAAGATTAACGGAAAATAAAGCCCTTTAATATGCGTATATTATACATTGCATATAAAAAAGTAATATGAAATACGTATATTATTTATACCTTTAAAAAAATATGCGATATTTATACGGATAGTACGTTTATGAAAGGTATATACTCTTGAACGGTGTTGCTTGGGTTGTTTTTAATAGTAACTAATGTTCCATATATACCCTGTATAACTTTTTGGTTATTATAATTAAATATCAGGCTATACAAGGTCAACTAAAATTTCGGTAGCTGTTATTTAAAATTAGCTATTTAAAATTTATTCTTCATTTTCACCAAATGTGAAATATGTTAAAATCCTTACATTTTAGGTATATGCTTTAATAAAACTCATCTTTATTTTTTTCCTAGAATCCGAAAATCAATTAATAAGGTGTTCCATTACAAAAACCACAACTTTGATGTGTAATTTTTTTTGGGGACACCCTGTATAACTCTATATATTTTTAAAAAATGATTTTAATTAACCTACATATACTGCTATAATTTCATTTCGATATAAACTACCGTTCTACCGAGATGGCGACATCCTGTAGAAACTACAGAGGACCGTGGCACTGTTACAGTTTCTTGTATACAGGGTGGTCCGAACTGTATTCCAGAAACCTTGGCGGCATATTCTGCAGATAAAAATAAGTAAAAAAGTTCGTATAAATGTATGCCCTAAAATGCTTAGTTTCGGAGATACAGGGTGTAGTTTTTCCAAATAATTTCTGAAGTAACCTTAATATTTGGATGAAAATTGGTGCTTGGGAGTTTTTTGGCATGAAAAATTTGATTTTGATGTCAATATGAATCCTACTTATAGAGGGCGCCACCTACCTATTTTTTAACTGGTTTGAAGAGTAATAATTTTTCGTCCGTACCTGTTTAAAACAAGTGAGTAAAAAAATATACATTTACGACGTTTTTTACATAAAAAAGGTCGCTTGGTAAAAATCGCTACAAGTAATGGTTCTCGAGATATTTGGAGCCGAAATTATCAAAACCTGTCATGATTGACATAAATTAAACATGTTGACTAAATAGTTATTAGACTGAAATCATAAATTTGAAATGTTTTTGTGCCAAAAGTTTAACAGAAACTGTTTTCTCATCATTTAAAAAAAAATAAAAATTTCCCAAATTTATTATTTCAGTCAAAGAACTATGTACTCAACGCGTATTTATCTTTTGTCAATAATGGCATGAATTGACTATTTCCATTCTAAATATCTTGAGAACGGTTGCTCGTAGCGATTTTTACCAAGAAACATTTTTTACGTAAAAAATCACGGAAATGAATATTTTTTCACTCAGTAGTTTTATACAGATACGGACAACATTTTATTACTCTTCAAAACAGTTAAAACATATGTAGATGGCGCCCCCTACAAAGAGGAGTCATATTGACATCAAAATCAAATTTCTCATGTCAAGAAACTCCCAGACACCAATTTTCATCCAAATATTGACGTTACTTCACATTAACTGGAAAAAATCGAAATAAAAATGAAACTTCTACACCCTGTATCTCCAGAAGTAAGCATTTTAGAACATATACTTATACGAACTTTTTTGCTTATTTTTATCTGCAAAATATGCTACCGAAGTTTCCGGAATACAATTCGGACCACCCTGTATAGTATGTGCACCAGAAGATGTCAGTGCCAGTTGTGTTACTAGCCGCTATGTCACTTTAATTCACAGGTAAATTGTATTTTCTGGCATCTTCAGGTTGTAGTCTGTCAAAACCTTCCCAGACTCGTTGGACAGACTTTATGCTGTAACAAAATAACACAAATGTAAGTTTTTATTTATTTAATTTGTTCAAGAACATAAAATATTGTATAGTTTATAGTTAGAAAAAATGTGCAGTTTAGAATGACAGAGGCTCTTAAATTCGGAGGCTGCGCCTATTCGCATAATTCACCCGCTGCAATACGATATTTTAGTGTCAAGTTAGCAGCCCATTGGTGTAGGTGTTTAATAGGCCATTACTGCTCAGCTAGAAATAAGCGATAGGTATTTAGTATAGTCGTCGCCACGGCTGCATGCCGCGCCAAAAGGTCACTTCGGCAGAAAATAAACCGCAAACAGAAACGAGGATTGATCAGAGGCTGAAACAATATCGCATTACTCTGCTCTTGCTAGCAGTGGCGTAACAACAGACTCACGGGCCTATGTGCAAAAATTTTACCGGGCCCCCTATTACACCTACATATTTCAATACTACTAATCTGAATAATATGCACTCTTATTTTAGGTTAGAAATAACATTATCAAATTAATTTTTATATACCTAGTATTATTTATTACTGCAACACAGAATATGTAACCCAAAACATATAAAATATCAAATAAATAAAAAAATAAATAAAAACAAAACAAAAAACAACAACAAAACTAACTAAATTAAAATAAACAATGTAAATAGGAACATGAACATGTTAAAATTCTTTTTTCCTTGCTTTAGCATGGGCGAAAGTTGACACAATATTACCAATGTCTATTGTACGAGTAACTTAATTTTCTACTGAAATAATTGCCAAAAAAAGTAGCAGTTTCGGGCACCTATCGTAACTCTTTACTCGTTACTTAACTACTTTACCCCTTAATACAACCATTAGGTAACTAGAGTTTTTGTGATTTTGAGTTAACTACTTTCGCCAGTATAATTTTTCATGCTCTTTTTGATGCTACAACTAGCTTAGTTCTATTTCTATTCGATGGTACAGAAATCGAGTGACAATACAGCAAATTTCCTTTATTGTCAAATTTAATGCTCTAATGAAAAATCACATATTTACAGTTATTTTTATTTTGCAAAAAAAAACGAAAACACAGCTACAAAATTGCACAAGAACAAGTGTAAAGTAATAAGTTATTTTCGCGATAGCTTGTGCTAGTTAAGTAGTTAAGAAGACGTGTGATAGATAAGAACTTAGTTTGGAATCGCCCGATTCCGCTTGATTCGCGATAGCATGTGATAGATATGGGAATGCGGCTCAGACCCCCCGAGGACCTGGGCCCGTGTGATTCGCACCCACGGCACATCGATAGTTCCGCCACTGCTTGCTAGACAGTAACAATTAGATTAAATTTAAACCATAGTTAGGTAGAGGCAGCATTTTTTATCTTTTCATATAAAAACAGTTTTTTTTTCAACGGGATGATTTTCTTTTAAACCCAACACCCTGTTTATTATTGCATTTTTTGGCTTATTTTTTCTGTTAGAGAAGAGGGGAAGCGATTTACCGCCAAAGTGTGGGGTTCGATGCGACAATGTGATACTAGCCGCATAATACCCACTAAACCCCTCTCTTATGCTAGGAGTGGATGTCGATCGCCGTGAGGCATACGGATGCATCCACTCCTACCTTTACTCGTCACTCCGTCGACAATGTATCGTTCTAGTTCTTAAACTTAATCTTGATTGTCACAGAATCGATATCACTGACAGCCCATGCAGGACAATTTACATAGATCTATTACGTCTTTCGGCCACTACCTCGTCCACTTCAATAAGAACGTTGAGACACAGCTAGTCAACAGCCTTCCAGCATTGCTCATCACGCAGCATAACCCTGACGAGGTTCTCAGTGCCGCATGCCGGTCGCATTCCAGTAGTACGTGCCCGGCATCCTCTACATCGCCATAAGCTCCGCAGTGGGAAGAGGCAGCTTTTCCGATGCGATGGCTGTAGGCAGCAAACGTACAATGTCCACTCAGAAACTGCATCAAGCAGCAGGTCAGTCTCCTATGGACTCTACGTAGCCATGGTCTCAGGTCTGGTATTCAGCGCCGAGTCCAGCCGCCTCGATCGCTGCTTTGCCATCTGCTTTCCACAGCTCCAGGAATTTTTCTTTTTTTGCCTTGATATCACCTTTTTCTAGCCTAGATTCGCTCCTGTATCTAACTTGTAGGTCTAGAGGCATTATCCTAGCGAGCACTTGTAGTGCTCCTGTGTTTGCCCTGCTTACCTTACATACAGGAGCACTGTCCTCTGTGCCCGGTTTAGAGCGTCAAGATTCTTTGCCAGCTTTAGAGCGGTTTCAGCCCATGCGGGTGCAGCATACAGCACAACAGACGCGTCTGCAGTTGCCAGCATACTGCGTGCCCAATGGCCGGCGCCACCATCGCGCGGCAAGAGCCTTGTTAGAGCTCTTGCACGCTGCGTTCTTTGCCTTTGTCTGAGTGTGGTAGACAAAGGTACCATTTTTGTCTAGCCAGACGCCCATGTATTTAATCTTGTTCTTAATTGGCACTTGTACTCCCAGAATGTTGACCTCCAAAATCCCTACAGTTTTGCTCTTCATGTCAGTCTGCAAACACAGGTCTTCTCACGAGCTAGTTCTAGCCTTCTGCTTTCTATCCACCGCCTTATATTCTCAGCGGCTATCGTTGCAAGTCTCTTGGCTTCATCCAGACCTTTTCCTATAGACACAACGGCTAAGTCGTCCGCAAAGGCTATCGTGTAGACGCCACTGGGTTAATCGATGGCGAAGACCGGATCATACAGGATGTTCCACAAAAAAAGGTTCTAAAACTGACCCCTGTGGAACTCCCATACTGACTATCTTACTGTAACCACTCCCAGTAAGCACCACCCGTTTGGAGAAATAACTCTTTATGATGTTGAGTAAATATTTCTGATAAAAAAAATATATATTTTTTAATCTTCCTTAAAAATATTATTACAAATACTGTCCTGAAATCAAAACTATATTAGGTATTTACTTTAGATAGTCTATACTCAACTTTTCTATAATAATAAACATCGTAATAATATCATACAGGGTGTTCAAAATTGCCAAATTGTCTAAAATATAAAATAATTTTCTTTGTTTTTTAAATGAAACACTCTGTATATTATTTTCTATTAGATAAAAAATAAATATTTTTTGTATTTAAAGTGTTCAAACACACAATTAACTATTTAAAAAAATCCTTCGCCAAATTGTCACGATTCGCAATTTAAAACGGTGTATTTTCAAATTTAAAACTGCATTCTCTATGCATCTAATGATCTATGGATTATTCGAGAATTCTTTAACTGTGGGTATAAAAGCCGACGGCTGTAGCCTGAAGAGGACAGAAATAAATAGACGGGTACAGTTATCGCGCTTAATTCAAAATAAATTCTTTCTAGATAAATAGTTATAAATAGTTTGTATATAGTTCTTTAAGCCTTTTAATCGTATAAAATAAATTGTGTTTAAATAAATTGTGAGTTTCTATCCACACGGAACCGAGGAAAAACGTAACAATATTGTTTTATTTAACCTTTCGGCACCGACATAAAAAGTGTTCCGTCGTTTCTTCTTCAGTTTGACAAAATCTGCACATGGCTTTGTCCGTCAATCCGATCAGCTTTAGATGCCCATTAAGCTTATAATACCCTGTTAGTACACTCTATAACTTTGACTGTCTTTGCTCATCAGGTCTGTCGTGAATTTTGGCGAATGTCCTACTATAAACTATTTATATTCGAGATATATTACTAGCGACACCATTACTAGACCAGTTACATAAATGTAAAAAATGCATTGTCGCACACTGAAAAAAATCAGTTAATAGTGACAGTTCTGAAAAGGGTAATTAAAACACGGTTTAGCAACGGATAATTTAATTACAGCTTTTTGGCACGATACTTAATTGGTTTGTTGTGACTAACTGTTCGACCGCTGTATACAATAACCAATTAAAGAAACGTGATTGTAAAGATCGGTTCAATATCGTTATCAGGCTATTTATTTACGCTGTAATAAAACACTCATACATACATAAACGCGTCATTATAGACGTCCGTCTGGCGCCTGCAAATGACCGCAAGGCATCTGTTGTTTCGCAATCTGGGTATTGTTCAATTGTAAAGTTGATCGTTTAACACGTGTTTCTTAGAGTTAATAGACACCCAGCGCACGCCAACTTTTGCGAATTCTATAAATACAGAGATACAGATGTTACCTATACCATTCTTCAAACCAAACATTAGTCAGATGGACTGTGACAAACACTACTGCTAAAAATTGAACAAAATGCATTTAACTTTGACGTATACTGATATTTTCTCCATGTTAATTTAATTTCAATTGTAGTTAAACAAAGATTGATTCTAAATTTTAAGAATTGTTAGCGGCTACTAAGGATATCAAATATCCTTAATAGCCATGTACCAAATATACTACATATGTACCGGTCACACATTTACAATGCCTCCTATATGACACCGATTGGTCGTCTCTACCAGTTAGGAATTGCACTGCCATCAAAGAGAACTCTAATCCCTCATCGGGCAGGACGAAAAAGGCGCCGCAGTGCGCCGCGGGAAACCTTGCTAAACGTATTTATTTATTAACGGACACTTTTCTTGTGTATGTAGGTATGAACTTAACCTAATAGATACTGTAATTGAGACTGTAGTTAATACCGTACCAAGAAAAACAACAAACCAAAACCGAGACCAAAACATACCTAACCAAAGCAACCCAAACACGCTGTAAGCCAAAACGCGTCTGTTTGCGAATTCCAGTTGCCGAGTACTTTTCAAATCTTGCTTATTTTACAATATTTTATCAATAAATAAAAATAGTACACTTCTGCAAGAAGTTTTTTTGGTTGTCTACGTTTAGAAAAATTTCTAGAATGAAAAACAGAAATGTATTTTTGAAAAAGAAACGACAGAACACAGTTTATGTCGGTGCGACAGCCTGGCAAATATGCGGTTCTCGGTATTTGGCAATGATAGGTCATTGACAGAGAGCTACCTAAATGGAGGGTTCAGTCTCAAAGTTGCTAGACATTTTGAAAAGGATTGGAGAATATAACATAAGGATCAGAAGTAGACTGAAGGATACATACATACATACATACTATCATTACTCGCTGACGAGTATTCGACACGCATCAGAAGATGGTCACGCAAGGCGTTTTTTTCCATGAGCTTTTCTGTGACTGAAAAGCCCGATACGTGATGTTATTTGCCTACCGGACTCCGGACATTCAAAAATCTCATTGCTTTGTTGCCTCTTTACTTTTTGATTGTCGCTGTTAACTGAGTTTACAATTCTTCTCCATTGAGTTCTATTGTGTTCTTCCCACTCATTCTGCATGTTAATTCCCTTTAAGTTTTCATGGAAAATGTCGTTGTATCTTTTGAATTGTCCACCCGAGCTCTTCTTACCGTCTACAAGCTCACCGTAAAGCAGAGATTTTGGTATGTGTTTTTCTTGCATTCTGCATACGTGACCAGCCCATCTTAAGCGGGAGTTTGTAATCATGACTTCAATACTCTCGAAGTTAGCTTTTTCAAGGACCGATACGTTTGAGACATGATGGAACCACCGGATTCTTAAGAGTTGTTTAAGATGTCTCTGTTGCCACTTGTTTAATGCGTTTATGTGTCGGCGGTACGGCACCCAGTTTCGCTTCCATATAATATGGTGGGAATTATTATTGCTCGGTACACTGCAAATTTTGTTTTTGTGCTCAAGTCATGGTTGTAGAAAGACCTGTCTTTTAATTTCCAGAATTCTCTTGAGGCGCTGCTAATCCTGTGCTGAATTTCAGAGTCGATATTGGCCTTTTCCGAAATCAAACTGCCGATGTAATTGAATTCCGACTGGAAGATGGAACCTAAAGATCAGAAGATGACCTCAATAGATCTAAAAAGGTCTCAGTGGATCAGGGCGATAGCCACCTCGAAGAATCTAACCTAATCCATGAAAGAGCTTCTGCATCTTGTTCGTAGTACTTTTTTTACTAATATTTAGACCTAAAATATTTTATGTTCGGAAAAGATAGAATAAAATACAAAAATGAAACATTTATATTGCAAAGCAAAAATCAAGGAATGGATAGTGCGTTGGAAAAGAGTCTCGTACGTAGCTGTAGAATCTCCGTTAATAATTCCATTGTATGTACATCAACAACTATTCTAGTAGCTAGTAATGTACGGATAAATAAAAATTTTATTTCTGTGGCATAATAGCATCTAAAAAAATCAAATATTTATTAAATATACCTATCAATCATAAATATTACGTAACCAATGTGATCCCGGCCGATAGCCCTCTAATCACCGCTTTAATTAATTTAAATAATCGAAAGTATATAACAACAACAACTGCATCAATTAACGCTTCGAAATAATAACAGTAGTAGGAATAACAATATCAATATGCGCGGCTCTTGTTGAACAAACATATGGCCGGCGGCTACGTCCAGGCGCCGTTACAACGTTTATCGCTGGCGTTTTTGCCGTCGCGGATCCCAGTTGGCGCCAGCCGATACCGAGAATTTTCCCCGACTCATGCTTCGCTCAGCGTTGCCAATCTATTATAATAGATCTAAAGGTCTTTTCTTTATTCTATCAAGCTTCGTCACTTGAAATACTTGAAACTATTTATAATGGAATTCCTACATTAATATCACAGCCTATTCAGTACATTATTATATCAAAAAAACTAGCGCCAGGTACAGCAGAGAAATACCTATGCATAATGCAGGGACTTACATACGACCTTATTTTTTTTTCGTAGAGGAGGGAAAAATCTTTTATAAGACACCCAAAGTTGGGTAGTGCCGGATGCCTACCGACTAAAAAAATCCGCTCTCGCATTCCCTCAGTGCAAAGGGTGTCTAGATTTACCTTATCATCTTAATCATACTCTTTATTTCTCTTCCCACTCTTTACAGTTTATGATACTTCGGAATATCCGATATATTAGCGCTCATTGTTCTTCCCTTTCAACTAAGTATCATGAAAGTGGGGAAGTCGAAGTCCTTCCATACGGAATTGTTCCCTAAAGATCTGCCATCGTTCGCACGCAAACAGTGTATGCTGAACATCATGAACCTGATGATATTTTCTAAAACACCCATGGCCAGACAATGCTTGATTCTTGAACTAATCCACTTCTCCGTATGATATGTTCAACCATAGTCGAATGTCGGGTATTAAACTGTATGTCCATCTGCCATATATTCCGGTATCCCGTTTGTCCTGCCACTGCTGGAGAAGTTGTCCTCGCTACATCCTTATCCATCCTATGGTATCTTCCTGTATGAGAATTTCAATAGGTGCTCTTTCAGATATAATCCCTATAGCCTCTCCAAATACCGCTTTGCATATGCTGCATACTCTAAAAGACATGATACGTTGTATTGTGCCATTCTGCGTAATTTTTGTCTAAGGTTTCGAGTGTTAATGACTTTATGCCATACCGTTGCAGCATACAACAGCTGCGAACACTCGCGGTTAGTGTGGTACACACCACACTAGCAAGCAACGCTTTTGGATGCTCTAGCTCCTCCCACTTTTGGTATGAGTAGGTGCTAGTTGGCTAAAGCGGTGACAGTTTTCTCAGCCTTGGTGATCATTTTATTAATATAGACCAAAAAATTCAGTTTGGTATCTAGCCATATACCTAAGTATTTCAAAGAATTACTTGGATAAATTTCAGCTCCTTGTATATAAAAATACACCGAGAATATTTTTATTTTTTTGGTCAGTAATACTGCTTCTGTTTCATTGCCCATTTATACGGTGAATCTATTTATTATCCTTCATCCAATTTACAACTAGCTTTATTGCCAAGTTGACGGTGTCCGTCAGTACAGCTTCATCGCTTTTACATGCAACAATGGCAAGGTCGTCTGCGAAAGCGACTAGAGTTGTTTTATCTGGCATTTCTATCCTCAGTAGACTGGCATGTATCTGCATCACAGGAGCCACGGAAACCTGGCTAGCAGCAGAAATGGTGGTAATTCTAGACCTAGCACCACTGAACATTATCATCGGTAGATATGCCAATGGGACAATGATTAGAATGGTCACTGACGGAAACAGCACTGGGGGAATTATTAGCTCAGAAGCTTGAAACACCATCAAAAGGAAAATTCCACTCCTCCAACTACCAGTGGATGACCTACCAAGAATGTACAAATTTAAGCAACACTTGCATACTTCTCAATAAACAACTCGGTATAATGAAGTTAAGAAACAACGGCGAATGCAGATTCTGTGGGAAAATGTTGAAACGTCAGAACAACTCTTCACTGAGTGCGTTGATACTACATGCCATAACTTTGATACGAATGATATCAGAGTTGGAAAACTAACCTCTGTAAAACTAACATCTGTCTCAGATATTGGCTTTTTTCAAAGCTCTGATAACAGAACTCACGAAAGGAGGACATAATAGATATGTAAGTTTGCGGTGATTAACGTCCCCATTAAATCTTCATTCTACAATCTATTTGAAAATCTATTTTTGATTTGACACTGAGTGTCTGTTGATCAAGAATACAGCTACTGCTGCTTCCGTGTTCGCCTTAGCCGAATCTCTCTATCCAGTGCATCCCGTTCTTCTAGCTCTCTGGATACAGTTGCCGATTTTTTTTCTAATAATGGTACATGTGAACCCGACTACTGGTCTTTGAAATTATTTTAATATAAAAATACTTATTTTATCCCTTTTGTTTTTTGTTCATGTCAAACACTGCAAATTGTAAAATCATAATCTGTTCCGCAATTTCATAATCTTTTTCCAGAATAAAGATACCCAAATATTTGAGATTTTTCGACGAGTGTAAAAATCTTATGTGCTCGTTTGATTGGAACTATTACATTTAAGCCGCTCTAGAAAGCCGCTCCAATGCAGAAATATAGACTCAGTTCATAAAAAAATGTAAACGTTTCTGCTTGTCCAGATTGGAGAATTCTGAGATTTCGCGTATAATTTTTTTTGCGCCCGGATTTCAGGGGAAAATATTACCGTGTCCGGATTACTGGAATGCTCGATGTAGAGGGTGTCCAGACTATGAAGTTATACTATTCTAAATTATGAAAAAAAAATACAAAATACAATTTTATTTATTAATAATTTCCGTTCTGTAACTATATTACTGGCAACGTCAGATGTTTGCCTGACTGATATTTTGACTAGCGTGTGAAAAAATAATTAACAAGTGTAATCTGAGAGATTACTCAAAGACTAAATATTTCTTTTATATTCTAATTTATTTACTTTTATATTTTTATTAGTATTTGATAATATAATGTGTTATCCATTATATTCTGTTTTTTTTATGAATTATTAATTCTTTAATTAAATAAAAAAAACTATGCACTACATGTCTCTATCAAATTTAACCTTATAAGATTATTTTTTCAAAAAAATCTTCTGGGTATTACGCCACTGTACGAAAATCTACAAAATAAAGTAACTATTTTTTGTAAACACCGCTTCGTTGATCAACAATACGATACTACTTCGTTATCGTTAGCAGTGGCGGATATAACGGGCCCGTAGGGCCCGCGACGCGGGCCCCACTTTATTTCAAGAGGGCCCCACAGGTTGCCACAGGTTAGGAGAATAATATTAATACTGCGGGGGGAAAGTCAAGTCCGTTATTGAAATTTGTATAACAGCGAAAAAATGCCAACCCTTTTGCCTGTTTAAAATCATACATTCATTATAATTTTATTTTTGAAAATCGATCTGGAACATTAATTTAGAAGAAGATTGATAGTTTTGGCTACAGCTTGCCATAATCTCACAAAAAGTCTGTTGGCATCACTGCGGTAACTGTCAACTGTCATTTTTAGTGCATTCTGATCGATGTTGGTATAATCTGTTACTATTTTACATCATTTTTAAAACCCATTGCTCATTGATTGATAACTATGGATAAGCAATTCGCGATTAAAATCTCCCGTGGTGGTGGTGCCCTCTAGTAGTCATTAAAAAAAGTTCAGACGAGATATCCGTTTTTCAGTTTTTGTATGAGATTTGTTGGTTTCTGACTTTAAAAAATGATCGCATTTATCGTATTTATAATTGCGGTGTACCACAGTACAAAATTATTACAAATTAAGGCATAATATTTTATTGTAAAATCATAATCTGTTCCGCAATTTCATAATCTTTTTTCCTCGAAAAAATTCATTTTATGGCCAAAATGGATGTAATAGTGGAAATCAAAACGTGGATGTCGTACAAGAAAATTTGCGGTGTTTATTTTGTACAAGAAGATTATATTCCAACAAGTATATATATTATTTAAAACTCGTAACTAAGAATAAAGCAACAAAAACGGGACCCCCGAATGTTATTTTTATTGATTTGGTGATATTTGTAACCTAAAATGGTTAAAAGAAAGTGACCATACTAACACAAAATTATTTTAAGATCGTTTTTTCAACATAAATCGGTAACGTATTTGTATAATTGTGTTGCAGCTAGTTATATTAATTACAGAAATGTATTTTAAAAAGAATTTTGAACTTTTAACATACCTGTTATTGTACAATAATGGGGCAAATAAGTGTTTACAGTGTTTTCCCGCGCCCATATTGCGGATACAATTACATCTAATTTTCTTGGTACCCACAATTTAGGATATTAAAGTGTTTTTAGTATGTTGGGGTTAGACACTTAAACCCACCCAGCTTTATCGTTAAATCATGTTTTTCGTAGTCGTTTTATTCCAAAAAAATTAACACGTCTCTTTTTAAAAGAACTTTATCTTCAACAATTGGGCGTTTTCCGTGTTTCTTTTGTTCACAGTGGCTGATACAGAGAAACTGAAATCTGTGAACTGTGTTAAATATTAGGCTTTTTGGATAAAAATGGCGCCCTAAAAAGCATATTCTACATTAGAGATCTGCACGGGCCGAGTAGCCCGAACGGGCCTCAGGCCAGGCCCGGCCCGAACACGGGCCACGGGCCGGGCCGGTTTCGCACTGTCAATAGGGGTCGGGCCTCGGGCCGGGCCGGTTCCGCACTTTAAATAAACACAACTTTGCTTCTGTACATGTTTTTGAGACACCCTGTATTATAATAGGTGTTTTTAAGCTATGTTTTTGTGAAATTGATAGATTGTCTGGAATCGACAAAGAACTACTTGGAATAATTGTAATTGAAAGGATTTTTGTAATTTTATTTTGATCATTTTATTTTAATGATTCGGGCCGGGCCGGACTAGTTTAAGTTTTAACTTTCCACAAACCGGGCCGGGCTTACAAAACCTACTTCTCTTCTGGGGCCGGGCCGGGTCGGGCTACAAAAAACCGGCCCGTGCAGGTCTCTATTCTACATTACTTTTTATTTTGGACCCCCTAAAATAAATTCCTGTATCCGCCCCTGTTCATTCATATTAGACCAGTAAAATATAATTTAACTTCAATTAAAAGTAAGAAAAATTTAAAAAGAAAACAACACGTCATAAGAACTTTTAAAACGGGTATTCTTACACGGCCATCTTGGAATATTAACAGCGCCATCTCTCGTGAACTTTAATCACGAATACCTAACGACATTGCCCAATTACCCACTTGTCGCGCATTGACAAGTGACAACCTCATGGGCGAAAAAACGGGTACAAAAATGTGAACAATGAAGTAGGACGAAACGAGACGTCCTGCGCACTAAAATAAAAATATTGAAAACAAATGACAGCTGACAGCGTAATAATAATTATTATTAGGGGGGGCCCCATAAAAAGTTTCGCGGTGGGGCCCCCAAATCCTTATATCCGCCATTGATTGTTAGTAACAATATGTATTTTAAAAATGTAGGTTTCATGTAGTTTTCACTTTTTGAAGAAAAACTACACGTAATTAATCAGGTAAATTACGTCTTAATTAACTACTTCCAAACCCTGCTGGTCTCATAGACATCTTCTCAGAGGAACTAGGCTATCGGATGGCTGTAATGTTCTACAAGCAGAGGTTTGCGCCATAAGGAAAACGGCCAGTTATATACGAGAGAAAACCGCTGATAGGGGATATCGTGATACACTCTGACAGCTTGGGCGCTTTAAGAAGCGTCACACGCTTTAAGAAGCGTCATGACCATGCAATCAGTCAGATCGAAAACAGTGATGAACTGCCGAGAAGCACTATCCTGCCTGCGTCAAGGCGGGGCTACTCTGTGCTGGGTACCCGGCCACAACAATGTGGTGGGCAATCAAGAAGCAGACAGACTCGCCAAAGAGGGGGCCAGGGGAGAGGCAGTGGCAGATGACCCACTATTTGTGACGATCAACACACTGAAGGTAGCTATAGGAATTACCATCAAGGCCAAGCAGCAAAAGGCTTCAGTATGAAGACTGTGGCCAGTGGTAGGTAGCAAAATGACAAAACAACTACTAGAGCACTAAAAGAACCTAGTACGCACAATTGTAGGTATTGTCACTGGAAACTGCCCCACGGGGGTAAATCTCGTGAGATGGAAGATTTTCAACGACGACTACTGCAGAGAATGCGGAGAAGAAGGAGAAACCATAGAGCACCTGCAGTGCCACAGTCCGACACTGGAATACCGACGTTTTAAAACTTTAGGGCAAGGGTTTTTGGAGGGATTAGAGGAAGCAGCAGAAGCCAACATTAGCGACATCGAGAACTTTGCAAAGAGCTGGAAGTGCTTTAGCGCAAAGAAAGAATGAGAGGAAAGTTTATTACAATAATACAGGGGTATCGCAATGGGCCCAAGGCCTCCGAGTGAGGGATTAAACATGGTCCCAAACCCCAGCAATCTAACCTAACCTAACCTAACCAAACTTTACATAAATAAGAACATAATTTTACATAATTAAATTTTCGACGAAGGATTTTGTCCGAAATTTCAAAAACTTATATGGAAACTCTAGACATACGATAAAAAAACAATTATAGTAATAAGGGCTTCCGTAATTCAATAGTCATAATCAATAAAATTTTATTACAACGACGTTCTCATTAGATAAGCAATTCGATGGTGCGTGTACTCTAGAGGCGACCTCGGCGAGATCTTCCCAGATGGCGGCCCGTAATCTAATAGTTAATCCAAACGGAGAGAGCGGAGTCAAGTGCACATCTGGAATCCTTTTCGAGCCGACTAACGATCGAGGCGAAACATCTGGTTCGGCAGCCAGCAGCGGTACGATTTTATTGAACGCTCGTTTGAATCGGCATCGTCGTTTCCGACTTCTTTTACCCGTTTCACGTTTTCTAGGTCTCAGTCGACACATGGCCGTAAAATTCTACCAGACGAGACCGAGTGAAAAAACTACATTTTCTGTATCAATATTTTAACAAGTTTAAAAAACACATATGATCAATTTATTAAATAAAGATCCTATTAAGTTAAAATTGTGTAAAATCGCCTATTTCTGGGGCTTACTCAACCGGGTCTCACAATGCAAATTCACCTCAAATATCCATTTAGTTGGTCATTGGCAAGCACTCTCTAATTGTACATGAAAATAACAAAACAAACATTTACTGATCTGGATAAAATTAATAGTTAAATAGTAAGACTCACCCGGAGGTACTCCGCCCCCTAGCCACTGATATATTCTATTCAATATATCCCATTCCATATTTTCCATCTAATTCAAATATCATTCGGTTATATATCGGTTAATAATCTTCAACAACTAGCTAGTGTCACCTGAAATAGTATAGGGGCTTCCCACGGACGCAACTCTGCCGCTAAACAGATTCGCATCCCAATCGAATAAGCTAATTGGGGTACCTCACTAGTCTCTCTACCCCAACGCCGCATCGTGTCAATCGAGAAGACAAGGGAGACCTCAAACTCTCAAGACCAACCTCGAAGGAAAGACGTCACCAGAGGTTTTCTTCCGGTCAAACGACCCGTTGCCTTACAGTACTTGCAACGTTTATAGTCAAAAGACTCTTAACCCCCAAATATCAGCTCTATGACAAAAAACACAACAAAACAGCCGGCTGGCCAGTCTACTACTGAACCGCCGTAGGCAAGCTAAGCCTCCTCTTACATCACAATCTTACCGGATCGTAAATGTTTACATTACTTGCCAATGAATCATACTATTTTCTCTAATCGACTTTAAAATAGAGTGTTTTAGCATTACTAGATAAATAAATAGAGAGTTTCCGAATTATAAAATCATTATTATAACCAACTTATTTTCCAAGTTTTACAATTGTTATGTCAAACCTAAATTGTTTTTATTCTATGATTTCAAAACTACGCCGTTTTGGATAGTTAACTCGCTTTCCATTATCAATACCGGGTGAGTCACAAAAGTGGCTCACTCCTATAACTTTCCAAACCCCCATAATATTTTTGTATTTTTTCAGATAAAACAATAAAATTTGGTATGTTAGTATATGACATAAATTAGGATTCATTGACGTATTCAATTGTGTTCGGCCACTTCCTGTTTCACCGGAAAAGACTACCACTTTTGATTTTTAAATGGCAACCTCGATATCTTTTTACTTTATTTGATAAAAAATGACATTCTGAATAGAATGACATATCATGTCATCTTTTGACATTCTGGCTTAATAAAAAATCGTATTTTAAATTTCAATCTAGAGTGCCATGACTATGTTAAAAAGACTAATTGTTAAACAAGGAGCCTTGTGTCTTGTCCTGGTCGGTTGAAAGATGCCCAATTCGTATTTTTCTTCATATCTCAATGTTTTCAACTGGAACGAAGGTGGCTCATTAGCATATTTGGAAAAAGCATTTTTTTCGAATAATTTGATATCACACACTTGGTATTTCGAGTCAAATTGTCATTATGAACCATATGTTATAATTTCAAATAAACCATATGCGAAAATGTCAAAAGTTGACATATGTATTGTACATATATGTATTAACTATTCAGAGTGTTATTTTCTATCAAATAAAGTTAAAAAAAAACGAGGGTGTCATTTAATAATCAATAGTTGTAGTCATTTTCGGTGAAACAGGAAGTGACCGAAAACAATTGAATTCGTCAATCAATCCTAATTTCTGTCATATACTAACATACCAAATCCCGTTTTTTTTTATCTGAAAAAAATAAAAAAGTTATAGGGGTGAGCTACTTTTGAGACGCACCCGGTATACCAATACTAAATATATTGAGTGACAAAAAAGGCGAACACCTGTTATTCAGATTTTATATTTATTAATGCTCGAGCAATATCTCGTCTGGCATTAAGTTGGGTTTTGCCCTTGGCAACATTTGGTTTTTGGACGGTGTGAAGGTATGGAATCCTATGTAGCCACATCGTCTTATTACTTTTACCTGGCTAGCATGCATACATACACACATACATACTGCCATTACTCGCTGACGAGTATTTGACACGCATCAGAAGATGGTCACGCAAGGCGTTTTCTTTCATGAGCTTTTCTGTGACTGAAAAGCCCAATACGTGATGTTATTTGTCTACCGCACTCCGGACATTCAAAAATCTCATTGCTTTGTTGCCTCTTAACTTTTTGGTTCTCGCTGTTAACTGAGTTTACATTTCTTCTCCATTGAGTTCTATTGTGAGCTGCTACTTCCCACTCATTCTGCACATTAATCCCCTTTAAGTTTTCGTGGAAAATGTCTTTGTACCTTTTGAGTTGTCCACCTGGCCTCCTCTTACCGTCTACAAGCTCACCGTAAAGCAGTGATTTTGGTATGCGGTTTTCTTGCATTCTGCATACGTGACCAGCCCATCTTAGTCGGGATTTTGTAACCATGACTTCAATACTCTCGCAGTTAGCTTTTTCAAGAACCGATACGTTTGAGACGTGATGGAACCATTTGATTCTTAAGAGTTGTCTAAGGTGTCTCTGTTGCAGCTTTTTTAATGCGTTCATGTGTCGGCGGTACGGCACCCAGGTTTCGCTCCCATATAACATAGTGGGGATTATTATTGCTCGGTACACTGCAAGTTTCGTTTTTGTGCTCAGGTCATGGTTGTAAAAAACCCTGTCTTTTAATTTCCAGAATGCTCTTGAAGCGCTGCTAATCCTGTGCTGAATTTCAGAGTCGATATTGGCCTTTTCCGAAATCAAACTGCCGAGATAATTGAATTCCGCTACATATTCCAGTAGTTCTTCTCCGATTTTTATAGCATTGTTGTGATCTTCCGGGGGAGTGCACATGATTTTAGTTTTGTCGATGTTTAGCTTAAGGCCCAAAGCCTCGTATGCCCAGGTATATGTGTTCAACATTTCTTGTAATTGCTGTACAGTTTTTGCAACTAGAGCGCAATCGTCAGCGTATTGAAGTTCTGTGATGAATTTTGTACGTGTTTTTGCCCTGAGTCTTTTTATGTTGAACAGACCGCCATCATATCTGTATCTAATGCCCAATCCTCTCTCCTGCAGTTTGCTGTCCACTATAATGGAGAGCGCTGCCATGAATATGTTGAATAGGAGAGGCGCTAAGACACATCCTTGCCTAACTCCTGTATTTGTCAGGAAGGGATCGCTTAGTGATCCATGATGTGACACTCTTGACTGGTTGTTGTTATGGAGGCTTTTACACACTGTAAGAAATTTGTTGGGTACTCCGAACTTTTTCATAATTGCCCAAAGTGCATCTCTGTTCACAGAGTCGAAGGCTTTTGTTAGGTCGATGAAGGTAACATAAAGTTTAGACTGCTGTTCTTTTACTTTTTCCTGTAGTTGGCGGATGGAAAATATGGAATCGACGGTGCCGCGGTTAGTGCGAAAACCCGTTTGCGATTCTGGAAGGATTTTTTCTATATGTGGGTGCAGGCGGTTTGACATAATTTTTGCAAGAATTTTTTCTTTTTACTTTTACCTGGCTAGCATGCATCCGCAAACAGAAACCAGATTTGTCACTAAAGACCACATGATTCCATTCCTAATCCCATTGAATTATCTCCCTTCACCACTCCAGATGGTTACACCTTTTGTTCAGGAGTAAGAGGTTATAGGTTAGGTTAAGCACCCAAGGCGGACGATAAGAAAAAGAGTCAAAATTTCGGATTCGGCGATATACTGTACGCATACTAATTGGCCTAATATATACTTCAAACCACAACCATCACCACTTAGCAATGGCGCGGGTGTTGGCAATTCGATTCTTTCTAAGAGCGAAAATTTCCAATCGACAATCTTGAACCGCAATCGACAATCTCTGCGACGTCTACGCCCGTAATTCTCCGCCCGTCAACACCGTATTATGGCGCTTAAAGGTCTGTTAGTTCTTCTGGAAATTTCCCATACCGATAATTCGACCCCTTTTAAAATCATTAAGCTGGGGTACCCAACCAATTTCTACTCACTCTAGACTTTACGGCTACTTCAGAAAAAAAAATTGCAACAAACCTTGCCAACTCTACGGTTAAAGTGTGACCGTCAACCGTCATAGACTAATGTCACCTACTAGAGATAGATTGGACACTGATATAAAACAAATAAGTCCATCATTTAGAGCCACCTGGTGATCCGGAAGAAACTAATTGAGAGTTTTAGCATAACATAATTTTAGCGTTCCGTTATTTATTAACGCTAACTAAAACGGTAACGTTATTCAAGCGCAAAATTATTCCTTGTAAAATAGAAAATAATAAATAGACTTGTTTAGTATATTTTATGTTTTATTAGATCACTAGAAGTGTAACACATTCAAAACTAAAAATAAAATTATGAAAACATACATTTTAAACACGAACAATAGAGCACAAACCGCCTATTTTTTTGATTTAACAAATAAATTATAATATACTATAGACTACTAATTAACTATTACTAAAAATACTATATTACCAACTATGTACTTACTTATTTATGATTAAACATTTTTTTTAGTTTGTTCATAAATGTATTATTTCTAAGTTGTGTAAAATGTCTTTAATAAAAATGTTTAGTATCTAACACGAAAATAATGATCGACTGTAAATATCAAAATGCACAAATGAATAAAAACACAAACTATAAACACAAATCACCGAACTTTCCGGCAAATCAGGAATATCTGAATTAATAATTATTTAAAAATAATTTGACGGATCACCAACATTTTGACAACTAGACCAAAACTTTGGGGTAGACTCAATAATTTGTTGTTTTATTTTACGTTGTGAATAAATGTTGGTAGTTACTAAAATTGTTATAAAAATATATAATTCTAATAAAAATAGATAAGTTATAATAAGTATTTATTAACACAAACATCCGATACGCTACTGAAGCAGGTAAGTCAAATTAACGTATCTAAATTCTTTGAAAACCGAATTATACTGTGTCAGTTAATGCAGGTACAACCTAAAATATTAAAGAGAACCTGAAACTCTGAAAAAATAACCCTGAAAATTTAATCACTTTATATTATATGATATTTATAAGGCAAGATAAGGCAGTCAGCAAAACATTATTGAATATCTTGAGAACGGTTGCTCGTAGTGATTTTTACCAAGAGATCTTGTTTAAGTAAAAATTACGAAAATGTCAGTAATTTTATGCAGTATAAATCGCGATAGTGTCACTGTTAATTTAAGTTCTGCCACAATTTCCATCTAGATTTACTACCTTTATACAACTATCAGTAGTAGAATAAATAATAAATAACATAAAATAAGCTCCGTAAAGACTAACAAATCCACAAAATTTCAAATCAAATTCAAATGTGTCAAATGAATCGTCAAACAGAACTGTCAAGGATCCCCACCCTAGAGAGCTTTTATGGTGACTTTTCCGCCCACCATGCATGAATACATGGATAGCATTATGCTCCTTCCTCAGTCTTCTTATTCAAAGTCGGCAGGTTATTCTGCAGATTAGTTAGTAAAAAGTTCGTATAAATGTATGTTCTAAAATGCCTAGTTTCGGGGATACAGGTTCTAAAAGTTTCATTTTTTGAACTGGCGATTGCCTTGTAGCAGAGCCATCATAAAACAAAAAGAAGAAGTTTCATGAAGTAACGTCACTATTTGGATGAAAATTGGTGTTTGAGAGAGAGTTTTTTGACATGAGAAATTTGATTTTGATGTCAATATGACTCCTACTTGTAGGGGGCGCCATCTACACATTTTTATAATGGTTTGGAAAGTAATAACTTTTCGTCCGTACCTGTATAAAACTACCGAGTAAAAAAATATATATTTACTAAGTTTTCTACGTAAAAAAAGGTCTCTTCGTAAAAATCGCTACGAGTAATGGTTCTGGAGAGATTTGGAATCTAAATTATCAACACCTGTCATCTTTGACATAAATTAAACATACCTTGACTAAATAGTTATTAGATTGATATTATAAATTTGGAATGTTTTTGTGCCAAAAGTTCAACAGAAACTGGTTTTATCATATTTTTTTCGAAGAAAAATTTAAAAAGTTCTACACCAATTTTCATCCAAATACCTATTGATGTTACTTCAGAAATTATTTGGAAAAAATCGATATAAAAATGACGGACATAGAACTTTTTTACTTATTTTCGAAATACAGTTCGTACCACCCTGTAAATCTACAGAATATGCTGCCGAAGTTTACCGAATACAATTCTGACCTTCCTGTAGAACAAGTCAGTCTAAACAAGTTTTAAATTTTTATATCCCAATGCTTAATCATATACATATGTATGTTAGGGTCGTTTCATAATTTACTTATTTCTCTGAGATTCAGAGTAATATATTTAAAATTAACTTAAAAAAGATCTATAAACCATTTTTCTTTCTATTTTAATATAACCGAAGTTTATATTTGAACATCTGCGTGGGAAGCCTGAAGGAACGGAAATACAACTCTACAGTTTATTTTTGTAAAACATAACAAGAGAGATAGGAAAACGGTTTTATTTAGGAAATTCTTTGTGGGTGGTGGTGTATGTGTGTGTAAACTGTAATTAGCTCAAATCGTGCGTCGCGCTGAAACCGTAGCGTAAACAAATTTTAGTGGCAATGGATGGAATTTTGTAAATGCAGACTGACAGTTTTACTAGCGCCTTCCTCGATAGGAAAATAAGGGATCTATTTTTATATGACTATGGGGGCCATTATTCTATTCCTAAAATATATCCCATAAAACGATGAAGGAAAGATTTAAAAGGGGGTGTTCGAATTTTTAGTGGCGGTTGGTGCTAAAGGGCACAGAGGCGTGTGCCTAGTGTGCCTACCCAACAGAAACGATAAATTGAAAGAAATAACTATGTAATAGAGTGCATGGTAATATGTATGGCTTATACTTAATACGATCAAATAACGATATTTCTAATAAAAGAGTTAATACACTTACCGGCACGAACAATAGGCACCTTAAAATTTTCATGTATTTTTTAGTTTTATATATACAGGGTGGGCCACTGAAAACTTACAATGGCTATAATTCTTAAACCAAAAAAGATATCAAAAAAATAAAATATACCGTTTCTGTAATATCGAGGGGGAATACATATGATGTATTTTTTGAACCACCCCGACCTACCCCTTAGGCGGCACCCCTACTCACTTGAAAATCTTAAATGGCAACACCCCACTTGTGGCACCTTTTTGGAAAGCCCATGAAAAATGCTAAACGATGATCATAAAGAAATTACAACTAATTAATTACACGAAAAATTAGGTGGACATTAATGAAAAAAGTGATTTTTTCAGCATAAGTTACAAATTGGGACCCAGCTTAATGAGGCAAATGAGGTATTTTTCAAACCACCCCGACCCACCCCTAGGTGCCAGCCACTCACTTCTAATCTCAAGATAGCGATACCCCACTTGTGACACTTCTTTGGAAAGCTAATTGAAATTGCTAAACAATGGTCATACAGATTTCAACTTCTGTCTTCTTTCAACAATTACTGGTAAGTAGTGATAAGAAATGTAGGTCTGACAATTTGAAAGAAATTTAAAATGATAATTTATTTTAACAATTGCTCAAAATGACAGCCGTTTTGTTTCATACAAAAATACAAACGATTTTCAAATTCTTCTTTCACTTTTTGGAAAGTCTCGCTCGGAATATTTCGACATGCTTTTATTATGTCGAGTTATCCTCTGCCGCAATTCTTGCAACGAACCTGGTTTTGTCTTGTAGACTATGGATTTAGTGTAACCCCACAAGAAAAAGTCTAAAGGAGTGAGATCAGGGGACCTTGTCGGCCACTCGATTGGACCCCTTCTGCCAATCCATTGCCTTGGATAATATCTATCCAACCACCGCCTTGTGACAATAGAATAATGCGGAGGGGTTCCATCTTGCTGAAAGTGTATGAGGTCTTCATTAAGAGTTAAATTTCCTTCCAAATTTCTTTGATTTTCAACCTCATTTATAATGGCTGGCTCTATCAAATTGTTCAGCATTTCCAGGTAAGCATCACCAGTCAAATTTCCGTCGATGAAAAATGGACCTATAATTTTATCGCCTAGTATTCCGCACCAAATATTAAACTTTTGGGGATGTTGGGTGTGTCCTTCAACAACCATATGCGGATTCTCATCGCTCCAGTGTCTGCAGTTCTGCTTATTCACAATTCCGTTTAAAAAAAATGAGCACTCATCACTAAAACAAATATTTTTAGTAAGTGAAGGTTTCCTTCGAATTTCCTCCGTGATTAGTTCACAGAACTGAATCCTTCTATCTGGATCGTCGTCGCCAAGTTCCTGCAGAATCTTCATTTTGTAGGGATGGAATTTGTGCATTTTCAATACTCTCCTGACAGATGTTCGAGGTATACCTGTGATTGATGCCAACTGGCGTGTTGATGCTTCTGGATTGACCGATACCTGACCAATAACTTCCATCTGCATTTCTTCATTCAGTACCCTGGGCCCTGTCCTTGTTTTATTTTTGATCGACCCAGTTTCTTGTGTGACTTACGTTTTTGTCCGGATTTCTTTCATTGAAAGCACGGGCTGTTCTCAAATAACACATACCTTCAGCACCATAAAGAAAAACTATTTGAATTCTTTCTTCCACAGTATAAACCATTTTTCTTTCAAATAAGCGAATCAAATAAACGTTTAAAATACCACCAAATTTGCAAACGATTGAAAATCGATAGAAGACAGTGCAAAAACGCAAAGATATGCCAGTTTAAGATACCTGTTTGTTGAAAGTAAAAAAATAGATGATAAGGAAGAATTTGCGTTATCGCAAAATTAGGCTGTAAAAACATCTTTGTGTTGCCTTTTTTATTATCTACATTTAAAAATAGCATTGATGAGATTATAAGTGAGGGGATGGCACCTAGGGGTGGTTTAAAAAATGCCTCATTTGCCTCATTTAGCTGGGTCCCAAATTGTAACTTATGCTGAAAAAAATACTTTTTTTATTAATGTCCACCTAATTTTTCGTGTAAGGGGTAGTTTTTCAATTTCACCCTAAAAACGTTATGATCGTCGTTTAGCATTTTTCAAGTAGGGGTGCCGTCTAAGCGGTAGGTCGGGGTGGTTCAAAAAATACGTCATATTTTATTCCCCTTCGATATCATTGGATCGGTATTTTTTATTTTTTTGATATTTTTTTTGGTTTAAAAATTATAGCCATTGTAAGTTTTCAGTGGTCCACCCTGTATATTGTGTTCTAGTAGACCGATTTTAGTGATTTTTTAAGCAATTTGTAGCTAATTTATTTGACTCGTTTGTATCCCTTTCTAAATTAAAAATGTAAGTTGCCATATGTCAATCATACGAGGGAAAACAAAATATTGATATTTTGGTGTCAAAAAAAGTTCGAAACACCCTGTGGAGTTCGTTAACAAAGCAAGGAATTTAAAAATCATTTTGTCATCTAGGTGTATCTTTTCTCGATTGTTTGTTTTTTAATTCATTTCAATAGCTTTATTTTTTTGGAGATATTCGCTTTTGAAGAAGACATTAATATTTTTTCGTATTTTTTACATTAAAATCATGCCTTTGTCTTTGGTCATAGTCAACAGACCTATAAAATAGTATTTATGATTTATGTAATTCCACTGTCCTTGGAAAATCTTCTCTGTTGGGCAGTTACTCTAGCAGATATGGTTTTAATGATAAATACCAGATATTTCTGAACTTAAAACCATCTCTACTAGAGTTTTTTCTCTACTAGAATAGCAAACACTATTTTATAAGTGTGTTGATGGGGACTAAAAATCAATGCTAAAATTGCTGTAAATCGTTACTGTTTTATTCAAAAGCGAATATCTATACTAATATATAAAATCCTTAAGTGACTGACATACTGATTAATCACGATCCTGCTCAAACTACTCAACGTAAGAAGCTCAATTTTGGCATACAGGTTGATTCTAGGGTGTAGAGGTTCGATAAGAAGGGATTTTTCGAAATTCCAGTTCCAAGAGGGTGAAAGCACCCCTCAAATATTACAATATTTTTTATTTAAAAATCGGTCAAGTTTCTGAAAAAAACCTTAAACACGTATATTTTATTTTGTTTTTTACATATTTTAAGATTTTTTAAAAATGTATACAGGGTGTTTCGAAAAATCTGGTCATTGATTAATCACGAACCTGCTTAAAGCGCTTGACATAAAAAGTTGATTTTTGGAAAACAGATTGACTTTAGGGTGCAGAGGTTCGATAAGAAGGGATTTTTCGAAACTCGAATTCTAAGGGGGTGAAACTATCCCTCAAATATTAAAATATTTTTTATTTAATAACCGGTGAGTTTTTCGCAAAAATTCTTAAACACGTATATTTTATTTTGTTGTTTTACATATTTTAAGATTTTTTATAAATTTATACAGAGTGTTTCATAAAATATGACCATTGATTAATCACGATTCTGCTTAAACTGCTTGACATTTAAAGGTGATTTTTGGAAAACGGATTGACTGTGGGGTGTAGAGGTTCGATAAGGAGGGGTTTCTCGAATCTCAAATTCCAAGAGGGTGAAAACGCCCCTCAAATATTACAATATTTGTTATTTAAAACACGGTTTGTCTTTCGGGAAAACGCTTGGACAAGCATAATTTATTTGGTTTTTTTACATATTTTGAAATTTTAAAAAAATCATACAAGGTGTTCCAAAAAGTTGGGTAATTTCTTAACCACGATTCTGCTTAAACTGACTGCTTGACGTATAAAGCTTATTTTTGGCAAACGGATTTTTCGAAAGTCAAATTCCAACGAGATGAAACTACCTCTCAAATTTTACCAAGTTATATAATAATATCGAGAATACTGTGAGAAAAATGTGAGAGCTCATAAATGTGAGAACATTTTATCTAGTTTGTATGTTAATGGAAATTCCTGCTTTGCTTTATCATCACCATTACAAATAATTAATTCGACGCGAACGAAGTCGCTGGTACACGCTAGTATCTATATAAAAATAAAGATATTGAAATGAATCAAAAAACAAACTATCGAGAAAAAACGTACCTAGATGACAAAATAATGTTTTCCTTCAAAATAATTCCTTGCTTTGTTAACATATTCCACAGTGATGTGAACATATTCCACACATTAAACTTTCACGAAAATAACACTTTTTTGCCCCGTGTCGGCAGATGGAAACATTCATTTTCAATTTTAAAAATGATACTAATAAGTCAAATAACATAACTAAAAATTGCTTAAAAAATAATCAAACTCGACCCATTAGTATTGACCAAAAAATGTCTTCTTCAAAAGCGAATATCTCCAAAAAAAACTATTGAGATGAACCAAAAAACTAACTATCGAGAAAAGATGCAACTAGATGATAAAATGATTTTCAAGTTCCTTGCTTTCTATTATTCTACGGGGCGTTCCAAACTTTCACCAAAATAATAATTTTGTGTCCCCTCATATAATTGACAGATGGGAACCATTTTTAATTTAGCAAGAGATACTAAAAGGTCAAATAATTAAGCTACAAATTGCTTAAAGGATCATCAAAATCGGTCCACTAGAACACGATATATATATAAAATCTTAAAATACATCAAAGTTTTACGGTATCCGTTTTTCGTACCATTAGTGTATATTTCATTTCGAAATAACTGCGTACAAAGATTCAGAGAAAAATAGTAATAGGCTTTCTAAACTACAAAAATAAAATAAGTATATCCACCAAAAAGAAGTGGTAGTTCCACTAAAAAGAATAATGTGAAAGAATAATGCAAAAGTGAAAGAAAATATAATCTATGTTCCACCAGGTATTTTATTTTTTATATTTTCTTCAAATTTAGCTTTTTCGTCTTGTTAAAAATTCGAAGAAAGATTGTTTCTAGATACACTCAAATGCAAAAAAACGCAAGGGAGAAAATTTTGATCAAATTTAAACTGTTATATTTTTGTTATTTTTAGCCCTATTTTCATGAATTTTTTAGCAAGCTGTATATAATTATATCAACTTTAATTTGTAAACTCAGTTTTTTATAAACTATAGTATTATTTGGCATATTATATAGGGTTAATCGAGGGGTTGTTTTTTAAATTTGACACACCCTGTGCAATAATTTCGTGTGTAAATTTTCCTGAAATATAATTTTATGGTCAGAACCATGTCTGCTGAGCATTTTGTTTTTGGATCATGTCAGTGCTTGGTTAATTTTTAAGAGCGAAATGAACTTGCCACCAACAATTTGCAATTTTTTCAATTATAATTTAAGTTTTTTAACATTGAAAATGTTTCTGTTATCCTATATGTATAAGGGAGCCCAAATCGAATTAAAATGCTACATTTGCCACATCATGACGTCATCACGCGTATACGTATAGGAAATCTCGGCGCGGCGGCGGCAGTCGGACATCGCTAATTGTTTATTGATATATCTTTATTAGTTTAAAAGCAAAAAATATGGGGTTTGCTTTGTTACCTTGTCAAGACATAAGCGAAACTTACAAATTGTTTCTTTTTTTCATTTAGGCCTTCGTTTTTCGTTAAATGAAAGTTATATTTAAAAAAGTCCATTTTTAAACCAAATTTTTGCATGATTGAAATGAGTTATTCATGTTTAAAGTTTTTTTCGGTCATAAGCGCTAATGGAAATGTTTTTTTGTAAATAATTATAAAAAATTACTCCCTACGAAGACTTTATTTTGTACTGGATCAAAAAATAAGTATTTGTTTTCTCTATACGGTGGTATAGATTATCCGATGCAGCGTAATATGACGTTACGACAATAGTCACCAAAAACCATCTCGTCTTTTTAAAAAAATTACATCAAAAGTAATGATAACTGAAAAAAGAGCAAATTTATCGTGATCAGTTCATTTCGCCCTTATAAATTAACCAAAGCGTGCATTGACGTGATCCAAAAAACAAAATACTCAGGAGACATGGTTCTACCCGTAAAATTATATTGTAGGAAAATTTACACACGAAATTATTACACAGAGTGTTTTAAAGTTAGGATAAAGAAACAACCCTTCGATTAACCCTGTATAATATGCCAATTACTAAAGTTTACAAAAAACTGAGTTTATGAATTAAAGTTGATATAATTATATAATTATGTACAGTTTGCTAAAAAATTCATGCAAATAGAGCTAAAAATAACAAAAATATAACACTTTAAATTTAACAAAAAATTTCTCTGTTGCGTTTTTTTGCATTTGAGTGTAGATTTACTCATTGTACAGGGTGAGTCAACGATAGAGTAAAGTTCATTATCTCATTTGTTTCGAGGTTTACAAAAAAAATATATAAATATAAAAGTTATAGAGATGGTTAAGATACACATTTTAAAATTATTGTACAGTATACAGGGTGCTTCAAAAAAGTGTGGCGAATATAACATATGTTTTTTTAAATGCAACACCCTATTTTTTATTTTATTTTTAGATTCTGCGTAAAATTCTATAACTTTTTTATATATAATGTTATATACCTAAAATTAATAGTTTTTGTTATATTTAAATTTGTTTAAACAAATGTTAGATTGCAGTGGGTTAAAAAATTGTCAATGTTGGCATTGATTCTGAAGTTGGACAGCTAAAATTTGGTATGAGAATTTTATAGAGATATAGAAAAATACCCATGTAAAGATATTTTAGTTAGATGTTACAGGGTGTTCAAAATATATTTAGGAATTTCACCTACTTAAAATTAAGGAATTTCAATTTTTTAAAATGGTACACCCTATATATTATCATTTTTTCTAGTAGATTTTACCAAACTCTTCAACTTTTATTAAGAATGTCATATACCTATTTTTATTAGTTTGCGATTTATTTCAATTTTTTCTATTTTTACCCATATTTTTAATATAATTGCGCTATAACATCATAGTTGCCATGACAAAAAGTAACAATTATCACAATTTCATGTCTGTTAAGCAAGTTAAGAACAAAATTAGAATTTTAGTTTAATTTGTTGTAATAAGTATAAATGATAGACATAATAGTTACAGATTTTCTTGAAATTCATAATTAGTTAATGTGATTGATATACACGGACAAGCTTAGAAAACCACATTTTTTGGTTCAGTACTATATATTATATAGTACTTTGCTAGCTACTATAAGGATAGATGTATATTATCTAGAAAACATCTTCAGTGTGTAATGGGACGGTTTCGCGGCAGTAGTAATATTGGTTTTACCAAATGAATTATAAACCAGAATTACTACGAAAAAAAACTTTACTGTATGTCGAAGAAAATTCATATAGGAGTAGTCTTCAGCAATTAGGTAATCTAGTATTACCCTAATCTGTGGCTATTCGCCCCGACGAAAAATCCCAAGTGTCAACTTTCATAATATAGAAATACACCAAGAAATTCACTACTGCGATTTAGTTTATTTGAGTAAAGTTAATTAATTTTAACTAATACCAGCAATTGTAACTAATTATGAAGCTACCTGTTAAAGGTAAGTAATAAATAGTTTTGTTTTGTCATGGTAACTATGATTTTATAGGGTAATTGTATTGAAAATATGGGTAAAAATAGAAAAAATGGGAATAAATCGCAAACTATTAAAAATAGGCATATGACATACTTAATAAAAGTTGAAGAGTTTTGTCAAATCTATCAGAAAAAATTATAATATATAGGGTAACCCATTTAAAAAAATTTGAGATTTTTTAATTTTAAGTAGTTGAAATTCATAAATATATTTTGAACACCCTGTATCATTTTAACTAAAATATCTTTACATATATCTTTTTTTTCATCTCTATAAAACTCTCCTACCAAATTTTGGTACTCCAACTTCAGAAACAATGGCACCACTGACAATTTTTTACCACACTGCAATTTAACATTTGTTTAAATAAATTGAAATATTACAAAAACTGTTAATTTTAGATATATAACATTATATATAAAAAAATATGGAATTTTACGCAGAATCTAAAAATAAAATAAAAAATAGGGTGTTGCATTTAAAAAAACATATGTTATAGCCGCTACACTTTTTTGAAGCACCTTGTATACTCTATAATAATTTTAAAATGTGTATCTTAACCATCCCTATAACTTTTATATTAAACATTTTTTTGTAAACCTTGAAACAAATGAGATAATGGACTTTACTCTATCGTTGACTCACCCTGTACAGAAAATACCTCTCAAACAATAAAAATGCATGTTATATTAACGTATTTACTATTTGGGAGGTTATTTTTTAACTATCGTGTTAAAATACCACGATGGAAACATGTATAAAATAACCAATAGGAGCTGTTGTTCAAGATGTTTTTAAAATATATGTTAAACAATATTTTAAGGCTGTCACTACCGAAAAATACTTTACCCACCCTACAAGATGCCATATGTGTGTATAGCGGTAAAAACTTTTAAAATATGAAACTAAAAAGTTATAGACACTAATTCACTTTTAGTGATGCATTAAGTTATCACAACACATGTTTGTCGACAAGTTGTTAAAAACATATTTTCCAACGACGAAACTTCGCCCGATATCGTGTAGTGACAGATGTGGTTGAGTAGAGGGAAAATATGATTATGGTTTGCATGTGTGTTTAATATAAAATATGAAATTATACATAATATACATAATTTGTTGAGTTATTTACATTCATAATAAAATATTGTGAGATTAACAGAAATTAATAAGATCAGGAATTAATAAGTTCAGAAATTAATAAATTAATAAAACAATGATTTGTATTGTTCTTTTTTGTTGGTTATTTGTATTTAAAATTTAAAAGGAGAACGACAATTTGTATTGATATTAAATTTTGTGAGCATATGTAGGTTAATTTAGAGCATTTTTTAAGAATATAGAAAGTTCTACAGGATATTCCTAAAAAAAGTTGTACATCAAAGTTTTGGTTTTTGTAATGGAGTATCTACTATATATTAAAATGGAGTATTATATAAAAGTGAGAATATATGACTAAAATGTAAGGTTGGCATATTTAACATTTCCTAAAAATGAAGAACAAATTTTAAATTTCAATAAAAGCTACCTAAATTAGAATTTACCTGATATAGCCTAATATGTAGTTAAAATTACTATTGTATTTTAAATCAAATTAAAACTTGATCCAAAAAATTACAGGGTGAGATAAAACTAATACTGAACATTGCCAGCCTTAAAAGCAAGTTACTCTTTTGCTTTAAATGGAACACCCAGTATATTATTCCGATATTCAATGGAGAATCCATGTCTCTTCAAAATGCTAATCATCAAACAAAGATTTTCCTAGATACTTTAGCGACGGGCTTCTGTAGCTCCTAGATTAAATAACTTGGGAATTTTGGTTAAGTGCAAACCAATGTAGGTATACTAGGATGTATTTCAGGAAAATATTTTAGCTTCTACAGGGTGGCCCAAAAAAGTATTAGTGGATCGGGATGAGTTTTTTTTTAATAGAACGACCTCTATATTATTGCATTTTTGACTTCCTTTCAGACCACTTTACATAATCCTATGGTATGAGTAAATATATTTCGATAATCTCAAAGATATTAATATATAAATAAAAAATATATATTTTTCAGACTTTCAAAAAAAAAAAATATTACAAATACAAGAAATATCCTGAATCAAAACTGTATTAGGTATTTACTTTAGATGGTCTATGCTTACTTTGCTATAAATATCGTAATCTTAAATCTCAAATCATAAAGGGAAAATTCTACGCCAAACTTTCTAAAATATAAAATAATTTTCAGTATATTGTTTATTATTTATTATTTTTTATTAGATGGTGAATTTAAAAATGAACATAACATTTTTTTCATTTAGAGTATTTCAAAATTTTTAACGGTTTTGTAGATACTTGCGGTATTACTGCATATGGTTCTTTTAACGATAAAATACTTACAGAGAAAAATAATTGAGTGGGTTTGATAAAAATTTACTGTGGAAAATGCCATATGAAATATAAAACCGCGAATAACCTGCAAAACCGTTAAAAATTTTGAAATGCTCTAAGTACAAAAAATGTTATTTTTTTAACTCTCCATCTATTGAAAGAATAAAATACAGGGTTTTCAAGAAAAACTGAAAAATATATATTTTTATTAATTTGTTAATATCTCTGAAACTATCAAATTATATTTGCTATATATATATATATCTTTTCCTTTCTTGGGTATGAGGTTTTGTAATAAATTGGAAGATGGAAAACTTTTTTTATGCGAAGTGAGTGTCACACACTTACACTCATTTATACAGACTGGTGCTAGCAAAGACTTCAAGTTTTTAGAATAAAGTAGTGCCTGAAAAAGCCCATTATGTGGGAGCGAATGGTCGCATAATAAAAAAAAAGTTTTCCATCTTCCAATATATTACAAAACCTCACACCCAACGAAAGGAAAAAAAATATGGATATAATTTTAATGGTTAAAGAAAAAAGAAACAATTAAATTATATTTACTCATATCTTATGATTATATAAAGTGATCTGAAAGGCACTCTTCAAGGTGAAGCCAAAAATGCAATAATATACAGGGTGTTTCATTTAAAAAATCATCCCGATCTACTCTCACTTTTTTGAGCCACCCTGTGGAACTTAAAATATTTTTCTGGAATACATCCTAGTACATACCTACTTTTCATTAGCACTTTTTTCAAAATTTTTATTCTAGGAGCTACAGATGCCTGACGCACTTTTGCCGGACCCTGTATATGTCCATTGAAAACTCCCTTGTCTACTGAACCTGTGATTTTGACTTTCAATTTTAAAATCAAAGAATTCAAAATAATCAAATTCTTATTCAAATTAGAAAAAAAACAGAGAATCATGAAAAATACATTGAAACCAAAGCAATCAATGCTCCTTCGTGCAAAATCCTGTCAATGGGATAGTCAATTCCAGGTAGCTGCTTGGCTTAAGGCCGATACCTACAAAATAAATAAAAACATTACCTAATTTTTAATATCTTTCAGAATTGCAAGCATCAAATCAGACATTAACGTCAATGCCCGGAAAAATTAATTAAATCGATAATTTTCCTGCAGCTTATCAATATTTTGCAAAACCTTTGGATTTTTAAGTTAATGGCCGGCCTGTAACAATAATGTCCAACCTAAAAGCCCCATACTCACACTTCGCTACTTCACTTCCTTCCTTCCTCGCGTCTTTTCATCCAAAAGTCATATATTTACTATGGGAAAATGTCGATTTTATGCGACTGTGTGTCTCTACCTCCTTCGTCAAAACGCTAGTTCGTCCGTTTACTTCCTCTAAACGCTCCTTCCACGTACTGTCGGTTTTTGGAGGAAGTAGCAAAGGAATTATCACGAACACAAAAAAATATTAAAATATATAAAATATATAAATCGATCTTGGATTTCATTTGTAGTTGATTTCTTGATTTGGCAGTACGTCTGTACAGGGTCTCCCATTTTCGTGTGTTTTGCAGGGTTTCTCGTTTATGAGTCGAGATACAAAGATGCGGTTTTCACATTACGCTGTTACTTTTTTATGAAACTAAAGATACTACATACAGATATGTCCTAGCTCTCTTACTTCCTAAAATACAGGGCGAATCTGAAATTATTGCATTTTTTGATCCCCTTTGTTTCATAACTTATCGAAAAGGTGAAAACGGTCTCCCGTACAGTTTTTCACGTAGAATGCAGTGACGTAACTATTTCTTCGTTGGAATCTGTCTTTTTTTAAATTCACTAAAACTTATATGCTTTTTTAAATACGATATTTTGTATATTATTTTATTTTCCTTGTTACGAGCTTTCTAAAATACCTACTTATTTTCATAAACGGGGTAAAAATGCATTATTTAACTTTATTACATAGTCGGCCGGTTTAAATTAGGTAATCAAAACAATCAACTAATTTATTCGACGTAAAATGTTGGTTATTGACTTGTTATTTAAAAGCAGCGCAAGTTCAGTTTCCGTGTAGTTTATCAAAATATCACGATGCAAAGCAAAATTATCTGGTAAAATTAAGTTAAATAAACGGCTCTTATTTTATAAGAGCCGGTTTAGCAGTTTAGCAGTACCTAAATAAATAAATATAGAGTATATTATAATTTTCGAAAGCTCATTAACGAGGCAAATAAAATAAAAAATAATATATAGAGTGTCCTGTTTAAAAAAAAAGAACATAAGTTTGAGTCATTTTTCGAAATAGACAGCTCCCAACGAAGAATCACTTTCGTCACTGCCATTTTACCTGAAAAACGAGACACGGGCGGTGGGTAAGTACTCAATGGGTAGAGCAAAACAAAATCAGGGTATCCGGTATATACCTGTACATTTAGATGAACAGTCTAATTTTATAAAAGGTATTTCCAACGACCGCATAGTAAATACCCGGTATAATACCAGTAATATCAGAAATACGAGTATATCTACAATATTTCTTATATATATATATTGTAGATATTATATATTGGTATATTTCTATTCCCGGTATTATACCGGGTATTTATTATGCGGTCGTCGGAAACTCCTTTTATTAAAATTAGAATGTTCATCTAAATCTACAGGTATATACATATATACCGAGATTTTATTTATCTACAAATTGGGTACTTACCCACCGCCCATCACTGACCCTTTTCACCTTTTCGATAAGTTGTAAGATAATCGAGATACAATGGTTATCGAAAAATGCAAAACTTTCTACTAATTAAAAAATAAAAAGTAAAAGAAAGAAATAAGAAATAACTTTGAACTAAGAAGGCTAGGATAAATATGTGTGTATAGCATATTTAGTTTCATATTAAGTAGAACAATGATGTGAAAACAGCATCTTTATATCTCTACTCATAAACCAGAAACCCCTTAAAACACACAAAAATGAGACATCCTCTACATCTAGCAATCGCCAGTCGATATAAAAAAAATTCACACGCAATAGTCTAAAAAATGGAAGAAAAAAAAAACAATATTGTCTTCATATTTGTGAAAAAATGCATGTCCATATTTATGTAATCGTAGCGACAAAAATAAAAACATAGAAATAGTGTGCATGACGCCTTTACAAAAATATCTGAAGAAATGGGGATTGACATCATTAGCGTTTAATTAGTATGTCATATTTCATGGTTTCGATATAAATTACATAATAAACTTTACTCTATTGTTGACTCGCCTTGTACATTCAGTAAAAAATATATATTATTAAAATTCAATTTTTATTTTTGACACGACAAAGAATTGCAGTTTTATAAAATAAAAATTATGCGTCTTTCGGATTTTTTGCGGAATTATGCGTCTTTTCGGAAAATTTAGAGGTTACTAGATATTTCGTATTAAACATGTAGCTGCTATATTAAAAATATTTTGTGGTGTGTTGTTGCATAATTGACTAATTTCCAAGCATCGAATGGACGAAGGAAGGAAGCGAAGGGACGAAGGAACGCGAGGAAGTAAGGCGAGGAAGGAGCGAAGTGGGAGTATGGGGCTTAAGTGGGTACGTATACGTACGATATTGACCGATCGTTACTGTTAAATAATCAGTAACACATACATATTTTCATACATTAATAATGAATGAATTTGCGAATTATTTTTTCTTATTTCAGTACCTATTAGTGATGACAAATAAAAATAAATTAATATAAAAATTAAATAATTTCTTAAAGTACTTTACATTTGTTTTATTTCCGAGTGACGTAATTGAAACAACTGCTTCCTCGTTTCCTTTTTTTTTCATTCTGGTCAGATGTATTTCGTGTTATTTATACACATCAAAGCAGCAGATCTCTCTGAGAAAAAAACGTGTAAATCATATGGCTCCTCTCGACTCTGCATCCAGGATGTGCACTGCAGTCGCTACGGAGAAATGTCGTAAATAAATCAAAGCGGCACCGAACACAGAACGTGGTCTATTGTTTACAGTGCAGCAAGAATAGATTGCCACCATGGTTACGCCATGTGTTCGAACTATCGAAATAACAACAGAAGGACAACGCGGCTTGTGGCTGAAGATTTCAGCTGATTTTTGGGTCTCTAAATTTTCGCTGATTTCTCACGCCCATACTGTGAGCACATTCTAACATATTGTCGGTCAAACAGAACAAGACCTGACAGTGTCAGTTTAATTCACAGGCAAATTGTAATATACCGGGTGTTGCATCGTCGGACGGGACATAGGAAATCCCATGTAAATTTTAATGGGGTCAATTATTGGCTTTCCTAATTATTTTAGAGAATAATTCTATTTAGGTTTATTGAAGAGCACTAAAACCCACATTCAAAAGAAAAACTTTAGATATTTTTGATTAGCTCGTTTACGAGTTATCGCCGATTTCTTTTTAAATATTTCTCCTTCCTTATGGCCCTGTATTTACTTATGAGCACCAGTCAAGGTAAAAGATAACTGTCAAATGAAGTTGTCATTTCAGAAATTTACCTATTTAGTGATTTATTATTATTGAAAACTCATTCCTACATCGGAAATCTTAAAGATCCATTTATAAATACAAATTAATATGAATTAAAGTATTATTACAATATTCAATAACTTATTAATTTAGGTAATATTAAATTGTTAGAACTTTAGGATTTAAGAAGATGTTCAAATATTCCTCCATCAACTGCTAGACAATAACCCAGGCGATCATAAAATTTTCTTCTTACATTCGCTAGTTGGTAAACTGAAATTCTAATGCATTCGGCAGAAATAGCATTTTTTAACTCGTCTAGATTTGGGTATTTTTTATCCTTGTATATCCTGTTTTTTAAATAGCCCCAGAGAAAGAAATCATTTGGCGAAATATCAGGAGACCTTGCTGGCCAATCTACTGAATGATTTAGGCCAATAACGTTTCCGTTAAAACTATTGTCTAAATATTCCCGAACAGCCAGGATACTATGTGCCGGGCAGCCATCCATTTGGTACCAAACTTCCTGATTTTCCCTAGCGGCATCATGTAAAGCAGGTAAAATATGATTTTCGAGTAGTTCCAAATAATATTCTGCATTTAAATTTCGTGTAAGAAATGGCCCGATAATATTGTGTCCGAATATCACTGCCCAAACATTCACTTTCTGTGGATATTGCGTCGACAAACCTGTGTTGGTTTTCTTTGTTCCAATATCGATAATTTTGAGCATTGGGTTCATTATTTAAAGTAAACGTGCATTCGTCAGTGAAACATATGTTTTTTTTTAAATTCCCTCTTGGTGCTTTTCATATTTGAAGGAATAGTATTTATGTCATTTCAAAATTTGGAACGCTGTAGTGTGATCTATTCCTATTTCATCCCCAAGTTTCCTTGTGCTGATCCATAGACAAACTAACAAAGCAAGACGCGTCAACGCTGTACTGCAAAACGGTAACAAGTTTGATAAGAGTTTATTACCGCGCTTGCGTCAACTGGCCTTTTAGACGAGGACGGTTTACTTATGGATTGTGTATTTTGTAGTAGCCTTTTAGACAAGGATGTTTAATTAAAAGCGTTTATTAAAATCAAATAAATTTATTTCCATCGGTAAAATAAACAATAATTTCTGGACATAACAGATATAAAAACAAAAAGTTAAATAAACGAAAACGTATTCCTCTTATTAAAATAACAAAAAAGATGATAAAAACAACAGTTATGGTAAACGAAATAAAAAGCATTATTCTTCAAAAGGTACAAAAAAAAATTATTATGTATATTATAATATTAATAATAGGAACAACAAGAAACATCTTAAAAATATACAACTTTTTCAAATATAAAACAAAAAACATAAACTTCACATTTACACAAGAATTTGCAAAAATATTAACATTTCGAGTCTATTATAAAATATAAAGCACGAAAATTCAAATCATAAAAAGATTAAAAAAGATAAAAGATTCTTATAACTTACAGTCAATTTGTAGGACCTTCGTTTTGTCTACGATGTAATCACAATAATATGTATAATCACAGTAATTATTATGTTCTTCATAAATGTAAAATGTATTAAATTATTTGTTTTCGTTTTGTACGCTAATAAAATAATAGTAATAACCAAACAAAACCCAAAATCAGGAATTCAACAGTTCGTTCAAGGATGGTTTAAGGCAAAAACGTTTTTCGTTTTATTTAGGTTAGGTTTGACGAGTGCGACTGCGCGATGATTTCTGACTCAACTGGCCAGCGCAAAAAACAATAATTCGACTTCCTCAATCCTTTGAAAAGTCTTGCTTTTGTTAGTTTGTCTATGTGCTGATCTTTCCATCGTTCTCTTCCACGTACAATAAATACAATAAAACTCGGTCGGTATCATTTCTTGCATCTTCTCTTTGTTCCTGTCTTGCTTCACATCTGCAGTTATTTATTAGGGTACCTTTGGTCTCAAATCTCTGGATATTCCTTGCGATCGTAGATTTTCCAGGTATCGGTCTATTTGGATACAGAGCAGTAAACATGTCTGACTATTTCCTTGATAATACCATTTAATCATCAATACTTTTTCTTCGGTAGTGTAATTCATGGCTAAATCATGGTAATTTTAATAATAAAGCACTAAATAGATAAATTTCTGAAATGACAACTTCATTTGACTGTTATCTTTTACCTTGACTGGTGCTCATAAGTAAATACAGGGCCATAAGAAAGGAGAAATATTTAAAAAGAAATCTGCGATAATTCGTAAACGGGCTAATCAAACATATCTAAAGTTATTCTTTTGAATGTGGGTTTTAGTGCTCTTCAATAAACCTAAATAGAATTATTCTCTAAAATAATTAGGGAAGCCAATAATTGACCCCATTAAAATTTACATGGGATTTCCTATGTTCGGCTCGACGATGCAACACCCCGTACCCCGTATACCAGTGTCATTTTTGATCGTTGTCTGTCGAAATCTTAACTAACTCGTTGGACTGATTTTAACTGATAAACCAAGATGTAAAAAAACGCAATTGATTTTTTTTTCCTCAAATTTAAAGTATTATATATGTACAGGGTGGCGCACCTCATTCGCCTCGGTTGATTATACGAAAACGGCAAGGTGTAGAAACAAAATATTTTATAGGTATATGTAGGAAGGCAATGTGCATAATTTAAAATTATTTTGAAATGTACAGGGTATGTCGGAACCAATATTCATACCAAAGTTATATTTTTTAACACCCGGTATTTGAATTCATTTTTGGATTCTTGGGCCCAAAAAAATAGCATTTATTATGAAGGTTAAACATGTTTAAAATCTTTGGTTTTTTTGAGATACAGGCAGTCCTCGTACTTACGGCAGGTTAGGTTCTTCAAAATAGCGCTAAGTCGATACGACGTAAGTCGAATCTTATTTTGTCATAAGATCCTATAGAAAATGGAGAAGTTAGGTACTTTTTGTAAGATAAAAATACGATAAAACAGATAAAGAGATGTGCGTTTGTATATATTAATATTATTGTATTTTTAAAATGATGGAGGTATGAGAACTAGTGTATTGTAATGTAGTTAAACTTCTAATAATACAAGAAACAAAAAAAAAAAACGAAAATAAAAAACAAAAACTTAAAAATTTTTTTTTATGAAAAACAAATTAGGGCGAGTATTTTTACAGTCCCGGCTTTTTCATTATCTAATCAAAAAAGTATTTTTAACTATCCATATAATAGTAAATATAATACATATACTAATATGGCAACTACAGAAATACCAGAGAGTAAAGTAGACATATTTAGAAAGTATATATTAATTTTTTTTTTGGTTGGAACTTTTATTGTAGATATCGTAGAAAGTCGTAATAGTTGCTAATTAAGCAATGATCAACACTGTCCCGCTTTATCATTATCAGAATCTGTCAACCCTGCTTATATGTTGCTAAAATTTTATTGTTTATGTCCAAACTTCTTTTAAAATTTGGATCGTTCTTTTCAAAAAATGACGTAACTCGAAACAGTGGGACGTAACTTTGAGGAATAGTGAGAAAAATTTGTACGACGTAACTCGAAACGACGTAACACGAAACGACGTAAATCGAGGACTGCCTGTATTTAAAGATATTTAAATATGCATACTACAATAGAATCGATTATTAACACCCTGTACATTACTTCTCAAAATTAATTCTTGTGCTGAGTTTAAAGCTAGAGAAATATATTTTACTGAAAAATGTTATTGCTTTCTTAAATTTATACAGGGGTACCAAAAATTGCTGATTGAAAACTTCCTTATTTCAAATACAACACCTTGTAATTTTTTAAATAAATCGAAGCAGATTCAAATGCTCTTTCAAACTATATTAGGGTTTCCTATACCTATCTAGCTTAGATTTTGAATAAAGAGCAATTTTTCAATAAAATGGCAATGGCTAGTGTCGTTATGGCAAGTTTCTAGTGACAATTAGTAGCTATTTTCAAATTCAAAATTAGTTTATGGACTTTATTTAAATTTATACCAGTTTGCTTCTATTTAATTTACCTACAATAGTTTAATAAATAATATTTATTAAATATGTATTTATTATTCTATCAAGAAAAAAGAGTTAGTTCTTTGATTTATTTTACGATGACTTGTAGATATATGGATTTTCTATGTAAGAGCCAATTACGGCAAATCCATTTTCTACCCTTCCAACGCCAGGTTTCTGCCTAATAGGTTTTTTATAAACTACACTACCAACTCTGCAAAATAGGACAAGTAGTTTTTTAATGGAACGCTTATCAGGAAGATTCCTATTTGGATATCTTTGGGCATAAGAACTTGACGCCAAGAAACAATTTTCCTCACAAAATAAAATCACTATTCTCACAAAATAAAATCACATATCCATTCGTTCCACCAGCAGATACTGCTTTATTTTTCTTGATTAAATAATGAATACTTACTTATTAAATTATTGTGGGTAAATTTAAGTAAACTGTTATAAATCTAAATAATAATGTCCATAAACTACTGTCGATTTTGGAAATAGTTACTAACTGTAACTAGAAAATTGCCATGACGATACCAGCCATCTTCATTGATATTTTATCGAAAAATCGCTTTTTATTCAAAATCTGAGTTAGATGGGTATAGGAAACCCTAATATAGTTTTAAAGAGCATTTGAATCTGCATCGATTTATTTTGAAAAATACAGGGTGTTGTATTTGAAATAACAAAGTTTTTATATAAAATAAATCCTTAAAATAGATCAGCAATTTTTGGTACCCCTGTATAAATTTAAGGAAGCAATAACATTTTTCAGTAAAGTTTATTTCTCTACCTTTAAACTCAGCACAAAAATTAATTCTCAAAAGTAATGTACAGTGTGTTGACAATCTATTCTATAGTAGCATGCAAATTTAAATATTTTTAAATATCTCAAAAACCAAAGATGTTAAACATATTTAACCCTTATAACAAATGCCTTTTTTGGACCCAAAAATTCAAAAATGAAATAAAATTCGGGTGTGGATCTTAGTTCTGAAACACCCTGTATATTTCAAAATAATTTTAAATTGTGCACATTGCCTTCGAACATATACCCATAAAATATTTTGTTTCTACATCTTTCCGTTTTCGTATAATCAACCGAGGCGAATGAGGTGCGCCACCCTGTATTTTTTTACATTTAACCCTATTTTTATTAATTTTTTAGTATACTGTATATAAATCTATGAACTTTAATTCATAAGGGCAGAGCATTGCTCACTTTTACATATTTTTAATCAAAGTCTTTTAGGAAACAAAAATAAATTAATTATAAATATATAAACAGTTATTATTTACATTAACAAAACTCACCTTCTTAACAGCACTTAAAGAACATAAAGGGCCATTACTACCGCTTTACCGTTCAAAAATTCTAATAAAGTTGTGTTTTACGGCTATTAAACCATCTTGTACACTTCGCACTAAAAGAGACTGTTGCTAGTAAACATTTTTAAGTTTAAAGTATCACAACACTAATTATTTAAACCAAAAAGTCGTAATAGAAAACTAAAGAGTCAAAACGAATGACAATGTCAGGCAATAAATTAATAAATGTGGCAACAGGACATTTTTTACAACAGAGCTACCACCTGAATCCCCGGCGGGAAATTTAAATTCCAGTTAGTTAGTCCAGCGCCGAATATATCCATAGTTGGAAACAATAAATTTAAAAATCGCGCCCTCAATTAGGTAACTAAAAGTTTAATTGGTATTAAATATACATACAGGGTGTTTCAAAACAAATGCGAAAAACTTCAGGGGGTGATTCCTTGTTCAAAATAAAGGGTAGTTTGCTTCATAAACGTTGGGTCAAAAGTCAACCATTAGGGAGACATCGAGGTACAAAGATGGCGGAAAAATAATGTTCTTATTTTTTATCTTGAAAACGAAAAAAGATAGACTAATGAAATTTTATGGAAGCATTACTGTTATGAAAACACACTTTCTGGTAATTTTTTCACTTTTTTAAAACGAGTGGAAGGGGTTGAAATAAACTATCCCTATCATTCTTATTAACGAAATTTAAAGAAAAATCTTATCAAACACATGCAAAAAATTTAATTTGGATAGTTTAGTTTGTTTAGAAACTTTTTTATCTCTTGTATTTTTTTTATAAAACTCACCGATTTGAAATTAAAAAATAAAATGTAAAGCATTACATGTCAGGACTAAAAATATTTTTAGATTAATAATAGTGGGCAGCTGTAATTTTAGGAAAATCTAATGGCCGCTGTCACTTTTTTAGGATGTTTCTAATATTGTTTTATTTGACATTACCCTACTGCAATACGTTATCTACATTATTATTATTATCATTATTATCACTATATTATTAATCTAAAAATATTTTTAGTCCTGACATGTAATGCTTTTAGCATTTTATTTTTAATTTCAAATCGGTGAGTTTTATAAAAATACAAGAGATAAAAGTTTCTAAACAAACTAAACTATCCAAATATGGTATGTGTTTGATAAGATTTTTCTTTAAATTTCGTTAATAAGAATGATAGGGGTAGTTTATTTCAACCCCTTCCACTCATTTTAAAAAGGTGAAAAAATTACCAGAAAGTGTGTTTTCATAACAGTAATGCTTCCGTAAAATTTCATTAGTCTATCTCTTTTCGTTTTCAAGATAAAAAATAAAAACATTATTTTTCCGCCATCTTTGTACCGCGATATCTCCCTAATGGTTGATTTTTGACCCAACGTTTATAAAACAAACTACCCTTTATTTTGAACAAGGAATCACCCCCTGAAGTTTTTTGCATTTGTTTTGAAACACCCTGTATATGTATTATTTTGCCACCAGAACATTTTTTTAACTCAGAATTTACGCAAGATCTTTTCAAAACAACACATTTCTAATATGTCAAAATGAATGACTCATTATTCGTTACAATACCTCCTAATTACATCGGCATTTAACCAGTGTGAGTTATGCACCACACATACATACATACTTAAAGTTGTTTGCCAACTGAATAGAAAAAGGACTCTTAAAAATAACAATGGTTTTCGTCGAATTGGCGCCACAACTAATAGTAGTCGATTTCGTAACTGCCTACATACCCATTAATTTAAAATAAAACCAAGTGCATAACGCCGACCGCATGTGCTGCTCACTATGACATATTCTTGGCATGTCGTTCTGTACGAGGCGGTCTTGAAACAATACTAATAGAACGCCTATGCAAATTTATAATCATAGTTGGACGACGCGCGACATCGAGAATGTCACATTGACAATTGAATTGTTGCTACCCAAGCTACCTAAGTGACGTCGTTAATGTTGACAACATCGACAGCTAATAATTTCGTACAAAAATTATAACTATAGTTAAAGTAAAACGTTATATGATTTAAAATTTATAAAAAATTTAAAACCATAGAATTAAACACTTATTAAAAACACAGCAAACATTCTTAGCTAAGCATAAGATAAAATAAAATGATCTTTTACTTCGCTGAAGCAGAGTGCAAGTGGACGAGCAATTTTAAATGTTCAAATGACAGTCGAAGAATCGCTAAATCAAATAATGAAGGCTTGTATACCTCTTTTTTAAAAATTCTTGCAACTATGAAAAAATGTTAGTGCTTATTTTAACAAGAAGGAAAATGCAAAAGTAATATAAGGATCTACTGATATGCGACTCTGTAATATCTGAGCAAGCTCGAACCAAGCAGAGAAATCTACGTGTGGGATATATCGATTACTCCAAGGCATATGATTCGGTACCACATATACACACTGTATATACAGAATCCATCCAATTATACAAAACATCCTAAAACACTGTATGTCTAATTGGAAAGTAAACCTTATGTTAAAAACTGCCTTTTGCAGACCATCAAAATAACAATAATAAACAATTCCAGGGCGATTCGTTTGGTCCTACATGGTTCTGCTTGGCTCTAAACCCTCTTTCTACATTACTCGATAACACTCAAATGGGATACAGGTTAGATAAACGAAGTGGAGTTAGAATTAGTCACATGCTTTATATGGATGACATTAAATTATTTGCTGAATCAAGGAAACACCTTACATTATTACTTGATAGTACAAAATCATTCAGTGACAGTATTGGAATGGCATTCGGCTTGGATAAGTGTGCGGTTGTAAATGCCAACCCAGGTAAAATAGAGCGGGTGGGTAACCTAATCATCGATATCGACATACTGCCTCAAGGAGAAATATACAAAGATCTACGTATAGAGCAACATCTGAGTATAAATCATACAGATATGAAGCTTAAGTTTAGGCAACAATATATTAAAACAGTCACCAAACTGCAAAATTGAATGGCAAAAGACTAATAACAGCCATAAATTCTTGGGCAATCCCTGCACTTAATTACTCCTTTAGAATTATGGAGTCAAACGGACCTAGATGAATTGGATCGACGCACCCGCGTACTTGTAACTAAATTTATATATTTGCACCCAAATTCCGCCATTGAACACCTGTATTTACCACGAAATAAGAGAGGGAGAGGTTTACTATATATCAAAAGCCTGTGCAACACTGAAGTGGACAATTTCAGACGCTATTTTTACAGACAGCCTGGTCAACTTACGACAGACATCATTAGGAATGATACTAATGCCACGCCACTGAAGCTTCATACAGACATGGAACAAGACGTTGAGCCGGTAATACAGTTAAACGAACAGCGATGGAGATAAAAAGCTATACATGATCGATACGCCAATCAGATAGATAACGAAGCTATAGATAAAGACCTTCCACTATCTCTCTTCCGAAATGGCAACCTACATCCAGAAACAAAAGGCTTTATCCTCGCCAACCAGAATAAAGTCATAAGAACGAGAAACTATGAGAGGCATATACTTGAAATTAACAGCGTGGATAGATGTAAAATGTGCAATTCAGTGGGAGAATCAATAGAGCACATTACGGGCGCGTGTCCTAACTTAGCAAATGATGTCTACTTGGGTAGACACAACTGCATAGCAGTCATAATACATCAAACTGTTGCATCAGACTGTAAGCTTTTAGATAATAAAACAGCGATGTATAAATATGAACACAGATCAGTATTTGAGAACCACCAGTATACGCTTTATTGGGACAGGCTCATTATAACCGACAGGCACATACAGAATCACCGTCATGATATTGTTTTAATAGATAAGGGAAAAAAAGTCGGACTCGTCATAGACATACCCGTCCCACTAACCCTAAATACTATAAAAACGTAGAGAGAGAAGGTCAATAAATACCAGGATCTTGTGATAGAAATGAAAAGAATGGGGAAATTGTCTAAAATGGATATAATACCAATAGTGATGTCAGTTGAGGGAGTTGTATCAAACCGATTTAAGGAATTTTTGCATAAGGCCTCTCTACCCTCAGGCCTTTACGTACCAATGCAGAGAAGTGCAATTTTATACACATGCAGAATAGTACGTAAATTTCTGGCTATGGGATAAGGTGAATTCCTTCTACACAAGCCAGCCCAACCAGCAATTGCTGAGAAAAAAAATAAAATACCTACATAAAATAAGTATAGACCTAAAATCTATTGTAATCAATGTACTGCAATTAATTGAAGAAAGGGAAGCAATAACCACCGCCTGTGAAGTTTACAAGATAGCCTAAGTCAAGCTGAATAACCAAAAATATCTGAAGAAATGAGTAATTATTAATCAATCCAAGGGGGGAGGGGGGAGGGGAGATTAATCACTCCTTTTCCAATGACAAACCTAATCTAAAACCTGCGCTTTTGATATTCTCAATATTATCGACATTTACTTCACAGTCGACGTATTGTCGACATGTTGAGGTCGACAGTGAAAGTCGACGCGTCGGAGCCCAACTCTGTTTATAATTGAAGAGGACAGTCGATAAATAAAACACCAAAGTATTATGCAAAATAAATATTTTTCAAAAATAAACCTTCATTGTGTATCTATGCCTTTCGAAGTCATAAAAAATATACCTTTTTACAGTTCTGAGAATTATTATTGTATTATTTATTGTGTCTCCTTTTCTTCAGTTATAACTCATTATACAGTCATAACTCTTTCCACGGTCCTCCGTGCCCTTCACAGCTGAGGAGCTTGTCTCCGGCTGAGGTACCCGTGAGGTGGAGTCTTCATTTTTTACACCTCTTTAACTTGGTCTCTCCTTAGACCTGATACCGGTATTGTCCCAAAAGAGGATATATCCCTCTTGCCTCCTTGGATTTGAGGATTGATTCACAATTCCTATTGTGAAGACCTAACCTTGGTCCTCTTCCCTCGAGTTGATGACTCGCCAACTCGATGTCCTTTAATTGGAGTTCTGAGCCTGGATAAAGATTCAGCAGGTAGGTGCTGCCTTTCCCTTTGCTCCTAGGAGAAAGACCGTAATGGTCGCCTTTTTAGGGATGTTTTCTCCCTTCACTGCAACCACTCCCAGCCTCTGCCAATTCATATCATTGAGCTTAGGTGTCGTTTTCACCAACCAATCTGCCGATTCACAACCTATAATTTACCCCCCATAATATGTATAATAAAATATTCAGAAACCCGTGTCTCCAAGGATTGGTGTGTGAAAAATAAAATCTTATTAAAATGGTCCGATATTTGCTCCTCTATCAGTCTATGAGGAGCATGCCAACCCGAAAGTGTATCCACGCAAATTGCAGCTTATTATGGTCTTACCATCTCTAGATTAAATATCTCGCTCTATACCTTGGTAGCGGGTTATTCATTTCTTAAAAAAAATTGGTATCGCCACTGAAAGAGAAATTCTACCTTGTCAGGCGTTTTACTAGTAAACCAAATTTGCCTAACCAAACCAAACCGAGAAAAAATGCTTAAAATTTCAGGAGGTATTCACACACAATTTTTTTTGAACAAAAAACAAAAATTTCCTAAAAAATCTATCTGAGATTAATTTTTTTCAATAATTCTATAATTCGTATATTTGAAAGCTTTGAAAAGTGAAAAAATCAAAATATGCAGTTTTAGTGTATTGGTTAAAAATTTTCATATTTAGCAAAAAAAACTAGATTACTCTCAGATAGATTTTTTAGTAAATTTTATGCTCTACAAGAATCCGTGATATAAAAAAAATTATCGTAAACCGTTTCAAAGTTATGGTACTTTTAATGGAAAAAGATCTTTTTATGTGTTATTTAAAGGAAAATTTTGAATGTTCACCAACAACTTTTAAATTTGATCTAAAAATTCTGCCTTCAGGGGATATTTTTTTCTCGGTTATTAGGTTCATTTTAACCCATAAATTCCGTAGATTAGTTTTTTGGTCACCCTAATAATAGGTTTATGTATTTTTTAAAAGTAACGTGTAGTTTTCCGAACCCTGCTTTGCTTGAAACTTTTTATTAAGCAAATGAGGATTAGGTACAAAATCTTTAGAAAAAACAGTTAATCAAAATTTTTTAATTATTTAAAAGGATAATAGTTATGGTAACTAGTTGTAGGTTATATCTGTATTATTTTAATTAGGTATTATATTACGTAAAAAAATTATAAAAATCAATATCCGTTTGGAAATTAAAAATAATTTTTAAATATCAAACCTTATCTGCATAGTTTTTCCATTATTAACTGAGTCGTATCCTGAAGTGGCTTTGCAACTATGCCGCGCCGCGGTTGAAATATCATATCAATAAAATGCGAAAGAAATGTGACATATTTATCTATTTATAATTCGCTTTTCTCTTTTATGAATATTTACTATAAGACTATAAAAAATTATATTTATTGCACTATTAATTGTGCATATATTTCGCCTTGTATCAGTTACAGAAATACGCACACTTATTTTGCGGCTGGTATTTTATAGACAGTTATATTTTTTTTAAAACACTGTATATATAATAATAAAATAAGATTTTATGTTTTGTTGGTGTAAAGGAAGAATTAGTAATTCTTATGATCTTGATTTTGATGAGATAATTTTTGAATCCTATTCAGTCCATGGGATAGAAACATTCATTATCCTTAGCCTGGAAACGAGCTGACAAATGTCATAATTTTCCCCTTTGATATATCTTCTTTCTCTTAAACTGCAGAGGTGTAATAAGGTAAGCCCACATACCGCCGACCACTACGGTAAATATTCTAAAATGGCTAACAATGAACATATTCACACTACCAGTAACGTCGCCGTGGCGTCGTGCATGGCAATGTTCATCTTCCATTTACTTGATGGTTTATGTTCAAATGGCGCATGTAATTATTGGACTACTGCAGGAGGAACACTTCAAACTTCAAAGTTAATATGCCTAGCTTAGAGTAAGGTGGGGCAAAAGTCTGAGGTTAATTTTCGATAAGTGTAAACTTTTAAAGATATCAATTCAAATTTTTACAAATTTATATATGACTTTCTTAAACCTTCCTCTTTAAAAGTTTTACAAGAAAAACGGCAGAATAATTAATCACATTTATTTATTAAAAAAAAATAGTGTTGAAAAATGGGACTTTTACCCCATAAAAGGGGCAAGAATCCTAGAAAAGAGGGGTAAAAGTCCCCTTAAGAAAAAATATAATCATCTGTTGATAAGGTGTTTCCTTAGTAAAAAAACAAAATGTTTTATGCATGTGAAGTTTAATAAAATTTAGGAACAACTATTTTAAATATTTAGAGGCATAGGCACATCGATATTATTCTTGTTCATAAGATGTACATTTTTCATGCCACCATTGCATTGCTTACAAATCGAGCACTATATCCAGTCTTCTACTATGAGTACTATGGGTTCTTGAAATTTAGTGCCACACCCTGAGCAAAATGTGTCTGATTCGTTGTCACCGTGCTTCACTTCTCACGGATACTGGGCCCATAAAAGTTACAGTTTCGAAACATGTGTGTGCTGTTCCTTAAAGGTGACAAAATATTGCTCACTGGGAATGGACAATCTGTTTTCAACAAACATTTTTTGATACCTACTGTTATGTTTTTCGTCGGTTCCGTGTGGATAGAAAGTCTAATTTATTTAAACACAATTTATTTTACACTGAGTAACAAAACAATAACGATAAAACTACTTAAAGGTAAAGAACTATTTACAACTTATTTACTATTTATCTAAATGGAATTTATTTTGAATTGAGCGCGGCAATTGTACGCGTCGACCGATCTGTTTGTTTCTGTCCTCCTCAGGCCCCAGGTGTCGCGTCGGTTTATGTATGAGAGAAACAGACAGTCTAGATCTTACTCGAATTTTCTGTTTACGTCTATTTTTCTGTTACGTCTGTACTTTCTGTCGCTCCAGATTATTCCATTAGTTCTCGAATGGGGGCGGGGCATATAGTCTGGTTAGGCTGTAGGAGTCCACACGAGTCAGCAACAATACTACCAAATTGTTTTGTGTTGGTCCTTTTACTCACATCATCGTCCATTTAACGGCACAACTGGTTTGATGAGTATTTGATACCATTCACGTACAGACCCAGTTCTTATTATCAACTATTAAAGCATCAAAAGTATCTATTTGCTATCTTCTCTGACTACCGTGATAAGAGTACGTCAGTCAGTTCTACCTGTAGCTAGTAGGATACTGACGTCTATATCCTTGGCCCATTTAGAAATATAATTGATATTGAAATCTTTAGAGTGCATTTTGGTTTTAAACTAATTTACACTACACAAAACTTTAATTTTATATTCTGGATTCACGTTTTCCTAACTAGGTTTACATCATCAGCAGTTGGCAAAAACTGAAGTTTTATCCATGTGATCCGTTATGATGATGCTAACATTACTAGCAAAACGTGCGTCAAAAGTGTAATATCAAATGTTTTGATAAGTTACTGATATTTTGCTATGATTTTTTTTTTATCTTGAATACTACACACAACTAACAGAACTTATTGGAGCTGTTTAAATATATAATTTAAATATTCGACAGTCCGTTGTATCTTTCATTTTAGACCCATCTGTAAAAATATCGATTAAAGCTTCAGTTAGAGATTCATTTCTTCCACTTGCGTGAGGATCTCGTAAACTCGGCATCCTTAACAAGAGTAATAAGGAATTGATGCTCTAGCACACATATATCGTACCGCCTCTGCCCACTCAGAGCGTATGCATTGTGCATGTGTGCATGTATGTGTGTGACAACTCGTTGGCGATTTCTTGGAATCGCAGCAGGCCGCGACTGCCTCCATCTGCGAGCGCCGAGCGCCAGTCTGACGCCGATGCGGACGCCACCGTCACCGCCGCCTCGCAGCCTTGCCAAATCGCGAGTGGGCCTCGCTTTCTGCATTCGGACAATCGCTCTATTGTTGGACCTCTACGAATAACTCGTAGGCATTGCAACAAAAAATGCAATGCAAAAAAGATGCATATGAAAATATGAATGTAATATGATTAGTACAGTCAATCTGGCACCTTTAACTCCCATCAAATTACCCCCGCTCTCATACTTTGCCAGTTGTAAGTGGTCCACTGGAAAAGCTTGAATTAGAAAATTCGTATCTCCCACCCCACCATTTTTGAGAAACTAAAAAAAAATTGATTCGATGTTATGGCTGAACCGTAGACCCCACAGAGAATTTTATGGAACAAAAAATGTAGTTTAGATGCTGTGTAAATCGGTTTTTCCTTATTGGGCAGTATTTACACCGTACGTTTTGTGGAATCTGCTGTTTTACTTGAGATGTGGGTGACTGATATTTTTTTGGCAACCACAATTATTGTGATTTTTTGGCTCAGTGGGATAGACACGTTTGGAATGGAAGAACGATTTTGTAAATGCGGTATATAATGAAGTTGAAAGATCTGCAATAAATGTCTGAGCGGTATTACATGTTTGAATTATGTGGACATTTATAACTTACCAAAAACTTTAATAAACTACAAATTATAAGAGTTTAATATATCTAAAATGTTTGGTTTTTGAGATATTTGAAGATAATTTAAATATGCATGCTATAATAAAAAACTTTGTTAACACCCTGTACATTACTTTTCAAAATTAATACTTGTGCTGACTTTTAAGACAGAGAAATAAACTTTACTACAAAATTTGATTGTTTCCCTAAATGTATACAGGGGTATCAAAAACTGCTGGTCTATTTTAAATATTTATTTTACATAAAATCTTCGTTATTTCAAATGTAACACTCTGTATTTTTTTAAATAAGTTGAAGCAGATTTAAATGCTCTTTGAAACTATATTAAGGTTTCCTATACCTATCTGGTTCATATTTTGAATAAAAAGCGATTTTTCTATAAAATGGCAATCAAGATGGCTGGTGTCGCCATAGCAATTTTCTAGTGACAGTTAATAGCTTTTTAAACATCGATATTGATTTATGGAGTTTATTTAAAATTATAACAGTTTCTTCTTCTTATCACGCCCTCTCCTGCCGAAGGTTGGCGATCCAAATGGCAATTGTGGCTCTGGAAACTGCAGCCTGGAAGATTTCCGCAGACGGGCGTTCAAACCATCTCCTCAAATCTTTTAGCTATGAGTTCTGGCGTCTTCCTACTGATCTTTTCCCGTGCACTTTGCCCTCTATTATGAGGCGCAGTATTTCATATCTACCACCTCTCATCACATGACCCAGGTATTGCGTTTTTCTTTCCTTGATGGTGTTCAGTATCTCTTTTTGTTTCTGCATGCGCTGGAGTACTTCATCGTTGGTGATTCTTTGTACCCATGAGATTTGTAGCATCCGTCTCTATACATACATTTCAAAGGCTTCTATTCTCTTTTCGGTCTGTGAATCCAGTGTCCAGCTCTCTCTCCATAGAGTAACACAGAGAAGACGTAGCACCTGGCCATTCGTGTTCTGAGTTCCGCACTGAGATCTCGTCTTGTAAAAAATGATTTCATTCTCACGAAAATTTTTCTCGCTTGCTCAATTCTTGAAAATATTTCTCTTTTCGCGTCGCACTGACTATTGATGTTAGCTCCTAAATACTTTATTGAGGTCACTTGTTCGATTGTTTGTTCCTTGACACGCAGGTGTGCATTTATTGGAGTCTTAGAAAAGACCAATAGTTTGGTCTGGGAGACATTGAGATGCAGTCCAAACATCTCACTATAGTGGACTACGGAATCTATAATGCTTTGCAGTTCTTGTATATCGTTGGCTATTATAACCGTATCATCGGCATATCTGATATTGTTTATTGGGATTCCATTGAACTTGATTCCGCCCTGGATTCGATCCAGTGCTTCTCTAAATATAGTCTCCGAGTACAGATACATACAACAGGAGCGGAGACAAGATGCAACCTGCCGAACACCCCGTCTGATTTGTATATCTTCCGATGTTGACTGCTTCATCTCAACTACTGCCGTTTGATGCCATTAAAGTTCTGATATGAAACGTAAGTCTTGTTCCTCAACTCCGGTTGTTCTTAGAATTTTGATCATCTTCTGATGATTAACACAGTCGAACGCCTTACGATAGTCTATGAAGCATGCAAATACATTCACATTCATGTCTCTACACCTCTGTGTCATTACATTTAGGGAGAAGAGTGCTTCAGGCGTTCCGAGTCAGTTTCTGAAGCTAAACTGGGTGTTGTCCATCTGATTTTCGCACTTCTTGTAGATTCGCGTGTGGATGATTCTAAGAAATGTTTTGAGGACATGGGACATAAGGCTTATCATCCGATAGTCATCACAGTGTGAGGCGTTGGGTTTCTTTGACAGGGTTACGAATGTTGATTTAAGCCAAACTGACGGTATTTTGCTTGAGCTATATAATTTGTTAAATAATGCTGTTACCAAATCTAGACTTCTGCTTTCGTTAACTGCAATGAGTTTAAGTATTTCAACGTTTATTTTATCGGGGCCGGTAGCTTTTCCGCTTTTCTGCGCTTTTATTGCATGAACAACTTCGTCTTTGGTTATTGCTGGAGCCTTTTCATTCAGTATGTGATCTATCGGTGGTGGGAAACAAGGTCTCTCATCATTAAAAAGTGTTTCGATATATTCTTTCCATCTCGCAAGCTTAGCCTTTACTCCTAGAATTATCTCGTTGTTATCGTCCCTTAGGATTGTTTCTTGGTGTTTTCTGTGTCTGTTTGTAAATTCTTTCACTTTTTTATGAACATTGAAGGTGTCATACTTTGCTTGTAATTTTTTTGGAAAATGATTTACAGTAAGGTTTCCGTTCCTTTTCTGTACCGCAGTGGGAAGACCGTTTTTTGCTGATTCAGCAGCGCTCTTCCGTGTTCGGTACTGTACCGCTTCAAAGTCATTCTTCTCGCGCTATAGCCCAATTTTGGTGAAACTGTTGCCTTTCAGCAGTGCAGCCGCCCATTCTGGGACAGACGCTGCGTGGGAATCTTCTTAGCTTCACCTTAAGTGACATTTAGGGAAGCAATCAAATTTTTTAGTTTAAACAACAAATCAAGTATATTTCTCTGTCTTAAAATTCAGCACAATAATTAATTCTGAAAAGTAATGTACAGAGTGTTAGCAACCTTTTTTATTATAGCATACATAACTAAATATCTTTAAATATCTCAAAAACCAAACCTTTTAGATATATTAAACCCTTATAATAAATGCCTTAATAATTATGCACATTGCCTTCCCACATATACCCATAAAATATTTTGTTTCTACATCTTTCTGATTTTCTATAATTAACCGAGGCGAATGAGATGCGCCACCCTGTATAAAATGTCAACGATGTTATTTCTAAAGCTAATCGATGCCGTTTTTTAGATTTTAGACTATGAAAAAAGACTTTAGAGAAAATTATGCATTAATAAAATCTAATGGTAATTATGTTTGTTCCTGAATAAACTTCTATTTCTTTCTTAATATTGAGCTCCACAAAATTTGACTTTTAATGTCATTTAATTCAATAATTAAATAACTATGTAATGATCAACATTTTCATCTAACTTTAAATGTAAGTGTAAAACCGCTTTATCAATATAATTTTCTTTGAAAGTTTGCAATCTATAAACTTCTAACATCTATTAATGTTTTATTTTATTTCTAAATAAAATTGTTTTTTGATTTTTTTGTCGGATGAGTTGGCGTGCGTACGTACACTCTCATCACAATCCGAAGTTGTCAGTCAAGCAATAATTTTATTTGTGAGATATCATTAATTGTTTAATTGTTAACAAAAGAAGCTTTTACCCAAAATGAATTACAAAGGGTATATTTGTGACAATAAAAAAGTTATAAATAAAACAAAGTCGACAAATCCGCTAGCTAAGCTATCCTATAGGAGACTGCAAAAGGTCGCAAAAAAGTTAGAACTACCGGCAAAATTTAAGGTAAATTTGATTTCCAAGTGAAATTTTATTAGATTAGATAGTGAAATATAAGATCAGAAAATAGTCTTGTGGTTATTTGGAGCCTTTTATTCTGGATATTAGTCTAGTTTGGCGTAAAATCTCAAGTTTAGTCAGTCAATTTTGTTTTTTACTAGCTTTTTAGTAATTTGTCATAACATTAAATTGCAAAATTTAAATTTTGTGTATTATTTAACATTTTGAAGGCCCTAATAGGCTTCATAATGCCTAAACAAAGATTTGATAATTATTTAGATTAGAACTAGAACTAGACCTTGTTCCAAAATACTTATAGAATATTAGTATAGTTATAAATATATTTAACCACTTATAAGAAGTGATCTATATAATAATCTCTCTCTAATACACTTCTCATATACAGAATGTCCAATGTAAAAAAAGATTGTTTATGCTATCTAATATTGTTTATTCTATTGGACTATTGGGCAATATCAAAGAATGTCTCTGTCTATGGGGCAACCCTATAGATAGACGCGATTTTGATGCGACACGAGATTTCTCGAGCGTATAATATTTTTTCGTAATACCCAAAGTAAATTCACTTTGGCAATACCTATTGACACATGATTCAGAACCCAGTCATTAATTTTTTAATAAATATTTTATCTGCAGAAAAAAAAGTTAATGATTGCTAATTTGCTAATCATAAGAAAAAAAATAATTGCTAACACTGTATACAGGGTGGCGCACCTCATTCGCTTCGTTTGATTATACGAAAACGGAATGATTATACGAAAACGGAAAGATGTAGAAACAAAATATTTTATGGATATACATGTGGGAAGGCAATATGCATATTTTAAAATTATTTTCAAATGTACAACTAATGTCGATTTTGAAAATATTAGCTACTAACTAATTAACTGTCACGAGCAAATTGCCATGGCGACACCAGTCATCTTAATTGCCATTTTATTGAAAAATCGCTTTTTATTTAAAATCTGAGCCAGATAGGTATAGGAAACCATAGTATAGTTTGGAAGAGTATTTAAATCTGCTTCGAATTATTTTAAAAAATACATAGTGATGTATTTGAAATAACAAAGTTTTTATGTAAAATAAATATTTAAAATACACCAGCAATTTTTGATACCTCTGTATCTTTATTTCTCTGGCTTCAAAGTCAGCACAAAAATTAACTCTGAAAAGTAATGTACAGGGTGTTGACAAACTTTTTTTTATTATAGCATGCATATATAAGTATCTTTAAATATCTCAAAAACCAAAGCATTTAAACATATTAAACCCTTATAACAAATGGCCTATTTTTAGTACATTTGAAAATAATTATAAATTATGCACATTGATTTTCTACATATACCCGTAAAAAAACTTGTTTCTACATCTTTCCGTTTTCGTATAATCAACCGAGGCGAATGAGGTGCGCCACCCTGTATACTATAACGAAGTCTTCATTATTATTATTTGTCATTGCTAATAATTCGATCTTAACTATTTTTTCAATTAATTATTAGCTTTTTTGAAAGCTTTCTAACTAATATATTTTTTTTGGTATAAACTTCTAAATTTTTTGTGAACTTTTCAAAACAATCAAAAATATTTATCTTAGTTAATAATATGTATATTCGAAGATTTAAAAAGTATTTTGAAGAATTATTTATAATTTTAGCACAAGGTGTTATTGGCTTTGGTAATTGCTAAGAAACAATCAAGGGATGATATTGTTCAAGCTATATTTAAAACTGGAAATCGTATGCGTAATGGGCAGTCGGCTTTAGAGCCTGGTGAGTACCAATGATTTAAATTTATTACTATTATTGTTGTGCAAAATAATTTTAAGATTCAAATATACCGGATTGTTTTTACAAGAGTTACAAAATTTTTTTATTATTGAAATTTTGAGAAAAATGCATTCTTATAAAAATTTTTGTTTGAAAAAAAAAAACCTAAAAATGTTAATCCCGTTTTTTTAAGGTTGATTCTCACTATACCTTCCATATCAGCTCCCTTCCGTTTCCCTTCCGTTTACATAAAGAATTATATCATGTAAATGAATGGGACAATGCACACTATCCGTTCCGCTTCCCTTCCGTTCCATATCCTTTCCTTCCATACATTTTTTTGACGGACGGACTGAAGCGTACCGGAAACAGCGTTGTCAAGTTCTTACATTTGTACCAGCTCTGATAACATTTTGCTGATATTTATTTATTCTTTCACCTCTTAATTAAGTCTATTACCTTTTTCAAAAGATACAATTTTTTAAAATAAAACTTTCGTAATGATATAAATTGTACAATAAAAAATATGGAACTGATATGGAACGGAAGCTTACGTATAGCTTCAATACAGTAAAAAATACGGAACGGATATGGAATGGATATGGAATGGAAACGGAAGGTATAGTGAGAATCAACTTTTATACTTCCGAATTTCCATACCGTTTAAGGGAAAATAAAAAAAAACATAAAAATATATTTGATTTTTTTGCCCAAAGTGAAGTGTTGAAGTCCTAAAAATCAAAACGCGTTTCTGTGGTAGTACCGTATGATCGAAAAAAAAAACGGCGTCAGCGATGGCTATGAACAGATGATCACTGTCATTTTATATGTAAAATTCTATGGGGAACGTCATTGATGTTTATTTCCAAGCCCTCTGGACGCCGTTTTTTTTATCACATGATATAATTTTTCATTCTTTGGGAAATTTTTACTGATTTAATTTTAATTAACATCATATTTTTTTGCTGTTTTAAAATGCTCAAGAAGCACAAAATCTATTTAGTTCAATGTTACGGAAAGAGTAATAATAGATGGAAAATTTGATACTCTAAGAACAGCAAAAAAATATGACGTTAATCGAAATCAATAATATATAGCCATCTCTGTATCTATCTATATTATCTACTCTTTGAAAAATTCAACAATAATTTCATGTTTTTTTTTTAATTTTCGCTAAAACTGCATGGAAATTTGGAAAAGCAAAAACGGTATTAACTACTTTAGAACAAGGAAACATTTTTATGAAGAATGTATTTTTTCTGAAAATGTCAATAATAAAAAAGTTTTTTCTCTTGTACAGAGAATCCGGGGACATACTGTATGTGTTATGTATAAAAAATATTATTAATTAAAAAAAAAATACATCAGAGACTTCATTTGGTTTGCAATTAGATTTAATATTGACTTTTAAAAAATATAGAACATCGCTGTTTACACAAATATGAACCACTTTTTTATGAACCCCAAAATGCCGAAAACAAAATTGTTATACAGGTTGTTAACTCGACAGTTACTTATAGGGGAACAGAATGGCAACACTGCCTATTGAGAACGCATGCATTATTGATTTTTCTGCCGACTCATCCCGTTGCGTCGTCTATCGACAAGCGGGCCGAGGTTGCCATATTTCAACCATAAAGCTCTTGCCGCGAGTAATGAACAAATTAACAACCTGTATACACCCCCTTTCGTTTCTATGCTACAAGGCGACATTGAAAAATTTGTAATTTCAGGAACGCCTCCTATGACAGTTCTTCCGCATGTCAGCAAAGAATTTTTTTTTTTATTATAAAAGACACTTATTAATCTTTTGACATACTAATACTTCTTAATAAAATCAATGTTTATTTTCACTTAACGATAACTACTCCTCGCGGACTCAACCTCTAGATGCACTACTGGCTCTAACACAATATCCTTCTATATTTATTACCTCTTAACAAAACCAATTATAGAATAAATAATAAGAATAGCCCAACAAATCCACAAAATTTCAAATCAATTTCAACTGTGTCAATTGAATCTCCAAACAAATCTGTCAAAAATGGGGGGCATGATGCCACGATTCTGCTTCTGTAAGTTAATGTAAATATAAATCCCATCAAAAACATAGAATGTAAAAAAATGTCTCAACACAATTCTTTCACTATAAAAATTGTAAGATCTCATTTAAAACCAAGTCAGTTTATTTCATTTAATCTCTCATTAAGCACCTATTCAACAATTTTGTTAAAAATTGTTAGTATCAATATTAGTCATCTTTATTTCTGTAATAATTATAATGATTAGGCAATTGCACAGCACCATAAGTATAACAGAATAATCTACCATCTCGATTACTAAGTAAATCTAAGAGTGCCCTTAAAAATAATGTTTTTTTAATTAGAATAGAATAGAAGAAGAGTATATAATAGTAATAATATCATATCGTGCTATTTCCAAGTCATTATAATTATTATAGAAATAAATATGACTAATACTGATAATAACAATTTATAACAAAATTGTTAAATAGGTGCTTAAAGAGAGACTAAATAAAATAAACTGAATTGGTTTTACATGAGATCTCTCAACTTTTTAAAGTGAAAGAATTGTGTTGTGAGACTTGGCATTTTTTACATTCTATGTTTTTGATGGGATCTCATTTCTTTTTCTAGAATATCCTCCTATTTTTTTCTCTGGTAATGTATCATTCAAAATAATATTAAAGAAGTTTGACTAGCATAAAAACTAACGACTTGTGTTTCCGACTTTCGCTATAACCTAAATATCAACTTTAAAAATGTTCAATTTGTGATTTTACTATTCAAAATTATTCAAAAGATTATTCAAAATCATGTTTTTATCAATTTTACACATATTTTATTTTTAATCTCGCAAACTATCAGAGATAGGTACAGGTTAGTAAAATAAAAAAAATTATGAGATGTGAGAGTAGTTTTCAAAAATATAATAATATACTGGGTGTTCAGTTTAAAATAACAAAGATTCTACCACTTTCAAATGTTCCTGCAACACTGTAACGCTGATAATATTTTAGATAGATCGCCTTTATATAAAAATTTTGCCTTTATATAAAAATTCAAATTTTCAAAACAATCCTGTCACCGGTCCTCCTATTACCATCGCCAGAAAGTCGGTTACCGGTAGCGGCTAGACAGCCAAAATTTAATCCGTAAGGATATTTTAAGATTTTTCATTTTTCCTTTCCATTCATAAAAATCTTAAAGTTACCTAAAATTCGAAATTTTAGGTTTGTGACACATCTAGAAATACCTTAGAATTTTGATGATCTGTCAGTGAGTCAAATCCGAAATTAAAGAAATCATAATATATATATATAATACATACTAAAAAAAATCATAATCCTTGAATTATTGTTGATACATTAATATATAAATAAAATCTGAAGATACCGCTTCGATTAATTCTAGTTTTCCACCTTTTTCCTGACTGGAAAGTTAGTTACTGGTAGCGGCTAGACAGCTAACTTTTAATCCTTAAGGATATTTCGAGATTTTTCATTTTTTCCTTCCATTATAAGCTTAAAGCTACCTAAAATTATAAATTTGAAGTTTGTGACACATCTAGAAGTATCTTAGAATTTTGATGATTTATCAGTGGGTCAATGTCGAAATTAAAAAAAATTGACAAGAGATTCATAAAATATGAGGTATAATTACTAGATATTTTGGTAACCTGGCCTATAGTATGTCTTCATGCGTAGTGACAGTCAATATTCTTGCTTTATCCACAACGAAAAAACAGGCTGGTCAAAAGTGCTGCTAATACCTTTGAGAAAAGGATGGTACGGCTGTGCTCGACTTGGCGATAATATTAGCTTCCTTTCTTATTATTTTTAGGGTGGCTACAACGATGTCCCGTAATCCTCCTGTTAAAACATAATAGCTGGTTTTTATATATAAAAACTAGTTGTTATGTTTTAACAGCAGGATTACGGGACGTTGTTGTAGCCACCCTTATTCAAAGGCGTGGAAAGAAGAATGGTCATGAAAAAGTAATGGCATATTTGATTTCATAAAAAGTGATTAAGGTTCCTAAAACCATAAGGTGCTTTCCTTATTTATAAATGAAGAAAAAAATCAATTGCATCCTAAATGGAGCACTCACTACATAAATTAACAAACAAATTATTTTCGTACTCTTCATCAATTTAGATTCTGAACCATTACAACAACCGACATCCAATTCTAACATTTTCAATGCTGAAAATATTAGTCAAGAGACAGCAACAATGCATTCAGAATATAACTTTCAAAATGAATTGGCTCAAAGTACAACAAATTCTAATATCGATATGGATTCTCATGCGTCTCAAGAATCCATTCTGAACTTATATCATATAACCAACCCTGAGGGTATTAGTTACCAGATACCAACGACCTGTGGAGAAGAGGTGTCCAATCAAGGAACGACACTGACATTCTTTGATGGTAATTTAGATTCAGAACGGTTACAACAATCTATACCAGACGTAGGTGATATTCATAAGCCGGAAACTATTATTCATCAAATACCAACAAACTGGTCACAAAATAATTCTACAGATATTCTTACTGAATGTACTTCATTGCAACAAAGGATACCCAGCTTTGACAGTATTAGATATCATAAGCCACATCCAAAATTTAATTTTAAAAGTACTGAAAATACTATACTGGCTACTCCAATAGAATATGATCTTCAGAATACCGAAACCGATAGTGCTTATGGTTCTTTTTCTAGCAGTGTTAACTGTATTGAACCAGAAAAAGTTGATAGTGAAAACAACCTTGCAACACTTCATGGTGAAAATAACAATATTGCAGTACTGAAAAATATCGATTTTGAGATCGTACAGCCTAGTTCTAGTGCAAATCAAACTACCGACGAAGGGATTTTAATTTGGGGGAAGGATAATGAGGCTTCGTTTGCTATGGATCAAGTAGAAAACACAAATAGTGTTCCAGAAGCAGGCACATCCACAACTTTAAATTTTGATATATTTACAAATAAATCTGAAGGAGTTTTTCAGTATTTATACGATTAAATAAATTTGTTATATCCGTTAGATTTTTTTTTGCTATTTATAGTCTGTAAATATATACCATATGATTGATAAAAAACGGCGTCAGAGATGCCTTGGCAATGAAAATCGCTGTCAGTTTATATGTAAATTTATATAGGAAATCGTCATTTCCAAGCCAACTGGACACCGTTTTTTCTTCATATATTATTATATTGTATGTTAGTATTTAATTATTAAGCACCTTATTATAATTTGTCAATTTACATTTTTTAATTATATTCATGTTTTTGTCTATTAACAGCATATCTGTGATAGATATGAAACTAATCAGAATCTATAATGCAAATAAAAAGTAGATGGGCGTATCTTGTGCCTATAATTATTCATACATTATTTTGAACATTTTTGTATTAAGATATTTTTATACGTAAAAGTGATTTTTGTGTTTATTTATATAGTCGTAGGTACCATTTTCTACAATTATTATTGTCTTTCTAATAACGTAATAATAGTAATTTACATACATTTTTGTAAAAATTATTCCTTATAAATAAAATTCTATTTTGTAGTTAATTTTATTTTGGAATTGTTTTGGTTGTCTAAGATTTGTTTTTGTTTATAAAAATATAAAATGAAAATAAGATTTATGAAGGGCAACGGCCCAGCTACGTCGAAACACTTGTTCCCATTAGAACACCGAAGTTAAGCGACGCAAGGCGATACTAGTGGATGGACGGGTGACTGGTGCGAAACTCTGTATCGTGCTGTTGTCCAAAAAAAGGCAAAAGTGTAAAATCTATTGACACACACTGCTCATTCACGCCGCGACCGGTTCGAGGCCGGATGAGATCGGATATCTCGTGAGTAAGAGTCGATTTTACTTTTTTATTTTTACTTTTTATTATTTTAGTCACTTACCAAGTCGGCCATTGACCATGATATGGTCGAGGACCTCGATTCGGATTCCGCTTAAATAAAGTAGGCCCCGTTCAGATTAGCCCTGGCAGCAAAAATGAGACGTTAACTGAAATCTTTAGTTTACTTTAAGATTTATGATATACTAAATAATGTATGTAGTTATATTGATTCTTGTTCCTATAACAATAATTGAAGTATACAGGGTGCCAACGAAAGGTGATTATATTAGAGAAATAATGTGCACTCTTCAGCTTTATCCAGAACCTCAAATTTCGTGGAATAAATTAGTAGTTTCAATTAGAGCAGGTGTTTAGCTTTATTTAGAACCTCGCAATTAGTGGAATAAATTAGTGGTTTGAATTATTAAGCTTCATTCAGAACCTCGCAATAAGGAAGATGCATATATTTTATTTTTCGCCAGAAGCTGTTCAATTTAATTGGTCTGACGTCACCCGCCGTTCTCATCGACGCGCGATGGCCAGCATCAGCCAGACATGTTCCGTTTATGTACGTATTTAGGTGGCGTACTAAGACATTTTTGTTGCTTTTAGCTTTGATTGAAGGAACTTTTTATGCTTTTGTGCAATTATTATTTTTGTGTGTTGTATGTTCTGAGCATTTTTAAAGTAATGGCAGATTCCGGTTTTGTAAAAGCCCAATCAGATAACTTGCCAATAAAAGTCGATGCTTTTATGTTGGCTGATTTTATAAATACAAATTCCCAATTTATTGGTTCTGAATTACGAGGAAAAAAAAACAAAGAGGTATGTAACATTATTTATTTTTTGTAGTACTGAGGCATATTTAAAGTATAGGTAGGTACCTATTGTTACGAACTTTTATATAGTTATAAATTAATGTTATAAACTTATTTTTCAGATCAGGTAGGGAGACGTATGGAGATAATGCTGTAGGTTATGTAGAAGGTGAAAAGAGAGAAAAATATTTATGTACGTGGAAAAATAACCATAAAAAAATACCATGCAACTTTTGTATTTAATGTTTTCTTCTAAAACTTGCAGTTAAGGCTGTAGGTGTCAAAATATAATGAATAACCCTGTACATTCAAATTTCATATAATATGTAAGACAATATACATAAATATATGAACTTACATCAAAATGATCGTCACAACAATAAATTTCACGTTTTTCTTTTCATCTTTTCTCATGGCTTTGCACTATTTTTTTCTTATAGCATCATTCTTTGGTACACTAAAGAATATCTTGTCTGGCGTAGTATTAGTATTTTTACAAAGTATAGTAAGTAGTATTTTTACAAAGCGGAACCATGCAGTAATTTTAGAACTTCCCGACTGTTTTCGCTCATTCATTACTATTTATAAATATCACTAATTACTAATTATGAATTAATTAACACAAATAACTAAAATTTTGATTCGGATTCAACAGCGTTTAAAAGCAAACTGTGTAAAATACACACGCGTCTGGCTCCACTCAATCAGAAGAACGGCTGGTGACGTCACAGCGGCAGGGCCCGCTAAAGAGCGTTTGCCCGGCCATTTAAATAAACAATATTTAATTATTTTATATAAGAGGCATTTCTTAACCGATATCAAAGATTTTTTTTGTTCAATTTGTAATTATATAAACTATTTTTTAAAACCATTATTTAAAAACATACATTTTCCTCATTAGAGGAGTAAATTAGTGGTTTCAATTACACTTTACACTTATTAGTTTAAGATCATTCACAATGTTTAAAAACCACACTTAAAATTAATAGAATATCCTAGCAACAGCTTGCGTTAAGCTTGATTTTCATGCATCCGTTGTCCGATGATACGATGATACGATATTACTTTTATTGGTTGAATTTAAAGACTTCGATTGATTAGAAACGGTTAACCAGTTGAAGCCTTTAAATACAACCAATTAATATCGTATCAACGTATCGTCGGACAACGGATACATGAAAATCAAGCTTTAGTCAGTTGTATCCGTAGAGAACGCCTAATATTTAGATTATAAAACAATCAACTTTTGATTTTTAACTACAATTTCTCTTGACGGAATATAATCAAAAATGATATTTGTCGCAAATTTTGGAGTATAATTAGTAAAAAAGTCAAAACTTTGATAACTTTTTCTACTAATTGAAAATGTGTACCACTAATTTTGACCTTCTGAATGCTTATATTGAAATTAAAGGAAAAAACTTCCACGCTAATTAAAACCACTAAGTTATACATTAATTGCGAGGTTCTGAATAAAACTTTACACTTTATACTTTTAGTTTACGATCATTCACAATGTCTAAAAAACAATTAAAATTAATAGAATATCCTAGCAACCTAGGGAATATGGGAAATAGGAAAGCTTAATATTTAGCTTATAAAACAATAAACATTTGATGTCTAATCAAATGTTGTCTTGACGGATGATAATTAAAGGCCAAAATGACATTAATTTATTCCACTATTTGGGAATTGTGAATGAAGCTTTTGTTCCTCTAATTTCAATGTAACGGTTTAGCGCGTCAAAATTAGTGTCAAAATCTGTCAAGAGAACGTTAATATACACTTAAATATAATTGAATTCGCTAATTTATTCAACTAATTTCGATGTTTTAAATGAAGCGTTACACCGTGTATATGTATATACAAGGTAAGTATGTAAGTCAAGCTAAAGTTGTAGATTTTTTCAACAGATTAGTCTATATTTTTTATGGTATGATTTAAAACACTATAAAACACTGTATGGTTTCTGAAATATGGCCCCTTAAAACTCCAAAAGGAAATATAAACTAGCAAAAAAAAGAATAAACTATTAAATTGATTATATTTCTTTAAAAGGATTTTTTTATAAATTTAAAACTATAAGTATAGTTTTGAATTATTATTTTTTTCATATTTTTTGTATGTAGTGTTTTCAGTGTAACTATTTTCTTAAAATAAAATGATTAGATTTTTTTGAGTTTTATACATTTTTTGCATAATATTTTAAAGCAATCATTTGATATACGTCATTAAAATTTAAAAAGATTGTTTTTACAAAAGGAAAAACTTTTTTATTACTGATATTTTGAGAAAAATGAATTCTTCATTTTGCTTGTTCTAAAATGGTTAATCCGTAAGTCCTAAAAATCAGGCCTCACAGGTCGCAATGTTTTCGGCAGAGGACAGCCCCTTGTCACAAATTACCTACAACAGATGCGAAAGAACACCGAATTACGCGTTCAGGTTTCTGTGACCTTCAGAAAGAGTTCATAGACCAAACCAATATGTTATCGAGGCATACAAAAAGGTCCACAGACTTCGAGACATACGAAAAATCAAGTCCATTTAGCGTGTGTCGCAATTTTCACACCTTAAAAAATTAGTTTTTTATAGCTATAGCAACTGCAGCGACTATGAAAAAAGCTGTGTGATATTCATAGAAAATAAGGGCACCTGTAATTCATTTGACAATGTTATAAATCGCTAAAAGAGGTTTCAAATCTCTTGGATTTCTATTAATATTAAATAAATTTTATTAAAAATTGAACTAAAATTGTTAGTATCATTAAAAACAATTCAAATTCAAAAATTGTATCAGTCAAATTCCCTCATTTAAGGTGAATATTAAAGTAAATATAAATACAGCTCATTCTAAGCTCTACTTATCTTTAAGAAAAATTTAAATCATTGTTGCAATTGGGCCTTAGTGCCATTTCCTGAATGAACAATAGTATAATAATGTACATTATAATAATAATAAATTTTATATCATAGTGTGTATTAAAACTACTAAAACCCTTTTAAATTGATATTATATTAACAACTTTTGTTTTTTAATCCAAAAAAAAGTTACCAATTTTCTCAATCAGAATATTTGCGGTCCTGAAAAGGACCTCCGTTTTCCCATGTCCGTCAAGGTAGGTAATGGGTAAACGGTAAAAAAACAGGATAATGAAATTTAAAAAATTACAAAAATTGTTCAAAAGTGCCTCCCTCTTGCATTAAACAATAACCCAAATGATCATAAAATCCCCTCCACACATTGGATAACATATCAGGGGTGACAGTGTCAAAGGCATTAAATATTTTCTGTCTTAACTGCTCCAAGTTTTTAATTTCTTCATGGCCGTAAATTTTAGATTGTATGTACTCCCATAAAATCATTCACCGAGAAGTCAGGCGAAATTAAATGTCAGTCTAAACAAAACTGTAATTTTTGAAAACTTGTCAAAATTTGGACACACGCTAACTGGACTTGATTTTCCTATGTCTCGAAGTCTGTGGACTTTTCTGTATAATCTCACAGTAATTTAATAGATTGCTCGTCATATTATATCAGCTCGTAGGAGATTAGGAAAAAAAAAGATATTTATAGTTTAAAAAATAATTTATTTAACAAAATTTAATTAAAGACGTGACAAAATAGTTACATTTCTATTGGTTCTATCGGACTTTTTTCGACTGTATAAATCTTTATTTTTTGTACTAACTTTAATGCATAAAATATTTTCAATCTAATAAATAATTTAATGATGTAAATAAGAGGAAATTTCTCACATGGGTGGTCAAATTCTATAGTTTTCATTATATCAAACAGCCTCTAATGTTTTCTTCAGTGCAAAACTCATCAAAATTTAATATAAATAATTTTCCAGCCTGTAAATAAAATGAACAAATTTTTCCACTTTCATGATCAAAGGCTTTTAAATGGGTAAATAATTTCGAGTTATCCAGAGATTCGGATTCTTTTGCAAATTTTAGACAAATATCACATTGATGTATTTGAAGACTCTTTTTAATGATGTAGTCAAACATAATTAAAGGCATTTTGAGTTGAAAACATTTCTCAGAGGCTGTTTGATATAATGAAAACTATAAAATTTGACCACCCATGTGAGAAATTTCCTCTTATTTACATCATTTAATGATTTATTAGATTGAAATATTTGATGTATTAAAGTTTACAAATAAAGATTTATATAGTCGAAAAAAGTCCGATAGAACCAATAGAAAGGTAACTATTTTGTCACATTTTTAATTAAATTTTGTTAAATAAATTAATTTTTTATACTATAAATATCTTTTTCTTCCTTATAAATAAACACATTTGCATCCCATTTTAAATAAGATATACAAATTACCAAAACTTAGAAATAACAGTTCAAAAGTTCAACAAAAATCCTACACGCGTTTTTAAAAAGAAACATATAACCACGCACTATGTCATTCCAGCAAGCAAATACGACACAGCATAGGTTTCCGGACTAAACGACTGGTGTATTTACACCACTCAATAGGCGTGTCGGGTTTGCCGAGCGGTTTCCGATGCAGTCGCTTTCTTTCGCATCTGTTATAGGTAATTTGTGCCCTTGTTATGAAAAAAAGTTCTAAATATCAAAACGCGTTTCTCTGGTAATATAAATTCGATTTCATTCTTTGATAGATTTTTATTATTATTTTAAATTAATTTAAAACAGCAAAAAGTGTGACTTTAAATTAAAATTCTATCAATAACAATCTATCAAAGATCAAAGAATATCTACTACATTTTCATGTTTTTTTTTTAGTTTTCTCTAAAACGGTATAGAAATTTGGAATAGTACAGACGGTAGGTATAATTTTAGAACAAGGAAATTTTTTTATAAAGATTGCATTTTCCTCAAAATATCAATAATAAAAAAGTTTTTCCTCTTTTAAAGACAATCCGGGGACAATATATACCGAGTGCGTCTCAAAAGTGGCTCACAACTATAACTTTTTTATTTTCTCAGATTAAAAATCGAGATTTGGTATATTAATATATGACACAAATTAGGATTGATTGACGTATTCAGTTGTTTTCTGTCACTTCCTGTTTCACCGGAAATAACTATAACTTTTGATTTTTGAATGGTACGGTTTGTTTAGGTATGTTTTGTTGCTTTATTCGATAGAAAATGATTAGAATTTTAGAATTTAGAATGAGTGGGAGGGGGGTTAATCACTTCGACCTTACAGATCCATTGTGTCCCCCTTTCTTGAATCATAACTCATCATACAGTCCCAGGGCTTTGACAAAAGCCAGTATCTGGGACGGTTTTATAGAGGGTAGTTCTCCATCTCCAATATCAGTCGTACCAAAGTTCATGGCACGAATGGTTGTCGTCTCGGCGCACTCAGTGATGAGGTGTACTGGTATTTCACCATCTTCCCCACAGAATCTGCATTCGCCGTTTCTTCTTAGTTTCAATCTACTGAGGTGTTCATTGAGGAGACAGTGTCCTGTTAAACCCCGTGACAATCCGAAGATTGTTCTTACTCAGACCCAGGAAGATCTGTGATTTTTCTTGATCATAAGCCCCCAGAAACTTCTTCGAGTGTCTTAGACCATTGCAAGATTTCCATTCCAGGTTGCGGATGGAATCTTCCAAGTTCTTGAGTTCCGCCTTGAGTTGGTTACCACTTGGAAAGCAGAACGGTTCTGGTCCAGTTAGTGGAGTGTTCGCTCCTTTCCTAGCTAGATTATTTGCTTTTTCATTGCCTTCTATCCCTTGGTGAGCAGGTACCCAGTGTAGGAGGACTTTGTTTTTCTTTGCTAATTTATTCAGCTTCTCTATGCATTCTTTGACCAATTTCGAATTGATTGATAATGAGTTGATCGCCTTTAACGCTGCTTGACTACAGACAAGATGGCTATTTCTTGTTTCCGATAGTTCCTATCTAAGATAAGTTGTACGCATCTTTCGATAGCGTAGATTTCTGCCTGTAGGATACTAGGGTAAGTGCCCATTGGTTCGGAGTATTTAGCTCTCGGCCCAAATACTCCGATCCCTGTTCCCGTATTGGTCTTGGAAGCATCAGTATACCAAGTTATGGTATGGTCTTTCAACTGCTGGGCAAGCGTTTCGCTCTTCCAATCATTTTTATTGTTCAATACTACATTGAGATTTTCTCAAAGTTGTACGTTCTTGGCATATCGTCCACTGGGAGTTTCAGGAGTGGTATTTCCTTTTTGAGGGTGTTCCAAGCCCCTGATCTGACAATTCTCCCAGTTCTAATTCCGTTAGTGACCATTCTAATCATTGTCGCATGGGCATCTCTACCAATGACAATGTGCAGTGGTGTTAGATCTAGAATGACCTCCATTGCTGCTGTTGGACAGGTTTTCATGGCTCCTGTGATACAAACGCATGCTAGTCTCTGGACTTTGCACAAGTTTAGCCTTGCCGTCCGTTGCTCTAGTTTTGTGAACCAGGCAACTGCTCCATAAGTAATCATGGGTCTTACTATCATGGTATACATCCAGCGCAAAGTGTTAGGGGAGCAGCCCCATCTATTTCCGGCCAGTCTTCTGCATATCATGAGAGCCTTTATGGCTTTGCTGGTAGTGTTCTTAATATGCCTGTTCCACAGGAGTTTACTGTCCAGGGTTATTCCCAGATATTTAACTTCCTGTGTTGGCAGTATTACCTTTCCATCTAGTTGAATTCTTTTCAAGTTTTTCAGACTTCGCTTTCTGGTGAATGGCACTATCGCGGTTTTGTCTGAGTTGATACTCAGCACGACAGTCCTACACCATCTCTCAGTGATACGGAGTCGTCTTTGGATAATATTACACAGGGTGCCTTTTCCCCCGAGCGATGATGACTATGTCATCTGCATACCCAATGCAGTGTATTCCCGCTAGAGTTAATTCGTCTAGTAGTTCATCCACTACCAAGCTCCACAGCAAAGGGGAGGTTACTCCACCTTGTGGAGTTCCTTGCGTTGTTTTAACAGCTACAGTTTTGGTGCCCATCTGAGCCTCTGCTGTTCGTGTTGACAGCATTTCCCAAAACCAGCGAATAATAGTTCTGTTCACCCCTCTTGTTTCTAGAGATCGCCTGACCACCTTATGTGGTATATTGTCAAACGCCCCCGCAATATCCAAGAAGGCACAAATTGCTGTTTCTTTGCTATCCAGACTTGTCTGTATTAGCTCCGTTAATTGGTACAGAGCAGTTTCTGTGGATCTGCCCGTTCTATATGCATGCTGACTATCATGCAGTGGTTTAACCTTTAGATGATTTTCTCCAATATGGTTGTCAACTACTTTCTCCAGCGTTTTTAGTATGAACGATGTGAGACAAATAGGCCTAAATGACTTGGGATTTGTCCAGTCAGTTTTGCCTATTTTGGGTATGAAGATTACTTTTGCTCTTCTCCATGTGGTTGGTATATATCCCATCGCTAGACTGCTTCTTGTAATGCTTAGTAGATGGTGAGTAGCTATTTGCTGACCCTCCTTTAGAAGGGCAGGAAAGATCCCATCCACTCCTGCTGCTTATAGGGCTAGGAAAGGTGTCGATCGCCCATTTCAGCTTTTGTTCTGTTATTACTAGCTTGGCCACTTCCCAATCTTCCCTGCAAGGATTGTGAGGTTCAGTGGGAGCTACATAAGTATCAATAGGTATGCTACCTGGAAAGTGTGTATAAAGTAGGAGATTTGCTCTCTCTTCCTCTCCCTCCGTGTAGCTTCCGTCAGATTTCTTAAGTGCCATGTTGGGGATAGATCCACTCTTGGCCATAGCTTTGTGTAATCTAGCTGCATCAGGAGTAGAAGTGATGTTTTCGCAAAAGGATCTAAAGTCAGACTGCTTTGCCCTTCTTATCTCCTTCTTATACTCAGTTAATTTCTCGCTGTAGAGCTGCCATTCGCCACTGGATTTAGCTCTATTAAAAAGTCGTCGGACCTCCGATCTAAGTTTGGCCAACTTTTTGTTCCACCAGGGCTTGTTGTTACTTTTCTGTATGCCTTTACTTGCGGGGCAACTAGATTCATATGCATCCAATATTGCACCGCTGACTTCCCTTGCGTACCATTCTAGATGCAGATGGTTTCTGGCCCTACTTGCATCTATACGGTTTAGGTTGTCTACGAGATTGGAGTTATATATGTCCCAGTCTGTTTTTCTTGGATTCCTTCGAGTTTCTGTTTGGAGTGTGATTCCTCCTAATATGAACTCGATGATTCTGTGATCTGATAGGGAGGGTTCCGTGAGACCCTCCATTGTTTCACGTAACTGATTACACCAGCACTCCCGATTGTTAAATCTAACACTTCTGCCCGCGTTTTTGTCACAAACGTGGGGGTTTTTGTCACAAACGTATAATTGAGAACTTCAAGATTGCATGCTAAGAGGAATTCAAGTAAACACTCACCTCTAGTGTTAGTGTTAGTGCTTCCCCATACCTCATTGTGTGTATTGGAGTCGCATCCCAATAGCAGAGGTAGTCGCCGTTGGCTGCAGAATTGCACGAGCTCCCGTACCTCCGGAGGCGGTGCCTCCCCGTCACCCGGAAAGTAAGCAGAGGCAATCACGATGTCTTTACTGAATCCTCGATATTAAGCTGAACCATGATAGGAACAAGATCTCGGGTTGTAAATTCTGAAACACATGTGTAGTTAATGTCCTTTCTTATAAGAATACAGGCTCGGGGAAATTCCTGCCTGTTATCATATATTACCTTTGAATTTTTTCCAGACAAACCTCTAATTTGTCCCTGATACACCCATGGTTCCTGGGCTAGTACCATTGCATAATGATTTTTCTCAAAGAGTCTTGCTATTGTAGCGGAAGACCCTTTTGCATGGTGCAGGTTTATTTGGGATATCCCATGCATGGGGGGGGAGGGAGAAAGGATGTTGGGTTTAGAGGTAAGCTCCCGACCCTTGCTAAAGGAGGTGGTAGCTTGAGTGCCACTAGCGCAGGACGGTCCCGCGCAAGTGTCAGCCACCTCTCCTGTAGTTTTCTTTGGGGGGTTTGACCCCTTGGAACTTTCATTGTTCCTGTTCCCAGTGTCGCTAGGGGGTTTCCCCACAGCTTCTCCGGTGGTGTTTTTACTGTTATTTCTGGATCTCATAGTGTTCCCACGAGTCGCTAGGGATAGTCAGTCCACTTCTACAGAGCCCCGCATGTAGAAGTAAGGGGTAAATACAATGGGGTGCCCCCTGATGCCCCAAGGTTGAGACCAGTAATGGCTAGTCCTCTATCTAGCCACGCATCCCTTTGACCTGGCCCCGCCATCGTAGGATTTAGGTTTTTAGTGAGGTTGTCTCCTCTTGGTCCAGGCGGAAAATGATACTCTGAATAGAATTACATATCATATATTATGTCAACTTTTGACATTTTTGAATATGGTTTATTTGAATAACATTAGACGATCAAATATATTTTTCCAAGGCTCCTTGATTAAAAATTAGTATTTTTAGTAGTGTTGGGAAAATTCGAATTAAATAATTCGACTAATTCGATAGTAAATTAAAACTAACTAATTCGATTATCTTTTTCGATATAATCGAGATAAAAATTAGTAGTATTTTATATTATATCTGTGGTAATCGAATTACAAATGAACATAAAACATAACCTCTTATGGACGAATATTAGTAATTAGTATTCTTTCGTTCTGAACGAACTGAAAATTTTCACTTAAACTGATTTATAAAGGGAATCGACAAAGAAAGGAACGATCCGATATAGAAAAATCCAGAAATCATTGTTATTTCCTATACCACGTAGGAATAAATCAGTTTAAGTGAAAATGTTCATTTCGTTCAGAACGAAAGAATACTACTATTATTTGGTTCATTTCCATTTCACCAAATTTCACCGAACACTAAAATTAATTTTCTTCTTTTATCTAAATAATTATTAATTGCCACTGATAAAATAAAAAGAAATACGAACCGCACGTAAACAAGGACATACTTATATCGTTTTAGAAGAAGCTTTTATTTTAGAGAGGAGGTTTTCAATAGGAATTGAAATGTTTATAAAAGGCCATAACAATAACAATCATAAACTCGGCACTTTTAAATTTAAAACTATAAATTATGGTTTAATTTATTAAACGGCTTCGGCACAGTTAATAGAATACATTGAATAAAGAATCATTTTTTTTTTATTCTTTATTCAATGATAGAATATAGGTATGGCAATGGTTCAGATTTCTGCGAATTGTTTAAAATAGCCCCTAGCCGACCACTATTAGCTGGGACGAATTTATTTTTAGGTTAAATTTATAATTCTACTAAATAATTCGAATTATTAATTCGATTGTGAAATATGAATTATTACTAATTATTTGATGGTGAAAATAATTCGATTATTCCCATCACTAATTTTTAGCACAGGCATGGTACTCTAGATTGAATTTTAAAATTTAATTTTGTTTTAAGCAAAAATGTCAAAAGTTGACATATGATATGTCATTCTATTCAAAATGTCATTTTCTGTCAAATAAAGTAAAAAAATACCTAGGGGGGCATTTAAAAATCAAAAGTTAGGTTAAGTTGGTTAGGTTAGGTTAGATTATAAGTAATTTCCGGTGAAACAGGAAGTGACTAAAACAATTCAATACGTTAATCAATTCTAATTTGTCATATACTAACATACCAAATCTCGTTTTTTTATCTGATAAAATAAAAAAGTTATAGAGGTGAGCCACTTTTGAGACGCACCCGGTATACTTATGTAAGTTTCAGGGTGCAGCCACACTATCCTAAAAACGGCGTATCGGCGTAACGCCGTAATGACCTTGAATAAATTTCCAGTAATTCTATTGGATGAAACATTCATCTGTCAGAAATTTTATCTGTCAAATTCATCTGTCAAAAATTTCAGCCAATAGAATTACTGGAAATCTATTCAAGGTCATTACGCCGTTACGCCGATACGCCGTTTTTAGGATAGTGTGGCTGCACCCTCATGCATCGCCGCCGCAGGACAATTTCATAAGAATGCGTTATTTGAAAAAACACGTGTCGGTCGTATCGCCCGTATCGCGCGCTATCGTCCACCACGCAATTAGAAGTGTTACCTGTTAAAGAAAGATTGTTTGTGCACTATGTGCGCTTATTTGAAGTGAAACTTCTTCTTACTTCCGTGTGTCCGTCTGAGGACTCCATTCGGGTACCTCTATTTATATACAGACCGGACCACCGTAGTAGTAACATAGGCAGAACCAGACGAATTAGCGTATACCCGTCCGCCGGATAAAAAGCAGGCGAAAAAATGCGATAAAATAAAAATAGAAAAATAAAATATGTGATAAGAACGTTTCAGAATTTGTATTTATTCGTGTTTTAATAGCCAAAACGAATACATAGATTCTCGCGACAGTTCTCGTGTAAAATTTATATTTTAAGTAAAATAATGGATGTTTACGAAGTTCGTGAGAAAATTCAAATTGTAAAATGGTATTTCCAAAATAGGTCTTATCGGGACATACAAACAATTTTTCCATCTTTACCTACTGTATCAAGAGTTATTAATAATTTTGAAACACATGGGTGCGTGTTCCCACAAAAACAAAAAAAGCCTGATGTGTTGATTAATGAAGTTAAAGCAAGTGTTCATTTGTGCTACCGCGGATCAGAATCCCACGTTTTCAAGTAATCAAATTGCTGAGGTGGTTGTCCTGCCCACAATGCCCGTATTGTTCACGAATATTTGAACAACACTTTTCCCAACCGTTTAATTTGTGGATATAGAACTATTTTGTGGCCCGCTAGATTACCAGATCTTTCTCCCAATTACTTATTTTTGTGGGGTTATGTAAAATCCAAAGTGTATGGTCATAATAGGGCTAATAATCTGGATGAGCTTCAAGTAAAAATACGAGAGGCTTTCCAAACTATTAGCCCTAATATGTTAGCCAATGTCAGACGGGGATTTTACGACCGCGTAGGCTTCTGTCTAGCACAAGAAGATGGTCTTTTTGAACACTTGTTATAACTTTTTTTATTTAGAGTAATATTTTAGTTTTTTTTGGGTTTAGAGAACTTATTTATTTTTAGTTTTGGCTTGTAAACACACTCAAATAATAAATATTTAAGTATTTTCATTTTAAATGTTACCTTAAGTGAAGGTAAACACTTAAAATGAAAATAATAAATACGCGGCACTCCTCGAGTCGTATTCCTAATCTGTCTTGACCGACCCGTCCAAGCACAACTGCAACTGCGTACTGCCTGACCAGCCGACTAGCCGGCAGTGAATCTCGAGTACGAACGCAAAACCGGTAAACGTAAATTCGTCCGGCAACTTGCTATGTTACTAGTAGCCTGGTCTTCTCTGTATAAATTCATAATGATGATTTCGTCTATTTACAGGCATCTGTTTGAAACGTCGAGGGCGTCATCCTGTAGCCCGTCCCCATTTATGCCGAAATTGCACAACTAAAACACGGAATCACTCTAAACTGGGAATGTAGATGGAGCTCGAAGAGTTTCAGCCCCCTAGCTTACATAGGGCCCGAGTTACGACAAAATCGTTACCACTTTTCCTCTCGCGTCTCTCGTGTGTCATAGCCTTCAATTTTTAATCCCATCGCGCGTGAAGAAGTTTCACTTCAAAAACTTATATTTTTACTATGATAGATAAATTGATATTAAACTTTCAAGATGTTGCCTTTAACAAATGTCGCAAACTTTTATTATGACATAAAACCGCGTATTTCTTTTAGCGGTAAAACAGGTGGTATTTAATCATGCACATCTGGTGGCGCTGCGGTGAAAGCAGCGGCAGTAGCATAATTATGGGCTTATGCAAATAGCGAGACGATTAAAAACGCGGATCCGATGCTCCGAGTGGACATGTGAAAAGCGAATTATCGTGCAATGTAGCTAAATTAATTGATTAAATATCGGCTGATAAAATACCATATGGTCTTAATACAGACTCTGACAATTTTTCAAGGTATTTATAATTTTTAGAATTCTTTTGTAACTTATAACAAAATGAGAGTTATAAGATTAATTTTAAAACGTGACATTGAGACATTAATATTGCTGAGAAATTTATTTAAATTAAAGAATTTTTGTATTTGAAATAAAAATGTTAAGTACATATTGCAATAAAATATTGCGTTAAGTGTTAAAGAAAGATAGCCGTGTACAAATGTGTTAATAAAACGGTACGGCAACACTTTAAAAGGTAAGTTATTACTAGTATGTAGCTCTTTTGTCTTTTGTGTGTAATAGCTTGCTAAAATTTACATCAAAATATTTTACTTCTGTTAATATTTCACTATTTCACAAAATACTTGAGTAATTTTTACCGGCATTTTTTAAGTAATAGTGGTAAAATATTTTAATATATTATATTCTTAGTGGTTCTTATTCATAACAAATGGAATATTAATAGATTTAATAATTATAATTGCCTCTGACTCTTTAAAGGTTGTGTATAAAATTAATGACATATTTGTCCAAAATCCTTTGAAACAAAAAATGATTCACTTATTTATTAGCCGACCATACCAATAGGTATGGTAGATCTGCAAAAAAGAAGTTTTCTTAATTTCACTCAAAATGAGTTATTTGGGTCATAAATGACCTAAATACAAAATATTTTCATGGTGTCTGTCTGTCTGTCCGTCTGTCTGTTCGTCTGTAACACGATAACTCAAAAACCGCTGAACCGATTTTAATTAAATTTGGCACAAAAATACTGTGGCACCCGAGAATCTGGCTAATAGTTTTTGGTGGGGGTGGGGGGTTGGTAAGGGGGTATGGGAGGGGGTTAAAAATTTAAAAAAATCGTAACTCCAAAATTACAGTACCTATCTAGCGAAACGCGGTTTTCAAATTAAGATTAGGAATAATATTTGCAACAAAATTGGTAATAACATCAAAATCAGTCAAAGTCGCAGTTTTTGAGATAAAAAAAAATTGCAAAAATTTCTTTGCTATGAAACTAAAAGAACTGCCTACCAACTTTTTATTAACATATTTTAGTATGGGCGGCTATACGTGCCTCCCGGCGCCAGTTTTTTTTATTTTTATTCTTTATTCTATTTTTAAATTATTCCTCTTTATTTATATTTATTCTTTATTAATATTCTTTATTATTATTATTATTCTATGATTCGAGAGTGCAGCGAAAAGGGAAACAAACTCACGTTTGTATGGGTCCCAAGCCACACTAATATCCTTGGCAACGTTATGGCAGATGAAGCTGTTCAGCAAGCTGCTAGGAAAGATACTACTGATTTTCTTTATACTATAAAGTGATGACTGTGACTGTAAACAATGTATATAATACAGTTCATACCAAATAAACTTTTAGTCACGTGATTAAGCTTGACCGGCGCCGGCGTAGCGTGTCCCATTTTTATATAATTTCTTTTAATCAAAATATTTTAGGAAACAAAAATAAATTAATTATAACTATACAGGGTGACAATTTGAATACGAACAGTATTTAATATTACCTTCACCGATGATAGTATGAAAATTTGGCGAAATACGTCAATTTATTTTGAGTGCAGCTTAGTTGTGTTACTTTAACTTTTTGACTTCAGGGTATTTACCTCAATATTTAATGGCAACCCCTATTTCTTTTACCATTTTTGTCTTCCTTATAAAATTCTCAAAAAAATAATGCAGTTTATGTAGAATTCTATAAGAAACACAAAAATGGTAAAAGAAATAGGGGTTGCTATTTAAAATTTTAGGAGTAGGTGCCCTGGGGGTCAAGGGATTGAAAGTAACACGACAACAAATGCTTCAAAAATTGTCCCCCTTAATATGTAAATTGACGTGTTTCGTCAAATTTTCATACAATCATCGGTAGAGGCAATATTAAATACTGTTCGTTTTCAAATTGTCACTCTGTATTATTGAACAGCTATTATTTACAACATAAAACTCACCTTCTTAACAGCACTTAAGGGACATAAATGCCAATTACTACCGCTTTCCCGTTCAAAATATTTTAATAAAATTGCGATGAGTTTTTTACTGCTATTGAGCTATCTTGTGCACTTCGCACTAAAAGAGGTTCTAAAAAGAACAATGTTCGACTGCAAGGTCTGCTAGTAAACATTTTCAAGCTTAAAGTATTACAACACTAGTTATTTAAACCAAAAACTCGTAATACAAAACTAAAGTGTCAAAACGGATGACAATGTGAGGAAATAAATAAATAAATGCGGCAATTTGACATTTTTTAGCTACCACCTGAATCTCCAGTGCGAAATTTGAAATCCAGTTAGTCAACACGACGCCGAATATGTCAATGGTTGGCAACAATGAATTTAAAAATCGCCCCCTCGATTGTGTAACTAAAAGTTTAATTGATATGAAATATATATAATATAAATATTATCTTAAAGTACTTCTACATAAACGAACAGAAAGTGAATGAATGGCAGGGTGAGTGGACAAGTAAACCTTCGAAGCTTCGCTCAATGAAGCAGGATCCGTCAACCACATCATTACGTTTTACTCTAAGAGCGGGTAATTCCAGAGTGCATCGTCTTCAGAATTGGACATACTGCAGTGACATATTATGCATATCTGCCTAAACACGAAATGTCTTAAAAACTTGACCTCTATGAGATACAATAATCTGTAAATTAGGACTATTACAAAGAAATAGTATAAAAACTATAAATTGATTGAAACTATATTGAGAACTGAATGAAAAATAAATAAGAAGAAAACTTAGCAGGGACATATTTTTCAATGCATCGGTATACGTAAAATCTGTATAATTATTAAAATAAATATTTTAACACATCGGACGTAAATTTATGCATCTCTTTGTTGATTTAATTACTTAGTAATTTGAAGTGACAAAAATTGTCTCTACGTAAAACCTTTTATCAAATTTTACTGAATGAATTATGTTAATACATTTACAAACATGTTTATTGAAAAGTGTACGTCCTTAAATATTTTAACCTTTAGAATATATTATAAGCAACCATTATTAAAATTCAGAGAACACTTTAATTTTTAGCAGATACATATTTTACAAACCGTTGACGTCGTCTTAAAGTGACATTATCTGAAAAACTTCAAATTAACAAATAATATACTCATCATACAGTCTCAGGGCTCTGACAAAAGCCAGTATCTAAGACGGTTTTACCACGGTAGTTCTCTCCAGCTCTAATAATCAATCCTACCAAAGTTTATTGCACGGATGCTCTAGTGTTTTCCCATTTTTTCATTTCCCAAAATTTTTAAGCTAGGTATTAATGGTCTAGTGGCAAAAAAACAAAATTCTTTTCGATTTAAAGTTCTTGTGATATTAGACTAAAAGCAGATGCAAATCAAATTCAAATTAATAATTTTATCTTTTTAAACCAGGATATTGTATAAATTAATATTAGATGTACAGAGATAAAGTCGGGTACAGTCGACTGAGCCTTCCTCATCCATTTTATTTAGATGTCTTTAATACCTACTCAATATTTTTAAATATTTAAAATTCCAGTAAGAAATAAACAAATAGTCCTTATAATAATAAATTATAGAAATTTAACTGTTCCATAACTATAAGTTCTAACAATAATGACAACAAATGCACAATCAGCTTCCTTTTAATAGGATAAGTTCTTTAGCCTATTCATTCATTTATTACCTTGTAGTACGTGTTGCACGTGTGCGGTAAAGCTTTGTTGCCGCTATCTCCCCGGCTGTATTAACGCTTTTCTTAGCTTGTAGTCCTTAAGAGTTTATTTTATTGACTTTTCTGTTCAAAAACTATAAAATATGGTTCGCCAGTGCAAACGAAGAAATTTGACTTAAATAATCTATTTAAGTCTTGAAACGACTTTTGACCGGTAGGCAACTCTCAATTTACCCATTGGCAGTCAGTGGCGTTGTTGTAGAAAGGCGCTTATTTTAGATAATATTTTAGTAAAATGTAAATCTGAATTTTTTTCTTTTTACCATTACATTATTTATTTTACTTACATTGTAACAAAATCATAATTATAACCCTGTTAATAATTAATAATGTTTTTATTAAAATATATTCCAGTTGGCTTATTCTAAAATTATCTTCAGAATCTAAAATAACATACAAGAATTTTAAATGATATTACATTATGAAACAATATTTTTTAATATACCTGGTCTCGTCTTAAAGTGGCTCAACCCTATAACTTTTTTTATTTTTCAGATAAAAAACAGATTTGTATGTTAGTAGGTATATGATTATAAATTAGATTTATTGACGTATTCAATTGTTTTTGGTCTCTTCCTGTTTTACCGAAATGATATATCTTTTTATTTTAGCACCTCGGTATATTGCTACTTTATTCGATAAAAAATGACACTCTGAATAGAATGACATATCATATGACATATCAACTTTTGACATTGTCGCTTAAAAACATATCCTATTTTAAATTTCAATCCAGTTTTTTTCAATCCACTAAGTTTTAATCAAGGAGCCTTGGAAAAATAGTTTTGATCGTCTAATAGGTTTCGTGTCTTGTCTAGGCCGGTTAAAAGATGTACAAATCATATTTTTAATCATACATATGTCAATTTTTTTCAAATGGAACAAGGGTGACTCATTAGCATATTTGGAAAAGCATTTTTTATGAATATATTGATACCACACACTTGGTATTTCGAGTCAAATTGTCGTTATGAACCGCGTGTTACAATTACAATTAAACCATATGCGAAAATGTCAAAAGTTGACATATGATATGTCATTCTATTCAGAGTATCATTTTCTATCGAATAAAGTAGAAATATACCGAGGGTGCCGTTTAAAAATTAAAAGTTATAGTCATTTCCGGTGAAACAGGAAGTGTCCAAAAACAATTGAATGCGTCAATCAATCCTAATTTATTTCATATACTAACATACTAAATCTTTATTTTTTTATTTGAAAATATAAAAAAATTATGGGGATGAGCCACTTTGACGCACCCGGTATAATAAAGACAGTACCGAGTTAAATAAATGTAGTTTTTATTTTATCTACTTCCTATCACCTTCCTTGCTTTAATGGAACAGATTTATGTTTTTCTCTAATTTACATAATAAGACATCACTTAACCAGAAAAAAAATTTACAACAATCATATGTTTTTTTCTCTCCTGTCGCCGATTCTATTATATCTGTGGAATAGATCCTGTTTTGATTAATATTAGGGGTTGTAAATGTTTGATTAAAATTAATAATTTATTATTAATTTCAAAAATTACGTAATTTCGATTATAAAAATTCTTCTATAACGTGTATTTTATTATTTTTATCCTTTTTGGACTCTAAATTGTTTTTTCTAAACTTTTATTTAAAAAACCTGTCCTAAATCTTAATAAAATATAAAAAAGTTTAAATACGATATATTTTTAATTTAATTATAGCTTCATTAAAATAAAAAAATTACCCGGCTATGATACGAAGAGTTCAGGTGTACTTGAGAAACGAAAGACAGTGTTGTGTTTTTCGGCAGAGTCGTCAGGGAACGACCGTTACGACAGAGACAACCTATCTATCGTTCGTGTCGCACTCGTTATAACCTAAAACAATAACACAACAATAACAAGACAGTGTCTGACCGCATGTTCCAGCTATTTATGAATGAGATGCTCAGTCTATATTTTATTTTAAGTCTATGCGTTTTCTAGTTTAGTTTAGATAAAATTATTTTGTTGTGTTCAAAAAATGTGTTAATTATTATTTTTTTAGAAAATTTGTAGGTATTTATGTAATCTATAGGAACACGGTTTGATAACCAACAAATGTTTTTTAATATTATTCTTCCTTTTTTTAAAAAACAATAGACCTAGGCCCCTCCTGAGGTCAACCCCGCCCCCCAGGATGAATTGCTAGTTACGCTAATGGACATGGTGTGTATTTTCTTATGATTAAACAAAATAAAAATTTTTAATAAACATACCTACCTACGTACTTTAATTATTTAAAAAATTTATGAAGAATGACTTTTTTTATGAAGAATGAAATTTTTAAGCTAGGTATAATGGTCTAGTGGCAAAAAAACAAAATTCTTTTCGATTAAAGTTCTTGTGATATTAGACTAAATAAGCAGATGCAAATCAAATTCAAATTAATAATTTTATCTTTTCAAACCAGGATATTGTATAAATTAATATTAGATCTACAGAGATAAAAGTCGTAGGAGTACCTACTCACCTTTTTAAATATTTAAAATTCCAGTAAGAAATAAACAAATGTGATATAATAATAATAATAATAGAAATTTAATTGTTCCAAACTATTCTAACAATAATTAAGGAACAAAATGCACAATCAGCTTCCTTTAAAGTCGAAGGTGCTGTTAGGTTAGGTTACAGAGGGTAAGAAAAATAAAAATAAATAATTATAACAATTTTAACAAACAAAAATAATATTCTATACAGGGTGTCCCAGAAATAAGTGCAAGTATTTTAAGGGGTGGTAAATCTTGATAAAAGAAACATATTTTCTCTTTTTCGTTTTTGAAATAAGTCCAAAATCACCCAAAATAACGGAGTTATTTTACTTTGAAAATTTCCAAAAAAAATATTTTTTGCTAAAATTTTGAGAACCGCTGGATCTTATCGGGATTTTCTTTCTTGTAAATTTAATTTACTACCTATGTTGCCATATTATCAAGAAATTATATTTTTTAACTAAAAACTAAAAAAAAATCCCAAAATTTTTTCAAAAAATTCCGGATTTTCCAAAAAAATTTTTCGTAAAAAAAACTCATAGGCGTGTTTCTGGGGTTGAATTATACTACCAGTTAAAATACTTGCACTTATTTCTGGGACACCCTGTTTAAAATAATTTCGAATGAGAAACTTAAGATTTTTTATCTCAAGTTCCCTTAAAGATTATATTATTACACAAATTGACACAAAAATATGACAATCTTAGTTAAACTTAGACATAGCCAATAAGAGGAAAGGGGAAAACAATAGAGAGAAATAAAGATTCATTGAAAACAAATGATACTACATAAATTAAATTATTTTATTTTTTATTTTCATTATATTACGATTTTTATTTCATTCAGAAAATTACTGTGTCTTAATTTTTCTTTTAAAAGAGCATTCATTTTAACTTAATTTATTGATTTTGCAATTTGGTTGGTACCCCAGAGTGTGTAGATAGTATAGATTGAATTTTAAAATACTGTTAATAAGGGCAAGAGAGGGAGAAAGAACCTCTCACCTCTGCTCCGGCGTAGGCATGTTCGGTCTTCCGGTATACCGGTACCAGGATCGGTACTTTTGAAATATTCTGATAACGGTATCGACTTTTTCAAGACCGGTATACCGGTTTAGGTGCCGGTACTGGAAGACCGGATTTGGTATCGGTACCGAAAAACCAGTTTTGATATCGGTACCGGAAGACCGGTTTAAATCGGTCCAAAAAGACCGGTTTCAATCGATACCGGAAGACCGATTTCAATCTATACCGAAAGACCGATTTCAATTCCAAGCCAACTGGAGGCCTTTTTTCGATCATTCTGTATAATACGGTCAGGAACCTACAATGTAATTTATTTTGATGTATGTTTAAGGCATGTGCTAGTCTAGTTTGGTCTAGTAATTTAGTTTTATTTTTTTTTTAGTACATCTAAAATTCAAGTGAGGCTCTAACTCCAGTAAATCTTAAACTCAGGCCGATATTCAATGGCGTTCACTCTATAATTTAAAATATGTAAAACATCATCTTATTTCCGCTCCATTTATATCTAAAATAAGAGTAGTTTTTCCATTTTTCATAAGTAACGAGAATGTTGAACAAGAAATCAAGAATATGTTAAATGTGAACATAAACAATGAAAATCTAAAGTTACGGCGCGGCGCATTCTCAAGACTCGTGTACTTACCTGTTCATCCGGTATTCCAATCCTAGCCGGTCTTCCGGTACCAACCAAGGCAAGCAGAAGTAGGCACCAGCTTTGCCGCTATTGCTGGACAAGTAATTGCTGGACAGACATTGAATGGGGTAACTTGAATATACCTACTGAGGAAGTGCCGGTTTTTACTACGGATGAAATTTTAAGCGCCGCGCGTAACATAAAGAATGGTAAAGCGGTAGGTTTGGACGGAATACCTGGAGAGGTGTTGAAAGCAGCAGCTTTGAAGTATCCGGAGTCCATTACTAACGTTATGAATTGGTGCTTAGTCCGAGGCCATTTTCCGAGATTGTGGAAGGCTGGAAAGCTGGTTTTGATCGAAAAGCCAAACATAAATGGAGAGTTCATCTGCGATAAACTACAGACCAATATGCCTACTTAATGCCAGCGGGAAACTCTTTGAATCCTTAATAAAAGCTAGACTGGAGACTGAACTGGAGGAAAACGATAGACTGTTCGATAGGCAATTTGGATTCAGAAAGGGCAAATCCACAATAAACGCTCTTAACATAATTGTGGAAAGGTCGACCTGATAAGGCAACGCAGCTGGAAGAGTAGGGGATACGTAGCCCTTCTCACGTTGGATGTGAAAAGCGCATTTAACTCTGCTCCCTGGCGGGATATTATAGACCAATTGAAGTCAATGGGCCTCAGCAGGTACCTAATTAGGGTAATCCAGTCCTACTTATCGTGCAGGAAAATAGAGGCGAAGGACGGCCAAACCTATAAAATGAGTTGCGGGGTTCCTCAGGGATCAGTACTTGGCCCGACGCTGTGGAACGTCTTCTATGACCAGGTGCTGAGGTTGGACATAGGAACTGGGTGCGAGATTCTTGCTTACGCAGAACGCAGTTGATCTGGCAGTCCTGATCACAGCCTTAACGCCCAATATGTTGAAAATAAGAGTGGAGACTGCGGCGCTGATAATCGGCAACAGGCTGGATAGCATGGGTATCAGCTTAGCAAAACAGACGACGGAGTTGCTTGCTTTGGTGGGACAGCGGAAATTAGAAAGCTGGAGCGCTGATGTCATGGAAGTGACTATTATGCCCTGCAAAGCTGTAAAGTACATGGGAGTGTAGTTGGACAGCGGTCTGCGTACGACCACCCACCTCTGCAGAATAGTGGAAGAGGCCACACGTGCAACTAATACCCTGTCGCGGGTAATGCCCAATGTTGGCGGACCTAGGGCTATGAAGAGGAGGACGATGTCATTGGTCGTGACTTCTATGATATTGTATGCCGCTCCAATTTGGAGAAGAGCTATACAATATCAACACTATCAAAATATGCGGCAATCTATGATTAGGAGATTGGCCTTACGTATTACGAGCGCCTATAGCACTGCTCCAACAACGGCAGTACTGGCATTGGCTGGTGTCATGCCCATTGTACTCCAGGTAGAGGAAAGATGCGACACCTACAGGCTGGGCAAGGAACATAGGTTGCAAGTAAGAGAAAACATCTTGATGAAATGGCAGGAAGATTGGCAGAGATATGGTGGCTGGGCAAAGCAATTTATTGAAAATGTGGCGGAGTGGCACAAGAATGGATGGGTGGAGGTAGACCACTTTCTTACTCAAGCTATCACAGGTCATGGGTGTTTTGGCACATACCTGAAAAGGATGGGCAAAAGAGATAGCGATCGCTGTGTGTACTGCCAGGAGCAGAATACTCCTACGCACACTCTATTCGAGTGTGGAAGATGGAGGGAATTTAGGGACGGGGCAGAGGCAAGGTGCACCAAGGTCACGCTGGATAACGTCGGAGCACTTATGGGTGAAGACCAAGAGAAGAGCATAGCGGTTGCGGAAATGCTTAGGGTTATTATGAAAACCAAATTTCAGGAAGAGTTGGCGCAACGATTAATACATAGGATGCACACATAAGACAACTCTGTCTTGAAGTAATGCCCCGGGCGGTTCCGAGACGGAGACTGAGGTTTGACAAAGATGGGTTTTTAGTGGGTAGGCCCTCTGGGTAGAGTAGAGAGGGAGATCCCCACACTCCGGCCCTAAAGGCGTTTCCCATCTATAAAAAAAAAATGCTGGACAAGTAAAAATAGGGGTGCAGCGAAAGGATTATCCAGAGGTTGTACTGACCACCGACCAGGAAACGACTCTAGAAGAGGCAGTACTGGACGAAGTAGTAGGGAGCGGATTGTAACACAACGTGGGTTAGGTGCGATTTGCGGGGATACAATTTCGGGTGGGCATGCTCCTCATTTGTGCATCTCAAAAATCAGTAGAAAGCACAGGAAACTGCACCTAAGCTTAAGGATTGGAAGGGACCGAGACTAGTTCAAGTGAAGAGAGAAAACATCCTTAAAGAGATGACTGAGCCACTTCTAGGCTCAGAACTCCAATGTAAGGACATCGAGTTGGCGAGTCATCAACTCAAGGGAGGAGGGCCATGGTCAGGTCTTCACAATGTCAATTGATCTCAAATCCAAGGAGGCAATAGAGAAAGAAAGATATATCCTCTATTATAGATTCGGGACAACACCGGTATCAGGTCTAAACAGGTACTAAGTTAAAGAGGTTGAAAAAATGGGCGCAGATCCTCCAACTCACGGGTACCTTAGCCGAAGACAATCTTCTCGGCTGTGCAGAGCACGGAGAGCCAAACCCCAACCAATGGAAAGGTGTATACCCTCGTAGAAGGGTATAAAAAAACCATGGTATAACCAAATCAAACATCTATTGTCAGAGGAGGATGGAAAATACCCTGTCCCCACTAAAACAGGAAAATCCCGATATATTATGAGTTATAGACTGTATGATGAGTTATATCTTAGAAAGGGGGACACAATAGATCTTTAAAGTCGCGTTGATTAACCCCCTCTCAACTCATTCTACATTCTACAAGTAACAATTTTAAACTACTATCTACTTATGGTATTTTGCTGTAAATAAATTTATATTTATATTTGTTTCTTTTGTAAACATAAAAAGCAGAACCAACTATTTTTTTCTTGTTATTTTATGTTCTATTATAATTTATTTAGTAATTCATATATTTTATATCTTATTTAGTATTTAAATTTATTCGTTTATATGGTTTTTACGCGGATTAAGCCAAATGATAAATGAAAGAAAGGCGCTTATTTTTCACCAACTGGTGTTTACAACATTATATTACACTGGAGGCACTTTTAGAAATTACATCACAGATTTTTTAAGATTTTATTCGTATTTCATATTTTAGGTTAGTGCGTTCTTGGGTTCTATGAAATATCAGACAGGCAGAGACAGGCGAAAAAGTTCATAGAAGAACTTTCGCGAAAATGCACAGCAGACTTTACTTATCAAGCTGATAGGCAAAAACAGAAAAACAGTCAAAGCTGTAATGGGTAACAAGGCATTGTAATAGAGATCTAAAACTAATGAGATTGGCGGACGAAGCCATGTGCAGATTTTCTCAATCTGATAAGGAAACGACAGAACACAGAAGATTATGTCGGTGCGACAGCCTGGCAAATGTGCGGTTTTTTGTACTAGGCTAATGATACGCCATTGACGAAGAGCTATATGGAGGTCTATAGAGCTATATAGAGCTATGTTCAGTCTTCAAGCTGCTAGACTTTTGGAAAAGGATCACACTGAAAAATATAACCTGATGATTGAAAGAGGGCCACAACAGATCTGAAAAGGTGTCAATCTAGTGAAAAGTCTGAAAAAAATCTAATCTAATCAAATCAACATCAGATTCAGTGGTTGTAGATTAAAATTGTCCCAGAAATCTCACTGGAAGAAGCAACAATGATAATAGTTTAAGATAGCCAAGCGTTAATTTAATTAATAATTATTATTTATCATATCTACATGTTACGGTTAAAATGGATACTTGGTTAGTTTTCAAACTAACCAGCTATTTTGCAAACAAACAACACAAGCACCACCGCAAACTAACACCTAACCAATAAAATAACAGCGCATTTTGCAAAATAGCTAGCTAGTTTAAAAACTAGCCAAGTATCCATTTTAGTCGTAGCATATGTATGTATATGTATACCTTTTGGCACAATGTTCCGGATGAATGCAATTTTTTCTCTTTGGAACTTGTCTTAACTTGATCTAAGAACACGCTTCCATTTATTTACGTATTATTGAAATTATTATTTTTGGCTGTTGCACACTGTAGAATATGTCATGCATAAAACTAACCATATAAATAACTATTACTTAACTTTTCTTCCATCCAGAAGAAGAATAGTTTTGAAATTTTAGTTTTTTATTTATTTTGAGCTGTCAATTCTTATGATAAATCGACTTCCTTTTATAGTTATTTTTGTATTATCGTCTGTGTCATTTTCTCGACTTAGTCGGGGATCTTCTTTCCAACGGGCTAAGCCAAGTTGGAGGATTCTTAATCTATAGTTGGCTATTGTCGTATATTAGGTGCATGGTTTCCACTGAGAAATCTCCTTACTATGGTACATGTATTTCTCCTTATATGGTACATAGTATGAGTGTATTCCGGTATATTGAGGGTTTTCAGTAGCGGTATAAATGTTTTTGGTGTTATTCCCGTTGTGGACATGATAAGTGGTATGATAACTTTTTCTTGATTCCAGATTATTTCAATCTCTTCAGCCGGTGGTGTGTACTTATCGATATTTTCTCTATACTTTTACTCTATGTTGTTATTATTGGGTATGGATTACATCAATGAGATATACTGTTTTTTTTGTGTTGTTTTGTTTATAAATACTATGTCTGGACGGTTGGCATTAATTGTCTTATCTGTGTGAATGGGGATCGTAATAAACTTTATAAAATTTATTTTCAGTTATTGATTGTGGATGGTATTGGTAGTACGGGGTCGTGATGGTTTGTATTTTGTGTGCATTAATCAGTTCCTTGTGAATTATTTTGCAACGTTATTGTGTGTGTCTGTATATTCTGTTGCTGCCAGAAGTCTACATCCCGCTGTAATATGCTCGATGGTTTACGGTGCAAGGTAGCATTTTCGGCACGCGTCTGCGCGGCACGGTTATACTGTTTCATCTTTTAATATATATTTTCTATAGTTCTAAGAGTAGTTACGACATGATCCTGGATTGCTATCGCAAATCCTTCCGTTTCGGGGTACAGCTGTCCCTTTTGGAGCCACATGTGACTTAACTGTTTGTCTACATGTTGTTGTTCAATTACTGCAATATGCTTTCCATGTAAAGCTTTAGATTTCCATTTTTAATTAGTTCGGTCTCGAGATTTCTTTGTTGTTCATGGTTTTGTGGAAGTATTTTTAGATGTAGTGGTGTATAGTTATTATTATCAGCATTTATTATTGCGATATGTAGCGAACTGTTTGATTTTGTCTAGAAGTATTTGGTAAGACCTTCTATTTGTTTCTCACATTTATTTATTCTTTTTGTATTATCATTAGTATTATTATTTATATTTTTTATATGACAAATTGGCGCCCAACGTGGGGCATAGCAAGAAATCGCTTTTATTTATTTATGTATTATTGAAATTATTATTTTTTTGCTGTTACACACTGTAAAATATGTCATGCATAAAACTAACCTGTATATATATATATATATATATATATATATATATATATATATATATATATATATATATATATATATATATATATATATATATATATATATATATATATATATATATATATATATATATATATATATATATATATATATATATATATATATATATATATATATATATATATATATATATATATATATATATATATATAACTATTACTTACACATTTATAAAATAAATTATAACAGCTTGTTTCAACGTTTCGTCCAACAACATGAATAAACAAATTCTAACGTAATCTCATTCATATTTTTTTTTAAATAGAAATTTAATTATGAAATTAGCGTTAATTGGTAATACAATTAAAAGTTGATTTTTGAATTTGAGGTAGGTATAAAAATTTAAAAAAATCTAAATGTCCACAAAATGGTGGACATATGAAAAAGAATAGTTTTTTATTTAATTTGAGCTGGTTGATTCATAAATATGATAAATCGAGGTCCTTTTATAATTACTTTTGTATTATCATTATTATTTTTTATATGACAAATTGGCGACCAACGTCGGGCATGAATAAGAAATCGCTTCCATTTATTTATGTATTATTGAAATTATTTCTTTTTGTTGTTATACACTATAGAATATGTCATGCCATACAACTAACCTATATAAATAACTATTACTTAACTGTTCTTCCATCAAAATATTATTTATACGAATTAGACTTTTATCATGGAATTCCCAAAACTTGACATTACACATTTCTAAAATAAATTATAACACCTTGTTTCAACGTTTCGTGCAACAACATGAATTAAACAAATTTTAGCGTGATCTCATTCATAAATCTTTTTGAAAACTAGAAATTTAATTATGATTTTAATGTTAATTGGTAATACAATTAAAAGCTGCTTTTTGAATTTGAGGTAGGTATAAAAATTAAAAAAAAATCCTAAATGTCCACAAACCGGTGGACATATGAAAAAGAATAATTTTGATATTTTAGTTTTTTATATATTTTGTCAATTCATATGACAAATCGACGTCCTTTTATAGTTACCTTGGTATTATCATTATTATTATTTTTTATATGACAAATTGGCGCCCAACGTGGGGCATGAATAAGAAATCGCTTTCATTTATTTGTGTATTATTGAAATTATTCTTTTTGGTTGTTACATACTGTAGAATATGTCACGCATAAAACTAACCTATATAAATAACTATTACTTAACTGCTCTTCCATCAAAATATTATTTATACGAGTTTTAACACAATTTGTTCAATTGTTTGATAATGCTTATTTAAAAAATTACCATACATTGATTATCACTCAACAGCATAACACCGAGTCGTAGAATTCCCAAACTTGACATTACACATTTTTAAAATAAATTATTTTGCAACACCTTGTTTCAACGTTCCGTCCAACAACATGAATTAAACAAATTCTAGCGTGATCTCATTCATAAATCTCTTTGAAAACTAGAAATTTAATTATGATTTCAACGTTAATTGCTAATTCAATTAAAATAAAAAGTTCCTGTATTACCTACGGTATATTTTGTTTCTTTAAATATTTTAATAAATACAAATTATTATTCATTTATTAAATCTTATAAATCTACATAAATGAAACCTATATAATATAACTCAAGAACGGTTGGACCGATTTTAAAGATCTCTGATTTGTTGGATTCGTTTCCGTCTCGAATAGCAAAATAACTGAACATCGGAAAAATTCACGGAAAAAAAATACAGAGAAAATTAATTTTTAAATAAATTAGGTTTAGAACTCCGTCATCTTCCATAATTGGCAGACCATATCACATGCCACGTAAGCTTATAGCTTATTTGATATTTACTGGAAATCGGACTTTATAGAATAAAACTACGACATAAAATGTGGGAAAATAGTATATTCAAATCTACAAATATATTGAAATATAACGAAAATACCTTATTTACAACCACATACTATATAATACTGACCTTACTGACTTTTAAAAAATTTGTAAGTGTCAAATTATCTACATTTCTTCCCTCTTCCATTTCCCTCACCCAATTTTTCTTATTTCTCGCCTCATTTAATTAAGCAAAATATTCCACAAATTACCTATAACAGATGCGAAAGAAAGCGACTGCACCGGAAACCGCTCGGCAAACCCGACACGCCTATTGAGTGGTGTAAATACACCAGTCGTTTAGTCCGGAAACCTATGCTGTGTCGTATTCGCTTGCTGGAATGACATAGTGCGTGGTTATATGTTTCTTTTTAAAAACGCGTGGGATTTTTGTTGAACTTTTGAACTGTTATTTCTAAGTTTTGGTAATTTGTATATCTTATTTAAAATGGGATGCAAATGTGTTTATTTATAAGGAAAAAAAAGATATTTATAGTATAAAAAATTAATTTATTTAACAAAATTTAATTAAAAATGTGACAAAATAGTTATCTTTCTATTGGTTCTATCGGACTTTTTTCGACTATATAAATCTTTATTTGTAAACTTTAATACATCAAATATTTTCAATCTAATAAATCATTTAATGATGTAAATAAGAGGAAATTTCTCACATGGGTGGTCAAATTTTATAGTTTTCATTATATCAAACAGCCTCTGAGAAAAGATTTCAACTCAAAATGCCTTTAATTATGTTTGACTACATCATTAAAAAGGGTCTTCAAATACATCAATGTGATATTTGTCTAAAATTTGCAAAAGAATCCGAATCTCTGGATAACTCGAAATTATTTACCCATTTAAAAGCCTTTGATCATGAAAGTGGAAAAATTTGTTCATTTTTTTTTGACGGGCTGGAAAAATTATTTATATTAAATTTTGATGAGTTTTGCACTGAATAAAACATTCAGAGGCTGTTTGATATAATGAAAACTATAGAATTTGACCACCCATGTGAGAAATTTCCTCTTATTTACATCATTAAATTATTTATTAGATTGAAAATATTTTATGCATTAAAGTTAGTACAAAAAATAAAGATTTATACAGTCGAAAAAAGTCCGATAGAACCAATAGAAATGTAACTATTTTGTCACGTCTTTAATTAAATTTTGTTAAATAAATTATTTTTTAAACTATAAATATCTTTTTTTTTCCTAATCTCCTACGAGCTGATATAATATGACGAGCAATCTATTAAATTACTGTGAGATTATACAGAAAAGTCCACAGACTTCGAGACATAGGAAAATCAAGTCCAGTTAGCGTGTGTCCAAATTTTGACAAGTTTTCAAAAATTACAGTTTTGTTTAGACTGACATTTAATTTCGCCTGACTTCTCGGTGAATGATTTTATGGGAGTACATACAATCTAAAATTTACGGCCATGAAGAAATTAAAAACTTGGAGCAGTTAAGACAGAAAATATTTAATGCCTTTGACACTGTCACCCCTGATATGTTATCCAATGTGTGGAGGGGATTTTATGATCATTTGGGTTATTGTTTAATGCAAGAGGGAGGCACTTTTGAACAATTTTTGTAATTTTTTAAATTTCATTATCCTGTTTTTTTACCGTTTACCCATTACCTACCTTGACGGACATGGGAAAACGGAGGTCCTTTTCAGGACCGCAAATATTCTGATTGAGAAAATTGGTAACTTTTTTTTGGATTAAAAAACAAAAGTTGTTAATATAATATCAATTTAAAAGGGTTTGGTAGTTTTAATACACACTATGATATAAAATTTATTATTATTATAATGTACATTATTAATACTATTGTTCATTCGAAATGGCATTAAGGCCCAATTGCAACAATGATTTAAATTTTTCTTAAAGATAAGTAGAGCTTAGAATGAGCTGTTTTTATATTTACTTTAATATTCACCTTAAATGAGGAAATTTGACTGATACAATTTTTGAATTTGAATTGTTTTTAATGATACTAACAATTTTAGTTCAATTTTTAATAACATTTATTTAATATTAATAGAAATCCAAGAGATTTGAAACCTCTTTTAGCGATTTATAACATTCTCAAATGAATTACAGGTGCCCTTATTTTCTATGAAATTCACACAGCTTTTTTCATAGTCGCTGCAGTTGCTATAGCTATAAAAAACTAATTTTTTAAGGTGTGAAAATTGCGACACACGCTAAATGGACTTGATTTTTCGTATGTCTCGAAGTCTGTGGACCTTTTTGTATGCCTCCATAACATATTGGTGCAGATTATTTTCACCCACATATTGGTGCAGAATTATTTTCACCCAAACTATACATTGATGCGGATTGTCTATGAACTCTTTCTGAAGGTCACAGAAACCTGAACGCGTAATTCGGTGTTCTTTCGCATCTGTTATAGGTAATTTGTGAATATTCTTGTAATATCTATATTAAATACTTATCTAACATTCAACAAAAATAAACAAGATTAATAATACCTAATAATTGAAGGTTTTAATACATTTATTTGATGAAAAGTTTTGCCTGGTAAAAATGCTAGATTTCTTTGGGTTTGGCTAGGTTATGATATTTTGATATGTCATTCTTTTCCCTTAATTCTAGCATTGTCCATATCATGCTGTACGTAGCCCAAAGAGTAAATGGCTTTTTCTGCCTTGCCAGGTCGCTAAAATATGCCACCAAGAATGTCTCCGAAGCAATATTTTTAGCATTTCTTTCGTATACTTTCAACATATATTTAGATAAAGGGTGGTTCGAATTGTATTCCGGAAACTTCGGCAGCATATTCTGCAGATAAAAATAAGTAAAAAACTTCGTATAAATGTATGTCCGAAAATGTTTAGTTTTGGAGATACAAGGTGTAGAAGTTTCATTTTTATTTCGATTTCTTCCAAATAATTTCTGCAGTGACGTCAATATTTGGATGAAAATTGCTGTCTGGGAGTTTTTTGACATGAGAAATTTGATTTGGATGTCAATATGGCTCCTACTAGTAGAGGACGCCACCTACATATTTTTTAACTGGTTTGAAGAGTAATAACTTTTTGTCGGTACCTGTATAAAACTACTGAGTAAAAAAATATATATTTACGACGTTTTTTACGTGAAAAAGGTCTCTTGGTAAAAATCGCTACGAGTAATGGTTTTCGAGATATTTGGAATCGAACTTATCAATACCTGTCATCATTGACATAAATTAAATGTTAACTAAATACTCGTAGTTATTAGATTGAAATCATAAATTTGAAATATTTTTGTGTCAAAAGTTCAACAGAAACTGTTTTATCATCATTTTTTACAGAAAAAGTTATGATTAATTTAAAAAAATAAAACATTCCCAAATTTATTATTTAACAGTGAAATAACTATCTACTCAACGTGTTTATTTTTCGTCAATAATGACATGTATTGACTATTTCCATTCTAAATATCTTAAGAACGGTTGCTCGTAGCGATTTTTACAAGATAGATTTTTTTACGTAAAAAGTGTTGGAAATCTATATTTTTTCGCTCGATAGTTTTATATAGGTACGGACAAAATGTTATTACGCTTCAAAACAGTTAAAACACATGTAAGTGGCGCCCTCTACTAGTAGAAGTCATATTGACATTAAAATCAAATTTCTCATGTTAAAAAACACCCAAACACCAATTTTCATCCAAATATTGACGTTACTTCAGAAATTATTTAGAAAATATCGAAATAAAAATGAAACTTCTACACCCTGTATCACTGAAACTAAGCATTTTAGGACATACATTTATACGAATTTTTTACTTATTTTTATCTCCAGAATTTCCTGCCGAATTTTCCGGAATACAGTTCGGACCACCCTGTATACAGGGTGAGTTTCCTACGATGTTCTCTATGGGTATCTAGGAAACTACTGGAGATAGAGAGTCAGTTAAATAGGGAAAGAATTGCAGTTTTGTGGGGTCATAAATATGCGCCTTTCAGATTTTTGAAAAAGTTCATGGCTTACTAGATATTTCGAAAAAAACAAATTTCGGCTATTTTAAAAATTGTCCCTAATTCCATTATAAGCTATTTTAGACAAAAAGTTTTCAGATAAAATTTGTAGATACTCACATCCTTAATGAGATGGTGTCCTCCGTTTTTTTTTAAAGCCTGTTCTAAGCCTAAAAATATTTGACATATGACACAAACATATGTTTTTTTAAATGGAAACCATAGTTGGCCATGACTTCATAAAAAGCGTCATTTTTTAAGCTTTTCAGCGATATAAGCTATAATGTGTTTTTTTCGAAAAATTACTGAGTTATAGCCAATTCTTACAATTTTTGAACAATCTCACATATTTAGCCATGGAAACAAGGTCAATCGTCGTTGCTCTCAGAAATGTGAAACTGTCACATCAAAACTTTGTAAATTAAAATAAACAAAAATTGTAAATATGAATTTTTCAAATGAAGAAAAGCGTGAATGATTATTGGTTTAACTTTTCTTGACCATACATTTTCGAGGATACGTTGACCGGTGAATGTTATGTGTTTTAGAGAACGATTTTCAAGACTTCTTAGAAAAGTCAAATTTAGTTATAGCCAATTCTTATCTTTCTTGACTAATTTCACTTAGATTGCATGGCATTCTTATTCTGTTATGATTTATAACTTATAAAAAGTCAGAATATATTACTAAACGGTTCTTTAGAATTTACATTACACAAACTAAAACTTAAAAAAATAATATCACTGCAGTCACTGCATACACTTTAAGTTATTTTAGAAAATGTTCAAAAAATCCGCCATTGTTTTGAGTTACATCTTTTTAAAACTGAATAATTACCTATTCTCACAGAAGGACCAAATTAAACTTCTCTCGTACCGCCACTTCGAGTGCCTCTCTTAATTCATAAGTTCTTTTGTAAACCTTATTGTTAACCATACCGCATAAAAAAAATCTAAAATGGATAGGTCAGGTGATCGAGGAGACCCATGCAATTAGTCGTGCGTTAGTAGTATTATGATATAAATAATTTTTAACATTTCTTTCATTAATGGGGGTGGTGTAGGTCATAATGAAAGTCATGTTGGAAACACCTTATTGATGCACGAGTATCTACACGATTTTCTTCATTTTAAAAATTCATATTTACAATATTTGTTTATTTCAATTTACAAAGTTTGGATGTGACAGCTTTACATTTCTGAGATCAAAGGCGATTGAACTTGTTTCCATGGCTAACTAAGTGAAATTGTTTAAAAATGATAAAAATTGGCTATAACTCAGTAATTTTTCGAACAAAACATATTATAGCTTATATCGCTAAAAAGCTTAAAAAATGGCGCTTTTTATGAAGTCATGGCCAACTATGGTTTCCATTTAAAAAAAATATATGTTTCTGTCATATGTCAAAAATGACAGGCTTTAGAAAAAAATGGAGGACACAATCTCATTAAGGATTATCTAGAACTTTTATCTGAAAACTTTTTGTCTAAAATAGCTTATAATGGAATTAGGGACAATTTTTAAAATAGCCGAAATTTGTGTTTTTCGAAATATCTAGTAAGCCATGAACTTTTTAAAAACGCTGAAAGGCGCATATTTATGACCCCAGAAAACTGCAATTCTTTCCCCATTTAACCGACTCTCTATCTCCAGTAGTTTCCAATATACCCATAGAGAACATCGTAGGAAACTCAGCCTGTATATTATTTTCGTATACATATCGCCCCCTACTTTTCTGTAGAAGTAAACTGGCTTCTGCTCTTTTTGGAGCTTCTGTAAGTTCTGGTGGAGTACCAATATTAAAGTAGTCTTCATTATCAGAACTTTCCGACAACATTCTGGCTTTCTATGTTTTATAAATTCGAAAAAGCGAACGAGAAATTCTAAACTGTCACTTATTAGTTGTTTGTTTTGCTGTTGAAGGTTTGCGCCATAACAACCATTGGTACCGGCAACTATAGATATGGAAATGACAAAACAGAAAACTACAAATTTTCGCATATTTATTTATTTTTTCAAAATAAAATACTGTCCCTATTTTTTAATTAATGATGTGGTTGTAAATAAAATAGTATACAAACCTCGGAGGAAAGTTTTCATTATTGTCTCGAGATTTAGGCCCTGTTCCCAGAAGAATCCCTGACTAGTCAGCGCGTTTCTTATTGGTTGAAATGCATAGAAACCTGACTAACAATCAGGTTTCTAGGCCTTTAGTTAATCTCTCGACAGTAATGAAACAATTGAAATGTAAAGGTAAATAAAAGAATAAATGACGCCAACTGTCAAATATATCAAGTAATGTCTATAAAAGCATATAATTAGACGGAAGATAGCATAGGTTAGGTTAGGTTTACCATTCGCCGTTGTTTCTTATCTTCAATCTACTGAGGTGTTCGTTGAGAAGCCCCTGTGTTCTGTTAGAAACTCCGTAACAATCGGAAGATTCTTCTTACTTAAATCAAGGACATTTTTTAATTTTTCTCGGTCGTAAGTTCTGAGGAAATTTTTCTGAGGGCGTCTTAGAGCGTTGGATGATTCCCATTCCAGGTTACGGATGGAGTTCTCCAGGTTCTTAAGTTCCGCTTTAAGATGGATCCCGCTTGGAAAGCAGAACGGTTCTAGTCCAGTTAGTGGAGTGTTTGCTCCTTTTCTAGCTAGATCGTTTGCTTCTTCAGTGCCTTCTATCCCTTGGTGAGCACCTAGAATAGGAGAACTTTATTTTCTTTGCCTAATTTGTTCAGTTGCTAGGAAAAAAAAGCTGCTAGGAAAAAAGCATAATAAAAAAATCGCTTTGGGCTACACTCAAATCTTAATTGAAAATAAAATTTTAAAAAAGTAACAGGTAAAAATTATTAATCTTAAAGGATAAACTGGTCTTTTCCCTAGAAAAACGATTGACTACCTCTTCGATATCGATATTTATTTCTCTATGTACGCTTAATAGAGCAAGTCCTGTCAATCGCTCCTGACCTGTAGAGTTACGTAGAAAGTCCTTCAATCGTCTTATGCCGCAACCGCACATGCGGCATTTAGCGAACTTCGAGCGCTCGTCAACTACCGAACGCTCCCCATACAGCACATCAAATCACATTTACGATGTGTTTACATTATTAGATGTAGACACAGGGTGACACAATTCCCCCGATGTAAATATGCAACGTTTACACATTGTAGTTCAACACGTATGCACAAAGGTTAAACGTCCGCCTCACAATGTAGCCACAGTATAGCATTTACTTATACACAAAGTAAGAGATACACAGTGTGCCGTAGATACACAGTGCTTGTGTATTACGTCTAAACTCTGTTTACACATTGCAGTTGTGACTACCGCGTGTATACGTATGTATTTTGCTTCGTATATCTTGTGCTAGATAAAACTACTTCTTATGAACGAATTTAGGAAATAATACAAGTTTTGATGCCTAACTTTTCGTTCTTTTTAAGAAATATTTATTCAATGATACCAATTATATCTTTTTAGAACGAAAATTAGAAAGACAAAACTTTGTATGTTCCAAAAGTATCTCGATCGTAAGTTCAAGAGAAGTAGCCTTAAAATTGTTCCATTTTTGTTTTGTATTAAATGTACCATTTTTCTTCCATAAAATGTATTAAGTGGTTAAAAAATAAAATTATTATATTTCTTTATATCATGGAACGCAATAGCGCAAATAACAAAATAATAATAATTATTTACACTGCAGAAACCAGAAGTAAGAAAACACTGTAAAAGAACAGAATTTATATCAAAATGTATTAAAAATATAAGTACCTAGTATAACAACATACTAAAATGGTAAACACTGGTATATCGCCACGATTTGGTGGACCTCGTTTAGTCATTTTTTTCTCCTCTTTTCTCTCCAAGCAATTGGTTTGTTAGCATACTCATTCATCGAGCACTCTGTTGGACTTTGTTGTATTTTATTTCCAGATTGACAATCTCACCCTTAAATTTTATATAAAACTGATTATTGAATATTAAACATATCTGTATATTGATCCATCAATAACTTACCGAATATCAGTGTAAGAAGTTCTGGGAAGTGTTTAAATCTTTCTATCTCTGGTCCATTTAGATTTTTATTATTTCCAAATTAAAAAAAATATATTGCAGAGCTAACCTCTTTATCATTATACGAGAATATTTAGAGTTTTCATTCATTGGAGTCAAAATTTGGTAAATTGGGTATCGAGTAAGGGAAGAGTCGCTGCTATAATATTAAGGTTAGGTTAGGTAGGTTTTAAGGTAACAAGGTAATTAAAAACTTGTGCTTACCTTAAAATCTCTTTTAAACTACACACAAACAGAACATTTATATAGAGCTTCCGAATGATAAAACAATAATGGCTGCTAACACATACAACTCCTAGAAAGCACTTGGTCGGTGTATCTACGCTGAGGCTATCCGCGCGTGCGCACACCTTCATTTCATGCTAGAATGTAGACACAACAATACACTATTACAAAGTGTCTATATAAATATTTATATTATGTGTATATGTCACATTTTTACAAGATGTGTACTATAGGCACAATTATGATACGAAGTATCACACATACATATGACTTATACATTGTATGTCTCATATACCGACGTCAGATTTCATCATTTTAATTATTATTTGTTACGTTACAAAAAACTCTTTAGAATCTTGAGTGCATACGGTATACAACTAGTAAACACTGTATCACACAATTCTATCAATATAAACATGCGTGTATCTCATATGTATATGTTAGAACTAGATGAACACTTAGATTCACTTTAACATGTTGTTTCTCATGTGTCTGCCTTGTAGAAACGTAATTTCATTTGGATGTGCTATATGGGTCGTGATCGGACTTCGCCTTTCCATCCACACATGCAGGCCCTGATAGCAACAACATAGAGATGAGCGCTCGTTCTCGTAGCCGATCGAGTCGCCGAACTCCGACTTCCTCATCCACACACATAGGAAATTGGCGAAGCCCCGATCGGAGATCGCCGAATACCGCATGCGCGGTTGCGGCATTATGGTTGAAAAAGACCTTTCTGGTGTAGCTGTTGACACTGGTAGAGTTGCTAAGATCATTAATAAAATGTATATATTTGGAAATATACACTGGTTACGCTCCGATTATCGTTTCGATGGCGTTTTTAGGTCGGTCGACTGCAGGTAGCTGCTTCCATTTTTGCTGCCACAAGTCTAGTTCTGCCGCTAAAGTGTTATAGTCCAAGAATTCTTTGTCTAATAGCAGAACAATAACAAACGTTAATCACGTTAATGACCAGCAAAACACACAACATTCAAAATCTTGTCCTTGTCAAACTTTTGCTGTTTTAAACACTTGAATGTTGAAAGTCGAAAATGACATTTGCTTTCAAAGTGGAAAAGTGAGGTTAGGGTGTATAATGTATATTCATCAATGACTAAAGAATACAAGGACAAATAGCACCCGAGACCAAACTGTGACCATTCTTCCAAACAGTGCCATATTCTTCCAGCTTCCAACAAATATTTTACTTAACATTGCCGCTTGAAGGGATATTTATATTTTTGATATTATATATTTTCACTACGCCTATGGTGTATCGGATGGTATCATACTAATTAATTACGAAAAAAACGTATTAAAATGTTAACAAAAGGTACATAACTAGTATCGACGTATAGTACATATCAAGTACATATAATATCAGAAAAATAATTATCGAATTCAATAAAAAAACGCTAAAAAGGTGTAGGGAACTGTTTATTTCCCTATAAAACGTAACTTCTGGCTCTTTGGCTCTTTCTTATCATTGCGCCTTTTACACTTGAAAGCTGAACCATTGTAATAAAGTTTATACAAAGTTCACTACACACAACCCACTATTAAAAATTGCTAAAATTGTCGCTGATGACCAGCTGATGATTCATTCGTTATGTCTAAAAAGTTGGCGTCTAAGGTCACAAATTCTGCTGCAGCCCGTATATGGGCGTTACATGTCCTTGTATTAGTCATTGATATTCATCCCTCTTCTTCTTCTTCTTTTTTGTTTCGTTCTTACTTACTTAATGATCATTACTTTTTAAAAATTCTCGGCCATAATTTCGGGGGGGGGGGGTTTGAACCCCCAAAACACCCCCCCCCCAGATACGGCCCTGCCTGTCCCTGCCTTGGTTTTGGAAACATCAGTATACCACGATGGTATGGTCTTATACATGCTGATTTCCAAGTTATTAACGACGCTTTTTTTTTGATTTATGGTATTATAAAATTAAAAAAAAATAATGTAATGTTTTCACATAATTAGAGTTTTTGTTAATTAAAGTATTAACGCGTAGAGAATATCGTTCTTTACACAAAACGGCTTTCTAAGAAATTTATTACAAACATCTGTTAATTACTTCACAGATTTCCTTTAATTAAAATTTTAATTCATAAAAAAATATCTTCTAAATTTAAAAGTTGGCAAATATTAACACTTTCATTGAAGGAAGGCCTGTTTCAATAAACTCCGATGCTTGTTTACGTTCAGAAGTAAGCGATTCATAAAATCACCGTTTACAACATTAACATTTTATAATGTTTTAACAAATTTACGACATCCGATTAAAACGGAAATTTATGTAAGAATTTTTATAGAGTCAAGGTTGATTTGTATGGCTTATTTATTATTAATGGGCATTTTTATACAAATTTTGATGTGCTTATTTTAAATATGTATAATAGAGTGATTTAAAACTACTTTGGTTATACCGGAACTAGAAACTTAGAAACCCATCTTAAATATTTTAAACAGAATAGTCTATATTATATTCTTCTTCCTCTTGAGTTGCTATTTTTTGCCTCTAAAAATTTCTATTACTGTCCGTTCAAACTATCCATGCAGATCTGCTGTCATAAGTTCTGCTGTCTCCCACAGATATTATGTTCATAATAGGCCAGTCAAATAAGATTTATTAGGGGGATCACTTAGAAAAAAGTGTTGGACAGCTAATTATTGATTTGATCAGTTCATTTGATGCGAAAGATAAGTTTTCTATGTTTGAACGGTTGCTCGACCGCCGCGCCCCTCGACTCAGGAGACACAAAAGATGGTAAAATTCTTGGACTTTTTTCAGATTAAGTAATTTCGGATCAAGTAAGTATTCCCATTCCTTTCACCTTTGTATGATATTTCTTAAAAAGTGGTATTATAGATAGATATTAATTGTGAGATAGCTTCAATTCTGTTGAAAATCTGGTCTAAACTACGAGATGACAAAGATATGCTGTATCGTGTTGGTGTCGTAAGTGCACTGAAGCAGCGAGAATCTTCCGGATTCATCCTCCGAGGAGTGGACATCTACGAGAGTATACCCTTCCACGATTGGGGTTTAGCCCTCTGCGTCTTTCATAGTCGAGCAGTCTTCATTTTCTCCACTTCTTTAACTTGGTCTCTCCTTAGACCTGAGACCGGTGTGATCAGATCCTGAATCTATGAAGATAATCTATGATATGATAATTTCCTCCCTCTTTCTCTATTACCTCCATGGATTGGAGGTCAATTCCTATTGTAGGGACCTGGGCCAGGGAGATAATGGCTCGCCAACTCGATGTCTTTACATTGGAGTTCTGGCAATTTTGATGATACGTCTCTGCTTGCATTACAGTGTTGGATGGCTTTTTATCTCCTTGCCGAAGCAAAGGTGTGAGATTCTCGCTCTCTCTCTCTCTCTTACCCTTTGGTGGAGATGTGCCAGGTAAATAGTTTATGTTAGTCAGTTTTAAATTTTTGATCAAAAAATTAAAGTTATATTATTACCTTAGCTAGAACCTCTAGTTTGTGTTTCTCGGTTAAAATGTAAATCTACCAGTGTTTACTATAAATTTTATCTAGCATAAGTAATATATGCAACTAGTTGGGAAACAGTTGCATATATTTTGCTGCGTATATCCTGAATGGATAAGGTGACAAATGAGAAGGTATTCAGGCGGATGAGCAAAAATAAAGAACTCATATCAACAGTGAAGGAAAGGAAGTTATAGTGCGTCGGTCACATCATGAGGTGTGATCGATACGAGGTGCTCAGACTGGTCATCGAAGGCAAAATTGAGGGCAGGATATCAGTGGGAAGAAGGCAAAACTCCTGGCTTAAGGATCTGCGTCGTTGGTTCGGAAGAACATCGGTTGAATTTTTGTGAGGTGCGGTTTCCCGCACCATCATAGCCAGTTGGATCGTCAACCTCCGAAGGGAGACGACGACCTAAGAAGAAAAAGAAGGCATTCGAATTGATGGGTACTGAGTTGACAATGGAATAAGATAGCTCTTTCCTGTTTCCGGTAGTTCATATCTAAGACAAGTTGTCTGCATCTTTCGATAGCGTAGATTAGTGCCTGAAGGATGATAGGGTAGGTGCCCAATGGTTCAAAGTATTTAGTTTTCGGCTCAAATACTCCTATTCCTTTTCCTACTTTGGTTTTGGAAGCAAAGTAGGAAAATGTCTCTCTCTCCAAACCAATCCTTTTAATTGCTCAATATTACAGTGAGATGTTTCTCACAGTTGTGCATTCTTAATATGTCATCCACTGGAAGTTGGAGGAGTGGGATTTTCCTTTTGAGTGTATTCTAAGCCCCTGACCTGACAATTCTCCCAGTACTGTTTTCGTCAATGACCATTCCAATCATTACAATGTCTACCGACGACAATGTGCCGTAGTATACAGAAGAGTTTATGTTAGTCAGTTTTAATTTTTTTATCAAAAAATTAAAAAATCATATTATTACCTTAGCTAGAACTTCTAGTTTGTCCTTCCCGATTAAAGCTTAAATCTATCAGTGTTTACTATAAAATTTATCGCATAAGTAATATATGCAACTAGTTGAGAAACAGCCTATTTTGTGTAAGTAATGGAGGTTTGGACGTGAAATAGATTTGAGTTGATCGTGTAGTAAATAGGTGTTTTTCAACGTGCTCATCACTAGCTGCGAAAAGACGAATATTTCTAGTTGCGAAGTCACTTTAAATGTCAAAATTAGAAAAAATATGTTATGACAGTTGGATTAAATATGATCTGAGATATAAAAACCAAAATACAGACTGAAACATCATAAAATTTACATTGCGCCTTAGAAATTCATTAAACAATAAAATATTTATTCAAAAATAACATATTTCAATAGCAGCAGTAATAAAAAACGGCCGAACAATATCAACTGTGTGACAGTTCACAAATCATTATTTATTATCAAAACAAAATGTAAATTTTTCCACACCCCTCTCGAAGGTGAAGAATAAGAAGAAGAACCGTGCGAACGAAGCTCAATTCTAATAACGCAACCTCATCTCGCCTCGGTCAGAAAAGAGCCGGTTCCAAGAGATTGACTGTAGCCCCGTAATTTTGGATAAAATTCAGCAAAAATATAAAGAAAAATAGACAGTTTATACATAAATTTATTTTCTCAATCTTTACTAATAGGGGAAATACCCCGTGTTCGCGGCCAAAATGATCCACAGTGTACTTTCCACTTTGCAATTCAAACTATATTTTATCAAACTATATTTTAGAGAATTAATACCTCTTAAGGAGGAAAGCCTCTATTTCAAAAAGACCTTATTTGTTAGGCCACAGATAGCCCAGGAAAGCCGTTACAGTTTGAAAGAAGCAGAATTCTTTCTGAATTTTAGGTAAAAATAACATTAACTAAATTTTAGTAACTAATGAATTAAGGTACTTCTAGGTAATTTTGATACAATAAGGTATCGGAGGTAGAAACAGTTTTGGTACAATAAGGTATTTCCAGGTAATCTTAATGAAACGGATTTGCAAGACATTGAAGTATTTGTCAGAAATTACTATCACAATTTACATATTGTCCGAGAAGGGAAAAATAAATTCTATAGGGGGTGTATAAGGGGAGGTGCAAGGATGTATGCGGATATTGAGGATGCATGGGTAAATATTGTAAAAACAATCCGGGGACATACTGTAGATACGAGTAGGCTTATGACTCAGATATCATTTGCATATTAATACCATGATCCACATAATGCCAATATCGAAATTATCGGATTCTGAGTTCAGCATGATGAATATATGCTTTCGAGATTTATATTTTGGTGAGTCTTCTAAACTGTGAATAAAAAAAATAAATTAGTGTGTTAACGAACAGTTTTTTTATGACCAGTAGTAGGTATGTATTGGTGGTGGGTCGGCATTGGAATCATAGAAAATCCCATGCAAAATATGAACTGTTTATTGGCTCCTCTATTGATTTTACAGCAATGTCGTAAAAATACATTTAGTAAAAGTTTGCATATGGTTGAGTACACGTGCCAAATTTGAATAATTTTTAACAACCGATTTTAAATAAGGTTACCAGCGCAAAAACGCCCCAATCCATAAACCGGCAAATTTGGGCTGAGTGATATTTATTTTATTAAATTCGTTTTGTATCTAAATAAAAATAAAAGTTTTAAGCTGCAAAATTTGCTTCATTAATAGTTTTCACGCAATTATTAATACTGGCCTACTAACTTCGCAAATAAATTCATAAAGAAAAACCTAATCCACATTTTTTAACAAAACACAACAAAATATTTGTATTTTCTCAAAGCAAGCTTTTTGGGGTTAGACCGTTTTTGCCGTTGGTAGCCTCAAATATTTTAAGAAAAACTTCATCTACTTTTAAATTGAAGTTGAACAGGTAACAATGCAAAACCAGTCAAATGCCAACATACTTAAGTTGTCAACCCATGATTTTGTGAATGTCAAATTGTATTTTCTATACATTAGGACTTTCGAATGCCTAATTTGAATAAGTTTTAAATTGCAAAATGCATTTTAAGGACACTAATTGTACTATAACGTAGTAGTGTATAGAGCACAACAAATTACATTTCACAATGATAAAATCATAGCACAGTTTAAAGAATATTAATATATCAGTTGACCCACTCTTCGCCCGTATCAAAATTTCTCCCGCCGCTCCCCGCCTGTCTTGTAGACTTGGGTCAGTCTACATCCTTGCTCGACGTGTACACAGCGTTCCAAGTTTATTTTAGTTTTGTTTTCGGTCCGACGCATAGGGTGAACCAAAAATAGTGTTTTAGTTGTTTTGTTCGAATTGTGAATAAAATCTACTAGAAATATTTGTGCAGTGGATGGTTGTGAAAGTAGAATGACAGACAATATATCGTTCTTTAGGTGCCCAAAAGATGAAGGAAGGTATGTGTTTATATAGTATAGGATATTAAGTATATAATAATTAAAGTATTAGACATATTAAGTATATTATAATTATGGAAACCTAACTATGAAAAAATGGTTTTAAAAATATACATATAAATTAAGAAAAGATTTTACTCGAAATATGCACAAAATATTTATTTTTAACAATTAGTTTATTATTTTAGTAGATATTTTAGAGTAGTAGTAGATACTTTACTATTATGTTTTGGATTTTGCAGTATTTACCGGTTTGCAAAGTGCATATTAAATTATTATTTAAGCTATTTGCATTTTTTAAATAGCATGTTTTACTTTTTAGATGTTTGTATTTAACTTTAACTACCTACCTGGAAAGTCCAAATTTTATCGCCAGGTAATAAAAATACGTGCATACAACTTCTTCTGCTATTGACAAGTTTTTAGAGTTTTTACTAAATTTTATGTAACAGTAAATATAACAATTGACGAGCACATGGGAAAAACGATGAGTATCCAGAAATGATAAATGTTCAGGAAACCGTTTTTTTTTAATTGAAATTACGCATGGACTTTTATATCCGAGTTTATATCGTTTTTCCCATTTTTAAATGCCTGTTTCTATGTGGCCGTTATCGATATTTCCGTTTATTTAGGTACCAAAAGGTGTAGCTTTTTGGTACTTTCATTATTTTTCCAGTGTGCTCTTCAATTAGTGGTAAATACTGTAATAAATTATATTTGCATTTAACTTGAATTATCTACCTTTTTATTAAAAGGCAATAAAAAGTACTTGGATACAACTTGTCTTGCCATAGTCAATTTTTTTTCAGTTTTTATTAAATTTTATCGAACAGTAAAATTTATTACACAATTAACTACTAACAGTCATAATTACTGTTCATGATAATCATAAAATTTAGAAAAAATTCCAAAAAGATTGACAATGGCAACATAAGTTGTATGCAAGGGTACTTTTATTACCTTACGATAAAATTTGGGCTTTCCGGGTATGTAATTAAAGTAAAATGCAAACATCTATAAAGCAAAACATGCTATAATTTAAGAAATATGCAAATTATTATTATATATATTAAAAAAATTAACTTATTATATTTATTTAGCATACATTTTTCATATGGGGTTTCCATAATAATTATTAATAATAATTACCCTATTGACAATTCCATATTACAAAGAATTAGGATAGAATAATATATCTAATATTTTAATATTAATGTATATTTAATACTAAATACTAATAAATATTAATCAATTATTAAAGACACCTAAAACTGTTAATCAATAAAACTAGTACTGTGTTTTTATTTTTCTACTTGCTATATTAAAATTCCTTAGTATTTTTAGTTGATCCCTCGTATACGGCCAGCGTTCTGACTGATAAAATAGCACTTCCGCTGCACCCGGTAAACGTACAAATTTTTTGTCACCTCGAAGAGTCACAGACCGCCTTTGAAGTCAAAATAACAATAGAATTCCTTAAGAGTGGGCCAACTGATATATTAATATTAATTAATATAAACCAGGTAACATTTGCCTGGTTTTGCATTGTTTACCTGTTCAGTTTAATTTCTCTGTTACTATGAAAGTCCAAAATCCGGTGAATGTCAACGTTCACCAAGTTGCTTGACGTATGTTCAAAATATTGGTCAAATATCATTATTTCTAACATACACCTGCGAATGCGAACATTTACCATGCGCTTATAGTGTATACTAAAAACATTTGCACGCTATCAAATCTTGCGTAACACTGACGACAAACCAATATAGAGGGCGACGGAAGAGAACCATAGAAATAAACCGATAAAAAGCCACATAATGCACTCATTCGTGCAAATGAGTTTTGATTGCTTTGGGTTTAACGTCCATTTTTCGTGACTGATTTTTTTTAAATCCGATTATGCCTTAACGTAAGGTACGCGAGCATCGAAGGCAAATTGTAACATTTAATAACCGATAGTTTCCAAGTTTCACCGGAGCTCATTTGTGTTTATCCACATACACCGGTGAAAGTCAGAATTTTAGATAAAATTAATAAATATTTGTTCTTTTACCGTGACGTTTCTTGTTTGTCAACATTGACCGGTGAATGTTGACATTCACTAATTTCGAACATTCGCAGTTTCATATCTGCTATAGGTATCATAGGTATAATAGTTAGTAAGTATGTTTATTTTTTGGCTGAAACAATCTAAAGTTATTGGACTATGGCCACGATCAGAAAAGATCCATCTCAAATAGATCGAGTGGACGAGTGCACAATAAACACTAGGGCCCCGGCCAGCCAGCGAGTACCTGGAGCGGCGGTACCATGCAGCGAGAGCCGATCCGAGAATAGATGAGCGGTACCGGACTGGCGCCACGGCCATAATGGCCGCTCTCGAGACCGTTCGGTGGTCCTTTGTGCGACTTATCTTTATTGGTTCATGTTAATGGGTTCTTCTCTGGGCCGGTGCCGGCGCGGCTCGCCGATGTCTCTTCGCTGCTGCTTCATTTGCATAGAGTGCGGACGGTGAAATTGAGTGGCCGGGAAAAAATCGGTTGCGTTAAAATTATTTTTAAGCAGAGCATCGCAGAGATTCTTCAGAGAAGAGGGTAAATTAACAAAAAATGTCTAGAAAATAGAAGGTCGATTTTACGACGAGGTAAATTTTTCAAGTACGGCGGTTGTTGCTAAATATATAAAAAATACCTCCGTTCAGCGGTATTTTTTTTTAACATAAATACCGCCTTTATTTTACCAAATTTTATGTGTTATTGGATTTTTCCTACGTAATAAGTACTGTGATAGGTACTATTGTCAAAATAATACTACACTTAAAGCATACATAATGGCTATCCCACTCAAAATTTAGCTGCTCCCAGTCCGTACTCTTTTACCTTTACGTCACTTTGATAAGATCTAAGCTGGACTACGGATCCATAGTCTATTTATCTAGTTCAAAATCATATTTTGATAAACTTGATGTCATTCAAAATAACTGTCCTAGACTCATTTCTGGAGCATTCCGTACTAGTGTTATTACTAGTTTACATGCACAGTTTATTGGGTGCAACGCCTCTTAAACACCATCGGCTCAATTTGCTTTTTCAATACGCTATGTCACTTAAATTCAAACCATTTATCCCAACGTATAGTTTCTTTTTTCGACAACTTATTTCTCCAAACTTTATACTAGATTCTAGATCCGATAGTCTAGGGCAATTTTTTCCAATTTTTGCAAATATCACAACATCACTATTCCTGAATGCATGCCACTTCGAAATGTCACCACTCCTCCCTGGGAATTAAATAATACACTCATCAAATTAGACAAAAAAGCACCCCTCCATCTTTAAACAAAGCGTCATTTTACGGATTCAAGATCTATCTCCAGATAATATAATATACGCGGACGGTTCCAAATTCTCCCAGGTGGCATCGGCAGGATGCATTACATAACAATATGGTCTTACAAATATTGCTTACTTCCTACCAGCAGCGTCCTTTCTGCCAAACCTTTTGCTATTAAGGAATCTCTAAGAATAATCTCCAAACTACCTCCTTCCAAATGGGTGATATGTTCAGATTCACTAAGTGCATTACAATGCCTAAACGAATTATCACCAAAACATCCTCTAGCCGTTATATCGCTCGACTTGCATCACTTCTCAATATCTAAAGGTTCAACTGTGGATCTAGTATGGATTCCTAGTCATGTGGGCATAAGAGGTAATGACGATGCTGATAAGATTGCTAAGACTGCGGCGAATGATGGAGATTTTATACCACATGCATTTTCTATCTCTGAACTTAAATTTCTACATATACCCACAATAAAAAGTGGTATTCAGGCAGAATGGGAAGTAACAGTACATTCAAATAAACTATATAAATGTAAACCACAAGCCTTCCAAGCTTCTGTAGCTCGGTCATTATCCAGAAAAGAAGAAGTCATTTGATTCCAAATGACTTCTTCTTTTCTGGATAATGACCAAGCTACAGAAGTTTGGCTCAGATTGGGCCACTGGTATTTATATCATTCTTTCTTTTTAAAGGGCGACCCTCCGCCTAACTGCTCTCTTTGTAGCAACCAATTAACTGTGCACTACCTCCTAATAGAATGTCCCTCCTTCATTAACTTAAGGCAATCATTTGGTCTGAATAGCGATCTGGCTTCCGTACTTGATGCTATTAATCTACAGTCTTTGTTCCAATTTATTAGGGCATCTGGTTTGGGTTCATTAATATAGTTTAATTTAACTTTAAATTGATCAATGCCGCTAAATGGCTCAGCTGCTGATGCGGCTTCTACAAAATCCTTCCCTCCTTCCTTAAAGCATACAAAAATAAACATTTTTGACATGTCAAATGCAAAATAAGAAGGCAACAAACAATAACTTTTTTATCACCTAATCGAAATGCAAAAATAAAGGTTATAATTTCGAAATAGTTATGAGAAAATGGCAGAACTTGGTCTTAATCTTGCCGTAAGGCCCTTGGAAGTTTTGCATTTTTATACAAATTTCTATTCGAGGCACTTTCTACAAAAAAATCTTTAAATAAATAATATTTTTAGTAATTTAATGCAAATAAAACGTTAAAGAAAGAAATTATTAGATTATTTTATGACGAAAAGTTTATGTTTCAGTATAGGTATTATATTGAATCTTGTGGAAGTCTTGCACTGGTCGGTCTTGGTCTTGCAGATGAAACGACTTGCAACCAATAATACACACACGTGCATTATTGGTTACCGAATGCAAAACGTTCATTATTTAGTTTATTTATTTAAACATCTTATATGTAAGCAGTATAGAAAATTAACTGTATAAATCGTATTAAATACTCGGATAATGCATTTTTAAGAACAGCAGTTCCCAGCATCACCTTTTGCAAGCATTCTTTTTAGAGTACTTCCATATTTTGTTTTAAAATAATTAATAAACAAAATCGTGGGCACTTAGTATGCACTTTGTCACAATCCACAACACAAAATGTACGAATTTATACAATACACTCTATAGCTCTAAAAACTTTAAAGACACCTTTTTCACATTTAAAATTGACAAAATAATTAACTCAAAATTTCTCAGCTGTTATTTTTATAAGTTTACCATAGGCAACTAATAATACACACTATCATGACAAGGCCACGAAGGCTTTGACAAGGACTACAATGACGTCACAACTGTCAGCTGAAGCGCGGGAAGAGGCGAACGTACGTCTTATGAGGATGAGCAATCCTATTAGTTTACCGTTCTTGATGTTGACATTTAGGACTTTTTGAAGGTTGGAAAATGTCAGTTTTCTAACTTTTACTTCCCACCCACGGGTGGAAAGTTTATTTCCCTCCCGTGGGCGGGAAGTAAATACAGATTTTTAAATTAGGACAAAAACATTTTTTTAAAGATTTTATTTTGATAAAATGCTGCTTTAATTGCAACTTTTTTTTATAGAAAACTCTTTTAAGCAAATTACAATCGGTGCTGCAATGTCCTATTAGGTACATTTTGTATTAAAATAAAAAGTTTTAAACAACAAATAACTATTTATTCAAATTAATTGTTACATTCGAATTATTATATGTTTTGACACTTATGGATATACCACCTTGTTGGTTGCAGCTTCTGTAAATTCTGGTGGAGTACCAATATTAAAGTAGTCTTCATTATCAGAACTTTTCGACAACATTCTGGCTTTCTATGCAACTATCGATGTGCCGTGTGTGCGAAGCACACGGGCCCGGGCCCTCGGAGGGCCCGGACCGCATTTTTATATCTATCACATGCTATCGCGAATCAAGCAGAATCGGGCGATCCCTAACTAAGTTCTTATCTATCACATGTCTTCTTAACTACTTAACTAGCACACGCTATCGCGAAAATAACTTATTACTTTACACTTGTTCTTGTGCAATTTGGTAGCTGTGTTTTTCTTTTTATTTTGCAAAAATAACTGGAAATATGTGATTTTTCATTAGAGCATTAAATTTGACAAAAAGGAAATTTGCTGTATTGTCACTGGATTTCTGTACCATCGAATAGAAATAGAACTAAGGTAGTTGTACCATCAAAAAGAGCATGAAAAATTATACTGGCCAAACTAGTTAACTCAAAATAAACATAAAAAAAATGCGTGATGATTTTAATTTAGTTATGGCAGAAGCTATTGATCTAGCGAAGCAATGGGGTACAGCAACTCAATTTGTAAAGAACAGGATGTCTTGCCCAAAAATATTCTTTGACAAAATTAATCAAATTCAAACAAATGAAGATTGGTTTAAAATAAACGTATTTTTTAAAAGCTTCGACATAATTATATTTCAAATAAAATCTCGAAGTACTGGACTCAATGAAGTTTATTTAAATTTTCGCGCAATATCGCTTGAAGTATTACGTAACCTTTCTGTTTCTGATGAGGATATATATGAAATGGGTCAGGTTCTATACCTTAAATAGACCGATGATATTGCCTATACGATTTATTCTCAATTACTCTCCTTCAGGTAATGTTTCCGAAAAAAATTATATGAAATCAATTGCATTTTTGAACTCACTGAATTTATTTTAATAAAAAACCTTTCATAATCTTCTAGTTTCAGGGAGATTTTAACAGCGTGTCATTTTTCTCACCCTACCTGTTTCTGTGGCCTCGGTTGAAAGATCTTTTTCCAAATTAAAGCTTGTCAAAAATTATTTAAGAAATACTATGGGCGAAAAACGGTTATCAACTTTGGCAATTATTTCAATAGAAAATGAAGTTGCTCATACAATAGACATTGGTAATATTGTGTCAACTTTCGCCCATGCTAAAGCAAGGAAAAAAGAATTTTAACATGTTCATGTTCCTATTTACATTGTTTATTTTACTTTAGTTAGTTTTATTGTTGTTTTCTGTTTTGTTTTTATTTATTTGATATTTTATATGTTTTGGGTTACATATTCTGTGTTGCAGTAATAAATAATACTATATAAAAATTAATTTGATAATGTTATTTCTAACTTAAAAGAGAGGGGGCCCGGTAAAATTTTTGCACACAGGCCCGTGAGTCTGTTGTTACGCCACTGTTTCTATGTTATATAAATTCGAAAAAGCGAACGACAAACTGTCACTTGGTTGTTTGTATTGCTGTTGAAGGTTTGCGCTCAGGGTTCGGAAAACTACATGTTACTTTGAAAAACTACATAAACTACATTACATGTAGTTAATGAAGTTTATGTAGAGGGTGTAGTTTATGTAACCTATGTATGTAACTTTCAAATATCAAAGGTTTGAGGTGAGTTTATAATAAGTTGAAGCTTTAAAAACACATAATGTATTTAAAAAAACAGAAGAAATATGGCTTTAAATATAATATTTACATCATATTATCTCTATTACATCTCATACAAAGGAAAATTATTCCTAATATCAATACATAGTTTATTAACGTAGTTTTCATGTAGTTAATGAACGGGAAAAGACGTAGTTTTTAAAGATAAACTACACATAGTTAATCAGGTAAATTACATCTTAATTAACTACTTCCGAACCCTGTTTGCGCTATAACAACCCCGGTAACTATACATATGGAAATGCCAAAACAGAAAACGATAAATTTTCGCATATTTATTTTTTTTTCCAAATAAAATACGGTCCCTATTTTTTAATTAATGGTGTGGTTGTAAATGAAATAGTATATAAACCTCAGTGTAAAGTTTCATTTCTGCCTCGAGATTTAGTTTTAGTTTAAACTATCAAATCTCTCGACGGTAATGAAACACTTTCCACCTCAGTGTGTAATATACTATTATTCATTAACTAATTATTATAATATAAATATAACAGTTAATATTTTATAACTAAATATTAATTATAATATTATGATTTTTTTTTATTAATTTGAAACAGAATATCTTTAAAAATAATATATGAACGTTCCGACAAAACCAAATTTTCGAAGACTCATTTTAAATATTTTTAAGAACTAATTAAACGCCCTTTAAGAACAATAAATAAAACCCTTATATACCATTTTTACTGTGAAGGAATCACGGTTATTTTACGGTTAAAGGCTTTCCAACTCTGTCTGTTTATTACATTGGGGAAGATAGGTGCAAGGTAGAATAACAGGTAGAAAAACTTATAATCCCTTTAACAGCCACTTTCCGGCTTAAAGTGTTTTATGATTTTATTGGTGTTTTACTAATCGTTTTCGGAATTGCAAAGTTTTAAATTAACTTGGACCTTGGACCTATATTAATAAAACTAGATTTTACTCTATTTTGCTTATAGAAGCAGTTAAAGAAAGATTAACGAATTTTAGTCAAACCCCTCCAATATAACGTTTTTATAATTCAGGGAAAATGGTCTTTTTAATTAGTAAATTTACCTAGAGTTATCTTTTTTCATTATTAAGATTTAGAAATTCTCTTATATTATGTCTAATTAAGTTATAAAAATTATTATAAACAATTTAAGAAAATCCCCATTTATATAATATTTTTATGTTATTTTAATTTATATAGGGTCCGGCAATAGTGCGTCGGGCATCTGTAGCTCCTAGAATAAAAAACTTGGGAATTTTATTTAAGTGCAAACCTAAAGTATCTACGAGGATGTATTTCGGGATGATTTTTTTAAATGGAACACCCTGTATATTATTGCATTTTTGGATTCCTTTCAGATTACTTTACGTAATCCTAAGATATGAGTAAATATTTTTTTGATAGTTTCTATACATATAAATAAATTTATTTATTATTTTAGTTCTATAAATATTTTTTTTCAGCTTTTCCTAAAAAGCATATTAAAACTACAAGAACTGTTCTGAAATCAAAACTGTATTAGATATTAATTTTAGATGGTCTGTATACTTTCTTTACTATAAATGTGGTAATTGTAAATCATACAGGATATTCAAAATTCTGCGCCAAACTTTCTAAAATATAAAATAATTTTTCTTTGTTTTTTTTTTAAATGGAACACCTATTACACGTGTATTATGTTTCTATTACATAGAGAGTTAAAAAATAAACATTTTTTGTATTTAAAGTATATTTCAAAATTTTTAATTGTTTCGCAGGTACAGGCAGTATTATTTCATATGGCTCTGTTAAGGGTAAAATATGAGAGAAAAAGCATTGGGTGACTTTGATTAGGTTAGGTTAGGTTTGGTTAAATTTTTAATTTACTGTGGAAATGCCATATGAATTGTAAAACCGCGAATATCTGCAAAACCGTTAAAAATTATGAAATACTCTAAATACAAAACTTGTTCATTTTTTAATTCTCCATCTATCTAAAAAATAATAAATAAAAGATGCTATCGTGGGGACTATAATAAAAAAGAAGAATGAAATTATTGGGCAAACCAACAGTAAAATTGCCAAGAAACATGGCTAAAATATGACTACCCGTAGACACTTAGTGTTTCTGCCCTTCCGGCTTCATCAATACGGGAGGAATCAGCAACGATGAATTATTGTTTTCTCTGGGCCAAGGTGATAGCGGCGAGGTGTGTTGAAGTAACTCCGCACCGGTCTTTTGGTAGTAACCAGTAGTAACGCTTGCGGAGCAGGTTGCAAATGGTGCCTAGTGCCTCGTTTGTTTCCCTTTTTCTTTTTTCAGGATCGTTTGGTTTGGTTTGGTTTGGTTCCTCCCGTATTGATGAAGTCGGAAGGGTAAAAACACTAAGTGTCTACGGATAGTCGTATTTTAGCCATGTTTCGTGGCTAATCTTACTGTAGGCTTACCCCCCAATAATTTCATTCTTCTTTTTTAAAAAATAATATACCTACAGGGTGTTCTATTAAAAAAAAACAAAAAAATTTATTTTATATTTTAGAAGTTTGGCGTAGGACTTTAGACATCCTGTATGATTTAAGATTACGTTATTTATAGCAAAGTCAGTATACAGGGTGTCCCAGGCTGAGCGTGCATTAGAAGTTTTTAGAGAACCACAATATCTAGATCGGAGATTTTTTGCACATCATTGTTTTACAACGAGATCTATGGATTAAAAATATTTTCAATATGGCGGCACTTCCGGAAATACCGGAAGTTAACATCAACTTTCTTATTTTAAATGAGTGCCCCCATTTTTTATTACATACTTAAATTCTCTGTAAAATTCTATGAATATTGATGTTAAACACTCTATATCTAACTTTAACCGTTTTGAGAAAAAAATTATTTAAAATTTTTGGACGCAAAAAACTACCTGTCAAAAAAATTGATATAGCCTAAAAGTGAAATTTAGTGATTACCACAGCCACTATAACATAAAGAGAAGATATATGGCTATCTATTTCGAAAATTAAATTGTTCAAATGTCATATAATAATGGCGGTAGCTGTCATGGAATTGAGTGATTAAAAAATTATCATAAATCATTTTTTTCAAATTGAAACCCACTTTTTTTATTTCATTAATGAAACGGTTTTTCAATTCGTTACTTTTTAACTATGCATGTTTCTATACCTAAAATAAATCGTTTTTAAGTTATTTAACATTGAGTTTGAAAACCTATATTTTTCTTGATTTTATATCTAGCTTCCTTTAACATTAAGTGTCAAACGGTCAGAAAAATTATTTCCATCTGTCAGAAAACGAATTATTTGAATTTTCTATAGTATAAATACTGTCTCCTTAAGAGTTTAAAAAGTGTATTTATAAAAATATATCTCGTATTTTCACTCTTTGTTGATATTATTAATAATATTCCGTATGATCGAAAAGAAAACAGCGCAAAGTTGGCCCGAAAATGATGCTGCTTTTTGAACAAAGCGTCACAATATGACATGGCCAGATCTATTGTTTTACCGCACTTGACTTTTAAAGTCATAGGCTACTGGTTAAAATCAAGAAAAATATACCCTTTAAAACTAAATCTTAAATAACTCAAAAACGATTTATTTAAAGTAGTAACGAATTGAAAAGCCTTTTCACTAGGTAGTGAAATAAAAAAAGTGGGTTTCAATTTGAAAAAAATAATTTATAATACTTTTTTAATCGCTCAATTCTATGACAGCTGCGGCCATTATTATATGACATTCGAACAATTTAATTTTTGAAATAGATAGCCACATGTTTTCCCTTTATGGTACAGTGGCTGTGGTAATTACTAAATTTGACGTTTAGGCTATGCACATATTTTTGTCAGGCAGTTTTTTTCGTTGAAACATTTTAAATTTTTTTTTCTCAAAAACGGTTAAGGTTAGATATAGGGTGTTTAATATCAAAATTTATAAAATTTTACATAGAATTTAAGTACGTAATAAAAAATGGGGGCACCCATTTAAAATAAGAAAGTTGCTGTCAACTTCCGGTATTTCCGGATGTGCCGCCATATTGAAAATATTTTTAATCGATAGATCTCGTTGTGAAACTATGACGTGCAAAAAATCTCCGAGCTAGATGTAGTTCTCTAGAAACTTCTAATGCACGCTCAGCCTGGGACACCCTGTAGACCATCTAAAGTAAATACCTAATATACTTCTGATTCCAGGATAGTTCTTGTATTTTTAACACTTTTTTTCAAGAAGTTTAAAAAATAATGTATTTTTTATTTATTTATTAATATCTCTGAAATTATCTAAATTACATTTATTTACTCATATCTTAGGATCGATTATGTAAAGTAATTTGAAAAGAAGTCAAAAATGCAACAATATACAGGGTGTTCCATTTAAAAAAATTATCCCTACCAAGTACTTACTCTAGTGTTCCCAAAATGTATTTTTGTAATTTAAATCTGCTTCGAATGAAGCCAAAGCCTGACGTTTATAAAATACAATTTCACATGGACAAAATTATAAAATGACAACTTAGTTAACGTAAGTACATTGGCATTTACCTGGTTTTGCATTGTTACTTTATTATTATCTTCAGTTTTAATTTAAAAATAGATGCAGCTTTTTTTAATTTACTTAAAATCGGCTTATCCAGAATTGTTCAAATTGGCATGTGTATTCAGTATACACAAACATTTAAAAAACCTATTTATAATTTCGCTCTAAATTAGCAGGGAGTCATTATCTGAATAGTTCAAAATTTGCATGGGATTTCCCATTTCCAACGACGATGCACCACCCGGTATAGTATACCGGGTGCGTCTCAAAAGTGGCTTTATAACTTTTTTATTTTTTTCAGATAAAAAAACGAGATTTGGTATGGTAGTATATGGCATAAATTAGGATTGATTGACGGTATTGAATTCTTTTTGATCACTTCCTGTGGCTAGAATGTTTTGGTTTGACTACTGGTTTGAACTGGTTTGAACGACTCGTTTGACTTTTGGTATGACTAGAACTTTTGGTTTTTAAATAGCATCTCTCGGTATTTGTTTACTTTATTCGATAGAAAATGACACTCTGAATCGAATGACATATCATATGTCAACTTTTGACATATTCGCTCAAAAACATATTGTATTTTAAATTTCAATCTAGAGTTCCATGGCTGTGTTAAAAACACTAATTTTTAATCAAGAAGTCTTGGAAAAATATATTTGACCGTCTAATGTTTTCAGTCTCTTATCCTGGCCCGTTAAAAGATGCCCAAATCGTATTGTTAATTGTTAATAATATTTCAATTTTTTCAAATGGAACGAGGGTGGCTCATTAGCATATTTGGAAAAAGCAATTATTTACGAATAATTTGATACCACACACTTGGTATTTTGAGTAAAATTGTCGTTATGAACTGTATGTTACAATTTCAAATAAACCATATGCGAAAATGTCAAAAGTTGACATCCCAAGTAGCATTTTCACGACTTCTAATGCTGCGACCACATGTTTACTAAACACAACGTTGGATTAGTTACAAAAAATAGTTAGCTCCGTACCTTGGGTATTAAAATAAATTTAAACGTTTTTATAACGTTGTGCCGACGTTGGACTAGTACTACAGCAAAGTAGAAGCTTCTGCGACGTCGAATAAACGTTGTCTTGTAACCTTTTTTGCTTAAATGATCTTTAGGTGATTCGGACTACGTAGTTACAACGTTGAACAATATAGAGTTTTCCGACGTCAGTTTCAGGACCTATTTCAACGTTATGCAAACGTCGTCTGTTTTACTAATTCCAACGATGCGACTAGTATATTACCTGTTAAGGCCGAACTGCGACTTTATTAGTCCAGTAAGCGACTACTCGAACTACTCCATCTTAATCTCCAAAACAACAAAGTGAAAGCCGCCATGTTGTTAAATAAGAAAATGTTTCGTTCCTAAAATAGCAATTCATGCTTTTTGAATACATTAACTTGAAATATTTGACCCTAAAAAACACGCGGAAACAATTTTTTCGACTGCGAATAAATTATTCTCATTTTACTAAAAAAAAAATTTTTAAACTTCTTTAATTTTAAGGCCCATTAGTATTTTTCAAAGTAGAAACAATACATTTATCAATAAAGTTGTTTGCATTTAACTTTTTTGCCTTGGGTAACGAGTTACAGAGTCGGTTAAAGTGTTTCAATAAGTATGATCTTCAAACATCCTCCACACTTAAATACTTTTGTTTTGTTTTCCTTCACTGCCATCTGACATATGTCTTTAACTAAATCATAAAAATAATATTTTTACTATAATTATCCCAATTTAGGATAAAACGCGACTTAGACGCCATATTAGTTTTGTATTTCTGTGAATTAGGATTTTAAACAACGTTGCAGTTTGTACTAAATTAGGCTTCTAGCCAACATCGGTATCCAACGTCGTTTCGACCCAAAAATTATTCTCCAAACTAGTGCAGACTAGGGTTGGCACGAGGTTGTGCCGACTTTGCGCCCCGACGTTTGGTCGCGTGACACAACGTTGTCCCGATGTCCAAATGCTGCTTGGGATATGATATGTCACTCTATTCAGAGTGTCATTTGTTATCGAACAAAGTAAGAAAATGCCGAGGGTGCTATTTAAAAATCAAAAGTTGCAGTCATTTCCGGTGAAACAGGAAGTGACCGAAAGCAATTGAATACATCAATCAATCCTAATTTATTACAATGTAACAAACCAAATCTCGATTTTTATCGGAAAAAATAAAAAGTTATAGGAGTATAACAACGATTTCTTTAATGTCACGTAATGAATCATATACGTTAATATTTACTTAATCATATCTTTTTTTTATAATTTGTAATATATTTGAAAATACAGCTGGTTCTTTAAATATAAAATGTTTGTGTTGTATCTTGGTTAAATATATCCCAAACCTTCAAAAACCCGAAAAAATATCCGAACCATTCGTCGATCGCACATATGGACACAAATATTAACATTTGCGAATTCCATTGGCCAAAACGTTTATTTTTAAAATGAATGAAAACAGTCGAGTACACACCCACAGGATACATTTTTTACTGGTCATGTGTTTTTCCGTAAAATAAACTGCCGTCCGTTTTTAAATAGATTCTGCGTTACTTAAAATAGCGATTGATGATAGTAGTTTAATTGAGGTTGCCTCTTCAAACGGAATTTCTTTCGAACATTAAGCAGGCCCGATCGTTTGGAAGTAATACATTAAAATACTTGCGTAGGCACAGTAATTTTTTTGTACAGGATGTTTTGAGTTTTTCCGAATAGAACGCCAATTGATAGCAAGAAGTTCACTTGGGAGTAATCTGAAAATTTGGGATATTATTAATATCAACGAGCTATTTGGCTAAAATAATTCTAAGGATACAGTACTATCCATAATATTTTCGCAACCTAGCCTTTGGTGGATTTCCGTTTTTTTTATATAGATGAGAATGGATTTTTTTTTAGAAATTGGAAACGCCTTTAGGGCCGGAGTGTGGGGATCCTATCATGCGAGAGGGCCTACCCACTAAAACCCCATCTGTGCTCTAAGCTCGCCAATATCGGTACCGCCGAAGGCATTTCATCTACACTTATCTATTCTTCTATGTTGGTCTTGTTCTTATCCAAATCTTGTCCTTTTCGTCCTCCTTTTTCTTCATAATGTTCCTTAACATCCCGCAAATCGTATTTTCGTTCGATAATGTCAGAAGCTTTCCGACCTTTACTCTAGTGATGTTCATACCACATACTGTTTCTGCGGTTTCCCGTATATCTTCGTGCGCGTGACACTAAAATAATATATAGTTAGCCGAGTCTGATGCCTCGCAATACCAGCATGTAGGAGAGTCCGCGTTGGGAATCCTGTGCAGATACTCGCCAAAGACTCCATGGCTAGTCATGGCTTGCGTGATGTAGTAGTCCGTGTTTGTCTGGTCGCATTTTATCCCATCTTTGATATTATTTTTAGGTATGAAAGTCTTTGTCCATCCGCTCTAGTATGATGCTTCTGGCCTCTTTCCGAAGGAGGTTCCGTTTTTATATATTTGGTTTCTTTCCTCGATCAGTTTCCTCTGATCGGAGGTATCTTAGTAAGACACAATACCGCTACAGTTGGCCATGTGCAGTATGCCGATGCAACCCTGAGTGCCAATTTCCTATTTCTCCTTTCTAGCATGTTTTCATGTAGTTTGAAGCGCATGGATCTGTCCTAGAGTGGCGGTTGAGTATGGTCGAATGAACTACCGAAGCCAGAAGTCTTCTTTTTTTCGCGCGAGGTCTAAGAGGATTTTGGCTAGGGCCGCTATACCGTACTAGGTACTCTCTTTTTAAATACTGCTGAAAGTGTACCCCCTAAAAATAGAACCTAACTGACCAATCCCTCAGAAACTGCCCTCTGAAATATTTTTCCCCACAAATCATCTTTTTAGAAACATACCCTCTATAACTATCCCCAAAAATGTCCGCTCAAAAGCCAGCCCCTTTAATTATATTTCTGTAACTATACTCCCCCTTATATATGGATCCTGAAAAGAACTTCTCGAATAACCGCCCTTTGAAAAACTATCCCTCAAAATATATCTCTGAAAATACAGCCTATAGAAACTACCTCCAACCAAATAGGAATGTTATTTAATTTACCTGGTTTAGTTGACATTTTACATCTGTTGGATAAAATATTATTAACCAAAAATTATTTTTTTGAGTAATAATATTTTAATTTCTAAATGAATGATTTTTTAATTCTACACAAGATTTGAATACTAATGTATCACAAAAATGTTTATCAAAACTCACAATAATCCAAGAAGTAAACTATTTAATTATTAATAACTACACTGAAAAAAAGGATCTCTCAGTCGAAATAAATATGACTTTGACCCAAAAGATTGGCGCTTTTCAATAGGGCCAAGAACGACGTCTCTTTACCCAAAGCATTAACTATCTTTTCATAAACTTTAAAAAATTACTTAGAGAATAGAAGAATCTATATGTCCAAAGTATTTCACTTTTGACCCAAAATTAATATGCAAAGAAGCTCTTGCTACAAGAACAATAGTCTCTTTGATTCATCCAAAAATTGTTGATTGAAAAGGGACATTTCTTGATTAAAGAGACACTTTTCTTAAACCAATAGCGAATACCATTGACTCAACTAAAATTTATTTTGATCTAAGAGAAGTCTATACATCATATACAGGCATATACAGGCATATTACGAGGTATATTATTTTCTGATATATTTAGGTTTTCCTAGTCTGTAGTAAGTAAAGTGATATTATTTTCCTCGATAGTAGGTAGTTATTTCTGCTTCTTCACTCCTTGGTATTTTTTAAGGTGGTTCATCTCTCTACAAATTACAAAAAAATGTTACATCGCGATTAATCAAAGTAAAGCAAACAAATTATTAAAATTATAAGCTTTGGTCACATTTTGAATTTTTTAATACGACAACTTGAAATTCTAAAATTTTTGTAATTATTTGCATAAAAAAATCTCGATACCTATATTATTATTCTATCTCTAGTCACGCATGCATTATCTAAACAGGTGCAGTCCGGTTCTACAGCGTGATCCGCCTTCCGGTTCCTTGCCGCCATTGCCTTCTGTCCATCCAGTCATCGGCTTGTAAATTGCGCAATGACATTGCCTTTGTTACCCCCTTTAACCATGTGTCTCGGGGTCTTCCTCGTTTTCTTGTTCCAGTTGGGATCCATTTCATTATATTCTTTGGTAGCCTTTCTTCTCCCATTCTGTTTACATGCCCATACCAGATTAATTGTTTTTTTGGATTTCTTCTATGATGGTTTTCTCTTTCTTCGTTATTCTTCTTATTTCTTCATTTCGCACTTTTTCCAATTTTGATTTTCTTGCCGATCTTCTGAGGAGGTCCATTTCAGTTGCTAAAAGCTTTCCTTCCATGGACTTGCTCATCTGCCATACTTCAGCGCCATAAGTAAGTGTACTCTTAACTATAGTGTCATATATGCAGGTTTTTGTTATGGTATTTATATTTTTTTGCTAAAGAATAGAATTTAGTGCCCCTGTAATGTTTCTGGCTTTGTTGATTCTATTATTGATGGTATTGTCGCTTTTTCCATTATTATGTATGTTAGTACATAGGTATGTGAATTCTGTACATGATTTTATTTTGTTTCCGTTTTCCATTTCTAGGTCTTGTCCTTTGTTGCCCACGCATAGATATTCTGTCTTTTTAAAATTTATTTGTAAACCCCATCTATCATACTCCTCATTTAATTTTCTAAACATGTACTCTATGTCATCTATATCTCGGGCCAGTATTACTTGATCGTCGGCGCGGCGTAGTGAATGGTATATATTGTTTTATTTTCGAGTGGTATGCCCATTCCACTACATTTTCGTCTCCATTGTTCCAATGCTGCATATAAGTAAATATTGAATAAAATTGGAGATAGACCACATTCTTGTCGGAGGCCCTTACTTATATTAAATGATGTTGTGAGTTCGGCTCCAATTTTAACTTGTGCTAGGGGGTTCTTGTAGATTTCCTTTATTGCTTTTATTAGGGTAATATTTATTGGTGACCGGTCGAGTATGTGAAAAAGTTGTTTTATTAGGATAGAATCATACGCTTTGGTTAGGTTTACAAAAATCATGTGTATCTCTCCACCTATAGCTAACACTTTCTCACTTAGTTGTGTTATGCAGAAAATATTATCTACCGTTAAGCGACCGGCTCTGAAACCCGACTGCTCTTCTGTCTGGTACAAATCATAGTCATTTGTTATTAATGTGCTAAGTATTTTGCCATAGCATGTTAATAACGATCACTAATTTGTTATACGATATGCATTTAAAAAGCAAATTATGCAAAATTCCAAGTGGAAAATTCCAAGCAACAAAACCCGTGCATACTATGATGTGCGACCTATGAAATGCGACGTGAGACTGATCGGACTGCCGACTGATTGTATATACCGTCCTTTGTTATCGTCTTGGCGTGTCTTTATTATTTTTCATCAAAAGAGCTATTGGAAAAATGGCCATGTTTCTTGAATGAAGTACTTCCTAGCGTATTTTTGTTATTATCTTAAAACAAAGTAACTTGCACTTGGTTGAATGAAAATAGATTCAAAAGAAATTTTCGAATTTTTCAAGAGAACAAATTTTCTTGAGTTAAGAGAGTTTTTCTTCAGGTAAAATATTTTCTTTTACGCTAAAATAAATTCTCTTGCCACATTTTTTTTTGCAAGAACGATGACGACTTTTGTTCAGTCTATCTTTTTTATCAGTGTACCTTTTCTTAAATTGAACGCAAAATTAAAATATTATAGCTAAATGTATCAACATTTTATCAACACCACTGTAGGAATGAATGAATTGTAATAAAATCAACAGGTAGCATTGGTTTTCTTTTTCCAACGCTTTCATTTCTTAAAGTACTTTATCTCTGTCGTCCATATATAGGAAGAACTTCTCCCACATTATACAGTTTACGCCAAATCTGTAATCTGTGCAGTTAAAAATATTCAGTACGTTGGAAGATGGCATCTCTTGCGATCGATGAGATCTTCGATCATATCGAAGCAACCACTAACGGCACCCACGAAATAACAAGGCCGAACAGCTTATTCGTGACGTCATCCACTGGAGGCATAAACTTTGATTGCATTTGATGTTCTTTATGAGTATATAATGGTTTTAAACCTTAATTGCACCGAAATTAATAAAAAATTAAACATAAAATTAAAAAGAACGTCTGATCTCACATTATCCATCGTTATGTATTCATTTATGCTGTAAGAGTGTCTAACTTTCTTTTATTTCCTTTTCCATGTCTATAATTTTATTTACCACAGTAGTTCTTTAGACGTGTATTTGTAATAGAATTATTTTTGACAGTTTTCACAATAACTTCAGCATTACGAAGTACATTGCGGAAAGTGCAATAATATGTTATTACTTTTAATGCAATCCAAAGTTATCTTTGATAAAAAAAAAATTATTGTGATTTTTGAAAAACTCCTCGTGACTTTGCAAAACTTCTAAAACTTCTATGAAGAAAAATAAAAGGAAATCAGTAATGTAAACATGTCAGTGATTACAAAAAAAAACATGTGTATCAAAAGTAAATTAAATAAGTTTTCAGATGAAGAGTAACAATTTTAACACGATAAAAATTATTTGGTTTATTACACCAAAATAAGAGTAACTAAAACGTAGGATTACATAGTAAAAGAACAGTTGAAATATTAAAATAAAAATTCTATCCAATAACAAGCAATTTCTTAAAGAACGCAGGTGTTGATTGTTAACATATTTTTCCACAGAATCGTTTAAGCTCGGGCCGATTTATGTCCGAAATATTTCCGCCAAGATAAACACGTATTTTTGGAAAGGAAAACAAATAGGGAAAGCCGCGTGCCTAAATTTATTACACATTTCCGAAAATATACCATGTGTGCGGCCGGTTATTGGTTATTGCCGCTAAACCGTTACGTCATCACGTGCCATTCACGAATAGCGAGAAATGTTTCTCTAGGATCATTGACGTCATACCTTTGGACCACTTTTGCGTTTTCGTTTTGTCGGTTTACAAAAAGCTGTGCGTCTTGGAAATACCATTGATTGATTGTTGTGTGGATGTGCGATTGACGATCACATGATTCGTGTATAACGCGTGATGTTTTCATTTATGTTGCGATGTCTGTATTATTTGTCATATCTGGTTCAAAACAAAAAGGCATGATTATTATATTTGGTCACTGCAACAAATCATAATCATTTTATATTTAAATAAAACATATAATAAAGGAAAAGTCCTAATACGGTAATCGGAAAACATTTTTCGATGCACTTCATCAATCATATCGAAATTGACACTACAGCCTATAAACCTGACTAAATGAAATTTTGCCAAGACTGTTTAAATTTGTTGTATAATTTAAGATACCGAGCAGCTCTTTATGTTACTTTACAGAACCAATAATTGTAACAAACATTTTATTTAGATTAAAGCTGCAAAAATTAGTTTAAAGCAAGTTTAAAGCGATTTTTATTATTGCCATGTTGGTCACATTACGCCGCGATCAGCAACGTTGTCGTTTATTATTTGACAATCATCATAATGTCAGCCATTATTTTGTAAAATATCGTGTTGTTGTTGAATCTTTGGGAGTAATTCTCGTTTTTTTGCCGATTTTCATAGTCTTTTTTTAAAAATTGTATGTACTTTTAAACACAAACAGTTTTTTTAAGAAATAAATTTTCGAGTGTTTATTTGCATTTCTTGAAATTTGTGTGTCGAAAATATGCCGAAGCATTTAAACAGTCTAAGTAAAGAGCTTGTAGCTTTCCTGATAAACTATTCTGAACGAGAACGTGGCAATAAAGGTCCTTTATTACCCTTGACTGCAGTCAGAGGAGTAAGTTTCATTGGTAGCATCATCATACCACTTTCAAAGTTATTTCTAATTTTAAAGAAAAATTTGGATCAAGTACTTAAGGCGACACTGTAGTCAAGGCAAGACTGAGCTCTGCCCGGGGTAACCGATCTTATTTTCCCATCGATTCCCGCTCTTGACAACGAACCTTCCTGATAAAAATTTGTATAGAATGAACTAATTATTCAACGTCGCTAACACGGCCAAACTGACCTGTATTTCGCTCTCGAAATACTCTGTTTAAAAGTGTTCGCTTTTTTTATATGATTATATGCTCATAATCATCATAACTGAAATAAATCAAATACACAATACAATAGCTGAAATAAAATAATTATTATGCTCCTTCGGATAACCGGAATCCGCCTGGCAAAAATAATGATCACGCTCTTTCGGATAATCAGAATCTGCTTGGCAAAAATAATTATCATGCTCTTTCGGATAATCAGAATCCGCCTGGCAAAATCAAAATAACTATCATGCTCTTTCGGATAATCAGAATCTGCCTGGCAAAATCAAAATAACCCAAATAAAATAATTATTATGCTCCTTCGGATAATCAGAAACCGCCTGGCAAAATCAAAATAACTATCATGCTCTTTCGGATAATCAGAATCCGCCTGGCAAAATCAAAATAACTCAAATAAAATAATTATCATGCTCTTTCGGATAATCAGAATCTCCCTGGCAAAATCAAAATAACCCAAATAAAATAATTATTATGCTCCTTCGGATAATCAGAAACCGCCTGGCAAAATCAAAATAACTATCATGCTCTTTCGGATAATCAGAATCCGCCTGGCAAAATCAAAATAACTCAAATAAAATAATTATCATGCTCCTTCGGATAATCAGAATCTGCCTGGCAAAAATAATTTTCATGCTCTTTCGGATAATCAGAATCCGCCTGGCAAAATCAAAATAACTCAAGTAAAATAATTATCATGCTCCTTCGGATAATCAGAATCCGCCTGGCAAAAATAATTATCATGCTCTTTCGGATAATCAGAATCCGCCTGGCAAAATCAAAATAACTATCATGCACTTTCGGATAATCAGAATCTCCCTGGCAAAATCAAAATAACCCAAATAAAATAATTATTATGCTCCTTCGGATAATCAGAAACCGCCTGGCAAAATCAAAATAACTATCATGCTCTTTCGGATATAAGAGTCCGCCTGGCAAAATCAAAATATCTCAAATAAAATAATTATCATGCTCCTTCGGATAATCAGAATCCGCCTGGCAAAAATAATTATCATGCTCTTTCGGATAATCAGAATCCGCCTGGCAAAATCAAAATAACTATCATGCTCTTTCGGATAATCAGAATCTGCCTGGCAAAATCAAAATAACCCAAATAAAATAATTATTATGCTCCTTCGGATAATCAGAATCCGCCTGGCAAAATCAAAATAACTCAAATAAAATAATTATCATGCTCCTTCGGATAATCAGAATACGCCTGGCAAAATCAAAATAACTCAAATAAAATAATTATTATGCTCCTTCGGATAATCAGAATCCGCCTGGCAAAATCAAAATAACTCAAACAAAATAATTATCATGCTCCTTCGGATAATCAGAATCCGCCTGGCTAAATCAAAATAACTCAAATAAAATAATTATTATGCTCCTTCGGATAATCAGAATCCGCCTGGCAAAATCAAAATAACTATCATGCGCTTTCGGATAATCAGAATCCGTCTGGCAAAATCAAAATAATTCAAATAAAATAATTATTATGCTCCTTCGGATAATCAGAATCCGCCTGGCAAAATCAAAATAACTCAAACAAAATAATTATCATGCTCCTTCGGATAATCAAAATCCGCCTGGCAAAAATAATTATTATGCTATTTCGGATAATCAGAATCCGCCTGGCAAAATCAAAATAACTATCATGCTCTTTCGGATAATCAGAATCCGCCTGGCAAAATCAAAATAACTCAAATAAAATAATGATTATGCTCCTTCGGATAATCAGAATCCGCCTGGCAAAATCAAAATAACTATCATGCGCTTTCGGATAATCAGAATCCGCCTGGCAAAATCAAAATAATTCAAATAAAATAATTATTATGCTCCTTCGGATAATCAGAATCCGCCTGGCAAAATCAAAATAACTCAAACAAAATAATTATCATGCTCCTTCGGATAATCAGAATCCGCCTGGCAAAAATAATTATCATGCTCCTTCGGATAATCAGAATCCGCCTGGCAAAAATAATTATCATGCTCTTTCGGATAATCAGAATCCGCCTGGCAAAATCAAAATAACTATCATGCTCTTTCGGATAATCAGAATCTCCCTGGCAAAATCAAAATAACCCAAATAAAATAATGATTATGCTCCTTCGGATAATCAGAAACCGCCTGGCAAAATCAAAATAACTATCATGCTCTTTCGGATAATCAGAATCTCCCTGGCAAAATCAAAATAACCCAAATAAAATAATTATTATGCTCCTTCGGATAATCAGAAACCGCCTGGCAAAATCGAAATAACTATCATGCTCTTTCGGTTAATAAGAGTCCGCCTAGCAAAATCAAAATAACTCAAATAAAATAATTATCATGCTCCTTCGGATAATCAGAATCCGCCTGGCAAAAATAATTATCATGCTCTTTCGGATAATCAGAATCCGCCTGGCAAAAATCAAAATAACTCAATGTTAAAAATTTGGATCAAGTACTTAAGGCGACACCGTAGTAAAGGCAAGACTGAGATCTGCCCGGGGTAACCGATCTTATTTTCCCATCGATTCCCGCTCTTGACAACGAACCTTCCTGATAAAAATTTGTATAGAATGCAATAATTATTCAACGTCGCTAACATACTTATTTTGATTTGTAGCGAGTACCTGCTGCCTTAAATTTAAATATTGCTACTGTAAGTATTACTGACTGGCATTTTCGTGCCACTTTTCACAATTTTTTTACTCCAGCCCGTCAACGGACAAAGATCGTACGATAACGGACGTTTTGACACTTTTTGACAAGTTAATCTTAATCAATCCAATTATAATTCCAATACTTACAATTATATATTCCAATAATTAATTATTATTATTTAATTATTTGCAATCCAACCTTATTAAAAATATAATAGTACAAAAGCTAGCACCGTCGGGAAAACGAGAATTTGAAGAAAGCTGATTTTTTAATATATTTTTTGCTATGCTTTCATTTGTTTTCCTGACCAAGCTCGGGCCGTCTTGATGCCGGTAGACTACTGCGGTTCACTATTGCACATCACATCTGTACAGGGTACCATTTTCGTATGTTTTATGGGATTCCTCGTTTATGACAATGATGCGGTTTTCACATTACTTTGCTACTTTATATGAAACTAAATATGATACACATAGGTTTTTCCTAGCCTAGTTCCTGAAATACAGGGCGAATTTGTAATGCGTAGTAGTAAACAGGTATTGAATACAGATGTGATGCGCAGTAGTGAACGCAACGTCTACCGGCAGTCAGACGCCAGCACTCTTTTCAGGAGAGCATAGCAAAAGATATATTAAAGAACCAGCTTTCTTAAAATTCTCTCTCGAAAACGTTGCTACCTCTTAGACTATAAGTAAAACAGCGAAATCGTTATGGAAATGAACATATTAAATGACGCCAATCACCAGCAAATCGTATATCCGATGGACGGATGCATGAAAAACAGCTTAACTCAGCCGAGTATTTGGTTATCAAAATAATTTCAAGAATAAAGAAAATGCAGTGCTCTGAAGTTAAAAACTTTGTTTTGGGTTTCTCGGTCTATCTTCATCTTGTTTATCAATCTATAAATATTGAGTATTGAGTCTCGAAATATGGGGTATTGAGTATTCTTCTCAAATTCCTTCACAATACAAAATTAGCTACATTTTTTTGAATCTGTAGAAGGAGAGCTGCACTACACTACCACTTCCTGGCGTCGCCCTTCATTGTTTACATTTTGTCTGAATTATTTGATGTAGTGTGCAGAGTTCGGAGACTTTTGGCCCATCTCTACCTTAGATAAACCAAGGCGGCAACAGTGGCGAACATTCTCGCATTACGAGAGCGAGCGTATAGCCGGCGCCAAGTCGCACCTCCGCGTTTCGACGTTGCGAGCGCTAATTACAGCTGTGCGCACGTTACGAAACGCGGACCCGAGATTAGTTTACCGAGAACAATTAATGCCAATTTGCACCGTTGTTGCGTCCTGTCTTGTCCTTTCAAAGCAGCACGCCTAATAACTGAGATTAAACGTTTTCAGCGAACCTACATAGGCAATATCGGAAATGTTAATATTCAATATTTGCCGTAACTGTTATCCGTATAATAGTTTCCCTATGCGAATTCCAATGTAAGATTATTCTTAAAATGTTATGTTACTACTCGTAGATCGTTAATATTCTACGGAAGAGTAGAGCTGCTATATCAACGTTGGAAAACATATTTAGCAAAATTTGCACTTTTTCTGTCAATTTCTATACCTTAATGGCAAAACTGCTAAAAGATCCACCGTTTTTCAGACGGTCAGTTCAGTTTTCCGTTCAGCTGTCCATTTAGTTCAAAAATAGACGACCTATTTAGACAATCACTTGAGTTTTCATTATTGTCGTGCAAACGTAACAGCACAGAAGTTCAGTAAAGAAGAAACCAAGAAAGAAAAAAAGTAAATGGAGCAATAACTGGCTTCTAAAGACAATATCACTGTCTCGTGTAAATGTAATAAATGGATTTCAATTTGAACTAGGGTTTGCGGAACCCGGAGCTGGTTTTCAAATTGCAATACTATGGGAGTGCCGCTCGAATGGCTTAAGTCATATCTTAAATTACAGTTTGAGGGTTGAAACCTTTGGTATTACACAGCAAAATAAAAAACTAAATCACCACAATACACCAAAACAGTTTTACTTTTACACTGGACGCGTGTTTCGCTAACCATGTTAGCATCATCAGCAGATGATTATAAACTGATATTATTACTAGTACTTAGTTTGATATACTTTGATAAACTGATATTATTACTAGTTACTAGTTTATAATCATCTGCTGATGATGCTAACATGGTTAAAAGTAAAAGTGTTTTGGTGTATTGTGGTGATTTAGTGTTTTATTTTGAAGTCATATCTTGGCAACAGAAGGCAGCTTGTGAGGATTTATACGTCTATGTCTTCTTGTAAGCATATAGAATGTGGTGTCCCTCAGGACCATTTTCAATTTTCAGTACTTGGCCCTATTTTGTTTCTGGTAATATCAACGAAATTGCAAATCTAAACATTAGCGGTAAAATCTGCCTCTTTGTGGACGATACTAGTTTCATTTGGAGCGGCCCAGATGTTGCGGCACTATGTAATACAATATCCAGTGACTTACGCACCATTAAATCTTGGTGCGATTCTAATCTCCTATGCCTCAACCTATCAAAAACTAAAGTTTTGTCATATAAAAGTACTATACAAACTTTTGTTCTTAATAACACTACTATTGACGTCGTGAACTCTGTGAGATTCTTAGGATTTGTTGTAGACAACTCGTTAAAATGGGACTTGCACATCGAAGTTTTATCAAAGAAACTAAGCGCTGCCTGTTTTGCGCTAAGATAAGTTTCTAAAGAACTTAACTTTTTAACCTCTAGAATAGTCTATTATGCCCTTTTTGAGTCGCATCTTCGTTATGCCCTTCCATTCTGGGGTACTTGCTGCGCGACAAAATTTGATCGTATTTTCAAACTTCAAAAGAAAAAAATATTTATTGGGACTGAACAGTAGAACTCACTGCCAGAATTTCTTTAAAAATTTCAAGATACTGACTCTTCCTTCTTTATTCATTTTTGAATCCGTTTGCTTAATCCGCAAGCACATATCTGCTATTCCCAAAAGGCCATCTCACAACTATCCGCTTAGGAATGCGAAGCACGATCTTTATCGGCCTACCCCGAACCGAAATAGTTAAAGGCTCAATACTGTGTATAATGCCAAAAAAATGTACAATCATCTGCCTTTGAATATCAAGCCGCTTTCATACTTTCCCGCATTTTGCACAACTCTGAAATCATACTTACTGGAGAGAGCCCTATATGCGGTAAACGACTCTTTTGTTGATGTTTAATCATAAACAATTTTAAATTTTAAAATTTTGACAATCTCACACACTGATTAAAAGTCTAGAATTTAATATTTTATGACTCTTAAATGATTATATCCATTTACAATTTTCCTATAGTAAAATTTTATTGATACGCCTTTTTTGTGTTCTGCAATGTCCATGTATTAACGTAGTAATTTTAATGACGTATTTTTTTTGAATTGTATAATTTGTATTGTATGACATTTTTTATTATTTGTATATTTTTTGTGTTTTTGTTTGTTTTGTAAATGTTTTGTCGATGAAGCTATTTTGGCTTTTTGTACAATAAAGCGTTATTTATTATTATTTTTCGGAACCGGGAATTTCGGTATTGTGACTCTTAGGAACCGGGATTTCACGTTTTTTTCGGTACTTTCGGTACTGAAATTTTTGTTCAATGGTGGTTCGGTTCATCAATCAGAAAGCAAGGGATGATTTTTCAAAGTAAGATGGATAAAAAATTGAGATTTTTAATTAAAATAATATCAAATTAATAATTAATCAGTCATGCAAAAATTAATATCAACACAAACAATGCGTATAGGTAACTTAAATTTTACATCAAACAGCATAAACCAATAACTTAAATTAATTTGAGACAAAAGCCCTAAAATATTGAATTAACATTAGTGCAAATATCTATTAAAACATAACAATAAATATTATAGGAACTTCGAACTTCAAAAGAGAAAAGAAGCAAGAATAATAAGAAATAGCATCATTACGTTAAAAGAGCAAAATAGCAACATTACATTTAGAAGAGTTTGATTTGGACCGCTAGAATATCAAAGGACTTTCTCATGTAACAAAAAATATTTTTTTAATTATTGTTACCGAAGCCCGGTTCTGTGATGGCCAAAATGATCTGAACCCTAATAATTGGTAGTATTAGAATTTTCAGAACCGTACTAAAATATTTTCGTGCAATGATTGTGGAGTTCGTCAATTATCAACCAAGGAATGGCAAAAAAAAGTAAAACCGATAAAAAATTGAGTTCCAAATAATATCAAATTCTGAAGTCATGACAAAGTAGACATGAACACAAATAATGAACACAATCAAAAAAACACATACGTAGCTTAAAATTACATCAAACGACATCAACCAACCTGGAAATCAACTTAACTAAAGATTAATATTAATTGATCTGCAAAATACTAAACGATATAATTTTGCTTTCGAAATTATAGTACATTTAGTACAGCGATACTAAAATCATAAAGAAAATTTATGGACATTGATTACTAAGAAATTAAATAAAACAATGCAACAGGTAAGTGGAATAAAATAATGATGTTTTCGAAAACATAATAAATTATCACATTAATATGTTTTTCTACTGATATCCATAACAACACATTACCAATCCGAACAACGTTTTCAACGAAGTAGTTTCAAATCTACTGATATGGAAATGAAACGTAAAGTATCAGTGTCAATAGCCAATACAATCAAATTATACGGAATGTTTACATATATTTGATACCAATTAAACTTTTAGTTACGTAATCGAGGGTGCAATTTTTAAATTCATTGTTGCCAACAACATACGGACATATTCGGCGCCTGGCTGACTAATTCGAATTTAAATTTGGAGCCCCGCTGGGGCTTCAGGTGGTAGCTCTGCTGTAAAAAATGTCAAGTTGTCACATTTATTTACTTGGCATTGGCATTCGTTTTGACATTTTATTTTTGCATTACGAGTTTTTTGTTTAAGTGAATTACATTGTGATACTTTAAGCTTAAAATTTTTCACTAACAGACCTTGCAGTCGAATATATTGTTCTTTTTAGAACCCCTTTTACTGCGAAGTGTACAAAAAAGCTTAATAGCCGTAAAAAAATCATCGCAACTTTATTAGAATATTTTGAACGGGAACGCGGTAGTAATGGTCCTTCAAGAGCTGTTAAGAAGGTGAGTTTTGTTGATGTAAATGATAACTTTTTATATATTTATAATTAACTTACTTTTGTTTCCTCAAAATATATTAAATTAAAAGAAAATATGTAAGTGGGCAACGCTGTGCCGGTCAAGCTTAATTACGTAACTAAAAGTTTATTTGATATGAACTACACACACCGGAAAAATCTAGGGATATCATTTTATTAAAGTTAAAAATAAATGTTTTGAATAAACAACCACATAGTTGTAGGCCGATTCTTTCTACTTCGATTGAAACGTGTATTCACAAAAGCATTCACACTAGTTATTTCTAAATTTGGGATATTTGCAGAAGTGTTTGTGCATTTTTTGTCAAATGTATAAAAGGCACCTAGCATCAATTGTTCGAATTTAACCTGTACTGGCTATGTTTTTATGATAACTGGCCAGAATTCAATCAAATAACTCTGTTTAGTATTAAACGACATTATGGAGCGCAGACATCTTAACAGAGACGAAATGCTAAGGGCCATGGGTATGCTCGATGCTGGAATGCGCCAAGTCGATGTAGCTAGAGCATTAAATACAACGCAAAGTGTAATATCGCGATTAAGTGCACGCTACCGTGAAAGTGGTGATGTTGCTGAAAGGTACACAGGGAACACACACATCGCATTACTACCCCTCAGCAAATTCATTTTTTACAATTTGTAGTGCGACCTGGTTACCCAACAATTGTTTGTTTAATATTTCATTAATTATTGCAACAACAAAAGCATAGCATACCATCTTTTGTAACTAGGTTAGCGAATTCGAATAAATGTATTCAAAGGGTGAACATGTGTTTGATTTTCCCGTATTGGAATGAGACGACATCACATGGCGATCCTGCCTAAGGGCCTTAATTTAAATAAGTTTAGTTAAACAGTATGGTCAAAAGTGAATGTGAAAAAGTGAAAATAGTGAAACAAAATAAACTAATTTACCATGGGAAAGGCAGATTCTAAACATTCGGAACTAACCGATAATGGTGTGGTCAACTCCAACTTCATCGTAGAACAGGAGAGCATACAAGTGCCAACAGATGTTCGAGTACTACTGTACATTGTAGTAGCAGTTGTGGTAATTTTACTTCTACTAAAATTACATGCAAAGCGTACCGAAGGGGGCTCCAGAAGACTTATCCAGAAGCATGGTCCTTCGAACCCAAGCAGTAGATGTTTAGTGCGAGCAGTAGTTATTGATGGACAGTGTTGATGGTATGTGAATATACAATTTTTGCGTTGTTTTTATAGCCTTTATTTAACATTTATACTCAGTGTGAACGTTTTATTTTTTATTTTTTGCATGAAATTACATGAATTTATTACAATATGAAAATTCTTACGTATATTTAATTATTACCTACACAAAAAAAACTTCGCTATTTTAACCAAAAATGTACAACATTTTTTATTTTTTAATTAAAAAGAAAAAATTCTATTAGTTATGAATTAGTTAATTACTTTTTGTTATGTTTATAAGGATAAGAATTTTTTTTGTTTTTGGTATTAAATAAGGGATATTGTGTTTTTTTGTTTTTATGTAATTTTTTATTTCTTACTTTTTGTATAATTTATGTCTGATCATTGGGAAGGGATCCTTGCCAAGCTACTAAGTTTAAGTAATCTCGTTAGAAACGAATCAAAACGCGTTCTTAAAAAACAAATACCTAAGAGTGATACAATTAAAAAAATGAAGTCCAAGCAAATTTATTGGAGTACTTTAATAATTTTGTTAAATTAGTACGATTTGTTTATCCATCACTTAATAAAGAACAGGAAATTTACATTAAAAAACTTTTTACTTCGTTGAGAGATAGAGTCATAAGATCATATCAGGTTTTAAAAGTACCCTACAAAGTTCCAACTTCGTATTTGGAATATATAAATCTAGAAATATTTGACGAAGAATTCGAGGAAAGTGAAGATAAAGAAGAGTCTTCTGAATCAGAGGCAATCCCAGAACAAAATATTCCTAAAATAAAACTTGAAAACATGGCTATGTCAAAAACAGAATTTTTCAATTTTGCGAGTAAAATTTTTCCCAACGAATTCGACGGTTCTCCAAGTAAATTACAGTCCGTTATAGACTCCTTAAATTTACTGCGCGTAAATTGCGAAAACCACGAAAATAATGCGGTGGCCTATGTGAAAACGAGACTGGTTGGAAAAGCACGTGATTTAAGAGACGAAATGCTAAGGGCCATGGGTATGCTCGAAGCTGGAATGGGCCAAATCGACGTAGCTAGAGCATTAAATACAACGCAATACCGTGAAAGTGGTGATGTTGCTGAAAGGCACACAGGGCGACATCGCATTACTACCCCTCAGCAAGATCATTTTTTACAATTAAATGCTCGACGCCGACCGACTCTTACAGCACCAGAGCTTAGTTTAATTCTCCAGGAAACACATAATGTAACCGTTAATCCTGACACTGTTCGCAATAGATTAAGAGAGGTCAACTTAAGAAGCAGACGCCTCTGGAGAGCTCAACCCTTAACGAGAGGAAATCGAGAGGTACGATATTTGTGGGCTCAAGATCATGTTCAGTGGCCGAATGAACAATGGGCCAGTGATCTCTTCACGGATGAGTCACGCTTTGGAATTCATCTGGATTCGAGAAGGCTTAGGGTATGGAGAGAACCGGGAAATCTTATTCGGTTGGATCATGTTCAAGTGCACCCTTATCAAGATGGAACAGTTATGGTCTGGGGAGTAGTCCAGTTAGGCCGAAAAACCGATCTCGTTTTTCTTGAAAGGTTTCTAACAGGAATCACATATCGTGATTTAATTCTTGAGCCTGTCGTGTTACCATATGCCAATGATTTTGGGAGAAACTTCATTCTCATGCATGACAATGCACGGCCTCATACAGCCAGAGTGGTAACTGAGTTTATCAATGCTCTTCAATTAAACATCTTACCCTGACCGGCACAATCTCCTGACCTCAACCCCATCGAGCACGTATGGGACGCGGTCCAAAGAAGAATTTTGAGAATGGGTATGCCTCGTGAAACTCGTAGGGATCTGGTTCGGGCCTTGAATGCAGCGTGGCAGGCTGTACCTCAAGAAGAGATCGACAACCTGATCAGGAGCATGGAGAGACGATGTAGGGCTGTAATGAAGAGTAGAGGAGGTCATACCCTTTATTAAGTAAAAATGGTTTTTATCTTTTTTTTTTAATTCACAGTTTAGAATAAAAAGAAATGTGTGTATTTTTTTGAGTTCAATAAAAATCAAGGTAAATTTGAAAAATTCGGCATTTTCGCATTTTTATTTCCAATACGTCCTGTAAACTATTTGTTTATTTTAATTTTATTATATCAGAAATGCAAATAATAAAATTACTGACGGTGCGATGGCTGGATAAAATTGTAATATCCCTAGACTTTTCCGGTGTGTGTATATACAGGGTCGCTGATATGATATAATTTACCGCAAAAAGTTAAATACAAATGTTATAGGGTTTTTAAATATTTATTAGTGAATAATAAATTTAAGTATACAGGGTCGGTCATAAATTCATGGCATATCAAAGTTTTTTTTTTTTAAATGGAACCCCCTGTAACTTATTGCATATTTCAGTTCTTCCTTCAATTCTAAGAAGAAATCGAGATAAACACAATGTACCTCAAACAAACCGTTTCCGAGTTATTGACTTTTGAAAATACAACTTAAACAATTCGAATTAATTATTTTCGATGTGTTTGGTTTAATTTAACGATGCTATTCTGCGGAAACTACGATTCTTAATAATATTTGACATTAGTTTTCAAGTTAGCATTTATAGATGTATAAAATGAGATTGTATGAAGACTGGAAATTACAAAATTTTTGTTTAACATTTCAAAATCAAAAACTTCATAATTCGGAAATTGTTGAATTAACATACAGTATGTGTATTATGAATATTATGTACCTAATAGAAAGAAGATATGAGAAGGATATGCAATGTATAGTGAGAATCAACCTTAAACCGGCGACGAACCGATATACCAAAATTTATTTTCGAAATAAGGAGACAGACATTTTTAGAAATATCAATGTTAAGAATAAGAACTTTATTTTGATCACCGCCTGTATATCTCTCGCTTCAAAATGGAAAGCGAAAAGTTTTTTGAAGTTGTGGCGTCCGCACGACCAATGCGTGATTATAATTTACGAAAACGCCAACAGCATGAAACATGTTTGAAGCCATGAAATTGTCAGTTAGGACATAGTAGTTTTTCTTAAAGTAGCGGTTAGAGACGCCGCATTATTCTTCTGTTGTATTATAAAACACGTCGGTCTCACGAGAACGTCCAATTCTATGGTTCTCAAAATATTCGCATAAAATAATAATATATCGCCGTATCCCCAAATAATAAATAAAGTTTCATTCAGAACCTCCTTAGTGGAATAAATTAGTGGTTTCAATTACACTTTATACTTTTTAGTTTACGATCATTCACAATGTCTAAAAAACACAATTAAAATTAATAAAATATCCTAGCAACAGCTTGCAGTAGTCTGTTGTATCCATAGAGAAAGCATAATATTTAGCTTATAAAACAATACACTTTTGATTTCTAACCAATATTTTTCTTGACGGGTGGATAATCAAAGGCCAAAATGACACTCCTCGCAAATTTTAAAGTATAATTAGTGGAAAAGTCAAAAGTTTGTTAACTTTTTCCACTAATTGAAAATTACTACCACTGATTATGACGTTCTGAATGCTTCAATTAAAATTAGGTGAACAAACTTCTACGGCTAATTGAAACTACTAATTTATTCCACTGATTTCGAGGTTCTGAATGAAGCTTAAGTATTTTGAATAAATAATAAATAAACTATATAATTTTACAAGCATTTAGGTACACAAAATTATCTATCATCGGTTAATCAGTATTTGGCCTTCGATTTACTTTAACACCTGTCAAAGTTTAAAGTATTGGTAAGTGTCTACTCTAACTATCTACCTAACTTGATAATATATCCGATAGTATCGAGTAAGTATCGGTTTTTAAAATTTTTAAATGCGAGTATTGATCTCAATACATCAGTGGAAAATAGATACCCTTGAAATGTAGATATTACCCGCCGAAATAGTATGAATATCGTAACAATCGCCCAAGTAACTAAAACAAATATCGCCCTAGTAACTAAAAAGGAAGTTTTGATTAAGAACTTGCTTGCGTCACAGAACTAGAACTGCGGTGTTGGTGTTGTGTCCCTGGTTACAGTGCACTAACTATAATAAGAAGTTTATTTATTACATCATGCTAATATTGCTAATATTCAATTTGACACCTGCAAACTGATGACGATGATGCGAAATCAGTTTTATTGGTTGAATTTAAAGGCTTCGATTGGTTAACCGTTCCTAACCAATCGAAGTCTTTAAATTCAACCAATAAAATGAATATCGTATCATCGTATCGTCGGATAACGGATGCATGAAAATCTAGCTTTAGACCAACCTATTGCGAAGAAAGAAAAATCAGTCTTAGTCTTATAGACATAGTGTTTTACTGGTTCGATATATAAACGGGATTTGGTTTAAGTATTTAATACTCATTTCCAACTACAGCCTATTGCTCCCTTCCAAACCAAACCCTACGCCACACATCTCGATTTAGAGTGTCATCAGCTTCTAGGTTACGAGATTCCATTGCTTCCTTAACCGTTCCGTTCCAGTATTTTCTAGGTCTACCTCTCTTTCTTCTGCTCGGGGGAGCCCATTGAAAAACTTATTTTAGCCACCGGCATACGCAGAACATGTCCAAACCACTTTAAGCTGGATTTTTCGATTCGATCCAGTACTGTTTCCTCCTATGCATTCATGATACGCCTGGCCTCGATGTTTGTCTTTTTTTCCATCCTAGATATACGTGCGCTTCTTCTAAGGTAGTCCATTTCAACAACTTGGATTTTGCGCTTCGCGTTTGTACTCAGAATCCAAAGCTCTAAACCATAGCAAAGAACTGACTCCACCAATGTTCTTCCAAGTCTCTTTTTAGTTATTACAGACAAGTTTCGGTCCCACCAGAGGCTATTAAGACATCCAATAACTTGTTTGCTCTTCTGAATTCGTATTTGTATTTCTTCTTTGCCCAAACCCTCGTTGTTGATAGTAGCACCCAGGTATTTAAATCTGTCTACTTGTTGAATCTGGACGTTATCATTAATGAAGACTTCAAAACAAGCGTTGGAATTGACAGCTAAGTATTCCGTCTTTTTTAGACTAACCTGTCCCCATTTGTTGTATTCTTGATAAAGCCTCTTAATCATGAACTCCAGATCGTATGAGTCATGCGCAATCACGACCTGATCGTCTGCAAAGCTCAGGGTAAATAGTGTGTTGTCCTCAATGGGTATTCCCATACCTTGACATTTCGTCTTCCATTCCTTAAGGGCTACTTCGACGTAAGCGTTGAAGATCAGAGGAGACAAGCTGCATCCTTGTCGCAACCCTTTTGTGGTATTAATTGGATTGGATAGCCTATGTCCTATCTTAACGCACGATTAATTTTCTTTATATAGCTCTTTACTTAAGAGCTTTTACTGGTTCTAAAAAACATAATACTGAAACCTGTTGACATGCTTTTCCAAAAATTGTCGTTCTTCCTCATCTTTGACTTGTAATTCATCTATCTAGTATCTGGTAATGTTTGAAGTCAATTTGGTAAAATAGATTATTATAACTCTCAGCAGAAAATCTGAAACTATTTACCTCAGAAGATCTACGATCTACTTGTTGCCTGAAGGACAAAATGCTTCAGTTTCATCTATTTGATGGCATCGCAAAAGTTACAATAGTGAATCAGCTCTCAACATTGGCAATGGCAAGATATAGTCACGGTAAAGTCGGTATTTTTTTAATATTTTTCTTTTGACTTTTTTTTAATTTAAAAGAGCCACGCTAAGGCCAAACGCGTGACAATGGATTGGCAAACGTTTTTTCGCAACAAACGTTGGATCCTGGACCAGACCATGTATTAAATGCCCTCTTAACCAAACTTGTACAAGCTCTCCTCATTATTACTCGTTACACAATATTATTATAGTGATGTTCTACACTAGGTGCCCGCTAGCGTAGAAGTACAAATCTCGTCTACCAATTCAAAGGTTGTGGGTTCGATTCCTACAGCCGGCATTTCATCAGCCGACTATTTTTAATAAAATGAAAATAGTGTAGGTACCTAGGTCGACTCAGCCTTAAATGAATACTTGGGATTCACAATCCTGGGGTAATAACAGGCGGTTAAAGCGTAGTGCTAGCCACAATATGGTAATGTGGCTGCCACATTACCTTCCTTGTATACCGAACGGCTCTAGTATGGCAAGCTGTACCCAAGGCGTTAAACGCTATACCGTGAGCTGGCTCACCCCTATAACTTTTTTATTTTATTAGATAAGAAAACGAGATTTGGTATGTTAGTATGTGACATAAATTAGGATTGATTGACGTATTCAATCCTTTTCTGTCACTTCCTGTTTTACCGGAAATGACTACAACTTTTGATTTTTTAAATGGCATCCCCGGTATTTTTTTTACTTTATTCGATAGAAAATAAAACTCTAAATAGAATGACATACCATATGTCAACTTTTGACATTTTTGCTTAAAACAAAATTGAATTTTAAATTTCAATCTAGAGTGCCATGACTGTGTTAAAAGCACTAATTTTTAATTAATGAGCCTTGGAAAAATAGATCTGATCGTCTAATGTATATTCGTGTCTTGTCCTGGCCAGTTAAAAGATGCCCAAATCGTATTTTTAATTATATCTCATTTTTTTCAAATGGAAAGGGTGGCTCGTTAGCATATTTGGAAAAACATTTTTTTACGAATAATTTGTTTCCACACACTTGGTATTTCGAGTCAAATTGTCGTTATGAATCGCATGTTCCAATTTCAAATAAACCATATTTGAAAATGTCAAAAGTTGACATATGATATTCTTTTATTGAGTGTCATTTTCTATCGAATAAAGCACAAAACACTCACCATTTAAAAATAAAAAGTTGTCATCAAAGTCATTTCCGGTAAAACAGGAAGTGACTGAACACAATTGAATACGTCAATCAATCCTAATTTATGTCATATATTAAAATACCGAATCTCGAATTTTTATCTAAAAAAATAAGAAAGTTATAGGGGTGAGCCACTTTTCAGACGCACCCAGTATACGGGAGCTAGTATTATATTATGTTCTACACTAAAACAAAAGGCACTTGATCAAAAAATTCCCACGGACTGCTACTTGTACGGCCAGCCGGCAACGTAGCAACTGGATGCTGTGTGGACCTCGGTGTGGCCGTCAGCGGCGGATCAGTGACCGTGGCCAGCTGGCGCCACGGTTGGCCGTAAATAAGCCGCGCGAGCGACCGCGGCAACGGTGGGGAATGCTACTGGCCAGATGGTCGCCTTAGAATCGGGCGCACGTCGCTTGCGCCAGCGGTTGGGATAGCCTTTTTAAGGAAATCAGGCCCCCGTGTTCGAAGTAACTTGCACCCTATATTCAATTCGTGTATCTCCACCTGTTAATAAGGTCAAGGTCAGTGGTAAAACTCTTTATGAATAATTTCTCGCTCTTGGAATCTGATGATGATTAGAACAAACGGTCTTCAATCTTTGATTTTGAGGTCTATTCCTTTATTATGTTAGTATAATGTTCCTTAAATAGTATATTTGTTTCCCTTGTGTGGGACTATCCACACCAGAATTGTATAATACAGACTAGAGATGAGCAAAACTGCGATTCTCCAATCGCAATTGAAACTGCGATTGCGATTTTTAAATGTCAGCAACTGTAACCTGCGATTTCGATCTTAATATTTAAATATTGTATTAGAGTACTAGGTATACAATTGTTTGTGTATGTATCCAATTCTTAAAAAATCTAAAAAATATTTTTTTAAGATGGCCCACCTCTACAACTTTTTTATTTTTCTCAGATAAAAAAAACAGATTTGGTACGTTAGTATGTATATGATATGAATCAGGATTGATTGACGTATTTAATTGATTTGTATTCAATCCTGTTTCACCACAAGTAACTACAACTTTTGATTTTTTAATGACACCCTCGGTATTTTTCGACGTATTTTTATTACTTTATTCGATTGAAAAAGACACTCGGCATAGAATAACATATCATGTATAGACGATCAAATCTATTTTTCTAAGGCATTGTGATTAAAAATTAGTGTTTTAAACACAGAAATTTAAAATACGATTTTTTTAAGCGAAAATGTCAAAAGTTGCCATATGATATGCCCTCGGATATGCCATTCTAATCAGAATGTCATTTTCTATCGAATAAAGTAAAAAAATACCTAGGCCATTTAAAAATCAAAAGTTGTAATTTTCGGTGAAACAGGAAGTGGCTAAAACAATTGAATACGTCAATCAATCCTAATTTATGTCGTATAGTAACATATCAAATCTCGTTTTTTTATCAGAAAAAAAAATAAAAAATTATAGATTAGAACCACTCTTGACAGACACCCGATATATTATGATCGTGGTCCTAAAAAAATAATGTCTTCTCAATAAATAAACAATATCAGAGAGAAAATACAATCGCAGTGTACTATAAAATGCTTCAATAGATCACAAAATTGCATTCGCAACAATATCGCAAAGCCCAACTCCTAAAAATTTAAACTCGCAGATAGAAATCACAGTCCCAGTTTACAAAATCACAATCGCAGCAAAATCGAAAATCGCAGCAAAATCGCAAATCGCAACAAATTCACAGCTTGCAGATATAGTAATACTGATTGCCTATATTGAAACTCGCAAAAATCGCTGCGATTCAATCAGAGTTTCCGATTTTTTGCTTATCTCTAATACAGACCATCTACATATTTTCATGTAGATTCTCATAGTGAGATGCTCGTTAGACCCAACCAAATACCAGAGGGGATTCCCCCTAGCACCTGATTAAGAGCTTCTCCATCAGCGATAAGGTCTCACATCTCCTAGAGGAAAAAGCTTACGGATAAAAAATGCAACCAATAAAAAAGTTATTTGTGTCTTTATTGAAATATACCCAATACCTTTTTATTTTATACTGTGTTTAGTCCGAGTATGTGTGTATATAAAGCACAGCTTTAGTTTGCGTGTATTAGGTAAGGGTAATATTTATTTTTGCTTAATAATAACAAAAAAAATATTTTTTTTAAGTACGCATTGCATTAAATTACTTAAACATAGCTTAATTTCAAAATAAATAATTGTAGCTGCATTTATTATTTTGCATAAAAATGCTAAAATATTATTTTAGTGACTATACACGGTTCATGGTGGGGAAGTTCCTAGTCAGGTGCTTGGCTGGGTCTAAGGTGTACCTCATTGTCTTGTCCCTGGCTGTAGCTGCATGGCCACGTAACCAACCCTTGCGGTGTATCACCAGCTTTGCCAAAACTCTAGTGTAAGGACATCGAGTTACCGAGTCATCAACTCGAAGGAGGAGGGCCATGGTCAGGTCCTTACAATTGGAATTGACCTCAAACCCACGGAAGCAATAGAGGAAAATTGATATATCCTTTATTATAGATCCGGAACGACACCAACCAAGTTAAAGAGGTGGAGAAAATGGAGACAGATCTTCCAACCTCCATCTTAACGATATCTCAGCCGGAGAAAAGCTCCTCGACTGTGAAGGGTGTAATCCTCGTAGGAGGTAGATGTCCACTCCTCGGAAGATGAACGGTTATTTTCAGAGATGGATGGGAAATACCCTGTTTCTCTACAACAGGAAGATTCCTATATATGATGTATTATAGACAGCATGATAAGTTATAACTCAAGAAAGGGGGCAACAATAGATCTTGTATCTTTCATAAGCTTTCGTACAATACCAAGATATTTTGGTTCGAGTCCAAATACTTTTTTGGCCTCTGATATTCGAATAGCTTATAAGTCGTTTTCATAAATAATGCTTCGTATCGCTGGTGTAAACGGTCTCCGCCATAAAACACTTCTCACTGGCCGATTCCCCTCGCGTCTCCACCCGCAATCTGGTGCCAGGATGCTTATTTACAGCGTCACATCTGTGTGCCCGGTCTCCTCCGTACCTCTCCTGCCCCCCTGGTCCCCTGGCCGGCCCATGCGGCATCGGCACGCCACGGCAATCTACATATTACGGATTTGTTTTGAATTTGTTATGCGAACAGTGGACGCCAGCCGACCGACTACGTCTTTTGGAAACAGATGCTGGGGCTGGCGGTTAGTCATCGTTAGTAGGAACGTATGACAGTTTTTGAGTTTGGGTGGCGAGCGTTGGGCAACGAGGAAACGGTTCTAAGAATAGGAGGAGGTCGCACACCACCCACTAAATCTGTCGGTGAAAAATGCACGAACTGAATCACGCAGTGAGAATTTTACCGGCTAGTACCCAGTGCTGCAACAAGTCAGTTTTAAAAAGACTTAACTCTTAAAAGTAATTTCTAAAACCAAAATGATTTAAGTCTTAAGAGTCCATTTGCGCTACACCGCTCGGGTCGGTCTCAGGGGTCGGGTAGAGCGGGTGTGCTGTGGAAGGCGGTCCCGTTCACGATCCCCCACCGCCTGATTTTTGGTCGGACGCATTCAGTGTAAATCACATCTGAATATTTCCCATATTTATTTCAGTAGAGTAAAAACGATATCAAAATGTGTCAAAATTTTTTTTGGAGGTATAACTACATGATATCTATACAGGATTATCAGTTAGGCCTTTGTGCATGTGAAATAACTAATTACGACCTTTTTGGGGGTGTCAGAAATTTTTTAACTAGCAAAATGTCAAAAATGTATAACCATGTTTTTTTATCTTTCCTACGCGATAACTCCTAAACTAATAACTTATTCACAAACTCTTTTTTTTAATCGATTGAGAACACATAGGCGGTGATAGCTGAGGTAATTAAAATTCCATAGTGAGTGTATTTTTTTTGGAAAATGGATTAAACTTCAAACATTAACTTTATTGTATCATGATTTTCGGTAAGCGAGAAACTTTTTTATTTGAAGGAATTTTTACATAGTATCTGCGTATGAAATAAAGTAAAAATATTGAAAAAGTTTTTGAAACTTGGTACAATTTTCTAATGCTAATACTTTTCTTGTTATCCTAAATTAAGTTTACGAATAGGCCGCGCGCGAGACCACTCGGGCCTCGCCGCCCGAGACTTTGATTTTATATGGCGACACGGCGGACGCGATGTTCCGTAGGCCTATTTCTGATTATTTTATTGTACCTGCAGTTTGAAATTTAGTTAATTCAGTACGTTATAAATTATTTAGTTATCGACTCTTTAATTTGCAGAAAAACTATAAACAAAAATGATAGGCTTTTTAAATCCTATTATAACGAAACCTAAAAACTATCATAATCATAAATGCTGCGGAAAAAGGCAAAATGATGTATGCTTAATATATTAATTAATAATTGTATATATATTATATTAACAATTATTAATATATTATATTAACAAAAAGAAAACTAGATAAATAGAACGGTTTTGATATTATAATATTTTTGATATGTGATAAAATAGGAAAAAAGGGCAAACATCACAAATTAACATCTAGACAAACAGGTATCTTATGTTGTAACCTATTTTAATAAGATTTTTTAATAAATTCATTGATAATAAAATTGATATGATCGCTAAAATTCCATAGCCAGTATTTTTTTTTGCCAATAGAGCTGAATAATTTGTCATAAACCAGAATAATTTTAATTATTCTTATTTACCGTAAATATAAAAAATAATAATAATAATAATATAATTCCATTACATAAATAATTCTATATAATTTACAGAATGTCCCCGGTTTGTGGAAAACAAGTGGAAAAACTTTTATTATTGACATTTTGAGAAAAATGTATTCTTCATAAAAAATTTTGCTTGTTCTAAAATGGTTAATCCCGTTTATACTTTTCCAAATTTCCATACCGTTTGTATATTGTTGAATTTTTTCAGTCTTAAAAATCAAGGGGCGTTTCTATGGTAATATAATTTCGATTATATTCTTTGATAGACGGTTATTATTAATTATTGTTTTATTATATGTAAATTTATATATGCATGGGAAATATTGTTGATCGTCATTTCCCAGTCAACTGGACGCCGTTTTTTTTTCGATCATACGGTATATTATGTATTTCAATAAAAGCGACAATACTTAGGCAACAATGTTTTCGATCTAGCGTGGTTTAATGACAAAAGGGGCTCCCTGTAATCCTTTTACCTGTTCAAATTAATTGATTAGTATAATGAGACAAGTCGCTGATTCCTACTATTTAGTGGTTTTCATATTTTATTGCAATGAAAATCGCAGTTTTACGTACACAAAACGCAGATTTAATTTAATTTTTTTTTAAAAACTCAGAGCAAAATTTAAAATGTCATATGTCAAATAGAAAAAAAATATTACAGTCGAAAGTGATAAAATATCCGATTTTTAAAGAAAAATCTCAATGCAATCGGTAATATTTGCCATGACTACCAACATAAAGCTTTTTTAATCTGCCAATTCGTTTATTTAATCAGGAAAGTGTGCTCAAAGGTTTCAAAAAAAAGAATTTTTATTCATTTCCGATAAAGACAATTAAAATAAAAATTCTCCAGCTTTGGCAACATTTGACTTTCAAAGAAATTTTTGTCTATTTTAATTTCTACACCGGGTGCGTCTCAAAAGTGGCTCACCCCTATAACTTTCTTATTTTTTCAGATAAAAAAACGAGATTTGGTATGTTAGTATATGACATAAATTAGGATTGATTGACGTATTCAATTGTTTTTGGTCACTTCTTGTTTCACCGGAAATGACTACAACTTTTGATTCTTAAATGGCACCCCCGGTATTTGTTTACTTTATTCGATAGAAAATGACATTCTGAATATAATGACATATCATATATCATATGTCAACTTTTGAAATTTTCGCTTAAAACGAAATTGAATTTTAAATTTCAATCAAGTAGCCTTGGAAAAATAGATTTGATCGTCTAATGTTTTTAGTGCCTTGTCCTGGCCAGTTAGAAAATGCTCAAATCGTATTTTTAATCATATCTCAATTTTTTCAAATAGAACGAGGGTGGCTAATTAGCATATTTGGGAAAAACATTTTTTTACGAATAATTTGATACCTCACACTTGGTATTTCGAGTCAAATTATCGTTATGAACCGCATGCTATAATTTCCTTTATAATTTCAAATAAACCATATGCGAAAATGTCAAAAGTTGACATATGATATGTCATTCTATTCAGAGTGTCATTTTCTATCGAATAAAGTAAAAATACCGAAAAAACTAAATATGCCATCCAGTTTGCTTAAATAGAACAAGTAACATATAATTTACGCAGAAACTGACGATATGACCACAGACAACAAATTGCAGAGCTTCACAATTCAGCATAAAAAATATTTATTAAAAAATAAATTAAATAAACTGTAATCAGAAAACCTTAATTTATGTCTGTATTGTAACGGAATTTTAACTTATAATACTCTTTCCAATATAGACATGTCTTATAAACCTTATATTTTTAAATGACGTGTTGAACGATGTGGGGTACCGATTAATTTTGAAGAAAAAAATATTAAACCCTGAACTTAAATTAAAATTTATTTTTAAATTATAAGAAAGTATCGCTTATAATTAAATTAACTATTAAATTTATTTCAATCAATATTTTTTAAGTATAATAAATACAACTTTGTTTGACCATCAAAATCTCAAAAATGGTAGATAACAACCTATTCTCAGACCTATTGAATAGACATATAAAATTTAATCAAAATCGGTCAAGCCGTTACGGAGAAGTATGGTAACAAAAAAATTAAAAAACAACCCCTATTTGAAAGTGAAAATTTAGTGTCGTATGTATTTTTTAATGCCACATCGTAAAAAAACAAAAATTAAAAATTTTGTCCAAAAAAATAAAAAAATTGGGGTGGGCCCCCCTTGTCACTTAAGGGTATAAAAAATAGATAACAGCCTATTCTCAGACCCACTGAATATACATATAAAATTTCATCAAAATCGGTCAAGCCGTTACGGTGAAGTCGGGAGAAGTATGGTAACAAAAAAACAACCCCTATTTGAAAGTGAAAATTTAGTGTTGTATGTATTTTTTATTGCCACATCGTAAAAAAACAAAAATTAAAAATTTTGTCCAAAAAAATAAAAAAAATTGGGGTGGGCCCCCCTTGTCACTTAAGGGTATAAAAAATAGATAACAACCAATTCTCAGACCTACTGCATATACATATTAAATTTCATCAAAATCGGTCAAGCCGTTACGGAGAAGTCGGGAGAAGTATGGTAACAAAAAATTAAAAAAAAACAACCCCTATTTGAACGTGAAAATTTAGTGTTAAATGTATTTTTTAATGCCACATCGTAAAAAAACAAAAATTAAATATTTTACCCAAAAAATAAAAAAAATTGGGGTAGGCCCCCCTTGTCACTTAAGGGTATAAAAAAATAGATAACAACCTATTTTCAGACCTACTGAATATACATATAAAATTTCATCAAAATCGGTTAAGCCGTTACGGAGAAGTACGTAACAAAAAAAATTAAAAAAACCTATTTGAAAGTGAAAATTTAGTGTTAAATGTATTTTTAATGCCACATCGTAAAAAACAAAAATTAAATATTTTACCCAAAAATAAAAAAATTGGGGTAGGCCCCCCTTGTCATAAGGGTTAAAAAAAAATATAGATAACAACCTATTTTCAGACCTACTGAATATACATATAAAATTTCATCAAAATCGGTTAAGCCGTTACGGAGAAGTACGTAACAAAAATTAAAAAAAACCCTATTTGAAAGTGAAAATTTAGTGTTAAATGTATTTTTAATGCCACATCGTAAAAAACAAAAATTAAATATTTTATCCAAAAAATAAAAAAATTGGGGTGGGCCCCCTTGTCACTCTAAGGGTATAAAAAAATAGATAACAAATAATTTCAGACCTACTGAATATACATATAAAATTTCATCAAAATTGGTCAAGCCGTTACAGGTAGTACGTAACAAAAAAATTAAAAAAAAACCTATTTGAAAGTGAAAATTTAGTGTTAAATGTATTTTTTAATGCCACATCGTAAAAAAACTAAAATTAAATATTTTGTCCAAAATATAAAAAAAATTGGGGTGGGCCCCCCCTTGTCACTTAAGGGTATAAAAAAATAGATAACAAATAATTTCAGACCTACTGAATATACATATAAAATTTCATCAAAATCGGTCAAGCCGTTACGGAGAAGTACGTAACAAAAAATTAAAAAAAAACCCTATTTGAAAGTGAAAATTTAGTGTTGTATGTATTTTTTAATGCCACATCGTAAAAAAAACAAAAATTAAAAATTTTGTCCAAAAAATAAAAAGAATTGGGGTGGGCCCCCCTTTGTCACTTAAGGGTATAAAAAATAGATAACAACCTATTCTCAGACCTACTGAATATACATATTAAATTTCATCAAAATCGGTCAAGCCGTTCCGGATATTCGGGAGAAGTATGGTAACAAAAAATTTAAAAAAAACAACCCCTATTTGAATGTGAAAATTTAGTGTTAAATGTATTTTTTAATGCCACATCGTAAAAAAACTAAAATTAAATATTTTACCCAAAAAATAAAAAAAAAAAATTGGTAGGCCCCCCTGTGTCACTTAAGGGTTAAAAAATAGATAACAACCTATTTTCAGACCTACTGAATATACATATAAAATTTCATCAAAATCGGTTAAGCCGTTACGGAGAAGTACGTAACAAAAAATTAAAAAAACCCTATTTGAAAGTGAAAATTTAGTGTTAAATGTATTTTTAATGCCACATCGTAAAAAACAAAAATTAAATATTTTACCCAAAAATAAAAAAAAATTGGGGTAGGCCCCCTTGTCACTTAAGGGTTAAAAAATAGATAACAACCTATTTTCAGACCTACTGAATATACATATAAAATTTCATCAAAATCGGTTAAGCCGTTACGGAGAAGTACGTAACAAAAAAATTAAAAAAACCCTATTTGAAAGTGAAAATTTAGTGTTAAATGTATTTTTTAATGCCACATCGTAAAAAAACAAAATTAAATATTTTATCCAAAAATAAAAAAAAAATTGGGGTGGGCCCCCTTGTCACTTAAGGGTATAAAAAAATAGATAACAAATAATTTCAGACCTACTGAATATACATATAAAATTTCATCAAAATTGGTCAAGCCGTTACGGAGTAGTACGTAACAAAAAAATTAAAAAAAAACCTATTTGAAAGTGAAAATTTAGTGTTAAATGTATTTTTTAATGCCACATCGTAAAAAACTAAAATTAAATATTTTGTCCAAAAAGTAAAAAAAATTGGGGTGGGCCCCCCCTTGTCAATTAAGGGTATAAGAAAATAGATAACAAATAATTTCAGACCTACTGAATATACATATAAAATTTCATCAAAATTGGTCAAGCCGTTACGGAGAAGTACGTAACAAAAAATTAAAAAAAACCCTATTTGAAAGTGAAAATTTAGTGTTGTATGTATTTTTTAATGCCACATCGTAACAAAAAACAAAAATTAAAAATTTTGTCCAAAAAAATAAAAAGAATTGGGGTGGGCCCCCCTTTGTCACTTAAGGGTATAAAAAATAGATAACAACCTATTCTCAGACCTACTGAATATACATATTAAATTTCATCAAAATCGGTCAAGCCGTTCCGGATATTCGGGAGAAGTATGGTAACAAAAAATTTAAAAAAAAACAACCCCTATTTGAATGTGAAAATTTAGTGTTAAATGTATTTTTTAATGCCACATCGTAAAAAAACAAAAATTAAATATTTTACCCAAAAAATAAAAAAAATTGGGGTAGGCCCCCCGTGTCACTTAAGGGTTAAAAAAATAGATAACAACCTATTTTCAGACCTACTGAATATACATATAAAATTTCATCAAAATCGGTTAAGCCGTTACGGAGAAGTACGTAACAAAAAATTAAAAAAAAACCCTATTTGAAAGTGAAAATTTAGTGTTAAATGTATTTTTTAATGCCACATCGTAAAAAAACAAAAATTAAATATTTTATCCAAAAAATAAAAAAAATTGGGGTGGGCCCCCCCTTGTCACTTAAGGGTATAAAAAAATAGATAACAAATAATTTCAGACCTACTGAATATACATATAAAATTTCATCAAAATTGGTCAAGCCGTTACGGAGTAGTACGTAACAAAAAAATTTAAAAAAACCCATTTGAAAGTGAAAATTTAGTGTTAAATGTATTTTTAATGCCACATCGTAAAAACTAAAATTAAATATTTTGTCCAAAAATAAAAATTGGGGGGCCCCCTTGCCACTAAGGGTATAAAAAAAATAGATAACAACCTATTTTCAGACCTACTGAATATACATATAAAATTTCATCAAAATCGGTCAAGCCGTTACGGAGAAGTACGTAACAAAAAATTAAAAAAAAAACTATTTGAAAGTGAAAATTTAGTGTTGTATGTATTTTTTAATGCCACATCGTAAAAAAAACAAAAATTAAAAATTTTGTCCAAAAAAATTTTCAAAAATGGGGTAGGCCCCCCTTGTCACTTAGGGTATAAAAAATAGATAACAACCTATTCTCAGACCTACTGAATGAATATACATATAAAATTTCATCAAAATCGGTTAAGCCGTTATGGAGGAGTACGGTATCTAAAACTGTGACAAGACAATTTTTTATATGTATTAGATTTCAGAAATCTGCCTAAACCTTAGCCCGATCCTGTCGTGTTAAGCCACACCCATAATTCCAAACGCACGTGCTTTCAGCGAAAAAATATAATTTTTAAATTCCTTAGATTAGGGCTTGCAGAGCTTCAGCATTTGCCATAAAAATAGCGAGCAATTTGTTACAAAACCATATAAATTATATATCACTGTAATCACAAAACTTCAATCTATATCCCTCCTGTAACAGAATTTTAAATTATATTTTTATTTTCGAGAAAATTTAGTCCAAACATACGGTTTATTTTGTTGATGTTTGACCATCAAAATCTTAAAAATGAACAAGTTATCTAAAAATGTGCCACACGACGGATTTAGTATAATCCTTTATCTTTAATTTTCTTCTTCGTTTGTGTAAAAATACCTAGCCAGTTTGACATAAAACGTTAAATGCCGAACGCTTATTTTGCTACTTTTTCGGACTAGTGAAATGGACTCTTAAGTCAAACTCAACATAAAGTTCAAATGATTTAAGTCTTAACCCTCAACTGGCGTGGTGGGGTACAGCGGACCCCAAGCACTATTTAAACCTCTGTAAAATGTTTGCGTTTAGGAATTAGGCCTAGCCGCTCCATTTACCTTTAAGTTAGGGTACCAATATGCAATTGTTAAAGACGCACTTGATTTTAACAAGTATTGTTTCTACCAGCGGGGGCTAAAGTTTCATTGGGGTCTATGTGGCACCACCACGCCAAGAATGTTACATTATTAGGATGGTGGGTAGTCTAAAAAGTGTGCCTCACTGGGACGCTAATTTTGAGGAAGGATTAATTGAGTGGTTTGATGAACTTAAAGAGGCTTAAGTGAGATAAAGACCATCGAGACATTGATTTTTCTCCGAAGAGTAACCATAACTCCGATTCTGAATCTCTTACTTATAGAAGAGAGAAAACTGAATAATTAATACCAGAAAAGAAAGAGATGTGGTATATATGGCAACCATGTGTCAATGAAGAAATGACAAAAAAACAAAAATCTCACGAATCAAATGTGCACGATCCATGTGCGGCAAATGCAGATCCTATGTTAGCATGAACTGTATTTGAAAAAGTTATGTACATTCAAGGTTTGCAGTTTTGTTGAAAATAATTTATGTTTATTACTTTACCTTCACGTTTCAGTTGTTTGTACTTTTAATAACACGGTAAAATATATATGTTTTTAAGTTTTCTATGGGTTTCTTAACCAAGTTATATTTCTGATGTCAAAAATTCCTAAAAAATGCGCTTTACTTTATTTTTGTGTCCGTTCTTATTAATTTGTTGAAAATTAATGAAATTGTTTGTTCACAAGTTTGAATATATTGTAAACGGTGTTAAAATAACAAGCTTTTTATAAAATCTCTTGATCATATATTTTAAACTGAAAAAAAATTGGGGTCCGTCGGACCCCAGCACGCCATAAGCGTTACAAAAATTCACCACGCCAGTTGAGGGTTAAGTCTTTGATTTAATAATATTAATTTATAACGTTATTTAAGTCTTTTTTATGACTTAAGTCTATATTTTTTACTTAAATCATGATTATCTGTCAGTAAAATGACTTAAATCAATATAATTACCCTCAAGTCAAGACAACCAGAATTCAATTTATGTACCTTTTTTAAGTGTTAATATTATTTTTCTTGTTATTGCGATTTTCTTACTAACATCATACTATTAATTTATTGTTGGTATAGATGAGACTAAACCACATACATAAAATAAAACGGTTAATTTTTGGAACAACAACAAACGCAATAATATGCTTTTTTTATAAAATTTAACTAATTTTGTAGTACTTATTACCATTACAGTTTAGATGTCATCGAATCTATCTGTCTATTAAAAAGGGGTGATGTGTTTTATCACTATGTAAAGCTAAGGACTGAAGGATTTTACGGTACTCTTCAAAATATTCCAGATAAGTTTCTTTCATTCGTCTTTCGGGCTATATAAGTCGGAGATTCACTTGAAAGACAACACTCAGACAGACTCACTCACACTACGCACGCGTAACACGACAAATAATCAAAATCGGTTCCGAAAAACTAAACGTTGTATTTGCTAGTAGTATTGAGCATTTTTTTTTATTCTGTTGCTTGGCTGCCGCCTAACAGTTGAAAAAGGAATGCTGCTATTAAAAATTTATCATAAAAACATATAAAAATCTGACTTAAGCCTTTTATAAAAAGACTTTAACCTTTTTCTATTTCGCAATAAAGATTTAAATCATAAATCATTTTCAAAAAAACTTAAATTTTATGTCTTAAGTCTTCTCATCTCTTAAGCTTTCGATAAAATGACTTAAAATCAAATGATTTAAATAAAAAAAACTTAAATTTTCTGTGAACGTGCAACTCTGCTAGTACCTACACTTGAGTTGGTGTAAGCTGAAGTTTATGAATGAAAAATTGTTGGTGTATTTAGAAGGTAACCTAGAGATGGTGTCCCACCGGGAATGACTTAGATTGGTTAGAGAAAGACTAACACAGTAGCAATTTCATAATGATGTAGGTAATAAAAAAAAACATCCCTTTGTAGTCATCTTTTAAGAAGTCTCGTCATCCCAATACCGACCAAGTCGACCAAATCTGCAATTTAGCAAAACAGAAGTGGATAACGAGGCAGCTGTTGCGTGGCCAAATCTGTGACCAGCTTAGCGCCTGAGATTTTAAAATAAGGACATTTTAAATAAACTTGGCAAAGAGCGAAAAAATTTGTCTATATCTTATATCATCCCAACTGGCAAAGGAGTACGACAGGAGTACAAAGTTTTTCTAAAGATTGCCATTGAAAGAATTAATAATAATAGTAATTTATTCATATCAAAAAAATCACAAAGTAGTAATTACTTAATTAGTAAGTAATTACAAGTAGTAGTAACATTACTTAATTGTAAGTAATTACGATTAAGTAATGTTTCAAAAATATTTTTCTGTAATATTCCATGATCAAAGAAATGCACGCACCGAAGTAGTATTTTTAAAAATGCCAATCATATCTTCTTATCGTTCTTGACTATGACCTTCACTTATATATTTTCATGCACTTTGATATTCAATGAATTGGAACTATAAATATGCATTTTTGCATTTTTTACTTGTTTATAAGAACCGACCATAAGATTAATGTTCATTATTAATATAAAATCATACACGTGTAGATTTCTTCTATAACTATAAAACGTCAACTATCAGCCGGAAATGATATTTATTTAATTAATAATAATGTTTAGTCTTATAGATTAAGTCCAGTCGAGCTTCAGTTTGTCTAGCGAGGGAATATTATGACTTCTAGAGATAGATGTCAAAGAATGACGGAGTTTTTTTTTTGTTTTGAATTAAAATAATAACTGTCACTCATTTATATTGTCTGCTAGTCAAATCATATCTACTATGATGAAAATGCATCCAATGTACGGTAATATTTGAAAAAAGACTATAACATTATCATCTTGAAGATGTCCAGATGCTATCTAACTCTACCTTATAGCTAATGTTAATACAATCTAGTTTGGAAACTTTATTGTACAAAAAATGCCTGAAAAATGAAAATATGCCGCAATTCACGACACAGTTATATTAATAATTAAATGATAAAATTTAAATCGATATACGTTATATGTTACTGTTTATAATTAATATTGTAAGAATAAATATGAAATATTGAAAGAAGCAGGTACTTTGTTAGAGCTACCACGTACAAAATAATACGACTAGAACATCCACTAGGCATCCGTTTTAAGATTGATTCTCACTATACCTTCCATATCAGCTCCCTTCCGCTTCCCTTCCCTTTACATACAATATTATATCAGGTAAATGAATGGGACAATGCACACTATACGTTCCGTTTCCATATCATTTCCCTCAATACATTTTATTGGCAGACGGACTGAAGCGTATCGGAAAGAGCGTTGTCAAGTTCTTACAATTGTAAAACCAACTCTGTTAAAATTTTTATTAATTCTTTCACCTCTTGATTAAATCTATTACCTTATTTTTTTATTGTACAATAAAAAGTATGGAACTGCTACGGAACGGAAGCTTACGTATAGCGTCAATACAATAAAAAATACGGAACGGATATGGAATGGAAACGAAAGGTATAGTGAGAATCAACTTTTATTAATATTGGGAACGAAAGTATGCATTATATTATATCCCCAAAGCAATACAACACACTAGGTACAACCCCCCCCCCACATTATTAGTCATCGTCCCACAAAATTATTTCTCTAATAAAAAAACATTACATAAATAAAGAGAAATAGTACCGTATGATCGAGAATAAACGGCGTCAGCAATGGCTATGAAATGAAGATTGCTGTCATTTTATATGTAAATTTATATGAGAAATGTCATCGATCGTCATTTTCCAGCCAACTGGACGCGGTTTTTTTTCGATCATGCGGTATTTTCTATTTTGGATAGAGATTTTATAATCATATATTAAAATTGTAAATACTGTCTGTATTATTAGAAAAAGCTTATCGTGATGGGGTATTTTAAAACTGAGGGCAAATGAAAGACCGAGAGGTGTCTCACTATTGGAATTACATTACATGTACATTTTCTTGGCGCTCATTGGCAGTTTTACGGCATTCGCCTATTATAATTACATGGCAATCATAGGCAGTCTTCTTTATACAGTCGTTGGCAATAAAATTATATTTTGGCAGTACATGTACATTTTTTACCCTAGTAAGACACCCCTCTTGCAAGACCAAGACCAAGGGATTGTTGGCCTTGGTTTTGCATTTGCTCATCACTATCATATATTCATGATTCACGTTCATAACGTCACTGTAAAATTCAATACTATGCCGATGATTCAAGTCAATATGGGTTTCATATTATGAGCCGCCGATTTGTACTAGTAAGTAATCACTAGATTACTAGTGATTCCACTACAGCTTGAGTTTAGTCTGCTTTGACATTTTCAAATATAAATGTTACTTCGTTTGGTACTGCCAATAATAGTGTAATGCTAAATATCTAATATACTTAAAGGATTTCTTTAAAGATATTAGTGTTTAGAGTCTTGATATTAGTGTTTAGAGTCTAGAATTGCTTGTTAGTCTGACTTAATCTTTTTAGCGTTATTGTTAATTTTCTCTTTATTCTGTATATTGTATATGTTATTTTACTTAATTGTTTACACCTATTTTTCTGTATACTGTTTGTTGTTTAAATGGATGTATTTCTATCTTATATTTACACAACTTTTTTTATTTTAGGTTTAGATTTAGGAATATTTATGCTTTGTTAACAAAAATTTGTATATTTTTTAAACAATAAAGTACTTTTGAAATTGAAAAATTGAAAAGCAAGCTCTCAAACCTATCAATCTGATATTCATATGTGCTGTCGATTTGTACTACTAAATACTAATTACTAGCGATTCCATTGCAGCTTGAGTTTAGCCTGCCCTGACATTTCCAAATATAAAGTTTACATCGTGTGGTTGACAAACTGCCAATAATCGTATTGCTAAATATCTAGTATAGTTAAAGAATTCTATTAAGCAAGCCCGCTACGAGTATATGAATCACCTAAAATGCCTGTTAGCTCGTATAGGTAAACGATCTTGACTGCGGCCTAATAGGGGTCTGCCATTTTTATTATTAATAACTTATCACCTACATTGGCCTACACAAAATTTTGCAATAAGCTGGGACAAATTTTACGATTTGGAGACATAAAGTCAACTGCCATAAAAGGACTGTAAAACTAATTCTGTGATTCAACATAATATCAATCCTTTTTGCTAGGGTCATTTCATCAGTCATCTAGAATTAAAGAATTAATTAAAAATAGTAAATAGTTATATGTCAGTGCGACAGCCTGATAAATGTGCGATTCTTTGTACCAGGTAATGATGGCCATTGGCAAAGAGCTATATGCCGGGTTAAATCTCCAAGTTGCTAGACTTTTTGAAAAGGATAAGACTGTAACCTACAGTCCGAAAAAGACTGCGATAGATCCGAAAGGGCCGCAGTGGTGCAGTGGAACAGGCTTATATCCCCCTCAAAAATCTAACAATAGTAAATATATATCTTATTTTGTCATATTCATTATGTTATCGCCTTTATACAATTTGTATCCATATTCTTTAAGAGATTGGAATCCAAGAGATTCCATATGTGAAAGGAACATCGGAGATCAGGCTAATAGCTAAGCAATATAAAATTAAAACTGTTTTTAAGTCTGAGACTACTACTCTAAGAAGTATCCTAACAAAAACAAAACCTAAATCATCAAACCAAAAAAAGAGTGCATCTACCAGGTACCTTGCGAGTGCGGTGAGTCGTATATTTCAGAGACAAAATGTCATCTACATGTACGACATGACGAACATAAAAAACATATGCAAAAAAGTGAAACAATGATGTCGGACATTGCAGATCATGTGTGATCCAAGCATCACAACATGAAATGGTCGGAAGCCCGGGTGGTCCACAAAGAACCCCATTGAAAAAAGCGCAAATTTAAAGAGGCCGTATTCATTTTTAACAATAATAAAATGTTTAGCAATCCAAATATGCATGATTTCAACAATTGATTATGCATGATTTCAACAATATGGCAACCACTCATAAAACGCTCCAATGCAAGTGTTTTTTGGAAAAAAGTCATGCTGCTGCATGATGCACCAAGACTGCACCCAACAAATTCACGTGTGAATACTCAGCTTTAGTATACAAGCTCAGTAGTTTTAGGATTTAGTTTAGTTCACACTTGATAACGGTTAGAAATATACACGTGATGCGGTATCCAATTCATTGTTTTTTGGGTAATCTATTGTCATCCATACGTTGTACATGGCCGTACCAGACAAATTGGCTTCTTTCGATGTCAGTCATTATCGTGTTCTGAATTCCCATTTGTTCCCAAATATTTTCATTTCTCACTCTCTCGGTTCTGGATACTCTGACCGATCTTCTAAGTGCGTCCATTTCGGTTGTTTCTATTAACTCCGCTATAAGCCTTATCATTCAAGTGATAAGGAAAGAGGAGTGAGCGAGGAGTAACACCTCGCACTGCGTGTGCTCACTGCAGTGTACACGGGCAACTGCCGGCTGAGATCTCACCTACAGAGGACGGGACTGGTGGAAGACGCCGAATGCCGACTCTGTATGGAAGATGATGAAACAATGAAGCACGTTATGTGTACCTGCCCCGCTGGGAGCAGGACCAGGTTTGAGATGTTTGGCAAACCCATGCTAGACCTATCAGACCTAGGAGACATATCGCCTTCAGACACAACGGCCTATATTAAGAGGCTGGGTCTTGAGGATGAACTTTGACGCTCTTGTAAATTAGAGCTTGTAGAAACTGAGCCACAATAGGCCCTCGCGGCTTCAGTGGAGGGTCCCCTATGGGACCCACTCTTAGTCAAATACAATACAATACAATACAACACCTCGCTAAAAAAAAGAGTTTATCTGGCCTGGATGATAACACTCTGTGAGGACCCCGAACTAGAGTACATGTGAAGCTGCCGCCTTGTAGTTATCGATGTTAGATCATCAAAGGCTAAAAGAAGACAACTCTGATGACAAATCATCTTGTCCTCCAGGTTGGGGGGTTGAGGCGATGGGCTTGTCCTTCATCGCTCGGAAAATAACTTAGATTACCAAAAAATCCAGTCCGTCTATTATCTTCTCCTTTTTTTTGTAGTACTAACACAGATAACAGAGTATACTGTTATCTGTGATAGTAACACAGATAACAGAGTATACTGTTATCTGTAGTAATAATCTCTAAAAAGAAAATGAATAGAGTTAAAATACAAAATTAAAACCAAAAATCAGTAAGAATGAAGATAAAACAGTAAGAATATGAAGATCATATCATATATTTTTTCTTACGTTTGAAAATAAATCAAAATACTCTAAAGATTTTTTTACATTTGGATACTAACGTACAGCATGACGGCGACATTTAATGATCATTACGATGAACAAAATGCAATGCTGAATTGACAAATTTTATCGTCTAGCTTTGAAATGCTTTCCCCGTAGTATTAAAAATAGATAGCATGCAGTAACTGGCTCGTTATACAAATATAACTTTGCGTTGCCAATAGTCGTTATTGTTTTGCGCTGGCACAGAGGTGTCGTATTTAATATTACATTTTCGACATTCCAGCGTGCTTCGAAATCATAACAGGAAACTAATTTTAATATGAAGGTGGATTTGTCAAACAGCGCCTAAATAATTCTAATTTAAGCTATTGATCGTTTATTAAAAATATTATAGTGCATGCGGTGTTGTGAAAATAAATTTTGAAAGCTGTGAACTGACGTATTTGATTTTTCAATTTTAAGGCATGTTATTATAAACTATTGACACAGAAACAAATAAAAATGATATATCAATAGATCCTCCTCCTCCTAAGTACCTTCTCTGTTGAGGTTGTAATGACTCTCTCTCCAGAGCCTGGTGAATAAGGGTGTTTTCGACGGTGTTGGTCCAATCTCTTATGTTACGTAGCCATGATTTCTTTTTCCTCCCTATGCTACGTTTTCCATCGATTTTTCCTTCTATTATGAACTGTATTTCTTCATATTGTGAATGCCGCATTATGTGTTCAAGGTAGGAAGTCTTTTTGATTTTAATTGTGCCTGTTAGGTGTGCACGAGTTTTTATTCTGTTTAAAACACACACACAGTTTGTTGTTCTGGCGGTCCAACTTATCCTCAGCATCCGACGATATATCCATATTTCAAATGCATTAAGGCGTTTGATGTCTTCTTGTTTCAGCGTCCATGTTTCACATCCATATTATATAGCATATATACCATATAGGGGCTATATACTAAGTGTCGGCATTTCTGGTCTTGGGTGCCAATTTTCGTGTGTACGAAGAGTACAGTCAACACGCTTAGTAAAATATGATGTACTGAATAGACAGAAGGCAAGTATTTTTCTAAGCGCATGGAATCTAGCGTCAAATTAAGTGATTATGTAACAAAAAGTTCGTATTTTTACACTCTCCGACTTACTAGATTGTCATAGCGATTCTCCAAGGTTTCTCTTGCCAGCAGGGTATAACATTTTAATGTTCTTAGCGTCGTTGATATAGCCATTCTCGGATGACATAAGAACTTCCGCATGCTGAGGAAACCAGCCCTAGCTATTTCAATCCTTTTTCTGATTTCCTTAGAGTGGTCTAGCTGACTGTTTAATTCCCTGACCAAGTAAATATATCTCTGCGTGGTCTCGAGATGGACGCCGTTTATCATTATGTCGGTGTTTTCATTGTCTTGCGGATGTCTGTTGAAAATCAGTGTTTTTGTCTTGCCGATGTTAATCTCTAGACTCATCCTGATACTTTCTTCTGTCAGTTTGTCTATTAGGGTTTGCAGCTGGTCTTCGGATTCTGCTAATACCACAGTGCCGTCTGCTTATCTTATATGGTTTATAATCTTTCCATTTATTTTAGCCCCCTCTGGACAATTTTGAAGAGATTTTCAGATTATATACTCGACATAAACGTTAAACAATAATGGTGACAATATGCATTCCTGGCTATCTGGCTAACACCTCTTTGTATGTCTACGTATCTTGTATTTCCTTTTTTCTGTTCTTATATCAATATAAAAATAGATAAAATTTTACACATTTCTATAAATCTCTAAATAAAGAAGTGTGGTGAAGCAATCTTTATCATTTAATAAAATGCTATAACCATTATACAGTATGATAAAAAAACGGCGTCAAAAACAGCTGGGAATGACAATCCATGATAATTTTTCCGAGCTTTATCTCTAGACGTTATTTACTAAAAATTGATATAAAACTTGTCAAATATTAACACTAATAATAATTATAGAAAGGTTAAAAAAATGACAATGAGACAAAGATCTATTTCCAAAAAAGATATTTTTTCTCGAACTTTAAACTAGGTACACCATTTAAAACTCATTTTACTGAATATAAAAATAAATTACAACCTTCGCCATTATAAAATAAAGAGTACGGGCCAAGTAAATGACGTCTAGGGCTTGACATAGCTAAAATTATCAACAGTTTTCATTCTTCTTGGCCCCGTTTTTTTTCGATCGTATGCTATATAATTATCATATGCAATACTCGTTAATAATCTTTTTTTAATAAATAACTGAATTATCTCCCTAAATATCAATTCTACGATTTTGTTATCCTTTTTGTAATCTTAATTTTTATGCACTTCTAACTCTAGTCAATACAAATTTTTAATTGAAATAAAGATTAATAAATTAATTAACTACTGTATTAATTTAATTAAAATTCTTATCGGTATTTCTACAGTAATCTGAATTAAATTAAATGTTATGTCCGTTAATGTCACGACATAATAAATTATTAATTTTTCTTTGTAAGAATATGAAATAAAAAATTAATTTACTGTGCTGTGTAATACTAATATGGTTGTAAAAAAATTACATAAATTAATAATTATTCTATTCATTCTTTATTACTATTCCATTATAAATAAAAAAATAACTTAGCTATATAAATTTTGGTTTTTATATTTGTAAAAGTGAGATAAAGATTAATAAGTATAATAACAAATGAACCATACCGTCTTTAAATTCAAAACATTCAGTTTTAAGCCACTCTGTATACATCACTTATTGATTTTTAAAATGTTATTTGCAAAACCAGGGAGAGGAAAATCAGACGACGAACAGAGATAATAGGTGTTAAATAATAGCTTTAGACTACCGTTCGAGAATGTTATTTTGGTTTGTGAGTTTCGGTTATTGAGACAGAATGTTATTAAAGGTAAAGTGAATGTTTCCTCGTTATTTAACTAGTATTAACTAAAGCATATTATTTTATTTTCCTCTTCTAATATTCTGTTCTAAGATTTTTTCTTATTTATTTGATCTGACAAAGATAATATATATATTAGCAGGTTACGGAAGGAGTCTTCCAAGTTCTTGAGTTCTAGATTTTAGTTGGTTTCCACTTGGAAAGCAGAACGATTCCGCTCCTTTTTTAGCGCGATCATTTGCTTTCTCAAAAAAGGACATTTAAAGCTAGTTGTGTAGGAAAATAAAATAGATAAGTTAAAGACACACATTTCAACTTATTATGTAAAAGCTGAAAATGAACATAACAAAGAAGAATTAGTTTAAATGCTTTTTATGAATGGTTAAAGTTTTGAAAACCCAAGGAAGATTTTTAAGCAATATCATCCTCCTTATCCTTATAAGGTATTGATATTATCCTCACTTTTTGATTGCGTTTGACCACATACAGGGTGGCCCATCGAAAACGTTCCGCAAGACATAACGGCCAGGATATTTATTTTTCTATAAATCCAAAAACACGTCAATTTTGTTTGTGAGGGGGACAACTTTTACCCCAAAAATGATTCCAAAATCTTCAACCCTCTAAGCGGGGGTGTCATCCCCCAACTTTTTTCAAATGGGAAGGGGGGTCAAGTGGCACCGCAATGAAAAGAGCTTTCTATTCTTTTTATTTCCCCGCTTCGTTTTGAAAATCGGTCAAGTCATTGAGAAAATATGAAGGATTGAAATTTGAAAAGTTTATTTAAACATTTATCAGAGTAAATGACAAGGATAAATTTCTTCGACCAATTTGCTGTTTTTTCTTATTATTTCTAGATGTTTACGCATTTTTTCACTTGCCACAAGGTTGAACGATCAAGTGCGGTCTCAATATCGTTAAACTGACCTACAATAGAATTTCCAAAAATACCAGCCCGCTACGATCAAAATCGTCTTCGTTGAGTTCTTGTACCAACTGAATTTTATACGGGTGGAACTTGTGTTTTTTTAATATCGTTTGGACACTTGTACGATTCACGCCGGTCGCGGTCTCATTGGCTAATTTTCTTGTACTCAGCGTACTATCCATGGCAACTTGGCTCAATACAAATACCTCCATAGCTTCATTTACTACAGGATTTTCTCTCTGCCTCTTTTTATTCATAACGGAACCAGTTTCGTGAAATTTTGCTACTAAATCACGAACAATTTTGCCATAAAGGTGTTTGTCAGGATGGCGTTCATTGAATATCTGCGCAAACCGATTGCCACATTCATTATTTTTCAAAATAAAGTTCCATTATATCCACTTTTTCTGCAAGTGAGTACACCATAATTGTTAAAAAGTTTAACGATATTGAGAAGAACTTCAACGCACAAGTCACAGAACAGCTATCTAGCTACTACCGCACCTGATCGTTCAACAAGTTGTTGTGGCAAGTGAAAAAATGCGTAAACATCTAGAAATAATAAGAAAAAACAGCAAATTGGTCGAAGGAATTTATCCTTGTCATTTACTCTGATAAATGTTTAAATAAACTTTTCAAATTTCAATCCTTCATATTTTCTCAATGAATCGACCGATTTTCAAAAACTAAGCGGGGAAATATAGAGAATAGAAAGCTCTTTTCATTGCGGTGCCATTTGACCCCCCTTCCCATTTGAAAAAAGTTGGGGGATGATACCCCCGCTTAGAGGGTTGAAGATTTTGCAATCATTTTTGGGACAAAAGTTGTCCCCCTCACAAACAAAATCGACGTGTTTTTGGATTTTCAGAAAAAAAAATTACCCTGGCCGTTATGCCTTGCGGAACGTTTTCGATGGGCCACCCTGTATTGAGACATCCTCATTCTTCCAGAGAAAGAATTACAAAATAAGTTTTTTTTTGCAAATATTATCTTTGACTTTGGTTTAACTAATAAACTGACTAGTAAAAGTCAGTTACGTAAAAACATAAAATATATAAATGATGAAATAAACAATTAGAGATAAAAAAATATAAAGGGTATTTAAATAAGAGGTTTCGGATGTTGATAAATAATAAAATAAAAGTTTTATAACATATCTAAAAGTTATTTATGGCAGTGCGTAGCTGCTGGACACTGTACGGTACACAACATCTGCCAAATGGCCACCACGACGTCTCTGGCAGCACACAATCCTTTTGTTGAAATGTTCCATTACTGCTGAACACATTGATGGAGTTATGTTACGAATTATTCGCCTAATTTCTTCTTTTAATTGTTGAATGGTTTGCGGGTTGTTTTCGTAAGCTTTGTTTTTCACATAGCCCCACAAAAAATAATCAAGTGGCGTCAACTCGCAATGAGTTAGGTGGCACTTTTACGTACCTGTGTACGCAATAAATTCAATGTTTCATCTGTTGTATGACATGTCGCACAATCTTGTTGGAACCACATATTCTTTATATCCGTATCCATTATTTCATCCCATAAAAAAACATCAATCATAGTTCGGTATCGTTTTCATCTTCAAAAAAAACACGGCCCAATGATGCCCGCAGCCCAAAAACCGCACCAAACTGTAACATGCATCGAAATTTCATAGATTTGTCTAGGATTTTCATTGCCCCAGATGCACGAATAATTCGTGACATAACTCTAAAAACGTTTTACTGGTAAATTTCAACAAAAGGATTGTGTGCTGCCAGAGAAGTCGTGGTAGCTCTTTGTCAGATTAAAACTAAAAGAGTTTAGGACTTCCATCGTCTTTATTTATTTTGCTTACACAACGAATTCAGTCAGAAGTATCACTGATCAAGTGTGAACTAAACTAAATCCTAAGTCGTGGTAGCTATTTCTCAGATTAAAACTAAAAGAGTTTCGGACTTCCATCGTCTTCCTTTATTTTGCTTACACAACGTTTCGGTCAGAAGTATCACTGATCAAGTGTGAACTAAACTAAATCCTAAAACTACTGAGCTGATATACTAGAGCTGAGCATCCAACCGTGAATTTGTTGGGTGCAGTCAAGCATGGGGTTGTCCACTAAAAGCACCTGCATTGGAGCGTTTTATGACTGATTGACATATTGTTGAAATTTCCATATTTGGATTGCTAAAGATTTTATTATTGTTAGAAATGAATACGGTCTCTTTAAACTTGGGCTTTTTTCAATGGGGTTCTTTGTGGACAACCTGGGCTCCCGACCATTTTATGTTGTGGTGCTAGGACCACACATGATCTGCAATGCCAGACTTCATTGTTGCACCCCTTTGCGTATGTTTTTTATGTTCGTCAAGTCGTATAGCTAGAGGACATTTTGTCTACCCAATATAAGACTCACCGTACTCGCAAGGTACCTGCTAGTTTCACTCTTTCTCTTGGTTTGATAATTCAGGTTTTGTTTTTGTTAGAACACTTCTTAGAGTAGTTCCAGACTTAAAAACAGTTTTAATTTTATATTGCTTAGCTATTCGCCTGATATTCTCCGATGTTCCTTTTACATAATATGAAATCGTCAATAGGGAGAGGCCAAGATCGGTAAACTAATAGTATTGCTCATCCTCATAAGACGTACGTTCGCCTCTTCCCGCGCTTCAGCTGACAGTTGTGACGTCATTGTAGTCCTTGTCGTGATAGTGTGTATTATTAGTTGCATATGTTAAACTTATAAAAATTAAAGCTGAGAAATTTTGAGTTAATTATTTTGTCAATTTTAAAAGTGAAAAAGGTGTCTTTAAAGTTTTTAGAGCTATAGAGTATATAAATACGTTCATTTTTTGTTGTGGATTGTGACAAAGTGCTTACTAAGTGCCTACGATATTGTTTATTAATTATTTTAAAGCAAAATATGGAAGTACTCTAAAAAGAATGCTTGCAAAAGGTGATGCTGGGAACTGCTGTTCTTAAAAATGCATTATCCGAGTATTTAATACGATTTATACAGTTAATTTTCTATACTGCATACATATAAGGTGTTTAAATAAATAAACTAAATAATGAACGTTTTGCATCCGGCAACCAATAATGCACGTGTGTGTATTATTGGTTGCCGGATAAGGACTAATAACCATGACAAGGACTACAATGACGTCACAAAGCGAGTAGTTTTCGCATGAACTGGCCGGACACGCTGAATGAGCAGTCCTATTAGGTTAACTGTTCTTGGGAGAGAACATCCTCCTCTGGCTTGTCGGACCTGCAATTGGATACAATATTGTCTAGAGATTTTGTAGAGTAACCATTCTAAAGCAAATCGGTTTTAATATTATTTAGTTCAGAATTCAGAGATTCTTGGTCACTGCATATATTATAGTGGTTGCTCTATGGCATAGTGTTTTAATTATACCTCTTTTGTTTGCTTCTGAATGGTGTCCCGTTGTGTTGGTTTTTGTTATATTATTTGTCAGATCTTATCTTTATCTACAACATATAATTGTACACTGTCCAGGTGTGCACTGCCATAAATACCTTTTAGGTAGTTATGAAACTTTTATTTTATTCGTTATCAACATCCGAAACCACTTATTGGAATACCCTTAATTTAATTAAAATTATCTAGATAAAATTATAAAATGTCTAAATAATCTTTAATACAAAACCTGTATATTTTGGCATCATAAATTTTATTTCTTTTCAATTTCTGCCACGGTCGGTTGAACATTAAATTTCAAGAGTCAAGAGACCCTCCTCCTATTTGAAAAGCCCTCTCGATTCGGGGTAACAGGTAGTTTTGTTTGAGTGCGGCTCCGGCCGAAAGGTGCCCGATAATAGGTGGGTAGAGTCGAAAAAATTACACCCTTATGGGTCCTGTGGCACCTGTAAAGTTACTGGGAAACCTGCTGAGAGGCAAAAATAAATAAGTCTTTAACGAGTCTCTTAAATAAACGGTTTTTATTTTAATTTTGAAATGTAGGTCTTTTCAAATAGAACTGCAGATAAAACAGCTATAAAATATGAAAAATTGGAAATAAATTCAAGTTCAAGTATCATTTTTTAATACTCATTTAGCTTTATTGTCCTTTCGGCGATCGCCCTTTATTTTTTACATGAAAGGTCGCGCGAGGACTCTTATGAGTCCGCATGCTAAATTGAAGAGGTCTTAAGCATTGCTCGGTGTAAAGATATAAAATAATATGATAATCAAATTAATAACTATTAATTGACTTGCTTCATTACAAATAGTAAACATAAACATAAAATATATAACATAAAACAAGCAAAAACACAAACTAATAAATATTATTCAAAAACATAAATAATAATGAAAAAATCAATCCGTATAACAGTGATTACAGAACATTTGTGTGCTCAAAACATACGATATTGTGACACTGTACATACACAAGAGTAACGGGTTAGTCTGTTTTTCCACCTATCACAATTCTGTAGTGCCGATCCTCTGGTAATACTGTATTCAATGCTTCAGAATCTGAAATTTATTTTTCTGTATCAGAATTTATTTCGGGCCCTTGCCTTTCTATAATATCTACTTCTCCTTCTTCTTTATCATCGTCATGTTCAGTAATTAATTCGCCATCTCCGTTCAAACAGTCTTGCATGAGCTGTTACAATCGTTCTTGCTCTATTTTAAATGAGTACATCTAAAAAATAATACTTATTTAATTAAAAAATGTCTATTATTCAGCTCTTTTATCACAATTTACTCATTTTGAATTAAAACAAATTAGTAAAATAACTTACCTTTTCGACATTATAAAATTATTAATGTAAAAAGAGTATCACAAACGCGGTCGCGCGCGGACTGATAATGAATCAGTAATCTGTCGTTGTTCTCAACTTCATGCGTAAATTTAATGGAAGGAAAACGATTATTTAACTTAGAAATAAAATTATCTATGGTGTCTGAATGTGTGTCAAAAACAGCAAAAATATCATCCACATACCTAAACCATACTCTTGGTTTATTATGGACAGATTACCATTATTATTTATGGACAGATTACCATTTCTAGATGTATTAGTTATTAGAAATACTAATAATTGCCTGGAATTTGATATCTATAGGAAAAATACGACCACACGCAGATATATTCCTAATGAATCACATCATAGTGTTGAACATAAAATGGCTAGTTTAAATTTCTTAGTTCATAGATTACTTAGTTTCCCACTTTCCAACGAAAGATATGAAATAGAAAAAGATTACATTAGGAATGTAGCTGAGTATAATGGATATTCTCCTTCACTAGTTGATAAATCAATTAGAAAACGTAGGTATAGGTTAATGATTTCTGAAAATTCGACTTTTCAAGTGGAGAAAGATACGTCTAAATATTTTTCGATACCGTTTGATAGAGAGTTATCCGTGGTCTAAAAGGAATTTTTAAGAATGTCAATTATAAACTTGTGTATAGTGCTAATAATAAATTACAACAATTATTAGGTAATCCAAAGGATAAAACACCTCCACTGGAAAGGTCGGGTATTTATGAAATTTCTTGTAAAGATTGTAATCAGAAATATGTTGGGCAAACTAGAAGATCAATATTAACTAGATTTAAAGAACATTTAGCTCAGATAAGATATGGTAGACCGGATAAATCTTGCGTTGCCGAACATATTGTTGATAAAGAACATTGTATAGATCTTAATAATTTAAAATTAATTAAACAAGTCTCAAATTACAGGCAATTCTGACTCGGTTGGCTAGATTTTGCCACGCCCACTCGGTGCCCACTGAGCGAGTATATAAACGCTCAACTTGTAGATTGTACTTTAGTTTATAATCATCTGCTGATGATGCTAACATGGTTAGCGAAACAGTGTTAGCGCGTCCAGTGTAAAAGTAAAAGTGTTTTGGTGTATTGTGGTGATTTATTTTATTTTGCTTTTCATTTTAGGCAAAGGACATTTCAGAAATCGATTTGTTTGCTAGTTATTTAAATGTAAAGACTAGAATATTTATATCTTGGCATTATGATCCAAAAGGTTCTGTAATAGATACTTTCACCATGTCATGGGAAATGTTGAGAACATACTGTCAGAATAAGGCAAAGCAAATAAGATAGATCGGTTCATTAGGGGTGTATTTTAATCCAAACCATCTTTCGCCAAATACGATGAAACCTTTACTCTTTGAATAGCCTGGACTCAAACCGCTGATAATAAAACTAACCTTTTTGCTGACATTATGCTTAGCACAGAGGTTACAAACTCTATCGTTGCTTATTATAGCTGGTCGGAGAGATCCAATAATTTTTGTAAGATTTACTACAGGCTTATATTGGATAAAGGAACGACCTTTGCTAATTACAATAATGTACTACGTAAGGGAAAGTAAATTTCTAGTATAACCAACCATTTTAGACTAGTGGTTATTAGATCCTAGATTTTTTTTTGGTTATAAGTATAACAATATATGTAGAATATACCTGTATCTATAGGAATAATAAGTGTTAAAATGTCTATGGTGTAGTTTTGTTGGTAGTCATTAGGGTTCAGAACCGGGAAATCCCGGTACCGAAAGTACCGGGAATTCCCGGTTCTTTTGAGACATCAAAGAAGCGAATCTCGAAATTATTAATTACCGGTTCTTTCGATACTTTCGGCACTTTCGGGACTCGGTAATAATAAATAAAAACATATTTTTTGTTACGTGCGAAAGACTTTTGATACTTTCTAGTGGTCGAAATCAAACTCTTCTAAGTAAGTAGTTAGTATAGTTATTAGTTGAAGTTGGTTTCGAGGTTGGTTGATGTAATTTTTAAGCTACCTATGTGTCTTCTTTTTTTTTTGGCTTGTGTTCATTATTTGTATTCATGTTTACTTTCTCATGACTTAATAATTTGCTATTATTCATTTGAAACTCATTTTTTTATCGGTTTTACGTTTAAGAACCATCCCTTGCTTGCTAATTGACGAACTCTACGATCGTTGAACGAAGATATTTTAGTACGATTCTGGAAATTCTAATTAATACTACCAGTTAGAGTTCAAATCTTTTTGATCATAACAGAATCGAGCCTCTGTAACAATAATTTAAAAATATTTTTTTGTTACGTGAGAAAGTCATTTGATAGGTACTTTCTAACGGTGGAAATCAAACTCTTCTAAATAAGTACCTTTCTTATTGTTCTTGCTTCTTTTCTCTTTTGAAGTTCCTATAATATTTATTATGTTATGTTTTAATAGATATTTGCATTTTTAATTCAATATTTTAGGACTTTTGTCTCAAATTCAGTTAAGTTAATTTATGTTGTTTGATGTGAAATTTTATTTACCTATACTTTTTTCTTTACTTGTGTTCATGTTAATTTTTTCATGACTGATTACTTAATAATTTTGATATTATTTTCATTGTAAATCATTAACTACATTTTACTTTAAAAAACCATCCCTTGCTTTCTGGTTGATGAACTGCACCTCTAGTAAACAAAAATTAGTCAGTACCGAAAGTACCTAAAAAAACGGGAAATCACGGTTGCTAAGAGACGCGGTACCGAAATTCTCGGTTCCGAAAAACAGCTCCGGTTCTGGAAAAACCCTAGTAATCATATATAATAATACTCTTTGCGATCATATTTAGAGTAAACCTAATATGTTTGTTACAATGTTAATAATTAATTTATTATATGATTTGGAGATCGCCTGTATATATCTTTAAATATATACATGGTGATCTAGGAGGACGTGTACAATATTAGTATAATTAAGGATTAAAGGACTTATCTTAAGGAAGTTCAATCCCTAATTATGCGAGATTGGACACGTCCTCCTTGATCAAACCCACCCTACGTATCATTTCAAGATTAAACTAATTTTAAATAAAGTATATCTAATATACCCGGCCCACAGGCGATCTTAGTTACTAGCTCCAGAAGTATAATGAAGAACGAACACACAATCGGGTGGGGTAGCCGAGGAATCTTTTTCTTTAAACTTCTGCTCGCAACAGTGATAAGAAGTACTACTACATGGTGATTTAGGACGACGTGCCCAATCAAATACAAAAACAATCTGCAAGCTTACGAAAATAATCCGCAAACCATTCAACAATTGAAAGAAGAAGTTAGGCGAATAACACTGTCTAGCTACGCAATGGATTTTGGAATTTTGATTTTTGGAAAATGAAGAACTAAATCATAACTAATTATTTATTTCGAAATATTCAAGAATAAACAAATAGCAAATATCAAACTTAACACTAATGCATTATTCTAGTTATTATTTACAATATTAACATTAATAGTACAACCAGTACACGAACCAATATTTAATCCCAAACTAGATAGTTCTGATTTTACTTGAGATATGAGGGTTTTGGGACTTGAGACACTATCCAATTTTGATGTAGAGGTACTTGATTCCGGTATTGGACACTCTAAAATTTTATTTGATATTTGAATGTTATTGTTGATAGAATCCTCGACGTATCCCTCGGCCACCACCAGAACACCTTATCACTGAGTGCGCCGAGACGACGACCATTCGTGCCATGAACCTTGGTACGTCTGATGTCGAGGATGGAGAGCTGGCCTCTGTGGAGCCGTCTCAGATACTGGCTTTTCTTAAAGCCCTGAGACTGTATGATGAGTTATAACTCGTTATAACTCAAGAAAGGGGAACACACAATAGATCTATAAGGTCGCGGTGATTAACTCTCCTCCTAAACATTCTACATTCTACATCCCTCGGCCACTGTCGAAGATTTCCATCCTCCGTGGCGCTTCAAACTAAATATATCACCCCCTGCATTAGCAAGGAGTGTGGCTGAAGTTCTCCGGAAACAATGCCCAGCGTAGGCCTCATAATCTGGCAGTTGTGCTGGCAGTTTCAAGTGTGCTATCATGCTAGGCATCTTACCAATAGAATTTATGCCGACCACTTGGTTAACACATCTTTTATTTTGATATTTTAAAAACAATCTGCGACTGGTAGTATTTCTTGGACGAAGAGCTGCGTATTTTCAGTAAAGCTCAATATAATTCAAATTTGACACTGTAAAGACTCGGTCTATGTTTGTTTTTGTATCGGGTACTTTAACAATCAAAACTGAATCTTTATTTTTTATGTTATAGACCGTCATTTTAGTAAGTTCCCCACGGCGGCAAGCACCAGAAATACCAAGTATTAAAACGACCTAAAAGGAAATCGATGACGATGTTCAGTAATAAAAAAACATACATTCCAAGCTCACGCTTTTTTTTTCGCAATAAGATAATAATAATAATTTTTAGGGATATCCCGATTTTAATGTTTTAGTTTGGTTAGGAATAGTAGTAGGTAGAAAAAAAAATGTTGTTTGAAACTCGTGCGCGAACTACTTTGGTGATCTCGACTAATTTTTCAACTCGGCTATTCCTCGTTAAAAAATTCAAATATCGATCACCAAAGTAGCACTTCGCGCACTACATACCAAAATAACTATTAAGTATGTTATGAAACTTTTATGTTGTTCGTTATCAACATCCGAAACCTCTTATTGGAATACCCCTTAGTTAGTGTCATTGAAACCGTTGATTATTCGTTCAGTAACCGAATCAGTAATACTGTTTCTTTCAGACTGATAGTTGAGAACTCGCTTTTAGTTTCATTTTATGGAGGTGTCCATTGATTTGGTAATATCCGGTTAAAATGAAAACTGTTTCTGAACAATCGTCTTCCATCTGTAGAGGTGCCAATAATTCTTTCTTTTATACATTCTTGATGTATCTGACTATCGAATTAGTCGAAAACGCCACTCTCAGTAAACACTTCTGAAGATCTTATTATAAAAACATAAAAAAAATTAAATCTAAACGAATGGAGGGTTTCCTCTCTCTGGCCAATTACGCTTAATAATAGACGACCTTAATCCGTTTAAGCTAATAACAGAGGCGCAGATAGACGTATTATGATCATTAACGAGTCCGTAATTGACCGGCACCGGTGTGTACGATTCGAACTGGTCATGGAGGCATCAAAGGCCGCGACCGTCCACCGTCTGTCCCCAGAGGCGACTCGTTAAGGTGATATCGGACGGTTCACTTTTGAATAAATAAAAACTAATTGAATAAAATCTTAAGTAATTGCTTTCGCTATTAGATTGCTTTAAATTTCAGAAATTGCTTCTATCTAAAGCTTTTTCTTTAAAAATAGAAGCAATTGCTAACATTTGCTTATAATGATATGAATAAATTAAAGACATTATTTTTCTAATGTAGCAATTGCTTCAGAATTTTAAGGTAGCTCGATTATTCGGCTTTGTTTCATTTTGCGGTATACTTGTACTAAAAATAATACTAAATGTTTGAGCCTGTTTGATATTTTCTGTTATGGAGGAATATATGAATTTGCACAAAAAAAATATACAGCATACATAAGGATTGTAGAGATGGTGATTTCAGAAAGTTATATCGATTTGTTCACGGAAACGTTAAGCGGTTACCAAATTATTTTTATTATAATGATAATGAGTGGTGAAACGCATGGTGCTAAGTTAATGGCAATTTTCTGTGATAATTATTGAACCCGGATTTTCAAAATTCTGCAAGACATCTACTCTTCTGTAATGCATGTAGTTTGGGAGAAGATCAATATTTGGATTAGATCCTTATAAGTGCTGAGGATATTTTCGCGAATCTAAACGTTTTTTTTAGAGACAGTTTAAAGAAGAAATGTCATTTTCCAACTGTTATTGGTGTCATAGACTGTACATATGACAAAATTCAAAAGTTTCCTGAATTTGGCGATGAATATATAAATAGAAAAGGATATTTAAGCATCATTAACGTACATACAACTTACAACGCAAAATAATGTTTTGCAAATGTAGACTGGCCATTGATCAGACTCTGTGCACGATAGCAAAATTTTCAAAAATTATAAAATACCTACAAAATCTTTTTAAAAATAATATAGAAGTATATGTATTATTAGAATAAGATGGCTCCTAACGCCTCGAATTATGACATCCTGGACAAATCATCCAAATGAAGAGCAGCAAAATTATAATAACGTTTTTTGTCGAGAACTGAACGATGTTTGGGATAGTTAAAAGAAGGTTTCCTATACTTCACTACAAAAATTATAAATAAATTAGAAAAATACCGTCAATGATATTGCATATTTTGAACTTCATAATATCGCTGAAAGTTTAAATGATGAAGATTTGCATTACCGAAATGAGGAAAATAATGTAGAAATTAACATAAAATAACAAGAATATCCTATATATTATCAAATAAAAATCGCCAATCAGGATAGCAAAAAAGAGAATAATTAGTCACTCAAATGCTCTTCAGTTGGGTATCTAAGTATCACATTAACACTATTATGTAGATATTATACTTTTAAAAAACATTTGCAAGCATTGTTCCTAATCCTGTGATGGCTGAAATTTTTAGTGTGGTACATCTTACTTTAGTCTTTTTTTAAGTAAGGAAAAGCTACAAAGGCCAAGAAAAAACAGCATTTACTTAAAAGTTTTATTCGTGTGAACACTTAGTAATTGCTTTTACTTGGAGCAAATATTAAAAAGTACTTGCTTGATTTTTATTATTACCCTCATTATCCTTTGCTGAAATACCTAAATTTGGGCCTTAAGCTGAACATCGATAAAACTAAAATCATATGCACTCCTCCTAAAAATCAATCAGTGGTATAAAAATCGAAGAAGAACTACTGGAATATGTAGCGCAATTCAACTACCTCAGCAGTTTGATTTCGGAAAAGGCCAATATCGACTTTGAAATTCAGCACAGCATTAGCAGCGCCTCTACGATCATGACCTGAGCACAAAAACGAAACTTGCAATGTACCGATCAATAGTAATCTCCACCATGTTATATGGAAGCAAAACATGGGTGCCATACCGCCGGCACATGAACGTATTAAACAAGGTGCAACAGAGACACCTTAGACAACTCTTAAGAATCAAATGGTTCCACCATGTCTCAAATGTCATGGTTACTAAAACCCGCTTAAGATGGGCTATTCACGTATGCAGGATGCCAGAAAACCTCCAACCGAAATCTCATCTTTACGGTGAACTTGTTGACGGGTAGAGGAAACCGGGTGGAACAACAAAAGGGGGTACACATGCAGAATCAGTGGTAATAAGCAGCGCATAGAGAGATAACATCACGCATTGGGCTTATTGGTCACAGGAAAGGTCATGAAAGGAAACGCCTTGCGTAACCATCCTCTGATGCGTATGAAGTAATGACAGTAATGGCAGTAGCAGTAGTACTAGTATGACCTGCAGTTTCCTTATGATGCCGGTCTTGAATGTCCATGTTTAGCACCCAAGTAGCATTTTCACAACTTGCGACCACATGTTTACTAAACACAACGTTGGATTAGTTACAAAAAATAGTTAGCTCCCTACCTTGGGTATTAAAATAAATTTAAACGTTTTTATAACGTTGTGCCGACGTTGGACTAGTACTACAGCAAAGTAGGAAGCTTCTGCGACGCCGAATAAACATTGTCTTGTAACCTTTTTTGCTTAAGTGATCTTTAGGTGATTCGAACAACGTAGTTACAACGTTGGACAATATAGAGTTTTCCGACGTCAGTTTCAGGACCTATTCCAACGTTATGCAAACGTCGTCTATTTTACTAATTCCAACGTTGTTTAGATTTCCTTATTCTTACGTTGGTAGGACGTCGAGTCACTACCTTTTTGCAACTGCATTGAACCACAACCTTAAAACTTAAATTTTTACTTCATTGTTCTGTTCAGTCAGACAGTTCAGTGCTGTTTTTGTTTTTATATAAAAAACTTAATTAAAATGGGACATAAGAAAGTACATATAAAACTAAATTTAAATATACATCGACATATATTACCGATAGTTTATCCACTCCCTCGTTTATTTATATTATAGAGGGCGGCACAAGCTAGACTCTAGGATGACTAAATTAGGCAATCTTGCGACTAGTATACTACCTGTTAAGGCTGAACTGCGACTTTATTAGTCCAGTATGCGACTACTCGAACTACTCCATCTTAATCTCCAAAACAACAAAATGAAAGCCGCCATGTTGTTAAATAAGAAAATGTTTCGTTCCTAAAATAGCAATTCCTGCTTTTTGAATACATTAACTTGAAATATTTGACCCCAAAAAAACACGCGGAAACAATTTTTTCGACTGCAAATAAATTATTCTCATTTTACTAAAAAAAATTCAAGAAAATTTTTAAAACTTTTTTAATTTTAAGGCCCATTAGTATTTTTCAAAGTAGAAACAATACATTTATCAATAAAGTTGTTTGCGTTTAGCATTTTTACCTTGGGTAACGAGTTACAGATTCGGTTAAAGTGTTTCAATAATTATGATCTTCAAACATCCTCCACACTTAAATACTTTTGTTTTGTTTTCCTTCACTGCCATCTGACATATGTCTCTAACTAAATCATAAAAATAATATTTTTACTATAATTATCCCAATTTAGGATAAAACGCGACTTAGACGCCATATTAGTTTTGTATTTCTGTGAATTAGGATTTTAAACAACGTTGCAGTTTGTACTAAATTAGGCTTCTAGCCAACGTCGGTATCCAACGTCGGTTCGACCTAAAAATTATTCTCCAAACTAGTGCAGACTAGGGTTGGCACGAGGTTGTGCCGACGTTGCGCCCCGACGTTTGGTCGCGTGAGACAACGTTGTCCCGACGTCCAAATTCTGCTTGGGCATGCATTGGTCATGACTGGTAGTACGCATTAATCGAATATTTTCTTCTTTAGATAAATTGACATTCTCGATTTGAATATGTTTGTTTATTAAAATTAATATGTTATTTTTGTATATTATTCAGAGACATGTAGAACAGAACAGACTCACTTGAGAGTCCTATTATTGTCCTATTCATTGGAAGACAAGGATAATGATGGTGGATATTATGATAGACTATAACTATTTCAGTATTTTAATTAATAAAATCTAATGTGTTCTTGAATCAGTTAAAAGTCAAGTTTTAAAGGTATATGTATCTCAAAAAATATCTTTTATAATATCAATATAGAAGTGATCAGACAATCTGTCGTGTACACTTCACAGATAAAGAAAACGGTCAAGTATATTGTTTTTAAAAACATTCTTCCCGAAATACAAAATGACAATAATTATTAACGTTAGATATACGTATTGTAGCGTTTTTTAAACCACTACCACTGCGAACGGCAGCTTTTCATCGGAGAGCAGTCGTGGATAAGGTATTTCACTAGAGAGAAAATTAATCAGTAATAATTAACAAAAGATATATAGATATTGGGCGCCAGGCATGTACAGAGAAAGAAAACACAGTTGTATAATACTTAAAACTAATGACTATATTTATTCATGACGTTCTTTGCTGATACATGACATTGTAGAGTTCTAGTAAATATATAGTGGTTATATGTCAAAGAAAGTGGTGGTAAGAGTCGTACTAAATATCAATGAAAACAACTACGATAAAATACAGGACATGTAAAGTTTAAGAGAAAATATGAAATGTAGCATTACTTTAATTAATTTGATATATTCCATATGATGCTAAATCGAAGATGTTACAACCTGTAGATTCTAGAATCTATGTTTGATTATCCATCTATTAAAATAGTGCAATAATATCTATAAAAGTAATACCATTACAAGACGTAATGCAATGAAACCTAAGATCTAAATTATATTTTAAAGATTATATCGACATGAATGTTCTTAACATCTAACCACTGAACATAGTCTGTACGATATTACTTAAGATGTACGTTATTGTTTAAGACTGAAAATGTTTTAGATGTTAAATGTAAAACTAGAACTTAAATATACACTTAGCTGTTCTTTTATGTAACCTTGCTTCAAACAGTAGCAGCGTGAGGTGGTCTAGCATCTCTGTACTGTCTGTTGGCGATCCTGTTGGTCAAAACAACAAAGGGCCAGATTGAGGACACCATGAATCCTTACAGCCGTAGCTACTGACTAGGCTTAGAAATGGGAGTGAAGCAGCATGGGACTCAAGCTACATCCACGCTGTGGCACTTAGATGTAAGAAAAAATCGTTCTTACTGGGGACACTCGTCCACAGGACATCTGTACATAAGATAATGTCGGTACATAAGGCATTACCCGTACCTTGGACACAGTCCGTACCTTGGACACAGTCCGTACCTTGGAAATATTCCGTACCTTGGACACAGTCCGTACCTTGGACACAGTCCGTATCTTGGACCCTAAAAATATGAAACTCTTGTTTAAAACCAAACAAGGTCTAATAAACAAAATAAACCTACCTCGAAATACTTCCGAGGGCTCAATAAATAATAAACAACATGTCCTTTCTTCCATGTGACATTCTGGAGGACAAAAGAAAAGGGACGCCAACGTGCCAGCAAAACACAAATACAAGTTGGAATAATAGTAAAAATAAAGTAAAAATAAAGTAAAAATATTCAATAATAATATCGAATCTATAAAAGGTAATAACTCATCTTTACCTGTAGCCTCGAAATAGCAGCTGATTCAAATTATACAGCAAGACTTAAATAATCACCATTTACAAAAGCTGGGATACAACAGAGCGTCAAAACAAAGTGAGGTTAAGCACGGAGACAGTTGACGTTTGACAGTTGACAGAAGACGATGTTGACAGCGCCTCCTCAGAGCAATAACAGGGTTGTGTCGAACGATAACAGGGTTGGCAACTAGGGAACGTAAAAATTACGCGTCAAATAAACTATCCGGCCTGAACGAGAGGGAATCCGGTGATGATAGGCCAGACATCATATATTATATATAAAAAAGACATGTAACGAACTAAAAACGTTACAGTATCAATATATTAAACTTCCTTCTAGTTGTTTTTTTTTATATTTATAATACCTTAATGAAGATAATTAGTTTTTAAACTTTATCTAGACTAAAACGTGATATATTGTGTCCTACTTAAATGAAGCAATCAGAAAATCAGAACATTTTTGTTTATTTCTATTGAAAATATTTACGGATCGAGATTTACCTCGATTTTTATATAAGCTGATAAATTCATTTAGCTTTTTAATAAGTTTCTGATAATCAAACATATGGTTTAAATATTTATTTTGATGAAATACATATATTCCGGTATATTTATTTAATTTTCAAAGTAAACTTAAAAACCCACAAAATAACAAGTATTTTTATACAAAAATTATAAACAAATATTGCGGCTTCGTACACAAAGTATCTGTACAACAAAAATGTTTAAACGTGGTTTAAACTCCATTAAGTGTTAATCAGTTGATCGATAACAGTAAGTGATTCGAAGGAATATATAAATATTTTTTAATTCCGCAGTATGTACACTCAAGCATAACAGGCACAGTTTTAGACACCTGTTCGATTAAGTCTATTTATATGCAAAAATAAGTCTAAAATGCATTTATTTTGCATATTTTATATCTACATAAGCCAGCCTCGTTGTATTTGAATAAGTAACTGAGAGAAAATACCGACAAGTGTATCTGGAACACTGTGTCACTATAAGGTGTCAGTATACTACGTAAATGTAATAAATAATAAACAAAACGAATGTAAAAAACTATTCGTAAACTAAACTGTATTTTTAACTATTTGAGATCTTTTAAAGACTATTTTCTGTTTAATAAATGCCATTTTTGGTTTTAATGCCAAAATTTATTTACGCCACCTTTTTCTACTTTTTCTCAAAACGCCAAAAACTCATTCATCATTATTTATTTAGATCAGCATTAAATTTCTTCTAGCTCAGCTCATCCAATAATTCGTTTTAAGTTCATCTTAACTGTATAGAAAACATTTCCCTTTTCTTTCAAGACCTCCTCTTGGCAATAAAAAATAACTCTTAACATTTTATCGTTTATCGCAAACAATACCTACCCAAATGAGGCACTGTCTGCATTTGAATCTTAGTAAATTATGTCAATTTCCGTCATTGTCATCGTAAGTGTATAAAGTCATCATAAAATCATTACTTTTCCAATATAGTCCAATTTTCGTCAATGTTTATGCCGTCAATAATTGTCTTTTATTAATAGTACTACTACCGCCAGTACTGCCATTACTCGCTTCGAGTATTTGACACGCATCAGAAGGTAGTTACGCAAGGTGGTGCTGAAGATAGTTTATTTAAAAAAAAAATTACTAAAGCTATCAGTCACTTTTTGATCGAACCTAAAACAACAATGTATACTCTGTTTTTTTCTCAGGTAAGATTTCGACAGACGATGACAGAAGAAAAGCAGATGACGTCCCATACCAATCTATTTATTTTACTAAAAAAAGTTTCTAATATTTCAAAGCTAACTAGGATGGGTTTAAATCTAAATCCGTCATGCGTTGTTTTCAACCAGTTTTATTGATTTATTTCAAAAATGACCGATCATATTTCAATTTTATTGGTTTGACGGAACGATGAACGACAAACGGACGCCGATGCGTATGAACTCGCCCTTAGATTTTTGAGACTTGTCAAAGTCTTGCTAAATTATAGGTTATAATTTTGTGTCAACTTATGTCAAAGACCCTGGGTTTTGGAAGATGATGCATATTGATTTGTGTTATTAGGTGTGTTTTGTGTCTTTTGAAGTCAAGTAGTGGAAAAATCGAGGGAAAATTAACTGTAGACCTAGAGAACAGTTTATAGTTAATACTCGCTGCCCAGGCAGAAAGCTTTATACACCAATAAAGTTACCATCAATAAAGTTTGTATCGACCATCTCGTCGTAGATAAGTGCATCTCGTATATGGTACGAGGATCGTACTAAACATATACTAAAAACTGGAGTAGCTGTAAAATATCGACATCACATAATAGGTAAATAATGGATTTTGGTACTGCAGAAAAGTACTGGTTTAAAAAAATTAAGATTAAAGTTAATTAATCAACCTTTAAGGTATAAAATTTGGTGTTATTATTAATAAAATAATTTGTTTTATTTATGTTGTTTAATTTATTCCTGTGGAATATTACAAATTTGTATTTGTACATAAGTTTTATTTTTTTGGTACGTGGTGTTTTATTCTTGTTTGTTTTGTATTAATACATACCGTTTTTTTTTAATAAATAAATTCTCAATTACATTTTTTCAGTTTTATACAGCTTTTTTTCACAATATTTTGAAGTAATCACTTATCAGTCAAATTTTAAATATATTAATTTCCTGCTATGCGTTCCAATTGTACCAACTTATTTCTTTGTAAAATAAAATAAACTACTTTGAAATTAAAATGACAGACACATCTATCACTGTCAAGGACCTTGTCGGTTGAACAAACTTATAGCAATTAGGTTTAGTAAAAATTTAATATATTTTTTTAAAGTCGTTTAGATGTATATGTGTTTTAATATTTTATAAAGGAAATTTCCTTGAGTTTCCAATGTCATATGATGTTAGTTTTTAAGGCCTTATTGTGCAAAGGATGTTGTTTTGCTATTTGACTCATTCAACCTGTCCTGATGGGAATAAAATTCTCGAAAGCTTGACAAATTGAAAAAGTAGTTTTATTAGCCTGTATAGGGATTATTGACTGGATTCTCACTTAAATTTTGAGTTTTTTCTTAACTGAGTCAGTCACGACTAAACCTGCTGTTTTTTGATATTTATAATATAATATAAGATGAGCCTTAAATTATTGTCTTGATAAGTAAATAAAAAGAATATTCAATTTTCACAGTTCACCAACGATACACGACGACCATAACAGTCAGAATTTAATTCATATTTACGCATGTATGATATAAAAGAGTAAGAGTTACAAATTTAATATTTTTTTATTGAATCATCCAAGTAAACCGAAAACTCTTCTGGTTCTCCTCATCCGATAATTCCTTTCAAGTACGTCCTAATTATCTACAAACTACCTCTTTCCTCCTTTTGAAAGCCTCCTCTTGGCGATCAAAAATGCCTCACAGCTCTGAGCTCCTAATCACTTCCATGATCGACATTACCATCATATCCGTTCATTGTGTATTCACTGCCAGTCCAGATGAGGAATCTGACTCTCTGCATCCGAATCGCTGTAAATTATGTCGTTTTTTCGTCATTTATTTTCTTGAGTTCATACAAAATAATTATTTTTCTAATAGTATAGACCAATTTTCCTCGGTAGTTGTCCTAATTTTCTTAAAATACTTATTAACAATCAAGAAACACAAGAAAAAGAAATTACATATATTCGTCAATTGAATATGAAGTTATTGTCACGATGGATCCATAAAAAAGTGAACATTTAGTTCCGTGCCCCGAGTTTTCACAGTTTACAAATAATGATACACTACAATCATAACAATATTAGCATTAAATTTCTTCTCGCTTTCTTCATCCGATAATTCCTTTCAAGTACGTCCCAATTATCTAGAACCCATCTCTTTCAAGGCCTCCTCCCGGTGATCCAAAAAATGCCTCACCGCACCTGACCACTCGTACGACCGACCTTTCCATTATATCCGTCCGTCCGTCGCAGCCACTGCCTGCCCAGATTAGGCCGATCCGAGTCTCCGCGTTGCATCGCAGGCCTCCTCCATCCACTACACCTGCCGCCTAGCCGACGACCCAACAAATTCCTTCTCAGCGGGACTGCTGTTAACTCTCACACTTGTCCAGACAGCTGGCGCCAGCCGCCCCTCCCGCCCCGCGCCGCCCTCGACGGCCGACGCCGCCGCTTACAACAAAAACAATCATGTCAACCCGGACTTCAGTCGGCAAGGCCTGCCCGATCCTGCTGTATGTGTCTGTCTGACGCTCTCACAACAGACGAGCGCTACCATCACGAACGACGACTGTCTGTTTTTGGCCTTTGGTGCGTGTGGTCGAATTGGAATTCAGTACTTACAACGAATTCAAGTGAAGAAAAAATTAGAAACTACTCAAAGTATCTGTGATATTCTGGAAAGAAACTGAGGAATATAAGTGTCGTTGTGATAAAATTCGTTAGAAGTTATAGTTATAGTGACAGAAATAAACGAAGACATAAGTATTGCTGTGATTTGTGAACAACCCTATGTTACTTTTTTCTCATGAGCCGTGATAGAATGACGAATGGGAATAACAAGCTGATACTTAAAGGTGACTTTATTTTCACTATTACTTAATACAATTGAAGTTCAAAAGATGTAACTTGTTAAATTATTTAACATGTTCGGAACTTTCACCGATTTCTTCAGAAATATTTGTGATTGAAACATTCTTTTTAAAATATTTTGATTTCCACTCAAAATTATTCGCATTTTTTTTGTTTATCTATTTGTTTTAGTTTAATTTTCTATAAATTATTATACTTCCTCTATTACATCCTTTGAAATGAGTAAAATCACCAATTCCAGGAATAGAGCACTTAAAAAAGATATAAAGACGGTTGGTAATTCAAATATGTTTAGTTTATTTTTTAAATCAATTTAAAAAATTGGGAAACTTTATTCTTCTACTCTCGGTTTTATTCGAAAATATTACCAACTTTTACCAATACCACAATTCAAAAACTAAACCCAAGAGATTAAAAAAAAATCATCATCCATGTTTCCCGAATATTTTGTTTTTTGACTCATGTCAATATACCTATGCCTTGGTTAATTTTTAAGAGCAATATGAACTTGCCACAAACATTTTGCAATTTTTTCAATTATCGATATTTTTTGATGTTAGTCTTCATAATGACGAGATGGCTTTGGTGATTATTGTTGTGTACAATTAAATATGGTTCATAGTGTTGAAGATTGTGCAAAAGTTACTGATCTTGTTGAAGATGGCCGAAATTATGAATATTCGCTTGGTCCTTGAAGAAGAATGAAAAAAACATAACACAATATACAGGGTGGTCCGAACTGTATTCCGGAAACTTCGGCAGCATATTCTGCAAATAAAAATATGTAAAAAAGTTCGTATAAATGTATGTCCTAAAATGCTTAGTTTCGGAGATACAGGGTGTAGAAGTTTCATTTTTATTTCGAGAGATTTTTTCCCAATAATTTCTGAAATAACATCAATATTTGGATGAAAAATGGTATCTGGGAGTTTTTTGACATGAGAAATTTGATTTTGATGTCAATATGGCTCCTATTAGTAGAGGGCGCCACCTATATATTTTTTAACTGGTTTGAAGAGTAATAACTTTTTGCCCGTACCTGTATAAAACTACTGAGTAAAAAAATATACATTCGCGACGTTTTTTACGTGAAATAGGTCTCTTGGTAAAAATCGCTACGAGTAATGGTTTTCGAGATATTTGGAATCGAAATTATCAATACCGGTCATCATTGACATAAATTAACATGTTGACTAAATAGTTATTAGCCTGAAATCACAAATTTGAAATGTTTTTGTGCCAAAAGTTCAACAGAAACTGTTTTATCATCATTTTTTTGCAGAAAAATTTATGATTAATTTTAAAAAATAAAAATTTCCTAAATTTATTATTTCAGTCATCATTAGTCAACATGATTATTTTTTTCGTTAATAACGACATGTATTGTCTATTTCCATTCTAAATATCTTAAGAACGGTTTCTCGTAGCGATTTTTACAAAGAGATATGTTTTACTTAAAAAGTCACAGAGATGTATATTTTTTTACTCGGTAGTTTTATACAGGTACGGACAAAAAGTTATTACGCTTCAAACAGTTGAAACACATGTAGGTGGTGCCCTCTACTAGTAGAAGTCATATTGACACCAAAATCAAATTTCTCATCAAAAAGCTCCCAGACACCAATTTTCATCCAAATATTGACGTTACTTCAGAAATGATTTAGAAAAAATTGGAATAAATATGAAACTTCTGCACCCTGTATCTCTGAAAGCAAGCATTTTAAGACATACATTTATACGAACTTCTTTACTTATTTTTACCTAAAGAACATGTTGCCGAAGTTTCCGGAATACAGTTTGGACCACCCTGTATTTGCAGCCTCATTAACAGTATGAGTATTTTTTAAGAGTTTTTTTGAGAAGTTTTTTGTTTGTTAGTACAGTTTTAGTTATTACAGTTATTTTTTTTTCTTCTAAATCCTTAGTTCTGTTGGTGTTACTAATATTTATTAAAACCAAACCTGTATCGTTACTTTTTAACGTTTTTTAAATTTTAATATTCGTTCGAGTTCTAATCGGTGTCGATATGACATTTCGACAATAGTCACTAAAGCCACTTCGTGATATTAAAATATATGTAACATCATAAAAATAATGATTATAGTTGAAAAAATTACAATTTGTTAGTGGCAATTTCATTTCGCTGCTAAAAATTAGCCAAGGCATGTGTTCATATAAATCAAAAAATAAAATGCTCAGGAGACATGGTTCTGGACCAAAAATAATATTTTAGAAAAAGTTACTCACGAAATTATTGCATAGGGTGTTAGGGTAAAAAAAACCGTCAATTAACACTTATAATAAGCCAAGTACTAAAGTTTATAAAAAACTGAGTTTATGAATTAAAGATGATAGATTTATATACAATTTGCTAAAAAAAATCATGAAAATAGAGTTAAAAGTAAAAAATTATATACTTATTATACCGGGTGGTGCTTGCATCGTCGTTAGAAACATAGGAAATCCCATGCAAATTTTAAACTGTTCAAATATTGGCTACCCTGTTGATTTTATAGCGAAGTCGTAAATAGATTTTTTAAAGGTCTACGTTTGGGAAACACACATGCCAAATTTAAACCATTTTGGACAAGCCGATTTTAAGTAATTTGAGAAAAACTGCATCTATTTTTAACATAAAACTAAACATAGCCGAGATCATACGTTATCCATAAATTTATCAATTTTCTGTTGCAACGAGATATTGTAGAAAGTTAGTCGTCAAGTAACAGATGTCAGCTTCTTGCAAAATGGCAAAAATAATTAAAACGGTTTGGATTTTACAGCATTATGTAAAAGAAAGTTTATATTTTAAAATTTGATAAAGCTTATTATGTTTGAGAATAGGAACCTTCATCTCATCATACCATAAATATAGAGTGATATATACCAGTAAAATGTATATAAAAAATAGAATCACCTGTCATTCTAGGTACGAAAATAACAGTTATTGAGGATCACCCGATGGATTACCATAAATATCAAATTTAGTAAAGTAGGTAATTGTAATAAAAATTGACTTCTCTAATAATGTCTGAACCCAATAACAATTTTACAACATGTACCTTGCATATTATTATTCTTATTAATATCAGGTGTTTAGGTACTCTTCGATGAATGAATGAATTGCAATTCTAAAACCTTAAATTTCTTTAAGAAACATATTGTAATACAGTACTCCTGACAGTTATGAACTAAATTCACTATTTTTATGGACTTTCATTGTCCAGTTTAAATGTTAATATTATAATTTGTATAATATATTTACAATATTTTATTTGCATTTGTTGAAACGTTCAATTAAACCCTGTTTGTGTAAATACTTCAACAATAAAGAAAATAGAAATTCAAGGAAGGCGTTTTGATAAAGAAAAGTAACTTTTTGACTTTACTTTTCAATTAAAAGACACTTTAGGAAAACATGAATATTTCAAATAATTTTATAACATTATCAAGATTTAGTTCAATTATATTATTTGTTCAAAGGTATTATTGGCAAATATTTGTATATCTATGAACGACAATTGATAAAATAGATATAACCTTTTGAAACTGTAAAAACGGTGAAAACCCAACATGATGAGAAATATAAACCCGTTTTACTTCAGTCGTCAGAAATATGCATAAAAAGAATATTAATCTTAAAAACAATGTTAATTAAGTGTAAAGTCAGTTAACAAAATTGTTCCATTTTATATAAATGTATAATATTAGGGTGTCCGTTATTTACCAAGTTGATCATTTCTCTCACGACGCCCTCTAAATTTTTAGTTTATTGTCTAAAAAAAATAACAGACCATTGTATACTCTTAATATTCACATTAAACCTTGCCCCAAAGACGATTCATTTCCAATTTAAATTACATAGGAATTTGCCACTTTTCGCAAATATTTTTTTTCTCTCGATCTTGTTCTCTCGATCTTGCGGACATGACAATCACATATTCTTATACAGAACTGAACGCTCTACAAAAAAGATCTCTTACAATTTTTCGATAAACCTACTCTTTCAAAAGTTATTCACGGCTAAAGTTAACCACTGGGTATATTCCTAAACTTTTCAACTTTTTTAAAAAAATTATGATTATTTTTGAAAAATTTAATCTATTATTTGAAAAAAAAAGCAATTTTCATGATACCATAGGTTTGTTCCAACCCGTCGCAGAACCGTCACCGAACGATCACGCTCGTGCGCAGTAATTCAGTTGTGTTCCAACCGAGATTTGACGGTTATCGGACGATCCTATTTGCGTACCAAACTACCTTGGGATCGTTGTTACGATTTCAGAACGGTAATTTCGGTACATATTCCAAATTGAGCATTAAAGCATATTGGCAGGGATTATCGATTTTTAACAGCTGATTCTGGTCCGGCGTCCGGCTGATGCTTCTGTCTTGGTTATTTTTTACGAATTCGAATACGTGTGCGTTATACTTTTGCTTGTGAGTTTGTGTGGAGTAAATCGTTCAGAAATTTTAATTAATTTTTTATTTATAAAATAATATTCAAAGATTTTACCACTGCAATGAAATAACAGGAAACTACGCATAACAGGATCATAAAAGAGAGGATAGGTAAGTGAGTTAGTGAGTATACAGTTGAAACAACATTTACCAACAATTACTGGATTCTGATTCTCTATGTCAAGAATAATAATTATTATTATTGCAAATTGCAAACAAAAATAATAGGGTTATGTTATGAAATTCTAAACAAAAACAAAAAACCGATCAATACACGCACGCTTGACACTTTTGATAGTCCTGAAAACAATCCACAAAGCGTTCCAACGTTGATACTTTTTGCACCGTCACGAAACTATTCGAAGTCCGCGCATGCTAACAAAGTGCAAGAAAACCGATTCGAGTGCAATTTCGAAACGATCTCGAAATGCTGGTTGGAACAAACCTCATGATAAACAATTTTGAATTATGGAAAACAATTGAATGCATCACAGGTTTTTAATTCTAATACTAGTTATTTTTGAGCTTGTATTCTTTTGCAGTACTTAATTAACTAATTTTAATTAAGTTCGGTAAATTTCTATTATTTTCCTAACATTTTTTTTCTATTGACTTGACGATTTGAATTTATTTTTACAAACATTCTTGCCAACATACAAAAGAAATATCAAAATCCAACTAATCCAACTTTTAAAAACCTAACCAAGAATGTTTATTAAAATAAATCAGCTACACTTAAATGGTTTAAACTTCATTAGACTTGATGATTTCTTAATTCCCAACCATAACACCATCAGAATTGTATATTTTTACAGTAATAGATTAAATTTTTCAAAAATAATCATAATTTTGTCAAAAAAGTTGAAAACTTTGGGAATTTACCGAGTAGTTGACTTTAACCGTGAATAACTTTTGAAGGAGTAGGTCTATCGAAAAATTGTAAGAGACCTTTTTTGTAGAGCGTTCAATTCTGTACATGAGTATGTTATTGTCGTGGCTGCGAGAGAACAAGATCGAGAGAAAAAAAATATTTGCAAAAAGTGGCAAATTCCCATGTAATTTAAATGGAAAATAAATCGTCTTTGGGGCAAGGTTTAATGCGACTAAAAAACTTTTTTGCTGAGTGGTTTAATTGAAAGTGGTAGTAAAAACTTGCATTATGAAAGTTATAGTAATTAAGTGCAACATCTTTAAATCTGACCAGCCCAATTGCGATGTTATAGTCGGAACCTTGGGGTTATATAGTCAAAGGTCGGAACACTACCTCCATTATCGGAACGTTCCTCTAAAGAATTACGGTGTTTCCTTGCTCCGATGCCTGTTTTGTATTCCTCCCTCTTTGAGTAGGGATTATTCATTCATTATTGCCTCACTATCATTCACTATGTATATATTTTTTACTCAGTAGTTTTATACAGTTATTACTTTTCAAACCAGTTAAAAATATGTAGGTGGCGCCTTCTACAAGTAGAAGTCATATTGACATCAAAATCAAATTTCTTTTGTTAAAAAACTTCCAAACACCAATTTTCATCCAAATATTGACGTCACTTCATAAATTATTTGGAAAAAAAACGAAATAAAAATGAAACCTATACCACCTTTATCTCCGAAACTAAATATTTTAGGATATATGAACATTTTTACTTATTTATATCTGCAAAATATGCTGCCGAAGTTTTCGAAATACAGTTTGAACTACCCTGTATAATCACCAGAAAAGTTTAAACACTATTTTAATTGAATAAAATAAAACAAAATTTTCTAAATATATGGAATCTTACAATTAAGTCCAAGTTTTTTGATAAAATACGATTTCTACTCTACTTCTTTAGTTTAAACTAATTCATTAATATTAATGAGACTTTGAATAAATGTACTGCATCAAAAATTATTATTCTCTATAGGATAATTGTTTGTTATCACCTTGCGTCATCACTGAAGATATGTTATTAGTCGAAACAAAATGGAATTATTAACTAGCGAGTTCCGTTATTATATAGTTCACACCATGATGCTTTATAGCCATCAGTGCACCGCAAAAGATCTAGCGTGCCGTCAGATGGCGAGTTACTACCAAGATCTAGGAAGCGTAAAATACTAATGTATCATGTATTCAATCTGTTCTAGTAGGTTACTCCGTTCGCAATATGTTGTTTACTTCACGCCGTCCCTGCTCGTTCGTATGGGTCTGCATCTCAGAAAAATAAGTAAACTTAGAGGCAATATAACATATAAATAGAATTGGTTTATGGTAAATTGCAACATCATTTAACCTTGCATTCGAGCTTCCGTTACTTGAGCCACGCCACAAACCAATTTTTCTAAGAATTCATAACAACTTTCTTTAAATGGGTCTCAAAATGACTGCTAAAATTGAAAATCATATCCTGTTGAACCATAATGGGTATAAAACATTTAGATGCTTCTTGAATGAATTGGCAGTACTGTTTAGGAGAAAAAACATAATCATTTTTTCGTAAAAACTTCTCGATAACCCTAAAGCGTAGTTTACACGGGATAGAAAATTGCGATAGAACTTGCTAGAGTAACTTGCGATAGTGTTTACATTTAAGCAAATTTTAAAGCAATTTCTTGCAACAAGTACTTTCTAGGCATATGCTTTGAGCAAGAAATTGCATGCACGTATACACGGTATCGTGTATATTGCACAAGTATATTGTTTAGTAGAAAAATGTCGCGCCGTAAAAAGACAGCTGCAGCCACTGCTCTTCTTGTTGCAATTTTACGCAAACAGCCAAGAAAATCTAGAAAAAGAATATGGGTTAAAGAATGGTTGCCAGAATGCCTAACCTTGGAGCTTACGCGAAGTTATTAAAAAAAAGAAATGAAGACCCACAGCATTTAAACAATTTTCTGCGAATATCAGAAGTCGATTTTACTTTTTCTTTTTATAATTTTGTTCCATTCCTGGTTTGCTTGGGTACGAATATTATGTAACTTCCGCTGAATCTCATGCAGCCTCAGTTGTGTTGAATTTGTCAGCTATAAATTTGATTGCTTTTTGCTTTTTAGCTCTATCTCTGTAAATTTTCGATTTTTTGCCACAATTCCGGAAATCCTTCAAATAAATTAATCAAAGTGATGGTATCTTCTTTCGACCACATACTCCAGTTTAATATCGTTATTTAACACGCCTTCGAAAATCACTTGCACCAAAAATTTTCAACAAGACGGAAATAAATTTTAACTTACCAGAGCAGTCTCCCAACCTGTTTACACTTGCAAGCGTCTTTCGTCGCAACCACTTCCCCGCCAGTTTTGTGACTTGTTCGGAGAGTGCTTTCGGATACTGTTTACATTATGCAAGTTTGGTAGAAGCACGTAGAAGTGCTCTCAGACATGTACTTGCGATAATTTACTTGCCCGTGTAAACTATGCTTAAAACAGCGAACGCAGGGCACGAAACTGTGCCCTGGTTCAGGAAAACAATGTTAAATCTTCTCGAAAGAGATGGTTCTTACAAGAACATGCAATGGTTGCATTCTTATTTTGAGTTGCAGAGTTATCCGAAAACAAGTATAGCTGTTTCACATTTTTTGGGAGTATGTTTTTATAGAGTGGAAAAGAAAAGAAATAACTTCGTGTGGTGACTTTCTCGCAGTTGTTTCATTATAAATGTAAAAGTGAGCTTTACCGGTTTTGCTTGAATATATGGTCCGACAATTGGCGAAAGTAGGGGGTAGCTCCGGACATGCATTCTTCTTGCACCAAACAGTTTCGTTTTGGAGGCAGTTCCAAAAATCGTTATATTTTTACCATTTATCATCGGATCTGCCTCTTTCTCGCACCAATCGATTTAACTCATTTTTATGCAAGTAGTACAGATACAACTTAAAATTTGAACAATAATAGAGCTGCCCTCTTCTTGAAGCAAGGTCCTCAATTACGTAAAACATATCATCATAATCTTTTTCACTTTATTCAACCATTTCCAGTTATGGTGTAGCCCCCCTAACATACGCTTTTTGTAGTTGACCATTTCAGGTTCGGTCTTCCTAAAGGTCTCTTAATTCCTCGTGGATACAATGCTGTAATTTTTGTAGTCCATCTGTTTTTCTTGCCGGGTTTCTTGCCCATTGCTGTTTGAGGGATTTGACTCTGTGGATGACATCTATTAGCTCGGTCTTTTGTCGTATCCACTCTATTCTTTTACGGTCTCTCTTGGTTATTCCCAGCATATTTCGTTCCATTGATCGTTGTACGACTTGCAGTTTCCTTATGATGTCCATTTTAAGTGTCCTTGTTTCTCATGCATAGGTCGTTCCTGGTAGTACACATTGGTTGAATGTTTTCTTCTTTAGATAGAGTGGCATTCTAGATTTGAAATATGAGTTTCTTCCATAAGTACTCCATGCTAACTTCTGTTAGTTGTCCCAAAAATATATTTTTTTACTATTTTTAGTGTTGTGTTATTTATTAGAATTTCTTTTCCTTCCACTAGTTCGTTGTACATTACTTTAGTTAGTTAGTTCATTAATTTGTGCTTGTAGTTCTTCAGTACTATTGGCACTTAGGACTATGTTATCAGCGAATCTTAGATGGTTAAGATATTCTCCATCTATTTTTAATCTTTTGTTGATTCAGTCCAGTTGACGGAAGATTTCTTCTAATGTTGCTGTAAACAGCTATGGGGATATATAAAACATATACATGTATTTAAATTATAATAACAACAGTAAACATTAAAAAACTTGTAAAGTGTAACTAAATATTAATTGCCTGAATTTTCTAAACTACTTTAACCTCATTTGCTAGGTCAATGTTGATGAATTTTACATATCAATTTGGTGTATCTGGGGTAACTGGGGTTTCCTGTCATGATTTTTGGGTTTTAAATACAGAAATTTTTTTGGACGTTTTTCAAGACCCCAGTTGATATTGAGCTATCAAGACCTAAGGTATTTCCTATTCTTCTAGCACACACGCCTACACACTATAGGGTTAAAGAATACACGAGGCGATGTGGGGAGCGTGAAAATGCGCGAAAGGTATTTACGTTCGTGTTCTCTAGGGTTCACAGAGTCTCCAGACGGTCACCCGTCCATCCACTCGCATTGTCTAACGTCGCTTCGACAGATCTAGGCCTTTGTCCCGATGTAAAAAGAAACTGTTTGACTGTGGTACGAACAGGAATTTCAGAACCTCTCTAGGTGTAATTATTTCTCTGGGATCCCATAAATTGGAACCAATGGATGCTCTTCGGTAATCGGGCTAAGCGCTTAATAAGGAATAACTTTTAATTATCAGTGACAGGTCTTTGATCATCGGCCAGGTGTTGCACGGAATGGAATGTTGATAATTGGTTGCGCAAATCAAATAATCCTTTTACGATGTTACGCTGCTTTATCATTTAAGATTTTAATTTCTGTTTTAATGCATACTTATAATGTAATCTAAATTCTGCATTAATTTTTATTATTATTATATATTCTTTTAATTTTATATTATAAGAGGGCAATGGTTTAGCTACGTCGAAACACCGATTCCCATTAGAACACCGAAGTTAAGCGACGTAAGGCGATACTAGTGGATGACGGGTGACCGGTTCGAAACTCTGTATCGTGCTGTTGTCCAAAAAAGGCAAAAGTGTAAAATCTATTGATACACACTGCTCATTCACACCGGTTCGAGGCCTGATGAGATCGGATATCTCGTGAGTAAGAGTCGATTTAGACACTTGCCAAGTCTGGCCGAGGACCGCGGTTCGGATTCCGCGTAAACAAAGTAGGCCCCGTCCAGATTAGCCCTGGTAGCAAAGAGGAGACGTTAAGTGAAATCTACTACTATATTAATTAAACTGAAATACCGAAGTAATCATCTTGGTAATCAGAGAATACGTACCTATCAATAATATTACCAATTGAAAATTAGTACAATAGTTATTCAATAACAAAAATACCAGATACGCTACTGAAACACCTAAGTCAATTTGACTTATCCTAATTATTTTTGACAAAAAAATATTAAATAAAAGCGAAAATACAAAATACGGATATAATGTTTTAACTCTAAGTGAATTTCATAATTTATTGGTTTACTACAGTTATTCCCTTATTTCTCTGGATCTTTAACCGAGAAGTATCACACGTATAAAAAAAATAGTAGGTTTACTAGTTACCCTAATATTACCGTCATTAGCCCATTACTGATATCAATAATTATCAAAAAATAATTACTACAGTTATTCCCTTATTTCTCTGGATCTTTAACCGAGAAGTATCACACGTATAAAAAAATAGTAGGTTTACTAGTTACCCTAATATTACCGTCATTAGCCCATTACTGATATCAATAATTATCAAAAAATAGTTAAAATTTTCACCGATTGTCCCATCAGTATCGCGTGCAATCGCCCTGCACCACAAACTAGTTTATAGTATTTTTCAGGAATTCGCAATGAGGTCAGTGTTAAGTTACAATCTTTCTAGGATTTACTGCCTCTGAACCAAAACCAAATCAATTGTGGAGTAAATAATAAATAACAAAAAATAAGCTTAGAAAAGTCTACCAAATCTATACAATTTCAAATCAAATGCAAATGTGTCAATTGAAACGTCAAAAAAACTGTCACATGGGGTCATAATGTCAATTAGTGCATGTATATATAAATTTATACACCGGCCTTAAGATTTTTATTCAAAGTGTTAACCATTATGAGCAGATGATTAAAACTCTTAATAACAATTGGTGATAAAAGTTGCTATTTATATTCAAACTACATACTTCATTCACCTCATTGTTGGTCCAATTTTATTTTGAACGAAAACTTTAGTACAAAAATCAAAGATTTTCCTTGACGATTAAGTAAAAAACAATCTTCGGATTTTCACGAGGTTTGTCTCCTCAACGAACACCTCAGTAGACTGAAGCTGAGGAACAACGGCGAATGCAGATTCTGTGAGGAAAATGGCGAAACACCAGAACACCTTACCACTGAACGCGTCGATACTACGACCGTTCGTGCCATGAACTTTGGTACGGCTGATGTCGAGGATGGAGAACTGGCCTCTGTGGAACCGTCTCAGATACTGGCTTTTGTTTTGCCCTGAGACTGTATGATGAGAGTTATAACTCGTTATAACTCAAGAAAGGGGAACACACGTTCTACGTACTACATTAGTACAAAAAAAGAAATAAGTTTAAAATATCCTATTGTGTCTTTTTTAGATTAAAAACTTAAAATATAAATTTAAATCGAGTGTCAATTAAAATTATATTTCTAAATTTAACAAGAAATATACATTTGCAGCTAGTTATTAGGCTCGTATTCCTTGTCTGAAAAACCTGCTCTAATTTTAACTCTTGATAGTCGTATGATGCAACTTCTAATTACGTTTGTTTTTTCAACTAATTACCATGCAAATGATTTTTATTGATATTTACAACATATAATTAAATGTACTTCAACATTATCTAGATTAGTATCATTATAAATAGCAAGGAAAAAATTATAACACTTCAATTGCTTCCACTTATGATATGTAGATTAGGTACAACAAAGATTTTTTTTAAAAGATCAAGGAAATATTTTTAATATCTTTTTTATGTTGAACTTGTGCTAGGTACTTATAAAATGCTACGTATAATTTTTGTACAGGTTTGATGTGTTAATACTTATCAAAAACGATTAACGAGTTCTATTTACATAACTATACAGACAGAACAGCTACAATGAATTAGCAAAATTATATTCGACTTCATAAGTTAAGTTACGGCAAAATGATAGTATGCATGTTTTAAAAACATTGAGTGTTCGTAGCAATGTTACGATAGCATGGGTACCACGGTCCGTAGGTCATAAGAGTAATGAAAAGCAGATGAAATGACCAAATAAGGTTCATCAATTCATAGGCCAAGAACATTTTGCAGCGTTGCAAAAGCAGTCACAAGAATGGTGAAGAATTCACCAGGGCAGACAGGCGAAAAAGTTCGTAGTAGAACATTCGTTAACATTCATAACAGACCTGATGAGCAAAGACTGTAGTCAAAACTGTAGTGGGTCTAGTAACAGGGCAACCTGCATTGCATTTGCTCATTTAATTGCGTTTAACGCCTTGGGGGTAGCAAGATACAGCTTGCCATGCTAGAGCCATTCGGTATACAAGGAAAGTAATGTGGCTAGCACTAAGCTTCAACCGCCAATTATTACCTCAGGATTGTGAATCCCATGTACTCACTTAAGGCTGAGTCGACCTATAAGGTACCTAAACTACTTTTATTTTATTAAAAATAGTCGGATGATGAAATGCCGGCTGTATAGGATTCGAACCCACAACCTTGAGATTGGTAGACGAGAGCTGTATCTGTACGCCACGGGGCACCACTACTAACAGGACATTGTAAGCTGAATAGGCCTCTAAAGCTCATATTGTATTGATGGACGAAGCCATGTGCAGATTCTGTCAATCTGACGAAAAAGCGACTGTCAAATGCGTGGTGTTTCTGACAAGGAGCTAAGGGATAGTGCTGGAAAATGTAATCTAAAGGTCGCAGTGAAATAGGTTAATAGCTACCACAAATCGCGTAAAAAAAGTTTCGATTTTTATGATTGTGGTATTAGTTTGTAGATAAATTTGTTGGCATCATTTTTTATTATTTTAGTGGCTTACATATTTCGGTTAGGTGAGCTTATAACGGGGTAAATAAAAACTTCGTTTTCTGCGAATTATTGAGAAAACTGTTGATTATTATATATTAAACTATTGATTATTATTCTGCAATAAATTGAGAAAACTCCGTTTGGAAAAAATGGGACGGGCATTTTTGATAAGAAACACTTTCCTGTAATCTTAGATGTATTTCTAACATTAAATTTTTTGAATTTTCCTATTATCTCTATTCTTTTATGAGCTACATATTTTTAGGTAAAGTACTGATATTTTTACAATGAAAATGGTTTTTGAAAATGGAGCTCTCAATGCCCACTGTTAATTGAGGATGTCCTCCAAGAAATTGTCCTTCTATTTGCTCCTTTTATTGGAGATCAGTTTATACCGATGCATAATAATCCCAAACCAGTCCCCACGTTGCGCAGGGTAACGAGTTACGAGTACGAGTAGTTAACGTGTACCTGGATGAGGTTGTAGAAGATTGGAATGGCCTCCTTGTAGTCCAGATCTTAATCCAATCCAACCTTAAACCAAACCAAACCACAGTGTGTCTAATTTTTTGCAAAAACAACGTTTTGATTTACCCCGGTATAAACCCACCTAACCGAAAAATTATTGGCTTATATTCTTCCAAACCAAACCTAACCAATAATAAAAATAATGCCAATAAATTTATCTTCACACTGATACAGTCGACTCTCGATAGTTTGACACTCGTTAATTTGAATATCTCGATATACATATTGAAGTCCTTTAAGAAAATACTCGATAAATTGAAAAAAAAATAATATAATTTCCCCTTGATAATTTGAATGAATTCTTGCTCGCCGACATTCTATAATTTGAAGTGAGAGCTTCCTTACTCTCTATAATTTGAACTCGACATTTTATAATTTGAAGTAAGAAATCCCATATTTTGAAGTCCGTGAGTCTCCGTTTAACAAACTCTTATTTATTTGAATTTATCCCTATTTCCTCTTGATTATTTGAACTTCTATTATTTTGAACTCTCTTTATATTGATTTTTTTTTCCTGGTCCCTTGCGTTTCATATTATCGAGAGTCGACTGACCATAATTATAAAAATCGGATTGCAGAATAAAAAGTTATAAAACATCAAACTTAGTCAAATTTTTAGGGTGACAGAATTTTGTACCGGAGAGTATGTAATATGAGTATTATGAACTGCAAGAAATATTTTTCCAAATATACGAGTATTATATAACTTAACTGGCAATATAGCCAGTATGTCCCCTTGATCATTAAAAATTAAGATTCTTGCTTTTTCCATCTTCATTTGGTCCATAGATTCTCCGGTCCTAAGAAGAAAAATTGGGGAATTGTCTTACTCTGTCACATTTAAATTGCGGTTCCGTATGTCTTTTCTCAACAACTATATTCTAATGCAATCGTCATCTTCTGTGAATCGGAGTATATTGTAAGAGTTATTATATGCACTGAAAAAAATAATTTGTGAATTGAGGGTTATTTCTTGCCACAGATTATTGTAGTAAATTCCGTTCTTTAATTTGCTGTATCTATGTAAATATGTTATAATATATATTTACATTCAGCAATATTTTTGGTGAATTTATTTAAAAAATGTGTATTTCATAGTAAATTTACTTATTCATTGTAAATTTATCTTTTAAAATCGCCAACTTCTTATAATATTACTATAGAGTAACAACAAATTAAATTATTCGGTGGTAAATTTAATAAAACATGTTTTTATAGTTATAATATTTATTATAAATATTAATTAAGTTAAAAGTCACAAAATATACCTTATGATACCCATTGCCCGTCTCCTCTTGTCTAGAAGAACCTTACTGGAATTCTGCGCCTAACCAAAATAGGAACAAAATTGTCATTAGATACAAAAAAAAACATGCAAAAAAAGGTTTCTAATCAAGACAGTCACCGCGACCTTACAGATCAATTGTGTACCCTTTTCCCTTAATTGAGTTACAACTCATCATACTGTCTCAGGGCTTGACAAAAGCCAGTATCGGTGAATATCGGTAAAAGCCAGTGAGACGATTTGACAGAGATTAGTTCTCCATCTCTCATCAAGTTTATGACACGAATGGTTGTCGTCTAGGCAGGGGCGCCGACTTTTATGAAACCTCGTGGGTGCTCATCAAATATGAGTAAATGTAACCAATTTCCATATTGTTACATTTGTCGTATTTATTACACTTTTTTACATATGTAACATACATAACAATATTAGAAAAATACCATATCAATTTGTCATTTTTACAATTTTATTGAGTATAATTTGAGTTATACAGAAATATTTTTTTTTAGTACAGGTACCAATTTGTGAAAATATTAATTTTACCCATTACAATCGTGTAAGGACAGGCATTAAAACAACAGACAGATACTGTAACTGTATTTTATAAAGCGATACAAAATAAACGAAACTAAAAGTTGCTGAGAAGAGCTACTGGTGGAGGAATATCCGAGATTGGGAGGGGGACAGCTTAGGGTTTTTATATAAACAAATTCTCATAAACTAAAAATTCTCAAAAAGATAAACACAATATAATCATACACAACGAGCTATCACGCTTTCGCATCACATAGCACATTTCATATACTTGGCCAACTAAATAGACTGACAGTGAGCTATAGTGGATATGAACACACATTCCTAATGTAGTTTACAATTTGCTTCCAATTTAGAATAATTATAATTATATACAGGGAGAATCTTAAATAAGTACAAATATTTTCAGGGCCGGTAGATCTCGATAAAAGAAACACGTGTTTTCTCTTTATCGTTTTTCCAATAAGCCCAAAATAAATCGAGTTATATTACTTACTAAAAATAAAAAAAATATGTATTTTATGCCCATGTTTTGAGAACCACTGCTTTTTTTTCTGGGTTTTCTTTTTTGTAAACATAATCTACTACCTATATGTTGCCATAATATTAAGATATTATATATTTTAACTAAAAATTAAAAAAATTCAATTTTTCTCGAAAAATACCAAATTAAAAAAAAAAGAAAAAGCGAAAGAAATCTTATAGACGTGTTTCTGCGATCGAAATATACCACCCCTAAAATATTTGTACTAATTTAAGACTCACCTTGTATAAATCTATGAACTCTCTAAACACTTTTAGAGCCCCCACAAACGCGCAGTTATTTATTTTTATTATTAAACACAGGCCGATTGTGCAGGCCAGTGTGCGCAGTTTAACCTGTATTACAGCCTGTCGCACACACGCGCAATTTTATAGTACAGTTTTATAATCTGTATTACAACCTGTCCTTATCTGTTATCCTTGTTTATATATACAAGGGTTTTATCTATAATGAACTGAGTTACGGAGTCACTTCGGCACATTTTTTCTAAGGAAAAATGGCCTCCCGAAATACACATCTGTCTTGGATTTTATTCGCTTATACAATAAGTAAGAAAGCAGAAAAACAACGGTTACTTAAAGGAAATAAGTATTGCCACGTTAATTGGCTTGCTGATTTAACAGTTGAAAAACAGGATTGGTTTAACTACCTAAGAATGCAATGAATGAGGAAACTTCCTTAGAACTACTGAAATTAACGTCTGGAATTGGGAATTGGGCTGGATGAGATGCGAGTGTCTTAAAGTTGCTAAACTGATTAGTTTTGATGCTCATGCTCGTGGGTGCTCCGCACCCACTAGTTTTCTCTTGTGGGTGCTTGAGCACCCGAGCACCCACGCAGTCGGCGCCCCTGCGTCTAGGCCAAAGTTTACAGAATAAAATATTCTCGGCGCACTCAGTGATGAGGTGTTCTAGTGTTTCGCCATTTACCATTCATAGAATCTGCCTTCGTCGTTGTTACTTATTAGTTTCAATCTACTGAGGTGGTCATTTAGGAGTGTCTTGTTAAGAATTGTTGTTATTGTTTTTACCGAAATCAAGGAAAATCTTTGATTTTTCTCGGTCGTAAGTCCTATGAAATTTCTTCGAGTGTCTTAGACTATTGGAGGATTCCCATTCCAGGTTACGGATGGAGTCTACTAGGTTCTTGAGTTCCGCTTTAAGTTGGTTTTCACTTTGGAACCAGAACCGTTCTGGTCTACTAAATATTATGAATAGATATTTAATTTCCAATAAATCTATATCTCGATTTAGAAGCTGATTTGCATTGCAAATCATACGAAACTTAAAAAATTATACCTGAAACAGAATAATTCCAATGTGTCCATGCACTTGGTGCATGATCATTTCGAGTGTAATACTCGCGCACAATTACATTTCGAGTTATTACTACTTACTTAGAGTATTTTATTTTTAAGTCCTTAAAAAATAGATCTCGATAAAAAATAAGTACAGGCAAATAATAAAATATATAAAATATTCGAGTACGGTTACATGGCAGAATTCCTTAAATACAATCGTAGTCAGATGGATATCTGGAATTAAGTGGGATTCCTGATATTGATTTCAAAATTATATTATGGATAATATGAATTCACCATCATGTCAAGTGGTTAAAACCCTTATAAATAATTAATACGTCACTTTTTGGAAAGTATGTTTTCCAGTTTTTGAAGTATGAATATTATGCATTCTGAATATTATCTTTATACTAAGTCATATTCATAAATTATGTTTTTTTTTAAGAAAAATACTTCATGGCGGAATAGTTTTTAAGAAAAAGTTAAATTTAGTTGTAAAAAAATAGGTTGGCCATAATAACTTCTAGAAATGCTTTTAAATTAATAACACTTTACTTGACTTTACTATAGAATTTTTAGAAATAATTTTTAAAGTAAATAGTTACGTTTGATTGAGTGTTCTTAAAAAACATAAAATGAAAACAGTAAACTAAGGAAAATGGAAGATAAGAAGTAGATATATAAAGGGTTAAAATAATCAAAAACATAGTCTAAAGATCAAACAAATAATTATGATAATCATCACCTATTAATATATTAACTGTTTTACACCTGCATATCATCCCATAACCTGTTATCAGACCCTCTTTGCATGAATTTCCACTAGAAATCTAGGCAATCTTTGTTAATCTTGTTTTTTTCTAAGACCTATTTATTTTTGTAATCACTTCAGTGGTGACTCGTCTTCATTTATTGGTAAAAAAATCTGCAGCAAAATATCGTATGTCGATGTCATTTTACATCTAAATTTAAATGGCAAATGACATCGATCGTCATTTCCCAGCTAACTAAACGCCGTTTTTTCGGTCATACATATGTCTCTGACAGTATCATACATTAATAAGGTTAAAATAATATATTTTTTTTCAAACGCAAAAAAAGCACTTTTACGCCTAAGCACAAAAATTCGAAAATATATTATTATTATACTGATATTAACTGTCAAATTCAAGGAGTTGTAACCATAGCTTTTCAATAGTAATTACTTACAAGGTATTACTTTTTATATTATTTTCGACGTTTAAAATGGTTTAAAATTGTTAAAAACTTATTTGTGCCGTTTGAAAAAAAAATAGAATATTCTATACGAAGTAAAAATACTAAGTATGATATACTTTTTGTGTATCATTTGTACTCCTAGTAAACCAATATACACTATTACTAAATGTTACACAAACAAGAATAATTTTTAAAAACATCAAAACGTATGGATTTCAATAAAAAAAAACAACAAATCAACGAAAATAAATCATAGGACTAATAAGGATCTTCTATAGGATATAAAATAGAGTGTTCTTATATGTTAAATTATAAGGTGAAATAATTTCTACAATTGCTTACTACATATTTTGTACGTAGAAACTACTGAACAAATACACATTTCAGAAATTGCTAAAACTGAGATAGCTATGGACCCGAATTGAATTAAATTTTTTTGTCGAATCTAATTTCATTCTTTATAGAATTCTTTATATCAAAGAAGGTGCTCAGAGGCTGGTTAAAAAGTTCATGATAAAATTCAGTAAAATAATTTACTTAATAATTAGAAAATTTATACCAAAATCTGATGAAAACGTACGTACTATTATTTGAGGATGACTAGAATTTTTTCTTTTTGTGCTGCAAACACAGTACAGCTGCAGTGCCATCAATATATTACTAAAATTAAATTAATTTTGTATTTGATACAAATAAAAAATTGTTTATTTATTCTTTACTTTTTTAATGCAGCTTGACTATCTTTGCGACGTCACTGTATCACGCCGCAAGTTAATGAATGGCTAGGTGATTTGCTAACAGATGTTCGTGAAGTACGAATGTAAAAACGCGTCACATCGCGATAAGATCTATAACAATCTGTTTAAAAATATTCGTCAGTCATAAAAATTTCAAGTCGAAAAGTTCCGTACATTAGCACTTGAATTTGATAATCTTTAAAAAACCGTTTAAGACATACTTAAGCCGATAAAAGATCGTTTCTGTGTTAGAACACGAAAAATGCGACTACCTAACGGTTCGGGTGCTTGCTACCACTTTATTTTACGTAGTTTGGGTAAATTTTCTCTATCAAAATTTATTCTAAAGAATCCTTAACTAATATTCGTCTTTTTTTTCTTGTTGCAGAATCCAAAATGTCCAGTTCAATGCACGAAGACACCGGATTTTGTTCTGGAGAGGACTACATGGAACACGACATCCATTCTCCAACTGACAGCAGTGAGGACAGCGTTGAAGTGAAGATCTCCGCCATCACTATCAAGTCCAACAAGAGAAAACTACCTGAAGACCCGAAGAAAGACACTGCTTTCTCCGGACCACTGAAGAAAAGAATGATTTTGAAGGTGAAGGCTGAAAAAACCGACATTGTTAACACGCCTTTTCGTCCATGGAGTCCTCCAAACTCTCTCGAGCCCAAGGTGCCTGTTCAGTCCTCAAATTTTGCAGTGCCTTTTCCGTTGAAACTGGAGAATTCGAATGAGAGTTCGGAAAAATGTGCGGTGAATCATTCGTACTTTCGACCGCCTTCTCCATTGCGTTATGCTCAACAATCCGAACCCGTAGCTCTTGTGATAAAACGTGAACCTGAAGACAGGTCCAGTACAAAACCTAGTGATATGCGTGTTCCGGTCCATCCGGAGATCTCAAAATTGACGCCTGCCGAAACCGAGAGGCTTATATTGAATAGCACTGAACATTTCCCAGACTTGCAAGCGAAACTACTCAGTCCATCCTCGTCTTCCAGTGCCACCAACCAAAAGTCCGATCAAAAACGGGAGCAAAGGAACTACAAGAACATGACAAGAGAGAGGCGGATAGAGGCGAACGCTCGCGAGAGGACGCGAGTGCATACGATTTCTGCCGCGTTTGACACCTTGCGTCGTGCCGTACCTGCCTACTCGCACAATCAAAAACTGTCAAAGTTGTCGGTGTTGAGGATCGCGTGTTCCTACATAATGACATTGTCCAGTCTAGTTCAGGACTCGGAAGGAGAACCCTCTACTTCTGAGTGCGTCGATTTAGTATCTAGAACCATTCAACGAGAGGGAAAACTACGAAAAAAGAAGGATGATAATGATTAAAGTGTGTTATTGTATATTAAAAGACTTTAGCCGTAGCCTCGCCTCGAGATAGCAACAGATGTTCCTGATTCTAGATCTATTTTCGTAAATTTTAGTCATCGATATTGTAGTTCATTGATTAATGTTTTTTTTTTTTAAAATGGAAACAAAAAATTTCGTATTTCTGTTTATACTTTTTTTAATTGTGAATATTTTTTATTATTGTGTAAGTAGACTGCTGAAAAGACTTTATTTAAATATTTTAAATTAAATCAATTTAATTTTTTCCTATTGAAAAGTGTTTTATTTTACCCTATTAATGTGAATTTTTCATTTTAACGAATTTTGAGACTAAAACTCCTTATGGCTTAATAAAATTATTTCTTTCAGTTTTTTAGTCTTTAAAGTTTTTTTTTAATTACATGATTGGTTTTGTTTCTTCCTACTCAGATAAAAAATAAATAGTAATAATATATTATTATATGCTAAATAAAATTTAGAAATTTTTTATGGTGCTACGCCACTGGTGTAAGCATAAGTACAATTATTACGAAGTTAATTATATTAATTTTTAATTGATAAAAAGTAAATATGATAACAAAATATAATGCCGTATGAAAAAAAACGGTGTCAATCTCTAGATGTCATTTATTAAAAATTGACATAAATCTTATCTAATAAATTCATTTAAAAATGATAAAAAATGTAAGATATCTTGAGCCCTTTCATCTAAGTAACTTTTGTGCTCAACAAATACAGTATCAAAAAAACAGTGTTATGGGGAATGACAACCGGTGAAAATTTCGTCGAGGTCAATCTCTATTGCAGTTGGGGTTGGGACCTTTAATGTTACAACGGCAAAATAAAACATTAATTAACCACACTACACCAAAACACTAGTTTTAATCATCTGCTAATGATGCCAACATGGTAAACGAAACGCACGTTCAGTGCACAAAAAGTGTTTTGGTGTATTGTGGTGAATTAGTGTTTTATTTTGCTGAGGTCCATCTCTACACATAATTTACTATAAACTGACATAAAAATTGTCAAAAATTAACATTAATTATAGAAAGATTAGAAAAGGATAGAAGATTTCCAGCAGGGCTGTTAGGTAGTTTATGCAGCAAAAAACTACGCCAAAAACTACGCGTAGTTTTTTGTATTAACAACGTTTTAAAATTTTAAAAACTACCTTCGACAACTACGTTAAAAACTACCTACAAAAATATAGTAAAACATAAACAATTTAGACTTTAAACAAAAATCAAGCCAAATTCTTATCATGGAAGTATGAAGTTATATTATATTTGTATAAGTTAAACAACATCAGAAAAAAAGACAATTTTTTTTCAACAAAAGTGTACCTACCTATTTTCTACGAAATACAAAGTAACATTGAACACAAAATAAACTATAAATTCTTATGGAGAAATTCTCCATAAACATTCTCCAGGAGAATATATGATTTTTTACATCTAAAGGCACAACTTCATAATTCCCCTCTTCCCAGAAGGTATGGGCAAGGTATGGAGACATCGACGTCTTCCAAGCATTTTTAACTACTAAGTATCAAAAATATCACATAATAAGGAACAAATTCACAAAATGTAGATTTTTTATTTCTTTAAATTGATCAACAAACAAAGTGTTTAGGTTATATTTTCACTGTTATTTAAAAAAACTACATTAGTTACATAAACAACACATTTACTACTTGACATTTAAAAAACTACTTGTGACATGTAGTAAATGTAGTTTATTAATTACTACGTGTAGTTTAACAACTCTTGTTTTTTAGTCATAAATCTATTTCCAAAAAATTATTTTGGTTAGGTTAGCCGAAGACCCGAGAAGAGTCATCGATATTGTAGTTCATTGATTAATGTTTTAAAAAAAATGGAAGTTGAAAAAATTTCTTATTTCTGTTTAGACTTTTTTAATTGTGAATATTTTTATTATTGTGTAAGTAGACTGCTAAAAGACTTTATTTAAATATTTTAAATTAAATCAATTTAATTTTTTCCTATTAAAAAGTGTTTTATTTTACCCTATTAATGTGAATTTTTCATTTTAACGAATTTTGAGATTAGCTCCTTATGGCTTAATAAAATTATTTCTTTCAATTTTTTAGTCTTTAAAGTTTTTTTTTAATTACATTATTGGTTTAGTTTCTTCCTACTCAGATAAAAAACAAATAGCCCCGATAAATGGCGCTACGCCACTGGAGTAAGCAATAAATACAATTATTACGAAGTTAATTATATTAATTTTTAATTGATAAAAAGTAAATATGATAACAAAATATAATGCCGTATGAAAAAAAAACGGTGTCAATCTCTAGATGTCATTTATTAAAAATTGACATAAATCTTATCTAATAAATTCATTTAAAAATGATAAAAAATGTAAGATATCTTGAGCCCTTTCATCTAAGTAACTTTTGTGCTCAACAAATACAGTATCAAAAAAACAGTGTTATGGGGAATGACAACCGGTGAAAATTTCGTCGAGGTCAATCTCTATTGCAGTTGGGGGTTGGGACCTTTAATGTTACAACGGCAAAATAAAACATTAATTAACCACACTACACCAAAACACTAGTTTTAATCATCTGCTAATGATGCCAACATGGTAAACGAAACGCACGTTCAGTGCACAAAAAAGTGTTTTGGTGTATTGTGGTGAATTAGTGTTTTATTTTGCTGAGGTCCATCTCTACACATAATTTACTATAAACTGACATAAAAATTGTCAAAAATTAACATTAATTATAGAAAGATTAGAAAAGGATAGAAGATTTCCAGCAGGGCTGTTAGGTAGTTTATGCAGCAAAAAACTACGCCAAAAACTACGCGTAGTTTTTTGTATTAACAACGTTTTAAAATTTTAAAAACTACCTTCAAAAACTACCTACAAAAATATAGTAAAACATAAACAATTTAGACTTTAAACAAAAATCAAGCCAAATTCTTATCATGGAAGTATGAAGTTATATTATATTTGTATAAGTTAAACAACATCAGAAAAAAAGACAATTTTTTTTCAACAAAAGTGTACCTACCTATTTTCTACGAAATACAAAGTAACATTGAACACAAAATAAACTATAAATTCTTATGGAGAAATTCTCCATAAACATTCTCCAGGAGAATATATGATTTTTTACATCTAAAGGCACAACTTCATAATTCCCCTCTTCCCAGAAGGTATGGGCAAGGTATGGAGACATCGACGTCTTCCAAGCATTTTTAACTTCTAAGTATCAAAAATATCACATAATAAGGAACAAATTCACAAAATGTAGATTTTTTATTTCTTTAAATTGATCAACTAACAAAGTGTTTAGGTTATATTTTCACTGTTATTTAAAAAAACTACATTAGTTACATAAACAACACATTTACTACTTGACATTTAAAAAACTACTTGTGACATGTAGTAAATGTAGTTTAACAACTCTTGTTTTTTAGTCATAAATCTATTTCCAAAAAATTATTTTGGTTAGGTTAGCCGAAGACCCGAGAAGAGTCATCGATATTGTAGTTCATTGATTAATGTTTTAAAAAAAATGGAAGTTGAAAAAATTTCTTATTTCTGTTTAGACTTTTTTTAATTGTGAATATTTTTTATTATTGTGTAAGTAGACTGCTGAAAAGACTTTATTTAAATATTTTAAATTAAATCAATTTAATTTTTTCCTATTAAAAAGTGTTTTATTTTACCCTATTAATGTGAATTTTTCATTTTAACGAATTTTGAGATTAGCTCCTTATGGCTTAATAAAATTATTTCTTTCAATTTTTTAGTCTTTAAAGTTTTTTTTTAATTTCATTATTGGTTTAGTTTCTTCCTACTCAGATAAAAAACAAATAGCCCCGATAAATGGCGCTACGCCACTGGAGTAAGCAATAAATACAATTATTACGAAGTTAATTATATTAATTTTTAATTGATAAAAAGTAAATATGATAACACAATATAATACCGTATGAAAAGAAAAACGGTGTCAATCTCTAGATGTCATTTATTAAAAATTGACATAAATCTTATCTAATAAGTTCATTTAAAAATGATAAAAAATGTAAGATATCTTAAGCCCTTTCATCTAAGTAACTGTTGTGCTCAACAAACACAGTATGATCCAAAAAAAAACAGTGTTAAATACAGCTGGGGAATGACAACCGGTGATAATTTTGGCGAGGTCAATCTCTATTGCAGTTGGGAGTTGGAATCTTTGATGTTACAACGGCAAAATAAAACACTAATTAACCACAACACACCAAAACACTAGTTTTAATCATCTGCTGATGATGCCAACATGATTAGCGAAACGCGCGTTCAGTGCAAAAGTAAAGTGTTTTGGTGTATTGTGGTGAATTAGTGTTTTATTTTGCTGAAGTCCATATTTTTCTAGAGTTTTAAACTACACCATTTAAAAATACTGATTCAATAAAGTTTATAATAAAATTTTGACTCAATATTAAAATAAACTAGAACCATCTTAAAGCCAACTGGCAGTAAGCGCCATTAAAAAAATAAAGAGTACTATATCCAGCCGTCCTTAACGCCGTTTTTTTTCGATCGTTTGGTATTTTACTGCAAAGTAGATACATAAATGAATATAAGAAAGGAAAATTAAAAATATATTAAAAACTGGGTGTTTTAGCATGAAAAATTTGATTTTGATGTCAATATATGACTCCTTCTTGTAGACGTCGTAAAATCTGTAAAATTCTTAGGGCTTGTTGTAGACAATTCTCTGAAATGGGATATGCATATCGAAGTTTTGTCGAAAAAATTGAGCTCTGCCTGTTTTACATTAAGATCTGTTTCTAAGGAGCTTAACTTGTCAGTGGCTAGAACTGTTGCACTTTTTGAGTCGCACCTCAGGTATGCCCTTCCATTCTGAGGTACGTGTTGTGCGACTCAATTTGACCGCATTTTCAAGCTCCAGAAGAGAGCTGTTCGATATTCACTGGGACTAAACAGCAGAACTCATTGCCAGGACTTTTTTAAAAAATTAAAAATATTAACTCTTTCTTCCGTATTTATATTTGAATCCGTTTGCCTAATACGTATGCATATATATCAGCTTCTCAAGAAAGGCCATCTCACACTTATCCACTCAGGAACGCGGAGCAAGATCTTTATCTACCTACCCCACGCTCAGAGTTAGTTAAAGTTCAATATTATACAACTCGAAAAAAATGCACAATCACCTGCCATTTGAAATAAAATCCATAACATCATTTTCTTCATTTCGCAAAGCATTGGACTCTTATTTACTAGACAAGGCTTTCTACGCCGTAAATGAATTATATTTTGATAATCGAATTTGATCTTGTAAACACTGGTCTAATGTTTGCTATTGCTATATTTACTAATGACATCGAAATAAATGTATTTAGAGGTCATTGATATTTACTATAAACCAACTAAATATTTTTGAATTATATTTTTATTTTTTTATTCTTTGACATTGTAAACATTTATAAATGTTTATTTTAAACAATAAGACTGACAATATTATTTGTATAATGTTTTGTATTATCTTTTGTTTGTTTGTTTGTGTACCTTGTTTGTTTACTTTGTTTGTTTAGTTTACCTTTGTCTACAAATTGAAAAATTTTTTGGTAATAAAGGCATTTATTTATTTAGGGGGCGCAACCTACATATTTTCTAACTGGTTTGAAAGTGATAACTTTTCGTCCGTACCTGTATAAAACTACTGAGTAAGAAAATATACAATTTTGCCATTTTTTATGTACAAAATGGCTCTTGATAAAAATCGCTACGAGTAATCATTCTCAAGATATTTGAAATATAAATTATCAATACATATTATATCATACAAAAAAAAATATTGTCTAGATAGTTATTTGATTAAAATAGTAAATGTGAGAACAATTTTTTTATTTAATTGTATTTTTTTCTAAAAAACTATACGATAAAAAAGATTCTCTTTGGTTACAAAAACAGTTGAAATTTATAATATTTAACAACTATCTTGTCACCATGTTCAATTGTTATCAATGATGACATGTATTGAATTATTTCGATTCCGAATATCTCGAGAATTATTACTCAATGGAATTAACACAATGAACGAATTTCCTAACGAACTGACGTGTCGCATCGACGAACTACATCATACTCACTATGCCTGCATGGACGCATCAAATTGTCGCACCAGCGCAGCGTGCAGCGCCAGCGAAGCGCATAGTAAGTATGGGACCTACGACCGAGAAAAATCAAATATTTTCCTTGATTTATGTAAGAACAATCTTCGGATTGCCTTGGGGTTTTCAACAGGGCACTGTCAGTGTCTTCTCAAAGTTCTCAATGAATACCTGAGTATATTGAAGCTACGGAACAACGGCGAGTGCAGATTCTGTGGGGAAAATGCGGAAATACCAGAACACATCGTTCACACTGAATGTGCCGAGAGGACAACCATTCGTGCCATAAAGTTTGGTACGACTGATATCGGAGATGGAGTATATGGAGAGTATCGGAGATGGACTATTAATCTCTGCAAAACCGTCTCAAATACTAGCTTTTGTCAAATCCCTGAGACTGTATGATGATCTACATATAAACAAAGATTATGTAAATAATGTCTATATCTATGTGGCGAATTCATCTCACCAAAAAAATCCTATATGGGTATTTTGCCACTGCAAGAAAATCTTCTTCTTCCTTCTTCATAGTAGGCGAATCGCCTGTTTGGTTTCGTAGTCTCTACCTGTCAGACTGACAAGTTGTCGCTCCATCGTTTTCGTGGACGTCCTAAGCTTCTGCGACGTAGCCGTAATTTGTCGCGTGAAACTCTCACTATCCTTCTGTTGTCCATTCTGCTGATATGCTCGTTCCATTCTTTCTTTCTACTGTGAGTACCCACTCATTTACATTTTCCACCTTGCATGCTCCTCTTATGCTTTCATTTCTCTCCCTGTCTAGAAGCGTCTTTCCAGCTATTCTGCATAGTACTCTCATTTCGGTTGTCTCTAGTTGTTTAGTTTTCGCTGTATCAGGTTCAGTTTCTGCAGTGTATGTCATTATTGGTCGTACCGTTGCCTTGTAAATTCTTGCTTTAGTTTCCACCTCAATGTTTTTATTTCACCATATTGTGTCATTCAGGCATCCTGCAATTCTGGTTGCCTCCGTTGTCCGTTCTGGCACCTCCGCTTCTACATCACCATATCCTGAGATGCAAGCAAGAAAATCTGAGTTGTAAAAAATGTCTATACCTATGTGGCGGATTTATCTCTGCAAAAAATCTTATATGGATATTTCGCCACTGCAAGAAAATCTACAAAATAAAATAGTTATTTTTTGTAAACAAAAAAAAGATAAACTTTCCGAAACCTTAAGCATTTTTTTGTTCGTTAGGCAAATTTGTTTATCAGTAACACTAACTGCTGACAATTAGTCTTCGTTGGATTAATGCCAACATTGCTTACAAAAAATAACTATTTTATTTTGTAGATTTTCTTGCAGTGGCGAAATACCCATTTAGGATTTTTTTGGAGAGATGAATCCGCCACATAGGTTTAGATTTTTTACAATTCAGATTTTCATGCAGTGGCGAAATACCCATAGAGGATTTTTTTGTAAAGATGATGTGTTATATAACTTAAGAAATAGGGACACAATAGATCTATAAGGTTGTGGTGCTTAACTTCCCCCTAGTTACAATCAAAAATGGGGCTTTATAGGCATCACTGTGTATTTTTTGATCCATCTCAGCCGGATAATTTAGCTAGATATTTCTTTTTGCACATTTTTTATTACTATTGGGTGATTTTAAATAATTTTCTATTAATTAATATTAAAATATTTGATAGGTAATATAGTTTATTTCAATAAAATTTGTTTTTATCGATAAAATCGTTCGAATTCGTTTTTTTGTCGCATTCCATTTAATCGTTTGGATAAATTCGCTTCGCATATCTCGCAGTTCTTGGCTGTTTTTTCCGATTCTGAATTATTGAAATAAATTGTATTTTTACTTGAGAATATTTTTAAATTTTAGTAAATTGATACTAAAATAAAATCTTATTTGCTAATAGATATTTTTTGGGTTCATTTTGATTAAAATATTAATTAAAAAACACACATAGATTCATAGATAAATTCGTTTCATTAATTTTTCATTTTTTTTTTGTTTCATAAAAAGATAAAATGGCAACACAATCTAATAAATTTAAACAGTTTTATTCATCTAGACAGACTGCTTCTTCTAAATTAGAACAACTCGCTATTTTTGCAGACAATGCATCACAAGATGAAACACATCTTATACAATTTAAAATTCGTTATGAGCAAATTGATAATATATATGAAGAGTTCTACAAAAATCATAACGCTCTAATTGCGTTATTGTCTTTAACAGAAAACCCTAATTTAGAGGTAGAGAGTCTATTCGTAAAATGTTTGATGATAGATATTTTTTAATTCGCACAACTTATCATGGTTTATTCAATAAAGATATAAAACCAGAGACAGATCAATGTAAAGTTTTTCATCAAACTAATTTGCAATTACCAAAAATAGATTTGCCTAAATTTTATGGCGATTATTCTGAATGGCCTACATTTATAGATTAATTTAAATCATTGGTACATTTAACTAGTTCGGTTCCAAGAATTCAAAAATTTTAATACTTGCAATTATCTTTAGGAAAAGAACCTCTCTCTCTAATAAAATCTTTAAATTTAAGTGAAGATAACTATGATATTGCATATAAAAGTTTGGTCGATCGTTATGAAAATGTTCGCTTATTATCAAGTTCGTGTTGGCAGCAAATTACTGATTTACCTAAGTTAACTTCAGAAACTCCTGTTGAATTAAGAACATTACTAAATGTTTTTAATGAGAATTTAGAAGCGTTACGAAATTTAGGTTAACCCGTAGATTCGTGGGATTTTGTTCTTTTTCATATTGCTATTGCCAAGCCTGATATGTCTACACTAAAAAGATTTGAGTTAGAACATAGCTCAACAAATATACCAACTTTCGAAAGTTTAAAAACTTTTTTGGAAAAACAGTGTGTAGCTTTAGAATCGATTGCATTCACTACTGAAAAATCTGACAAGAAATCATTTTCTTCTCATAGTTCCAAGGAAAAATTCGTTGGCAATAAAAAATCGTTTTTTACTATTAATTCTAGCAAATCTAATCTCAATAATTCTCAAAATGTAAGCTATTATTATTGTTCGTTTTGTAATACTAAAGGCCATCCTATATATCTTTGTAGTTCATTTCTGGAAAAATCACCTAAAGAAAGATATTCAATTGCAAAACAACATAAACTTTGTTTGAACTGTCTCTGTAATAATCATAATGTCGCTTCGTGTAGTTCTCGTTCTGTTTGTCACTCATGCAAAGGAAACCACCACACTCTTTTGCATTTTTCTATCGAAATTCAAATCGAAAATGAAGATGTAATATCGCCTCCCACACCTAAGGATTCTGTTGCTGGTTCTCTACATACATCTCAAATTAATCCTATTCCAGGCACTTCTGGTTCTTCTCAAGTAAATTCGTTAATTAGTCTCTTATCGTCAGGCTCGCCTGTTGTTATTTCTACCGCTCTCATCGAAATTCGCGATGAATATGGAAACTTCCATAAAGTCAGAGCTATCATTGACTCCGCTAGTGAATGTAGTTTCATTACGGAGAAATGTGCCAATAGGTTAGGATTGTTCAAACAAAAAATTAATTTATCGATATTCGGAGTTGGTCAAGTATCGTCTACCGCTACCAGCTTCATCTCGTCTCAAATTCGCCCATGCAACTCATCGTCGTCGTCATCTCTATTAATCGAGGCAGTCGTATTGCCTAAAATTGGAAAGCCTACTCCTTCCTCGCCTTTAAATCTCGATTAAAATCTCTAGAAATCTCTAAAGCCTCATCTTTCCGGTATAAAGCTAGCAGACCCCTATTTTGCAAAACCTGCTCCAGTTGATCTACTACTAGAAGCAGAATTATATCCCTTTTTACTAAAGGACCAAAGAATTCTTACTCATAATCCCAAAATGCCTTCTGCTATTCTCACTATTTTTGGTTGAGTTCTCAGTGGTTATGCTTCCCCACCAGATTGTGTAAAAATAGTTTATGCAGTGTGGTGTGCTCAGAAGATTTTCAAGATTCCATGGATTCATTCATTAAAAGATTCTGGGAGATTGAGGAACTGCCACAAAAAATATTTCGTTCTTCGGAAGATGAGTTATGCAAAAGCATATATCTTAAATCTCTCTCGCGTTGTGATTCTGGTCATTTTATCGTGGGCTTGTCATTTCGGCGATTCATTTCGACATATCTCGCCAATTTTCGCTGGTTCTCACTCACTCGGATATCGTCGTTTGCTTTCGCTAGAAAAGTGATTACTAAATTCTTCTCTCTATGACAGTTACTCTGAAGTATTGCAGGAATATTTGTCGTCAGGATATATGGAAAAAGTGTCTGCTCCTGCTTCGGATGAAGGTCATTTCTATTATCTCGCTCATCACCCTGTAGTTAAACTCAGTTGTGCTACTACTAAAATTCGAGTAGTATTTGATGCTTCGGCTAAAGATTCCAAAGGACAGTCCTTGAATGATAGTCTTTTAACGGGAGAGAAATTACAAAAGGATATATTCTCAATATTGTTAAAGTTTCGCATTGATAAAATCGTATTCACTGCAGTTATTAAACAAATGTATCGGCAGATTTGGATAGAACCAAAGCATACGGATTATCAACGTATTTTGTGGCGGTTCTCTCCGTTCGAAGACGTTCAAGACTACCGTTTGAAAACTGTCACCTTTGGAGTTAGCTCATCTCCATTTCTAGCTCTTCGCACCATTCAACAGCTTATTGCAGAGGGAAAAGCTTCATTTCCACTAGCTGCAAAAGTCCTAGAAACTGACATTTTCGTAGACGATGTTGTAACAGGCTGTTCATCGGTCGAGTCTGCATTACAATTACAGCAAGACCTTGTGGCATTATGCAGTTCTGGAGGATTTGAACTTAGAAAATGGTCCAGTAACTCACAAATTCTTTTAGATAAAATCGCGTCATCTGTGTGTCACGATTCTTCTTTTTCTTTTGATTTTGAAAAGGACATGGTTCTCAAAATTCTTGGTCTCCAGTGGGTTCCACTGCAAGATTATTTCACATATAAAGTTGATATTCTGGAAAGGCCATGTACAAAAAGGCACGTTTTGTCAGAGCTGGCAAAAATGTTCGATCCATTGGGATTTCTATCACCTCTCACTTTTTTCGCTAAATATTTGATTCAATAACTCTGGGTTTTAGGTATAGGGTGGGATGAAAAACCGCCCGATCGCATTTTGGAAATTTGGGAAAATTATAAATCCCAACTGCATCTAATTTCGTCTCTTAATGTTCCTCGTCGCATCACTTGTGATGATGTCATATACTACGAACTTCACGGGTTCTGTGACGCATCAGAAAAAGGTTATGCGGCTGTTGCTTACCTTCGTGCTCTTTCTCATAATTCTCAATATTGGGTCTCTTTAGTAAGCGGAAAATCAAAAGTTTCGCCCTTAAAACGAATCTCTCTTCCTCGACTGGAGTTATGCGCTGCAGTCTTATTGTCTGATCTTATTGCAGAAATCTCAAAAACGCTGGAAAACAATCTTAAGTTTTGTAAGCTTTATGCGTGGTCAGATTCTATGGTAACTATTTCTTGGATTAAATCTTCACCTCATCGTTGGAAAACATTCGTTGCCAATCGAGTAAGCCATATTCAAGATATTCTTCCACCTGCTTGTTGGAATTATGTGGAATCCAATAAGAACCCTGCTGATTGTGCTTCGCGAGGTTTGTTACCAGAGGATCTAGTAAATCACTCCCTATGGTGGGCGGGACCACCATGGCTTAAAGAGCCACAAAACTGTTGGCCTTCTTTTAATCACTCTGTAGAGCCTAGTTCTTTGTCCATAAAGGAGGAAGAAAAGGTTCTCTTTGAAAATAGCCGTTTCTATAGATTTTCGATAGTTTCTATATTTTTTTTCGATAGTTTATTGTCCAAATACTCATCTCTTAGGACTATACAACGCGTTCTTGTTTATATTTCTCGATTTGTTCACAATCTTCGACATCCCAAGGATAAACTTTGTGGATATATCACTACTAACGAGTTACATTCTTCTCTCATGTTGCTTATTAGAAATGTTCAAGCTCAATCATTTGATCACGAAATATATTGTATTCAAAGTGGTAAGACATTGTCTAAATCTATGCGTAAGCTCTCCCTCTTTCTCGATAGCTCGGGTGTTCTCAGGGTGGGCGGTCGTTTAGGTAATTCAGGTTTCAACTTTTCTCAAAAACATCCCGTCTTGCTACCTCGTCAACATCGGTTGACCGAATTGATTATAGAACAGTACCATAAGCAATATTTGCATGTTGGATTGCAAACGTTGCAATTTCTATTGTCTCAAAATTTTTGGATTTTGTCAGCTAGAAGGGCTATTTACAAAGTCATTTCTAAATGCATTAAGTGTTTTCGTAATAGTCCTAAAATTTCTCAACCTCCAATGGGTCAGCTACCATCTGTTCGAGTAAATCAAGCTAAGCCTTTTCAAGTAGTTGGTGTGGATTACGCGGGACCTCTTTTTATAACTTTAGGAAAACATCGGGGTGTAAAATCTCAGACGGCGTATATTTGTCTCTTTGTTTGTTTTACCACAAAAGCATTATACGTTGAATTGGTTAGCGACCTCACCACTCATGCTTTTCTTGCCGCGTTACGTAGATTTATTGCTCGACGTGGTAGGTGTAACCAGATATTCTCTGATCGTGGCACTAATTTTGTAGGCGCCAAGAGTGAAATTCTCAAATGTACGGAAGATGCATGTGTTGAGGAAAATTTGACTTGGACATTCAATCCCCCTTCTTCGCCTCATTTTGGAGGATTATGGGAAGCAGGGGTAAAATCCTTTAAAACTCATCTTTTCAGAGTCATTGGGGATCAACGATTAACGTACGAAGACCTTTATACGGTTTTAGTTCAAATTGAAGCTTTGTTGAATTCAAGACCATTATGCCCCTTAAGCTCTGATCCCAACGACTTATCTGCCCTAACTCCAGGGCATTTTTTGACTTTCTAGTATTCCAGATCCCGATTTGACTTCTATTAATGTCAATCGACTCACCCGATGGCAATTAATCCAGAGAATCCAGCAGGATTTTTAGCGTCGGTGGCATCGTGAATACTTGCATCAATTGCATCAAAAATTAAAGTGGAATGAAACTACTAGTTCGATAGTTCCCGGCACATTGGTGTTAGTGAAACATGAAAACAATCCACCCCTTAAATGGCCTCTCGCCAGAGTGGAAAAATGTCATTTAGGTGCGGATGGTATATGCAGAGTAGTTACTCTCAAAACTCAACGAGGACAATTACAGCGACCGGTTGTTAAAATTTGTCCTCTTCCTCTAAATTAGTTAAAATATATATATTTTGGTGGGCGGTATGTTCATGCATCTCATTATTCTTTTTTTTTAGTTTTCTTTAATTGGGTTTGGGTTTACAATATTTAATAATTTGTACAATATGAGTGATGTGCAAAAATAAGTAGTTTAATTTTTTGTTTATTTTTCTTTACATTATTCGATTATTAATTGTTTGGTTGAGAATGATCACATAAATCATTAAATTAAATTCAATTTCGTTTCAAAATTCAAACTCAGATGATTTCTCTATTGCCCAGTGCGCGCGATCATAGTGCGCGTACTACGAGAAGACATTCGCAATTCGGCCGGTGTGTAGAGAACAAGTCGCAAACACTAGTGCAGAGATCCGACACTGTTTCTATTTTTCTGGTACTATTTTTTCACAACAACGTTACGTGCATCCGAAGAGTGTGGGCAAAAAAAGGGTAAGTCATTTGAGTGCCCTGGTATATTTATTTCTCAATATTTTCTTTTTTTCAATTCTCTTTTCGTTCAATTTCGCAACATATTTTTGGTCCGGAGCCGGACCTATGCGAGAAGTATGCGAGCCTTCGTGGCGAGCCTTTGAGCCGGACCTATGCGAAATTGAACGAAAAAGAATTGAAAAAAAAAAAATGTTGAGAAATAAATATGCCAGGGCACTCAAATGACTTACCCCTTTTTTGCCCACACTCTTCGGATGCACGTAACGTTGTTGCGAAAAAATACACCAGAAACCAGCAAAACAGTGTCGGATCTCTGCACTAGTGTTTGCGACTTGGTCTCTCTACACACCGACCGAATTATGAATGTCTTCGTAGTACGCGCACTATACTATATATCTATATACCATGATCGCGCGCACTGGGCAATAGAGAAATCAACTGAGTTTGAATTTTGAAAACCAAATTGAATTTAATTTAATGATTTATGTGATCATTCTCAACCAAACAATTAATAATCGAATAATGTAAAGAAAAATAAACAAAAAATTAAACTACTTATTTTTGCACATCACTTATATTGTACAAATGATTAAATATTGTAAACCCAAACCCAATCAAAGAAAACTAAAAAAAAAAAAAGAATAATGAGATGCGTGAACAAGTGTGTATTATGTTTCCAATAGTTACTTATCCCATCATTCTTTCCTTTAAACCACCTTTCGTTTTTTTAAACATTTTTTTTAGTGGATAATTTTTTTAAGCAGACTTTTTTTTTAATAAGTATCTTTATGCTTTCTATTCCATATTCTTCCTTTCTTTATCACTTCTAAATTCATTAATGTTAGTCAAAGAAGAAATTCGTCGAATGCAGGTGTTGGTTTAAAGGTCGGTTATAAAAAACGTAAAAAAGAGCGAAATATCCTATGGATCCCGGTCATCAAAAGCTGATTTAATGGGACAGTCAGGTAGGCAGGCATGATAAAATTTCATCAGGTGGCACTATCCACCTGTCCAAAAACTACAAGAGAATTTTTCAAAATTCGACTGGGACAGAAAGGGTCTGAAAGATAAAAATTACGTTTCCATTTAATTTAATACAAGATAATAAATGTCAGGCTTTAAATTATCTAAAAAGATTTGTTGCTCAATTAACTATGAAATGATGTACAGCGATTGAAAAAAGTTCCCAACAATATATGTTTTTTTTTATCTGTTAACAAATAAATGAATGTAGAATCAACCATATAGTAGCATACCCAATATTTCTATATCATGTAAAAACATGTCATTTCTACAATTAAAATTAATACTTTTAAAAAATACAGGGTGAATTTCCTACGATGTTCGCTATGGGTATCTCGGAAACTACTGGAGATAGAGTCGGTTAAATGGGGAAAAAATTGCAGTTTTGTGGGGTCATAAATATGCGCCTTTCAGATTTTTGAAAAAATCATGGCTTACTAGATATTTCGAAAAAAACAAATTTCGGCTATTTTAAAAATTGTCCCTAATTCCATTATAAGCTATTTTAGACAAAAATTTTCAGATAAAAGTTGTAGATAATCACATCCTTAATGAGTCTGTGTTCTCCGTTTTTTTCTAAAGCCTGCCATTTTTGACATTTTTTTAAATGGAAACCATAGTTGGCCATGACTTCATAAAAAGCGCCATTTTTTAAGCTTTTTAGTGATATAAGCTATAATATCTTTTCTTCGAAAAATTACTGAGTTATAGCCGATTCTTATCATTTTTAAACAATTTTACTTAGTTATCCATGGAAACAAGTTCAATCGCCGTTGCTCTCAGAAATGTGAAGCCGTCACATTCAAACTTTGTAAATTAAAATAAACAAAAATTGTAAATATGTATTTTTTAAATGAAGAAAAGCGTGTTGATCTCGCACATCAATAGAGTGGTTCCAACATGACTTTCATTATGACACACCACCCCCACCCCCGATAATGAAGGAAATGTTAAAATTATTTATATCATAATAATTATACAAACGCAGGGATAGGAAGAGGTGGACTAAATGCATGGGCCTCCTTGATCACCTGACCTATCCACTTTAGAATTTTTTATGCGGTATAGTTAACAATAAGGTTTACAAAATAACTTATGAATTAAGAGAGGCACTCGAAGTGGCGGTACGAGAAAAGTTTAATTAAGTCGACCGGTCCTTCTGTTAGAATAGGTAGTAATTTAGTTTTAAAAAGATGCAACTCAAAACAATGGCGGATTTTTTGAACATTTTCTAAAATAACTTAAAGTGTATGTAGTGATATTATTTTTTTAAGTTTTAGTTTGTGTAATGTAAATTGTAAAGAACCGTTTAGTAATTTATTCTGACTTTTTATAAGTTATAAATCATAACTGAATAAGAATACCATGCAATCTAAGTGAAATTAGTCAAGAAAGATAAGAATTGGCTGTAAGTAAATTTAACTTTTCTAACATGTCTTGAAAACCGTTCTCTTCGTAAGAAGAAAAACGTAACATTCACCGGTCAACGTATCCTCGAAAATGTATGGTCAAGAAAAGTTGAACCAATAATCCTACATGCTTTTCTTCATTTGAAAAATGCATATTTACAATTTTTGTTTATTTTAATTTACAAAATTTGGATGTGAGAGCTTCACATTTATGAGAGCAAAGATGATTAAACTTGTTTCCATGGCTAACTCAATGAAATTGTTTAAAAATGATAAGAATTGGCTATAACATATTATAGCTTATATCGCTGAAAAGCTTAAAAAATGGCGCTTTTTATGAAGTCACGGCCAACTGGTTTCCATTTAAAAAAACATATGTTTGTGTCATATGTCAAAAATGACAGGCTTTAGAAAAATATGGAAGACACAGTCTCATCAAGGATGTGATTATCTACAACTTTTATCTGAAAACTTTTTGTCTAAAATAGCTTATAATAGAATTAGGGACAATGTTTAAAAAGCCGAAATTTGTTTTTTTCGAAATATCTAGTAAGCCATGAACTTTTTCAAAAATCTGAAAGGCGCATATTTATGACCCCACAAAACTGCAATTCTTTCCCCATTTAACCAACTCTCTATCTCCAGTAATTTCCGAGATACCCATAGAGAACATCGTAGAAAACTCACCCTGTATAAAAAGTGGGATTGCAATATAAGTATAAAAAATGGATCAGAATTGGATTTTGCATTCATGTACAAATTTTAAAAAATATCTTCACAAGAACTTTTAAGATATATAAATCTTTCCACAGTTTCTTACATGATTTTTTTTTATTTCCTTTTTTCACTAAGGTTCAAAACCTTTTTTTTTTGTTCCACTGTCATGAAACGAATGCTTAAGAACAAAGGAAGCGCATCAGATTGCGGAAACTACCTGGAAATTTCACTACTGGTTATCCGAGGAAAAATTCTTGCAAAAATTATGTCAAACCGCCTGCACCCACATATAAAAAAATCCTTCTAGAATCGCAAACGGTCTTTCGCAACAATCGCGGTACCGTTGATTCCATATTCTCTGTCCGCCAACTACAAGAAAAATTAAAGGTGCAGAAGAGTAAACTTTATGTTGCATTCATCGAATGGTAACAAAAGCCTTCGACTCCGTAAACAGAGATGTACTTTGGGCAATTATGCAAAAGTTCGGAGTACCCAACACATTTCTTACAGTGTATAAAAGCCTCTATAACAAAAAGTCGAGAGCATCACTGAGCGTTGAAAGTATCACTGAGCACTAATACGGATCACTTAGCGATTTCTTAGGGGGACTTCTAAATGTTGTCTAAAATGACTTCTAAATGGACTTCTAAATGCCTGTCCAGATGACTAGTACGGGTAGTATAAAATTGGTTTTAACCTCAATCCAATATTATCTTATAGTGACCTAAGCCCCCCTAAAAGTCTGCGTCTAGTTGCGCCGCTGTAAAGGAATTAGGCAAGGATATGTCTTAGCAATTATCCAATTCTTCTCCTATTCAACATATTCTCTAGTTAGAAAAACGTTACAGCAATTACAAGAAATGCTGAACACATATACCTGCGCATACGAGGCTTTGGGCCTTAAGCTAAACTTCGATAAAACTAAAATCATGTGCACTCTCCCAGAAAATCATAATACTGCTATAAAAATCGGAGAAAAACTACTGGAATACGTAGCGGAATTGAATTACCTCGGTAGTTTGATTTCGGAAAATGCCAATATCGATTCTGAAATTCACTGTGTGCACAGAATTAGCAGAGCCTCAGAGAATTTTGGATATTAAGAGACAGGGTTTTGATACAATCATGACTTGAGCACAGACGCGAAACTTGCAGTGTACCGAGCAATAGTAATTCCCACCATGATATTTCGAAGCGATCCCTGGATGCCTCGTACGTAGGATAAGCTGGTCACGTATGCAGGATGCAAAACCCCCTACCAAAATCTCTTCTTTACAGTGAGCTTGTATGGTAAGAGGAAACCGGGTGAACAACTCAAAAGATACAAGGATATTTTCCACGAAAACTTAAAGGGGAATGCATGCAGAATCAATGGAAGAAGCAACGCACAATAGAACGCAATAAAGAAGAATTGGAAATTCAGTAAACAGCGACAACCAAAAAGAAAAGAGACAACAAAGCAATTAGATTTTTGAATGACCGGAGTGCGGAAGTGAGATAACATCACGTATCGGACTTTTCAGTCACAGAAAAGCTCATGAAAGAAAATGCCTTGCGTAACCATATTCTGATGAGTATCAGATACTCGTCAGCGAGTAATGGCAGTAAGTACAGTGTGAGTAGGTTTCTTGTAAACTGATGTCAAAATTATGATACTTTGTAGCTGAACTCATATACAGGGTGCTACAAATTCGAGGTACGAGCATTGGTATCTCAGTAACCGTAATAGATACGAACATGGTTAAACTGGGGCAAAGTTGCGCTTTGGGATGTTCACCAAGATGCCATCAATTTTTTTTTAAATTTCAAGAATTGCTGAGTTTTTTGGAAAAAAACGGATTTTTTTGAAAATTAATTTTATTTTTTCCTGTCGTTACTTTTAAGAAAATCAAAGAACTAATTGCACATTCTCATGGCCACTTTATAAGGGCTATCTGATAGTATTTTTAGATTTTCAAATTAGCTGATAATTTGTGAGATACAGAGGCCAACTTAATTTTTTTAAGTACGGATCTGCATTTTTTATTTCAGGTTTTGAAAGAACTCGATCTCCGGAGTATGATATGCCACACTTGATACTTTTTTTGTTTTGGCTACTTTAGTTTTTACTTAACAACAAAACTAGTTAATTATTATTTAAAATAATTTCAAGTACGACTCTGGTTTCTTAAATTATTTAATCTGATTATATTCATCGCAACAATATTTATCAGCGCTAATTAACATTCAATAAGGAAAATCGGGCCGATTCAAAGATTCAAATAAATAATATCCAGGTCAGCAATTTAAAGATATTATTTTTAACTTTTTTTATTGTGAATTTGGAATCTCAGTGTACGATCTAATTATTCATAAATAAATATTCATAATATTAATCGTAGTTGCTATAAATAAATCAACTTCAATAAACTAGTTTTGAATGCTCTACTTGTTCGAAAGGGTTATCACCCTTCTTAATGCACAAATATGTTATTATTCCGAAAGCATTTTGTACTCTTTATTGTAAATGTTGAAATGTATTGATTTCACTTTTACAAATGACGTCAAGTAATGCCCCTTTAGTTATTGCATTTGATTTTCCGTATTCAATGTTTTACACCACGTCATTGTTAACTTTGAAAGCTTATCAATATTGTAACGATGAACAGATTGAATTTTTAAAAACCAGAGCCGGACTTGAAATTAGTTTAAATAAATTATGTTCAAATCTCCGAAACAAAAAAAAATATTAAGTGTGGCATATCATTGTACTCAGGAGACCGAGTTCTTTCAAAATTTGAAATAAAAAATGCAGGTCCGTATTTAAACAAATTAAGTTGGCCACTGTATCTCACAAATTATCAGCTAATTTGAAAATCTAAAAATACTATCAGATAGCCCTAATAAAGTGTCAATGAGAATGTGCAATTAGTTTTTTGATTTCCTAAAAAGTAACGCCAAGAAAAAATAAAAATTATTTACAAAAAAATCCGTTTTTCCGTGAACATCCTAAAGCGCAACTTTGCCCCAATTTAACCATGTTTGTATCTATTACAGTTATCGAGATACCAATATTCGTACCTCGAATTTGTAGCACCCTGTATAGAGTTTACCAAAAAATTTATGAAAATAGAGCTAAAAATAACAAAAATATAACACTTTAAATTTGACCAAAATTTTCTCCGTTGCGTTTTTGTTTTGAGTGTATTTGCGAAAAAAACTTTGGTACATCAACTTCCATAGACACCAGTTCTTTAACTCATTTTTTTTGCAAAACAGAAAGTAATATTCCTAATAACAATTACTTCCTCCCGTATCATTATATTGAACACAGTAATTGTCCAAAACAGTAATTGCCCGGGCCAGAAAATTACACCTTGTTTTAACAGACTGCTTTCAAAAACGGACACGAAGGTTGATTTGTTTATTCCTTTTATTGCGCCCAAAACAAGCGGAAGACTTCCTGCGTATCAATTGTTGCTGCCTATCAACTGTTGCGGCGACACCTGTTTCGAAAAAAGCCGATTGTTTCTTTGTCGCAATTTGGGAAGGTTTAAGCGGGCATATGATTCTTCCACAATGCGCCCGCAGTGGGGTCTGCCAGTAAATTATCAAAACCAGGTGACCTCGGTAACTAATGGCCGCAGGCAGATGGCAGGCAAAATTTGTTTTAATTGTTTTGTGGATAATGCCTTCATGCTTTTGTGTTTTAAATTAAAGTTCTGAACGCACTTTTTGCCTTATTTTATTTTATTTTTCTTCGCATTCCGTATTATGAATTGAAGTCTTATAAATAAAAAATTAATGACAATATTCTATGACAATCGCCACTAATACAGTACCATCTAAAAAATAAAGTACCTGTCAAAGATACAGAAATATCATATCATATAATTATGAAATTAGATTGAAACATGTTGAATTTAGATATTATTTTACTCATTTTTAATAGTTCAGTTGCATCTGTCATTGAACAGTTTAATAAAACCTATTTGTGTTATTAATTAAAGCAGATTACTCAGTGCTTATTGTTTCCTTTGTATTTTTTCTTTGCAGCTTTTATAATTAAAATTAGTTATTTGTTAATAAAAACTGAAGGCAATAGTTAAGAAATTACCCACTAAAACAAAACATTAAAAAATAAAATACATGCCAAAAAGCACAAAAAATGTCAATATTTTTTTATACATACATATACAGGGTTGCTCACCACATACGACACGGAGTATTGTAGCTAAACGATTAGATTTTTACAAATTGTAAGTTTTGGGTTCATTAAATGACTATTAGAGCTACAATTTAAAAATAATTTTACAAGAGTAAATAATAAGTAAAAAATATTATAGTTGTATTTTTTTAAATTGAACACCCTGTATATTATTGCATTTTTAGATTCTACGATTAAAATAAAGGTAAATTTGATTAAGGTATATCACACTTAAACCTTACAGTTTTTGAAATATTTTCAATTTTGTGAAATTGCTGTAAAAAATTTAACGCTTCATTTCTACAAGGGTACCAAAATTTTTAATACTAAATATTTACTGAAGGTTATTTATTGATCAGATACCTTATACAGAGTGTCCAAAAATTTATATTAAATAATTACTAGATTTAAACGGCAATAACTTGTTTAATTTAAATGAAACACCCTGTATATTTTACGTGAATCAGATGCACAGTTTAATTGTCTATTGAATTATAATATTATACCATTTTTTACCTACCTCTTTAAGTTTTCGTGGAAAATCCATTTTCTCATAATTTAGATCTCATTTATCACTATACCCACGGAATACTGACATTTTAGATTTTTTTAAAGCAACATGTACAAAATGTACAGGTGGTAAAAATAATAATATTGCAAGCCCATTTGTTTACAAAAAGAAAACTATTTAAATCTTTGTAAAAGAGTATACCAAGTAAATATACCACCATTATTTCCGCCCAAAAATTAGTTAATTACATATTTAATTGTTTTAATTATTCTAAATAAATGTAGATTTGAATAAAGAAATCAATATAATAATAACTTATGAAAATGAACGTCTCTGTTGTTATAAATAAGTATTTGTCAAAAAATGAAATAACATTTATAAGGTGTTACTTTTTACCACACTGTCCAATACACATACAAAATTTAGTTTTTTTAGTACTTGGAGCAATTATTATTAATCGACGTAGACAGTCAATTAATATAGTTTGAATACTGGAATCATATTGATTGGTCCTCTTTAACAAAAAATATTTAAAGAGTTTTTTTTTATTTTTTAATGAATTAAGCGAACTATATCGACAATATTAGTATATGTACCTACTCTTTGAAAATTTGTTACATCTTTAAAAATGATCTAAAATGTCAACGAAAACTTGAAGAGGTAGTTAAAAAATGGTTTGGTGTAAAATGGTGTAATACAATTTAATAGACAATTAAATTGTGCATCTGATTCTCATAAAATATACAGAGCATTCTATTTAAATTAAACAAGTTATTGCCGTATAAAGTTAGTAATTATTTAGTATACATTTTTGGACACTCTGTATAAAGTAGTATAATTTTTATTATTGCAACACAATATCTGAGCAATAAATAATCTTGAGTAAATATTTAGTATTAAAAACTTTGACACGCTTGTAGAAATGAAACGTTAATTTTTTTACTGAAATTTTACAAAATTGAAAATATTTCAAAAACCTTCAAAAACGGGAAAATATTTCAAAAAAAGGTTTAAGTGTGATAAACCTTAATAAAATTTACCTTTATTTCAATCGTAGAATCTAAAAATAGAATAATATACAGGGTGTTCTATTTAAAAAAATACAACTATTATATTTTTTACTTATTTGGGACACTCTGTATCTTGTAAAAATATTTTTAAATTGTAGCTCTAATAGTCCTTCAACGAACCCAAAACTTACAATTTGTAAAAATTTAATCGTTTAGCTACAATACTCCGTGTCGAATGTGGTGAACAACCCTGTATAATAGCTCAACTACGTACCATTGCGATAAAAAAAAGTAGTACAACAAAATATGATTTAATCTGCTGGTCTATAATAAAATTAAAAAAAACTTGAAAAATTGCACATTTATAAAAGGTATGTAAATTTTTTATATTTTTATTTCGCCACGTATACCTACCAATTATTACCTTTGTTATTACCAAATTCATGGTAACGCCTAAAAAGTTAGGTGGCATAATTGTATTGTTCGACGATATCCACTTCTCGATATCCTTATGGAGTTCTATCTGGGACTACCTCGGAGACTACTAATTCTTGTACTACTTTTTTTTTATCGCAATGGTACATTTGCCATTAAACAGTGTTTTTTTTCAAACCTCACAAAAGTATTAATTTTTGCGACGTGATTGACAATATAAAACAGTCATTTTAACCCTTAGGCATAAAAGTAAAGGACTTTTACGCCTAAAGCTTGATTTTCATTCATCCGTTTTCCAACGATACGATGATACGATATTAATTTTAGTGGTCGAATTTAAAGACTTCGGTTGGTTAGAAACGGTTAACCAATCGAAGCCTTTAAATACAAACAATGAAATTAATATCGTATCAATCGTCGGACAACAGATGCATGAAAATCAAGCTTAAGCATGAAAGTAGGAAAATATATTATTAAACTGACATAAAGCATAAAGTGTCAAATTCAACGAGCGTAACAGAGCGTAATCATAGTTTCTCGATACATAATTACATACAAGGTATCAATTTTAAATATTTTTATATTATTTCGAACGTTTGAAATTGTTTAAAACTTATTTGTGGCGTTTGAAAAAAATAGCATGTTCTATTCGGAGTAAAAATGATTTTTGTGCCTCGGCTGTATGTGTCAAACATACAGCCTCGCCACAAAAGGTGTAATTTTTACTCCTAATAAAACAATATACTAGTAATACCACAGATTATGGAAAACAAAAAATTAATATTAATATTAGTTATGACAAACTTACCAAACAGATATTCAAGTAAGAATTCAGAGTGATCATTTTTCTTAAGTTATCTGATTGCTTGCCATTTCAGCCATCTAGCTTATGGCTAGTAATAGCTAAAATTTCTAAACTAATAGCACAGAATATCTAGCTACGCAACAGAAAAATACTCGAAATGAAAGAGCTAAAATTGCACAAATAAAATACTAGATGGCGCGACAATATCATAATCAGAATATAATTGGAAATTTTCAATTTTCGGTTTTGGATCGACGGCACGTCGACGGCCTTGAAGCTCGGCTAAATATGCACAGTTGCCAGATTCAAAAAGACTTGAATTGGCATCCCATTCTTTTATTATGTATAATGCAGTATGTGTTTCTTTCTATTCTTCTTTTCTTGTCAGATACACTTATATTAATTATTCCTTTGGCTATTAAAATAGTTTTAAGTATATTATTACAAAACATATACATTTTTTATATACACTATCTTATAATGTTAACTAAGAAAATACCTTTAATTACCTTTAAAATTAATAATATACAGGGCAGGGCGATTGATAGTGATATTTATTAATGCTGGAACGTTAGTAATGCAATATAAGTTTAATAATAATGGAAATAATTTATTAAAATGCAGTACAAAAAATGTTAACTGACTAAAAAATACTATAATAACAAATTTCTTCCATTTGCTACGTTATTTATATAGACCTAGGTAAATTTTAAAAAGTGACACAGGTACAATTAATAATATATTAGTTCGGCATAAAAGTTGCTGTCACGACATCGAACAATAAATTAAAATTCGTAAAATAAATTAAAATTATTAATTAAACAAATCTTTATAAAGAAACGCAAGTATACCAAATTTGGGCCCAATCGAACTCAAGGAAATAATATCCTTATAGTGTACTATATTATGGTACCACTCGATATGCTGTAAGGTACCATAATATTGCAATGTCACCGAAGATCCGTAGTATACCAAATTTAAGAACAATCGAACGCCATGAAATGGTATCGTAATATGGTACTATATTAAGGTACCACTTTATATACATTATAGTTCAATCATATTACAATGTAACCGAAGATACGTAGTATACCAAGTTTGAGCCCAATCGAACGCCAGGAAATGGTATCGTAATATGGTACTATATTAAGGTACCACTTTATATGCATCATAGTACCATCATATTACAATGTCACCGAAAATACGTAGTATCCCAAGTTTAAGCCCAATCGAATGCCATGTACGTAATATAGTACTATATTATGGTACCAGTTGATATGCTTCATGGTACCATAATAATGCAATGTCATCAAAAATACGCAAGTATATATCAAATATGAGCTCAATCGAACGCCAGGAAATGGTATTGAAATATGGTACTATATTAAGGTACCACTTTATATGCATTATAGTACCATCATATTACAATGTAACCGAAGATACGTAGTATAACAAGTTTAAGCCCAATCGAACGCCAGGAAATGGTATCGTAATATGGTACTATATTATGGTACCTCTTATTATGCTCCATGGTACCATAATATTACAATATCACCGAAGATACGTAGTATCCCAAATTTAAGCCCAATCGAATGCCATGTACATAATATGGTACTATATTATGGTACCAGATGATATGCATCATAGTACCATCATATTACAATGTCACCGAAAATACGTAGTATACCAAGTTTAAGCCCTATTGCCGCCATGTACCTAATATTGCTATATGGTACTATAGAAGGTACCACTTTATATGCTCCATGGTACCATGATATTACAATGTCACTGAAGATATAGTATACCAAGTTTAAGCCCAATCGAACGCCATGTATCGTAATATAGTACTATATTATGGTATCACTTGATATGCTTCTGAAAAAAATGGCGTCCAGTTGGCTGGAAAAGGACGATCGATGACATTTCCCATATAAATTTACATATAAAATGACAGCGATATTCATTTCATAGCTATCGCTAACGCCGTTTTTTTCCCGATTATACGATATGAACTTGGTATGAACACAATCGAACGTCAGGAAGTAGTATCATAATAGTAGAACAATACTTATTATATTGTCGCCGAATTACAATGAAAATTCAGGATTCAATTATACAATCAAACGTCAAGAAGTGATTGTAATTTAGCTCATAAGATTTAATTCCAACTAACATGGCAAACTGAAAAAAACAGCTCTGATCTATTTTAATATGTTTAAATGATGTAGCAAATTTGAAGGTAGGCTTTATCAGGAAGTATTACGATATGAATTACACAATGGCAACACTGCACAAAATTCTTTTAAATTTTGTTTGTAGAAAACTGTTTTCTTTTAAATTTATTGCCTTCTATTATGTAGTAGCGAAACTACCACATCAAAATATCTGATTTGGAGACAGGCTTTAAAAGCCTTTTGCTACCTACAATTTTATACATGTAACGAGGCTTCTGTTGCGTAGCTAGATATTCTGTGCTAATAGGCTTGTAATAATAACAAAAAATTCAAATAGCTTCCATGTTGAAAACAAATGGGATTTATTTTATTATTCAATTGTCGGAAAATGTTAAATTAATTTAAAATAACCAATAAGAAAAAAATAGCATATGCCATTTTATTAAACGACAACTTCAAAACGAACCAACACCAAAGATATTTGAGCCAAACCGTTGACGTGACTTAACCTTCCTCACGTTATCCTCATTTAGCCCAGGGCTGACATCGGATTAATTTGATTTTAAACCGACTATTTCATTTATTAGTACAGATGGTGTAAAATAGAAAGAGCAAATTCGGCACTATAATGGAGAGCGCTGCAGGGTTTCCACAAGCTACACATTTGCTTCAGTGATTGCACAGCTACACCACAATGTCCTGAGCTACACATTCTAAAAATTTGCATATTTCGTATAAAAATAATAAGAAAAGTAAATCAGCTAACAAAAGCTGATTTTTTTGGTTTTAAGTTATCTACATCGAAAGAGGCCGCAACTGTACTTTAAATGTCAGAGTATGAACAGAGTCATGAGTCAGTTGCGTCAGTTGGGAACAGGGTCAGTTGGCCGGTTAAAAAGTCCTGAATAGTTTACAGTTTTTAAACAGAATTAACCGATCTAATTTGTCCATAAAATCGTTAGTTTCGTGGCATCAATTTTGACGTCACTATAATCCTTCCTGGCATGAGAGGAAATGAAATGGGAAATGAATATATTGACGTATACAAACGAGTGGAAGTGAAACTCGTAATCATGCTTTAAAATTTGACGAACGTCCGTCTTATTGGGTAGTTTACAGTTATTGGTCATGGATGGCTACGCAATGCTACACATTTTTGTGTTCAAATTGTGCATCATAAATTTTCTTGTGGCAAGCCTGGCAAAGGGTAGAACATAAAAAGCTAAATATCTTGACGTATTATATGCATATCTCAAATATACCAATTTTGGAAGTCCAAAATTAGTAAACATTGTTTGTTTCTATAGTACAGATATATGTCTCAAATTCACAAAAAAGACAAGTTTCTCGACTAAGAAACTAATAATAGGACGCTGTCCAAAGAGTTTGATTTTGAGATAACTAATATTACGATATATTCCTAGTTGGCGCTTAAAAACAATTGAGGTCTGTATGAAAACCTATAGAAATAACGTAATTAATTGTAGTTATCTCAGCAACAAATAAACTTTTATAAGTCTTATAATTAGACCCTCGCCTTCTGCAAGATAGCACCGGGCTCGTGGACTGTTTTTAGCCACCTGTGTCGGCGGCGGGCTACACGTGACGGGCCACATTTTCGATAGATAAAATTTAATGTAATAACGACGATAACAACTGCGACAAAAAACTGATGGTTAGTTGGGCGCAGGTTGTATTTTGTAGCGAAACACGCCGCAACTGGAGAAACTATCGAAATAGTGTAGATTGGAGTAATATTCAGGGCATGAAAGGAGAAACAATGATAGGAAAGGTTAAGCAAATGCTTAAGTGAAGAATTTTAGAGCTTCTAGTTCGAAATAAAATAATTCGAAAGGACTACTCACATAAGCACCGTTTAACTTCCTTCTGCAACCTCGTTTAAGCTACAAGCTACACCGAATTTGGATAGAGGGGACGCGACGCAGACGTGTGGATATCTCCTAAAAATTACCACAGTAAGCCGTATTTTACATCAGAATGGTCACTGTGATCTTACTTACTTACTTACTTACTTACTGTCGTTGCTCGCTGACGAGTATTTGACACGCGACACGCATCAGAAGATGGTTACGCAAGGTGTTTTCTTTCATAAGCTTTTCGGTGACTGAAAAGCCCGATACGTGATGTTATCGCTCTTCCGCACACCGGACATTCAAAAATGTCATTACTTTGTTGCTTCTTTACTTTTCCGTTGTCGTTATTAACTGACTTTACAATTCTTCTCCATTTCGTTCTATTGTGCGCCTGCTTGTTCCCAGTTATTCTACATGCTCATCCCCTTTAAGTTTTCGTGGAAAATATCCTGGTACTTTTTGAGTTGTCCACCCGTTGAGTTGTCCACCCGATGTTGTCTTACCGTCTACAGGCTCACCGTAAAGAAGATATTTTGGAGGCAGATTTCTTGCATCCTGCGTACATAATCTGCTTTTCTTAAACGGGATACGGGATTTAGTAATCATGACTTCAACGCTCTCGTGCCTAGCTTTTTCAGGTACCGATACGTCTGAGACATGGTGGAACCATAAGAGTTATCTAAGATATCTATGTGTTAACTGTTAACTCGTTTAATGCGTTCATGTGTCAGCGGTACGACACCCAGGTTTCGCTTCCGTATAACATGGTGAAGATTATTGCTCGGTAAACTTCAAGTTTTGTTTTTGTACTTAAGTCATGATTGCAGAAAACCATGTCTTTTAATTTCCAGAATGCTCACACTTCAACTAACGACAGGCCTAGACAGTACCGTATTACATGCTGAATGTCCGGTTACCATTCAAATTGAATTTGGAGGCCTGTTGTCCTTTGCAACTGCCTGTTTCATCCCAACTTTTTTTATATTAACCACAGTTAACATCCCAAGTTTTAATATTAACCACAGTTAACATATTATGTTATCTGTAATATTACTTCAAATTTTGACAATGTTACTTAAGGGTTTTCTATAAATCAGCCACAACAGGCCGATCTCTACCTAACTAAACATTGTATGGGGTCGTCTATATCTGATATACATATGTAGGCTGGCATTCTCCAGACCTATTTGGAGAAAAAGAGGTATAATAAGGCTGCATAGTACTGTTGCATAGTAGCTGCATATATCCAACCATTTTTATTTCTTCCATTTCATGATCGAGGAGGTATTTTGACTTCAAAATATAAGATTAAATGAGTCGGTAGACTCTCGCCCTTTCAGTCCCCATGGATATTATTGATTGAATAATATTGAGCTTACGATTGATGTCACCTCCTTTGCTGAAAATAGGTACGCAACTGTTGGGATTGCATTTAGCCTCATAAAGAAAGAAGCGCAATTTTTGCATGTTTTAGTATCAGATTTTGACTTACGAGGTGACTTACATTACCTTAGTTTACATTACCTTTCATACCTTACCAGGAAGATTAAGAAGACGACCCTCATGGCAATTGGTGTGTATCAGATTTCCATTTTTCTGTGAAAGTTTTGTTTTGACAGTGATGACAAAAAATTATATTTCTCAGTTCAAAATTTAAACTACACTTGCGGCCACTTTTGATGTACTAACTTAGATAACTTAAAAGCAAACAATCAGCTTTGTCACCTGATTTACTGTTCTGCTATATTTTTTATATATTGTGGTGTAGCTATTTTTTATATATTGTGGTATATCATTGAAGCAAATGTGTAGCAAAGTATACAATTGTGTAGCTTATGGCAACCCTACATATGAAACGTAACTCCTGACTCTTTCTTATCGTTGCGGCTTTTACACTTGAAAGCTGAACACATCACCAGTGTAATAAAGTTTATACAAGGTTAAGTTACTACATCAAAAGTGGCCGCAAGTTTAGTTTAAATTTTGAACTGAGAAATATAATTTTCCGTTATCACTGTTCAGGTGTTCAGTAAAATGTCAGAGTATGAACAGGGATGGAACAGAGTCATGACTCAAGGACCAATAGACAAGAGCCAAAAATGATAAATAGACGGAATTGCTTAATCCCTTAAATAATACATAATACGTACTTTGACCAAATTTCACTGCCCATTTACGTCCTGTAGTTTACAGTCTCACTTCCACTCGTTTGCATACGTGTATATTATTCAATTCCCATTTCACTTTCTCCCATGTCAGCAAGGGCTGCAGTTTTTATGGACAAATTCGGCCGATTAAACAGTCCTGAATAGTTTACAGTTTTTAAACAGAATTAACCGGTCTAATTTGTCCATAAAATCGTTAGTTTTGTGGCATCAATCACTACAATCCTCGCTGGCATGAGAGGAAATGAAATGAGACGTGAATATATTGATGTATACAAACGAGTGGAAAATTTTGGACCCAACTACAAAGAGAGTATGTGAGGATTTGGTTTACCACCTAACCATTCCCAATCATGGTATATAATTGGAAGTGGTTGAATAAGCTGAAAATGATGATGATGACAAACGAGTGGAAGTGTGACTCGTAATCATGCTTTAAAATTTAGCGAACGTGCATCTTATTGGATCAGTGGCGGATATAGAAGGGGGGACCGTTGGACCCGCCTCCCCTTAAAATCTATAAATTGGGTCGAATTATTGAGCTTTTGGATTAAAAATGGCGCTCTAAAAATCATATTCTACATTACATTTTACTTTCCCCCCTCCCTCTTAATATAAATTTGCGTATCCGCCCTTGTATTGGATGGTTTACAATAATTATTGGTCATGAATGGCTACAAATTGCTACACATTTTTATGGTCAAGCTTTGCACAATCAAAATTTTTCGGCATTTTTTCGGCGGCAACCCTGTTCATATGTAAATAAACAGTCTACCCCCCCCCTTTTTGGCGTTTTCTTATTGAATTTGATAATTATTTTTCTGATATTATTATGTACTTGATATGTACTATACATCGATACTAGTTTTGTACCTTTTGTTAACATTTTAATACGTTTTTTTCGTAATTAATTAGTAGATATGATACCACCGCATACACCATAGGCGTAGTCAAAACATTTATCAAAAATATAAATATTTTTTCAAGCAGCTAAGTTAAGAAAAATATGTGGCCACGGCACTGTTTGGAGCCATGGTAACAATTTGGTCTCGAGTGTTATATGTCCTTGTATTCTTTAGTATTTGGTTGGTTCATTTTTGTTTATTTTCGTTTTTTTTCTCGGTAGGGTATTGATATCTAAATTACAGTATCCACTAGATTAAGTTCATACCATTAAGTTCACCACGTAACTGATGTCAGTTATTTTAAAGTCGCAAAAAAGAGAATGATGCATTTCCGCAGATAAATTTTTATAATTTTGGGCTTCTATATACTGGACGTTTTGTTGTTTTTTTATAAGTGACTAGCGTGTACCCGCGACTTCGTTCGCGTCGAATTAATCATTTGTAATGGTGATGATAAAGCAAAGCAAGCAGTTCCATTAACATACAAACTGGATAAATTTTTCTCACATTTATGTCAGCATGAGAAAAAACAATATGGCGATATTATTATATAACTTGGTAATATTTGAGGGGTAGTTTCATCTCGTGGGAATTTGACTTTCGAAAAATCCGTTTGCCAAAAATAAGCTTTTTACGTCAAGAAGTTTAAGCAGAATCGTGGTTAATCAATTACCCAACTTTTTGGAACACCCTGTATGATTTTTTTAAAAATTTCAAAATATGTAAAAAGATAAAATAAATTATGCGTGTCCAAGCGTTTTCCCGAAAGACTAGCCGTTTTTTAAATAACAAATATTGTAATATTCGAGGGGCGTTTTTACCCTCTTGGAATTTGAGATTCGAGAAACTCCACCTTATCGAACCTCTACACCCCACAGTCAATCCGTTTGCCAAAAAACAGCTTTAAACGTCAAGCAGTTTATGCAGAATTGTGATTACTCAATGGTCATATTTTATGAAACACCCTGTATAAATTTTTAAAAAATCTTAAAATATGTAAAACAACAAAATACAATATATACGTGTTTAAGAGTTTTTCCGAAAAACTCACCGGTTTTTAAATAAAAAATATTCTAATATTTGAGGGGTGGTTTCGCCCCCTTAAAATTCGAGTTTTGAAAAATCCCTTCTTATCGAACCCCTACACCCTAAAGTCAATCCGTTTAAGCAGGATCGTGATTAATCAATGATAAGATTTTTCGGAACACCCTGTATACATTTTTAAAAAATCCTAAAATATGTAAAAAAACTAAATAAAATATACGTGTTTAAGCGTTTTTTTTGGAAACTTGGCCGTTTTTTAAATAAAAAATATTGTAATATTTGAGGGGTTGTTTCACCCCCTTGGAACTGGAATTTCAAAAAATCCCTTTCTTATCGAACACCCTAGAATCAATCCGTATGCCAAAATTGAGCTTCTTACGTTGAGTGGTTTGAGCAAGATCGTGGTTAATCCGTAGCCAAGTTCGGTAATCACATCCAGAGATGTCGACGGATATTTTGTCACGTGATCACAGATTGGATGGAGTAACCTGAAATTACCGAACGGTTTGGAATGTTCGGATCGCTGAGGGAAAAGCGAGGGGTGTCTCACTATTGGAATTACCTGTACATTTTCTTGGCAGTCGCTGGCAGTCATTTACAGTCTTACGGCAGTCTCCTATAATAATTACATGGCAGTCTTCTTCGCAGTCATTGGCAGTCGCTTGGCAGCAAAATTATATTTTGGCAGTACATGTACATTTTTCACCTGAGTGAGACACCCCTCAGGGAAAAGTGACAAGTTTGAAATCCCAATTCCCAATTCAAATCTTTTAACGTTCAAAGACAAAAGGACCAGTAATTTATTTTTTGAGTTTTGTACATGGTTTTGCATTAAGCAACAAAATAAACAATTTAAAACTTGACAACAACTTGGAAATTTAACCTCACTAACAAATTAATCTGTCCGTCAAGATTTTCCGAGCAAAAATATCACCGTCCGATTGCTCCGATATTATTTACCGGACGGTTCAGATTTACTTCCACTACATCTGGATGTCATAAACGAACGATCGAGATCGATCCGAGCAGTCGGACGTGAATACCGAACGCGCCTAGAGTCAGTCACTTAAGGATTTTATATATTAGTATAGATTTCAAGTAAAAAAACTTCACCCATTTTGGATCTGCTCCACCTGATTACCGTTCAACGGTTTTCGGCGCACAGGTGGACAACAAGATCTTCGCGGCTTCACCGCCGTATCATACAGGTGCGAGACATCTGCATTGACGGACGGAGGCAACCCCACGCCATAAACATCTGCTTCCGAAAAGTCACCTGTATTTTGGGCATTTTACCGCGAAAAACACTGGCTCATCGTCATTAGGCTTATGATTAATATAACTCTGTTAGATAACACTAATTAAATTGCTTTTTGAACAAATCGATTAGAAATTTCTCACCTGCTCTCGAATTATTTGGTTGAGATTTGTTTTTAAATAGATAAGACCTAAAAATAAATTCTGATAGTAAACTAATAATTTAATTTGTATTAACCCTCTATATTTGCGTGGAGTATTTTAATATCCCACACAACATTCTACTTAGATACCTTGATGGTCACTTTAAGATAGGGTTGCCAACTTTCAAAATAAAAAATAGAGGACGAGAGGGAAAAAAAAGAGCCACAGGCGAAACGTTGTTTGAAACCTTGCCCAAATGTCTAGAATTTACCAAAAAGTTATGTCAACGGATGGTCTTTCTTACTTTCTTAAAAATATTATACTCAAAACTTGTTAAAATGAAACAAATCATTTTCAACAAAACTTTTTTTTCAAAACATAAGCTAACAGGTAATAAACATAAAATAGTTAAATATGTTTATCGCTTTCATAAATATTTCTTGTATATAAATTTCCCCATTTTCTTTTCTGTACAAACGAGGGGAATTGCGAAAGACAGATTAACAATCTTTTAAAGCATTGTGGCGATAGACGAATATTTTTTAGATTTTGAGTTTGGTATGTAAAAAAGAGGACTTTTTCAATACGTCAGAGTAAAGAGGACAGTGAGATCAAAAAGAGGACTGTCCTCTGAAATAGAGGACGGTTGGCAACCCTACTTTAACCATAGTGTGTAGATGTGCGCGCTGAAAGATGATCGCAATCGCGTAACCAATATTTAAATAAAAATTTATTGAACTTCCTTTTTTGGACTTCAAGAACCATCAAAATTTTGAAACAAAAAATGTCCAAAAATGACAAAGCATGGTTTCATCTATCCAAAAAAGTCCTATGAGTATTTCGCCACTGTAAGAAAATCTACAAAATAAAATAATTATTTTTGTAAATACTGGCTGGCGTTAATCCAGTGGAGACTGTCAACAGTGGTTTACTAATAAACAAATTTGTCTACCGGACAAAAAATGCTTAAGGTTTCAGAAAGTATACTTTCCGTCGTCGGAAGCAAAAAAAACTATTTAAAATATCTAAATGCACCTATTCGAGAACACTATAGTTTTTTAGCCGACCATACCAATAGGTATGGTAGACTATTAAGATCGGCAAATTTGTTTTTTTTAATTTCACTCGAAATGAGTTATTTGGGTCATCTCTCTCTCTCTCTCTCTCTCTCTCTCTCTCTCTCTCTCTCTCTCTCTCTCTCTCTCTCTCTCTATTTTTGTTTGTTCTCTGTTTGTCTCCATAATTCCCTGTCTTGTGCTTCATGTACAAGCGTGTGCAGTGGCTTGTGGGTGATCTTTGATAGCAGGTCTATCCATCGGGAGGGCGAGCGGCCTCTTGGTCTTCTTTCCGGAACATTTTAGGTTTTTTTATTGCTGCGATTCAGTATGTCTGGTTCTTCATTAATTATATCACTGTGGAAAGAGCAACTAGGCTGAAAATCTTTTTCTTTATACAGTGTTCCGCAGTATGTTCGCCATCGTTCCACTATTTCGTTAATTTCGGTTTTAAGTTGTCCTCGATCGTCTTCTATTGCCCATGTTTTTGGCTTGAATTCTCTTGTGAGGTACTTTATCTTTTTAAATAGGTCCCTTGGTTGATTTGTGAAAGCGTGAGATTTTATTTCCTGGCATATTTTTTCATAGTAGTTGTTCTTGTCGATGGTGCAACTGTGTTTGATCTCTGTATTTATTTTTCTATATTTATCTTTTTCATCTTGTGTTTTTATACCACTTTGCACTAATGGTCGCTTTGTTCAATTTTTAGCAATGTGCTGTCAGAAATCCAATGTTTGTTTTTTTGTCTTTTGTTTAGTTGTCGAGAAGTGGCATTACTCAGACAATTTTTAAAGTCTATCCAAATCTGTTGGGGTTGGGTGTTCTCGTTAATGTTCCACGATGTTTTCAGTAGTTCTTGTTGGAAATGTGTTACGTCGGGGATCTCCATCTGATTTGATCTTGGTTTTCTTACAACATTTTTTAACTTTATACGAATCTTTGCTGCCAGTAACTTATTTGGGCCATAAATGACCTAAATACAAAATATTTTCATGGTGTCTGTCTGTCTGTCTGTCCGTCTGTCCGTCTGTAACACGATAACTGAAAAACCGCTAAACCTAAAAATTTGTAATAACATCAAAAACAGTCAAAGTCGCAGTTTATGAAAAAATTGAAAAAATTCCTTTACTCTGAAACTAAAAGAACTGCCTACCAACTTTTTATTAACATATTTTAGTATATAAAATATACTACTATACTGGGGCGGCTATACGTGCCTCTCGGCGCAATTTTTTTTTAAACATGCAGATACGTCCTTTGGACGTCTACAAAAACCGTTGACATTCTGTTAAAACGACGTTATATCAAGTTAAACTTCAAAATTACCAATTACTACCTGATAACAATTATTTAATAAGGTAAAACCAAAAAGCGTCGAACTTTGTGCATGATTATTTTTAATTTGTTTTTAATTTTTACGTATGTTTGTTTATGTTATGTTCTTTAAAATCAAAGAAGCGATTGCCATACATTACTAACATCTAGGTACAGATGCATGAGCAATACATTTATTTTTATTAGATTGTATTAAAAAAGGATTTTTGCCTTCTTCCTCCTTCCCAATAATCTCCTGCCCTCAATTTTGCCTTCAATGACCAGTCTGAGCACCTCGTATCGTTCACCCCTCACATCATGAGGGGTGAACCAAACCAAACCAAACCAAACCGATGTACTTCCTTTCCTAGCAGCTCTTTATCTTTGCCAATCCGCCTGAGCACATCCTCAATTGTCACTCTACCCATCCAGAATATACGGCATACGACGATACAAGTACATCTCAAAGCGTTAATGCGGTGTTCCAATGTCTGATTGAGTGTTCACAGTTACTCTCAGAGCCGTAGAGAAATACTGGAAAGATGTAGTTCGAGGCTTAGATCTCGGCTGGAGAAGAGGGTTTTCATGGAAGCAAAAGTACGTCTGGCCTGTTCGATCTTCGCCAAAATTTCAGTTTTGGGATCGCAAGCGTCGTTAACGAGAGCTCCTAGATATTTTATGAACGATATTTATTCTACCACCTTGTTGTTAATTTCGAGGACACTCTTTCCCGGTGTTTTAGGAAATAAAACAAGTTTAGTTTATGGGATTCATGGGATGGTTTAGTAACTAATAATGTTTAACTTATTATATAATAATAAGTTAAACATTATTAGTTAATAATGTGTAAGAATAATAATATAGAACTTTCGCAACGCCAATATAGTGAATATAGGTATTTAAAAACAAAGAAAGTGCATCAGATTGCGGAAACTACCAACCTCGTTATCAAATACCAAGGAATTTCACTACTGGCTATCGGAGGAAAAGCTGTTGCAAAAAAAATCCTCCTAGAATCACAAACGGGCTTTGGCACCAACCGTTGTACCGTTGCTTCTATATTCTCCGTCACCCATTTACAGAAAAAAATGTATGTCGCGTTTATCGACCTAACAAAAGCCTTCGACTCTATAAACAGAGATGCACTTTAATAAAAAGACTCAGGGCAAAAACATGTACAAAATTCATTACAGAATTTCAATACTCAGCAATATGTTACAGCAATTACTAGAAATGCTGAACACATAGGTATACATGGGCATACGATATACGAGGCTATGGGCCTTAAGTTGAACATCGATAAAACTAAAATTGTGTGCACTCCTAAGCTATAAAAATTGAAGAAGAACTATTAGAATATGTAGCGAAATTCAATTACCACGGCGCGGCGCGGCAGTTTGATTTCGGAAAAGATTGACTCTGAAATTCAGTCACTGTTCTAACAGTGAAAAACTATTTCTTTACTATATAGAGCAAAACTGACAAAGATGACATTAGCTCGATATCTGAGACACGGCTTAAACCATTTGTTAAGCCAGGCTTAAACCGTTTGCTGATATTTACAGATTGAAATTTTCGACCATGTTGAAAAGTGCTGATAACTTTTTTATTTTGCGGAATAATAACATTTTGTTAAAACATTCTTAATGCACTTTTTTAAGCACAGCCCATTGGCTTCATTAATTTTTTTCTATAATGACGCTTTTTGTCAAATAATAAAAATATTTTTTTTTTAAATGGAAATCATAGTTAGCGAATTAATTTCAAAAAATGCCTGTAAAAACGCCTATTTCTAGAATTTTTTAGGAATAGATACCCACAACGTATTTTTGAACTTACATAGCAAACTATATTTTCATTTAAAAAACGTTATATCTACCACGCTTTTTGGAAAACGTTAAAACTTTTCTCTTTATCATTTTTTTGTAAATCTTGAAACAAACGAGATAATGGACTTACTGTATTATTGACTCGCCCGGTACAGGGTGTTTTTTTGTACACATTTTCGTATGTTTTACTGGGTTTCTCGATTATGAGTAGGTAAATGCGGTTTTCATCTTTAGTTTCATAAAAAGTAGCAACTGTGAAAACCGTATTTTTTTACCCATAGAGTTAAAAATAAAAAATTTTACCAATTCTCATATGGGACAACCTGTACAAAGTACCACGAAATCACGAAATTTAATTTTATTTAAATTGTTGATGTTTTATGTGTGTGCTTTTATGTCCTTGATGCGATTTTATTGCTTTATTGTTTATTTTAGTTTTTTATATAATATTTTATTCTTATCTGTATCTACATAAATTAATATAGATAATAAAAAAATCGGTACCTAATGAAATAAGGTACCGATAATACAAGAAAATTAATATTAACATTTAAAAAATAGGTATTTAAATTGAATTCTGGTTTTCTTGACTTGAGGGAAATTATATTGATTTCAGTCATTTTACTGACTTAACTTGCAGATTATCACGATTTAAGTAAAAAAAAAGACTAGTCTAAAAAAGACTTCAGTCGAAAGAACACTTAAGTAAAAAAAAGAAAGACTTAAATAACGTTATATTGATTTAAGTCTTTACAAAAATGACTTGAAAAAATTGACATAAGTCAAAGACTTAAAACTTAAGTCATTTGAACTTTATATTGAAATTGACTTAAAACTAAAATCATTTTGATTTCAGTATTGACTTAAATCTTTTTAAAACTGACTTGTTACAGCTCTGATAACTAATATAATAAAAATATAAAGCAAAATGGTCATATATTCCTTGCCTGGCTCATTCGCCATATATTTAGAAATATAATATGATGGAATAGATGTGTTATTCTGGTTGCCGAATTCATTATTTTGGACAATTTTGAATTTAAACTTTGACAGTGACATTTGCAATGCCATAAAAAAATCATAACAAAAAGCGACCGGAGGCTTTTTATGTGATCAATTATTGCTAGTACAAATTATTCTTTTAGTAGCTCAAAGAAACTGTTAATGGTTTCATAAAACGACTAAATTATAAATATAAAATGTATTTTGACAATACAGGGGTAAGTATTATAGCTAGAAATGTATTTAGGTTAGTTGAAAGTAGGTTATTTCATACTGAAAATCTACGTGTAGAAATTTGTTTTTAGGTCAATTATGCTGTTTGTTAGTAATTAATTTATTTGAAAATTTGCAGCTAGCTGTTGTTAGCTCTCCAGATCCACCTCCAGGGTTGGTTGGCATGGATTCCGAATATATGCAGACCCAATGTGTTTTAGCCGATGGTGGAGATAGATTTGGTGTAGCATCTTTGGCTTTTGATAAACATGAGGAACTGCTATGGATGGGAAATCAAGGAGTACATAATCTCGAGTTGATTTGAAATATTAGTAATAAAATTGATAATCCTTTAGGGTCATGTCACTTCCTATTATATGGGTGGAATGTCTAAGTATACGTCATTTCAAATTCATGCTCATGAAGAAGTAAGGCAGATTTTGCCCCTAGATGAATGTTTATTGGCATTAACAGCAAGCAGTCTAAGATGTCAGATCCGAAGAGGGATACCTGTTTTTACCCATACGTAAGTTGCATTTCTTTTTATTTCAGTATGTTATAAATGTATATTTTATAGGCTTTTATAATTTCTTTAAAATATTTATCTAAATATTAATTAGATCATCATTTAAAAAAATCATTTTATTTTTCTGCATTTATCAATTCCTATTTTGACATAATATACCAATAGATAGATACCAAAAACATTTAAGTAAATAATATGAACATTAAAATTTTTATTAGTCCATCTTCAAGTTTTTTAATCATTTTAAGTTATAGTTGTGGTTATAGTACCATGTGATTGAAAAAAAAACGGCGTCAGCGATGCTATAAAATGAAGATTGCTGCCATTTTAGGTACCTATATCTAAATTTATATGGGAAATGTCATCGATCATAATTTCCCAGCCAACTGGACGCCGTTTTTTTTCGATCATACGGCATTGTATCAAATATAAAAAAACTGTTTGAATAATATTTTACAATATATTATGCATCTAATACTAAATACTAAAATGAGGGCAAAATACTAAAATGAGGACATGGAACATTCAATAATAATTGTTTTTATTAAACTAGCTGTGTGTGTATCAAGGCTTCTAGGTGAGAAAACAGTAACAAAAAGCAATAAATTATAAGTGATACAAGGGTGACACCTACACACACTAGTTTAATGTAATATTTTATATGTTTAAAAGAGGATTGGCGATATCACAGACATTCATCAAACAATAACCATATTGTACTGAATATTATGACTTAAGTGTAGATTTAAATACTTCTTTAATTTTTTTTAAGTGTGTTATTTCTCTCGATTTTATATTTCTATTATATTTAGCTATTTTTTAAAGAGAAATAATACTCCGTCCCACTCATAGAGGTCCCACTAGTCTACTCAGGCATCCAACAATGTTGCCGTTTGTTGTCCCTTAATTTCATGATTTTCAATTGTTAGCTAAACTAAAGACGTTTATTTTTGCGGTTTATTTCAAAGCTGGATTGTTATTTGGTTTATTTTGTTAGAACGATTTGCTTCTACCCGAAACTTTACAACGCGCAGTTCTGCATGCGCAGAAACGATACCTACTCGGTCGGGTATTTCGCGTGCAATCTAAACCAAAAAAAAACTTACCCCAGAGACTAACCAACGCAATTTAAAACACGTCTACCGCGTATTTTGATTGCTATTACAGACAGCTGTAAAAAAAATAAAAAAGAATCTATATTTGTGGGATTCGAACCTCGGACTCGTTGATTCCGAAGCGGCCGCCTCACCCACAGAACCACAGGCTGCTTTCGTAATTTAAATAAACTAAACATTACTTTGTTGTGCCGTTCCACCGAAGAAAACAACTGACTGCACGGGGTGGGTCAAATTGGAGGCTTTTAAAGGGAAACACCCTTTTCTATAGGAGATAGACGAAAACTTATATCGGTGTCTGGAGCCCAATTTTTATCAAAAACATGATGATGAAAACCGCACATCCATATCTGTTACCGTTTATAAGTTACGGAGTGTTTTTCAAAAATGTGCATTTTTAAAAAATCGCTGTAACTTTTTTGTTATGGAAAATTTTGTATTTTTGTGAAAACATTTCCAAAACACTTTTTTACGTAGAATTTAATGGTTTAAGTATAATTTTTTTAAAATTAATAATTTAAGAGTTATCAACAGAAAAACTGATTTTTTATTTGGGACACCCCGTATATTTTTAATTAAGTGAAAAGAACTTAAAATTATCTTTTCAAAAATATGGCATACTTGATATTTTGCTCGATTCCTCTTCGAGATATAGACTTTTTAAAAATTCGGCCACTTTGAATAAGTAGGCTTTGAACGACGCCGGCTGTAATGCAACAAAATTCTAGCTGTGAGCAGCAATTAAAACGAAAATAATATTGGCAATGAGAGATGCAGAATTTTATAACAATTTAAACTATCTTTAATAACATCAACACATTTAAACTATATCTAATAACAATAAAAATTAAAAGCAAATCAAGACATGAGATTTTGCTACAGGTGTTCGACATAACGACTGTCTTCTGTTATGGACAGACGGGGCCGTTTGTGTAAATTTTTCGTGGAATTCATTAACTCAGTGGGGGTGAAAGATACCCTCGCATAACCGCTAAGTACTTCTAATTCTTGTCTAGTTTATTCGGGCAATTTAAATATAAGAACCTTTATTCTTCCGCAAAGATAAAAATCCATAGGCATTAAGTCCGGGGGCCTCGACGGCCAACGGCTAGGATCTTGGTTCAATTATTTCAATTATTCTCGAAATTGGCTGCAAAAATTGCATTCTGAGGCAGTGCCTCGTCTTGCTAGAAAAATATGTTTTCGAGTTTCATTAGGGGAAGATCATCAATAAGGGGTCCAAAGCCTACTAGTTAAAAGTGGCGAACTTATAAAAATTCTGTATTTTGAAGGGGACTATATACAAAATATCAAGTGTGCTATATTTTTGAAAAGGTAATTTTAAGTTCTTTTCACTTAACTAAAAATATACAGGGTGTCCCAAATAAAAAATCAGGTTTTCTGTTCATAATTCTTAAATAATTAATTTAAAAAAAATATATACTTAAACCATTAAATTCTACGTAAAAAAGTGCTTTGGAAATGTTTTCACAAAAATACAAAATTTTCAGTAAAAAAGTTACAGCGATTTGTTAAAAATCAGGGTTGGAAAAAATCATGATTAAAAAAAAATCAAAAAAATCAGATTTTTTTTATTTAAATCGGATTTTTTTTATTTAAATCGGATTTTTTTAATTTAAATCAGATTTTTTTGATTTTAATTCAAAACAATATTTAAATCGGATTTCCAAATGACTAGGACTTATTTGCAATTAAAGTCCTATCCTAAATAGCTAAATCTTTATAACTCTGAGCGATACCGATAACATTAACAATTCTACGGCGCGTGCCTTTTTCCACATCGGTCACCAATCTATTCCGCAAAAAAAGTCCCTCGCTTCAGATCAAAAGGATTTTTTGTCGTCTTAAAAACGTCTCAAAAGTATTAATTTTTGTCATTTTAACGGCTAGGCATAAAAGTAAAGCACTGTTACACCTAAGCACAAAAGTACAAAAATATATTATAATCTGATGATAATAGGTGTCAAATTCAACGAGTGTACAAATTGTTTTTCGATTACTGTTTGTATTATTTATTATTTGCAATGTTTGAAATTGATTAAAAAATTATTTGTAATGTTTTAAAACAATAGTTATTTTATTCGGAGTAAAAATGTACTGTTTGTGCCTCCTTCTAACGTCGGAATAGCTTTACGATGGTCTTTCCAATGTACAGCATCGTCAAAATAGTATAACCATAGACTTAAAATAAAATATAGACTGAGCATCTCATTCATAAATAGCTGGAACATGCAGTCAGACAACGTCTTGTTATTGTTGTGTTATTGTTTTAGGTTATAACGAGTGCGACACGAGCGATAGATAGGTTGTCTCTGTCATAACGGTCGTTCCCTGACGACTCTGCCGAGAAACACAACACTGTCTTTCGTTTCTCAAGTACACCTGAACTCTCCGTATCATAGCCGGGTAACTTTTTTATTTTAATGAAGCTATAATTGAAATTAAAAATATATCGTATTTAAACTTTTTATATTTTATTAAGATTTAGGACAGGTTTTTGGAATAAAAGTTTAGAAAAAAACGTCTTAGAGTCCAAAAAGGATAAAAATAATAAAATACACGTTATAGAAGAAATTTTATTAACGAAATTACGTAATTTTTGAAATTAATCATAAATTATTAATTTTAGTCAAACATTTACAACCCCTAATATTAATCAAAACAGGATCTATTTCACAGATATAATAGAATCGGCGACAGGGGAGAGAAAAAATATGATTTTTGTAATTTTTTTTTCTGGTTAAGTGACGTCTTATTATGTAAATTAGAGAAAACATAAATCTGTTCCATTAAAGCAAGGAAGGTGATAGGAAGTGGATAATATGAAAACTACATTTATTTAACACGGTACTGTCTTTATTATACCGGGTGCGTTCCAAAAGTGGCTCATCCTCAAATTTTTTTTATATTTTCAAATAGTTATGTTATGTTAGTATATGACATAAATTAGGATTGATTGACGCATTCAATTGTTTTTGGTGACTTCCTATTTCACCGGAAATGATAACTTTTAATTTTTAAACGGCACCCTCGGTATATTTCTACTTTATTCGATAGAAAATGATAACAATTTAATTTTTAATAATAATATTGATTTCTGAATAGAATGACATAGCATAATATGTCAACTTTTGACATTTTCGCATATGGTTTAATTGTAATTGTAACACGCGGTTCATAACGACAATTTGACTCGAAATACCAAGTGTGTGGTATCAATATATTCATAAAAAAATGATTTTTCCAAATATGCTAATGAGTCTCCCTTGTTTCATTTGAAAAAATTGACATATGTATGATTAAAACTACGATTTGTACATCTTTTAACCGGCCTAAACAAGACACGAAACCCATTAGACGATCAAAAATATTTTTCCGGTGCTCCTTGATTAAAACTTAGTGTTTTTAACAACACCATGGCACCCTAGATTGAAATTTAAAATACGATTTGTTTTTAAGCGACAATGTCAAAAGTTGACATATTATAGTCATTCTAGAATAAAGTAGCAATATACCGAGGATGCCTTTAAAAATCAAAAGATGTAATCATTTCGGTGAAACAGGAAGAGACCAAAAACAATTGAATACGTCAATAAATCCTAATTTATGTCATATACCTACTAACATACAATTTTTTTTTGTATCTGAAAAAATAAAAAAGTTATAGGGGGTGCCACTTTGAGACGACCCGGTATATTAAAAAATATTGTTTCATAATGTAATATCATTTTAAAATTCTTGTATGTTATTTTAGATTCTGAAGATAATTTTAGAATAAACCGGAATATATTTTTAATAAAAACATTATTAATTATTAACAGGGTTATAATTATGATTTTGTTACAATGTAAGTAAGTAAATAATGTAATGTAAGAGAAAAAATTCAGATTTTACATTTTACTAAAATATTATCTAAATAAGCGCCTTTCTACAACAACGCCACTGACTCCCAATGGGTAAATTGAGAGTTGCCTACCGGTCAAAAGTCGTTTCAAGACTTAAATGGATTATTTAAGTCAAATTTCTTGCAAATTTGGCACTGGCGAACCATATTTTATAGTTCTTGAACAGAAAAAGTCAATAAAATAAACACTTAAGGACTACAAGCTAAGAAAATGCGTTAATACAGCCGGGGAGATAGCGGCAACAAAGCTTTACCGCACACGTGCGACACGTACTACAAGGTAATAAATGAATGAATAGGCTCCCTCGCCTCTAATCGGTGTTGTCATATTGTAAAGGACTTATTAATTAATCCTTATTAAACAGTATCCGACTTATAATTTAGTAGTATAAGGACTATTTAATACATCTATGGAATATTAAAACCTACTTTATTAAACTGTAGTATTAATATCTCAATATATGTGTATAACAAGAAAAAAAATATTGATAATATTAAAGACGTGACAACATAGGCTGGATGAGGAAGGCTCGGTCGACTGTACCCAGAAGTAAACATGTGTGCAGAAAAGGTTGTTTGTCCGCGTTGAGATGTAAATAGTGTAGTCTATATTTTATTTTAAGTCTATGAGTATAACGTATAACGTCTACTCTTAATAAAACAATACACTATCGTTCGGAAATAGTCTTAAGTTGAGAATGAAATTAGTATTCTCTAATGTCAAAGTGTAAAGTACTTACTGCAAATCAAAATATCGGTAAGAATTTGGAAACATACCAACGTTTCAAAAAAAAAAAAATAAAACAACATATTTTCTGACAACGATTATAAATTTTTGGGAATGAAGATATAGTCTCTATATCAGAAGAACCTAGTTCTGCACTAGTCTGCGAATGATACGTATTCGAACAGCGAATTTTTGTCATTTACACATAAATTTTAAAATAAATCCCTGCGTTTAGCGGTCTTATGGATTCACACGAAATTACTTCAAAAATCGGTTCAACATTTAAATTGATGAATAGATATTTTTATATAGTTTTATAATATTTAGAATTATTTTTCGATTTATTATCTGTTATAGAAATATTTTTTATAGTTTTCTAGGACTGATTTTTATAACTTTTACAGTTATTTTTTTTATTTATTATAAAGTTTCAATAAAATTAATTTTTTGATTTAAATCACATGATTAAAATTTAAAAAATCACTTGATTTAAATCATGATTTAAATCATTTGATTTAAATCATTCCAACCCTGTTAAAAATTCCTCCACACGATATTAGTTTTCGTCTATCTCCTATAGAAAAGGGTGTTTCCCTTTAAAAGAGTCCAATTTGACCCTGTACAGGGTGGTCGAAATTGCTTTGTTTTAACAGAGAAAACCTATTTCCTGACTAGATAGAGCAAAACCGACATAGATGTCATGGGTTCGATTTCTGAGAAACGTTTAATGGCGTAAACCGCCTGTTGATATTTTCACTGCCAACTGAGATACGGGGTCTTTTTGAATTTTTTACCATTTGGAAAATTGCCCATAACGTTTGTATTTCGCGGAATAATAAAATTCTGTAAAACAGTTCTTAAGGCACTTTTTTAAGGACAATCCAGTGGCGTACTCAGTTTTTTTCTATGCTTGCTCTTTTTGTCAGAAATAATAAAAAATATAATTTTTTAAATGGAAATCATAGTTGGCTATGAACTTAAAAAAATGCCGGCGGTTAACCCTTTCCAACGATATAAAGTTATGTGTATTTATTTTTAAGAATGAGAGAAATATTGGGTTTTTTATCATTGTATCGAAGCGGGCCTTGGTTTTGTGTTGATCTATTGCCTAATTATTTTTTATCACAATTTAATTTTCTATATTATTATTTATCTGCATTATTAAAAACTTTTGGAAAGGTAAATCAACATTCTATATTAGTATTACTAGTTACAATTAAAACACCAGGGTTACAACTGAACTATTAAATGGAGAATTTAGAGAGAATTGGGCTGGAACAAGGTGCCCATATCTTTGCCTGCTAGGTACTGCAATTTAACTCCTTTCGACTTTTTTATAGGGGGAATTAATAGACCTTATTATATAAGGAAAGAACCATTGGGACGAGAGAAGAATAATTGCTGAAGGCTACTAGGCAAGCTTTTGGACTTATTACAGCAGTTCGTCTAATCAATTGTTGTAACCCTGTGCTCAAAAGATGTTTATTGTGTATTCAATAAGGAAGTGCTCAGTTTGAACATCTTCGATTTTTTTTTTTTTTTTGAACTATAATCGTCACGCAAAAAATAGTTTTTTTTTGTTTTGCTCTTTGCTTATTGTGCCGATTTCAGTTGTAATTACTAATACTAATAATTACCATTACTACTAATAATAGAATGTTAATTTACCTTTTCAAAAATCTTTAATTATGCAGATAAATAATAATGGAGAATATTAAATTGTGATTAAAAATAATTATACAAATAGGTCAACACAAAATCAAAGCCCGCTTCGATGTAAAGATAAAAAACCTATTATTTCTCTCATTCTTAGAAATAGATACCTATAACTTTATACCGTTGGAAAGGCATTTTTTCAAGTTCATAGCCAACTATGGTTTCCATTTAAAAAATTACATTTTTTATTATTTCTGACAAAAAGAGCAAGCATAGAAAAAAACGAGTACGCCACTGGATGGACTGTGCTTAAAAAAGTGCCTTAAGAACGTTTTTACAGAATTTTATTATTCCGCGAAATAAAAAAGTTATGGACAATTTTCAAAATGGTAAAAAATTCAAAAAGACCCCGTATCTCTGTTAGCAGTGAAAATATCAACAGGCGGTTTACGCTATTAAATATATCTCGGAAATCGAGCCCATGTTATCTATGACGGTTTTGCTCTATCTAGTCAGGAAATAGGTTTTCTCTGTTAAAACAGACCAATTTCGACCACCCTGTACAGTGAGAGAATGTATAACAGTGACAGTTGTTCTCTGCCCTGTTAATTCAGAAGTAAATTGTTCTGTCAATTGCTGGATCTCATTATGATGTTTTAGGTCAACTAACATGAACGAAATGCAATGTTTACTGCCAATGTCTCCAACCAGAGTATTAATAGGCGGCCATAGAGACAAATTAGTTGATTTTAATCTTCAAGTTTGTAAGGAGAGCCAAGTAGTAAGTACATGTTCTGTTCGTAGTTTCATTTTTCACATACTATTACAGCACTTTTTTTAGATTAGCGTTACAGATTCATCAACTGTAATGCTTAGACCCCATTCAAGATACGTTTGCTGCGGTGGCCCTACTGGATCGGTAGAGTTAAGGGATCCAAATAATTTTAAACTAGAACATACACTTGATACGCATACTGGCAGTTTGAGCGATTTTGACGTTCAAGGCAACTTACTAGTAACCTGCGGATTCAGTAATAGGTATAACAATATACGGAAAATGCTGTATTTATAAAGTGGTGCTATATATTGCATAATTCAGATTAGGTAATCTAGCGGTAGACAGATTCTTGATGGCCTATGACTTAAGAATGTTAAGGGCGGTCTCTCCAATGCAAACTGTGATAGATCCCCTGTATCTAAGGTTTTTGCCATCGATCTCTTCACGATTGGCCGTTGTATCTGCGGCTGGGCAAGTTCAGTTGCTTGATACGATTGCCTTAGCTGAGCCAAAGATATGTTTACTGCAAGTAGAGTGCCCAGGTGAGTAAATGTTGATTAATTATTTTTTTTTGCTGAATTAAGCTTCATTCAGAACCTCGCAATTAGTGGAATAAATTAGTGGTTTCAATTAGCTTAGAAGTTTGTTCCTCTTATTTAAATGTAAGTTCAGAACATCAAAATTAGTGTTAGTCATTTTCAATTAGTAGAAAAAGTTAACAAACTTCTAACTTTTCCACTAATTATACTTCAAAATTTGCGAAGAATGTCATTTTCGTCTTTGATTATTATCCGTCCAATGCCTTCTATAAAAGATCAGCCCACGGGCGGACTTTTGTTTACTTCATCAGCTGTACATACTTAGATATTGGGTTAGATTCTGTATTCATATTTTGTCGGTTGATTTTTGGTATTATTTGTTATTATAGTGCAAAAAACTAATTATTTTGGTGTTTAAGTGACATAAACTACTACCAGATATATGGTTACTATGATGGTCACTCTGTTTCTCATAAAAAACACGAAATATTACACGTTTTGTTAAGTGCTTTAATATGCATAAATTTTTTATTTATCGTGATTTTTGTGTGTGTTTTTAAAGACTCTAACAATTCATCAATAAAGCTTAAGTGTAGCAAAGTGTTTTTGTTGCTATGCCTCATCTTTGTTGTGTTCCTGGTGGAAAGGATAGTTATACTAGGCAGCCTAAAATGTCTGGAAGAGCAAGAAAAGTGGGTACGAGTTATAAATCAAGAGAATTCTATTGAAAATATCTTTAATAAATTTAAAAATAATATTCTCCCAGGATGGTATTAAAGAAAACTGGACAATTATGTTTATTTTATTCATACTGTGGAATCTCCACTCCAAGTGTTGTTGGTTCAGCTTCGATGGATTCAAACACGCAAGATAAACACGTAAGTAGGTATTATGATCTAGGGAAAAATAAAGAATATGTCTATTAAAGATCATGAAAAAGATTATTATTTTGAGTTCAAAATTAAAAAAGATTTTTGTAAAGACAAGAATGATAAAGTTTAAAAGAAGAATGTGTTTTTATTTGATAATATAATGTATGTAAAGCATAACATATATTTGTTCAGTAATTTTTACTGAATAGTGTTGATTATTTATAATACCAAATTAATATCAAATATTTAAGTGATGGCTGAATACAATATGAATAAAATAACAATAAAATTGGTATATTTGCAATACAAAATTAAGTTTTAAGAATAAAGGTGTTACTAAAAATACTAAGAAATTCATATTTCTTTTTTAATTGGTCTAATTTATTTACATTTTACGTAAGAATTATACCGTATCATCGAAAAAAATCGGCGTCTAGTTGGCTTGGAAATGAACATCAATGACATTCCCTAAATAACTGTAAACATAAAATAATTAACTAGAATTTTACAATCTTGGAAAATTTGATATTCTTGAACCTTGTTTCTAAATATTCCAAATTTTTTGATTTTTTTGGGATTTAGGTTCGGGAAAAACGCTGATTAAGTTTTCATTTGGGTTTTCATTATTTTTATTTGGTTTAAAAAAATTGTTTCGGCTAACATTATAGCCTTCATCAGTGTTGTGTCATATGAAAAAAATAGTGTCGAATATAATCCAAAAAATTCCATATAAAATATTCACACCACACACATAATGTTTACTGCGTACTCCATAGTCAATGTAGATAATTTTAGTGTTAAGAATAATAATTTTAAAAAATATGTGGTCATCTTTTGATAAGTTTATATTAGTTTATTAATTGCAGTAAACATTATGTGGTGTGAATATTTTATATGTAATTTTTTGGATTATATTCGACACTATTTTTTTCATATGACACAACACTGATGAAGGCTATAGTTAGCCGAAACGTTTTTTTTAAACCAAATAAAAATAATGAAAACCCAAATGAGAACTTAAATCAGCGTTTTTCCCGAACCTAAAAATCCCAAGAAAATCAAAAATTTTAGAATAATTTTACATATAAAATGCCAGCGATCTTCATTTCATAGCCATCGCTGACGCCTTTTTTTAGATGATATTGTATTACTTGTAAATATAATTTTTCGAACATTGATACTTGCAAAATATACATATAAATTTTGTGAATGCAAGTAATAATACATCACTATTAGTAGATATTGAATGGTTTTTGTTAAATTAGATCGATTTTCAAATGCCAAAATTTAAAATATATTTACATTTTACCCAATATCTTATATATCATATACATTATTTGTATATAGTAAAACATTTGCAGCATTTATATGGTTCATAGTTTATTTGCCAAAGTATTTATTACTATAAATAGGTATATATGTTGTAGTTATTAACTGTATATTATGTATATTTCATGGAAACTATATAATTTTTAAAATACAAACCAAAAATCTGAGGAATAATTATGTTTTCCATGTATTCTACAACATATTTATTAATCCGTAGTATCTAACTAGCGTGACGTCATAAATCTCGTCCCAAGGCTGTTCTATTAGAGACGGCATTGATCCGTCAAGAGAAATTGTGGTTAGAAATTAAAATTTGATTGTTTTATAAGCTAAATATTAGGCTTTCTCTATGGATACAACTGACTACCGCAAGCTGTTGCATAGACAAACAAATAAAAAGAGACTGGCAAATTAAATGGCAAAGAGAGGGACAACGTTCCCGTAGCGCAGAACGCAAAATTTCGTTCTATTTATGTTGATCTGCGCATTGCGTCTATTGGGCCCACTATCTCATTCTAATATAACAAGAGAGAAAGAAGCAGTCATATAAAACGTAATTTCTATATAGAAATTAGAACAATCGCCTTTCGTTTTCGTCATCATGACAACCAAGATGACAACATCATGACAATTCGTCATGTTTGTTAATTTTTCTTTTGGTGATTTACCTTTTTTTCTAAACTCCATTTTATTGATTTAAGAATATAGATAGGGAACAAATTCGTTACTTATAATTTTAGGTTATACTACTCGTATTTGTTATTTTATTTGCTGCAGGAGCCAGTATCATCTATTTTCTATATGTATTGGTGCCCCCTTTCTGTGATAGATATGTTAAAGACACCCGGTAAAATATTTTTCAAAATATCAAAAATATTTCGAACCTCTCTTAACATGACAAATTAATAATTTTTTTCATTTTTTGGGTAGGTAGTTTATAGCTGGTTTATAGTAACCAGAAACTTTATTAATCTATCATACCTATTTTACTTTTGTTTTAGGATTAAAAGTGGACTTGAAAATGGTTCAGGATCATGATTCTCGTAAAGTCTTCTTTGCTTGGATATTCACTTTGTTATTGCAATTAGGCAGCTTTTTCGAAAATGAAATTTTTAATGCCCTATAAAAAATTGGGCGATCGTTTCCTGCAACAGTCAGTTCTTCTGCATTTAAAATTGGTAGGTGGTTGGAATAAACACTGTTATTTTTTGTTATTATATTATAAAAAGTAATTAATATAAAAATATTACGAGTATTTATTTTTATGTACAAATAAATATGTTTATAAAACAGTACAAATTTTGCTTTTTTTATAATTTCCCTTATAATAGTAGTATTCTTTCGTTCTGAAAGAAACTGCAAATTTTCACTTAAACTGATTTATTCCTTACACCACGTTCCCTTTACGTGGTATAGGGAATAAATCAGTTTAAGTGAAAATTTTCAGTTTCAGAATGAAAGAATACTACTAATAATGGCTAATTTAAATTTTCTGCCAGTCAGAATGTGCGATAATGTCTTACGATACGTTTTATACCTATCTCTTTCTCTTTCATATAAAGCACACATAATAAAGAAAGATAGCAATAAAGACGTACGTCCTGCCATGGTCCTGCTAATTTGTTTCAAAATTGTTATTCTGAGTTGCGCTACGGGAACGCGGTCCCACTATTTACCATGAGATTTGTCAGTCTCTTTTTATTTGTTTGTCTATGAACCTGTTGCTAGGATATTCTATTAATTTTAGTTGTGTTTTTTAAACATTGTGAATGATCGTAAACTTTGTCGTAAACTAATATGAAGTGTAATTGAAACCACTAATTTATTGCACTAATTGCGAGGAATGAAGCTTTAGAAGAGAGAGTTTAAGCTGAATAAAAAGAATGAAGGGTGAAAATTGTAAAGATCTATTTGGTTAACGTTGATTCTTTTCATGGTCTGTAAACTGATATTTAATCTTAATGCAGCTGAAACAACCCATTGAAATATATATATAGATATACCCATATACCGGGTGGTACATCGTCATTAGAAACGTAGGAAATCCCATGCTAATTTTGGTCTGGCCAAATATTGGCACCCCTATTAATTTTACAGCTAAGGTGTAAATATTAATAAGGCCCATGCTTATGCTAAATACACATGCCAAATTTCAAAGATTTTGGGCAAATCGATTTTAAGTAATTTAATAAAAACTGCATCTATTTTTAAATTAAAACTGAACAGGTAACAATGAAAAACCAGTGAAACGTTAACATACCTTAAAATGTAGAATGTTTAGGCATAGATAAAAGAAAATAATCTTCTATTAAGATAGATATGAAACTTAATAGTAAAATTTTGGGTCAAAGCGCCCCTCCGTGTTCTTAGTAGAGACTACGTTTAACCCAGCGCCTTCGCCTTTTCTGCCGTAAATATTTTTTATGTTTATATTTGATTTCAAAGGATTTAGTTTTAAAGTTACACTGATATATTAGTATATCAGAGTAACTTTAATAAAACATAAGAATATATATATTTTACAGTTTATTAAATATAAATTTTGACTACAAGGTAGAAAGTAGATTACAATATTTGATAAAACTTATAAGTATACCATTTTTGCAGTTAATAAATAATAAAACTTTTTCTGACTATGATATTTAAAATTTAGATAGATAGAATATTATAAAACATACCGGGTATTTGCAGACGCAGGCCCAAATTCAATAAAAACCAAAATTTTCCCTGCAAAAATCAGGCTTTTTTCACAGAAAAGGTATTTTTTGATTTATCAACAATCATTGTCAAGTTGACAATATACAGGGTGTTTTCTAATTAGTCTAAAAAAATTTGGTGTGATTCCTCATGTGTTCTTAAAACAATTTTTATATAACCATTGGGTCTAAAGTACTTCCTTTCTGATCTACAGGGTGTTAAAAATTAAAAAAAAAATAGATATTTTGCTTAACATAAATGGTACACTACTGCTTTTTTAAAGAAAATATATTTTTTTCTTGACTGGCTATCTTTTTTCAACAAAATTGATCTTTTGTGTTTTTCTTGTTCACCAAACGGTTGCCGAGAAAAAAATAAATATACTTATTAAGAGCCCGCCTTAGGCCGTTTTCTAACGATTTTTTATTTTTTAGATTAATTAGGAAACACCCTGTATATGCATATCACAGGCAACCAAATAAACTAGTAACCTCTAAAAATTATTTTTTCTACCACTAGCGACATACCGTGTTTTTAGTAAGTACTAAATTATTTTATCAAAATTTCACCATATAAGTTTCCAGGCAATGATGTTTAGGAGAGGATTGATAAAGTGTTCTGGTGTTTCCCCACTTTCCCCACAGAATCTGCATTCGCGGTTGTTTCTCAGCTTCATCCTACTGAGGTGTTTGTTGAAGAGACAGTGTCCTGTTAGAAACCCCGTGACAATCCGAAGATTGTTTTTACTCAAATCAAAGAAAGCCTTTGATTTTTCTCTGTCGTAAGTTCTGAGGAACTTTTTCGATTGTCTTAGACCGTTGGAGGGCACCCATTCCAGGTTACGGATGGAGTCTTCCAGATTCTTCAGTTCCGCTTTCAGTTGGTTTCCACTTGGAAAACAGAACGGTTCTGGTCCAGTTAGTGGAGTGTTCGCTCCTTTTCTAGCTAGTCCATTTGCTTGTTCATTGCCTTCTATCCCTTGGTGAGCAGGCACCGAGAGTAGGAGGACTTTATTTTCTTTGCCCAATTTGTTGAGCTTCTCTAGGCATTCTTTGACCAACTTCGAATTGATGGTTACTGAGTTGATCTCGTTTAGTGCTGCTTGACTATCGGATAAGATGGCGTATAATTTCCTGTTTCCGGCAGTTCCTATCTAAGATAAATTGTACTCATCTTTCGATAGCGTAAATATCTACCTGAAGGATGCTGTGGTAGGTGCCCATTGATTCGGAGTATTTAGTTTTCGGCCCAAATACTCCTATCCCTGTCCCTGCTTTGGTTTTGGAAGCATCAGTATACCACGTTATGGTATGGTCTTTTGCATGCTGAGCAAACGTTTCTTCCCTTCAATCCTTTTTATGACTCAATACTACAGTGAGGTGTTTCTCAAAGTTGTAAATTCTTGGTATGTTATCCACTGGGAGTTGGAGAAGTGGAATTTTCTTTTTGAAGGCCCCTGATCTGAAAGCCCCTATCCTGAAAATTCTCCCAGTACTGTTTCCTTCAATGACCATTCTAATCATTGTCGCATTGGCATAACTACCGACGATATTGCTGCTGTTGGATATGTTCTCATAGTACCTATGATGCAGATACATGCCAGTCTCTGTACTTCGCACAGGTTTTGCCTTGCTGCACCTTGCCCTAGTTTTGTGTACCGAGCAACTGCTCCATAGGTAATCATGGGTCTTACTATCACGGTATACATCCAGCGCAAAATGTTAGGGGCGCAGCCCCACCTATTTCCCGCCAGTCTTCTGCATATCATGAGAGTCTTTGTGGCTTTGCTGGTAATGCTCTTAATATGCTTATTCCAGAGAAGTTTACTGTCCAGAGTTATTACTAGATATTTCACTTCATGTGATGGCAGTATTTCCTTTCCATCTAGATGGATTCTTTTTAAGTTTTTCAGACATTGCTGTCTGGTGAATGACACTACCGCGGTTTTATCTGAGTTGATGCTCAGATCGACAGTCCTGCACCATCTCTCAGCGATGCGGAGTCTTCTTTGGGTAATATCACACAGGGTGCCTTCATGTTTGCCCAGTGCAATCATGACTATGTCATCTGCATACCATATGCAGTGTATTCCCACTAGAGTTAATTCTTCTAGTAGTTCATCCACTACCAAGCTCTACAGTAGGGTGGAGGTCACCCCACCTTGTGGAGTTCCTTGCGTTTTAATAACCACAGTTTTGGTACCTATCTCAACCTCTGCTGTTCGTGTTGAGAGCATTTCCCAAAACCAGCAAATTATCGTACTGTTCGCCTCTCTTATTTCCAGAGATCGCTTGACCACCTTGTGAGGTATATTGTCAAACGCCCCTTCAGAATTCTAATAAGGCACAAAGTGCTGTTTCTTTGCTATCCAGGTTTGCCTGTATTAGCTCGGTTAACTGGTACAGCAGTTTCTGTGGATCCAGCATACCTTAAGTGGTCAACATATTATGATTTTATCATTGTCAAATGTAATTTATTGTGCTGTCTACACTACTACTTTATAGTAGTGTAGTTAGGATTAGGGGACACTAAGCTTGCGCCTTGTCTGCAATTACTACTGCTTGATGTGCTGATTTAATGGTTATTTCACCGTAATTTGATTTTGTAAATTAAATTTGTAAAATAGATAACTTTAAATTTATGACTAGATGTTATTGACTAGTTACTAGTTATCGGATACCTTAGTTAGTAAACGTATCATTTATTGTAATTTATATATGGGTTAAGGCTGAGTCGCTCTCTAGCCAGACTTCGCCCATATTATTATTACTATTAATTCCTTATCATTTTCTAGGAGCCATGATTTTAACTTTCGACATGAGTAGCACCGCTCAAGCCATCGCTTTTGGAGATAGCGGTGGTCAAATTCACCTATTTTCTTCCACTGAAGAGCCCGTGTTCAACAATTTTTCTCGGCCAACCGAATTTCCAGATCCTGTAGTTCAATATCCCAGTTTTGGCATTGACGACTATAACACACCTTTGTCTTCTATACCAATGCCTTATGTTCCACCTGACGTACCTTTGGCTTCTGATTGGCCAGCTCCATTGATGCAGTATGTCTACAGGTATGTGTGGTATATTTCATTTTTTTTTGTTATCAAGATCAACAGACGATATTCTTTAATTGGGAATGTTATTGTATATTAATGGTATTAAATTTTTAAAAATTTAATACCATTTTCTGGATTTCAAATACATTGACAGAATTGAAATACTAATATCACTATTGAACATTGGTCACTTTTCAAAGCAAGTTACTCTTATTTTGAATGGTACACACAGTATACAGGGTAGTCCGAACTGTATTCCTGAAACTTCGGCAGCATATTCTGCAGCTAAAAAGAAGTAAAAAAGTTTGTATAAATGTATGTCCTAAAATGCTTAGTTTCGGTTTCGGAGAAATAAAAATGAAATTTCTACACCCTGTATCTCTGAAAGTAAGCATTTTAGGATACATTTATACGAACTTTTTTACTTATTTTTATCTGCAGAATATGCTGCCGAAGTTTCCGGAATACAATTCGGACCACCCTGTATATTATTCCAATATTAATTGAAGAATTTATATATTTTCAAATACTATTAAGGTTTGCCCTTAGACAATGATTTTCCTAGATATTTTTATTTATATCATTTTGCGTCAGTAGATCTTTATTATTTGATAAAATTTAGGTGGCTGTGAGACACCTTTCGTTCATTTAACAAAAATTAAAGGTAGTAGAGTAAAATATTCAACGGCAATAAAGAGATACACGTTTAAAACATATTTTAATTATTACAGAATTAAAATTAGATATAAACGTATAATTATGTGAAAAAATTAGCTAGATGAAATCAAATTCTCAAAATGCTTCCTTTTCTGTACACTGCATAAAATGATCCTCTTTTAAAAGATCTTTTCGTATTAAGAGGCATATGTTCTGCTTCAAAAAGTAGCCACAACCATGTTGTCGACAATATAGTTGGTCGAGTTTTTGTAAATACTGTCTTTAACATATCCCCATAAAAAAAAAGTCGACTAGATAAAACAGGAGCATTTAAGCATTCTAATAATAATTGGTGAATTCACTGCAGTAACCAATTAATATAATCATATCGTCTCTGATATAGGATAAGTTTTCATTTTCGGCCAATTTCTGAGATTCTTTTTTTGTTTAAACTGACACAAAATGTGTTGTTAAAGTTGAACTAATTTGACAGCTATGTTGAAGTATCGTCGGTCATATTACAGCCACCTAGATTTTATCAGACAATAAAGATCTACTAACACTAAATCACAAAAATGAAGATAGGATCTAGGAAAATATTTGTTTGAGGGGTAGGCAACCTTGATAGTATTTTGAAGAGACATGAATTCCCCATTGAATATCGGTATAAAATGCTGGGTGTTCCATTTAAATTAAAAGAGTAGCATACTTGTGAAACAAATGTGATCAATGTTCAATATTAATTTTGACTCTCCCTGTGTAACAAACAAACAAACAAACAAACAAACAACGCTTTATTGTGCAAAAAGCCAAAACAGCTTCATCGACAAAGCACTCACAAACAACAAAATCACAAAAAAATACAAACAACAAAAAATACACAATACAAATAATACAATTCAAAAAAATTTAAGTCTTTAAAATTACAAAAAGAATATACATGGACAATTTTAGAACAGTACGCAGTAAAGAGATATAATTTTAAAGTTATAGAATATAAATACTTGACCTTTGACCAGTGTGTGAGATGATCAAAATTTTAAAATTCAAAATTGTTCATAATTAAACATCAACAAAAATGTCGTTTACAGCATATAGGGCTCTCTCCAGTAAGCATGATTTTAGAGCTTTGCGAAATGCGGGAAAGAATGAAAGCGACTTGATATCCAAAGGCAGATGATTGTACATTTTTTTGGCATTGTACAGTATTGAACCTTTAACTAGTTCTGAGCTCGGGGTTGGCAGATAAAGATCGTGCTCTGCATTCTAAGTGGATAGTTATGAGATGGCCTTTCGGGAATAGCAGATATGTGCTTGCGGATTAAGCAAACGGATTCAAAAATGAATAAAGAAGGAAGAGTCAGTATTTTCAAATTTTTAAAGAAATTCTGGCAGTGAGTTCTACTGTTCAGTCTCAATAAATATCGAAGTGCTCTCTTTTGAAGTCTGAAAACACGATCAAATTTTGTTGCGCAGCAAGTACCCCAGAATGGAAGGGCATAACGAAGATATGACTCAAAAAGAGCATAATAGACTATTCTAGAGGTTGAGAAGTAAAGTTCCTTAGAAACTAATCTTAGCGCAAAACAGGCAGGCGCTTAGTTTCTTTGATAGAGCTTCGATGTGAAAGTCCCATTTTAACAAGTTGTCTACAACAAGTCCTAAGAACTTCACAGAGTCCACGACGTCAATAGTGATGTTATTAAGTACAAAAGGTTGTATAGTACTTTTATATGACAAAACTTTAGTTTTTGATAGGTTGAGGCATTGGAGATTAGAATCGCACCAAGACTTAATGGTGCGTAAGTTACTGGATATAGTATCATATATTGCTGCAACATCTCGGCCGCTCCAAGTGAAACTAGTATCGTCCGCAAAGAGGCAGATTTTACCGCTAATGTCTAGATTTGCAATGCCGTTGATAAACACCAGAAACAAAATAGGGCCAAGTACTGAACCCTGAGGGACACCACATTCTAAAGGCTTACAAGAAGACATAGACGTATCAATCCTCAAAAGCTGCCTTCTGTTGCCAAGATACGACTTAAGCCATTCGAGCGGCACTCTCCTGAAACCATAGTATTGCAATTTGTTAATTAAGATATTATGATTTACACAATCGGAAGCCTTAGAGAAATCACAGAAAATTGTAGCTGTAGAGTAATGGTTATTCAGGCTAGAGTATACATTATTAAAAAGGTCGAACATAGCATCATTTGTGCAACTGTTACTTAGAAATCCAAATTGATGGGTAGTAAGTATTTTATATTTAAGGAGAAAAGATAGAAACCTTTTTTTAACCAATCTTTCAATGATCTTAGATAATGTGGGCAGGAGTGCAATTGGGCGATAGTTCGAAGCTTCATCTTTATCACCTCCTTTATACAGAGGAATAATTATTGCTGTCTTAAGACAGTTTGGAAAAACTCCTTTTTGGAATGACTCGTTAATTAAAGTAGTAAGATGGTTTAATGTGCATTCAGGAAGTTCAGAGAACATTTTGAGAGTAAGCCCATCAGTCCCAGATGAGGATTTGTTTTTAATACTATTAATTGTACTACGGAGCTCATCTAATACTACGGGCGTGAGGAAGAAACTGTGTAAATTCTCATTTGCTTTAGGGAGATATGAAAGTGAATCATGGGAAGGAGTTATGGTGTTCACTAAATTTTTAGCCACATTAACAAAGTAAGTGTTTAAATCTTCAGGTAATTAAAGACTGTGCCAGACGAAGAAGTCTTATTCCTTAAGTCATTTACAATAGCCCAAGTCTCCTTAGCGACAATACCGGCTTTGGCTAGCCTCGCATTATAATAAATGTCCTTGGCAGCTTTTATAGTCTTACGATAAACCTTTCTATAAAGTTTCACGTAATTATGAAAGAAGACGCTGTCCGTGAATTTCTTAAGGTGAGATAATGAGCGCATGTTCTTTGCAGATATACGCAAGCCTGTAGGAGACCAGGGCATACCTTGTTTAATTTTGATAGGCCTAAGAGGAAACGCCTTGTACGCTAGATTTGTCAAGGTATCCATAAATCTAGAAAATTCGGAATCGACGTCAGCCGAGCGGACAGAGGTGGAGAGACAGAGACATAGGTGGTGAAAATTTAGAAAATTTTCATCCGAAAAAATACGGCCCAATTTGCGGGAGGTATTTTTGCATTTAGATTTTGGCAAAAACTTTGTCAATACTGCCTCATGATCGGAGAAACCTGAGTGAAGGACTCTACAGTCAATGAATTCCGGGTCAAATGACGACACGACATAGTCTATAGTACTAGAGCCAGTTTTAGTTATTCTAGTTGGTGAGTCAACATGCATGATTATACCAAAAGAATGAAAAATGGACTGGAGAGACTGCTTAGCTGCACACACACTGGAAAAGTCAATATTCAGGTCGCCACACAAAATTAATTTACTTTTTACAGGTAGGGATTCAAGCTAGCTTAGCAATTTTTGACTGAAAATATGTACGTCAGCGTCAGGTGTTCTGTAAATACAAATAATATAGAGGTCAAAAGCATTATGATAAACGACGGAAAATTCAAAATTTTTTTCGGATATTAGAGTATCGAACTTTCGCCGAAAAGTCGTTGTTAGTAGACATTATCATAGTACCTCCATGAGATGAGTTAGTTCTATTGAATCTAGTTAATGTAGTGTATTTTTTGACAAATACAGACTCATACATATTTAACCAATGTTCAGTTATGGCAACAATTTCTGGAAAATTGAGCTCTTCTAATAAAAGATATAATTCATCCGTTTTATGTCTTAAGGACTGAATATTAATTAAAAAAACACTAAGCTTGCTATCGTCTAGTTTTTCAGAGGGTGCTTGATCCTCTATTCGCGTCATTTCACCTAAAAATTTGTAGTTTTACTTGGAGATAAATACTTGGTATGACTTTCCCTAATTCTCTGAAGCTGCTGAAGTTTTTCCGTTGAAAAGAAGGACCTGAAGGCAGAAAGATCCGCATCCACTTCAGCTGAGTCAATACCATAAACGTTGTGGAAGCGATAATACAGCCTGCGCAGGGAATCCGCGTCACTAGGAAGTCCATCTGATGCCATAAATAATTTGATGGTGGTGTTGGTGTGCCCTTCAAAACACACACTTGAGGGTTGATCATGGAGATAGGCGAGGAATAGCCGAATAGGCTTTAATATGGAAGGGTCCCTCAGCCTAGCAAGCAAATAACGCCCATTTGCCTCATCCGAATTCTGCGTCATCCGAACCACAGGCGGAGTCAACGGGTCCATATGCAGCCCACCATCCCTCCTCGCACTCTCTTCCACAACAATTTCCACATTTTTCAGCCCAAGAGACTTACAGACAGCAATAGCCTCCTTGTCAGAACAAATCTTAGCAGATTTAACCTCCCTCGGTATATTCATGAATGTCGAGTCAGAGCAAGGTGGTAGACTTTGGATGTCAACAGTGTTTGATAAAATTTGTTTAGAGCCTGTGGACGAAGTACCTGGTGCTGGCGGTGATAACTTTAAAGGTATTGTAAAAGAATTGGCAGTGACTATTTCAGTACCTGGCGGCCACATACCTATGTCCTTCAGCTGCTCAAGGTGGCTCTTGTTCTGCACACCAATTTTGAAGTCAGAGTGTGAAATGTCCTTGTGTTTCAGCAAGGGAAAGCATCGGATAAAGTCAGTAGTTCAAAGCTTTTCCTTGACATAGTGTGCAAGCTGGTTTGCTGTATAAGGAGGTGGGATTTTGGACACTATCAGGTAATGCCAGTCTTCTTTCTGGGACAATCCATGAGGTGTGGGTGTGATGGTATTGGGACAGGTAATACCCACTGTATCCTTGTTATCTGAATGGTCAGTCTGCGTCGAAATAGATTTTTTTTCCATTTGTGGGTTTGGTTTGGTACTTTTAATGTTCTTTGGAGGAATGTTCTTGGATGTCTTTTCGCTGGAGGCCAACCTTTCCAACATGAGTGCCATTTTATTTACACTCAAACGCAAATCACCCAACTCCTTTGATAAGTCTTCCTTTGATGAGTCATGAATTTGGACCTTAATAGACTCATCATGATTGTCCAGTAAAATAGATGACAAGTTGAAAATATCTTGCTTCATGTCCCTGATGGAATGGAATAAAGATTCTTGTCTACCATCGGACAAACTGGTATGGAGGCTGTGAATGTCATGCACTTTCCGGTACAAGGACTTCCACTTGGAGTCATGGTAACTCAAAATATCGTACATCTCACTAATGACCGGAAGGAGATCATTGTTCTTCTTTAGACAGGTTCCCAGAGCTTCGACAGTGTCTAGAGAGGCTTGCGATTTTTGAACTTGAGTTACCTTGTCATGAAGATATTTTAACGTGGGTGAGTCACAGATATTGCAGAAAAATCTGATATTGTTGAACTTTTGTTGGCAGAGTATTTTTGTTGTTGTTTTATCTAACCCAGTACAGGACATACAAAAGTTCCGGCGACATTCCCCATTACAACGAAGTTTATATTTGTCCTTTTCCGAGACGACTTTCTGGCAGGAATCACACTTAAACTCAGCCATTTAGATAGTAGCAATGAACAATTTTAAATAAAAGTCAATGACAGCGGAACAGAAAAGAGATTAGGTAAATAAACCGAATATAGTAAACACACGCACAACCAAACTTAGCACGCCGCGCTGTAAGGTTCAAGTTCAATAATTATAAATAAAGCATTAACCTTTATTTATACCATTATAGTATCAATACCAAGTCGAAATTTAAAACAAACAAGAATACGCAAACTAGCACGTCGTCACGTTGTCAGGTTACTAGAGTACATCAAAACAGAGAACAACGCAAATTCAATTAAAGTTCAAATAAAACAAAACAAAACAAACACTCAATACCGGTAGCGCCAGCGAACGAAAAACTTTTTTTTAACTTTTTGCGTCAAGTTTTAACTTAATGGAAAGTACAATAAAATAATCGCAAAACAATTTCCGATGTACGTAATCAACTTTGAGTGACAAGCGATGGCGACAGCGCTGCCAGATTGTGATGAATTTATGAGATGAATCTTAATGTAAAATTGGGAAATAATATATTTATTATATCATTTTTTAAAGATTTTTACGTTTTATTTTTAATTAAATTAATTTACTAAATAATATTTTAGTAATTCATTGATTTATTAACAGTAGTCACTAACACTCACAGTAGAAATATATTTAAATTTAAGGCTGCAGCTATACTACCTACATATTGAAATAAGTAGAAATGACTTTGAAAGTGGTATAATGTGCTTACCTATCAAACTGCTTACCTATCAAACTCTCTGAATGCAGTCAAAAGGGTAACAAGGACCTTCATTGTCACGTTCTCGTTCAAAATAGTTTATTAGGATTAATACAAAAACTCGAAAAACTCGTTATTTTAACTACATATTATGCTATACCGAGTAAATTCCAATTTAAGTAGTTTTTATTGAAATTCAAAATTTATTCTTCATTTTTAGGAAATGTTAAATATGTCAAAATCCTTACATTTTAGTCATGTACTTCTCTAAGGAAACTCGCCTTTATTTTTCTCCCACAATCCAAAAATTAATATACCGTGCTGGCAACTGTTACTTTTGGGCCGATATTTACATGTGTGGATGTAAATCGCATAGGAATATTATTAAGTCGGAGTGAGAGAAATGCGACGGTGTGCTGTTGCGGCGTTGGCAGTGCGCCTTTCCCTGTCAAGTAAAGTTAAATCACGATCGCAAACCGCTTATTTTTAAAATCTATTTTTTTCGAAAAGATACTAGATAAAATCATTAAATATGTTTCTGAGCATCTGAAATGGAATTATAAGGATATCGTTAAGGTGTCGATTTTTTTTATAACGAGAAAACGTCAGTAATTGCGATAATTTAAAAACTCTATTTTTAACACATAACACGCCATAACTTAAGAACCACTTTAGATATTGATTTTTTTTTATTTTGAAGATCAGATCTTTTACTATTTGTTTAAATAAGAAAAATTGGATAAAAGGTTGTTTTTTCCATTCAAAAATTTTAAACAACCCATCCATTTACTTTTAGTGCATAGCAATTCTCAGTAATCGTGTAACTTTTTATTTATAAAGATTTTCACATACTGTCTGCGAAGAAAATATAGCAGATATGTTTAGAAAGTTTATGAAAAAACTACAATCAATTATTTCTAGTAGATTTCAAGATATCGATTTTTGAATTCAGAGTCCTAATAGCGCGACCACTGTCGAACACCAACTCAATTCCACTTGTTTTTACCAAAAATGTAAGTGTTTCGAACTTGCACTTAAAATTTTTCAAGCTATAGGGAAAATTACAATGACTCGTTAATAAATAAACAAATAAAGTATCACTAAACGTAATTAAATCGTGAAGTTGAACGCATGATGTACAATGTACACCTTTCCCTAGAACTTTAAGTACTGACAGAGGTACTGATTGGATCGACCCGTCGACTGCGACACATCTGCTATATCCCCTTGCACGTCTCTTAGCAATGTGCACAGTTTCACGATTTATTTCATACGTTTGGCAACGTGTTTACTGATCTCTCTTTGTTCAGTACATTATAAACGCATTGTACTCTTCTTACATACAGAATTATCGACCCAAGACTCACCCAAGACTAACCTTTGCTAGCCCTTAGTATAGGGTGTCCCATTACAAAAAAACACAACTTCGATGTGTAACTTTTTCTGGGTTGGGTTGGTTATGAATTAACCTACTAAACTCACAAAATATGATATCAATAAAAACTGTCGTTCTCCTTGGAGCCTCCGCATCATATGAGATGCGCCACCCTGTATATTGAAGGGAAGGCTTAAGCTTGATTTTCATGCGTCCGTTATCCGTTGATACGATGGTCCGATATTAATTTTATTGGTTGACTTTAAAGACTTCAATTGGTTAGAAACGGTAAACCAATCGAAGTCTTTAAATTCAACCAATAAAATTAATATCGTATCATCGTATCATTAGACAACGGATGCACGAAAATCAAACTTTAATCTGAAATATGATATCGTTTTTAGTAGATTAAATAATTATGTATTTTATTATTCAATATATTAGTTTTTATTTAATTTTTTTGTGTAGATTTCGTTAAATTTTCAGGAAACCAGTTCCGATAGACCAAGAAATACTACGCTCCATGAAAATGCAGGGACCTATAGGTTATGCACCAAATCCGAAGCTAACTCGGCGAAACCAAGTGAGAACCGATAAGTTACAAACTGTTTATTATTAATAGAATCTAGAAATACAAAGAAGACATGGGGCCTTTCTCTATGACTCTTTCTCTTTTAAGGAAAAATATTTTTTTGTTATTAAATAACATATATTATTAAGCTTATGAATATATAATGTTTTTTTTTCTTTCGGTATTCTATTATTATGTTGAAAATATTTATCTTTATAAAATAATTAGTGCTTTTTGTTTTGGACTGTTGAACGCTGTGATAAAATAAAACTGTTCAGGTTATAACTATTTCTTGTATTTTATTCTAATCTCCTCTTTAAACGTCTTAAAATATACAACGGCTTGTTTAAGGTGTGTGCTTGGGACTCAAATCTTATAGAAGCTTCTTTTCTGGATTAGTCTCACTATCCTACTTTTTTCTAAGCTTTTAAGTATGTACTATTTTATTATTCAGTTAGAATGTTTTATTAAAAAATGAAATAATCTAGATATAGGTTAATATTTTTTCAGGTTATGTATGAGTTTGGACAAAACGGACAGACGAATTCGCATAACAAGAGTCCCCAGCATCACGAAAACGACTCCAATTTTATTGCAATTCCAAAACGCTATAGGAAAGTCGATGTCAAGTATAATAAAATGGGACAAGACGAATTTCAGTTTGACAACTATAATAAAACCGGACTAGCTGGCTTAGAGTCGATGTTGCCGAATGCTTATTGTAATGCAGTTATTCAGGTATGTTTGCTATGCCCTATGTGTCGGCTTGGCGTCAGTGTGACGTAAGGTTTGATAGCGTGCGTGTGCTTGCAATTTCTTTGTGTTTAAAGCTAAAAAAACTATTCTTTCCATTTCTTTGTGTTTATTGAAACCCTTTCCATATTTTATAGTCTATAAAATGAATAACTTTGAATTTTGAACGTTATTTTTTACCAACATGGCAAATATAAAATCCCTCTGTCAAAAAAGTTACTGATATTCTTTATATATATAATTGAGTGCCTGAACGAATCAGATAGGTAACTCTTTTTACTTTGGTGAAATAGAAAAGGAAAATAATAAAACAAGTGACAGTTCTTCCTCTTCTTGCAAAAATCAACACGAAATGACATAATTGTCAAAAGTAAAATGTCATCAGCTTTTGACATTTTCAAGTATCAAACCAATGCCGTCTCTAACAGAACAGCCTCGGAGTGAGATTTATGACGTCACGCTAGTTAGATACTACGGATTAATAAATATGTTGTAGAATACATGGAAAACATAATTATTCCTCGTATTTTTGGTTTGTATTTTAAAAATGATATGAAAAAAATAGTGTCGAATATAATCCAAAAAATTACATATAAAATATTCTAAATATATATGTTACTGTAAATGTCCGAAATACGGTAAAACCTAGGATTTATCAAAAGCAAGTGGTAGTAAAAACCAACCAACCCCACCAAATAACCACCTAACCAATGCATTAACACCCCCTGAATAACCAGGCTAACCAATGCATTAAGACCCTCCAAATAACCAGGCTAACCAATGCATTAACACCTTCCAAATAATCACGCTAACCTAATTAGTTAATGCTTTTGGTAAATCCTAGGTTTACCGCACTTATTCTTGGTTTATCAAGTATCAAACTAGCGTGACGTCATAAGTCTCGCTCCTAGGATGTTATACTAGAGACGGCATTGCGTCAGCATGGCCGCAAGTTGCCAACCTAATAAAATTAACACTAGAAAAGCCCGCGGGAACTGTCAGATTCAAAGTTATTCGTTTCACAGACTGTAATAAATATAGTAAACGCCACGAATGTTTGGGAGTGATTCATCGGTCGCTACCATGTGAACTAATCTGTTCCAGGTCAAGTAAAACTTAATTCCAGTGCCGTGGTGTTTCAACTCATATAATAATCAATATATAATCTGTTGTAATTTGTTGTTTTAACTGTCAAAGTCTTGTCAAAACATATATTTGGTTATAAATATAAAATGGAATTCCTCATTTGCAAGCACACCAATGGACTGACGCACAAAAACGAATCAATCAAAGAAACGCGATATAGTATCGTCTTTGTCAATCACGCTAACATTTTAGAATAAGTAGGAGGAGCGCAGGCAGATGATTAGACCGGGCCTTTAAAAACCTACGTCTGCGGTAAAAATTTACGTTTTTAATGTAAAAATGATAGCGCGCGTGTCCATTCTAACTTCATCAAGCTATGAATCACTCCCAAACATTCGTGGCGTTTACTATAATTAAGTATTATCTACAGGGTTGTTCACCACATACGACACGGAGTATTGTAGCTAAACGATTATATTTTTGCAAATTGTAAGTTTTGGGTTCGTTGAAGGACTATTAGAGCTACAATATAAAAATATTTTTACAAAATACAGAGTGTCCCAAATAAATAAAAAATATCAAAGTTGTATTTTTTTAAATGGAACACCCTGTATATTATGACATTTTTAATTTCTACGATTAAAATAAAGGTAAATTTGATTAAGGTTTGCCGCTTTTTAATCTTATCGTTTTTGAAATATTTAGGTTTTTGTCAAAATACAGATATAATTTTAATGCTTTATTTCTCTAGGCGTATTTAAGTTTTTAAAACCAAATATGACTGTACTGAAGTATTTCTATTTATTAAAGTTTGTGGTGCAATAATAAAAATTACACTACCTTTTACAGAGTGTCTAAAAATTTATTTTAAATAATTATTAGCTTTAAACGACAATAACTTATAACAACTATAACAATTAAGTATGTAATTAATCAGTGGCGGATACAGAGGTGGATTAAATATTAGGCTCTTGGGTTAAAAATGGCGCTCTAAAAAGCATATTCTATTCTATTATTTAGCATTATTATTCTATCACTTTTTATTTGCCCCCCCCCCCCCTAAAATAAATTTCTGTATCCGCCCTTGTAATTAATTAATATTTGGGCGGAAATAATGATGATATATTTTAAAAAACTTCAGTAATATTTAGTATTAAAAACTTTGATACCCTTAGAGAAATGCAGCCTTAACATTTTTACTGCAATTTCACAAAATTGAAAATATTTCAGAAACGGTAAGGTTTGGTTTGGTAAGGTTTAAACCTTAATCAAATTTACCTTTATTTTAATCGTAGAAACTAAAAATGTAATAATATACTGGGTGTTCCATTTAAAAGAATACAACTTTGATATTTTTTATTTATTTGGGACACTCTCTATCTTTTAAAAATATTTTTAAACTGTAGTCCTTCAAGGAACCCAAAACTTACAATTTGTAAAAATCTATTCGTTTAGCTACAATACTCCGTGTCGTATGTGGTGAACAACCCTGTATAGAGTGTAATTTTCGTTTTCATTTACTAAAAAATGATCTTTTCAACATACACTATGATTTATGATATTGCATGATGAATGTTGACATTAGATGGTGTATGATATTTGACCAATATTTCTGATATGCCCCCAGCAAATTTGTGAATCTTGACATTCACTGGAGTATCTTGACATTCACCGCATTTGGAGCTTTCAGAGTAACATATAGGTATGTTTTATTTCAGGTTCTTTACCACATCGAACCTCTTAGAGCAGCTTTGCTATCACATATATGTGCAAAGGAATTTTGCTTATCGTGTGAATTAGGCTTTTTATTTTACATGTTGTGTAACAGTGCTCCAAATCAACCCTGTCAACCAGGAAATTTTTTAAGGGCATTCCGCACGGTACCTGAAGCATCCGCTTTGGGGTTGATACTCAGCGATCTTGCACCCGAAGCTAAACAAAAAATCGACTTAGGAGGTCTAATCCAAGTAAGTAATTCAAGTAAAATATTTTTTTGCAAAAAAATGTTTTATATGTTTACTGTTTACCTACGTTTATTTAGAGTTGGAACAGGTTCATACTTCATCAAATGCACGTTGAACTAAACGATACAAGAAAATATAATGAAGAAAAGAAAGGAAAGCCACCCAAACCGTTTATTTACAAAGAAGTTGATTTTCCAGCTATTTCCAAAGAGAAAAACAAAAACGAGAGAAAACATTCAGGTATTTTTTTATTTTATAATGCTCGATAGCCCAGTCAAATTAGACAAATCGGTGGAAGAAATTCCTAGAGTGTAAAAATGGTTTTAAACGGTTCCTCCAGACTTGGTTTGATATGAAATTAAGGAAGGAGCATATCAAAAATATTAGATCCACCGCGATGGGACTCAAATATGGCCGACTTACATCAGTTACATACGTTTATCAGTGCGTTCTAATTTTATTTAAAAAGTGTAAAACTGTGATGTAGGGTAGACGTGGGGTAGACTCAATAATTTCTTGTTTTATTTTACGTTGTGAATAAATGTTGGTATTTATATATATTTATAAAAATCTATAATTCTATTAAAAATACATGTTATAATAATTATTTATTAACACAAACATCCAATACGCTACTGATGAATTCAACGTCAAATTAACGTATCTAAATTCTTTGACATCTAATCTTTGACAAGTAGTAAATAAAAACAAAAATGCAAGAAAAAATATATAATTAGTTAATTTAAATGAATTTCATAAATGATCAGTTTACTACATGTATATGTATTATACAGGGTGTCCCAGAAATAAGTGCAAATATTTTAACTGGTAGTATAGTTCAACCCCAGAAACACGCCTATGAGGTTTTTTGCGAAAAAAAAATGTTGAAAATTTAAAATTTTTCTTGACATTTTCCGGGCAATTTGAAAAAACTTTTTAGTGCCACTTGTTTATTTACCTGAGATTTCTCTACGGTGTATCTAAACCTTGCAGTGTTGCAACCTCCTATGTTATCCACATTCTACATAGTTCGGCGGAACATAGTTCTACATTTATAAATGCATAGACAAATTTCTACTCAAAAAATTAGGAATGTTAAATTTAATCTTTTATCAGTGCTCATTATTAATAATTATAGAAAAAAAACATTAATTATTTTTAGTACTTACCCTTTCAATGAAAACTTAACAAAACCACCGAAAATTAACTAAAACATTACGTTTATGACGTTTACGAAAATCTTTGTTATGCTGCAAAATAACTTTATTTTGGAATAAATTTAATAAAATGATTCATAGTATTCACAATTAGGTCACAAAAAGAAATTCCTAAAATGTTTATCGTAATTTAGAATTCAATTCAAGAAATTTAGAAAACAGCCCAACGAATAATTGATTCATTTTTGTTTTGTTTGTTTCTTTCATGTTTCTCTGTTTTATTTGAACCACTCTTTTACTAAACACCTTGAAAAGCGTACATTACTTTGAATACCTTTCTGAATGAATAAATGTTGAGAAATTATTGTCTCTTTTCGCCACTTTACGAACTACTTTCAGTCTAAGAAAATACATGTTTCACTCAACAATTATTGACAACGTATTTTGTTTTTTCGCTATTTTTTCGATGTATTTCGACAATTTCATCGACAGCCTAACCGGTCGTTCTTCTCTGGCCTAACCGTGAGCCAAGAACCGCAGCGTGTGAACTGGTACTTTGAGTCGCCGGTCGCCGCGCCGCGCCGTCGTGGCGGGCTTGCGTCAGACGACGATGTTAAGCAACGTTGCCGTAGTTACAACAATTTCAAATTCAAGACATTCGAAGTAATCAAATTCGTATTAAATTTTAAAAATAAAACAGAGAAACATGAAAGGAAATAAACAAAACAAAAATGAATTGATTATTCGTCGGGCTGTTTTCGATGTATTGAATTCTGAATTACGATAAACATTTTAGAAATTTCTTTTTTGTGACCTTATCAATAACCAATTCATTTGTGGTTTGTTTGTTTCCTTTCATGTTTTTCTGTTTTATTTTTAAAATTTAATTAGAATTTGATTGCTGCGAGTGTCTTGAATTTGAGATTGTTGAAACTACGGCAACCTCGCATGACGCAAGCTCGACACGGCGGCACGACAAAGGAGCAGTTACCAGTGATGGCCCGCTCTCTTGGCCGGCGGCCGACGCGACGATTGGGTTGTCGATGGAATTGTTGAAATACATAGAAAAAATAGAATAAATAAAAACAAAATACGTATTTAAAATTGTTGAGTGAAACATGTATTTTCTTAGATTGAAAGTAGTTCGGAAAGTGGCGGTAAGAGACAATAATTCGCAACATTTATTCATTCAGAAAGGTATTCAAAGTAATGTGTGCTTTTCAAGGTGTTTTGTAAATCAGTGATTCAAATTGTGATGAGGTCTATATGAAAATAATGTGTTAAAAATGGGGACTGTTATTTTAGTAGTTATTATAATAACTACAGCATGTACAAGTAAAGCAGCACAGTGAAGTGTATTTTAGTTAAGTGTATATCGAAAAAGAGAACTGTCACAGTTACATCCATCTGTCATAAGTATCTTTTTTAATGTTGGGTAAATTTCTTAATTTAGCTTCTTTAACACATTTTTTAACACATTATTAAACATTTAACTTTTAATTTATTTTATGTAATAATATCACAATCTTAAAAATGTAATGCATCTCTGCAAACTCCTCTGGTGTTGTGATTTTATTACTTACTTTTAACATATACTTTCTTGTCCCTATGGCAACACAGTGCGTCGAATTAACTAAAAAACCATGGACCACACAGCTGAGGTAGCGTTATATATGATTAAGGGTCTTAAAGATCTCCATCTTCGTCTGCTGTGGCTGTTAGTTGAGATCTGGTTCTCTGGGATTGTACTGTTGCGGATCCGTATGGACTAAGAAGAGGGCAGTGTTGCGGACCCGTGTGAACTCGGCATAACCTAACTAATATGTCCCGCCCCCATATGACCTTAAATATTGCCTTAAAGAATAGACACCGTAATGATTCATTCGAACGTTCGAGAACAATCGAGTTCCACTGGAATTAGTGTAGAATAAATTGTGTTTAAATAAATTGTTACTTTCTATCCACACGGAACCGACGAAAAACGTAACAGTACATTATTGTTATGATATTCTATATGTTTTCTTCCTGCATAGAAATAAGTACAGGGCGTTCTATTTTGGTTGAAATCATAGATAGAAGGATGCGGTTTGCACAAACCTCTCCCACTTTTTGTCAAACGGAAGATGCTGTAAACAAAATGTTCATAGCTCTCTTCGTTTCTGAGCTACAGGGTCTTGTTCATTGGGACAACCCCCGTATCTCCGTTATTGGGGATGATATCGAGAAGATAAAAACTGATTCTTGTAGAACTTTTTACGTAGAATACAGTGGCGTAGTCTGTTTTTCTACGAAAGAAATATTTTTGAAAATATGAACTAAAGTTATGTTTCTTCAAATGGAACACCCTGTATATTTATAAATCATATGATCCGTTTTGCTATGAGCTTGTCAAAAATATATATCCCTGTATATTAATTTTTACTATTTATTGCAATATTTAAAATTATCATTTTTTTTATTAGCGAAGCCGTGATAAATAACAAAAAAGTCAAAATGGTATTTACTAAAATAGTCATACACATTAAAATTTTGTTTGGGATTGATATATTTTACTTTTAAACTGTTACCACTGAATCTCTGAATTATTTTACCACTGTACTCACTGAACATCTTTTTTTTTATAACTGAATTTATTATAACAGTTTGCAAATATCTAAAAGCTTTTCGAAAGGCTTGCATTATTGAAGCATTTTCTAGGTGTTCGACATTGTTGTAGTTGCCACGATATATTTCATATATCAAAAATTGCCTAAATCAGAAATCGAGAACGGACAAATCCGGGAATCAGGGAGGCCATCATATGGATCCATTGGTTTCAATTCATTGATTTGAGAAATAATAATAATTTAACAAAATTCTAATATTTTCAAAGTTGTAAGGGGGAGCCCCATCTTGCTGACAGTATATTTCGCGTAAATTAGCTAAGGGAAGTTCCTTTAGCTAATTTAAATTTACCTTAGCTAATTGGCCTTAGGATCTAAAAGTTCCGATACGGTAGCTTCCAAGATTTCCAAATAGCGGTAAAGAGTTAAGTTTCCCTACTAACTAAACTTTTAAATATTGTAGTAAATAGTGAAAATAAATATAGAGTGATATAATATTTTTGAGAAACTTATGGCAAGCCAGATCATATAATTTATAAATATACAGGGTGTTTGTTCTATTTAAGAAAACATAACTTTAATACATATCTTTAAAAATATTCTTTTAATAACAGACTACGCCACTATATTCTACGTATAAAGTTCTACAATAAACAGTTTTCATGTTCTCGATACCTTTAACAATTACGGCATCTTCCATTTGACAAAAAAGTGAGACAGTTTTGTGCAAACCGCACCTTTCTATCTTCAGTAGTAACGGAGATACTGTATGATTTCAACCAAAATGGGACACACTGAAAAAAAACGGATCATTATAAGAAAACTGTAGGTTGCATAATGCTCAATGAAACGAAATATGCTGGGAATAACCAAGAAAAACTGTAAAAGAATAGAGTGGATACGACAAAAGACCCAGGTAATAGATGTCATCCACAGAGCCAAATCCCTCAAGTGGCAATGGGCAATATATATCTGGCAAGAAGGACGGACAACAGATGGACCTCAAAAATTACAGCATTGTATCCACGAGGAATTAAGAGACCTGGAGGGACACCAAACATGAAATGGAACCATAATATTAAGAAATTAGCAGGGGTAACTTAAGCCCGCATAGCCAACAATAGACAACAGTGGGCCCAACTACAAAGAGAGTATCTAAATATGTTTTGAGGTGAGCCACTTTTGAGACGAACCACCCGGTCTAAGAGAGGCTACACTATAATTGGAAATGGTTGAATAAGCTGAGAATGATGATGATGAAGCTAAAAAATTATTTTTTTTCTTTGATAAATCTCCAATATTACTTGTTTCTTACTGTGGTTCTTATTATTTGTTGTAGCTGCCGAAATTACTGACGAACTTGAAGAAGAACGACGTGAAGATATATCCGAAATCAGTAATTTATTTGGTTCGAAGCAAGTGCACAAATACTGCTGTCTCAAATGTACCAATGAACTCCCCAAAGAAACAGTTATATTAGCATGTAATTTGGTACGTAAACATTTAAATTTATTCTTGTTAGGAAATAAAATAATATTGCGTAGGTTTATCCGACCACCGAACCTGAAAAAGACGAATGGAGTTTTTGTGACATATTAGCAAGATCTTTGGGCCCTGAACAAACCACGCCTGCTTGGTGCGAAAAATGTCTCAGATTCACACCCAACTCACAAAGTAGAATTATACAGGTACTTTAGAATTTATTCAATACTTTTTAAGCTTAGTACCTTTACTTTTTAGTCTCTACCAAAAGTCCTCTCCATTAACACTGGCCTACATAGTTCACAGCACAAACAGTTCTGGCAAACTCAGATGGATAAGGTAGTAGCTAAAATGTCATCTACTGATCTTGGAAAGTAAGTAATCATTTTTATCATAATGGCATTTTCTTTATATCGATCGGGTTATCCTAAAAGCGTTGTAAAGGTGCCCATTCAAACCCCAAGTTAAAATGTCTCCATATATATACAGGCCGTCGACAGGTCTGAATCTGCAGATCGCTTGAATCTCACGACCGACTGAAATGTATGTCGAAAAATCGACAGTTCTAATCGTACTTTCCCATCTTATGACAAGTTGAAAGTTTTGTACTATCAAGATGAGCTATTTAAGTAATAATACGACTTTTAACCGATTTTATTGATTTGTATAGGCAATTGCCCTGTCTGAGGAAAACTAAATCAAACAGACAGGAAAAAACTAAAACTTACGAAAAATTCTTTGAATTTTATAAAACTGTTGATGGAACTTAAAAAGCGCGAAAATCAAAGCGTTCAGGTGAACCGTTTTTGTATTTTTCTTTGGTATTAAGAGCTTAAACATCTTTAAAAGTTTATTAATACATGTGTCATTCATTCTGAGGTAGTTTTTATGGTCATCTGTTCACTAGTTCTTAATTTTCGCACTTCATATGAGATAATGTATCACGCTGTAACAACCAATTTTTCACACAGAAACGCTTTTTAGTCTTTGTAATTGGCTCTTGCAATAACAAAAGCACGAGAAGTGTATTTTTTGTATTTAAAAACATTTTTCACTTCAAGAGCATTCGATTAAAACTGACCATATCTTGTGTGTGGTGAAAGCACAGCTTTCTTTCAGTTCAAAAACTGAAAGTCCCAAAACTGAAGATCGCATTGACGTAACTGCATTGTGTGTGGCCTGACAAACTTTAGATCTTCAGTTCAGATCGTACAGTCCTAGAACTGCCAGCGAACTGTATGTGAATGGGCACCTTAAGACAGTGGTCTAGACCATAGATAAAAGAAAATAATCTTCTATTAAGATAGATATGAAACTTAATAGTAAAATTTTGGGTCAAAGCGCCCCTCCGTGTTCTTAGTAGAGACTACGTTTAACCCAGCGCCTTCGCCTTTTTTTGCTGTAAATATTTTTTATCTTTATATTTGATTTCAAAGGATTTAGTTTTAAAGTTACTCTGATATATTAGTATATCAGAGTAATTTTAATAAAACATAATGATATATATATTTTACAGTTTATTAAATATAAATTTTGACTACAAGGTAGAAAGTAAATCACAATATTTGACAAAACTTATAAGTATACCATTTTTACTGTTAATAAATAATAAAACTATTCCTGACTATGATATTTAAAATTTAGAGAGATGGAATATTAAAAAACATACCGGTATTTGCAGACGCAGGCCCAAATTCAATAAAAACCAAAATTTTTCTTGCGAAAATCGGGCTTTTTTCAGAGAAAAGGTATTTTTGATGTATCAACAATCATTGTCAAGTTGACAATATACAGGGTTTTTTCTAATTAGTCTAAAAAATTGTGGTGTGATTCCTCATGTCTTCTTAAAACAATTTTTATATAACCATTGGGTCTAAAGTACTTCCTTTCTGATCTACAGGGTGTTAAAAATTAAAAAAAATCGATATTTTGCTTAACATAAATGGTACACTACTGCTTTTTTAAAGAAAATATATTTTTTTCTTGACTGGGCATCCTTTTTCAACAAAATTGATATTTTGAGTTTTTCTTGTTCATCAAACGGTTGCCGAGAAAAAAATAAATATACTTATTAAGAGCCCACCTTAAGCCGTTTTCTAACGATTTTTTATTTTTTAGATTAATTAGGAAACACCCTGTATATGCATATCACAGGCAACCAAATAAACTAGTAACCTCTAAAAATTATTTTTCCTACCACTAGCGACGTACCGTGTTTTTAGTGAGTACTAAATTATTTTATCAAAATTTCACCATATAAGTTTCCAGGCAATGATCTAGACAATGTAATGAAAATACAAAGTATTAAAGAGAGATAAACGTTGAGGTTGATACATTTATTCTATGCGGTGTTGCCGGATTAAAACTTCAAACCGCACAAGTACAGTTCATACTCATACCAAATAAACTTTTAGTCACGTGCTTAAGCTTGACCGGCACAGCGTTGTCCCCTTTTATATATTTTATTTTATTCAAAGCATTTTAGGAAACAAAAATAAATTAATTATAAATATTTTTTTAATTACATCAAAAAAAACTCACGTTCTTAACAGCACTTATGGGACATAAGAAGCCATTACTGTCGCTTTCCCGTTCAAAATATTCTAATAAAGTTGCGATGACTTTTTTATGGCTATATATTTTGAGTAGTAATGAGAATATAAAAAAATATTTTAGGATTTTCTCTGTAGTAGGCAACGCCCTTTTTGTCTACATTATATGCAAGCCCCTGTTCTACAGGGTGTCCCAATATTCCGTGGACATAGAACTACTAAATATTTTTGGAATCAAAATAAATTCTTTCGACACAATTTACCTCTATACAAAAGTGCTTCGTTTGTCCGCTGGAGGACATCAAACTTTAAAAAAATACAAACCAAACCAAACCAAACCAAACCAAACACATTTTTTCAAATATATTAAGAACCGTTATTTCGATTTATGTAGGGGTGGGGGTAGTTTTCACCCTTTCCGTACTTTTTTCTTGATTTTTGTCAAAGTCAAATGTTAAAGCACCTAGCACAACATAGACACCCAAAATCTCATTCAAATCGGAATAACGGTTCTTAAAATATCTGAAAAAATGTGTTTATTTTTTTAAAGTTTGATGCCCTCTATCGGACAAACGAAGCTCTTTTGTATAGAGGTAAATTATATACAATAAACTTATTTTGTAAAAAAATGTCTATACCTATGTGGCGGATTCATCTTTCCAAAAAAAATCCTTTATGGGTATTTCGCCACTGCACTGCAAGAAAATCTACAAAATAAAATAATTATTTTTTGTAAACACTTCTGCGTTAAACCTAAACGGACGCTGCTTGTCAGAAGTTATGTTTACAGTAATACAAATTTGCCTAACAAAGCAAAATAAAAATGCTTAACGTTTCGGAAAGTTATCTCTTTCCGTCGTCGGAAGCAAAAAAATACAAAGGATAAAGAAAAAAACTATTTAAAATATTTAAGTATGTGCGCCATGTGGATATGAACTTTGAGTAAACATTTGAAATACATAACCGTTTAAGCGCAGACACCATATACATATAAACTTTATTATCTATGGCAGACACCCATGGCCTCATCTTGATTGCACCAACTTTTGTTTATTTTTTTTATGTAGACCGTCCACTCCAACAACAACACCCACCAATACGCCATCTTCAAAACCTTGTCGATACGGCGATCACTGTTCGAGACCTGGCTGTCGATTTAGGCACAGTTTTGATAATACTCCTCCCCCCGTACCTGTAAACAATCCCTACTGCAGCAACAATTGGTTACCACATAAAATTAAGATGTCTTTAGTTAATGACAAACTGGAAGTTAAGAAGATTTCTACAACTGAAAATGTAAGTTTGTTCACCTATGAGTAATCGCAAAACAATTTCCGATGCACGTGATCAATTTTGAACGACAAGCGATGGCGACAGCGCTGCCAGATTGTTATGGATTTATGAGATGAATCTTAATTCAAAATGGACAAGCAATATATTTATTATATCAGTTTTTAAATATTTTACGGTTTATTTTTAATTTAATAACTAATAGTTTAGTAATTAATTGATTTACTTTTTTAACTTATTTTACTTATTACATATTGGCAAAAACTAGTCCATTGTGAACATCGTGCCCATAAGGTCAATGTAAACACTATTTGACGCTATTCGCAACGGTCGCGACCCCAAGCGTTTGCAAATTTGGGAGCGGTTAGGCTTTTTCCGGAATTATATTTCGTATCCTCGTCCAAATAGATATACACCCGTAGTATCATTATCCTACTTTATCGAGCACATTTTATTCCCAATTACGTAAAGAATACATTTTTTGTTAGCCATAGGCCTTAGTCATCCGTACCCGACCGTCAGCCTCCTCATAACATTATTGTGCTTTGTCGAGTAAACAGTATAGTTAGAAATGAAAATGCCGAAATATAATAAAAGGAAACGTACCTTAAGTGCTAGTGGTGACAAAAGTGAAAGGCTGGAAAGGGAAAGAAGACATCTCTTTAGAAAATTGGATTTTTTGGATCGAAAACGGCGTATAAGAGTGTACAGTAGTACTAGTGATGAGGAGAACGAAAGTGAGTTCTAAATACTTTCGTAGTTACTGGCTATAAATGTTAAAGCCAAACATAAAAAGAGACATAACTGTTAAGTCTCAAATTACATGTAATAGCTATAACTATTAAAGCTATTTTTTGTCAACAAGGGGCGTAAGTAGTAAGTAATTATATATATTTTTTATTATCTTAGGTGGTTCCTCACCACCTCCACAAGAGGTAGAAGTAGATTTACTTTAGTCAATTTACTGGCTTGGGTTAACCCACCCTGTGGATATAATTATTATATACACGTGGGTCACATTTAACATAATCTGTATTTTCCTGCTGGAATTGGAAAATGGTGAGACAAGTATTATGATTCTGTCTAATATTTACTAGCTTGGGTTAATCCACCTTGTGGATGTAAACATATGCTCATATAAACATTGTAACCCAGCATAGTTCTTGACTTATGCACGCTAGTATGTCTCTGAAATGAATATGTCTCTGATGTATGAACTATTAAAATGATCTATATCTCGGATCCTTTATTTTGTGGCTGTATTTGAAAAATCTGCTTTGCAGTTTTGATTAAATAAAAGCTTGTGTTCAAACAGGTAACTATATATTATTATGTTATACCCGGCCACAAAACGCCGAACAGAGTGCTTTTCTACAGCGCAGCGGCAGGGTGACGCAACATTGTTGTTTGTTTACCTTTTTCTAGTGTGTTTTTTGCTCACTTTTGATAAATCTTTTATGGTTCGTTTTGAATTGGAAATAATGAACTTTATTTTTTTTAGACAGGTCAAAACGAATCTGAATCTGTTTAATAAAAAACCACAAGGCTATTTGTTTACAAAAATGAGTACGTGACTAAATGCAAAGTAAATACCGCTATCGGTTCTTAAACTAAACATCTTGCTACACAAATGTACCTTAGGCCCTTGTTTATATATTCTTATACTAAGAGTCGGCATTTGTGGTCTTGGGTGCCGGTTTTCATGTGTACGAAGAGTACGGTCAACACGCTTAGTAAAATAAGATGTACTGAATAAAGACAGAAGGCGAGTATTTTCCCAAGCGCATGAAATCTAGCGTCAGATTAAGTAGTTATGTCATGTAATAAATACTTCGTATTTTTGCTCGCTCCGACTTACTAGATTGCCATAACGACTCCTATACATATAAACGCCGATCCAAAGGTTCGCTTGCCAGCAGGGTATACAAGGCTTAGGCTGAGATAAAATATTTTATTAAAAAATATTTTAAACGCTCTCCAAAAATGTTTTTTTTTTTTGCCTTTTATTAAAGGTACAGATTCAGATAGTGAGTTTATATTAGGATTTGTCTTAGAATTACATGTTTGGCAATTGTCTTTTGGTTGCCATATAGCATAAATTGGCTAAAAAATTATACATACATTATTATGACTTACAATAAACTTATATTTATTTAATTTCAATCGTCCTCGGAATCAAATCTAGAACAATCATTTAATTCAAATTCGAGAGAGAGAAAGATGTATGTAGGCCCCATGGGCCTCCCCTCCCCTCTGTATCCACAATTGGTTGAACTTAAAATACGTGACACTCTTGAAATTAGGTGGATGCTTATCTTTCTTATAGATGAGTCACAGAAACGAAAGACAGTCTAAAATATTTTTCCCATCCCCAGCAGTTGCAGTATATTATAAGCACCGAGGTTAAATCCGGAGGTCCAAATCATGTTTTCTTGATAGACCTACAGCACGTTTTTAGGAAAAACAATGTCACCACTAGGACCAAACAATTACAAGGTTAGTGGAACTTTCCAAATAAAATAACCCAGGTTGCAGTTACCCTTAAAATCTGATAGATTTAGGGAAACCGTTATGTTAGGAGCATCCTACTGTAACCATCCAAGGTTTTTTATTAAATTCACACTTTAATCGTAAAATTAAGAGCATGGCGATTGGTCAAATAAGCGATGATATGCTTTTTAGTAAAGTTTTAGTGAAAAATGCAAAGAAGCCAAGAATCTTGAGAATACCAGGAAAAAAAATACTAGCAGGCTCATCTCAGAAATCAAAACACTTAAAAATGAGTGCTTTGAGATCCAGGTGAAGGTCTACAGACAGAATAATGAAAAGATAAGAAGGGACAAATTCCTAGAAGAGTCATTTTAAAAAGAACCAGGAGGGAGCAAGAATTCCAAAGAAGGCGGATGTATTCGAGGTCAATAATTCACGTTAGAACTCAAAATAATCATGCTGGTATAATTGATTATTTATAGCCAATGGTTGAACATAACACATAACCAACTTGTTTTTAGTTATTAAAAATGTTATAATAAATAAGGTTGCGATTACAATACCTTTGAAGTCTGAAACTAGTAGACCTAAAATTTTTGACTACCTAAACCATATAGTCGTCCGGAAACTCTTATACTTTTAAAATATAAATTAAAAAAAAATGAATGAATTTTAAGCTTTTTCTTGGAATTTGCACTATGCATATCTTTTTCAACCCCGGTAATTAACACCGGTAATTTACTGTTTAAAGGAAAACATTTTTTGCGAATAAACTATCTTGTTCTTTCATTAGATAAACATTTAGCGGAATGTACTGGAAATAAATATAAATTAAAAGATAACATAAAATAAAAAAAGGTATCTTCACGCCTGCTCAAGAAATTTCATATTTAGATTTTATCTTAAATACAAAATTAATGGAAATGTATCCTACAGACACAAAGAAATGTAAGATTAAAAAGTTAGTGCTGAAATTTTCAAAAAAATATAGATAGTATGTATCCATACTAACTATAATATGGTTTGTTCGCAACTTATAGGCACTTTAATTTCTTTTTGTCCCGCAGATAAATACAGCTCGCTTTATAGATACTAAGAGACTTGAATGAGCTAAATACAAAGCCCTTAAGGAAAATAATAAAAATTATAACGCGTTCTTTGTGTTCAAGTTTACGACTGATTGCTCAGAAACATAGAATGTGCAGGTCAAAATGTCATGCTTCGTAAATATACTCTTACTTACTAGGTTATCGATGCATCAAAATCGGGTTTGGGTACCTATTGTAATTATTTAAACGCTAGAGGTTTTTGAGACCAAGAATATCATATACTAATAGAATGGGAGGTGTAGAATAATTGCACCTTAATTTTATCACTACTAAAATCTGGAAATGGTGGATTGTCCTTGACTTCTCCTTGAATTTATAAAAAGATGGTATCCACTCGAAAATATTCATTAGAATTGCTCACAAAAAAAAACCTTGCTACTCTCCTAATTCCTGCAATTGGACAGAGACTTCAGACACTGTCAAAAATTTCTCTAAAAAATATAAAGTAGAAGACTCTTCTATTACAGATTTTACAGATATCTTAAAAACTTCGAATTACAATAGAGAGCAACCCGTTTTAAAATTAAACAAATTTAGCGACAGCCCTGAACTTTGTGTTGCCAGCACTTTAGAAGCTTTCCTAAAAAGGACTGAATCATTAAGAGGGGAAGGAATTATATTTTTCTTACTGATAAAAAACACCACAAGGTGGCAAGTTTTCAGTCTATAAGTCGCTGGATAAAAGAGGTGTTAAACGAAAGTGGAATCAACACAAAATTGTTTAGTACTCATAATACTAGTTTGGTTAGGTTAGGTTAGGACGCGACCTCTTCAGCGGCCTACAGAAAGGGATTTAATATTGATCAAATAAAGAATACTGGTATAAAAAATATATTATATTTATCAAATAATATATTGATCAAATAAAGAATACCATACTCAAAATCAAAAGTATTTCAAACATTTTATAATCGTCCACTGAATAAAGAAAAAATTAACTTTATAGAAACAGGCAGGAAGTAAGTGCATTATAAACTGCTCTAGTAAGGTGCTCTTTATTCTCTTAATGTTAATAACTATATTTTATATTTTTCTAATTACTTATACTAATTTAGAGTCATAATTATGTGATGCATATTATATTACATTAATTTTTTGTTGCTATTTGGTTATATATTATAATAATAAGTATGTAGAAGTAGATTATATATATTTTTGTTTTGTGCGTTTGACATCTTATATTTAAATATACGTTAATAGTAATGCTATACGATTATGTATTTTTTACATTACTTGTTGTAAAAAATAGCAAAATATGCCACAAAAGAATTTCTTTTCTTTCAACATCTACGGGTGTATATCTATTTGGACGAGGATACGAAATATAATTATAAGAACAAACGACTTACCTGTAGGAAGTTCGTTCTGGATTATATGAGTATCCTCGTCCAAATAGATAGGTCCCGACCCCACTGATACTAGCCCTCCCAAGAAATTCTTTTTTGATTTAAAAGCAAAATAATGTTATGAGGAGGCTGACGGTCGGGTACGGATGACTAAGGTCTATGGCTAACAAAAAATGCATTCTTTACGTAATTGGGAATAAAATGTGCTCGATAAAGTAGGATAATGATACTACGGGTGTATATCTATTTGGACGAGGATACTCATATAATCCAGAACGAACTTCCTACAGGTAAGTCGTTTGTTCTTATAATTATATCGCCAAATATTATTTACTAGTTGAAGCCTGGCGCATCCGCCACGACATCAGGAAAAAAATACCCTTTTTTTTAAATAAACGAAAAACAAAAAATCCGACGACGACAGTTTTTAGAAGAGCGAATTAGCTATCTTTTAGTAAAAAAAGCAACTTTCTAGAGCAAATTGTTACTTCAGTAGAGACGACACAGATAAACATTAACATTTTATATATGTAGATTTAAATTTATTATTATTTTCTTTTAATTTTATAAATAAAATACAGTGTGTTGCATACAAGAAACTTTATTTTATATAAGGACATGTATGAAATACCTATAAAACATTGGAAACCGACGTTATGCCACGACCCACGATGGTTTTTGCAGTTCACAGCACAGCTTTTTAAGTTTTTAATGCCACTTTTTCACAATTATCCGGGTTTGAATAAATAAAACTTAAATTAAACTCACAAGATAGCAATAATTACTTTGAAAATGGACGCTTTAAACACTTTTCGGAATTTTTTCAATCAGACCGGTTAAGATTTTGAAAGATTTTGTAATTAAAAAAAATATTCTGACTTTGACAAGAGATATAGACAAGAGAAAATTATTTCTGATTTTGTTTGCGGTTGTTCTTAGCAACGATGAAATGATGTGAACCCTCCATGTCTCTCTGTCAATGGCCTATCAGAACCTGCCCATGGCTTCGTCCGTCAATCTCACCAGCTTTAGATACCATTCAGTTCAATATCCTGTTAGTAGACCTACAGCTTTGTCTGTCTTTCTGTCTTTGTTTAATAGGTCTGCCGTGAATTTTGGTGAATGTTCTATTATGAACTTTTTCGCCTGTCTCTGCCCTGGTGAATTTCTCTGTCATTCTAGAGATTTTTTGACCACCCAGACCCGTTCAGTGGCCATTCTCGTGACTTCTTTTTAACGCTGCAGAAGGGTTCTGGGCATTGATGAGCCTTGCTTGACCATTTCATCTGCCTTTTACGTTAACCGATACTGTGCCCTGGTACCCAGGCTAACCAACCATTGCTACGCTCGCCCAAAGTATTTAGACGAACCTAACCACACACAATATCACACTAGTCTAGAATCGAGCTCCGTGGAACCGAGCGCCTTTAGCGCTGCTTAGCTGTCTGTGAAAATAGCCATCGAACGATGTGTTCTTTGCATCTCAATAGTAACATAATGTAATGATTTTTAATTAGGATTACCTAAACTGAGCTTGAAAATAATTTGATACATTTACTAACAGAAAGAAAATATAAAAGATAATGCTACAGAGAGTGAATCAAGATCAAGTCCAGTTCATGAAACAAAAGAATATGAACTAAGTGCTGTTGTTTGCTACATTAACGATCAACATTCTCCAGACAAAAAGAATCTGGTCGCTCTGATTAAAGTGGCAAATGCGTTTTACAGAAATAAGGAGTTAACCGAACAGAAATGGTATTTGTTCAACGATTTTAGGTAAACTAAATAATAATTCTTCATATATTTAATGTAAATTAGTTGTGTATTTCAGTATATGTCCTGTCCCAGCACAAGAAGCCGTGTGGTTTAGTTTAGATTGGAAAGTTCCTTGTGTTTTATATTATTCTTCTTTGGAATTATCAGGTTCTAAGACAGACATATATCATCCTTTATCAAGGGTAAGTAGTCTCCTTGTTTATATATTCTTAAAGTTACTCAACCGGTAGGACAAAATGTGCTGCCAGATGTGGACAAATTGTGAAACTTTAAATGAATGAAACATGTGGTTAGGGACGGAATCAAAGACATCATTATTTTCGTTATTTTTCACAGAGTAATGTAATAATATAGCCCCGGATTTTTGCGAAGTTTAATATGGATCAGCTGATTAAGAAATGTAAACGAAACTTTTGTTTTAATGTTGATTGTGGATTATTTTTGCCCCTGTTATTTTAAGAATTCTAAACCATATTAACAAAGAAATGATTTCGATATATTGGTACATTATTTAAAATTTATGATAATGCTAATTATTGTTAATTAATATTTAATAAAAGTTACATACCTACTTTAATTTGATTTGATGCAAGGTCTATAAAAGAACCTTTTCATTCTTAGATTATTTTATTCTAAATTGAGTATTTTACGAAAATATTTTTTTTGAAAACATAATAGTTATTTACAGTACAAGTGCGCTTTATGAACATGATTACAACAACGAGTGTGAACGATTAGAAAAATACCCAAATACATACCTTCACCTACTACTCAACTACAAAATAAACGAATGTAATCTTTTATAAAAACTACTTCTTGTATTCTGCACTGAACAAATTGTCCAACTTACTAATTAATCAAACAAAAAGAAAAAATAACCAAATTCTCTTCACCTACTACTTCACTCCAAAACAAACTCTTATAAAAACACTACTGAACTACTTCTGGTATTCTACACTAAACAAATAATACAAACTTAATAAATTAATCTAATTTTACACTACAACTAAGAAGGTATAAAAAGGTATTTACAATGGTCGAACTGAATAATTACCAGACATCTAATAGACAAAAAGTATCTGGTCAATTGGTCGACCAATTGACACAGTACGAAAATTATCGATTTTTATTTTCTCTGTTTTTATTGGTCGCTTCAAAATTCAGAGTAACAAAAATATTTTTCTGTAGTAAAAGACTTTGAAATACGCCCCGCCATCTGGTGCTTTACATCCATAATCGTCTTAGTTTGATCTACTTTAAAAATACATCTACAAGGGTATTGGTAAATATATGTGTGATTATAAGATTTATTGTTATTCATTTATAGGAAGTTTTTACTGAAGACAATTGTATAGCTCGATCTGGAGGCACCAAAGGAATAACTTTTACCCCGTTGCACGAAAACGAGGTACTCAAATCGGGAGACCTCGTTGCAATGGATGCAGAATTTGTTACCCTAAATCAAGAAGAAGCCGAACTTAGAAGCGATGGCAAAATGTCGACGATTAAACCGTCTCAAATGTCTGTCGCGAGGATTACTTGCATAAGAGGGTATGTTTTTTTTATTTAAACTAGGATACAATTGAGTTTGGTATTATTAGACAGAATTTTAAAATATATAATTTTGTTTAGACAAGGACAAGGCGAAGGCACACCGTTCATCGATGACTATATATCAACTCAAGAGCAAGTGGTAGACTACTTAACCAAATTTTCGGGAATTAAACCTGGAGATTTGGACGCCAATTTTAGCTCAAAACACTTAACTACACTGAAATCTACGTACATTAAACTAAGATATTTACAAGACAGTGGAGTCGTATTTGTCGGTCATGGTTTAAAAAACGATTTTAGGTAAGTAAAAAGAAATATCTCAACTTCTTCAAGCAAACACTATAAATATGTTTTATTTAGGGTAATAAATTTGGTAGTTCCGCCTCATCAAGTCGCTGACACCGTACAACTGTTTCATTTAAAACATCACAGGATGGTCTCCTTAAGATTTTTGGCATGGCACTTTCTGGGTGAGTAGTTTATTTAAAATTTTGTTTCTATTAGCATACAGGTCATTGGTTTTTAACTCATATACTTAGAAACTACTACTACTACTACTGCCCTAACTCGCTGACGAGTATTTGACACGCATTAAAAGATGGTTACGCAGGGCGTTTTCTGTCATGAGCTTTTCTGTGACTGAAAAGCCCGATACATGATGTTATCTCTCTTCCGCACTCCGGATATTCAAAAATCTCATTACTTTGTTGCCTCTTTACTCTTTGGTTGTCGTTATTAACTGAATTTACAATTCTCCTCCATTGCGTTCTATTGTGCGCTGCTTCCTCCCACTGATGCTGCATATTTATCCCCTTTAAGTTTTCATGAACAGCATCCTTGTATCTTTTGAGTTGTCCACCCGTTTCCTCTTACCCTCTACAAGTTCACCGTAAAGAAGAGATTTCGGTAGGCGGTTTTCTTGCATCCTGCATACGTGGCCAGCCCATCTTAAGCGAGATTTAGTAATCATGACTTCAGCGCTCTCGCAGCTTGCTTTTTTAAGGACTGATACGTTTGAGACATGGTGGTACCATTTGATTCTTAAAGTTGTCTAAGGTGTCTCTGTTGCAACTTGTTTAATGCGCTCGTGTGCCGGCGGTACGGCACCCAGGTTTCGCTTCCATATAACATGGTGGGGATTATTACTGCTCGATACACTGCAAGTTTCGTTTTTGTGCTCAAGTCATGATTGTAAAAAACCCTGTCTTTTAATTTCCAGAATGCTCTTGAGCATACTTAGAAAAATTAAAACACTACATAGTTATTTTGAATCTTTTTGGGAGTTTTCGCCACTAAAAGAAAATCTACAAAATAAAAACGTAATTTTTTATAAACACCACTGGGCGCGATTTTCTAGCGACGTCCAATTTTTTCATCGAAGCACAATTTTTTCGAAGACAGCTTTAGTCCACGACAGAAAGCGTTTTTGCGTTTTGCGTTTTTTGCGTGTCAAGCGCTTTTTGCGATTTTACCGTTTGAAACTTTTATTCCGATTTGTGTCCATTAAAACACACAAAAGAAGCGGCAGATCTGCAGTTTCTATCAATATGTCAATAATTAATAACGTGGCAAGCACGTGGATCCCCGGCCCGTTCAACAGTCAATCCTGTGAGAAAGAGATAGGCGAGATCGGCGCGGTTAGCGTTGAAGAGACGAAGATAAAGATATGCTGGGATTGAATTGTGGACGGGCCGGGGCATTATATTCGGCGACAAACACAATCTACTGCTAGTGCCAGTGGTGTGTGTAAAAATAACAATTAATATTTGCCATTTTTACGAATTTCAGTTTATTTGTGTATAGTTTTCTTATGTTCTAGTTTTGTGTTTACTTGTTATAATTATAATATAATAAAATAAATAATTATATAATAGAATAGTAAATATCACTAGTTGCTAACGCAATTTTAGGATATGATTTATGAAACTTTTGGAAGTGAAACTTCTTTACGCGCGCTGGAAGTAAAAATTCAAGGCCGTGACATACGAGCTAGCGAGACGGCCCTGACACATGAGCTAGTTGTAACGAACCGTGTTAACGGTTTAGAAATACGTAGAGACGCGTCTATAAAACGTGCTATTTGTGAGCAGTCCACGTGTTTATCAAAATTTTTTATTTTACGCGAATAAAACTGTTATACGTAAAAAACTATTTTTTACGCGTATATAACTTATTGTTTCTGGTAAAAAACCTTTTTTACGCAACAAAAAAATATTTTTTACGTGTAAAAAACTATTTGTTACACGTAAAAACTAATTTTTACGCATCAAAAACATATTGTATCTGGTAAAAAACCATTTTTACGCAACAAAAACATTTTTTACGTGTAAAAAACTATTTGTTATACGTAAAAAAAATATTTTTTACGCGTCAAAAACTATTTGTTCCTGTTAAAAAACCTTTTTTACGCAAAAAAAAAATATTTTTTACTTGTAAAAAACTATTTGTTATTCATAAAACACTACTCGCTAAAGGAAAAAAAAATATTCTTTATGCATAAAAAAATTATTTTTTACACGTATAAAACTATTTGTTACCTGTAAAAAAATATTTGTTACGCTTAATGAACTATTTGTTACGCGTAAAAAACACTTTTCACGTAATTTTTACCCGTAAAAAACACTTTTCACGTAATTTTTACCCGTAAAATATTCCTTTAATTTATTAATTTTTCAAACATTTCCTTCAAATTTCTGAATTTAACAGAATCTTCCTAAACAGTAGATGTTCTCTATAAAAGTATGTTTATTTATTTTATTTATTTATTTACGGGAAACCCCATTACATTACAAAATTTACAAAACAATATTAAAAAAAAGAAAAAAAAATGTCTTTTCTTTTTCTTTCACATCGTATAAAGATACTTAAAAACATTAAAAAATAATACAAAAAAAAACAATAAACACTTATTAGAGAAGAACGGTACAGTAAAAAGAAGAATTAACCCACCCATCAATCACCACTTCCATTTCTAATCTTCCTCCTAAATGCCCAGTAAGAGTCATTAAAAATGTCAACATCATGAAATTTGTTCAGAGAATTAAGTACCCTTGGAATTGGAGAGTGCTTTCCATAATTAGTGCCACGCAAAGGAATAAAGAACAAATCATTAATTCTCAATGGCCTAAATGGAACTTTGAAATAAATTTGTCTAAGTATCTCAGGACAGTCATATACGCCAGTAACAATCTTATAAAAAAAAGAAATTAGATTAATCTCCTTTTGTCCAGAGTCTCTAAATTTAATTGGTCTAAGTTGATAATGTAACTATATTCTTGATTGTGTCTGAAAGCACAATACCGTAAAACTTCTTTTGAACCCTTTCTATTGTTTTCTTAGATACATCGTATTGAGGATTTCATATAACAAATGCATATTCTAAAATTGATCTTACCAATGAGCAATATACTATCTGCAAAGCCCATACCGACAAGTCTTTACAGTTTCTCAATACAAAACCCAGTGTTTTTAAAGCTTTATTAGCAATTATATTAATGTGTTCATTAAAAGAAAGAGAACAATCAAAGCTTATACCCAAGTCATTGACCAAATCCACCCGTGTCAAACGAACATGATTCAAATCATAATCAAAGAGAATCCCTGGTGATCTTTTTTTGGAAAAACTTATAACTGAACATTTACTAGCGTTTAGGGAAAGGCTGTTCACCTTACACCAGTCAACTTTTCTATCTAAATCTCTCTGTAAAAGTTTGCAATCATTAACATTAGAAACAGTTCTATACATTTTCATATCGTCGGCAAACAACAAGCAGGAGGAATTACCAACACTCGACACAACACAGGAGGACAACATGATTAACTCTGTCAAACGCCTTAGAGAAATCCGTATAGACTGCGTCCACCTGGTTTCCATTCTCCAAGGCGTGTAACAGAACCGTCTGATATGAGACCAAGTTTGTAACAGTCGACTTACCATGGGAAAATCCATGCTGGCAGTCTGTTAATATGCCCTTACATTGCCATAGCAAATCCTCGTAAACTAGCTTATCTAGAAGTTTTGGAATTGCCGACTGATTACATATGCCTCTATAGTTTTTAATATCAGACTTATTGCCACTTAAAAGTCGGGATCAAAAAACTAGACTTCCAGGGCCTAGGAAAAGTCTTAAAGGCATATTAAATATTATGTGTAATGGGTTAGATATACTATATACAATTCTTCAGAAACACATTCGGTATGCCGTCAGGGCCTGGATTAACTTTAGCTGGAAGGCCCGAAACTACAGAAAATATTGCACTCTTGGATATCTGTTTACATTAATAGTTTTCATAAAGTCGGGCATGCAAGAGGGTACAACTAAATTACTCTCGTAGTACACAGATGAGAAGGGATCCGCAAATAAATTTGAAATATTCTTACCATTATCAGCCTTAATGTCATTGAAAAACATTGTACTAGGCAAATCAAGCATATGATTTTCTGTTATTATTCACAAAGCTCCAAAATTTTTTGGGGTCCTGTGCTATATTAGACTCCGTTTCTCTGATGTACCTAGAGTAGCAATCCCGCTTCAACGCCCTGCACCTTTCTCTCAAGCAGACAAATTCCAGATAAGCATCCCTGCTCCCCGTTCGCCGATACAGCCTATGTTTAACCTTCTTCTCTCTAATACATTTTTTCAGATCATGGCTAAACCATCTCGGAAAATTTGAATTCACTGAGCATTTAAGAGGAACAAACAAAGATATTGCTTTAAATAGAATTTCATAAAAGTGAAACTGCCCCATCAACATCCCTCTGATCAAGAAACACGTTCCAGTTAATAGGCGCCAAAAAATTATTAAGACCAGCATAATCAGCGTGCGAAAAATCGTAATAGAATTCTTTATATTGTAAGACACTTGAGTTTAGTTTCAAAGGAATTTCAAAATAATACGCCTGATGATGCTGGCTAGTGGGCAATAGGTAATCAATTGCCTCCATCACAATTAAACTTGGCATATGACTAAATACCAAATCCAAGTATACATTTCGAAGGTTTGGAACAAAATTAATTTGAAATATATTCATAAAAGTAAAACTTTCACAAACCAGTTGAGCTTTGGAACCGTTAGGGCACTGCACTGACACTCCACGATCGTCGTTTGACCTAATCGTCGTTTAGATAATAAGTACCCTAAAATGAAACAAAAATGCATACTATTTATTTTATTGTTATTGTATTATTAAATATTACGTCCGCCTGTGACGGGTTCTCATCTTAAAAATCACTAAAGACGCTACAGAAAACAAATTGAGTTGTTTTCATTTGCGTTTTTTGCGAGACAGACAGAACGCTAGACGCTCTTGGTCGGGCCACTCCTATATAATCCTGTTATTTTGTTTTAGTCGCAAAAGACGCTTCACGATAAAAACTCTTTCTGTGTGGCCGTGGGCTTAGATTTTCAATTTATTTTTTATTCCTTTTCAATTGTAGGCATAAAAATTCAATCAGAAACTCACGACTCCATCGAAGACGCGAGGGCAGCTCTCCAACTCTACAAGAAATACAAAGAATTACAGGAGAACAACAAGGTCGGCGACGCGCTAGCCGAACTGTACGAAATCGGCGAGCAGCTTAAATGGAAGGTTCCGGAAAATTAGTGGATCAAAGAGTAAAGTACAAACGACAAAATATACGTATTGAAATATATGTAAACCTGTTTATTTTTATAAATTATTTCTTGATTTTTAACTTATGTTTTATACAATTCAGTCAGTATCGTTCGCCAAAAATGTGTTATGTACTATTGTCATACGTCTCTGTTTAATGTCTGTGATTTTTTATAGTATTTATGATATTTAAAAAATTAAATGTTTATATCTCTGTTTGGTAATATTTTTTTTATCTGGTAGGTTTCATTCTGAACCTCGCAATTAGTAGAATAAATTAGTGGTTTCAGTTAAGATTTATTCAAAACATCACAATTAGTGGAATAAATTAGTGGTTTCAATTACACTTTATACTTTTTAGTTTACGGTAATTCACAATGTCACGATCAAACACAATTAAAATTAATAGAATATTCTAGCAACAGCTTGCGGTAGTCAGTTGTATCTATAGAGAAAGCCTAATATTTAGTTTATTAGACAATAAACTTTTGATTTCTAACCACAATTTCTCTTGAGGGATGACAATCAAAGGCCAAAATGACATTCCTTGCATAGTGTAAATAATATGGTGTGCTCACGCGCATGCAGCCGGCACGCTGTGACGTCAGCAACGAGTATTTTTGTCGGTGAATTTTATTTAAAAACAATCCGAACCAAAGTCTTGAGAACTAAACTCTGTATACCAAATTTCAAGTCGATAGATCAACTTCAAAAGTTATCGCGTAAACTAACAGACAGACACAATTTTTTTGCGAAATTGGTTTATTTTTACGTTTTAAGACATTTTAAGTCGATTTAAGGGAAAAAAAAATTGATTTTATTTTGCCGATACTATACTTCCCATCCTGAAAGAATGCGGAAGTAATAAAAAATATCAGTTTTAATAAATATTTAATGCTAATTTGTAAAATAATTACGAGAATATGAAGAAACAAACACTTAATTACACAAAATTCCTAGCGATTCTATAAAAAAAAAAACATCTAAATACGCGACTAATATAACCGACGCACGGTGGGGCCGATTGAAGAATCGTTGGCCAAAACCTTCAAAGATATATGAATCAACCAAAAATATATAGAATTTAACAGTTTTTGCTTAATTGAATTTCTAGGTAGTCAATCTTCAAAATTTTAGTTAATTAAATTATAGTTCACGTATATACCCAGCATATTAGCTCATCAATATAATGTGAGAAAAAATACCCGGATGACAAAACTTTTATACATTTGCCTTGCAAGCCATTTCGAATATTGTTGTCTTGTGGGATGTCTGTGTGTCTGTCTGTCTGTTTATCGGTCTATTTGATATATTTTTTTATCCGTACGTAACCAACAACTTTGATAAAAAAATAAATATTGTTTTTGGATTCTAGTTTTGAAGAAGTAAAAAAATAATTATTTTCAATCGTGGTCTCACATGTCTCAAAATGAGTAGTCGGCACGTAATCAAGAAAGTATGGGCTAGATTTTTCGAGTACCTATTACAGGCAAGCATCTAAAAATTAATTTCGGATGATGAGGGGTTCCAAAAATTTTTAATAACCATTTCGGGGGAAGGGTGGTTTTGGGGTGCCGGAATTTTTTTCTCCTTCTATTTTTGGATTGGAGCAACTAAAAGGTTTTAAATTTAGCGTAATGTAATGTGTTTAAAAATAATTTGTTTAAATGCTTAAATTTTTAAAATCGGTTCATTATTTTAGTACATATCATAATTTGAATTTACGTGCGGATATTTTAATAAGTTAAGCCGCCATCTTGAAATTTTAAACTGTCATATTTAGACTAAAACGTAATATTTTTAAACATATTGTCTTACTTCAAATCTCCATGTTGTTCCATTAAAAAGATAAAAAAGGAGTGGGGACATTGTATATTATCTAAGCCTCGATCTAAGCATTAATTCGGTTAAAACCCACAAAATTTGTAGATTTGAGGTGGGGTGGGACTGAAGGGTCTAGGACTCTTGGACCCCCTAACTATGTGCTTGATTACAGGCGATTCATGAGTATCAGATTTTATTAAAATCACACGAACTTAATCTAAATACATCATAAAGACCTATAGTATCTATTACTCAAAGTACAAGGGACATGCTTTACATTTAAAAATATTTTTTTTAAAATTGCGCAAAGTTACGCAAGATGGTAACAAATACATGAAGGGTAATGTCCAATCTTTCAAAAAACATCAGCCAATAAATTGGGCATCTTTGGGCACTCAACAAAACTCAAGGTTAAATAGCGTATTTTATTTTTTATATTATACTAATTTATTAATTAATTTAGTATGCATCAGTGAAAAAGTTTTTTTTTCAAAATATAGCTAGAAATAGTCAAGTAGTATTGTACTTTTATAAAAAATGCAAAAAATTAATTGTATTTAAAAATTAACCAAGAAATTTTACTTATTATTCGGGTCCTACAAATTGCAATTATACACGGTAGAACTAAACCTTCGAAATTACTGCCCTTCAATGGTTACAGATCTGCATCCAAAATTTTTTTCTGTGTATAATATAATATTTCGGTCTTTTCTGTATTCTATGGTCATCAAAACTTTTTGAAAAAGCAACTTCTGTTTTATAAGGTTCTGGCCGCAAAAATGGCAATCGGCCCCACTGTGCGACGTCTATCTCAGCGCGAAAAATCTCCGTTGCTGACGCAATGCGCAGAGCGATCGCAAATTCATTTATTATTCGCACCACGATTCCTTGCAACTTTTGAAGTATAATTAGTGGAAAAGTTAAAAGTTTGTTAAATGTTTCCACTAATTGCAGATTACTACCACTAATTTTTTGACGTTCTGAATGTAATTCAGAACGTCAAAATTCTTTACATACAAATTAAAGGAACAACCTTTTACGCTAATTGAAACCACTAATTTACGAGTATTCCACTAATTGCGAGGTTGTGAATGAAGCTGTAGTCTTTATTTAACACAAGTATAGTAAAATCTATGTTGGCAATTTATTCGTTTGACATTTTTTTTTCATAATAATATATAGGGTGTGTTAAAATGATTCGCAACAAATGGGATTAATTTTTATCACCTTGAAAAAAGAAATAGCGGCAAATAGCAAAAATCCTCAGAACATATATGCAGAAGGCGGGTTAGTTAAAAATATTTGTAGGAAATACTAAAATTTAAACAAACAAACAAACAACGCTTTATTGTACAAAAAGCCAAAACAGCTTCATCGACAAAGCACTCACAAACAACAAAATCACAAAAAAATACTAACAACAAAAAATACACAATACAAATAATACAATTCAAAAAAATGTAAGTCTTTAAAATTACAAAAAGAATATACATGGACAATTTTAGAACAGTATGCAGTAAATAGATATAATTTTAGAGTTATAAAATATTAAATACTTGACCTTTGACCAGTGTGTGAGATGATCAAAATTTTAAAATTCAAAATTGTTCATAATTAAACATCAACAAAAAAGTCGTTTACCGCATATGGGGTCTCTCCAGTAGGTATGATTTTAGAGCTTTGCGAAATGCGGAAAAGAATGAAAGCGACTTGATATTAAAAGGCAGATGATTGTACATTTTTTTGGCATTGTACAGTATTGAACCTTTAACTAGTTCTGAGCTCGGGGTTGGCAGATAAAGATCGTGCTCTGCATTCCTAAGTGGATAGTTATGAGATGGCCTTTCGGGAATAGCAGATATGTGCTTGCGGATTAAGCAAACGGATTCAAAAATGAATAAAGAACGAAGAGTCAGTATTTTCAAATTTTTAAAAAAAATCTGGCAGTGAGTTCTACTGTTCAGTCCCAATAAATATCGAACTGCTCTCTTTTGAAGTCTGAAAACACGATCAAATTTTGTTGCCCAGCAAGTACCCCAGAATGGAAGGGCATACCGAAGATGTGACTCAAAAAGGGCATAATAGGCTATTCTAGAGGTTGAGAAGTTAAGTTCCTTAGAAACTGATCTTAGCGCAAAATAGGCAGCCCTTAGTTTCTTTGATAGAGCTTCAATGTGAAAGTCCCATTTTAACGAGTTGTCTACAACAAGTCCTAAGAATTTCACAGGGTCCACGACGTCAATAGTGGTGTTATTAAGTGCAAAAGGTTGTATAGTACTTTTATATGACAAAACTTTAGTTTTTGATAGTTATAAGATATAATTTATAAATATACAGGATCATAAATATTAAGGTCTAACGATAGTGCTGTCCGCCGAACCCAATCATTGTTTTTCTGAAACCACTCCTGAACACAGCGAGATGAATGTTTTACTATGTGTCCCTGCCCACCAATCGAGTCATAGTGGCGTTTTTTATTATTGAGATTTTTTAGTGAAATGATAAATAATAAAATGTAAATTATTAAATTTTAAATAAACTGATCTGATTTCGCTAATGCTAATATCGATGCATCGGAACATTTAAACGCAAATATCTTGAAAACCGTTCACAGTTTCGAACTCTAAGAGCACTTTTTTTACATAAAAGAGTCCCAGCTTTAATTTTCATTTATTAAAATTACTATATCCATAAGGATAAAAGAAGTACCACCAGTAGTACTATCTATCATAGTGGAAAGTACCCTTTTAGGGGTGTTATACAATGTTACACTATCGCCATTCGCTTTGGCATTAAAATCTGTTTAAAATTTCAAGAAAAACGGTTTACCAATGTTTTTAAAAATAAACAAAATATATTATTTTAATTTAATCTTTCGAGGGCAGTCATTTCTTCGGGAAGCATTTTGGGGCATATGTTTTAGGAAGTTTTTGTTTTATTTTTATCTGTAGAATCACCCACCGAAGTTAGGTACGCTTATTTTTTGACACCCTGTATAGAAATACCCATATAGAGAAATTCCGCCATAAACTTTCTTTAAATAACTCAATAATAAAAATATTAGCCATTTGTTGCGTTTTGTTCTGGCACACCCTGTAGATGACGATAGAAAATGCAAAGCAATGCATATTCTGAGTTAAATATTTTTGATTTAAAATGATCAAACTATTTAATTTTAATTAGTAGGTTACTACTCAGTAAAATACTAAAAAATGTAAACTGCTTATCAACTTTGCCATAAAATCTGAGCAGTTTTTTAAGATGTGTTTTTGACGCAATCGTTATTTTACTCTGTTTTATTATCAAATAATAGAGATCTAAAATATAGTCGAAAATACAAGTTACTGACTTATTTGAAGCATCATTTTCTTTATATCATGATTTTTTTATTGTAAATGAATTTTGATTATATTTTATTTATTTATGTATAACACAGACACTCAGATTGTATATTCTGTAGATAAAAACCTATTTCTTATTGAAAGTACATTTTGTACCGAGAAAACAATTTCGTTGGCAGCATTAACTTATCTTCTAAATTTACATTTAGAAATCTATTTTTTTATAATCAAATTTTATACAGAATATGTCTGTATACAAGCTATCTATATTATACCGTATGATCGAAAAAAAAAATGGCGTCCAGTTGGCTCGGAAATGACGATCGATGACATTTATCATATAATTTTACATATAAAATGACAGCGATCTTCATTTCATAGCCATCGCTGACGCCGCTTTTATTCGATCATACGGTACTTGCAGTTCTTTTTTCTTAATATCTGTAAAGTGATATTTGTGTACATTACTGTATACGGTGCTGGCAGCTCTTACTTTTGGGTCGGTATTTACATGTGTGGAAGTAAATTGCATAGCGATCTTATTAAGTAGGAGTGAGAGAAATGCGACGGTGTGCTGTTGCGGCGTTGTCACATTTCTTCGGTACGCCTTTCCCTATCAAGTAAAGAGTTTCCCTACCAAATAAAAGCACGATCGTAAACCGCTTATTTCTGAAAGACTTTTTTTCGAAAAGATAACTATATAAAATCATTAGATATGTTTCTGACCATCTGAAATGGAATTATAAAGCTATCGTTAGGGTGTCCATATTTAAAAAAAATGAAAAACTTATTTTATAAAAAATCCTATTTTTCCCAAAAACACAACAAATTCGAAAAAATATTCATAGACGTTCTCTAAAAATATTTGCACTTATTTAAGACTCACCCTGTATTGTGAGAGCTTAGGAGGGTTTTATATTTTTCAAATATTTTTATGTTAAAATATTGACTGGATCGGAATATGATTGAAATAGAAGTTTACGAATTTAAGATATCTTAGCAAAAATGCGATTTTTTAATCTATTTAATCAACTTTATATCACTAAATTGATACTGTATGATCGCAAAAAAAACGTCGTCCAGTTGGCTGGGAAATGACGATCGATGGCATTTCCCATAAATTTACATATAAAATGACAGCGATCTTCATTTCAAAGCCATCGTTGACGCCGTTTTTTTTTCGATCATACGGTATTATTCATGTATTTTTCGCCATGCCTATAAAATCGCATTGTATTAGTTGCTTCGTTGTTCTGCCAAAACAGCGATATTTATAACGAGAAAACGTCAGTAATCGCGGTAATTTAAAAACTCAACTTTTATAACTCAAGAACCACTTTAGATATTGAAACTTTTTTTTTATTTTGAAGTTCGGATCTTTTACAAGATGTTTAAATAAGAAAAAATCGATAGGCTTGTTTTTTTCCATTCAAAAATTTTAAAAAATCCATCCATTTACTTTTAGTGCGCATAGCAATTTTCAGCATCATGTTACTTTTTTATTTATAAAGATTTTCACATACTGTCTGCGAAGAAAATACAGCGGAAATATTAAGAAGGTTTTTGAAAAAAAAACTACAATCAATTGTTTCTAATGGATTTCGTGATATCGATTTTTGAATTCAGAGTTCTAATAGCGCGACCACTGTCGAACACCAACCAAATTATTTTTACCAAAAGTGCAAGTGTTTCTAACTTAAAAATTTACAACCTATAAGGAAAGTTACGACTTGTTAATAAATAAAGTATCACGAGACGTAATTAAATCGTGAAGCTGAACGCACGATGTACACACTTTCTTAGAATGTTAAGTACTGATCAAAGGTAGTGATTGGGTCGACCGATCGACTGCGACGAATCTGCTATATCTCCTTCCACGTCTCCTAGGAATGCACAGTTTCTCGGTTTATTTCATACGTTTGACAACCTTTTTACTGTTTTCTCTTTGTTCAGTACATTATAAACGCATTGTACTCTTCTTACATACGGAAATCTCGACCCAAGACTAATCTTTGCCAGCCCTTAATATGCCTTTGTAACGTAACTTGTACCTTTTTTTGTTCTATGGAATATGTTTTAATATACAATTATAACCTGTTTAAAGATATATTATTTTTATTTGATAATAAATATAGCATTTTTGAAGTACCGTAAAATGGGGTGAATAGAAACAGTTTCGTAGGCTATTAGCGATATACCGGTTGATAAAAATGTGGTATTATTTTCCCGAATATTTTAAAACATGGGTCTTTGTTTGTTCTTTGCGTCTACATATAATTTGATTTTTGAAAAATATGCGTATAAATATTAAATAAAAATAACATTTGTGTTTCTATTCGCCTGCTATTCGGGAGAATAGAAACACACATTGATGTTAAGGTTTTTATCTATTCTACTTCCAACAAGGTGATTAGAAACAGTAAATTATTACATATTTAACTAGGTTTAACAATCATTAACAATGCATATAATATAACAACTTACATGTACCAGCTTATGTATTACTTTAAAAATAAATATTTTATTTATAAAGTTTTCGCGCCATACAAAATAGGTGATAAATCAATCTCACATTTATTGATCAGGTGATTGACAGAAACAGTGCTCCACAGACAAAAATATAGTTTTTACATTTTATTGTGTACATATTACCAATGATAGAAAAATTAGATATGTCGACTCTTTTTACTTTGAATATTTTTAATCGTGATTTGATTTTTTTCAGAAATTTTGTTTCTTTTCACCACTATGTTTCTATTCCCCCCATTTTACGGTAATTCAGTACTTTCATGTACTAAATTTTTAACTTATGACAATAGGCATTACCATTTTTCATTTTTCTATATTAATTCATTCCATATCCTAGACGCAAATTTATTTTAAATAATATTTATTATATACAATTTCTTAAACGTAAGATAATAAGATAAATCTGTCTCAGATCAAACCAAAATACTCATTTAAGTTCAATTTGAAAGAACATAATAAAATAAAAAAGCAGACGTATTTTAAGCTTCTTGTTGTAAATTTGCAAATGGTAAGTAAATTATTTTTTACAATAACCTCGTTTTAGTTAAAATTACCTACTGCTCCCTGACGTTCTAAACTTTAGTTTCTAGAGTAAATTTACTAAATAAAATACATTTTACCCTGTATAAAGCTAAAGTATGTATGCAATTAAAGTATCTAATAATTGGTAAGAGATACACCGGAGGGTATAGCCGGATTAATATAGGAAATCTGCCCCCGCGGATTTTTTGACTCGCACTCAGGGGATCGATTTGGTGTCGAATCAAAATAATTTACCTAAATTTTTAGCTCTTTAACTCAAACGGTTTTCGAGATTTTCAAAAAACCTGTTTTCAATTTTATTTTTATTTATATCATAAATAACTATTATTCTCCTTTACACTCAGGAATTTTTTAGAATTTTTTGAAGTGGTGGAACAATATGAAAAAAATTAAAAACTCTTTTTTTTCTAAAATCTTCTGTTTTAACTAACATATTTTTTTAGTTTAAAAAGTGCGTAGAAAATATTTTTTACTTCAAATTTATAATGATATTGCTTATTACATATTTTCAATCATATTTCTACGCAATGATTACGTAAAGGCTGACTTTTTGAAAAATTCGCGTCAAGCTGACGTATTATAACGCCATCTACTGGGATTTTCAGTAACCAGCCAATCATATTCCTCTAAAGTTTCGCTTATTTAGGTAACCTAACAATAAATTAGTTTTCATTGTTGATGTCATTGTATGTATTAAATTGCAACTAATCCTTTAATAATTTCAGAATAATACCACAGATCATACAGATTATAAACTTATCGTCAAAAGCATTGTTTTTCGTGGTTCCAATTTTTGGAGTCGCGCACTAGTTACTAGGTTACTAGTTTGGGCACAAGTACGCCCACTTATGGCCTCTAAAATTGTGCACAGCGCCTGACCAGCCTTGTGACCGGCCCCGTTATTACGCTGTTTAAACGGGAGTTTATTTTTGCGCACAAGAAAATATACTCGTTTGCTCATCGTCATAAAAAACAATTTTCGTACCACGAATTAGGGACAAGATTTTTATCTGTATACTTATAGGATACCTAATCTGTGATAATACTAAGGGTCGGCATTTCTGGTCTTGGGTGCCGGTTTTCATGTGTACGAAGAGTATGGTCAACACGCTTAGTAAAATAAGATGTATTGAATAAAGACAGAAGGCGAGTATTTTTCCAAGCGCATGGAATCTAGCGCCAGATTAAGTAATTATATAATAAATACTTCGTATTTTTGCGCACTCTGACTTACTAGATTGCCATAACGACTCACTCCTATACATGTAAACGCCGACCCAAAGGTTTGCTTGCCAGCGGGGTATATATAGAATATTGTTTCATATGGTTCCACCACTTCAAAAAACTTTAAAAGATTCCTGGACGTAAAAGAGTATAAAAGACATTTTCTGACGATTTTTAGTGAGTGACATATTTCACGAAGGTAAAACAATGAAGATTTTAATTTTCTTCCCTCCGCTAAAAATCGGCTTTTCGTTTAAGAATCATGATCATATTATTTTTTCATGTCTTAGACTGCTAAGAATATCATCAAAAAATCATCATTAATTTTGAATTTTACTATTAATATAAAAGGAAAAATAAAATTTAAAAAACAGATTTTTTGAAAATCTCGAAAACCGTTTGAGTTAAAGAGCTAAAAATTTAGGTGAATTATTTTGATTCTTTTGCGAGTCAAAAAAGCCGCGGGGGCAGATTTCCTATATTAATCCGGTTATACACTTTAAATTTGAAGTGAAAAGCTATACAGAGTGTAAGTAATATTTAACATTCATCATTTTTGGGAATAAGAATTTATATGTTACGGTTAAAGGATGATTCACGGTACACCGTGACGGGCCGGGGCCGTGCGACGGTGAAGGCACGGCCAAACATTGTCAAATGTTATTTTTACTTATACATTCACGCTAAGCCGAGCACGGTCCGAGCTTCGCCGGAACCCGTGCGTGCCCCGTCCAAGAAATGTCGGTGTACATTTTTCCTCGGATCCGCTACGGTCCCGCCCCGTTGCGGCAAACATAAATGAGCCGCCGCGGCTAAATACTTCGTTTGTCTACGGGCCTATAGCGACTGTTTTCTAGCAGAGTTGCCGCACCCAACTTTTAGCGCGTACCACATTATAAACTAAAAATGTACCACTTTGGTACAATTTTTTAAAGCACAACAAAATACATCTGCAAATGACTTTAACCGGTTTAGTCGTTGTGAATTTCTTCATAAATTTCTACATAAAAAAACTTCCTGGAGAAAGACACAAATCGAGACGAAAAACATGAAATAGAAATTCAGAAAACCCAATTATAAGTATGTATAGGTTGAAGAAATCTAAGTAATTCTAATACTACACACAATACTTGGAAAACTTAAATTTTATTAAAAAAAAACGCAAATATAGAAGCATGTTAGAAACAGTAAATTTTCAAGTTTTTTCTTCGGGTTATTTAATATAGGCAACGCTATAGACATTACAACGTTTATAATACGTCGTTAATTAATGCGGATTGTCTCCGAATGGTATCGGTAAGCGCGTTTAATGCAATATCAACGACAATAATTATTAAATATCTATTCATTTTCAAATCATCCTGGATTTGAAAATGTAGTACCACTGTACCAAATAGAATTAAAAGTATCAAATTTGGTACAAATGTACCACTGCGGCAACACTGTTTTCTAGAATATAATCGGCACGGACATGATCCCCGTTGTCCACTCGGTGTAGCATATATTGAAGGCCCGGACGTGGCTCGGTGCCTACTTTACGGAACGTGCCCGGCTCGGGTACGGCCCGGTGTACCATGAATCATCCTTAAGGTCCGATGTCCGGTTAATGTTGACATTACCCTTTTAATCTCGAGAATAACACACAACAAAACAACCAAAAACATAATCTAACCCAAACATTAACATGTTAATGTCGACATTAACCGGACATCGGACTTTAACCGTAACATATACACTATTAATAAAACAAAACATGATTTAATTATTTACGTTTATTATGTAAATCTCGAATAACTTACAAAATGAAACCGTATATTTTCTCGTTAAAATAACTGGCTTACAAATTAATATTTTAACTAAAAAACAATACAAAAAGTATTAATATTACCATAAATATAATGAATAGTATGACACCGTCTACAATCTACTGGCAGTATGATTATGAATCGTGAAGGAAATCGCGTGATTCTAATGCTAAATTGGGACTAAACTTATCAATAAAATTAAACTAAAGTAATCAAAATTGCATTGTAAACATTTGAAGCCTTTTTATGGTATGTGTGTCTGATTTTTAGTGACTTTAACCATCCAAACAGTTTTATTTATACTCTTCCGATTATTGGGTGTCGATGTATTCTTTTATTTAATTGCACTATATAAAAAAATGACAATTTTCAATGGGCTCTGATATGATATTATCAGAGCAACATACAAGTTGACAATTTGAAAACGAACAGTATTTAATATTGCCTCTACCGATGATAGTATGAAAATTTGGCGAGAAACACGTCAATTTACATATCAAGGGGGACAATTTTTGAGGCATTTGTTGTCGTGTTACTTTCAACCCCTTGACCCCCCAGGTTTCTTATAGAATTATTTTGAGAATTTTATAAGGAACACAAAAATGGTAAAAGAAATAGGGGTTGCCATTTAAAATTTTAAGGGTAGGTGCCCTGGGGGTCAAAGGGTTGAAAGTAACACGACAACAAATGCCTCAAAAATTGTCCCCCTTGAAATTGATATATTTCGCCAAATTTTCATACTATCATCGGTAGAGGTAATATTAAATACTGCTCGTTTTCAAATTGTCACCCTGTATAGTAACATTCAATGAATTACACTATTTGTTAATGTGTAGAGTACCAGGAGAGAATATTTGAGGAGAGAATACTTTGTAACAAAATAGTTTTAATATCTTAAAGTCCAGTCTCAGAACTCCTTTGTGTCGTTGAAAGTTGCGACAATTGAAAGAACTAAATGAGAGTTGAGAACATTTCAAACTGCCTGAATTTCGAAAACTTTCATTCTGTGCAGCCAGCGACGCAATGCCGTTCTAAGAACGGTCTTAAACCTATTTTATTTTCTCAGTATCATGTATTATTGCGGCCAAAAAATGTAGGGAGAATAAAATTTGCTCTATGGGCTATTTTATTATGTTTATGTTTAACAAAATTAAATGTTTTGATTTGAAGTTTTCTGTTTCAATAGTTATACAGGGTGTTCCAGACTGAGCGTGCATTAGAAGTTTCTAGAGAACTACAATATCTAGATCGGAGATTTTTTGCATATCATTGTTTAAAATATTTTCAATATGGCGGCACTTCCGGAGATACCGGAAGTTTACAGCATTTTTACAGCTTTGGTATTTTAAATGGGTGCCCCCCTCGGTGCCCCCGTTTTTTTTTACATACTTAAATTACCTGTTAAATTTCATGAATTTTGAATTAAACACTCTATACCTAACATTAACCTTTTTTGGGAAAAAAAAATATTTAAAATTTTTGAACGAAAAAAAACTGCCTGTCTAAAATATATGTATAAAAACTAAACGTCAAATTTAGTGTGCCAACAACAGTGCCACTGTACCATAAAGAGAAAACATGTGGCTATCTATTTCAAAAATGAAATTATTCGAATGTCATATAATAATGACCGCAGCTGTCATGGAATTGGGCGATTAAAAAATTATCATAAATCATTTTTTTCAAATAGAAACCTACTTTTTTTATTTCACTAGTGAAAAGGCTTTTCAATTTTTTACTTTTTGACTATACATGTTCCTATACCTAAAATAAATCGTTTTTAAGTTATTTCAAAACTGCGCGTACACTCACTGCAGTGTACACGCAGTGAGTGTACGAGAGATCACACCTATAGAGAATGGGACTGGTGGAAGACGCCGAATGCCGACTCTATATATGGAGGATGACGAAACAATGAAGCACGTTATGTGTACCTGCCCCGCTGGAAGCAGGACCAGGTTTGAGATGTTGGGCAAACCCATGCTAGACCTATCAGACCTAGGAGACATATCACCTTCGGACATAACGGCCTATGTTAAAAGGCTGGATCTTGAGGGTGAACTTAACGCTCTGTTTATATTAAAGAGCTTGTAGAAACTGAGCCACAATAGGACCTCGCGGCCGCAGTGGAGGGCCCCATGGGACCCACTCTTAGTGAAATACAATACAATACAAGTTATTTAAGATTTAGTTTTAAAGCGTATATTTTTCTTGATTTTAACCAGTAGCCTATGACTTTAAACGTCAAGTGATGTAAAACAATAGATCTGGCCATGTCATATTATGACACTTTGTTGAATCATCGATCATGTTTTCCAAGCCAACTTTGCTGTTTTTTTTCGATCATACGGTATATTATTAATAATATCAACTATTACGAGTATAATAGATATCACTAAAGAGCGAATAAGAGATATGTTTTTATAAATACACTTTTTAAACTTTTAAGGCAGGCAGTATTTATAATATAGGAAATTCATATAATTCGTTTTCTCACAGATGGAATAAGTTGTCTGGCTGTTTGACAATTAATGTCAAAGGAAGCTAGATAAAATCAAGGAAAATATATGTCTTCAAACCAAATCTTAAATAACTTAAAAACGATTTATTTTAGGTATAGGAACATGTATATTCAAAAAGTAACGAATTGGAAAACATTTGCACTAGTGTAATAAAAAAGTTGGTTTCCATTTGAAAAAAATGATTTATAATAATTTTTTCTCAATTCCATGACAGCTACGGCTATTATTATATGACATTCGAACAATTTCATTTTGATAGCCACATGTTTTCTTTTTATGGAACAGTGGCTGTGGTACCGTAAAATGGGGGGAATAGAAACATAGTGGTGAATAGAAACAAAATTTCTGAAAAAAATCAAATCACGATTAAAAATATTCAAAGTAAAAAGAGTCGACATATCTAATTTTTCTATCATTGGTAATACACAATAAAATGTAAAAACTATATTTTTATCTGTGGCAGCACTGTTTCTGTCAATCAGCTGATCAATAAATGTGAGATCGATTTATCACCTATTTTGTATGGCGCGAAAACTTTATAAATAAAATATTTATTTTTAAAGTAATACATAAGTTGGTACATGTAAGTTGTTATATTATACGTATTGTTAATTATTGTTAAACCTACTTAAATATGTAATAGTTTAATGTTTCTAATCACCTTGTTGGAAGTAGAATAGATAAAAACCTTAAAATCAATGTGTGTTTCTATTCTCCCGAATAGCAGGTGAATAGAAACACAAATATTTTTATTTAATATTTATACGCATATTTTTCAAAAATCAAATTATATGTATACGCAAAGAACAAACAAAGACCCATGTTTTAAAATATTCGGGAAAATAATACCACATTTTTATCACCCGGTATATCGTTAATAGCCTACTCATGCATCCGAAATCCGATGGTACGACATCCGAAATTTGAAGTTATCCTGTGAAATAAAAAAGGCCTGTCACATACATCCGAAAGTTCGTTCCGAAATTTGACACTTTTGACATTTTTCTGCTGTACTGAATAGAGATTCATGTCATGTTTTATTGGAGAAACACTTATAAAAATAACTTCCTCGCCAAATATCCCGAAATTGCCCACTTCCCCCTAAACTTGTTTTTAAAAACTTGTTAATCAAAAAAAGTGAGATTAAAAAACACACGATATCGTACAAAAGTTAAACAAAATTTAACTTTATACGACGTCGGACGATTAGTTAAAATTATCGGATAAAAATTGGTGTCAAAATATTTCGACCAATAGGAGCACCGTCGGATCGTCGTATCATCGGATTTCGGATGCATGAGACTCCGGCTTTTCTATTCACCCCATTTTATGGTAATCACTAAATTTGACGTTTAGTTTTTATACATATATCTTTGACAGGCAGTTTTTTTTCATTCTAAAATTTAAAATATTTTTTTTTTCAAAAACGGTTAATGTTATATATCAGTGTGTAATATCAAAATTCATAAAATTTTACAGAGAATTTAAGTATGTAATAAAAATGGTGGTACCCATTTAAAACAAGAAAGTTGCTGTCAACTTCCGGTACTTCTGGAAGTGCCGCCATATTGAAAATATTTTTAATCGATAGATCTCGTTGTAAAACAATGATGTGCAAAAAATATCCGATCGGTGGTTTTCTAGAAACTTCTATTGCACGCTCAGCCTGAGACACCCTGTATACCCAAATTAAATTAGACCAAAAAATAACTGTAGAAATAATACCATGTTTTTGTTTTAACAAGTTTCTTATTGGCGATAAGGAAAAAAAAAGTCTTATTGGAAATAGTACATACAGATAGGGATCAATATAGTGCAACGATTCATCTGACACCCTGAGCATTGAGTGATGCTATCCCTTTAAAGCTAAAACACTAAAAAAGGAAGCTAAATTATTCAATAGTTTACTAGTTTGGTTAAACTCACACTTGTTTATATGGCAAATAATTAACCATACACTATTTTCAACCAACTATAATTATTAGTTTTTAAGATTAACGATGGTCAAATTAAGAAAAGGATTTTTTAATTTCCAAAAAGTCGCAGTCTCTAAGTGTCTAATGCAATTTTATATAAAAAAAAGAAAACATTTATCACAAAAGACTATCACAAATAAAAATTAAATATTTTCTAAATATCAATACAAAAACAGTACAAAAATTAATCTAAAAAATTGTGTAATATAATATTATGTAGCAATGTCAATATTCATTTTACAATGACAAAATCGATAAATATATTTTTGACATACCACATATCAGTGCAATATAATGGCTAAAATATGAAATTTTTAGATTTTACGTTAAGAGATTATTGTCGCTATCAGTAATTGAAAACTATCGCGTTCTGTCTAATGATAAATTTGGTTTAAAAAGCCCCCATATTGCACTGTATCATATTCACAATATCGATTATTAAAATTAAATACAGTCATTACATTCAAAGATTACTTAGACAATATTGGGTCATTACAGTGGTTAATATTGTTGATTAATGTTAAATTACTTGTTTACGTTAAATACAAAAATATTTAAATATGCGATTACAGACATCTTAAATATAGTTCATATATAATTAAAGAAGTATGAAACTTATAACCCTTATTGCCAAAAGGCGAAAATATACTTATAACCCAAGAGATCATACATACATACAGTAAAAATTTTTTCAAAATAAAATTGAACATGAAAATTTTGTTCCCAAAAATAAAAGAAAGATTTTGCTTTGTTTCAGTATAAAAATAAATACACAGTGTCGCCTAAAAGTTATTTCGTAGCATATTTTAATGGTAATTCTAAGGTCCTTTAATTTTTTTTTTCGAGTTCATTCTAAACGCAAGATTTACGTGTTAATTCAAATCCTTTTTTTCAAGTTCAAAAAATCGTCTTCTATACAGAATGTTACAGTTTGGTTGCGATTGAGAGGTATCAGGTATGTCGCAATTAGTTAACATAGAATATTGCTGATTTCAGGAAGCTACATTTTTGTAACCCCAAAGATGTGTGTAAATAAAATTTTGCGTAACATCTTTAGCTTCCATGATACAGGGTAATTCTGAAAATGTTAAAATCTCAGATCCCTTCATAATATCCGTTGTTGGGCAGTTTTTAAAAAGGTATAAACGGATTGTAACAGAACTTTTTACACGGAATCCAGTGGCTAGACTAGTTTTTTTTTCTGAATATTTTCTTTTTTGGAATATTGGCAATTTTATGAAACGCGTTTTAATTTTAAGGGCTTTAGGAAAAAAATCAACCATATTTTCATGTTTTTTTTTTTAATTTTCTCTAAAACGGTATGGAAATTTGGAAAAGTAAATTATTGTAGCAAATAATAAAATTTTTATGAAGAATGCATTTTTCTCAAAATATCAGTAATAAAAATGGTTTCCTCTGGGACATAACTGTAAGATCCTGGGAGACTAAACGAAGCAAATCATATGTTAAGAAGGCCTGCTTCGGAACCTCAACTTACTAGATTTGTTGACCAGGACCAAAAGCAAAGGCATGATTTTGATGTAAAAATTACGAAAAAATGTTAGTGTCTTCTTCAAAAGCGAATATATCCAATAAATATAGAGCTATTAAAATGAACCAAAAAACAAACTATTGAGAAAGAGTGTTCCTAGATGGTAAAATGATTCTTAAATTCCGTGCTGGCTTAATATCTTCCACAGGGTGTTTCAAACTTTCACCAAAATATCAACATTTTGTTTTTCCTGGTATAATTGACAGATGGAAACTTTTTAAAGGACTCATTTTTAAATTAAAAAAGATACTAAAAAGTCAAATAATTTAGCTACTTACTACCTTAAAAAATCTTCAGAATCGTCCCACTAAAACAAAATATATTAACCTTTAAAATTAATCAACATTTTAAGATGCCCGTTTTTCGTGCCGCTGAGTGTAGATTTAATTAATTAATAAATAATATTTTCTTGCCTTTAGCTGTGTATTTTTTCTAATTTCGAAAAATCGTAAGTAGAAAAAAAAAAAAAAGTAAAAAGAAAATTGTTTTGTTGTAGTAAAGGGGGGAACCAAGCTCCACTCCCACAACCGGTTTCTGGGACTACCCTTCATCAGGTGGGCTGTCCAGGGACTGGTTCTCACCGATACGGCAAGCAAAACTTTTCCAATATCAATAGACGATATCGTAATGTGTCGGTGAGATATTAGCGCATCTCCCGTCAAAAGATGGTAATGGTGCAAGTACACACTCGGCGAGGCGACCCGAGACGCCACAAAAAATTAACGATTTGTACATTGTTATTGGTTAGGACCGTCCTTTTTTGTCACGTCTCGGGTAGCCTCGGCGAGTGTGTACTTCCAGGATAAAGAGCGTTTTTCGGCCCGCTCAAATATGTGTATATGAAATTATGATTTAATTAATTAGGTTGTCTTAATTAGTAGTATTCAACATTATAAACATAGCTAAAGACTAATTATTGATCTGTTAAAACACATCCCATATGCTGCTTTAACATTTTCATTACTTCAAATAAAAAATAAAAATTTGTCCCTAGATACCGCTTAAAAAGTTCTATTAGAATCCGTTTTTTCTATTTTGATAAACTGTCAGACAATTGCGACACAAGGGGTTTCTGTAATAATTACATTTTAAAAATTCAACTGTATCATGAAAAAGCAGGTTGTAATGATTTTGTTTGTGAAAACCGCAAGGTTCTATATTTACTAATAAGCGAGATACTCTGTACACTCTTCCAAAATTCAAATTAAACGACATTCTAAAATACGAAGTGCTACACCAATAGGCTCAGAATATCTTTTAACCGTTCCTCTATTACAACACAATAAAAATCAGACAATAGAACTGATACTATTATCTATTTTTATGTCCATATAGCTTCACAACATCAACATTCATAAATTTACTTTTTCCTTATCATAAACCAATAATATTTAGCAAAACAACTTTACACATGCATATTGTAAAAACAATAAACTATACTATTCGTTGACTTCAGAATTTATTGGACCACTTTTGTTGCCTCAAATTAACTCCGATCAATTAACTTTCAAATTAAAATGTATGTAATTGACAGTATTATTCTTCATCCATAATACCTAAAAATAAACTCACTCTATATAAAAGTCGTTCGAGGATTGTGCTTTATATAATTGACCAAAGCTTTTAATAAATCTATTGTTTTTACAATACAATGAAAGCATAATAGGATTTCTTTTACCACAGTCAATACCACAGACAATAATCTTTCTAACACAGTGTGCTTCCAGAGCTGAAATGACGTAGACTTCACTCACAGGTTATAGAAACAATGTTTAGATAATATAAACATGTCACAATTCAACTAAATAAAGAGATTTTACAGAGAATTAATATTCATTCAGATTGAACGTAAGCATCTCTCTTTCTCGCTATAGTAAGTATTAAAATGTTATCACTGATACAGTGTACTTTAAAATAAAAAGGACAAATCCTATATGACGCTAAAAGTAAGACTATTCTCAATTAATGTTAATAAAAACATACTAGTAAAAAGTAAATTAAAATACTTAATTACTTTTACTGTATATTATTTTTGTAATAAAACCAATAAAAGCAAGAACTTTTTTGAAAAAAATCAGGTTTAAATGGACAAAAATCAAATAATATTCAAGAAAAAACCCTATATTTTACTTTAAATAACATAATTTGTCATTTAAAAAATAGTTCAGCCACATATTGTTGGATAAAACCAATGGCTAAAAAATACAAGGACCAATAACACACGAGACCAAACTGTTACCATCTGCCTCCAAACAGTGCCGTGCCAGAGGGTTAATACAAAAAATGCAGAATTAAATAAAAATTGGAATTTTAATTGTTTCACAAATATTTTTGTTTCGGACGGTTACAAAATATAATTTATAAATAATATTTTCTTGCCTTTAGCTGTGTATTTTTTCTAATTTCGAAAAATCGAAAGTAGAGAAAAAAAAGTAAAGAGAAAATTGTTAAAAATATAATTTATTAGTTACTGTTACGCTTATTAGACTTATTTAGTTATGAATAATCTTTATTTATTTATATTTTTGATTAATGTTTCGCCTACGCCCATGGTGGGTGCTTCTTCTTTAACGTAAAATACGTATTAAAACGTTCACAAAAGGTACAAAACTAGTATGGACTATAATATATGTTAGGACATACATACATAGTATAATTTCAGGAAAATAATTATGAAATTCAATAAGAAAACGCTAAAAAGGTTGAGTACCGAAAATTAACTGTTTTAAAAATAATTCCTGGCTCTTTCTTATCGTTGTGGCTTTTACACTTGAAAGCTGAACCATTGTAATAACATTTATACAAAGTTCACTACACACAACAGACTATTAATAATCGCTAAAATTGCCTCTGGTGACTATGGAGTGTAGAGATAAGGAGAAATATCTTCGTGCATTAAAAAATGGAGGGTCATAAAAAAGGGAAGACATAAGATGGCGCTGCTGTAGCAAAAACCTAAAATTTAAAATACTTGTATGTGAAAATGATTCAAAAGAGATAATTATTTGACCCGAAGACGAGGGTTTAAAAAAAAAACAAATTTTATTTTCATGTCACATGAAATAAATTATCGATTTTTATTCAGCAGCAATAGACTGGGCCTCTAATATATAAAAATAATTGTTTTATATATTCTAAAAAATAAAAACATAGCTTTTTTGAGTAATGTTTGGTTATGTTACTTTTATTCTCTTATCTATTGTTACTTTACATTTTTTAAATTTATGCGTTATCAGCGCCACTGTGGTCACTTGGTGAACCCTTATTCTTTCTATTTTTGTGACCACTTTTTCAAATAAAGTCCCATAAGAGATATTTTTCCACATCTCTACACTCCATACTGGGACACATCCGTTATCTCCAACAAAATGGCATCTAACATCACAAATTTTGCGACAGCCCATATATGCCCGTTACGCGTCCTTGTATCCTTTATTCATTGTCTAAAAGCTGGACCTTGTTTTCGTAAACTGTGAGTTTCATTCTAATATTATGGCGATGAAATCAGAGACTCGGTAATATTCGGAATCTCTTTGGCATCTGTTAAGAAACATCATTTTATATTAGAAAAGTATTTTTTTGTTAATTTTGTAGAAAAATACAATACAGATTTTTTTTCAGTATTCTTGAAATTATTGTTCTTGTGAGAAAATAATTTTTGTCATTTTAATTATACGAAACAACAAATACACCAAGGAGTATGTAACATATTATTTCAGCCCTATTTAAAATAATATAGTCCAGTTTTCTTATTCTAGGATGTTGCTCACCAGAAAATCACTAAAGAATCAAAATATCTGTCTTCAAGTAAAAAAAAATGTGTATTGTCCTATTTTTATTCGATAAAATTAATTATAGATAAAAATGCATAGTAATACAGATTAAAATTATACTTTTAGCACAGTACATAATATATTTTATTCATTAATGTTTTGTCAACAAGTGGCAAAATCCAGTCAAAAAACGCCAAAATTAAAATTGTAGTTTATGGATTTAAGAATATTGTATTTAAATGAATGTACTTTTAAGTGCATTTAGATACATGTCATACAAGTCATTCAAGTAAAAACTATATAGAAATATGAATGTTTTTTTAAATTTTAACCCACTGGTTTTTTAGTAAATATATTTTTAGATTGATTTTAGATGCTTTGTAACTATGTTTCTAAAATAATAGATCACAATGAATGTACCAACCACGTACACATATCTATAGTAATCCTATATTACATTACAATAATTACTAAAATTCAAACTAAATTATTTTAAAGAAAGTTAAATATCTAAAAGTTTTGTATGCGAATTTTACGCTTTACTTGAGTACATTTGGATGCCAAATCTAATCTTAGAATATTCTGGAAATGTTTTCATTCATTATTGTGGGCACTTATAAACACTGAAGTTATTTTTAGTCAATTTCGAAAATATGTATGTATATTTACTTTGCATTTCAAAGACCCTGAATAATACTATTACAATATTAAATTCTGCGATATTAAAATTATTTTCTCACAAGAACCAACGAAATAAGACAAATAAAAAAATATTTATATGATGTATCTCAAATTGCTCTCTTAAGCTGATTATCTATATTGCACTCATTCTTTGATCCCATACAGTCCGACTAGAAGAAGGAAACGCTAAAGTAAATGGCACTGATATTTCCAGCAATAGTTTTCTTAGATGTGTAAAGGCTCTTATTTTAGACATTGTGTTTTTACACGCACGTGATTCTTATTACCAGCGCCATTAAATAGTCAGCACAATAGTTGACAAGAGCCCATTGTAGTTGAAGCTCAACACTCAATTTTTACCTATTTAAGCTGCTGTACAATTGCTAAACCAACCCTAGAAGCTTAATCCCATCTACATCATATGTTTAACACACTCGAGAACTTGTTGAATATATACGTTTGAAATACTGATGCAACATGGGTAGAAAACGGTAAGAATTAGTGAAGAGTCGATACTTAAAGATAACTATAGCGTCTATTTTGACATTGTGAAAAACGTTTAAATACTTAATTTATTTGCTAAGACACCGTTTGTGGCAATAAAATACAAATAATTTCTGTTCGGTGCCTGCGTCACAGTCCAAGTCAATTTTATTACCACAGATACCTTTAAATTACCTACTCCTAAAGACGCAAAAACTTCTTGTCACAAATTCCACTTTTACGATAAGTGTCTTTAATGCTAGTGCGTTCTGCACTACAACCAAGTCTTCATATGCTCACTTATAGTTAAAATCGTCGACTTAACGGCTAATATTTCAGTCATTGGTTTCGAGAAGAAATAGCTGATGTTTTATAAGAGTACGTGTTTACTGCATTACAATAACCTTATATAAGTGTCGTCTTGTGTAATTCCAATATTAAAAACTATTTTAAAGAGTACAATGTATATAGTATTTTATTTTTTTAATCATCCGCCATTTCCCCATTTTCAAGTTAATTTAAACTACCTACACCGACTGAAATATTAGGTCCAATCTAGGAAACAAAAATTACAATTTAATGTGAGTTTATAACTAGTGGCTTGCTTGTCCTTCTTGAACATTTTTGATGGTACAACAAAGGAAAATAATGGATGAGAGATGGTGTTCACTGGTGCACCACTATTCGTACTGTCAGTCCCATCCGTTCTCCTTAATCATGTGGGCTAGTTCAATGATGAATTTGCCTTCTTTGTATTTTTGACTCGATTCGAAGGCATGCTCCTAAAAGAAAAAAAGCGTGATCATCAAATTAAACATTAAAAATTCATTAAATAAAAACAGTAATAATACATCAAACTTATTGAAACCAAAATTATCGTTTTTCTTAATAGTAATAAATTTTACTGATCTATATTTTATATCGTCCATCAAAATATTTACAAGTATTAAACAACAACTACTAGTTTATTTAGATAACTGAAGAAAGATTATTTATTTTGATGTGTTTATTTCTATATGACATAGTTGAAAATGGAGCCATAACAAGGAACGAAATAGGTCAATAAATATACTTGCAAAAGTCAAAGGTTGATTGCATAAGCTACATATGAATGACTAAATTCTTAAGTTCAATTAAAGGTAATGAAATATTCTTCATATCCTATAAGTGATGTGACGGAGAAAATAATTTAAAGATTTAACTAGTTCCAATGAACTATTCCGACCCCGCAATGAAAGGAACTAGTTCCTCAGGACCTATTTCGGGATCGAGACTGTGACCGATATAAATAATAATATGCGACGGATCGGCCAGCGCCATCGTAGCCAAATGCTAAGCAGGAATGCCAGCCGTATGTTATCGGAACCGGACCTAGAGGAACTAAATAAAAGACTAGTTTGGTGTACGGATCGGCCAGCGCGATCGTAGCCCGATGCTAGGCGGTAGTGGAGAATGCCAGCCGTATGTTACCTGTCTCGGACCGAAAGGACTAAGAGGAAATAATTAAAAGACTAGTTCACGGAAATCTATTCAGTCGGCAGATCTAAGATATAATACAAGGCGATGACGACGCATTCCGCCTTGTCTATTGCCACAGTCGGCGTAATTACCACAGAAAATTGTCGTGGATACTGTTTTTGATTTTTAGTTTGTTCTTTGAATATTTTATGGGAATGTTTCACTTTAGGTCCGTAAAATTAAGAAATACCTATCCAGGGCCGGCGGAAGGGAAATATTGAGACCGGGCGAATACCCTACGTGGCGCCCCCCCCCCCAATAGTTAACATGTTACCATAACAACTAAGCATATTTATGCTACTTTAACAATAAAACTTTACTTACAGGTACTTCAAAATTCTTCTCTTCATTCAATCTTAGTCCGCGGTTGTTTTTTTTATACCGGGTGCATCTTGAAAGTTTTATTTTTTTAGATAAAAAACGAAATTTGGTATGTTGACATAAATTAGGATTGATTGACGTATTCAATTGTTTTTGGTCACTTCCTGTTTCAACAAAAAAACTATTGATTTTTATATACCGTCGGTATATTTCTGGTTTATTCGATAGAAAATGACACTCTTGAGTAGAATGACATATCATATGTCAACTTTTGACATTTTTCCTCAAAAAATCGTATTTTAAATTTCAATCTAGAGTGCCATAGTTGTGTTAAAAACACTAATTTTTAAACAAGGAGCCTTGGAAAAATAGATTTGATCGTCTAATGTTTTTCGTGTCTTGTCCTGGTCGGTTAAAAATGTCCAAATCGTATTTTTAATCATATGCCAATTTTTTCAAATTGAACAAGTGGCTCATTTGCATATTTGGAAAAGGATTTTTTTACGAATAATTTTGTACCACACACTTGATATTTCGAGTCAAATTGTCGTTAACAACCGTATGTTACAATTTCAAATAATCCATATGTGAAAATGTCAAAAGTTGACATATGATACGTCATTCTATTCAGATTGTCATTTTCTATCGCATAAAGTAGAAATATACCGAGGTTGACATTTAAAAATCAAAAGTTTTATTAATTTCCGGTGAAAGAGTAAGTGATCAAAAACAATTGAATACGTCAATTAATCCGTATTAATCAATTAATCCGTAGTAATCCGTATATTAATTACGTCGTATACTAACATACCAAATCTCGTTTTTTTATGTGAAAAAATAAACAAGTTATAGGAGTGAGCCAGTTTTGAGACGCACCCGGTATATAAATGATAAGTATAAGTGATCTTTGAAAACATTACTATTTAGTTGCAAGCAATTGGCATCATTATAATCAATTATTTCGTGCAGAATCAGTATAGGTGTGATCAGATACAGTTTTGTCGGCTTCAAAATGTGGATCAGCCAGTGTTTGAGATTTGAGATGCATTCATTTGTCTTGCTTTAATGATAAATTTCTACGAATCTGCTACCATTTACCCTGTATTACTACATATTCAATACAGAACAATCAAAATCACCAAAAGATTGATATTTTTCCCACTACTGTTACTGTGTTTCCCACTACATAAATTTATGAGGCAAACTTACAAGCTTTTTTTTGATAGTAAGGATATCGGGATCCTATTTAGCTTCTTGCGAATGAATATTTGTCTCATATAATTTTAGGGCAGATCAGCCATTACCAAATAAAGGGTGTGGGTAGTAGACAAAGTGCAATTTTGAGCAACAAGCAGTCTAAAACTGTCAATTTTGCTGGCTCTTGACCCAAAACAGTTTGTTTAGAGAAAATTTATAAAAACAAGAATTATACAGGGTTGTTCACTACATACGACACGCAGTATTGTAGCTAAACGATGAGGTTTTTACAAATTGTAAGTTTTGGGTTCGATGAAGGACTATTAGAGGTACAATTTAAAAATAATTTTACAAGATACAGAGTGTCCCAAACAAGTAAAAAATATCAAAGTTGTATTTTTTTAAACGGAACACCCTGTATATTATTACATTTTTAGTTTCTACGATTAAAATAAAGGTAAATTTGATTAGGGTTTATTATACTTAAACCTTACCGTTTTTGAAATATTTTCAATTTTGTGAAATTGCAGTAAAAAATTTAAGGCTTCATTTCTCCAAGGGTATTAAAGTTTTTAATACTAAATATTTACTGAAGTTTATTTATTGATCAGTTATTGTGTTGCAATAATAAAAATAATACTACCTTATACAAAGTGTCTAAAAATTTATTTTAAATAATTATCAGCTTCAAACGGCAATAACGTGTTTAATTTAAATGGAACACCCTGTATATTTTACGAGAATCAGATGCTCAATTTAATTTTCTATCATATTGTATTATACCATTTTTTACCTATCTCTTAAAGTTTCCGTAGAAAATGCATTTTCTTGTAATTTAGAACTTATTTATCAATATACCCATGAAATATTGACATTTTAGATTATTTTTAAAGATGTACCAAATTTTTAAAGAGTACAGATACTAATATTGTCGATATAATTCGGTAATTTCACTAAAAAATAAAAAAAAATGTTTAAATATTTGTTAAAGAGAACCAATTAATATGATTCTAGTATTCAAACTACATTAACTGACTGTTTGCGTTGATTAATAATAATTGCCCCAAATACTAAAAAACTTTGTTTTGTATATGTATTTGACGGTGTGGTAAAAAGTAACACCTTAAAATGATATTTAATTTTTTAATAAATGCTTATTTATAACAACAGAGACGTTAATTTTGATAACATTATTATATTGATTTCTGACTCAAATCCACATTTATTTAGAATAATTTATTAACGAACACAATTAAGTATGTAATTAATTAGTATATGGGCGGAAATAATGGTGTTATATTTAATTAATGGTGTACTCTTTTATAAAGATTTAAATAGTTTGCTTTTTGCATACAAATGGGCTAGTAATATTATCGTTTTGCTAAAAACGTAGCCTGTACATTTTGTACATTTGTTGCTTTAAAAACAATCTAATATGCCAATATTCCATGGGTATATTGATAAATGGGGTCTAAATGATAAGAAAATGCATTTTCTACGAAAACTTGAAGGGATAGGTAAAAAATGGTATGATACAATTTGATAGACAATTAAATTATGCATCTGATTCTCCTAAAATATACAAGGCGTTCCATTTAAATTAAAGAAGTTATTGGTGTTTAAAGCTAGAAATTATTTAAAATAAATTTTTAGACACTCTGTATAAGGTAGTATTATTTTTATTATTGCAACACAATAACTGATCAATAAATAAACTTCAGTAAATATTTAGTATTAAAAACTTTAATACCCTTGGAGAAATGAAGCCTTAAATTTTTTACTGCAATTTCACAAAATTGAAAATATTTCAAAAACGGTAAGGTTTAAGTATAATAAACCCTAATCAAATTTACCTTTATTTTAATCGTAGAAACTAAAAATGTAATAATATATAGGGTGTTCCATTTAAAAAAATACAACTTTGATATTTTTTACTTATTTGGGACACTCTGTATCTTGTAAAATTATTTTTAAATTGTACCTCTAATAGTCCTTCATCGAACCCAAAACTTGAAATTTGTAAAAATCTAATCGTTTAGCTACAATACTCCGTGTCGTATATGGTGAACAACCCTGTAGAAAGAAGGGTTATTTACAAAATATTGATAGCTTTTCAGTTATAAGTAAAACACCACGAACAATTTTTTTTAAATATTTTAGTTGTCGGCCTGGCGCCCCTCACATTGGGCGCCCCGGGCGGTCGCCCGTGTCGCCCGGCCCTTCCGCCGGCCCTGTATCTATCTTATAAAACGAAGTAGATATTCTGAATTTTTAGTCAAAAACAAAAAGCTTGATGTGATGAAAAATCAATTTTTTGAAAAATTTTCGTATTATTTTCTCCAATTGATTTCTGATATAGTTTTTTAAACTCTGATTGGAGTTTCTTATTTAATTTTTCATCTGCAATAAATCTTACCTATATGTTTTTAACATACTCAATTACACGTCTCGTTATATTTCGTACATTATAAAAATTATACAGATCATAATGTGAATAGTTCTGACTGACAACGAAATCTATTAGCATCCATCGGGGATGTCAATGTTAGTCGGGAACTATTGTGAACTAAAGACCTAGTTCAAGAAACTATTCCTCTGGAGGAAATAGAACTAAGGAACTATCAACACCTTCCAAGGAACTAGAATTCCCTCCTCTAAATCAGAGTCCATTCTGGGAAATGTTCGGCTTACTGCCAGAATTAATTAAATTATGAAAATTTTATTAAAACTCCCTTTATTCTAGGTACTTACATATTTCCACCCAAGTGTGGTTTTACAACATTCACAATAAATATCAGCTACTGCGTGTAGACCCGTCAGTAGAACACGTTCTTCAGCTGGTCCGCATCCAACGTTTACTCTGTAAAAAAATCAAACATATTGGTAAATAACAGTCTAAAAAAGTACACTCAAGTAAAACACGGTATATTAAATAAGTTTGGATCAAGCGGGCTTTGATTTTGACAATTATAAAATCAAATGTGATTCTAATGTGGCGTGGCGGTTACACTGGATGGCAAATTCGTAGGAAAATTAAAAAAAAAATTATGTATTAGTTTTTTTTCTAGTTCTGACGAAATTTAAATATGTACAGGGTGTCCCATTTTGGTTGAAATCATACGGTATCTCCTTTATTAGTGAAGATAGAAGGGTGCGGTTTGCACAAACCTGTCTCACTTTTTTGTCAAACGGAAGATGCCGTGAACAAAATTTTCATAGCCCTCTTCGTTTCCGAGCTACAGGGTCTTTTTGAAAGTTTTGCAATTTGGGACACCCCCTGTATCTCTGTTAATGTTAAAGCTATCGAGAAGATGAAAACCGTTTATTCTAGAACTGTTTAGGTAGAATACAGTGGCGTAGAAACCAAAAAAATATTTTTGAAAATATGAACTAAAGTTATGTTTTTTCAAATAGAACACCCTGTATATTTATAAATCATATGATCTGTTTTGCTATGAGCTTCTCAAAAATATATATCACTCTATATTTATTTTCATTATTTACTGCAATATTTAAAAGTTTTTATTAAAAGATCATATTAAAAAAAAAAAGATACTAAAGAATTAGAATAAAATACATAAAAGAAACTAAAGAATTATTAAAAGTATACTGCTATCTGTCTCTAGTTTTACTTAGGGAGCCGCTAATAAATTCTTTATATATTAGGGAAACTTCTTATATATTAGGGAAACCAAACCAAACTCCCTACGTCTATTTGCAAATCTTGGAATACGTGTATACGTACGAATAATCTGTTGTATCGGAAATTTTAGATATTCCTTTAGCTAATTTACGTGAAATATACTTTCAGCAAGATGGGGAACATTCCCCCTCATAACTATGAAAATATTAGAATACTGTTAAATTATTATTTTTCAAATCAATGAATTGGAACCAATGAACACATATTGATAGCCTCCTCGATTCCCGGATTTCGCCGTTCTCGATTTCTGATTTTGGGGATTTTTGAAATACGAAATATATCGTGGGCACTACAACCTACAACAATGTCGAACACCTGAAAAATGCTTTAATAATTCAAGCTTTTAGATATTTGCAAACCCATTTCGTTATAAAAAAAAGAAAAATATATTCACAGTTTCAGTGGTGAAACAGTTCATCTCCGAAACTAAAGTTCCAAAAAAAATCGTAATATATCTAGAAATTCATTTACCCACTAGTAGTTATAAAAAGCATTTTTGGTAAACTCTGTCTCAAATAGTTTCTGAAAAATAAAATTATTTTTTTTAAAAATGTCCGATTAAATGAATATCTCCGAAACTAAAGTTCCCAAAAAATTCGTAATATATCTAGAAATTCATTTACCCACTAGTAGTTATAAAAAGCATTTTTGGTAAACTCTGTCTCAAATAGTTTCTGAAAAATAAAATTAATTTTTTTAAAAAGGTCCGATTAAATTTTTATCTCCGAAACTAAAGTTCCAAAAAAAATCGTAATATATCTAGAAATTCATTTACCCACTAGTAGTTATAAAAAGCATTTTTGGTAAACTCTGTCTTTAATAGTTTCTGAAAAATAAAATTAATTTTTTTAAAAAGGTCCGATTAAATTAATATCTCCGAAACTAAAGTTCCAAGAAAAGTCGTTATATATCTACAAATTCATTTACCCACTAGTAGATATAAAAAGCATTTTTGGTAAACTCTGTCTCTAATAGTTTCTGAAAAATAAAATTATTTTTTTTTAAAAATGTCCGATTAAATGAATATCTCCGAAACTAAAGTTCCAAAAAAATTCGTAATATATCTAGAAATTCATTTACCCACTAGTAGTTATAAAAAGCATTTTTGGTAAACTCTGTCCCTAATAGATTCTGAAAAATAAAATTAATTTTTTTAAAAAGGTCCGATTAAATTTTTATCTCCGAAACTAAAGTTCCAAAAAAAATCGTAATATATCTAGAAATTCATTTACCCACTAGTAGTTATAAAAAGCATTTTTGGTAAACTCTGTCTTTAATAGTTTCTGAAAAATAAAATTAATTTTTTTAAAAATTTAACAAAAACATTGGATTAAATTAATATCTCCGAAACTAAAGTTCCAAGAAAAGTCGTTATATATCTACAAATTCATTTACCCACTAGTAGATATAAAAAGCATTTTTGGTAAACTCTGTCCCTAATAGTTTCTGAAAAATAAAATTAATTTTTTTAAAAAGGTCCGATTAAATTTATATCTCAGAAACTAAAGTAAAATATATCAATCCCAAATTAATTTTAATATGTGTATAACTATTTTAGTAAATACCATTTTGATTTTTTGTTATTTATCACGGCCTACTAATAAGAAAATTATATATTTTAAATATTGCAGTAAATAGTAAAAATAAATATAGAGTGATATATATTTTTGAGAAGCTTATAGCAAGACAGATCGTATGATTTATAAATATACAGGGTGTTCCATTTGAAAAAACATAACTTTAGTTCATATTTTCAAAAATATTTTTTTGGTAGAAAAACAGACTACGCCACTGCATTCCACGTAAAAAGTTCTACAACAAGCAGTTTTCGCCTTCTCGATACCTTTAACAATAACAGAGATACAGGGGGTGTCCCAAATTGCAAAATTTTCGAAAAGACCCTGTAGCTCAGAAACTAAGAGGGCTATGAAAATTTTGTTTGCAGCCTCTTCCGTTTGACGAAAAAATGGGACAGGTTTGTGCAAACCGCACCCTTCTATCTTCACTAATAACGGAGATACCCTATGATTTCAACCAAAATGGGACACACTGTACACCCAAAATATACTTCCCGGCACAAAATTCGTAAATTTTATGGTGGAATAGGACGACGATGAAAGCTTTTTTAAGTTCATCGCACAAATGTTCGATTGGATTGAGATCGGGACTACAAGGAGGCCATTCCAATCTTCGTAGTCCAACCTCATCCAGGTGTTCGTTACTCATAACTCGTTATCCCGCACAACGTGGGACCTGGCATTATCATGCATCAGTATAAACTGATTTCCAATGAAAGGAGCAAATAGAACAACACCTTCTCGGAGGACATCCTCAATATAACGATGGGCATTGTGAGCTCCATTTTCAACAAATTCAAGATTGTAAAAATATCAGTACCTACTTTATTTAAAAATGGTGTAATGCATCTAAGATTACAGAACAGTATTTTTTATCCAAAACGCCCGGCCTATTTTTGCCATCAGGTGTTTTGAATTTATTGCAAAAAACGTATTGATATAACTCGGTGTAAACTTACCTAACCGAAATGTATAAGCCATTAAAATAATAAAAAATAATGACAACAAATTTATCTACTAACTAATACTCTAATCATAAAAATTGGATTAAAAATTAAAAAGTTATGGAACATCAAACTTAGTCAAAATATTAGGATGACGGAATTTTGTGCCGGGGAGTTTAGTTTGTCTTTGTTTGTAGGAATAAGGTTCATTAAATAATGTAGTGACATGTATTGGTGAACTAATAATAAAATTTAATTCATGAATTCCCTGAGGTCAAATAACTAGATAGTATCATAACAGAGTTAAAAGGAAGATTATGGACAGAATAGAAAATGATAGAAAGAATAGAAACTAGGTATTTCCACTTATTGGTAAATTATTTTATTCAAAAACAATGTTTAACACAAAATTATCAAATATTTATACATATTAGTGTCATTAGGTGTTTCAATGTTTCTATTATCCGTGAATTTTTAGATTTACGGTATTATCAATGATTGTCTCATATTTTATCATCCCTTCATATTACAGTAATTATCGACTCTACTAGGAGTAAATTAAGAAAGGGTTTAATTTCAGTTTTCAATTCTCCTCTTTTATTTCCACATTCTACCCTTTTTTATATATAAATAAATAAATAAATAATAAATAAATGCCTTTATTGTCAACAAATTTTTCAATTTGTAGACAAAGGTAAACTAACAAACAAAGTAAAAAAAGAAGGTACACAAACAAACAAACAAAAGATAATACAAAACATTATACAAATAATATTGTAAGTCTTATTGTTAAAATAAACATTTATAAATGTTTATAATGTCAAAGAACAAAAAAATAAAAATAATATTCAAAAATATTTAGCTAGTTTATAGTAAAATATCAATGACCTCTAAATAAATTCATTTCGATGTCATTAGTAAATATAGCAATAGCAAACATTAGACCAGTGTTTACAAGATCAAATTTGATTTTCAAAATATAATTCATTTACGGCGTAGAAAGCCTTGTCTAGTAAATAAGAGTTCAATGCTTTGCGAAATGAAAAAAATGATGTTATGGATTTGATTTCAAATGGCACTTTTTTCGAGTTGTATAATATTGAACTTTTAACTAACTCTGAGCGTGGGGTAGGTAGATAAAGACATTGCTCCGCGTTCCTGAATGGATAAGTGTAAAATGGCCTTTCTCTCTTGAGAAGCTGATACATGTTTATTACGTATTAGGCAAACGGATTCAAATATAAATAAGGAAGGAAGAGTCAATATTTTTAATTTTTTAAAAAAGTCCCGGCAATGAGTTCTGCTGTTTAGTCCCAGTGAATATCGAACAGCTCTCTTCTGGAGCCTGAAAATGCGTTCAAATTGAGTCGCACAACACGTACCTCAGAATGGAAGGGCATACCTGAGGTGCGACTCAAAAAGTGCATAATAAACAGTTCTAGCCACTGACAAGTTAAGCTCCTTAAAAACAGGCCTTAATGCAAAACAGGCAGAGCTCAATTTTTTCGACAAAGCCTCGATATGTATGTCCCATTTCAGAGAATTGTCCACAACAAGCCCTAAGAACTTTACAGATTTGACGACGTCAATGGTGGTGTTGTTAAGTATAAGAGGCTGCAACGAGTTTTTATACGACAAAGCTTTAGTTTTAGAAATGTTGAGACTCAGGAGGTTCGAATCGCACCAAGATTTAATGGTGATTTAAGCACCAAGATTTAATGGTCATTTGATATAATCCTATGAAGTGCCGTGATGTCCTTGTTGCTCCAAGTGAAGCTAGTGTCGTCCGCAAAAAGACATATTTTGCCACTGATGTTTATGTTAGCAATGTCGTTAATAAAAAGAAGAAACAAAATAGGGCCTAGTACTGAGCCTTGTGGTACTCCATATTCTATTGGCTTGCTAGAAGACAACGTGGTATCCACCCTCACAAGTTGACTTCTGTTGCTCAGATACGACTTAAACCATTCAAGAGATGATCCCCTGAACCCATAGTGCTGCAGTTTATTAATTAAGATCTTATGATTTACACAATCGAACGCCTTAGAAAAATCACAGAAAATTGTTGCTGTAGAATGATGGTTGTTTAGGCTGGAGTTAACTTATTTATTATATAAAAAATATTCTTACATATACAATAATTCTACATAAAAATAATCCTCAACATATTTGATATCATTTTATTTAATAAAATCACAACATTGATTCTTATACCAGAACGACTATGAACTGGGAGGTTCAAAAGCCAATCAGTGTAAGTCAATCAAAATTTTCATTGATATAATGAGGTTTAAAACAAGATTTAAAAAAAATTAAAATCAATTTGAAGATAGTTAACTTAAGTAATTATTAATAGAAAACATAACTAACAATGTTTTTTTTTCAAACCTCATTATATGGACTATCTTAAGAGTATATTACGCTGTACTTACTGGTTTCTCTCAGAGGTCGGGTGAAGCGGGTGTGTGGCGGAAGGAAATATATCTTATATTTCAGAAATCTGCCTAAGGCTTAGCCCGATCCTGTCGTATTAAGCCACGCCCAAAATTCCAAACACACGTGCTTGATTAAAGCTTGATTAAGGTTTGCAAAGCTTCAGCATTTGCCATAAAATAGCGAGCAATTTGTTACAAAACCATATAAACTATATCACTGTAATCACAAAACTTCAATCTATTTCCGTATTGTAACGGAATTTTAAATTATGTCTTTATTTTCGAGGAAATGTAGTCCAAACATAAGGAATATTTTGTTGATGTTTGACCATCAAAATCTTAAAAATAAAGAAGTTGTCTAAAAATATGCTATAATACGGACATAGTATAACCCTTTATCTTTAATATCCTTCTTCATTTGTGTAAAAACACGTAGCCAGTTTGACATAAAACGTTAAATACCGAACGCTTATTTTGGTACTTTTTCGGACTAGTGAAACTACTTAATGCAATTGTTGATTGACTTACATTGATTGGCTTCCGAACCCTCCAACTTTCAATTCCGTATTTGTTAATCAAACGCGTCCATTGCATGCTGCCCAAAATAGATACATTTTGAGAGAAATGTTTTGCAAGTATTTTAGATAGAAAAAAATTAATTTTATAAAAATTTAAATAAAGGAACGAAAAGAAGAAACAATATCTGGGTTATCATTTTAGTTTGACGCACTTTTAAAAGCTTAGAACATTTTTGTTTGTTGGGTTAAAGCATTCATTCAAGAAATTGAGAAGAATGCACATGTGTGATACATTTTTAAATTCGGAGAAAAGGTGACTATCTAATGCGCTACTAATATACAGGGTGTCCCATTTAAAAAGAGAGTTTTTTTTAGTTTTAAAAATCTGACATGTGACACCTACTGTCATTTTTGACAACACTCGCAAAAACTTGGCTGAAACTGCTACATGTTTTTTGAATGACTGCTTTAACCCAACATACAAAAAAGTTATAAGCTTTTAAAAGTGGGTCAAACTAAAATGATAACGCCCCCTGTACAATATTCTTATAATAATTCCTATTGTTTAAAAAAAAAATTGTGTACATATGTAACCTTATAAAATAAAAAATCATATTAGCGTTGATTGAAGAAATTGGGAAAATATGCAACCTAATGAGCGAATTCGTGACAAGGCTGATATGATTTCCCCTACGTCTTAAGTGCTATACGGTGGAGACACCAATCGTTCTGCGGTCAACGAATAGAACACTTATTTTCTCTAATTCGGCCAGCGAAGGCATATTGAAGACTGTGTGGACCTGAAAGCAACAATGTTGCCATATTAAAATGTGTAATATCTGTAATACGTTTTACGAAAAAATTTTTGGATGAAAAATTCGCCTTTATGTAGTGAACATTTATTCGTGTTAAACATAGAATAAACAACAAAAATAAAAATTCTTTTATAGGTACTGAATATATCGTATGATCGAAAAAAGTCGTTTAGTTGGCTAGGAAATTAACGAATTATTGGCATTTACCATAATATTTTACATATGAAATAACCGCGATCTTCATTTCCAAGCCAACTTTAACGCCGTTCTTTGTTTTATCACATAATACTAAATTCGTTAATGATAGAAAATCCGTATTATTAACTTTCTGTACCCAAAATCTGTAAATCTATGAATTAATCAGTAGTTCTGGCAGCCTGTCTCCGGCAACCACTCCCTCTGTCGACTGAAAGCAGAACTACGGTACAGTATTGTTTCACTCTGCACATGACATCAGCGCGCAGCGGCGCAGTGCTAAACTAAATCTCGAAATTCTCAGACAGGCTGATGATAATGCCAGCCACATCTCGGACATATTTTGTGCCACGAAATCGCCCATAAGGTTGTGCATCTTCTTATTTCTTCTATCAACGATATTAGTATTTTACGAAAAATAACGTTAAAAAAATTTGACAAAAAACGAAAAATAAAATAAGACTACGTTACTAAAGCTATAGATATACTTACACGGAATTAAAAAGATAGGCTCGACCTTGGGAACCCTGGAATGACTGAAAATAAAAGAAAATATTAATACACTGTAAAATAAAAACGTTATAAATTCAGACAAGCATTCAGAGTAGAGATATAGAAAAAAGAACTGTTGTTCATAAATGAATTAGATAAAATAATTTAATAACCATTAACCAATTTGTGTTAATACAGGCAATGTCTTTTTTGAAAGTCTCGCTTTCATATTTCTTATTTAAATTACATAGATGTCTCGAAATGTAAATTAATCGAACACGAATATTTTTTCATTTTTACCCCTTCGTATGGCCAATCCCTACCATGTAAACCGACAGATTAATATCCCTCCATTATAAGAAACACCGTGGGGCGTATGCACTATTAATATCCTAAACAGTCCAAATATTTCTTTGTCACTGTTCTTTTTACATTTTTGAAAACCTGTACAGGATGGGCCAAATTAAGCTTTTAAAGAGAAACGTTCTGTTCTACAGAAGATAGGCGAAAACTAATATCGGTGTCTGGAGCTCAATTTTTATCAAAAACATGATGGTGAAAGCCCTGCAAATCTATCTGTTACCGTTTCGGAGTTAGGGGGTGTTTTTCAAAAATGGTGCACTTTTCACAAATCACTGTAACTTTTTTGCTATGGAAAATTTTGTACTTTTATGAAAATATTTCCAAAGCACCTTTTTACGTAGAATTTAATGGTTTAAGTAAATATTTTCTAAATTAATAATTTAAGAATTATCAACAGAAAATTAGATCTTTTTTTATATGGGACACCCTGTATATTTTAATTCATTGAAAAGAATTTAAAATTAACTTTCTAAAAATGTAGTACACTTGATATTTTCCTCGATTCCTCCTCGAGATATAGAGTTTATAAAAATTCGCCCACTTTGAATAACTAGGCTGTAATGCAAAAAAATCTAGCTGTGAGCAGCAATTAAAACAAAAATAATATTTGCAATAAGAGATGCAGAATTTTATAATAATTTAAGCTATATTTAACAACATCAACACATTTAAACTATATCTAATAACCATAAAAATAAATAGCAAACCAAGACATGAGATTTTGATACAGGTGTTTGACATACCGACCGTCTGCTGTAATCGACAGACGGGAACGTTTTTGAACATTTATCGCGGAATTCATTAACTCCCTAAGATACCCTCGCATAACCGCTGAGTACTTCTAATTCTTGTCTAGATTATTTTTATTATTATTTATTAATTTAAAAATAAAAACCTTTATTCTTCAGCAAAAGATAAAAATCCATAGGCAGTAAGTCCAGCAGCCTCGACCGTCGACGGCTGGGATCTTGGTTAGCTATTCAATTATTCTCGAAATTGGCTGCAAAAATTTGCTGATAACTTCAGCGTTCTGAGGCGATGCTTTGTCTTGCTGGAAAAATATGTTTTCGAGTTCCATTAGGGGCAGATCATTAATAAGGGCTTAACTAGTAAAGCCTACTAGTTAACAAAATATCAAGTGTGCTGTATTTTTGAAAAGGTAATTTTAAGTTCTTTTTAGCTAATTAAAAATATACGGGGTGTTCTAAATAATAAATAAAATTTGCTAAATATTAGTTTTCGTATATCTCCTATAGAAAGGGTGTTTCCTTATAAAAGCATCCAATTTGACCCACCCTGTACACTGTACATGCTCCCGATACCTAATCTTCACAATACAATAGGTCCCAGCGACGCGACGCTCGGCTCGGGTAAATCCCTATTTAACATATTGGACTCCCCTACTAATAACTGTTATTTATATTTAAATATACCTACTGTATTTTTGTAATTTTTATATATAGTAATTAGAGAATTTTGATGCATAGCAATAAAACAAATCTGCAGGTTATAATAAATATTTACTAATATAAAAAATAAAAACAAACTACAACAAGTTAATATATTAAAAATAAATAAATAAGAATTAAATTTGAACGTGTTCCAAATCCTTTAAAATATCACATGTATTCGGTCTTATATTAGACTCGGTATTCCAACATTTCGTAAATATGTTTGTAAACAAATCTTCGTTATTTTTATCACACGTCGGTCGTATATTATGCTTTGCTACCTAAAAATTGATAAATCGAAAATGGCGCGTTCGTTCGAATAGAGCCCTGAAAGTTCTTACATTATAAATGATGCTCTCATTGCTATCGTAGGCCTCAAAAGGCGTTTTCCTATATTTTATTTGCCAGAATATTATCCCTAAGGAATAGATATCACTTTTCATTGATGGGCTTTTACCTAGGAGCAGTTCGGGAGCAGTATAGATTACCGTACCCTAGAACGAAATAAGATTTAAAAGCACTCCCAGGTGTTCAATGCGTAGTATAATATAGCAATATACAGTATGTAGCAATATACAGTATTCAGCCAGGAAGTGGAAAACTCTACAATAATATAGTAAGTATAGTATAATATGCCAAATACTAGAGGCTCAAGTTGCAAAACCCGTCCTATCCCAAAAACGTTGTTTTGGGATAATATGCAAAAACTGTTTTAGGAAATGTTTGATTAGAATAATAATATGAACTACATTCAGATGAAAAAAACGCAACGAAGAAATTTTCGCTCAAATTTAACATTTTTGTTAATTTGTTACATTTTTGTTAATTTTGGCCCTATTTTCATGAATTTTTTAGCAAGCTGTATATAATTATATCAACTTTAATTCGCAAAATAAGGTTTTTATATTCTTTTGTATTTGGCATATTATACAGGGTTAATCGAGGGGTTGTTTTTTTTACCATACCTTTAAAAAACCCTGTGCAATAATTTCGTGTAAATTTACCTAAAATATAATTTTACAGCCAGAACCATGACTCCTGAGCATTTTGTTTTTCGATTCATGTCAATACATGCTTTGGTTAACGCGATCAATTTGCAATTTTTTCAATTATCATTACTTTTTTATGTAATTTTTTAATATGATGACATGTTCTTTTTGGTGAATTTTGTCTGCATTGGATACTGTATACTAAATTAAAAAAAAGACTACCGATACAGTCCTGGTTTTAATAATCATTAATAACGATAACAGGACTAACGATATTAAAGAAAACATCTGTAATACTGAAGTATAAAAACAGAAAATTATGTAAAAAATAACCTACTACTTTGTATTGCCTCCCTTGGCTGCTATAACTGCTTGTATACGTCCTTTCATAGTGTCATTGAGGCTGCATGTATCATATATTGCGTTGTGCTTTCCCATTCTTCTTTAATAACCAAGCCAAGTTCATTTAATGAAGCTGGTACTGCTTCGCAACCTCTAACCCTCCTGCCAAGCATTTCCCAAACGTCGAACATGATGGGCAGTTTATAGTAGTATATAGTTCACAATAATCACCAAAGCCGCTTTGTCATATTGAAAAATAAATGATAATTGAAAAAATTGCAAATTGTTGGTGGCAAGTTCATCTCGCTCTTAAAAATTAACCAAGGAATGTATTGATTTTATCCAAAAAACAAAATGCTCAGGAGACATGGTTCTGACCGTAAAATTATATTTTAGGAAAATTTACACACGAAATTAGTACAAAGGGTGTTTTAAAGTTAAGGTAAAAAACATCCCCGCGATTAACCCTGTATAATATGCCAAATACTAGAGTTTATAAAAAACTGAGTTTACGAATTGATATAATTATATACAGCTTGCTAAAAACATCATGAAAATAGAGCTAAAAATAACAAAAATATAACACTTTAAATTTGACCCAAAATTTCTCCAATATTAACTATAGATTTAAAGAACATTTAGCTCAGATATGATATGGTAGACCGGATAAATCTTGCGTTGCCGAACATATTGTTGATAAAGAACATTGTATAAATCTTAATAATTTAAAATTAATTAAACAAGTCTCAAATTACAGGCAATTAGATGCATATGAAAGCATCAGAATTATTAAATGTAAAGATAGTATGAACAGAGACAACGGTCCCATTCCTTCAAGTTCTTTGTTCCTACTACTCTAGTGGCGGAAATCTAACTGTTACGCTCAGTGGGCTCTGACTCGGTTGGCTAGATTTTGCAACGCCCACTCGGTGCCCACTGAGCGAGTATATAAACGCTCAACTTGTAGATTGTACTTTAGTTTATTAATCATCTGCTGGTGATGCTAACATGGTTAGCGAAACGAGCGTCCAGTGTAAAAGTAAAAGTGTTTTGGTATATTGTGGTGATTTAGTGTTTTTATTTTGCTGTGTAACACCAAAGGTTCCAACCCTTAACTGTAATCTCTATGTACTTGTTTTTCTTACATTGTGCTTAAAATTACTCAAATTATCACCGATGCTGACCGAATTTCCAAAATCACAAATCTTGCATGTATTCTTTTGATCAACCAGGATATTTTTTGGTTTCAAATCTAAATGTAAAACATTGTTAGAATGGCAGTAATCTAATCCTGTTGTTATATCTACGGCAAACTTTTTTAATGTTAAACTATCATACTTTTCGCCACAGCTTTCGAGAACATCCTGTAAAGTAATGCATTTTGGGAGATGCTCCATTATGATTAAGTTATATGTGGTAAATTCTGGATTGGTGATTATGTTCAATGTTTTCACTATGTTAGGGTGACTTAATAACAATGCATTTTTTTCATTATTGCTAGTTTCTTTAGCAACCACTTTAACAGCTACTTTGGTTCCTAAAATACAAAATATGAACTGTAGCTAGACCTGAGCGAGACTGGCAAAGATATATCAGATTGCCAGTCCCTAAGGCGAAACTAAAGACACAATCTGATCTTGATTTTGGGTCAAGACCGACCAGTATAAGACTAATGCAAGATCAAGACCAAGCATATAAGACTCTTGCCATCTTGTCTTTTTTGACGTTTTTATTATATAAAAGATTACTTATTTGTTCAAAATTATTGTACTATTGATTTATTACAAACAGTATTTTCCCGACTATTGCATACCTACAATTTTATAGAAAAATAAAATATTTTATAGGAAAATAAAACAAATTATGAGATTTGAAGTGAAACTTCTTACTAACAGCTATTAAATTGAAGGATTTGAAAGATATTTATATTTTTTATGTATTCTTTTTATAAACTTCAAGAAAATTATAGTTAATATAAAACCGTATTCTATTCCAGCTTTATAATTTTATGATGTTTTTTTTTAATTCTTATTAAAACACGATAATTGTATTACCCGGCTGTAATTATTTAGAAAAAATTGATTTTTATCTGTAGAATATGCTGCCGAAGTTTCCGGAATACAGTTCGGACCACCCTGTATATTCTGCGAGAATAAGTGTTCCAGAAGAAGATTGTTCCATTTGAAATAATGAAGAAAAATACACAGTATTTAGAGTACACCCCTCAAAAAAAAAATTCTTCTATTATTATAGAAAAAGCCACTTTCTTTATGAAAAGCACTACAATAATATGATTCTGTTAAGCAATAAAAGGCAAACTTACGTGAAAAAAACTATAGTAAACTTTGAACTGAAATATAACTTACTAACTATTGCCACTGTGACGTCTGTTTCTCGTGATCAAGTAGTATACATTTTATTAAATTTAATATTTAAATTTTTTTATTAAATATAATATTTAAATAAATATAAGTTATGGACACACTAGATGTCATTAATAATAGATATGGTAATCGCAAAACAATTTCCGATGCACGTGATCAACTTTGAGTGACAAGCGATGGCGACAGCGCTGCCAAATTGTGATGGATTTATGAGATGAATGTTAATTGAAAATTGACAAAAAACATATTTATTATATTATTTTTTAAAGAGTTTTACGTTTTATTTTTAATTTAATAATTAGTGATTAATTGATTTATTTGTTTTATAGCTTCAATATACAACCAAACCAAACTTATTACATATTGGCAAAAACTAATCCACTATGAAGATTATTATAAGCGTTATTATGGGGTTATTTATTTATTGATGTATAAATCTTACAACGCCATAAGTGCTAATCACAAGTAAGAGGGTGCTATTAATGCACAAACTAATAATCACAGAATTTAATAAAAACTAAATTTAAAAGTGGTATAATGTGCTAATCAATCAAACTTACTTTTCTGACTACAGTCAAGGGTTATAAAGGACCTTTATTGTCATGTTCCCGTTCAAAATAGTTAAAAAAAAACAGGCTTAAAAAAAAGTTACAAGCTCTTTACTTCGACTGTTTAAATGCTTCGGCATATTTTCAACACACAATTTCAAGAAATGCAATACAAAAACTCGAAAACTTGACTTCTTAAAATAACTGTTTGTGCTTAAAAATGCAATTTAAAAAAAAACTATGAAAATAGGCAAAAAACGAGAATTACTCAAAAAGATTCAACAACAACACGATGTTACACAAAATAATGATTGACACTAAGGGTATGTATATGCTCTAATAAAGGACAACATTGCTGAACACGGCGCAATGTGACCAACATAGCGATAATAAAATTCGGTTTAAACTAATTTTTGTAGCGTGAATCTAAATAAAATATCTGTTACAATTATTTGCTCTATAAAGTAAAATGGAGAGCTGCTTGGTATCTTAAATCATACAACAAATTTAAACATTTTTGTTAAAATTTTATTTAGTCAGGTTTATAGACTTTAGTGTCAATGTCGTGTCGATATGAATGATGACGTGCATCGGAAAATGTTTTGCGATTACATGTTTTCCCAACTAATTCCCCAATCTTTTTAAAACTTGAACACTTTCCCTACCTTTGTATATTCCTTGAAATACGGTACCAAAAGTTCCCGTTCCTAAAATTGTGGTTCTCTTTTTTAATTTTCCCAAACCGCTATGAAATAATGTTACTTTATTGGGAGTATTTAGTTCCAGACTTTTATTATGAATATCTTCTCGAGAAGACGAATTTACTTCTAAGAGATTTTTAAAATTTCCAGTCTCATTTTTGGGAAATCTGCTTGGAACTTTCAGAAACTTATCATCTGTCACAAAGTCTAGTTTTTTGGCTACAACAGATCTGTTAAAAGGTGTGAAAATATCATGTCTAAATATCATTTTGGATACTAAAAAGAATATACAGAATAAAAAAGCAATAAAATTTACTTTAAAATATAAACTCACCGGTATGAAGAACGGGCACCTTAAATTTTTGATGGATTTTAAAGTTTAATATATTTTGTTCTATAGTGGGCGTTTGAACATTCTTTAAGCAATTTGTAGCTAAGTTATTTGAATTTTTAGTATCTCTCTCTAAATTAAAAATGAAAGTTTTCATCAGTCAATTATACGAGGGAAAGCAAAATGTTGATATTTTGGTGCAAGTTTGAATCAACCTGTTGAATATGTTGACAAGCATTTTAAAAATCATTTTATCATCTAGGGTACGTCTATTCTCGATAGTTTGTCTTTTGATTCATCGCAATAGCTTTGTTTTTAGTGCAGATATTCGCTTCTATTTTAGCATTGATTTTGAGTCCTCATCAACACACTTATAAAATAGTGTTTATTATTTTTGTAATGTCACTGTCATTGAAAAGTCAGATTATTATTGTTTATCGACGTTTAATCTAGAGATGGTGTTAAGTTCCGAAGTATCTTTAATTCAACATGGCGGAGATTAACTTTTGTACGTAAAAAACATATTTAGCTAGAGTAACACAGTAACACAGACAATAATAATATGATTTTTAAGACATTAACATTACATAAATTATAAACACTATTTTTTAGGTCTGTTGACTAGGACCAAAAGCAAAGGCATGGTTTTAATGCGAAAAATACGAAAAAATGTTAGTCTTCTTTTAAAGCGAATATCTCCAAAAAAATAAAGCTATAAAGCTATTGAGATGAATCAAAAAACAGTCAAAGAAAGACACACCTAAATGATAAAGTGATTTTTAAGTTCCTTGCTTTGTTAACGTACTCCGCAGGGTGCTACAAACTGTCTCGAAAATATCAACATTTTGTTTTCCCTCGTATAATTAACAGATGGAGAGTTTCATTTTTAATTTAAAAAGAGATACTAAAAAGTCAAATAACATAGCTTCAAATTGCTAAATAAATAATCAAAATCGGTCCACTAAAACACAATACACAGGGTGTTTCAAAAACATGTGCCATCTCTCGTGGGGAGATTCCACATGTAAAAATAAAATTTATTTTTCATATCAACATAGGTTCAATTCTGCTTTGTCTCGTAGCTACAGGGTGTTAAAGTCTTAATAATCATTCGATTTATTATAATTTTCTTCCAAGTACTTTTAGTGATTTGAATGAATGCTAAAAAGTGTCGATAAATTCATCAGGGACGTGTATACATATGGGATTATCACTGGAATATTTTGCAAAAAAAAATATGTACGCTACTAACTTTTTTTCTTTTAATATCAAAACTGTGTAGGGTGTTTAATGGCAATTAAACGTTATATCTTGATATTTTGTCGAATTCAGCCTCCTTGATGAGATTTTATTAATCACAATTAATACAATTAAAATAAAAGCAACTTAATAAATTATATATTTTACCTAATTTACTATTAATTATTATTACTATTAGTTATTATTATTACTAGTCTAACGTACAGCAATTTAAAATAAAAAAATAATGGTATTTAAGATAATTACAACAAACCTAATTTTAAAATGTTTTAACATCCTGTAACTCTAAAGCTATGCATTTCCGTACCCATGTTAATAGGTGAGGAATCTAATTTTTACGCGAGGAATCTCCCCACGATGATAGATGAGACATGTTTTTTGAAACACCCTGTATAAAACTTTAAAATACATGAAAATTTTAAGTTGCCCGGTTTTCGTGCCGGTGAGCGTATATTGATTTTATTAGCCTTATTAGCATTAAATTAGTGTTCTTTTTTCATGTTACACACTCATAATACAAAATAAATATGCGTTAAGTTTCATTATTTTCATTAAAAATGTATTATTCATTTCATTAAAAATAATGTGGGCTAAAAAATGTCTTAATTTTTATATTAAATACTAAAATTGCTGCACATAGAAAACAAAAATGTGTACAAGTAATTACAAGTAATGTTTTAAAGATTTTATTTAAGAAGTAAAAATGAATCTTAAGGAGGTCTCAATACATAAGTTATATTTGGAACGATCAGAGTAAAAATCAAAGTAGTATCATTACTGTCAGTGTCAACATACCTTGTTAGTTTATGTTTGTACCTATTTCCTTCACTTTTAGGACTGGCCAATAAATAATTTGGTGATAGACGAGGTGATAAAAACTTAGGCGATAATAAGCCAGATATATTTTTCAACGAGTTTGCCATAATTAACAACGATTTTTGGGATAATACTCTGGACTTGATTGAACCTCACACTAACTGAGTAACAATTATTTACAATTAGTGTATTTGTGTAGAACGGACCGTAGCAATATGTTTTTATCACTTAGATATGTTTTTTTTAATTGTAGGAATGTTTCTTTTATCGCACAGTCGAATTCGATAGTCTTTAGGACTTACTCAATAAGATGTAAAGAGTACACGGGAAAAAGTGTGCAAAAACGATAAATGTTCAGGAAAGCGTTTTTTAATTCAAATTACGCACTGACTTTTATCGTTTTCCCCATTTTTAAATGCCTTTTTTATGCGAGTTTCTATGCGATCGCTATCGATATTCCCGTTTATTTAGATACCAAAAGGTGTAGCTTTTTAAGAGGAAAGATATGCAAATCGGGGGACAAAAATGGGACTTTCATCGTTTTTCCCGTATGTACTCTTCATGTTGAAGAAGAAATAGTATTATATGCAGAATTATCAGCATAAAAATATGTATAAGAAAAAAATATGTAAAGGGAAATTAAAATAACTTTGGTTGCACATCATAATACGACCACCAGCAAACTCCATAAGACGCTCATGGTGTCATTGATGACGTGCACCCAAAGTTGTTTTAATTTCCCTATATATATTTTTTGTGTATTTAGCTGCCCAAATACTAAGAAAAAGTGAATTCGTTTTGGTTCCAAACAGTTTTTAAGTATTGAGTTTTGTTTTGTGTATATGGCGAACTTGGGGGCTTTGCACCGTTTACCTTCAATACTGATTTTAGCACAATCAAATCTGTCCATTGGATAGGGCAAACCAATTTCTCAGCATACAGGGTGCGTCTCAAAAGTGGCTCACCCCTATAACTTTTTTATTTTCTTAGATAAAGAAACGAGATTTGGTATGTTAGTATGACATAAATTAGAATTGATTAACGTATTCAATTGTTTTTGGTCACTTCCTGTTTTACCGGAAATGACTATAACTTTTGATTTTTAAATGGCACCCCCCGTATATTTTTACTTTATTCGATAGAAAATAACACACTTTATCATATGTCAACTTTTGATATTTTAGCTTAAAAATGGTATTTTAAATTTCAATCTAGAGTGCCATGGATGTGATAAAAACACTAATTTTTAATCAAGGAGCCTTGGAAAATAGATTTGGGGGTCTAATAATTTTCGTGTCTTGTCCGGGCCCGTTATAAGATGCCCAAATCAATCAAATGGAACAAAAGTTCATTAGCATATTTGGAAAAAGCATTTTTTTACGAATAAGTTGATAAAAGTGACCAAAAACAGTTGAATACGTCAATCAATCCTAATTTATGTTATATAGTAACATACCAAATCTCGTTTTTTTTTAATTATAGGTGTAAGCCACTTTTGAGACGCATCCGGTAAAGGTTCAGGGAACCTATTACATCTTCATGTTTAGGCGTCCATCATCTAAGCCACCAGCAAAATCGGTTAGAAAAGAAGTTGGCAATTAGGAATATAAAAAGGTTTGCAATAGAACACTGCAGTTTTAGTGATCATTAAAAAGATGTCCCACATGAATCGTTTGAGAAACGAACTGGTCCCAGATTGCTTTCTCTGACAGGGGAAAATTAAGGGAACAAGTTATTAACATCGTTGCAGATACCACCCAGTTCACGAGAGGTTTTTATTCTAAATTGTCTTGTTACCTGATTGCTGAACTATTTTCTTGAATATATTTTTTTCAAAGACCGTTACTCATAATATAATGAGTTATATTTTTTACACATTTTCCCTATTTTTTTTTCTCTGCTCAGAACATGTACTCCATTCGGATACCTCTATCCACGTGCCTAGTTTGGTTCCAATCGACCTATAATTAGATTAGAGGCATCCGTAGGTTCGAAACGTCGAGCGCGTCATCCTGAAGCCCATCCCACCCTGATTAACATGTAAACGAAATGTCGTATCTCGCGATAGCCTCTAAAAGAAAAGTAAAAGAGGCTTTTTTAATACAATCTAATAAAAATAAATGTATTGCTCATGCATCTGTAGATGTTAGTAATGTATGGCAATCGCTTCTTTGATTTTAAAGAACATAACATAAATAAACATAGCATACGTAAAAATTAAAAATAATCATACAGAAAGTTTGGGGCTTTTTGGTTTTACCTTTTTAAGTAATTGTTATCAGGTACTAATTGTTAATTTTGAAGTTTAACTTGATATGATGTCATTTTAACAGATTGTCAACGGTTTTTGTAGACGTATCTGTTAACTAAAGTGTTCTATCTAAACTAAAGTCTTCTCGAATAGTTGAATTAAATATTTTAAATAGTTTTTTTTCTTTATTCTTTGTATTTTTTTTGCTTCCGACGACGGAAAGAGATAAACTTCCCGAAACGTTAAGCATTTTTTTGTTCGTTAGGCAAATTTTTTTGGTTTGGGGTTTGGTTTGGTTCTAAACCTAACTTCTGACAAGTAGTTTCCGTTTGGATTAACGCCAGAAGTGTTTACAAAAAATAACTATTTTATTTTGTAGATTTTCTTGCAGTAGCGAAATACCCATATAGGATTTTTTGGAAAGAAGTTTCACTTCAAAAATCGCTTTTCCAGTCATGACTAAGTTAAAAAGAATGCCCAGTTCAGTTGAAAAATAATGACTGGACGTTAATAACCGTTCTTCTTCGCCAAAAGAGCGAAGAACGTACTTAAACAAAATCCTTCTAGTTCCCATAGACTCACCTTAGAGATAAGCTCATCGTGATTGGCCAGGTGGGCTCGGCAGTGGATGCACGAGTACGTGCGGTGGCACTGTGGCAAGTAGGCCTGGAACGTTTTGACCATGGCGGGCGGGGAGGGAGCGCAGGGCGCGGGAGTACTGCGGCTGGCCGATACCGCGGGCCATGCGGACCCGTCACACCTGCAACAAACACAAAATACATCAGTTTTCTTTAGAATTACCTTAAGTATATCAAATATTAATAAATAAAATATTGGATAGGTGTGCAAAATACAGAGTAAAATGGTATAAAAAATTTAGGGGGGAGGGGTGATATTGTTGGCTGTTATTTCTAAATTACTGTTGGAAATAGTGGCCGGCCGTAGCGCAAGTAGAGAAGCGTGTCGATCTGAAGTGCGAGAGATGGGATAGTACTGGATTCGATACTAAGCCAGTACGGTCGCTTTATTTATTGAAATAAAAATATTGATTTATCTAAATAGAGCGACCAGCGAGCCGCCACCTCAAGGAAGGCAATGGCAAACCACCTTGAGTAAAATTTGCTTTGTACAGCCTCTCAAATAGTGCCGTTCGGATTCGGCGATAAACTGTGGGTCCTAGGTCCCGTGTACTTGTGAAACACTAATGACACACATCACAAGTACATGGGAAAGGTAGCCAACGCTCTGTATAGAGTATGGCACTGTAAGAAGTTGGAACTAGTGATGTGTACTAGGCCTGTCGCTCTTCTAGGTATTTGAGTAACGCGATTTTGGACCGGTATTTTTTGTAAGATCGTGTCGCGCTCCACAACGAATCAAGAACATGTTACTGAAGAACGACGATCTTAATAACGACAAAACCATAAATTATTTATAATTTGCAAATAAATTATTTATAATCGCTTTTGATGTTAGCTCGAACCGCAGTAACCGCATAGCGCTGTGTTTCGCCCCAGCCGTCGCTCTTCTAGGATCGCGATTTCGTCGGTCGCGAACAGTATTAACTGGAAATGGAACTGGTACGTAGCATCGCGCGATCGCGACCGCTTCGTCTGTTGCGAAGAGATGTAACTGGAACTGGAACTGTAACTGGTAACGACCTATACCGCGACGTATCTCGCTCCAGTGCCAGTAGTCGCACGACTGCTGGAGCGCTTGTAGGGTCGAGTTTTCGTAGGTCACGAACAGTAGTAATTGTAACTGGTAAGTACGTAGCGTCGCGCTTTCATCGGTCGCTGTTCTAGGCATTTTTGATTGATAATAAATACATATTAGGTACATTAGATAGTTACAGATAAACACTTTTACAAAAATAAAAAAAAACAAAGAAGAAATATGACCGAAAAAAAGGAAATTTATAAAGGTACTTTCAATTGATAAATGTAAAAAATATAAACCTATAATACCAATTAGAGTTATAAGTCTGCAAAGAAAGAGAATTACCTTTTACTAACATACGGGAATAAAGTTAGAATGATTTTATTTTGATTATCTAACATGAACATTTTACTTCTAACTTTTTCACCAATAATGAATATACGTAGATAAAAACATACACGTAGATAAAGAAATTTAGCATATTAGGAATAATGATTCAAATTATGTTACTTTTTATTGTTTAAGCTAATCTATTTCTAAAGTAAACAGATATAGAAAAAATATAATTATCTTACAAATATATGTATTTTAATTTAAATTTTAACGGTTATAACGTGTATCAGAAGAATATAAATCTAAACAGTATTGACCAAAATATAAAACTTATAAAAAGTCATTCTTCAGTCTGAAGGAAAGATGGCGAATAAAAAGTATTGAATACTAATAAATTATATTATTTTATATTTTTTATGTAAGATTTTTTTTGTTCAAAATTAATAGGTAACATAACTAAATTCTTCTAGCCATCTGCATGTTGTTTATTGTCATACTGAAAAATTAAACGTTTCCTTTGAAAAAGAAAACTGTCATCAAAAATGTTTTCGCATGACTGAAATATATTTAGAATTCTAGTAGATATAGATAAATTATATTATTAGTGCTCACAATTATTCAAATCTTTGCCAAAATCATCATTATAATTTATTATTCCTTTTTAATCTGCATAAAGAATTGGGGGCAACTGTTTACAACAAACACATTTTTATTGTCAATAAAAATAATTAAATTAAGAATTTAGTAAATCAATGGGTTTTCCCATATTTTATATATTTTGTTAACTAACAAACAATGGCAAAACTTTGTCCGGCAAAACTTTGCCGGACAGCTAAGCTACCTTCAAAATTATATGTTATTGAATAACTAGATATATTATTATGATATTATATATTAAACACATAGTAGTTATCATGAAGAAAAGTCGATGGCATAATCGACATAATCACATCAAAATGATACCAGTCAAATATAATAAACTAGAGAGTTAGATTTGTGTTTTTAGTGTCAAAAAAATAATGTATCTGTTACGCTCAATAGTCGAATTCGGGCAATGCCAGAAAAAAATACGCAAATCTAGTTTTGAGCAAGGAATATTTCCCAAACCCGAAAAACCAACTAACCAATGAATTAACACCCTCCAAATAACCACGCTAACCAACTCGTCAAATAACTAAACCAATCCAACCAAAAAGAGTGAAACCAATGCAATCAAATCACACTATAAGCAAAAAAAAAATAATCGAATAAAATTAATTTTTCGGGTTTGGGAAATATTCCTACTCAAAACTAGATTTGCGTATTTTTCTCGGGCATTGCTCGAATTCGACTATTGAGCGCAATATATCTAACTTCAAAATAAACAGAAAATAACAAAATCTTCAAAATGAACAGGGATGAAACTAGAAGTTGCAAGTAAGTGGGCTAAACACAATTTGCAATATCACAGGAAGCAACAACGACATAGTTTAATAACAATGTTTAGAGATATTGTAAAAAGTAACTCGTTTCCTAACAATGTATGGAAAATGGTCTAAAATAAAACTAAACTAAAATAATTAATGCAGTGGTAAAACAAAGTCGAATGAATATTTGCCCGCGAGCGACTAATGTCAGATAACCGGATACTTTACGAGCTTCAATAAAATATCGCTCTGCACCGCTCAAATCTTTATGTTTATGCGCTTTTTATCTTTATTATGTGTATTTTATATTTTATTGCTATCTTTCAGTCTGGCGAACGAGTTTCCAAACAGGTCTTTAACCGGTGCAGTAGTAATTGCCAGTAGCGGCTCGCGAGGCAGCGAAAATATATTCAAATATCATAATTATTATTATTAACATATGGTAATCGCAAAACAATTACCGATGCACGTGATCAACTTTGAGTGACAAGCGATGGCGACAGCGCTGCCAGATTGTGATGGATTTATGAGATGAATCTTAATTTAAAAGTTACAAACAATATATTTATTATATGATTTTTTTAAAGATTTTTACGTTTCATTTTTAATTTAATAACTAATATTTTAGTAATTAATTAATTTATTTGTTTTATGGCTTATTTTACTTATTACATATTGGCAAAAACTAGTCCATTATGGAGATTATTCTAAGCGTTATTATGGGTTCTTTATTTATTGTTGTACAATCTTACAACGCCGTAAGTGGCAATAACAAGTAAGAAGGTGATAGTATTCCATAACTAATAATCACAGAATTTAATAAAAACTAACATAGAAATAACATAGAAAATGGTGTAATCTGCTTAATCTGCTGGTTCGAGATTATTTTTTTAAAACACCCTGTATAGCATTTTTGGCTTATTTTCTGATCGCTTTACATAATCCTAAGATATGTGTAAATATATTTCAATAGGATTCAATGATATTAATAAATAAATAAATAAATTATATTTTTCAGTCTTTCTTCTATAAAAATTATAAAAAATACAAGAATTCTCTCTTTACTACTATTTGTACTTTATTCAAATAGGGTCTACTATTTGTATTGTTCAATAAATTCATAAATAAATATCAGAATCTTACATTATACAGGGTGTTCAAAATTCTACGCCAAACTTTCTAAAATATAAAATAATTTTTCACCGTCTTTTAAATGGAACAGCCCTGAATATGATTTGTTTAATAGACGGAGAATTAAAAAATGAACTTTTTTGTATTTAGAATATTTGAAATTTTTTTCGGTTTTGTAGATATTCGCGGTTTTATATTTCATATGGCGTTTTCCACAGTAAATTTTTATCAAAGCCACCTAATGATTTTTCTCTATATTTTACCGTTGAAAGAGCCATATGAAATAATACCGCGAGTATCTGCTGCGAACCCATTAAAAATTTTGAAATGCTCTAAATACAAAAAAAGTTATTTTTTAGGACTTTCAGATTCAACTATATTTTCATATTTTTTTTTAATTTTCTCTACAACGGTATGAAAATTTGGAACAATATAAACGGGATTAACCATTTTAAAACAAGCCAAAATTTTTTATGAAAAACGCATTTTTCTGAGAATATTAATAATAAAAAAGTTTTTCCTCTTGTAATGACAATCCGGGATATACTGTTATGTTTATTTATGATATGTTTCTTATAACATAAACATATAAAAGTTTTGTTTCTATTACACAGTTCTTAACATAACTGAAGTAAAAATTAAAAACTAACAAACAATAATAATGGTCTTACATAGTACACTAATACAAGGTGAGTTTTCTACGATGTTCTCTATGGCAATCTTGGAAACTACTGATGGAGGTAGAGAGTCGGTTAAATGGGGAAAGAATTACAGTTTTGTGGGATCATAAATATGCGCCTTTCAGATTTTTGAAAAAGTTCATGGCTTACTAGATATTTTGAAAAAACCTATATGTTTTTTTCTCAGAAAAATTACTGAGTTATAGTGCCTCTCTTAATTCATAAGTTCTTTTGTAAACCTTGTTTTTAACCATACCGCATAAAAAAAATCTAAAATGGATATTTCAGGTGATCGACCCCTTCCTATCCCTGAGTTTGCATAATTATGATATAAATAATATTTGACATTTCTTTCATTATGGGAGAGGGTCATAATAAAAGTCATGTTTGAACCACTCTATTGATGATTGTAACATTGCGTGATGATTCTAACATGTCTTGAAAATCGTTCTCTAAAAAACGTAAGTAACGTTCACCGGTCAACGTATATCCTCAAAAATGTATGGCCAAGAAAACTAGGACCAATAATCCTACACGCTTTTCTTCATTTGAAAAATTCATATTTACAATTTTTGTTTATTTTAATTTACAAAGTTTGGATGTGACAGTTTCACATTTCTGAGAGAAACGACGATTGAACTTGTTTCCACGGCTAACTAAGTGAAATTGTTTAAAAATGGCAAGAATAGGCTATATAACGCAGTAATTTTTGAAAAAAAAAAACATATTATAGCTTATATCGATAAAAAGCTTAAAACATGGGGCTTTTTACTAAGTCATGGCTAACTATGGTTTTCATTTAAAAAAAACATGTTTGTGTCATATCAAAAATGACAGGTTTTATAAAAAAAAACGGAGGACGCAACGTCATTAAGGATGTGATTATCTACAACTTTTATCTGAAAACTTTTTCTCTATTATAATGGAATTAGGGACAATTTTTAAAATAGCCGAAATTAGTTTTTTTCGAAATATCTAGTAAGACATGAACTTTTTCAAAAATCAGAAAGGCGCATATTTATGACCCCACAAAACTGTAATTCTTTCCCCATTTAACCGACTCTCTATCTCCAGTAGTTTCCGAGATACCCATAGAGAACATCATAGAAAACTCACCATGTATACAGAAAGTTTAAAGCTTTCTGATTTTACCTCATTAACGAATTGATATCACGTAGTAATTGTTAAATTAAAGTTTGACTTCATATAATGTCATTTTAACTTACGAGTTTTTGGATTAAATAAATTGTATTGCGATACTTTAAGCTTAAAAATGTTTACTAGAAGACCCTGTAGTTGAACATTGCTTTTTTAGAACCTCTTTTAGTGCGAAGTGAAGTGTACAAGATAGCTTAATAGCCGTAAAAAACTCATCGCAACTTTATTAGAATATTTTGAACGGGAAAATGGTAATAATGGCCCTTTATGTCTTTATGTCTTCTAAGTGCTGTTAAGAAGGTGAGTTTTGTTGATGTAAATAATAACTATTTATCGAGCTATTTATATATTTATAATTAATGTATTTGTGTTTCCCAAAATATTTTGATTAAAAGAAAAAGTGTAAAAGTGGGTAACGCTGTGCTGGTCAATCACGAAAAGTTTATTTGGTATGAACTATATGTAGGTATAATTTATTGTCAAGTTTTTTTAATATGGCTTTTATATTATTTCTAATAATTAATGATGGACTAAGGATAGGGTTGCCAACCGTCCTCTATTCCAGAGGACAGTCCTCTTTTTGATCTCACTGTTCTCTTTTCTCTCGCGTATTGAAAAAGTCCTCTTTTTTACACACCAAACTCAAAATCTAAAAAATATTCATCTATCGCCACACTGCTCTAAAAAAATTGTTAATCTGTGTCTTTCGCTACTTCCACTCTATTGTACAGAAAAGAAAATGAAGAAGAATGTGGAAGAATTGTGGAAGCGATAAACATGTTTAACTATTTTATGTTTATTTACTCTTAGCTTATGTTTAAAAAAAGTTTTGTGGAAAATGGTTTGTTTTATTTTAACAAGTTTTGTGTATAAATATTTTTAAGAAAGTAAGAAAGACCATCAATCGCATACCGTTAACATAAATTTTTGGTAAACTCTAGACATTTGGGCGATATTTCAAAAATGTTTCGCCTGCGCCTCTTTTTTACCCTCTCGTCCTCTATTTTTTATTACGAAAGTTGGCAACCCTAACTAAGGAAGACCTCTGTGATTCCTTCCTACTCAGACCGCCACTGAGAATATTGCATTAAAGTTATTTATATTTTATAATGATATGCAAGGATATTTTATCAAATAACTGTTGGAAATAGCACGAGTTGCCGCTAGTAATTGGTCGTAAACAACCGACGGGAACAACAGCAACAGCAATAGCAGCAGCAACAACTAATGCACGGGATTAATGTTGCATTAATTTTCGTTTCTTGAACTGAGACGCGAAGGTCGAGGTTAATGAATTTTAATGAAGCGCCTGAAAACAAATAATTAATGGCACAAAGGCACTTAACTCATGCGGACGATGATAGGGCTTCGTTAGAGATGACGACGCCCCCAATCTAGTATTATTTTGCAAATTAAAGTGGAGTTTTCGGCTAGCAATATGTGAGAGTTCGTTGGGAGTTTTGCTTAGAAAATTTCAGGGAATTCTATCAAATTTATGTCTAATTTAGAATTGCCGGAAATAACACTGGTTTGCAAAAAAAAATCACAAGCTCTGCTCTGGTACAGTTCCTGCAGATTCTTATGTAAAATGATGTCCTGAATCCAATTAAAACATAAAATAACTCCCGATTTTTATGTTTCACTACTACCCATCATTTTCGGTTATCTATCGGCTACTATACTCTGTTTTTTTTTCTCAGGTAAGATTTCGACAGACGATGACAGAAGAAAAGCAGATGACGTCCCATACCAATCTATTTATTTTACTACAAAAAGTTTCTAATAATTTTTAAGTTAACTATGGATGGGTTTAAATATAAATCCGTCATACGTCGTCTCTTGTTGTTTTTAACCAGTTTTATTGGTTTATTTCAAAAATGGCAGATCGTATTTCAATTTTATTGGTTTGACGGAACGATGAACGACAAACGGATGCCGATGCGTATGAACTCGCCTTTAGATTTTTGACGCTTGTCAAAGTCTTGCCAAATTGTAGGTTATAATTTTGTGTCAACTTTTGTCAAGTACCCTGCGTTTTGGAAGATGATGCATTTTGATTCGTGTTATTACGTGTGTTTTGTGTCTTTTGAAGTCAAGTGGAGGAAAAATCAAGTGAAAATTAACTGTAGACCCAGAGCACAGTTTATGGTTCATACTCGCTGCCCAGGCAGAAAGTCTTATACACCAATAAAGTTACCATTAATAAAGTTCGTATACCATCTCGTCGTAGATAAGTGCATCTCGAATATGGTAGAAGGAACCTACTAAACACATACTAAAAAGTGGAGTAGCTGTAAAATATCGACATCACACGATAGGTAAATAATGGATTTTAGTACTGCAGAAAAATAATATCAAAAGGTACTGGTTTAAAAAAATTAAGATTAAAGTTAAGTAATCAACCTTTAAGGTATAAAATTTGGTAAATGTTATTATTAATAAAATAGTTTGCTTTATTTATGTTGTTTTATTTATTCCTGTAGAATATTACAAATTTGTATTTGTACATAAGTTATATTGATAAATATAATCGTAAATGCGGGTTTCAAAGTTTCATAAAGCTTGAAAGTAAGAAATAGTTCTTTTTTATATTTTTTTGGTATGTGGTGTCTTGTTCTTGTTTGTTTTGTATTATAACACATACCGTTTTTTATTAAATAAAATAACTCGATTACATTTTTTCAGTTTTATACAGTTTTTTTTCACAATATTTTGAAGTAATCACTTGTCAGTCAAATTTTAAATATATTAATTTCCTGCTATGCGTTCCAGTTGTACCAACTTATTTCTTTGTAAAATAAAATAAACTACTTTGAAAAAAAAATGACAGACACATCTATCACTGTCAAGGATCTTCTCGTTGGACAGACTATAGCACTTTTCGATAATAAGTAGTCGATAAGTTTCGATAATAAATAGTAGATACTCAATAGGCCGGGGCGAAAAAAAAAATTATGGATTTTTATCTTGTCATACTTTTAAAAGTGTGTAGTTTTGATTAAAACTTAAATTGCTTTTTTGGTTTTGACAAAAAAATTGAGTTTGACCGCGCCCCTCCCCCACTGAAAATGTCAAAATATGAAACTCAAAATTAATGGCCGTAATAGTGTTAAAACTTATCCATTGTGCTTTAGAATGACTCAGAATTAAAAAAAATATGTTTATCTTATCATTTACTTGCGCCCCTGTTTACTCAAAAATTTATATGTCATATATGTATATAGGGGAGAGCGGGTACAGTTGTAACAGTTTTTAGAAATTTATTTTTCAAAAATAGAACGAGAAATTTTGCAAAGTGTACTTATTATCTTTAGATAGCCTAGACATTTATCATCAAAATGCACATAATAAATCGAAGGTATATTCACCTATGTAGTCTTAAAAAATTTGTATTTGTTTGTATTTTATTTAAATAACGGAAATGTGTTATATGACAGAGGTCCAAACTTCTAGCAGCTTGTCGAAATCGAAGATTTTCGTTCACAACCAAACCCGCAGCCTTTTTTATAAGTCCGAGATATAATCTAACAAAAATAAATGCTCATGCATCTGTAGAGATTAGTGATGTATGGCAATAGTTTCTTTGATTTTAAAGAACATAACATAAATAAACATAACATACGTAAAAATTACAAACAAATTAAAAATAATCATACAGAAAGTTTGAAGCTTTTGGGTTTTACCTTATTAAGTAATTGTTATCACGTAGTAATTGTTAATTTTGAAGAACTTGATATAATGTCATTTTAACAGAACGGTTTCTGTATAGACGTATCTGTTTAAAAAAAGAACTAAAGTGTTCTCAAATAGTTGCATTTAAATATTTTAAATAGTTTTGTTCTTTGTTCTTTGTATTTTTTTTGCTTCCGACGACGAAAAGAGATAAACTTTCCGAAATGTTAAGAATTTTTTTGTTCGTTTTGTTTATTGGTAGACCAAATTTGTTTATTGGTAGACCACTGCTGACAATTAGTCTCCGTTGAATTAACGCACCAGTATTTACAAAAAAATAACTATTTTATTTTGTAGATTTTCTTGCACGGGCGGTAGAGATAAATTTCCATATAGGACTTTTTTGGAGAGATGAATCCGCCACATTTTTTTCAGGGTTATCATCGTTAATGATTTATTGATTCAGAACTCATACCAAAAATATTCACATTTTATAGTCTACCAGGTATACACTATCAATGCTAATTAGTTGCCTATTTTATATATCTAAAACTGCAATAGAAATGTACTATAGGTATATTAAGGTGCGTATTCATTATCCGAACGAATGAACGAACGAACGAACGAACGAACGAACGAACGAACGAACGAACGAACGAACGAATGAAAGTGCGGTATATTTAGACGGGGACCGAACGCATGCGGCCGTTCGTGCGTTCGTTCGCTCGACCATCCGTTTCGAGTCGGTACATCAAAGGCGTTCGCCAACAAATGCCTCCGGTCTTCTCGTGCGGTCTTTGGTGCGGTTCTATCGTACGGTCCCCGTCCATACCACTAGCGAACATTCGTTCGTTCGTTCGTTCGTTCGTTCGGATAATGAATACGCACCTTTAAGTAACTTAAAAAATATGAACACTATCCTAATCCTATAAAATTACCAGTTGAGATGACCCAAAATCCAAATAAAATTTAATTAGAAGATTCGACACTAAAATTAAAAGAAGTACTTTAAAAAACTAAAAAAAGACACTTTATTGTGATAAAAAGCTCACGTCTTGTGTCTTGTAAATCAAAAAAAATAATAAAAAAAACACTTTATTGTGCTAAAAAGCTCGTCTTATGTCTTGTAAATCAAAGTTGTAAACGATATTTTATAATTTTTTTATTCATCAAAATTTTGCTTGAAAGATAGAGGTAGAAAATTGTTTAAAAAATTTAAATTTTAAAAATCTAATCTACTGTTAGTGTTTTAGAAACTTTCAGCTAAAATGTAGCTATACCTAAATAAACACAATAAAAACATTCGGTACAGGTTGGATTACTCTTTTCCATTATGAAAAATGGGATTAAAGGAACTTTTATTTTTTTCCACATTTTAATGAATTTTGCATGCTATTCAGCAACTTCACCGAAAAATCCTTAACACAACAAGATTATAAAATAGTTCATTATTACAGCATAAAAATGGAGTTGAATAATGATTCTATTTTCCCCATAATTCAATAGGTTCGTAATGTTAGTTAGCACAATATTGTAATGTAAAAGTAACATAAATTTAATTTTATAGTATTAAAGAAATATTTTATGGTATTTGTATTTACGATTTATAATATCTAACATTATGAGAATTTAATTAATTAATTTAAAATGTTATATAAAAAATATGAAATAGGTAATTTAGATTCGTTGATATTTTTTCTCAATAATTTATCTCATTTCTTTGTGTAAGTTTCTTATTATTATTATTATTTAACATTTATTATTCATTTGTATTTTTAGCACATTTTCGATTTTTATTGAAACACTTCGATAAAAAACGTAATCTAGGTATCTAGCTTTTTTATAATGGGCTCTTTCACAAAAAATAAAATACCCAATTCAAGGACAAAATCTGAAATAGAAGACTATTTTCAGTATATTTATCCAAAAAAAAACAGTTCCATGACATTGAATAATTTTTTATAGGTCCTCAAAATTGCTTTAATTTGAAATAAATTTAAAGCGCCAATTGATGACGTATGAAAAATACGCCCAATCACATTGCAGAACCGTGCTCGTGCGCCAGCCAACAACTGGCAACATTGCGATTTGATTTGACCAGCACCACCTCAACTTAAGGCCAATCAACATGATATGGGCAAGGCAAATATGGCGGCGAAGGCAGCGCATTATTAAATTGTTTACCTTTAACCTGAAAAGCCGGTAGTGGTTTCTCGTTCCGATTGCATACCAGAAATAATTAATTATCTCTAGTTTGTTGTGATTCTGCAACACGTTTGTTTAGTTCTTAGTGTTCAGTGCATGGTGTGATCAGAAAATTGTGATAAAATAACAGTGTAATAAAAATCCAAACCAGACATTCCACATAGGGAACTTCAAACTTTTGTGCTTGTCGTAATCCTCTATTATTAATTATTTTAAGGTAAGAACTAGAAGTATTTATCAAGATATTACACCTAAATGAGTAAAAAGCCTTCACCGCCAGTCTGCATAGTACTTTATAATGGTTACTTATAATAATCAAAAGATAGGTATTAACATTTTATTGTAGCATACCTTTTACATGCTCTGTTCCAAATTGTCACGAGAATTATAGAGGGGGTCACAAGGTTTCTGCTTTTATATTTCCCAAAAATGACGAGCTTCGTAAAAAATGGTTGACAGCTATTAAAAGAGATAATTTCACTCCTACTAGTAGTTCTCGGTTAAGAAGTGCATTAAATATGCCTCAAAAAGGCCAAAGGCCAAAGCCCCTGTTACCCTAGTGAGGATGTAGTTATGGCTACTGCTTACACTTACCTCACTATAAGTAAAATATTGGAAGAATAATCAAGCTTTTTACATCAAAAAGATCACAGAAAGATATTGACAACATTCACATTTGAAAATATAAATGGCCTGCCTGGATGTAAGTCTTTTTTTAAGTCACAATTGCCCCTCACATACGTCAGAATTTATTATTAAATCCATCTTGTTCAGAATATCCAATATTTTATTGAAGAACTATGCAAAAAAAAGGAATGACCTTATAAAAAGGTATTTAGTTTTTTTTTCTATATAAAATCTTGAAACACATATTATATTATTTAGTTATCCTCACCTATTATAGTTTAAATTTATTCCCATTTGTGTAATAGTGCTAAACATAAGAAAAATATTCCATATTTTTTGACCCAAGCCAGTGTAGTTTATAATTCCAAGAGCATTTACCAAGGCTTTTACTAAGACAAGTAACTTCCTATACTGTCCATAATAGTATATATTTATCAAACGTGCAGTAAATTCTAAGCTATGGTAGGTAAGTGTTTGCAATTGAATATTTAGTTTATATTGCTATTTTCTGTCATATATTTCTGGTTATTTCTTTTTCCGATGATTCTGAACACCCTATATATGCTACCTCAAATTTGAATATTTACACACTAGTACACTACCTACTTATTTTCCGAGAAAATATACCTTTTTATAAAAAGTAACTAACTGATGTTTTCATAAAAGTAATAATACAAAAAATTCCATACCTATGTGGAGAGCTTTAGACTCCCTGTATATATAAAAAATTAGTAAAATATTACGTAATCTAACCCGACATTTGTGTGAAAAATGTCTATTTGGAAATAAAACAGGTTTTAAAATACGCGCCAAATAAAGCACTTCTATCTCCGCCATATTGGAAAAGGTTCAATGGCCTTGTGTGGAGGTGGTGGTGTGTCAGCAAGATGGCCCGGCCGTGTTGCCGCTTTTCAACATGCCAGGTGTGACGTATTAAAAATAAAGTGCGGATTTTTATTCTGAGCTTTAAATGGATTTTTATTCTGAGAAATTAATTGCTTTATTCAATTATGCTAATTCCAAAATATAGTGAAAGAGCCCATTCTTAAATCAATTATTTAAAAAGTAATTCATTCATTTAATAAATTCAAATGATTTCAGGTTCATTCTTGTTTGTGTACATGTGCTGATGTTTTATTATTTGAACTAAGAATTGGTCTCACATTGGAGATCCTCAATTGCTGCACGTAAAATCATATATATTTTTCATCATGTATATTTGTTACTTTTTAAAATTTTCATGATACATTAACATTCAGCTAACAAATTCCTATTATAAAATATTACATTCATTCTAATAATCGGACTTTTACTTTCTTTACTTTCAACTAAGCAGCTAGAATTTGATTTTTAATGTCCAATTAACAAGATAATGATTACCTTGAACTATACCCATGAATAAGTATAGGTAATAAATTGTAATGTTGTAATTATTTACAGCTCTACAGGATGGTCCGAACCGTATTCCGGAAACTTCGGCAGCATATTCTGCAGATAAAAACAAGTAAAAAAGTTCGTATAAATATATGTCCTAAAATGCTTAGTTTCGGAGATACAGGGTGTAGAAATTTCATTTTTATTTCGATTTTATCCAAATAATTTCTGAAGTGACGTCAGTATTTGGATGAATATTAGTGCCTGGGAGTTTGTTGACATGAGAAATTTGATTTTGATATCAATGACTTCTGCCTATACCTCAATTCGCGAACTTTGGAACTTTCGTCACAGATTGTCATTCTCTCTCTTATCCATGTTTATCACATAAAATGGAAATTTTGTGTCAAAAACGTAAGTCCATTATATTGATTACATCGTACGATTATTTTTTCTTTTTATCCTACTGATCACATGCTGATCACTATTATTACAGATAAAATATTTACGTCCTTGTCCGATAAGCACGAATAGAAAAGGACAAACATCGTATTTGTATTACCCGCCGAAATTGAACAATACGGAACGCCGACTGTCCAAGTTGTCGTTAAATTTTAACGGCTCCGATAGTTTCCCGTAAATACTTTTTTAAAAATACAAGAAATGTCCTGAAATGAAAACTATACTAGGTATTTACTATAGTTGGTCTGTACTACTTTGCTATAAATATCGTAATCTTAAACCATACAGGGTGTTCAAAATCCTATGCTAAACTTTCTAATATATAAAATAGTTGTTCTTCCTTTTTTTAATGGAACACTCTGTATATTATGTGCTGTTGATGAAAAATTAAAAATGAACATTTTTTGTATTTAAAGTATTTAAAAATCTTTAGCGGTTCCATTTAAAATAAAGCAAAGAAAAACTGTTTTATATTTTAGAAAGTTTGCCATAGAATTTTTAACACCCTGTATGATTAAAGATTACGATACTTATAGCAAATTAAATAAAGAATAAATATAGTAAACAGCTAATATAGTTTCGATTTCAGGACATTTCTTGTATTTAAAAAAAATAAGAAAGGCTGAATTTTTTTTTTATTTATGTAGTAATTATTCTGAAACTAACAAAACATATTTAATAATATCTTAGGATTATGTAAAGTGATCAGAAAGGAAGCCAAAAATGGAATAATATACATGGTGTTCCATTTTAAAAAATAATCCCGATTCGCTGACTTTTTGAGCCACCCAGCCACCCCGTAGAAGTTAAATTATTTTCGACAAATACATCCTAATATATACTTTCAGTTTGCACTCATACAAAATTCCTAAGTTTTTTTATTATAGGAGCAACAGATGCACGACTCACTGTTGCCGGACTCGTATAAAGTAGTAGGAATGACTTTGAACCGTGGTAACCCCTATTTGCGGCCACTTTTTCATTGGCACCCTGTTAAAAGTGTATTCACTTATTCATAAATATATGTAAATATTAGGATTTGATTAACTACATGATGAACGTAATAATCCTGCACCCGATCTTAGACTATGATCATTCTCTAAAATTATTCAATTTAATTTTTTTTGTAAGTCTCGAAACAAACGAGATAATGGACTTTTTCGTTGATACACCCTGTATCCTAGTGGTGTATTTTTGTACTGTATATATTATGTTATGTATTATGAGTCATATTCTTGTATTGTCTGTTGTATTTTTTTGTACTTATTGTACATTTGGGAGTTTTTTCAGAAATATATAATTCTATATTCTGTTTTCTCCCATTTCCAAGAGTTTTTTTGCACATCCCGAATATCTGGCTGACATTATGTTATATTGCTAACACATCTATTTTTTGATCTTAGCTTTTATCTTCACTACACTTAATCTAAATACAGTAAACATAATTTTAATATGTAGTGTTTCAAATTTTAGTAGAATCTAATTTTTAGACATAGAATCATTTTTTAGTAGAATGATTGTTTGTAAAGAACAATGATAAACATGATTTTTAATCATTTCTATTATTATTAACTATTTTATTAATACTTTTCTTTGATAAGCTGTGTGGTTCTAGAAACCATTTTCAGAATAAATTTGTCTTAAAGATGAGAGTTAGGGTTTAGTTCTTTTTAAAACTAACGCTTTTATAGTTTTTGGTCCGTATATTATAAAATGTTGTTTTCTAGCGACAAATACTTTTTTTGCAAACAAAAATATATAGTTCTTGGTAATTACCTAGTTCTTTTCATAAAATTTATAATATTTTTTTAATTTATAAACTAAATATTTACATCTTACATTGTAGATATAGTGCAAAAGCCAAATTTAACGTTAACGGTGTAACGCTAACATAAATACAATTGCTCTCTACTAATAGCGATAGCATCTCAAATGTTGACATCTATCTTTGAATAAGAAGACTAAGGAAGGAGCATATCAAAAATCTTAGGTACACCGCGATGGGCCTCAAATATGGCCGACTTAAATTCCGGTTTATCAGTGTCGTTCTAATTTTATTTAAAAAATATAAAACTATGATGTAGGGTAGACGTGGGGTAGACTCAATAATTTGTTATTTTATTTTACGTTGTGAATAAATGTTGGTAGTTATTAAAATTGTTAAAAAAATATATAATTCTAATAAAAATAGATAAGTTATAATTATAAGATTGATTGACTTACCTGGTAAGGAAGATCAATCTTGATTATTCGAGCATCGTAGTCCTTCTATGTCAAATTAACGTATCTAAATTCTTTGACATCTAATCTTTGACAAGTAATAAATAAAAGCTAAAAATGCAAGAAAAATATATAATTTAGTTAATTTAAGTGAATTTCATAAATGATCGGTTTACTACACGTATGTATATTATATAGCAACTTACTAGCGAAAAAGTTGTTCCATTATTTCACTCAATTTTGCCGAGATCTACCGCACGCTACACAACCAACTATTTTAGAGTCTTTTTCGATAAATCGCGATAGTGTCACTGTTAATTTAAGTTCTGCCACAATTTCTATCTAGATTTACTACCTTTATACAACTATCAGTAGTAGAATAAATAATAAATAACATAAAATAAGCTCCGTAAAGACTGACAAATCCACAAAATTTCAAATCAAATTCAGATGTGTCAAATGAATCGTCAAACAGAACTGTCAAGGATCCCCACCCTAGAGAGCTTTTATGGTGGCTTTTCCGCCCACCATGCATGAATACATGGATAGCATTATGCTCCTTCCTTAGTCTTCTTATTCAAAGACATCTATGGATCAACTCAGGAAATACGTGAAAACCAATATGGCGCCGAAAATGATGACGAAAGTTCCTAAGTTCGCGAATTGGACTTTAGATGCTTTACCTAGACCATTATTCACAAACTACAAACCTATTGATGAAAATATGCATGAACGAAAATATGCGTTTTTCAAGGCACTTTCCGATGACAATCCTCATCGGATAAGGTGTTTTTGAAGTGGAATTCTTTACGCACGTTGGGAGTAAAAATTCAAAGCCGTGACGAACGCCATCAACCAACGAATACCATCAACTTCTTTTGCACGTCATAATGATCAAGCCGAAAACTTCGAAGTTAGTTTTAGATCATTTTCACAAATTTTCACGAACTCCGAAAATAATTATAATACACATATTAATTTACTAATAAATCAATAGTAAATAAAAATAAATAATAGTACCTAATTCTGAAGAAACTTATCAGAGTTTATTTTTTTGCTCTTAACTTTGAATCAATAAAGTTTCAATTAATTTCTTAAAAAATCGACTTCATTAACATGAGAAGAAGAGAATCCTTTATATATCCCCCCCCCCTTTCATTATAAGTAAAAAAGTAATGTTTCCGCCCGGGATCGAACCGGGGACCTTCCGCGTGTTAGGCGGATGTGATAACCACTACACCACGGAAACCTGCTTAAACATCTCAATAACCCAGTTCACTGCCAAACTAAAAAGTATTTTTAACCCGCATCAATACCATGTTATATATTCAATTATATATCCAACGAACAGCTACAATAGTATTACTTTCACTACCTGTTAAGAAACAGAGCATATAATAATGTGCGTATCTATTGAAATAATGGAGATAAAAAACTAAATTTTCTTTTACTAAAAGAAATACAAATATTTGTGATTTGTGAATATATCCTTGTTCTTATTGCGTATAGTAGACTATATGCGCTGTATATTCATGAGACAATTTAGCTAAGAAAGGTTTTGAATAATATATTATCATTTTCCTTTTATATTGACTGACTATTGCTACAGAGATTCCTGTTATTCAATCGGCCTCTGGCTATCCGACCTAAATATATCACACGTATGTCTATTAACGATAAAATGATTGATGATTTATTGGGTTTACCCCAATATAGGTATTTTGGTTTACAAAAGCCAATATTGGTGTAAAGTCAATAATAGCATTTACATGTATGTCCAGGGTAGGACTGGGGCAGAGGGGCCCGGGTGGAATTCTGAAAATGGGCCCTGGTGAATATTTTTTGCGTATTTCTTCGCCTTATATGCACGTTTGGTAAATTCTTCCCTATTGATTTGTTGTTAGTGTTTGAAATCAGGAACCTATCCGTAATGCTGTGCAAATGTATGTAGATATTGTATATTCAATTTCATTTCTATATGTATATGTTAGAGTTAAAGTCCGATGTCCGGTTAATGTCGACATTAACAGGTTAATGTTTGGGTTTGGTTTTGTTTTTGTTTTTTTTTGTATGATATTCTCGAGATTAACCAGGTAATGTCGATATTAACCGAATATCGGACCTTAATCGTAACATATACACTGAAAAATCATATAAAAAGAAAGAACTACAACATTGCACTTAGATTTTTTTAAACATGATACACAATAATTATTGTTGTATTAGTTAAGTTATTATTCTTCCCCAACTCAGTTTGCAATAGTGCCAAGTAGCAGCAAATTATGTCAAAAATATAGTTAATAGGTTTGGTTTTATTCTGCAGATAAAAATAATTAAAAAAGTTCGTATAAATGCATGTCCTAAAATGCTTAGTTTAGGAGATATCTACAGGGTGTAGAAGTTTCATTTTTATTTCCAAGTAGGTAATTACTGAAGTAACGTCACTATTTTGATGAAAATTTATGTCTGTTTTAACTGTTTTGAAGAATAATAATTTTTCGTCCATACCTGTATCAAACTACTGAGTGAAAAAATGTACATTTCCGTGATTTTTTACATAAAAAATGTCCCTTGGTAAAAATCACTACGAGCAACCGTTCTCAAGAAATTTAGAATGGAAATAGTCAATACATGCATCATTAACAAAAAAAAAATTGGCGCCGGGAGGCACGTATAGCCGCCGATACTAAAATATGTTAATAAAAAGTTGGTAGGCAGTTCTTTTAGTTTCAAAGTAAAGGAATTTTTCCAATTTTTTTATCTCAAAAACTGCGACTGATTTTGATGTTATTACAAATTTTGTTGCAAATATTATTCCTAATCTTAAATTGAAAACCGCGTTTCCCTAGCTACTGTAATTTTGGAGTTACGATTTTTTAAAATTTTTAACTCCCTTCCATACCTCCTTACCCACCCCCCATCACCACCAAAAACTAATCGCCAGATTCTCGTGTGCCACAGTATTTTTGTGCCAAATTTGGTTAAAATCGGTTTAGCGGTTTTTGAGTTATCGAGTTACAGACGGACAGACGGAGAGACAGACAGACACCATGAAAATATTTTGTATTCAGGTCATTTATGACCCAAATAACTCATTTTGAGTGAAATTAAAAAAAACTTTTTTTTGCCGATCTTAATAGCCTGCCATAACTGTTGTATGGTCGGCTAATAAAAGATGAGTAAATAGTTATTTGACTGAAATAATAAATTTGGGAACTTTTTATGGTTTTTTAAATTAATCATAAATTTTTCTTCGAAAAAAATGATGATAAAACAGTTTCTGTTAAACTTTTGGCACAAAAACATGTAAAACTTGGAAAATAAGTTCGTCATAATAATGCTTTTATTTATTCACTATTCTAAGTCTAATAAACAATATGCATTCCTTCGAAAACTCTCTATTTATTTATTTGGTAATGCTAAAACACTCTATTTGAAAGTCGATTAGAGAAAACAGTATGATTCATTGGCAAGCGATGTAAATATTTGTGATCAGGTAAAATTGTGATGTAAGAGGAGGCTTAGGTCGGCAGGCGGCAGGTCAGTCAGTTGTTGATAGGCCGGCCGGCTGTGTAGCGTTGTGTTTTGTCAGAGAGCTGACAAATGGAGGTTGCGAGTCTTTTGACTAATATAGTTGCAAGTCGTTTGACTGTAAGCCAACGGGGTCGTTTGACCACGGTAAGAAAACCTCTGTGACGTCTTGCCTTCGAGTTGGTCTTGAGAGTTTGAGGTCTCCATAATGTCTTCTCGATTGACGATGCGGCGTTGGGATGGTGAGCCACCCAAATAGCTTATTCGATTGGGATGCGAATCTGTTTAGCGGCAGAATTGCGTCCGGGGAAGCCCTATACTATTTCAGGTGACTAGCTAGTTGTTGAAGATTTTTAACCAATAGATCCGAATAATATTTGAATTAGATGGAAGATATGGAATGGGATATATTGAATAGAATGTCAGTGATGTCAGTGGCTAGGGGGCGGAGTACCCCCGGGTGAGTCTTACTATTTAACTATCAATTTTATCCAGATCAGTAAATGTTTGTTTTGTTATTTTCATGTACAATGAGAGAGTGCTTGCCAATGACCAACTAAATGGATATTTGAGGTGAATTTGCATTGTGAGACCCGGTTGAGTAAGCCCCAAAAATACCGATTTTACAAACATTTAAAATTTATGATTTCAGTCTAATAACTATTTAGTCAACATGTTTAATTTCCGACCGAACATGTTTAATTTCCGAGATACTGATGACAGGTATTGATAATTTCTGTTCCAAATATCTCGCAAACCATTACTGGTAGCGATTTTTACCAGAAGCCCTTTTTTACGTAAAAAACGTTGTAAATGTATATTTTTTACTCAGTAGTTTTATACAGGTACGGACGAAAAGTTATTACTCTTCAAACCAGTTAAAACATATGCAGGTGGCGTCATCTACAAGTAGGAGTCATATTGACACCAAAATAAAATTTCTCATGTCAAAAAACTCCCAGACACCAATTTTCATCCAAATATCTCCTATATCTGTATCTCCGAAACTAAGCATTTTAGGACATACTTTTATAGGAACTTTTTTAATTATTTTTATCTGCAGAATATGTTGCCGACGTTTCCGGAGTACAGTTCGGAGCACCCTGTATATACCCTAAAGCACTGGTTGGATACAGTCTCTCTATACAAGAGAGGACGAAAGAGAGTTCGCGCAAATGAGCCCAGTGGATCGAAATCTAGAAAGTAAGAAGTTAAAATGACTACAATACCGATGGTCGATATTGGATATCGACCAACTAGAAGGCGCTACTTCCCCAAACTCGATATTATTTACGAAACAGTTTGTTTTTAATTGAAAGTCGTATTTCTTTCCTCGGACAACGTAAAATTAGATCTTTATATTGGCAGATACCCAAAGTTTATATAAAATTTCATGTAGGTAAGCTAAACGGTAACCGTTCGACGGCAGGTCTTGGGTAGCGTGTCAGTCGTCTATTTCATCGAATTGCATAGTCGATACAGTTTATAGCCCATTTACGATGGGGAAATAAATAAAAGATGCGAACCTATTTTTACCGAAGCAGCTTTCCCAACAACGCTACCTACTTTAAGAAATACTTATATCATTAACTTCTTTATTGCATGTATTTTTTAAAAAACGAAACAAAACTGGTGGAAGAAATTGTCTATTAGATTTTGATGTGAATTGGTGTACCTCTAACGGTCTAAGACGCCCGAAGAAATTTCTCAGGACGTACGAACGAGAAAAATCAAAGATTAATCCTTTAAGTAAGAGCAATCTTCGGATTTTCACGAGGTATTTAACAAGACACTGTCTACTCATAGACATAAGCTAAGAAACAACGGCAAATGCAGACTATGTAGGGAAAATGGGGAAATACCAGAACACCTCATCACTAAGTATGCCAAGATGACAACCATCCGTGCCATAAACTTTGGTACGACTGATATCGGAGATGGAGAACTAACATCTGTAAAACCGTTTCAGATACTCGCTTTTGTTAGAGCGATGTGATGTTAGAGCCCCCGTATGATGAGTTATAACTCAAGAAAAGGGGGCACAATAGATCTGCAAGGTCACGGTGATTAACTTTCCCCCTCCCATACAATCCACAATCTACAAATGTCTCTGACCAAAAATTAGAACTACATTTTAGTATTTTAGATTATGTGAAATACCTACTAGCTGATCCAGCTAACTTCGTAGCATCCAAATGTAAAGTGAAGTAAGAGTTTTTTGGATAATATTGTGTTACGGATGACTGATTGACCGAGCGATCTGGAATGACTGAGATCAATCGATCCTGAAACGTTGTGAAATTTGTTGTTTGTGTCATTTATTCTCTATACTGTGGCGAAATCAGTCCCGCTCTTATATGCACCGCCAGCCTTCTGCATATCATGAGAGCCTTTGTGGCTTTGCTGGTAATGTTCTTAATATGCCTGTTCCAGAGAAGTTTACTATCCAGGGTTATTCCCAGATATTTCACTTCCTGTGATGGCAGAATTTCCTTTCCATCTAGATAGATTCTTTTCAAGTTTTTAAAACTTCACCAGAAAGCGAAGTTTGATAGGAACTATCGAAAACAGAAAATTGCCATCCTATCCGATAGTCAAGCAGCACTAAACGCGATCATCAACTCAGTAACCATCAATTCAAAGTTGGTCAAAGAATGCCTAGAGAAGCTCAACAAATTAGGCAAAGAAAATAAAGTCCTCCTACTCTGGATGCCTGCAACACCAAGGGATAGAAGGCAATGAAACAGTAAATGATCTAGCTAGGAAAGGACCGAACACTCCACTAACTGGACCAAAACCGTTCTGTTTTCCAAACGGGAACCAACTGAAAGCAGAACTGAAGAATCTGGAAGACTCCATCCGTAACTTGAAATGGGTGTCCACCAACGGTCAAGACACTCGAAAAAGTTCCTCAGAACTTACGACCGAGAAAAATCAAAGGTTTCCCTTGATTTAAGTAAAAACAATCTTCGAATTGTCACGGGGTTTCTAACAGGACACTGTCTCCTCAACGAACACCTCAGTAGGCTGAAGCTGAGAAATAACGACGAATGCAGATTCTGTGGGGAAAATGGGGAAACACCAGAACACCTTATCACTGAGTGCGCCGAGACGACGACTATTCGTGCCATGAAATTTGGTACGGCTGATGTCGAGGATGGAAAGCTGGCCTCTGTGGAGCCGTCTCAGATACTGTTTTTGGTTAAAGCCTTGAGACTGTATGATTTATAACTCGTTATAACTCAAGAAAGGGAAACACACAATAGATCTGTAAGGTCGCGGTGATTAACTTCCCTCCTAAACATTCTACATTCTATATGCACGGCCCCCATATGAACTTCCGGAACGACAGAGAACACGCGACGACGAAACGATAGAAAAGACTGAAACAGCAGCTAAGAATCACCCAGAACATTCTGGACTCCCTGTCGCACTGTATATAAGCCGAGGTCGGTGCGCAAGGGACAGAAACAATCGGAGTCGGTAGTCGTGCTCGTGCCTTTTAAAATAAATTCCTTCTGAATAAATAGTTGTAAATAAGTTTGTAAATAGTTCTTTAAGTGTTTTATCGTTATTGTTTTATTACTTAGTGTAAAATAAATTGTATTCTGATATTTTGGTGAAAGTTTGAAGCAACTTGTGGTATATGATAACAAAGCAAGGAATTTAAAAATCAAATAATAAAATGTTATCATCTAGGTGCATCTTTTTTAGACAGATTATTTTTTGGTTCATCTGAATAGCTTCATTTTTGTTAGATATAGTCGCTTTTGAAGAAGACACTATAATTTTTTCGTAATTTTAACATTTTTAGAAAACTATGCCTTTGACTATGACATTTTTTTCAAGTCACTTTTTTCAAGTGCCTTTCAGTGATACTAGTGGAAGGTTTGGGTCCATGGAAAAATATATTTATTCCACCATGTTAAATAGCTAAACCATAAACAATTTTCCAAAATAGGCCTGCATTTACCATAGATTTTTCAACAAAATAATATGAAACATGTTATTACCATATTGTAGAGCTGTCTAAATAGTTATAAAGAATCTAAGTAACACTTTTAACACAATATACATGGGTCGTCTAGAATCCATATTATAATAAATGAAACTATTCTATAAATAACTAAATGCATGTTACCTTGTACACACGCTACCACATGACGATAGAACGTAGACTACCTGGAATACGTATATGTTAGTTACTTGCAAAAATTACTAAAATTATAAAAAAAATGTAATCTATAAATCTGTACAGTAAAAATCGAGTTTCTTTACTTATGACCACTATGTAAAACAGACGAAAATACTCAATCTACCAGTGCATTAAATAGCTTACCTACAGTACATAAGCAGAACTTGCGGGAAAATACATCTTACAATTTTACAACTATCGCTAGATATCTTAGCAATAGTCGAATTCAAAAATCCTTTGAAATGATCTAGTATGTGGTCCTAGGTAAAGTATAGTACTGTTGATTGAAAGAATTGGGAAGATACGCAACCTAATGGGCAAATTCGTGACAAGACTGATTTGATTTCCCCTTACGCCTCAAGTGCTGTACGGTAGAGCCACTACTCATTCTGCGGCCGACGCACAAAACACTCATTTTCTCTTATTCGGCCAACGAAAGAATATCGAAGACGGTGTGAATCTGAAAGCGACAGTGTTGCCGTATTAAAATGTGTAATATTTGTAATATGTTTGACCGTTGATTGAAGAAATAAGAAGACGCGTGAGCGACGACCTTATGAGCAATTTTGTGGCACAAAACCTGTCTGAGATGTAGCCGGCGATACCGTCGCGTCGCCGCTAGTCAACTTCTCCGAGATTTAGTTTAGCCGCTGCGCGCTAATCGTTTACAGCGCAGCGGATAAAGAATACTGTACCGTAGTTCTGCTTTCAGTCAACAGAGTGGGTGGTTGTCGGAAATGTTGCCAGAACTACATATTAATCCGTAGATTTACGGATTTTGCATGGGTACGTTAATAATACGGACCATTAAACAATTTATATAAAACTCTAAATCACCACAATACACCAAAACACTTTTACTTTTACACTGAACGCGCGTTTCGCTAACCATGTTAGCATCATCAGCAGATGATTATAAACTAAAATACAATCTACAATTGGAGTGTTTATATACTCGCTCAGTGGGCACAGAGTAGGCGTGGCAAGATCTAGCCAGCCGAGTCAGAACCCACCGAGCGTAACAGTTAGATTTCCGCCACTAAAGTAGTAGGAACAAAGAACTTGAAGGAATTGGACCGTTGTCTCTGTTCATACTATCTTTACATTTATTAATTCTGATGTTTTCATATGCATCTAATTGCCTGTAATTTGAGACTTGTTTAAGTAATTTTAAGTTATTAAGATCTATACAATGTTCTTTATCAACAATATGTTCGGCAACGCAAGATTTATCAGGTCTACCATATCTTATCTGAGCTAAATGTTCTTTAAATCTAGTTAATATTGATCTTCTAGTTTGCCAGAAATTTCATAAATACCAGACCTTTCCAGTAGAGGTGTTTTATCCTTTGGATTACCTAATAATTGTTGTAACTTATTATTAGCACTATACACAAGTTTATAATTGACATTCTTAAAAATTCCTTTTAGACCACGGGATAACTGTCTATCATACGGTATTGAAAAATATTTTGACGTATCTTTCTCCACTTGAAAAGTCGAAACATTTTAAGGGTAACTAGTTAAAAAAAACCTACGTATATATATATATATATATATATATATATATATATATATATATATATATATATATATATATATGTAATCTCTTTCTATTTCATATCTTGAACTGCTAATATGGAAATTAAGTAATCATGCTGTTATATATGGTGTATTGTGGAATTTAGTGTTATTACTTTGTTCTGTGTAACACCTAATTTTATTATACCAAAACTGCAACTGAAATTTATTATTCCATTATATATATATATATATATATATATATATATATATATATATATATATATATATATATAAAACCAATTTTTGTCGATCGTAGGAAATATTCACTACCTATAAAAGAATTTTTATTTTTGTTGTTTATTCTACATTTAACTTGAATTAATTTTCAATACATAAACGCGGATTTCTCATCCAAAGATATTTTCGTCAAACATATTACAGATATTATACATTTTAATATGACAACACTGTCGCCTTCAGTTCCACACCTTATATCTTCACTAGCCGAATTAGAAAAAATGTTTTATGTGTTGACCGCAGAACGAGTAGAGGCTCTACTATATAGTACTTGAGACAGAAGTGGAAATCAAATCAGTCTTGTCACTAATTTGCCCATTAAGTTGAGTATCTTCCCAAATCTTTCAATCAATGGTAATATACTTATATTATACTTTTTACAACCCTCATTACGTAATATACAACCGTATAATAAAAAAAAACAGCGTTAGCGATGGCTATGCAATGAAGATAGCTATCAGTTTAATGCAAAATTATATGGGGAATCAATGTTCATTTCCTAGCCAACTGGGCGCAGTTTTTTTTTCGATCATAATCGCCAGCGTCCTTATTTTCATTTTGTACCAGAATTAATCTCAGAATATTCGTTGCTACTTGTACTTTAAAGAAATCAGTTCAGCCATATATAAAGGCGTTTGCTAAGAATGGAAACAACGAAAACGAGAAGTTCTATCTCTTATTAATCAATTTATCAACAATTATCCAGGTAGGAACTAAATCTTCGGTAATTTTCTAACTACAGTTACGCCTCTTTCTACTCAACAGAGTAATTACATTATTAAAAAGTAATTATGTATTCAAATTATATAAAATGCTCCACAAATAAAAATTAACTTTAAACATTTTAAGGATCAATATTTACGCAGTTTTAGCAGGGCTATAGGTGAAAACAGCAAAAAGTTTTAATATCCGTACACCTGCTTGTGTGCGAAACATTTTAAGGATAACTATATTATATACATAATATATATATTATTTCCTTTCAATTATCTGTCAAAATTTAGTTAAATATTTTGAAGATAAAACTGAAAAATTAGACAGAACATTTGAAGACTTTTGTATGTCAAATATCAATGCAAAAATTTAAGTGCAAATATTTGAATATAAAGAAATATCTTTATTTCAAAGCCCCAATACACATTGTGTATTGATTTGGAAAATAATGCCTCGATTTCACAATTACACTATAATCTAGTTAATCGCCAAACAGAGAATAAAGCTGTGTAATTTACACGTATAAATGAATATTTTATACGACTTGAAAATCGATAAAGCAGAATGGTATATGAAAGCAAGCTTACAATTTTGTACAGCAAAGAAGATAGTAGACTATAACCAAAATCGCATGGCAACACCATCTATCAAATATTGTTGATTGTAAACCGGCTTAAGATTTGAGAAATAATGTCGCAAGTAAAAAAAAAGAGAAATGGTGGAATATTTGTATAGAAAAGGTATTCGAAACGTTAAAAAATTAGTGCAATTGACCGAACTCGTAAAAAATGCAGTATATGAGACAATAAAGAGGATAAAAAATGGCACAGATATGAAGCATGGACCAGTTTCAGGAAGACCACGTAAGATTCGCGAAAACAATTTAAACGCTTTAGTGGCATTAGGACGACAGAATTCGCGCCTAGGGCTTCGCAAATTGGCTAACAGATTTGGAAGACAGCGAAAATTAAAAGTGTGTCCAGAAACCGTCCGAACGTCACTGAAAAGACGAGGCTACATATCAAGGGAGCCAAAAAAATCCCTGCAATAACACCTTTACAAAAGCAGCGAAGAATGGATTTTGTCAACGTTTTCAAGATGATAATTCTAATAATTTTTTATTTCTGACGAAAATTGTTTCCAGCTTGGTGAGAAAAAGTTACCGAAAATGTTATCGTCCAAGTTTCAACATTTCCCACTAAAATAATGGTTTGGGGAGCAATATCTCAGCCTGGTGCTACACCTCTGTGTATAGTTGATGAAACTGTTAATAGTGCAAAATATTGTGATATTTTAAATGGTTTTCTTCTTGAAACGTCTCACGTTTTATATCCAGATGGGTGCCGTTTTCAGCAGGATAATGCAAGATGCCATTCGTCTATACTCAAGCTTGGATGCAAGAACACCATTTGGCAACAATTCCATAGCCAGCAGCTTCACCAGACCTTAGTCGCATTGAAAACGTATGGGGACTAATGAAGATTGAAGTGGAACGAGCAGCTCTACAAAATAAACAAGATTTTATTCGCTCAGGTTTACAGGCCTGGACTACCGCCACTGAACATTATGGTGTGGACCTAGTTTCGGGTGTACCTGAACGTTTAGTTAAGCGTTTGGAGCTAAATGGAGGTTGTAAGTAATAAGCCAGTAAATAAAATTAACAATTTGTTATACTTTTTTTAACTGAAGTCCTAAAAATATATATCGATAATTGTAATTTTGCTTTCTTTTTTCCGGATACTTTCTAGACGGACTATAATATTCAAATTTCACATTTATTAAACAAAAGTAAATTTGAAATACTATACAAAAAAGTAATTAAAAAAAGAAATTGATAACTTTGTAGCTGGCATTTATTTTACCTAGCATTATTTTACCTGTGACTATTCCTATTGATTTCAAAATGTATATTTATGTCCATTAAAATACTGCAATCATTGGTTAGCAAACCATATTTTTTATATTTGCTGTAACTTAAACATTTTACTCAGTATTTTAACAAATACGGAGCCAATAAAAAATGCTTAAGAGATAAAAGTCCCTGAACCCTCTTTGAAACAAAACAACTACTATATCAAATTGATAAATTCAAAATCCCTTAATGCATCATCTAAACAGCTTTATAAAGTCTCTCAACATGGTAATCTTCTTTAAAGATATATTGTATTTTGCCGCATTTTGCTAGGATTCTTTTTTAAGTTTCCACAGTTTAAACAGATTGAAAAATGTTTGAATTATCATTACTAAGAGCAATCTGATAATAATGAAATTAGTAGAAAAATAACAAAATTTGTAAAGGCACCTAAAATATACTATTAATAAGTTTGAAGCTCGCTTGCAGATACACACTAAGTGTTATATTGTTATAATAATGTAATTGGCACTGTATTATTAAATATGTACATTTCTAGAGGACAAAATTATCACAATTTTAAATACTATGATACACAATTCTTCAACAAAAAGCATTCATGAATATCTACCAATATTCAAATTCAAATTTTGTTAATAGACTCAATTAGATTTACAGATTAATACATATTATTAATAAATGTGTGTCAAAAGGAATCGCATGATTAAAAAACCGATATAAAGACACAAAGTGTCAGATGTGTGACCCAAAAAACAAAATAGAAATAAGTTAAATTATAAGAATAAACAGAAATTAATATTAAAAAAAGTGACATAATTTTATCAAAGATGAGCGGAGATAAGCAGAGAGGCAGAACGAAACAGTGTAAACTCAGGAACAGCAATCAATGAGGGTATATCAGAAGAATAAGAACTTCACAAATCAAAGAAATTATAATTTTTGCGAATTAAGTAAATGATTTTTAATTTGTTTTTTATAATCTGTAAAGGATTGAAATTTAAAGTTATTAGAAATTATTCCACAAATGTGGCGCTATGAAATTGGACGATTTTTGTAAGTTAGCTGTTCGGTGTTGAGGAATATTATCAAGATATTATCAATCTGAAGAAGAAACATTTTTATGTCAGTGCGATAGCCTGGAAAATGTGCGATTTTTGTATTAAGTAATGATAAGCCACTAACAAAAGTTTATATGGAGGATGCAGTATATAAATTATATATATTTCGCCACTGCACTGCAAGAAAATCTACAAAATAAAGAAAGAAATAGAACGTCAACGGTTTCTTGTAGACGTATCTGTTTTAAAAAAGTGAAGTGTTCTCGAATAGTTCAATTTAAATATTTTAAATAGTTTTTTCTTTATTCTTTGTTTTTTTTTGCTTCCGATGAAGGAAAGAGATAACTTTCCGAAACGTTAAGCATTTTTTTCTTTGTTAGGCAAATTTGTATTACTGTAAACATAACTTCTGACAAGCAGCGTCCTTTTAGGTTTAACGCAGAAGTGTTTACAAAAAATAACTATTTTATTTTGTAGATTTTCTTGCAGTGTAGTGGCGAAATTCCCATAAAGGATTTTTTTGGAGAGATGAATCCGCCACATAGGTATAGACATTTTTTACAAATTATATACAAGAAACAATATTATGAATGACGAGATGTTGATACAGTTGCGAGATTGTCGTACGTAACAAGACTATAAATGTCTCATCTCATTGGTTTCGTGTGCATTACTACAAAATATTTCTCTTTACAGAGATGACGCGTGTTAAATGTCAATGCTAAATTTGTGTATTCACACAAAAAAATAGTTCATTCGAGAGAAAATGACACTCTGAATAGAATGACATATCATATATCAACTTTTGACATTTCCGAATATTGTTTATTTGAAATTGCAACATGCGACTCGTAACGACAATTTGACTCGAAATATCAAGTGTGTGGTAAGTTATTAGTTAAAAATTTATATTTCCAAAAATTCTGATGAGCCACCCTCGTTCCGTTTGAGAAAATTGAGATATGACTAAAAATACGATTTGGGCATCTTTCAACCGGCCAGGACAAGACACTAAAATCCTTAGACGATCAAATCTATTTTTCTTTGGTCCCTTGATTAAAAATGGCCGAAAAGAATGGAATTTATCAATCAATCCTTGTAGCATTTTTTATTTCCTTTAATAAAATTGAATTTAAAAATCTATTTTTATTTAAATTTCTTAGTATTGGCGCCATCTATTTGCTAGATGCCAAAGATACCAAACTCCATTTGTTACAGCTCACTTGTCTCGATATTTAATTTTTATTAACGCATCTATTCGCTAGATGTCAAACTTCATTTATTACAGTTCACTTGTCTTGTTTATTAGCGCCATCTATTCGCTATATGCCAAACTTCCTTAATTGCATTTCACTTGTCCCAATCTCACTTCGCTGTGGATTGCGATTTTCTGTTCTAATGATTTCAATCATATGATATCACTTTTTTCTCTCTCATTTTGTCTGTGGTGAAAAGGGTTTTTTTGTTTCGAGTCTGAAACTGAGAAGAAAGTCTTTTTGTCTGGGAATTTGGATCTGAAGAAGACGCGTGTTTCGGCGTCCGACAAATTTTCTAGTGAAAAGCATCCACTTTTCGATTTCGATTGCATGGGTATCCGATTTGGAAATTTGAAAACCTTGTAAAGTAAGGAATCCAGAGTATAGATCGTATTTGTTTGGTTTCTTCTTGGAATGATCACCGTAAGTTTATCCGCCATTTTATATAGCCCTATCTAACTAAATTCTATTTCAGTTATTTCCGTTTTTTATTTCCTTTATTTGAGTACTTAATTACTGGTTTGGATCGGCATATGGTTTGAATATATTTATGTAAAGCTGATTTTCAGACCGTAAGTTGTTTTTTTTATTGAGTATCTGTCCTGAAACTATTTTTTTATTTATAGAGTAACTACCACATGGTACTCAGTAACTACCACATGGTACTCAGTAACTACCACATGGTACTCAGTAACTACCACATGGTACTCAGTAACTTCCACATGGTATGCAGTAATAATGCAGTAATTATTGTATGTTTTACCCACTTTCATTTTGTATGGACCTATGCAGACCTTAAGACAGTGTTCCTGACATTACAATCGTTCTTTTGGCTGATATCGAAGACTTCTCCTGCCATAGTCATCTGCATCCACTTCTGTTAGTCTGGAGAATACCTACCTACCTGTTTAGATCATAAGAAACTATATACAGATAAGTCTCTTCTTAAGTTTGATACACAAGGTACGCTTTTATTTTATAATTTTTGAGACAACAGATTTAATAACCTGGTAAATTATCACTATTTATCCCACATATTGTAGTCAAAATTATTTTTTTATTTAACGTTATAAGTTATAAATTGATTCGTACAGTACACTCTTACTTAGCTATGATATTTTATATGAAAATTATTAACACGTATTCATTTTAAAGGTTTCTGTACACGACATGTTTCGAAACATCATCGTATTGAGACATACAGAAATTTCACCTGTTTTTATTAAGTAGCTTACTTAGTTCAAAGAATACAGTTACTAAATTCAAATCTATTTAAAATAACTTGCGGTTTTATTGGGATCACTGTGACTAATTGATGATACTTGTGTTCGTTTTCAATAAATGTTTAATGTAGGATAGTTATTTCTGACTTTTATTCCTGATAAACATAATAGACCCTTAATGCTGTTGATTACTTTATTTTAGCTATGTTGTGATATCGTATTTTTCTTTTTGGTTTCTTACTTTACCACTCTCATAAACAAAGTAAGTGGCGCCCTTTTCACTGTCTTTGACCATACCTATTTGAATTCTTAACATCAATATTAAAATCTCTGCAGCCTACACATTATCATTTTTTTTATTTTTTAACAACATTAGAAAGTCACTGTGAGTCAGAAGCCTTACCTACGAACCCAGCTTTCCTCTAACCCTGAGCAACGGATTCTTTTTTCATTCTATTTGGGTAACGACAGAAAAGTCGTCACATCCTAATTTATATCATATACTAACATACCCAATCTCGTTTTTCTATCTGAAAGAATTAAAAAGGTAAAAGGGTGAGCCATTTTTGAGACGCACCCGGTGTAATATATATCCTTAATTTTAATTGCATGACAAAATTGCTTTTATATTTTTTATATTTGGTATTATTCAAATTATGATTACTCTCTAATTGATATACTAAATATGCCAAATTACATTTCAAAAACATATGTTCCTTGGTTCATTTAAAAACAGCTCATTCGAAAATTACAGGCCGCAAGTTTAATAATTTAACAGGGCTTCTATTTTCCTTTCACCTTTCACGAAAGCTCCCAGCTCTTTTCAGTCACAATTTTGACGCTTAATTGTTAATTATCTCTTGCTCGTGCATTTAATAACCGTTATATAAAGGGCTTTGATATTAAAATTACATTATGTTTTTACTGCCACAATATAATAAAACTTACTGCCGCTTCGCTCAGCCAGAATAAATTTCTTTAATTAATTCTTCTATAAAAGGTAACCCTTTAATAGCCAAAAAGAATACCTATTCGTTAAGTGTATTATATTGTTGAATGTCATCGTCATCATTTTCAGCTTATTCAACCATTTCCAATTATGGTGTAGCCTCACTCACATACTCTCTTTGTAGCTGGGTCTATTGTTGGCTATGAGGACCCAAGTTATCCCTGCTAATTTCCTAATATCATGGTCCCATCTCAGGTTCGGTCTTTCTCTAGGTCTCTTAATTCCTCGTGGATACCATCCATGCTGTAATTTTTGTGGTCCATCTGTTGTCCATTGCCATTTGAAGGATTTGACTCTGTGGATGATATCTATTACCTGCGTCTTTTATCGTATCGTCTCTATTATTTTACTATCTCTCTTGGTTATTACTAGCATATTTTTTTCCATTGAGCGTTGTGCGTTTTAAGTGTCCAGGTTTCGCATGCATAGATCATGACTGGTAGTACAATGTTTTCTTCTTTAGATAGAGTGGCATTCTAGATTTTAATATGATTGAGTTTCTTCCATAAGTACTCCATGCTAACTTAATTCTTCTGTTGATTTCTGGTAGTAGAGATCCCGAGCTGTGTATTAGTTGTCCCAAATATATATATTCTTCTACTATTTCCAGTGTTGTGTTATGTATTTGAATGTCTTTTCTTTCCACTAGTTCGTTGTACATTACTTTAGTTTTTGCTAAATTCATTTTGAGACCCACTTTATCGCTGGCTGTATTTAGTTCGTTAATTTGAGCTTATAGTTCTTCAGGATTATTGGCAATTAGGACAATGTCATCAGCGAATCTTAAATGAAGATATTTTCCATCTATTTTTAATCCTTCGTTGGTCCAGTCCACTTGAAGTATTTCTTCGCAAGAAATGAAAGAGAAGAATTCAGAACGGAAGATTTCTTCTAACGTTGCTGTAAACAGCTTTAGTTTGGTTTGGTTTGGTGAAAGTATATTTAATTAAATCAGAAACATATAGTTTCAATAGCATACAATTTATTATCATCAGTTTTGTACTAATGCACCAGAATCTATTGTTATTGTTCCAAACTTGACAATTATGACTACTAGGATCATGATCAAAGGATATTAAAACGACACTTCTTCTATTGACATGTACAGGTGGCATTTCGCAGAAGATTTACAGCAATAGAGAGAATGAGACTGTAAAGCGTGGTCCAGACACAACGACTGTTGTACCATTAGCTAACGTCGACAAAACATTGCAGATAAAACGCAGCGTTTGGACGTAGGTTAGGTTAGGTTCGGTTGCTGGGGTTTGGGATCATGTTTGATCCCTTACTCGGAGGCTTTGGACGCATTGCGATACCCCCTGTATTGTACCAAACCTTCCTCTCATTCTTTCGTTGCGTTAAAGCACTGCCAACTCTTTGCAAAGTTCCCGATGTCGGTGATGTTGGTTTCTGCTGCTTCCTCTAGTCCCTCCAAAAAACCTTGCCCTAAAGTTTTAAAACATCGGTATTCCAGTGCCGGACAGTGGCACAGCAGGTGATCTATGGTTTCTTCTTCCTCTCCGCATTCTCTGCAGTAGTCGTCGTTGGAAATCTTCCATCTCACTTGGTTTACCCCCGTGGGACAGTTGTTTGGACAGTTGTTTGGACAGCAAGTATGAACAAATTTTAGAACTGCATAAACTCAGACGATGAAGTTAAAAGTTTGAGCATTTTTAGTAACCAAATTTTGTGGACCATCTTGAACACTGTCTGTAGTTAAGACCTTTAACTTGCTTTTTTTTAATTTTATTTAAACAAAAGCCAGATCAAAGAGAACTTATCGAGGTCTTAGTTCAACTACAAGACGCGTCCCGTCAATAAAAATTCGACAAATTTGCAAGTAGCCAATGTAATGAGTAGGCGGAGTCCACGTGGACTCTCTGCCGCTTGTATTTAAGTAGCGATCTATAAAATATAAACAGCTAAATATAGCTGTTTATTTAAATGTGTTTGGTAGTAAATTGATCATACTCCACTACTGTGTCCGCATTCTTGAAATTCTTGTCCCAACCACCGGTTCTTTCATATGTTTATTGAAATATGAAAGAACCTATTTTCATCCTATTTTCGAACCTACTACGTCTCTGAAAGGAATTTCTCTGTCTCGAAATTCCTTTCAGAGACGTACTTTACTTGCTTCAACTTCTGTTGCTTGGTGCTGGAGAATCTGGCAAACGTATAGTTGTAAAGCAAAGATCATATACAAACTGGGCTATTCACCAGAAGAATGCGAACAATGTCGTCCTGTTGTATATAGTAATACTATCCAGAATTTGATGGCAATTATGAAGGCTATGGGCCAATTAAGAATTGATTTTGCAGATCTTAGTAAAGCAGATACATTGCTAGACAATTCCGTACATATGCTAGTGCAACTGAAGAAGAAAAGTTGACTCCCGAATTAGTAATATTTATGAAAGACGACTTGAAGACCCTTGACAATGTGGGAGTTCAATTATGTTTTTGGAGATCAAGGAAAGACCAAGTGAATGACTCAGCAGTTTATTATCTGAATAGTCAACTATAGTTGTCAACTGTAGTCAACTATAGTCAACTAGTAGACTTAGTCAATAAACGATGCTGAAGCAAATCTTCCCGACTTTTATTAAGAACTTGAGAACCTAAGTTCAGAAGTAATTACACATTTGTTGGTATAAAACTATATATTTTTTTAAATTGAATACTCTGTGTCTTAGATGTGTATTGGATAGCATATTTTTTTCTGATTTCAAAGATATATCACATGATCTTTCTTTTTAATAGTTTTATCAAAATTAAGATAAAATGTATGCCATGTTAAACATGCTTAGGTATTGGTTTCAAATAAGTCATGTAGTTAGATATATTGTTATGCCGGGTCCAGACCAAGGCGACAAAAAGTAAACACGATTTTAAGACAAAAACAAGACAAACTTGCGATAAAAAATGGGGAATTTTCATATCTATAAATTCATTTACCCACTAGTGGATATAAAAAGCATTTTTGGTAAACTCTGTCTCAAATATAGTTTCTGAAAAATAAAATTAATTTACTTAAAAAGGTCCGATTAAATTAATATCTCCGAAACTAAAGTTCCAAGAAAAGTCGTAATATATCTACAAATTCATTTACCCATTAGTAGATATAAAAAGCATTTTTGGTAAACTCTGTCTCAAATAGTTTCTGAAAAATAAAATTAATTTTCTTAAAAAGGTCCGATTAAATTAATATCTCCGAAACTAAAGTTCCAAGAAAAGTCGTAATATATCTACAAATTAATTTACCCACTAGTAGATATAAAAAGCATTTTTGGTAAACTCTGTCTCAAATAGTTTCTGAAAAATAAAATTAATTTTCTTAAAAAGGTCCGATTAAATTAATATATCCGAAACTAAAGTTCCAAGAAAAGTCGTAATATATCTACAAATTCATTTACCCACTAGTAGATATGACAAACTTGAGACAAATTGTCCACACGCAAGGACAAAAGTACAACAAAATCAAAAGTTTAGTTGTTGCAAATGAGTTTTATTAGCCATGTGTGATTTCACTGGTCTCCTACTGTTAGCAGCACTCGCCATCCACACTGCGCCGACAACTTGTCGTAAAATATACGAACAAAACATAAACACTTTGATCTTTACCAACTCGACACGGGACATTGAAAAGTCTGCGAAACAAAATAAAAATGTCACAGACGTGTATTGGATTTGTCGCAATTTTGTCGTAAAACATGAATGTTTCTGTCTTATCGTTTTGTCTGCTTGGTCTGGACCCGGCACTAGTCTTACATATTCAAGTTTTATACATATTTATGAAATTTACATAAAACCAAAAAAACTGTTAAAACAAATGAGCAATGTTAATAAGTATTCAACCAAATTTTTGGGTATAAAAATAAGTGTATTCTTATTGGTTTCTAGCCGGCATAGTTTTTACTTTATAAAAACAAGATAAAACAATTTTAAATAATATCATAATGCGTAAGTTCATTAATAAAATCTAAGGTTCAAATGAATGTATATAAACAATTATGATAAACAATTCGCATTTATTAAAAACTTGTAGTACCATTTTGTGTAAACACTGATAATTATAACTTTTATTAAATATAAAGTAAAACATTTAATTTTGAATGAACATTATTTACTGACCTTGCAAGGATTAAGTAGTATCACATTCGTTGACGTATTTTTATCAAAATTCTAAATAGTTTTGTCACCAAATATTTTTAATTTCTAATATGTTCAAAACAAAACTAAACGACAAAAAATATAAAATGTATTCTCGGACTTACATAGTTTTAACACATATTAGACGCTGCACAATCACGAGAACAAACAGGCTTTAGAAGCGGCTTCAGCACAATTGATCACATAAGACACTAAGGCCGCACAAAAGAATACGAATTTCCACTAGCCATAGACATGTAGACTTCGAGAATTCCAAAGAAACAAAAATTCTAATGAAACAAAAATAGACATGCCTTGTATAGAAACTCTTGCTTTAATATACACAAAGCCAAAGCTAAAGTAATATAAAACAACCCTAGAGTTCCCAACTAGCAAAGGAAGCCATAGGAACTACCATCAAGGCTAAGCAGCAAGAGATGTGCTAGTGGTGGAAGAAATTAGTACTCATAATTGTAGGTATCGTCACTGGAAACTACCCCACGGGGGTAAATCTCGTCAGATTTCCAACGACGACTACTACAGAGAGTGCGGAGATGAAGAAGAAACCATAGAGCATCTGCTGTGCCACTGTCCGGCACTGGAATAACGACGCTTTAAAACAATGCAAGGGCAAGGCTTTAGGGGAAGGTTTTTTGGAGGGACTAGAGGAAACAGCAGAAGCCAACATCGCCGACATCGGAAAACTTTGCAAAGAGCTGGAAGTGTTTTAACGCAAAGAAAGAATTAGAGGAAGATTTGGCACAATCAGAGGTATCGCCATGGGCCAAAGGCCTCCGAGAGAGGGATCAAACAGGATACCAAACCCCCGTAACCTAACCTAATCTGCACAACGTTGCACAACGAAGCGCAACACACACATACACTACACAACGCGTTGCGCAAACAGTCCCGTTGCACGAAAGAATTCAAACATTCTTGAAACTTTTCAAACAATTGCGCAACGCATCAAACAGGGCCATACACTGGCAACTTGTTGCGCAACAGCCTGTGTTGCGCAATTTGTTTGATAATGTATGGGCCGCTTAAGGCTAAGCACAAATTGAGTCGTGTATATCGCGTGTGACATGACCTAGCGCGACGCGAGTTTTTGTAAACAACAGAAATAAATGGAACAGCGCAAATTGGCAACACAGGGCGCCAGGTCATATCACACGCGATATATGCGACTCAATTTGCGCTTAGCGTAATATCAAACTCTCTCCATAGATTGTGTATCTCAAGAGTCGGCGAATTGGTTGTTAGAAATCGCACCTAAGGTTAAAAATTGGCAGAGGCGGAACTGGTTGCAGTGAAGGGAAAAAACATCCCTAAAGGGCCATCACGGTCTTTCTGCCGAGGAGCAAGGGGAAAGACACCACCTACCTGCTGAGCCTTATCCAGGGTCAGAACTTCAATGTAAGGACATCGAGTTAACGAGTTATCAACTCGAGGGAGAAGGGTCATGGTCAGGTCCTCGCAATAGGAATTGACCTCAAATCCAAGGAGGAAATAGAGAAAGAGGGACATATCCTCTATTATAGATACGGGACAACACCGGTATCAGGTCTAAGAAGAGGCCAAGTTAAAGAGGTGGAGAAAATTGAGACAGATCCTCATAACCTCACGGGTTCAGCCGGACAAGCTCCTCGGCTGTGAAGGGCAGCACGGAGGGCCAAACTCCAACCGTGGAAGGGTGTGTACCCTCGGGAGTGAATACCCTGTCCCCTCTACAACAGGGGTATGATGGGTTATAGACTGTGTGATGACTCAAGGAACGGGGGCAGAATAGATCTTTAAGGTCGCAGTGATTAACCCCCCTCTTACTTATTCTACATTCTACAATGTCAATCTCTGGTCGTACTAGCGATCTTGCATATTAAATAAATTTCCTCTTCGAAAATCCATGTAACACCTACTTAAATAGACAGTTACTTTACATATTTCATGTATACCTACTTTATAATTCACTCGTTCTGTACGTAAGTATTTACACTGCATTTGTAAATTTAAAAATAATATTTATCTTTCAAACGTAAATACGGACACTATGTACCGATATTTATATAGGTACTTAATATCTTGTTAGCATATCATTTTATTAGTATTTTTATTAGTCTTATTAAGATTAAAGCTCGACAACTTTGTTTTTAGTATTTGCCTTTAAAAACCGGTTGAACAAATATTGATTTGTTATCGCTATGTTGTTCACTTGACTCTAAAAATATATTGCGCGCTATTTTATCTTATCTCACCCAACAATATGTTTTTATTTTGTATGATTACTGACACGCCGTCTACGTTTTTCGACTAAAAATAACAGAATCATGCCAAGTGTTTCACTCACGAATGATACGTTTTGCTTTCCCAATTAGAAAATAATCGTAGTAAAAATATGTTTTTCCGTTTTCGAAAAACAAACTAGAACGTCAAATTGATTTATCGAAATAAACACGGAATAAAGATATCTACAACGTGTTTCACGTCATATGCCAAAGTTTACTAGTAATATAACTGGTAATGTTATTAGAAAAATAACAAGCCATTCTTGTCTATTTCTATCTATCCAAGTTAAGTCAACACTTATTTCATTATCCAAGAGAACTTTAGAAAAACTATAGGGATACCTGTTTTCTCACTTAACTTTAGTTAATCTTGTTATGTAGAATCATAGTATAAGGAAACTAGTAGCTTTACTCCTCGTCAAATCTTTTTTTTTTCTGCCACTTTATATAACCTTGTTCTCGTGGTACGTGGAAACGTGGCACTCGCCATAGTTTCACAGAGAAGTATTTAGGAAAATATGAGTTCACAATAAAATAAAATAAAAAAAATTGATCATCGAGTAAAAATTTGCTTGAAAACAGAATATTTTCACATTTTGTGTAAGTAACAATTCTTCTGTATCTGAAAATCTTCTGATGGGAAGAAATGCGAAAAAAATATATAATAATATATATGTTAAATATCAGTCGATATCAGGAAGACCGAAGCGATCCAGAGCCAAAGTAACTGCTCCGCGTATGCGTGGATCAGGAGGCTACGAAGCTACGAGCTACACACTGCAGGGAGAGGTGTCGCGACGGCGCGGCGCCAACTCCGGCAGTACGAGAACAGCAGTACGACCGTACTCGTCTCTATTTAACATACAAGTTGTATGACGTAATAATAAAAGTTGTGAACTAGGGTGGTTTATTGTTTCATTTTGGGGCTAATATAACATAGTTTTAACATATATATTATCTATTTCAAAGATTTTCTACAACTTTTTTTAATTTAAAACAAGTTTAATTTTAACATTAATGTGTTTATTTTGTAGTAATATATTGGTTAGATGATTTTCATTGGATAACTAATACATTAAACAACACATTGTACTAAATAATAAAATAACATATATTTAAACTTCAATAATTGCCAATAAACACTACAGAATATTCAAAAGAGAAAAGATCGAAAGATAACAATGAGAAATAGCATCACTACTTTCTCACGTAATAAAAGAATAATTTTTTAGTTATTGTTACCGAGTCCCGAAGAACCCTACTTACCATATTATCAAGAAATTATGTTTTTTAACTAAAAACTAAAAGAAATTCCAGACTTTTTTTTCAAAAAAAAATTGCGCAGAAAAATCCTCATATTTCTAGGGCTAAAATATACTACCGCTAAAAATATGTGCACTTATTTAAGACTCACCCTGTATAGGGCGATTTACGGTTATGGTACGTGATAGCGTTTCCGGAACCGGAGTTGTTTTTCGGAACCGGTAATTTCGGTACCATGCCTCTAAGGAACCGGGATGTTTTAGGTACTTTCGGTACTAGCAAATTTTTGTTCAATGATTTTGCAGTTCGTTAAACAGCATGCAAGGGATGGTTGTCAAAAGTAAAATCGATAAAACATTGAGGTTTAAATGAAAATGATATCAAATTATTAAGTAGTAATCAGTTATGAGAAAATTAACCTAAACACAAACATGATTACTAATGACTCTCAAAAAAAACTCAAAACATAATTTTTTGAATTACTACTACAACGAATAGCGGCACACAATACGGCACTCATTTTTTGTCAATCCGCCTCTGTGCTGGGACGCAACGCTCGAACCTCGCAGGTCGACGGACGGAACTCAACTAAAACGCTCTGCAATCTGCCGATATTCGACAGATTGTAAAAACTGGCAGAAAATATTTGGGAGAGTGCAACTACTCTTTTCCTTCTACAATGGTAGAATGTATGGAAAGAGGTTAATCATACAGTCTATTATGTGAATTGTGTCCCCCTTTCTTGAACTCATCATACAGTCTCAGATTTGAGATCTGATTTTTAAAATTGTTCACCGCAAATTATCCCAAGGTCTAATTTCTTTAGGGCACTAAAAGGGATGCAACATTGCTACTTCCTAAATGAACTATATTTCTAATTATTCATCTGAGAAAATGTAATTAAGAAGTAAAAATTGCTGAAAAAAGGTGAAAAAAGTGTGAACAAAAATCCTGTATTATAAAGTGCAGAAATACTAGTTGTGCCATTATGATTAATTTATCTATTTTAGTATTCACATAATACACAACTCTAGAATAAAACACACCCCTTTAACGGGTTTTAAGTTTAATTATAACTTTATGGCTTTGGTACTAGCATACATTATTACATCTCTACTGAATAGCTCTCAAATAAAACGTCTGTTTCGAGTGTTGTTTGCTGAGAACATCTGTTTTTCACCAAAAGGGAAAAAAAGAACTTAATATTATAATTTCCTATTTATCATTAAACAAGAAACGCGCCTTTGCAATACCCTTTGGGTGGCGTGTAATAAATACGAGTACTATTTGGGTGAAATTTTGAAATTTTCAGTTAAAAATATAATATCTTAAAAACGTGACATCGGTAGAGGAACAAATGATAGAAAAACTCCTGTAGCTTTAAAAAGGTTTTTTAAAGCTACCCAATTGTTAGCAATTTTTTAAATTTTGAAACTTAAATAACTCGGTTATTTTGTAGTTATTTGAAAAACGGTAAAGAGAAAATATGCTTCTTTTATCGAAAACTACCAGCCCTAAAACTATTTGAACTTATTAAAGACTCATCCTGTATAGTCCTAAAGGCGATAAACAAAAACAACCAAACAATTTTATAACATTATATATTAGTTATATGTAGTATAGTGGCACAACACAGATACGTCAGTACAACAAGAAGATATATGAGTATAATAGTGACAGTTGTTGTAACTTTTGTGATTTAACAAAAAAAGCATTTCACACACACACACACATTAAGAATTAAGACTTTTTTAAGATTTATAAATAACATTATTGAGAAATAGCGTACACGAATAAATATATCATTCGCACTCTCAAATCGAGTAACCGAGTACCATAGTATTGTGTTTGTCAACAGTTATTTTCAAAACAATACGATTATTTTTAGCACGGTAGAGGTCACGACCCCAAATCCCACTTGGCGTGCTATTTCCATACGGATATCATTCCGCAATACCCAATATTATTTTCGACAGAAAAAGGTGATATGGAAACCTTCGATTGAAGTTTAATCATATCCACGAGGCGAAGTAAACAATAATTTCTTTATAAATAGTACTGGGTCTGTGGTTGGTTCCTTGTGTAACATCGTTGAAATATTAGTATTTTAATAAGAGTAATTTTAACTCTACATATATGTTTCGGCTTGTTAGGCCTTTTTCAAAAAAAACTCGTAGTTTTAAGAAACTCTTGAACTAAGTGAATAACTTTAGCTAAGTGAATAAATCCCACAAAAAAGTAATTTAGAAAGGGGTAATATTAGTAAAGAAAAACATAATACAACTGTTTAATACAAATCATGATAATTAAAAATGATTATTTTACAGAGAAATCGCCAAAAAATATTATACACTATTGTAAATAACTATAACATTAACCAAGAAATAAAATGACACAGAACCAGCAATTATAAAAAAGACAAAGTATAAAGTATTATTCCTACGTTTTTACAACCAAAAAACTTATAAGAACACGAATCGCCTCTTCCTTTTTTAAGTCTCTGTTGTTAACCTTCCAGCAGATCATCAACCTTCCGGACCCGTTAGTTTTGCCAAATTAGTCTAAATAATAGATAGAAAATTAGAACGTTCAACAAATTCGACATTATATTTGAACATATTACAGTGAGTCATAATTGTAAATTAAGTCGACATTGGTGGATAAAAAGTTTCCAAGTAGCGGTACCTTATTTTATTTGAGTGTCGTTATATTTAGTCATTATAATAGATGTGCTAACGAAATACTACAACATTTTTTATTTAAAATGATGTTGTTAGTAAAATGTTTACTCAGATCTTAAAAAGAAGCTAAGTCGGAGTTCTTAAGAAAGTAAATGAATGTATTAGGATCGCTTCGTAAGTACTATCTATCAATCAGCCCGACGACATAGTTCTAATAATTGTAAATGTTGATAGTTCAAGATATCATCATCATAAGCTTATTCAACTATTTCAATTATGGTGTAGCCCCCCTTTCATATTTAGATAATTTCTTTGTAATTGGGCCCATTGTTGTTTATTGATATTTTTTTTGTCGTTCAGGAGGGAAAAATCTTGCATAAGACACCCAAAGTTGGGTAGTGCCGGATTCCTACCGGCTAAAAAAAACCTCCTCCAACTACCACTTTACACTGGAATCCGCTCTCGCATTGCTTCAGTGCAAAGGGTGTCTAGATTTATCTTATCATGTTCTTTGTCTCTCTTCTCTCTCTTTACAGTTTATGATAATTCGGACTATCGGATATATTAGCGTCCATTGTTCTTTCCCTTCAACTAAGTATATCATAAATGTGGGTAAGTCGAAGTCCTTACCGGCTTCCATACGGAATTGTTCCCTAAAGCCCTGCCATCGCTCGCATGCAAACAATGTATGCTGAACATCATCAACCTGACCGCAGTAGGGGTATTTTTACCGGGGATATGTTTCTTTTTTTAGTCAATAATACTGGTTCTGTTTTATGTGAAGCTACGGTGAGTCTATTATCCTCCATCCAATCTAACAACTCGCTGGATTGCCAAGTTGACGGTGTTCATCAGTGGTCAACAATGACAAGGTCGCCTGCGAAAGAGTTTTTTTATCTGGCATTTCTATCCTCAGTAGATCATCATAAAGTACGTTTCAGAGCATAGGTCCCAAGACTGATCCCTGTAGTACACCGCTATTTACAATCACAGTTTTTTGTCTCTTGCGTAGGTTATTCAATATAAGTTGCCAGGAGGCGTTGATAAAGGCATTTTTGACATCTATTATGATCATTGCACAGAGTCTACGATGCTTACTTGTATATGCAGCAGCTTCTTCCGCTAAGTGCATTACTTTAAGGATGGAATCTACAGTCTGCCTTCCTGCACGAAAGCCATGAAGCCACGATGTTCATACAGTTTTCCTTCCGAGTGGTCTGAAAGATGCTGGTTCATTCAATAATTGGTTTCCATTTTTCAGTAGTACTAACTTGCCTATTGTCCATTCCGATGGGAATTGGCTTTTCCCGGCTAAAGAATTATACACCGTTTCACGAGTTTTTTGGGTTTATCTAGAGCAGTAGCCTTTAGTACTTCTGATGGTATATTACTGGGACCAGGAGCTTTATTATTTTTTATCTATTGTTATCTATGCGAATCTAAGTTATCCCTGCTAATTTCCTAATATCATGGTTATGATATCCTTATGACGTCGGTTTTAAGTGTCCAGGTTTCGCATGCATAGATCATGACTGCTAGTACACATTGATCAAATGATTTTTTTTTCTTTAGACAAAGTGGTAGGTATTCTAGATTTGAATATGATTGAGTTTCTTCCATACATACTCACTAACTTATTACATACATACATAATAACTTAATTATTTTGTTTATTTCTGGTGGTATAGAGCGAAAGATTAAGATAATGAGCAACAATATCCATAACATTACCGTTGACAACGTTATTATTGCAAACGTAGACGATTATATATATATTTAGGTCATAAAATCAAGCTGGGTAAGGAGAACCTAAATACGGAGATCAAACGTAGGATCCATTTGGCATGGGTAGCATTTGGATATATGAGCGATGTTTTCAAGGATAGAAAGGTGCCCATCAACCTAAAGAAAAAGGCTTACGACAGCTGCATTCTACCTGTGCTTACGTAAGGCTTAGAGACTATGGAAATTACTCGAAAAACAGTACTAAAAACTACGAGTAGCACAAAGAGCCATGGAAAGAATCATGTTGGGAGTCACCATTAGGGAAAAAATACGGAACACCCACATACGTCAAAAAACAAAATTAATAGATGTCGTTAAAAGAGTGGCAAGTCTAAAGTGGCAATGGATAGGACATGTGGCAAGACAGGATCCAGACCGATGGCCCCAAAAAGTCGTCTTATGGAGACCTAGGGGAACAACAAGAAGTGTGATGGGTCGATGACGTCAGGGCAGTGGCGGGAAGACAATGGATAAGATTGGCTAGAGATCGTGAAGCATGGAAAAACTTAGAAGAGGCCTATATCCAACACTGGATGGAACCAGGCTGAGAAAGAAGAAGAGAAGAAGCAGGTGGTAGAGATCATGAGCTGTGTATTAGTTCCAAATATATATTATTTATTAGAATGTGTTTTCCCACTCCCAGTTTTTGTTGCTGGTTGTGTTCAGTTACTGTCAGTTCTTTGATTTATGCTTGTATAATTTTGGGGATATCACGAGTCCCTATAGTACTATACAATTAGAAATTCTGGGGTTGTTTTACATTACTCTTGTTTTGGTTTCTTTAGATATATATATATATATATATATATATATATATATATATATATATATATATATATATATATATATATATATATATATATATATATATATATATATATATTGGTAAGAGTTTCTGACGTCTGTCTATTCCTTATTTACTTAGGGATTCTATTATTGTCTAAGGATATATCGAGTCGAAAGCCTTCCCAAAGTCTAAAAGACTCTAGTTAGTGGAAGTTAGTCTTCTTTTGCTCGGCTAATAGTTTCTTTTAGTGCATGTATGTGATAAATTGTGCTAAATCCGCTTCTAAAGTCTGCTTGTTCTCGTTTATGTAATTTGTGTCCTAGAAGTCTAGGTGCATTCTAATGATTATTTGATACTTCGTAATATTGGTAATAGTTGAGACAATATTACAAATTTCATAAAATATTTACACATGTTATTTCAAAACTAATAATAAGAATAAATCTTCAACATAAACAAACAAATATAAATATACAGGGTGGCCCATCGAAAACGTTCCGCAAGGCATAACGGCCAGGGTAATTTTTTTCTTCAGAAAATTCAAAAACACGTCAATTTTGTTTGTGAGGGAGACAACTTTTGCCCCCAAAATTATTGCAAAATCTTCAACCCTCTAAGCGGGGGTGTCATCCCCCGATTTTTTTCAAATGGGAAGGGGGGTCAAGGGGTACCGCAATGAAAGGGGCTTTCTATTCTCTATACATTCCTGCTTCGTTTTTGAAGATCGGTCGAGTCGTTGGGAAAATATGAAGAATTGAAATTTGAAAAGTTTTTTAAACATTTATCAGAGTAAATGATAAGGATAAATTCCTTCGACCAATTTGCTGTTTTTTCTTATTATTTCTAGATGTTTGCAATCGGGTTGCGCAGATATTCAATGACCGCCATCCTGACAAACACCTTTATGGCAAAATTGTTCGCCAGTTAGTAGCAAAATTTCGCGAAGCTGGTTCCGTTATGAATAAAAAAAGGCAGAGGGAAAATCCTGTAGTAAATGAAGCTATGGAGGTATTCGTATTGGGCCAAGTTGCCATGGACAATATTCTGAGTACAAGAAAATTAGCCAATGAGACCGGCGGGAATCGTACAAGTTTCCAAAGAATATTAAAAAAACACAAGTTCCACCCATACAAAATTCAGTTGGTACAAGAACTCAACGAAGACGATTTTGATCGTTGCTTGCAATTTTGTGAAACTATGAGTGAACGAGTGGCGAATGATAATAATTTCCTATTTAATGTGTGTTTTTCGGATGAGTGTACTTTCTTTTTGAACGGTGTAGTTAATCGGCACAAATGTCAGTACTGGGCTGAGGACAACCCCAGGGTTTTTCACGTGGTGCATACACAAAACCGTCAGAAATTGAACGTGTGGGCTGGTATTTTTGGAAATTCTATTGTGGGTCAGTTTAACGATTTTGAGAAGAACTTCAACGTACAAGTCACAGAACAGCTACACATGTTATATGATATAATTCTCAGATGAAATAAACAAGGAAAAACTTTAATACAGAATATTAGAACAGAAAAATAAAATATATGCTTTAGTTAACATTAGTTAAATAATGAGAAAATATTTACTTTACCTTTAATAACATTCTTTGTCATAAAACTCAAGAACCAAAAATAACATCAATGCGTCTCGAATCGTAGTCTAGAAGCTAATCATCTTACAACTATTTTCTCTGGTCGTCGCCTGATTCCCCCCCCCCCCTACTTTTGCGAATCATATTTTAAAAATCAATAATTTTATTTCTGTATACAGAGTGTCTTAAAAATGAATGTTTTGAATTTAAAAAAAACATGTCTATTTTTAAATAGGCGGTTCATCTCAAGCTTTTCAGTAATGATGTCAATACAGTAAAATGCAAATACAATTATACCAGACAAAGCAATGACACATATTCCAGTAACAAAAGAAAGAAACGTTAAATAATAGGTTAGCGATGAAGACAATACACATAAAACGCAATGCTACTTTGACATCTATTTGAATATAACAAAATACTGAAGTTTTCACATAACGGAAACCATACTATTAAATAGCTTTTTCTAGGTTAATAGTATTTATAACGTAAAATTGTTTGTATTAATAATTATTATTCGGTGTTATTATAAAATACGAATACGTACTTATATCTTGTTAATAATACATCGGGTTACACGCAAAATGATAACGATATTTGTCATTGTTACTGTAGTGAAGCTATTATAAATTATGCTAGTCGTATCCCCAGAAGTGTAGGTGCAGTATATCATTCATATTTTATGCAGTTTCAGCCTGGCGATGCATTCTTTGTTTGTTACGGTTACCTGGTAATGTTTACCTGGAGAATCTAGTTATTTCATGACAATATTTTTTTAAAAAATAAGTAAAATTCATCATTCCAGAATTACAGCAAGATTATATGGCATTAAAAGAGTAGGAAATTAGATAGCACGCTTTATATTATTATATATATTCATAGTATTAATTTTTATTTTGTATAAGACGGTGTACAATATTCTCACATGAAATTGCAGTAAAAATTTTAAGGCTTAATTTCTCCAAGGGTATCAAAGTTTTTAATACTAAATATTTACTGTAGATTATTTATTGAGCAGATATTGTGTTGCAATAATAAAAATTTTACTACCTTATACAGAGTGTCCAAAAATTTATATTAAATAATTACTAGCTATAAAGGGCAATAACTTGTTTAATTTAAATGAAACACCCTATATATTTTTCGTGAATCGGTTGCACAATGTAATTGTCTATCAAATTGTATTATACCATTTTTTACCCATCTGTTTAAGTTTTCGTAGAAAATGCATTTTCTTATAATTTAGACATCATTTATCACTATACCCATGGAATATTGACATTTTAGCTTATTTTTAAATATGTAATAACAAATTTTTAAATATGTAACAAATTTTGAAAGATGTAACAAATTTTCAAAGGTTGCCGATACTAATATTGTCAATATAGTTCGTTTATTTAATTAAAAAATAAAAAAAACTGTTTAAATATTTTTTTGTTAAAGAGGACCAATTAATATGATCCCAGTATTCAAACTACATTAATTGACTGTTTACGTTGAGTAATAATAATTGCTCCAAATACTAAAAATCTGAATTTTGTGTGTGTATTAGACAGTGTGTTAAAAAGTAACACCTTATACATTTTATTTCATTTTTTTGACGGATGCTTATTTATAAAAACAGAGACGTTCATTTTCTTAACTTATTATTATATCGATTTCTGAGCCAAATCCACATTTATTTAGAATACTTTATTAATTAAAACAATTTAAAAGCATGTAATTAACTAATTTTTGGTGTTTTTGGTCGGAAATAATGGTGGTATATTTAATTGGTATACTCTTTTACAAAGATTTATTTTTTTTGTATGCCAGTGGGCTTGCAATATTTACCACCTGTACATTTTGTACATGTACAAATGTCAATATTCCATGGGTATAGTGATAAATCAGGTCTAAATTATAAGAAAATGTATTTTCTACGAAAACTTAGAGAGATGGGTAAAAAATGGTATAATACAATTTTATAGACAATTACATTGTGCATCTAATTGACGTAAAATATATAAGGTGTTCCATTTAAATTAAACAAGTTATTGCCGTTTAAAGCTAGTAATTATTTCATATAAATTTTTGGACACTCTGTATAAGGTAGTAAAATTTTTATTATTGCAACACAATATCTGATCAATAAATAATATTCAGTAAATATTTAGTATTAAAAACTTTGATACCCTTGGACAAATGAAGCCTTAAAACTTTTACTGCAGTTTCATAAAATTGAAAATATTTCAAAAACGGTAAGGTTTAAGTATAATAAACCTTAATCAAATTTACCTTTATTTCAATCGTAGAATCCAAAAATAGAATAATATATAGGGTGTTCCATTTAAAAAAACAAAACTATAATATTTCTTACATATTTGGGACACTCTGTATCTAGTAAAAATATTTCTAAATTGTAGCTCTAATAGTCCTTCAACGAACCCAAAACTTAAAATTTGTAAAAATCTAATCCTTTAGCTACAATACTCCGTGTCGTATGTGGTGAACAACCCTGTATAATAGTCTAATAATATATTTAAATGTCTAATGGAGAAAATTTTTCATGGCGAATAAAATTAGTTTCACTACTGCGCTTTTCAACACATTTTTCAAAGAAAATGAATATGAAAAGACCTTTAAATGCCTATTTAAAAAAGTTCGTAGCTCAAAAACTCGCGGAGTTATGATAAAAATAAAATAGTCACCTCAATATTTCGGAAAAAAATAATAACAAAATCTATGACAAAAATCATATAAATAAAAACTAAGCATAATAATACATGTACAGTTGGTTACAATTAGGTAATAACAAAGAGCTCTGCAAGTTCGAGCGGTTTACAATGCCTAAATCATCAAAAAAGCTGTAAATAATGAAAAAAAATATATTTTTTAAAAACTTTAAATTTACGAAAAAGATACAAAAAAATGCAACAGAGTAAAATTCTTAAAAGGTCTTTTATTTGCAATATTTTTGCTCTCTTTAATTTTTTTTGTAGATTTCTTTATTTCATAGAAATTACGTTTTTTTGGTTTGACTTTTGGCGTGGAAGGATCACCTTCTTTGAGCCCTTAAAACCCCAAAATCTTGTAAAAATGAAGAGTTCAAGACTATGTTCAACTATAGAGGTTAATTTGTAGCTCGTGTAATTTCCAACAAATAGATGAACTTGAAAAAACCTTTAAAAAAACATTTAAAAGATCTTTTCAAGCACTTTAAAAACGGTCAGATTCCTTTTTTTCGAAAAAGTGTTCTTTCGCCATTATTTTACGGTGAAGTTTGCCAGTTTAGTTTTCGAAAAATAAAAAATCACCTTTAAGATTCGTTATTCCCAAATTCTTCATTTTTGCTTCATATGAGTTTTGCGATAAAATGCAAGGTTTTCGAGTTTTTTTATAAAAAATGGCAGAAAAATATGCAGTTTTTAGATGACAAATCAACATTTTCAATTCTAAATAACTCGGAAAATATTAATTTTCTGAAAAAAATGTTATAAAACATTTTTTGCTTAGAATTCATCCCTTTATTGATTTTTGCAATTCAAATGGGTGATTTATTTTTCACCTCCAAGAAGAGGTGCCACTCAGCCCCAGGGCTACATCGCTACTATGTAACATTTGTTTCTTACAGATATCTCTATTCACTGTTAAAACTACACGTCAATCGGTGCGGGTGTCAAGAATTCGGAGTTAATGCCCTATAATGACTTTGAGTGATAATATTTCACCGACGATCGATGTAGCTTAGAATCATCTCCTAGTTACAAAAAAATATCGCGCGGTGAAGAAACCACATAGCCTTTTTCATGACATCTTCGCCGTAAGAACGCAATTCAATGAACTCGCTGGTTGATGACTCGGACATTTTCGGGTTCTTTGTTCAGCTGGACCTCAATCAGTATTCGAGTAGTGTGGCCAGTTTCAAGGCGTTCTTTTTTTCTGTTCTTTCAACCGGCACATCCATCATTTTTAATCGGAATTAGTCATCGAATTGTAAAAAGTAATGTGCTTAGAGTTCAATCTTCTGGAAGATATTTTACTGAAAATAATTTGGGGTTCATTGTTGATGAAAATGATAGTTACTTTAAGTCAAATCAATAAAAAAAAATGGGGAAATTTAAACACCTTAATTATTTTGGCTCGGTGTGTTGATTAAATCTTCAATGAATTAGAAAGTATAATTAAGGAAGCGCTATTTAACTAAATATTTTACTTACAAAAGTTTATCCCCATTAAGTAGTGTGTCATAACGAAGGTCATGTTGGAGCCACTCTGTTAATGAGCGAGTATCTAAATTTAACTTTTCTAACAAGTCTTGAAAACCGTTCTCTAAAAAACTTAAGTTACGTTCACCGGTCAGCGTATCCTCAAAACTACATATATGGGCAAGAAAAGTTGAACCAATAATCCTTGTCCAATAATGCTTTTCTTCATTTGAAAAAATCATATTTACAATTTTTGTTTATTATAATTCACAAAGTTTGGATGTGACCGTTTCACATTTATGAGAGCAACGACGATTGAACTTGTTTCCATGGCCTAACTAAGTGAAATTAGTCAAGAAAGATAAGAATTTTATAGCCAATTCTTATCTCAGTAATTTTGTGACAAAAACATATTATAGTATGTCGCTGAAAAGCTTAAAAAATGGCGCTTTTTATGAAGTCATGGCCAATTATGGTTACCATTTAAAAAAAAACGTATGTTTGTGTCATATGTCAAAAATGGCTTTAGAAAAAATCGAAGAACACAAACTCATTAGGGATGTGATTGTCTACAACTTTCATCTGAAAACTTCTTGTCTAAAATTTATTATAATGGAATTAGGGACAATTTTTAAAATAACGAAAATTGTGTTTTTTTTCGAAATATCTAGTGAGCCTTGAACTTTTTCAAAAATCTGAAGGGACGTCTGAAGTATATTTATGACCCCAGAAAACAGCAATTCTTTCCCTATTTAACCGACTCACTCTTCTCGAGTACTCGACTCAATCGATCTCCAGTAGTTTCCGAGATACCATATAGAACATCGTAGGAAACTCAGCCTGTATAAAGGTTTGTATTTATAATTTTTTTGTGGTTTGTATTGTTACAGATCAACTTGAAAACTTTAGCATTACAACAAAATACGACCAGTAGGTTATCACAATACACCAAATTTGAAAAACACTTTAATTTGAACACCGGACTCGCGTTTTGCTAACCTGGTTGAGGGTTGAGCATCATCAGAATATCATTAAAGCCCATAAAAATGATTATGCTAATATGATTAGCAGATAAGTTATAACTCAAGAAAGAGGGACACACAATAGATCTGTAAGGTCGCGGTGATTAACCCCTTCCCATACATTACATTCTACATTCTCTCCTTTTCTAAGTTCCAAGTTCTTTTAAATCTTCTCACTTATTTCATATTAAACCAATAGAACAATGTACTTCATGAAAAAAATCTAATATTACGTTCACGCAATCAACCTTACATTTTGGTTAATTAAAGCATTGGCGATATCAAGCATGCAGAATCCGTTAGAGCGCAATGTCACGAAAGGGCGCATTTTAAAATGGACTTACTTGCCTCGGCACGGTACTCAGACACATAATTCTCAATAAACGTCAGAAAGGCCAAATTGGCGAATTTTAAACTGAGAATGTACCTTTTTAAAGACGCTTTACTGCACTAATTTGCAAGTTTATCTCCAGGAGAGGCATTAACAGTACGATTTTTATGCAAATATCGTTTTTAAGCTGCACGAGCGCTTTTCGTGTCGAAAAAAATATGACGGGTGCTTTTTTAATATATCTTATTATTGAATATGAAAGATAATCAAATGAGAGCACAGTTTTCTTATTATTACTCCCAATGCCCAGCTTCTTGTTGAATATTTATTATACTCATTTTCATTGATTAGAGGATATTAATATATGAGGCTTAAAGTAAAATATCTTCTTGAACTCACAATATTCAACTCTAGCATTGATTCGAATGCATTCGATTCTTAAAGGTATTTGAATTTGAAAATATTCGAAATGTATTCGATTCTCGACAGTATTCGAATTCTAGGTATTTAATTCTAAAATTCATCAAATTCTCCCTTCACTATTGACATTATTTATGTGATGAAAATTCACCTCTAGTTAGAGAAGCTAATAGTCAAGCAGCACTAAACGCGTTCAATTCAGTAACCGCCAATTCGAAGTTAGTCAAAGAATGCCTAGAGAAGCTGAACAAATTAGGCAAAGAAAATAAATTCCTCCTACTCTGGGTGCCCGCTCACTAAGGGATAGAAGGCAATGAAAAAGCAAATGATCTACCTAGAAAAGCAGCAAACACTTCACTAACTAGACCAGAACCGTTCTGTTTTCCAAGCGGAAACCAACTAAAAGCGGAACTTAAGAACCTGGAAGATTCCACCCGGAACTTGGATGGGAGTCTTCCAACGGTCTAAGACCCTCGAAAAAGTTCCTCAGAACTTACAATATAAAAAACAAAGGTTTTCCTTGATTTAGGTAAAAACAATCTTTGGATTGTCACGGGGTTTCTAACAGGACACTGTCTCCTCAACGAACACCTCAGTATGCTGAAGCTGAGAAACAACGGCGAATGCAGGTTCTGTGGGAAAAATGGGGAAACACCAGAAGATACTGGCTTTTGTTAAAGCCCTGAGACTGTATGATGAGTTATAACTCGTTCAAACGCACAATAGATCTGTAAGGTCGTCATGGTGATTATTTTTTAATGGTAAATGCTATAGGGAAGCCTTTACATTTTTTGTAATTAAATAAACTCTATTCTGCCGTGAAATGGAAAAAGGCAGTAAGTGACATTTTTTAAGAAATCGCGATTTTCTTACAAACAGCATTAGCAGTAAGTGCTTTATCATTTGCAATAGGTTAGGACATGCTAGCCCAGTTTTAAGTGTGTCAAAATTTTCATGGAATCTAGCAGTAAGTGATAAAATTGCCTGTCATAACGAGGCAAGTAGCAGTATCTAACTTTTATATGACATACTTCCATATTACATATTTTAAGATTACAAAATTTAGAAAATATGCTCTGGCAAAAGGCAGTAAATTGAATTATAATAAGATGCTGCTTTTTACCGAAAAAACAGCTGATTTCAAGTTATCGGGAATACTTGGCAAAAGGCAGCGAAGATAAGATGTGTGGGCACAAGTGGTCTCTGCGACAAAAATAGCTTCACCTCGTAAAATATTGAGTGAGTCAAACATCAATAATTATTATCCCAGTCTTACAGAAACATCTGTTAAATATCAAGAAACGTGTGGGGCTTGCAAGAAATGGATAGAGCACTCTGAAAAAGCAAAAATATCCAGGACGGAGTATAGGAATAATTTAACTAAGGGAAAGCTCATGACAACTTCCATCCGAAGCGTAGATTTGCAAAAAGTTATTATGCTTCCCCGCATACCGGGGAGAAAAAAAACTTGCTTTACAAGACGCATTGTAGCATTTCACCAAACATTCGCCACAATGGAAGACAAGTCCTCAAAGAATAACAAAAAACATATTTCTGTTTTATGGAACGAGGCACTTGCCGGTAGGAAGGCAGAAGAGATAGCATCTACGTTTTACAAGGCACTTCTTGAAGAAAGAGACGTGGAACATATATTATATTGGTGCAACAACTGTTCGGCACAAAATAAGAATTGGATCTTATTTACGATGCTTGTTTCGGTGGTGAATTCAAATCTTATAGTGGCAAATGACATAACTATCAAGTATTTTGAACCCGGACATTATTTACGATGCTTGTTTCGGTGGTGAATTCAAATCTTATAGTGGCTAATGACATAACTATCAAGTATTTTGAACCCGGACATACATTCATGAGTGCGGATTCAGTGCATCATGGCGTTGAAATGTCAATGAAACACATGTCTGGGGGAAATGCTTATGACATGAAAATGAAGATTTTTTAAAATGGGTTAGTGGTGAAAGCAAATCAAGATTAAGAAATAAAGATAAGCCTTACCTTGCTGATATATCTGTTGTCCAATTTAGAAAAGGTAGCAGATCGATGTTCTATAAAAAAATATGACCGAGGAAGATTTTGGTTTTCTAAAGGTGAACTTTAGTCTTGATCTGACGGTAGAGGAGTTCCACCAGATAAAAAAAGTGACATCATTTCAAATCTTTGTCCATTGATGCCCGAAAATAGACGAGAATTTTGACTACAATTACCAACTACTGATAGAGTAGACGATTTAGTGAATAATGTTTAAAACATGAAATAGGTGTACTAGTTAAGTATATTATAATTTTTCCACAAGAATTTTTTTTTTGTTTTTCCTTTGTATTATTCTCTTTACTCCCAAGAAATATTCACATACTGCTTCAGCATGTTACAAAAAATATTGAGGAAAATGGCAGTAAGAGATTTTTCTCTGTCGAAAATTCATTTAGACCAACTAATTTAGGTTTTTTAATAAAATAGCATTTTTAACTTTACTACTTTTTTTTTGCACATACCTACTGCCTTTTACCTTATCACGGTAGTATTGTACTCAGATATCGCTAAATTCCATATGTTAACATTTTTTATATTAAATCAATTAGAATTTTTTCGGATTTACATCCCCCGGAATTTCGACCCTAAAAAGAGTTTTTTTTTAATATTTTAGGGCCCTGTTGGACGAAAATGACTAAATTTGGTACACGTTGTTTTACCATAAAATGACATTTTTTGATGCTATTAACTTTTTTTTATTTTCATCAGTGGCGTCCCTACGGTATTTAAACTAAATATTATTGAAGAAAAAAATGGTACGCCACTGTTTTTTTTAAATAAAAATTATTTTTAAAATCTACATTAAATTTGGTATAACTTTATCTCTTGACGTTTTTTCGTACGACGCACCGTTTTCGCGTAAAAAAATAAAAACCATTTTCATACTTGACTAAATCGCTAAATTTTTACCGCGTAAATTCCAAAGGCAAAATTTTCAAAACGGCAAACTTAAGTTTAAAATAATTTTTTATTTTACAAAATTTTGTTTTTATTACCTAAGTGCAAACCAAAATGTCCAAAAATCTAAATTGCCGTTTTTTAAATTTTGTTATGAAAATTTGCATTAAAATTGTAGTGATTTGGTAATGTACGAGAATGGTTTTTATTTTTTTACGCGAAAACGGTGAGTCGTACGAAAAAAAGTCGAGATATAAAGTTGTACCAAATTTAATGTAGATTTTAAAAATAATTTTTATTTAAAAAAAAACAGTGGCGTACCATTTTTTTCTTCAATAATATTTAGTTTAAATACCGCATGGACGCCACTGATTTATTTATTTTATTTATTTATTTTGGGTACCATTTATTAATACATACAATAATTCATACATACAATAATAATAATACATATCATTACAATACAAATCAATATAATATCCTTTTAATGTAATATCAGGTACAAAAAGGCACCTAGCGGAATTAACAGCTGTATGTGCCAAAAAACTGATGAAAATAAAAAAAAGTTAATAGCATCAAAAAATGTCATTTTATGGTAAAACAACGTGTACCAAATTTAGTGATTTTCGTCCAACAGGGCCCTGAGATTTTAAAAAAAACTCTTTTTAGGGGCGAAATTCAGGAGGCTGTAAATCCGAAAAGGGGGCCCACTGGCCAAAAATAAAAAACACGGGTCACCTATTTTTTTTTCAAGAATCTATGATCAAATTTTGTTGCATTAATTTCCGGACACCCTGTATACGAGCATAAACTTGTTTGTAGAAAAAATGTGTGCTAAAAGTGATTTTATTTTGTTTGAAGGGATGGGACCAAATCAAACCAAACCAAATCTAACCTAACCTAACCTAACCATACCACTTTTAGCACTTATATCATAAATAACTATTATGAATTCAATGAAATAAAATTGTCTAAATAATTTCCAATTTCTTCGAAGGTTTAAACCAAAGTTACAGACTAAACTAACTAAACAACTGGAGCCTAAACTCACGATATTCTAAAAAATACATCGTATTCTTCCAACGAGTACAAAGTTAAGTGCAAACTCAATTTCCCGCCAGACAAGTTCATATGTTATCACGTCGGGAAAAAATAAACAGAAATATTTCACGTGTGCTTTAGCACGTAGGTACGTAGGTGTATGCTATTCCTGCATAAAGAAAACTGAATATATAACAACGATAAAAAAGTCAAGCGAGTTGAGATATATTTTTTTAGATAATGGATTATCTTAGTACGTTTGCTTATATAATTATATAGGAAGTTAGAAGTAACTATGTATTAAGTAGAATAATTATGTATTTGTTTTAAAGTAATTTTATTGTGCGACATATACTTAATGATTAAATAATTATATGTCGACAGGAACAAATTCTATTTAGTTTTCAACATCTATTCTAACGGGTTTGGAAACATAGGAAATCTTGTTCAAAAAACTGTTCAAATATTGTCTCCTCTGTTGATTTTACAGCGAAGTTGTAGATAGTTTTTTAAAGATCTGCGTATGATGAATACACAAGCCGATTTTAAATAATTTAAGAAAAACTGCATCTATTGTGTCAATCTACATTTTGTCTTTCAATCAATAACAAATGACAATACAAATTTTTCGTAATTCGTCAAAACACTGGCAGATTAAAATAGTTTTAGTCTGCGGATGCTAACCTCCTTGGAGAAACGTGTGTCTAGAGTTGAAAATAGTCTTTTATATTGTAGTATATTAGTGTTATTTTATACCGGGTGCGTCTCAAAAGTGGGTCACCCCTATAACTTATTTACTTTTTCAGTTAAAAAACGAGATTTGGTATATTAGTATATGAGATAAATTAGGATTGATTGATGTATTCAATTATTGTTTTCGGTCACTTCCTGTGTCACCGGAAATGGCTACAACTTTTGATTTTTAAATGGCACCCTCGGTATTGTTTTACTTTATTCGATAGAAAATGACATTCTGAATAGAATGACATATCATATGTCAACTTTTGACATTTGAGCATATGGTTTATTTGAAATTATAACATGCGGTTCATGACGAAAAATTGACTCAAATACCAAGTGTGTGGTATCAAATTATTCGTAAAAAAAATGCTTTTTCCAAATATGCTAATGAACCACCCTCGTTACATTTGAATAAATTGAGATATGATTAAAATACGATTTGGGCATCTTTTAACCAGTCAGGACAAGACGCTAAAAACATTAGACTGTGAAATATATTTTTCTAAGGCTCCGTGATTAAACATTGGTGTTTTTAACATAGTCATGGCACTCTAGATTGAAATTTAAAATACGATTTTTTATTAAGTGAAAATATAAAAAAATGTAAAAAATACCGAGGGTACCATTTCAAAATCAAAAGTTGTAGTAATTTCCGGTGAAACAGGAAACGACCAAAAACAATTGAACACGTCAATCAATTCTAATTTATGTCATATACTAAAGCGGCCCATACATTATCAAACAAATTGCGCAACAAAGCGATGCGCAACGTTGCGTTGCACAACTGCATCACCCATGCACTTAAATAGTAAAATTTTGATCAAACTTTTTAATAAAAGTTGTCCATTGTTTGAGAAACAATCATGTTCTCAATTGCTATGGCGTCAATTAATTATTATCGTATATACCCTAGATGATGTCAATGATACCAAAAAACGAAAAAGAGAACAAAGAATTAGGATGAAAGAACTAAAAGAACTAAAATATTGCACAACGAAGTGCAACCATAGACTTAAAATAAAATATAGACTACACTATTTACATCTCAACGCGGACAAACAACCTTTTTTGTACACATGTTTACTTCTGGGTACAGTCGACCGAGCCTTCCTCATCCAGCCTATGTTGTCACGTCTTTAATATTATCAATATTTTTTTTCTTGTTATACACATATATCGAGATATTAATACTACAGTTTAATAAAGTAGGTTTTAATATTCCATAGATGTATTAAATAGTCCTTATACTACTAAATTATAAGTCGGATACTGTTTAATAAGGATAAGTTCTTTACAATATGACAACACCGATTAGAGGCGAGGGAGCCTATTCATTCATTTATTACCTTGTAGTACGTGTCGCACGTGTGCGGTAAAGCTTTGTTGCCGCTATCTCCCCGGCTGTATTAACGCATTTTCTTAGCTTGTAGTCCTTAAGTATTTATTTTATTGACTTTTTCTGTTCAAAAACTAAAAAATATGGTTCGCCAGTGCCAAATTTGCAAGAAATTTGACTTAAATAATCCATTTAAGTCTTGAAACGACTTTTGACCGGTAGGCAACTCTCAATTTACCCATTGGCAGTCAGTGGCGTTGTTGTAGAAAGGCGCTTATTTAGATAATATTTTAGTAAAATGTAAAATCTGAATTTTTTCTTTTACATTACATTATTTACTTACTTACATTGTAACAAAATCATAATTATAACCCTGTTAATAATTAATAATGTTTTTATTAAAATATATTCCGGTTTATTCTAAAATTATCTTCAGAATCTAAAATAACGTACAAGAATTTTAAAATGATATTACATTATGAAACAATATTTTTTAATATACCGGGTCGTCTCAAAAAGTGGCTCAACCCTATGACTTTTTATTTTTTCAGATAAAAAAACAGATTTGTATGTTAGTAGGTATATGACATAAATTAGGATTTATTGACGTATTCAATTGTTTTGGTCTCTTCCTGTTTCACCGAAATGATTACATCTTTTGATTTTTAAAGGCACCCTCGGTATATTGCTACTTTATTCGATAAAAAATGACACTCTGAATAGAATGACATATCATATGTCAACTTTTGACATTGTCGCTTAAAAACATATCCTATTTTAAATTTCAATCCAGTTTTTTTCAATCCACTAAGTTTTAATCAAGGAGCCTTGGAAAAATAGTTTTGATCGTCTAATAGGTTTCGTGTCTTGTCTAGGCCGGTTAAAAAATGTACAAATCGTATTTTTAATCATACATATGTCAATTTTTCAAATGGAACAAGGGTGACTCATTAGCATATTTGGAAAAAGCATTTTTTTATGAATATATTGATACCACACACTTGGTATTTCGAGTCAAATTGTCGTTATGAACCGCGTGTTACAATTAAAATTAAACCATATGCGAAAATGTCAAAAGTTGACATGTGATATGTCATTCTATTCAGAGTGTCATTTTCTATCGAATAAAGTAGAAATATACCGAGGGTGCCGTTTAAAAATTAAAAGTTATAGTCATTTCCGGTGAAACAGGAAGTGACCAAAAACAATTGAATGCGTCAATCCTAATTTATTTCATATACTAACATACTAAATCTTGTTTTTTTTATTTGAAAATATAAAAAAATTATGGGGATGAGCCACTTTTGAGACGCACCCGGTATAATAAAGACAGTACCGAGTTAAATAAATGTAGTTTTTATTTTATCCACTTCCTATCACCTTCCTTGCTTTAATGGAACAGATTATGTTTTCTCTACTTTACATAATAAGACATCACTTAACCAGAAAAAAAAATTACAACAATCATATTTTTTTTTCTTGTCGCCGATTCTATTATATCTGTGGAATAGATCCTGTTTTGATTAATATTAGGGGTTGTAAATGTTTGACTAAAATTTATAATTTATTATTAATTTCAAAAATTACCTAATTTCAATTATAAAATTTCTTCTATAACGTGTATTTTATTATTTTTATCCTTTTTGGACTCTAAATTGTTTTTTCTAAACTTTTATTTAAAAAACCTGTCCTAAATCTTAATAAAATATAAAAAGTTTAAATACGATATATTTTTAATTTAATTATAGCTTCATTAAAATAAAAAAAATACCCGGCTATGATACGGAGAGTTCAGGTGTACTTGAGAAACGAAAGACAGTGTTGTGTTCCTCGGCAGAGTCGTCAGGGAACGACCGTTACGACAGAGACAACCTATCTATCGCTCGTGTCGCACTCGTTATAACCTAAAACAATAACACAACAATAACACAACAATAACAAGACAGTGTCTGACCGCATGTTCCAGCTATTTATGAATGAGATGCTCAGTCTATATTTTATTTTAAGTCTATGAGTGCAACACATTCTTGAAACTTATCAAACAATTGCGCAACGCATCAAACGTTACCATACATTGGCAACTCGTTGCGCAACAGCCTGTGTTGCGCAATTTGTTTGATAATGTATGGGCCGCTTAACATATCAAATCTCGTTTTTTTATCTGAAAAAATAAAAAAGTTATAGGGGTGAGCTAGAGTGAGAACCAAACCAAACCAAACCAAACTAAAAAGTTTGAAATAAAAACGATTCCGAACCATAACTCTCTAAAATAATAAAAATAACGCATCTCCTGTCAATTTTCTGAGAGGTACATCATCGATACTGCACGATCCACGTCTCCGATTACTTCTTTGATCTGATCTGAACGGTTTGTTGCGTATTTTACAGTTTCCTATTTTCATGACGCTTGGCGGTGATGTTTTGCGTGATGATTCATGTGACGCTTTAGCCATTCAAGGCCGTGGATCAATTTTTAACTCTCATCGCGTGTAAAGAAGTTTCACTTCAAAAACATGTTATATAGAGGAAATGAGGATAATTTGGAATACTCAATTATTATTGAAGCTATGCGTGGTGCTATCTGTTTAAAAATGGTATAAACTCATAATTTGGCTTGTATTTAGTGGACAACAGATTTTGTAGTTGGTTAGGTTTGGTTTGCCTCTTTCTGCAAGACCAAGACCAAGACAAATCTTGCTCATCAGTCATCAAATCATGTAATTTAATTACTGTAATAATATGTATTTCACCAAGGGTGCAGTAGCGTAGCGTAGGCCCCGCAGCACCCGCAACGGCGGGGGGCCTCGTAATGTTGGGGGCCCCGCAGGGGCCTTCAATTTTATTTACTAAATACATATATATTATGTGAACAGCGCCCCCTACAATTTCCAAAAATAAAAGGGAAAAATGAAAATTATTTTGGACTTGATTTAATTTTTAAGCTACATTGTTACCTTAATAATGTAGTATGTTTTAATTTTAAACACATATTTTAGTAGCCAAGTAAAACCTCCTTCTTCTTCTCGTCCGGTAACTATCAAAAGAGTATGGTGACATCATGTCTCAATTGCTCGGATCGTTGTTCTTCATCCCTCTCTATCTTGAGCGGCTATAGAAGCCTCTTGCAGGCCGTGACCAATAATTTCTTTGGTATGGTCGACCCAGCGCGTTAGAGATCTTCCTCTTGGCCGTTTGCCATTAATCTTCCCTTCGATTATGATTTTTTCCAGTCCATCTGTTCTTCTCGAAATGTGCCCGAAGTACCTAAGGTATGACTGGTATATTTTGGTTGAAAGTCTTGTGTTAACTTTCAACTGCCTTAGAATTGATACGTTGGTCCGATGATCTGTGTATGAAATTCGTAGCATTCTTCTGTAGGCCCACATTTCAAAAGAATTTATTTTTCGTCTATTTGTAGTTTTCAGAGTCCAGGTCTCCGATGCATAAGTTCCTTTTTTAGATAGGAAAGATCAATGTGTTTATTAATTTTAATTTGTTGTGATGGGATATTGCAGAGTCTTTCCATATTCGTGTTAGTTTTATAATCGAATTACGAGCTATTGCTAGTCTGCGTTTGATTTCCTCGTCACAGCCTCCCTTGTTTGTTATGAGGGATCCGAGGTAATTGAACTTTTCAACCACGTCAAAACCATCAATCTCCCTGATGTTAGTAGGATTTCGGTCTATTATCATGACTTGCGTTTTCCTTTTGTTTAACATAAGGCCATGTTCCGCCCTGATCTTACTCAACCTTCTCATTATTAGAACAAGTTCTTCCTCAGAGCATGCAAGAATTAAGGTGTCATCGGCATACCTATACGGTTTGCTTTTTTCCACCTATCGTTAGTCCGCCTCGCCAGCCCTGTAAGACTTTTCTCATTATGTACACTCCATAGATGTTGAAGAGTATGGGTGTGATACAATACAACCTTGTCTCACACCACGTTTCGGACTAAAAGGCTTAGAGAGAGCGTTGTTGACTCTGACTTTTCCGGAACTGTCTTCGTAAAGATTTTTAAGTAGAAATATACCATGTTTTGGTACTCCCATGTTTTCTAACACCAGCCACAGCTTCTTCCACTTTACATAATCAAAAGCCCTACTGTAGTCGACGAAGCATAAATACGTTATAACATTAAATTCATATGCTTTTTCAATTATTTGCCTTACATTTAAGATCTGTTCTCATGTTCCTTTTACTGGCATAAACCCTGTTTGTTCGTCAGGGATCTGTGGGAGCAAAAATTATTTAAGCGATCATTTATGATATGGAGTAGAATTTGCTTGTGACACTTGCATGTGACATAAGCGCTGTTGTTCTATAATTGCTACAATCTGTCGGAAGGCCTTCTCAGTAAAACCTACATAAAGCTATATTATGTTTTTAGTGTGTTTTTTTAATTTTAATATAAGGGCCCCAAAAAAATCTTGCGGGCTCACATTTGAAGTTACGCTACTGCAATAGTGGAAGGGAGGTTAATCACCGCGACCTTGAAGATCTATTGTGTCCCGCTTTCTTGAGTTAAAACTCATTTTTCTTGAGTCTATAACTCCTGTTGTAGAGCCTATTACTCCTTCCTGTTGTAGGGGGACAGGGTATTTCCCATTTCCTCTGATAACAACTGTTCATTCTTGGAGGACTGGACATCTGCTTCCTACGAGGGTATACTTCCACGGTTGGGGTTTAGCTACTCCGTGCCCTTCACGGTCAAGGGACTTGTCTCCGGCTGAGGTCTCCTTGAAGCACCTTTGAGGTGTAGGCTGGAGGATCTGTCTCCATTTTCTCCACCTCTTTAACCTATCTCTCCTTAGAGCCGATACCGGTTTTCTACTAGATCTATAATAGAGGATATATTCCTTTTCTCTCTATTGCCTCCTTGAATTTGAGGTCCATTCCTAATGTGAGGACCTGATCATGCTCCTCCTCCCACGAGTTGATGACTTGTTCCTCAAAGTGAGTTCTGGCAAAGCTGGTGATCTCAAGGGTTAGTCGGTCCACTTCTACAGAGCCCCGCATGTAGAATTTTTACAAACCATTAATGAATTTGAGGAGAGAGAATAAAATCCCAAATTCATTAGTATTTCCTAGTGTGTATCTACTTGTTTGCGACTCTGTTGCTGAAAAAAACGGCGTCAAAGACGGCCGGGGAATGACAGTCGATCATAGTTTTGGCGAGGGCAATCTCTAGACGTCATGCATCATTTACTAAAAATTGACATAAAAGTTGTCAAAAATTAATACTAATTATAGAAAAGTTAAAAAAGGATAGAATATTTCTAGACACACAAATCTATTTTCAAAAACTTATTTTTTCTCGAATTTTAAATTACACCTATTAAAAATAATTTTTACATTATCATCGATTCGACAATCGATGATTTTTTGATTAATTAATTTACTGTTTTTAATTGTATGGTATATATTTATGCTATTTATATTCTCTCTAACTCGAGATGGAGAACCTCGTTCAGGACAGTACGGACTTACCCCGGAGCAATATGTGGCTCGGATCATAAGTTACTGGCAGCAAATATTCGTATAAAGTTAAAAAATGTTGTAAGAAAACCAAGACCAAATCAGATGGAGATCCCCACCGTAACACATTTCCAAGAAGAACTACTGAAAACATCGTGGAACATTAACGAGAACACCCAACCCCAACAGATTTGTATAGACTTTAAAAATTGTCTGAGTAATGCCACTTCCCGACAACTAAACAAAAGACAAAAAAACAAACATTGGATTTTGGGACAGCACATTGCTAAAAATTGAACAAAGACGAACATTAGTGCAAACTGGTATAAAAACACAAGATGAAAAAGATAAATATAGAAAAATAAATACAGAGATCAAACACAGTTGCACCATCGACAAGAACAACTACTATAAAAAAATATGCCAGGAAATAGAATCTCACGCTTTCACAAATCAACCAGGGGACCTATTTAAAAAGATAAAGTACCTCACAAGAGAATTCAAGCCAAAAACATGGGCAATAGAAGACGAACGAGGACAACTTAAAACCGAAATTAACGAAAGAGTGGAACGATGGCGAACATACTGCGGAACACTGTATAAAGAAAAAGATCCCCAGCCTAGTTGCTCTTTCCACAGTGATATAATTAATGAAGAACCAGACATACTGAAATCGGAAATTGAAGCAGCAATAAAAAACCTAAAACATCATAAAGCCCCGGGACCAGATCACATCACGGCCGAAATGCTCCAAGCGTCGGGAGATTTTGGTGTGGACATCTTGCACAAGTTATGTAATATGATATGGCATACTCACCAATGACCATCAGATTGGACCGATTGTTCCATAATAACCATCCACAAAAAACGATCTCCAGCCAAATGCGACAACTTTCGTACTATTGCGCTAATTTCACATGCCAGTAAGATTCTTCTTCATATCATTAACGAACTGTTAAAACCGTATATTCAACCACAAATCCCTCCAGAGCAAGCAGGATTCACAAGAGGTCGAGGAACACGCGAACAAATTTTGAATATCCGTCAGATTATCGAAAAGGCCCGAGAATTTAATAATCCGCAGTATATTTCTTTCATAGACTATCGAAAAGCTTTTGACAAAGTCAAATGGTCAAAACTATGGATGGTTCTTAAAGAAATAGGCGTGCCTCTTCATTTGATTTCATTGATCCAGAATCTCTATGTAAATACCAAAAGTAGAATTACCATCAATGGCGTTACTTCGGAAGACTTCCAGCCTACCTGTGGTGTTAGGCAGGGGTGCATACTATCTCCTTAGTTATTCAATATACATAGTGAATATATCATGAGACGGGCATTGGAACATTGGCAAGGGGGGACAACAATTAATGGTCACAAAATTACCAACCTCAGATTTGCAGACGATACGGTCATTCTAGCAGGAAACGAAGAAGAGTTACTGCAGCTTCTAAAATTGGTTAAAGACGAAAGCGAGAAACTTGGACTTGAAATTAATCCCTCTAAAACAAAAATTATGATTATCGACAGGCAAAACAACAACAAACCTGATGTAGTGAGCATTGGTCGTTTTGAGGTAGTAAGTCAATATATATATATATATATATATATATATATATATATATATATATATATATATATATATATATATATATATATATATATATATATATATATATATATATATATATATATATATATATATCTTGGGTCACTTATAAACAACACGGGATCGTTAGAAGGCGAAATAAGAAGAAGATGTGAAATGACAAGAGTGGCAGTGCGAAAACTCTCAAAGATATGGCGAGACAAAAACATATCTAAACACTTAAAAAAAAGGCTTGTTCACTGCCTAATATTCCCTATATTAATGTATGGCTCCGAGTCCTGGACGATGAGACAGTCAGAAATGAAAAAATTGACGCAACTGAGATACTGTTGGCGACGAATGCTCAGAATTCCCTGGACTGCCCGGCGAACCAATGAATCCATAATCCAAGAACTGAACCTCACAGAACGCCTCTCAACTTCTATACAGTCACGTATACTTAAATATTTCGGTCACGTTATGAGGAGGGATACTGACTTTATGGAAAAGCTCATTATACAGGGCAAGGTTCCGGAAAGAAGACCAAGAGGCCGCTCGCCCTCCCGATGGATAGACCAGCTATTAAAGATCACCCGCAAGCCACTGCACACGCTTGTACATGAAGCACAAGACAGGGAATTATGGAGACAAACCTCACACATCACCTGACCACTACATTCCTCTTGTAGGAATAAAGACAGAGAGAGAGAGAGAGAGAGAGAGAGAGAGAGAGAGAGAGAATTGTATGGTATAAATAAATGTATTGACTCAGACTTGATTGTGAAATATGTAGAGGCTAGAAATGTATAGCTATTGCTTCTTTGATTTTATAACATATTATATAAACAAAACATTATAATCTCTACCAAATCCAGATTATCCATCACTACCGTTAACATTCATATTCTACTGCTGATATAGTAAAGTCCCATAGATAAATGAAACAAGTTTAGATTGGAAAGTGCCCATAAGGACAATGTAAACACTATTTGGCGCTATTCTTGCAACGGTCGCGACCCAAAGCTTTTGAAAATTTCGGAGCGGTTCGGCTTTTTCCGGAATTATATCTCCAAATATCGTTTATTCAAATTTATTATTATTTTCTTTTAATGTTATAAATAAAATACAGTGTGTTACATACACACAAGAAACTTTATTTTATATAAGGACATGTATGAAATACCTATGAAACATTGGAAACTGACGTTATGCCATATCCACGATGGTTTTTGCAGAAACAGCACACGTTCACAGCTCACAGCAGAGTTTTTTAAGTTTTTAATGCCTCTTTTTCACAATTATCACGGGTTTGAGTAAATAAAACTTAAATTATACTCACAAGATAGCAACAATTACTTTGAAAATAGACGCTTTAAACACTTTTAGGAATTGTATCAATGAGAGCGGTTTAGATTTTAAAAAATTTTATAATTTTTGAAGATTCTGACTTTAACAAGAGATATGGACAAGAGAAAATTATTTCTGTTTTTGTTTGCGGTTGTTCTTAGCAACCGTTATTAGTTGGTCTATATACAATATAGTATATAATATATACTCTTATATATAGTATATAACGGTCGCGACCCAAAACAATTTCCTGACCCAAACTTTTGACATGCATTCCAATCTAAATTTATTTCCTTTCTCTATGTTATGTCCGGGTCTAACATTTGACATTTAATTTACAAAAATGTTGATAACATAGATAAAGGAAGGAAGTTTAGATTGGAATGCTCGGCTTGCCGCCAGAACTTATAATTGTTTTTCAGCGCATACGTTGTAGGGCGCTGCCATAGCGGTTGCTAAGGACAACCGCAAACAAGAACAGAAATAATTTTCTCTTGTCAAAGCCAGAATCTTCAAAAATTATAAAATCTTTCAAAATTTAAATCGCCCTCGTTGAAAAAATACCGAAAAGTGTTTAAAGCGGTAATTTTCAAAGTAGTTATTGCTATCTTGTGAATTTAATTTAAAACTTATTTACTCAAACCCGCGATAATTGTGAAAAAGTGGCATAAAAAACTTAAAAAACTGTGAACTGCAAAAACCATCGTGGATCGTGGCATAACGTCAGTTTCCAACATTTCATAGGTACATGTCATACATTTCATACATGTCCTTATATAAAATAAAGTTTTTTATAGCAGCACACTGTATTTTCCTTAAAAAATTTAAAAAAATGAATAATAAATTTGAATAAACAATATTTGGCGACATAATTTCGAAAAAAGCCGAACCGCTCCGAAATTATCGAGGAAATTATCAAAAGCTTTGGAGAGCGACCGTTGGAAGAATAGCGCCAAATAGTATTTACATTGTCCTTATGAGCACTTTCCAATCTAAACTTGCTTCTTTTATCTGTGGAGGTTATGGGTTGATAATTTCACGAATATTCCTCTGTCGATATTTCTATGATCGATAAATAATTTGTTTTAGCACCAATCACTAATCCTAAATACTCAAACACAGTATTGCCAATAAGAATTGTTTATTTATCATACAAAGCACACTTGATAGTTAAAACTATTTCTTCACATAACATTTATATACCTACCTATATTATATTTTCATAATTTTTCTTTATATTTAACAACTTATAAGAAACATGTAATTATAACAAACTGCGTAATATGATTACTATTAAAATAACGCGATGTTGTTTGTAGAAAAAGTTTAACAAAAAAAATAATGTATACAAATACGAGTAATGAAACAACAGGCGACAACTGTTGACTAACAAAACCAGCTGATTTTTATTTATAAGTTCGAGTTTATAATCAGACACAGTCGTTAGCATGCGTTTCAAGGACATTACAGTTAAAATAATTAAGAGATTTTTATTATAGAAATAAGCAAGCAGGTTTACAACGAGCCGTTTAGATTTGCGTATAAAATATTACCATATTAGATCATTTATGTGAGGTAAGGAAATTTATTTATTTATACAGAACATGTGTGTTAGGTGATTTAGTTTCAATAAAAATAAAAGTTTTTGTTTGTGACTTAATCGCATGTCTATCAGTATAAGATAACATCTTTGGAAGAGTAATTGAATCAGATTTCAATTGAGTCAAATGCAAACAAGTAGACAGACACCAGGAAATACTAATGAATTTGGGATTAATTCTCTCTCGTCAATTTCATTAATGAACTGTAAAAATTCGACCTTGCAGGTGGCGAAAGATAGAATGATCTTTTTTTAGTTGAAATCACATAAAAAAGCAAGGAAACATCCAGTATATTACTTACTTACTTACTGCCATTACTCTCTGACGAGTATTTGACACGCATCAGAAGACATACTGTATGAAATTAGTTGGGTACTCCAAACTTTTGCATAATTTCCAAAGTTCATCTCTGTTTACAGAGTTGAAGGCTGTGCACAGGGTCATGCGTGTAGGGCAGCCAATCAATGATCGTTAGAAAAACTCTAGTGCGTCAGATTAAGCAAGGTGAGTTAATTACTTACAAAAAATGTGCATTTAAATAATCTGATGATTTAAGCGTGACATAAGGAAATGGAAGAATCACAAAGTTGCAATAAAACATCACCTGGACATACTCAAAAGTGGTTAATTCTTATTTTGAAGGAAATCATTCAAAAATCACGGGAATAACATAAACTGCCGATTTCCACAGACGGGAGTAGCTAAAATTAATAAAAAAAGTGTGGTGCTGAAATATATTTCTAAAAAAACTGCCATGAGTTTTGGTCGCGTCCAAATCATCAGTTTTTTGAATAGGATACGTGAGTTCTTTTATTTTTACATTTTTGAAAACCTGTAAACGCTTCACCCACCAGTAAAAAAAGCATACATTATATGACATTTTTTCTTTCTGGCATATAATTTTTACAATACTATATAGATCCCCAACAACCCTCGAGTAAATCCACATTTAGCCCCATCTTGACCTCCCTAATATAAGTTATTGGGAGGTTATTCGTACAAATAGAAATGTTACAAATAAAATGTTGTTGAAAAATGAAAAATATAAAATATTACCTTAAAAACCTGATAAATTAAAATTATCAAAAATAAACTTGTTCTCGTAACCATACTTTTTAAATTATTTTTTTTATCTAATTAAGACACTTCAAAAATAAGGCACAAATTATCAAGTTTCCTCCATAAAAATACTCAAACGAGAAAACGTTGATTAAAAAAGAGTGGAGAATATCCTGTCTTCTGACAACCTTCTAATTTTCAAGCCTTGCAACTCCCGTCGAGTAAATAAATCGAGATCAAAAAGAAATTTGCGCGAGAAAAGTCGTTGGCATTTCTCATTAAATGAATTGCTGTTCTTAAATATAAATAGAAATTCTTAGCTGTTTAGTTGCGTGCCAGATGAACATTGTGAACATTTTTATTGATCAATTTTTGCTGGTTAACAAAATTATTCAGGACTGAAAGAAAATTACCTACGTCAATGACAACATTTGCTGCATTTATTTTAGACATATCTGAATTTTCTCTCAGGTATAATAATATAATAATTATTTATTCATTGAAATAATAATAATTTATTCATTAAAAAACGATGTCAAAACAACTTTAGACAAAGAAATAGTAATCTCCTCTATGGAAAAAGGCCCTTACAAATATCTGGGAATCTTGAAAACTAACAAACATGGCAAAATTAAGAAGAGTTTACTAGAATGCTTCGATCAAAGAATAAAATCTATACTTTAGACTCAGCTCAATCCAAAAAACAATGTAAAATCAATTAACAGCTATGTCGTCCCTGCCTTGGCATATTCTTTGGGAATAGTTAAATGGTCTAAGACCGATTTAGAGGCACTCAACAGAACAATGAGAACGTCTTTTACAAAGTTTAGAATGCACCATCTAAGATCAGCAATGGAGTGAGTCACGCTTCCAAGACATCTGGGAGGAAGAGGTCTAGTAGATATTTTAGTAGTATCCAGCAAGAAAACAGACCTTCACGTCACCCGTGTGCCTGGCCGACAAAAACTACACTCCTAACAATTTAAGCACAAACATGTTTCAACCTCCGACTGGCATTGAACTTTACAATCAGAACAAACTTTTAAAATGGTCATCTAAAGAACTTCACACTGAAAAAAATATTGTTCATAATATTAATGAACATCGATTATTAACTGTTGTTTCATTGGGACAATGATTTTTTTCATTATATTAATGATTTGTTAATCATAGATCGATACCTGATTTATTAATAGTATGAAATTTCATCAATATAATGAAAATCTGGTTATCCAATTAATGTAAGATGTTCATTAATATAAAGAATGCGTTCATTGTTCCAATGAATGCGTTCTTTATTTTAATGCTGAAACTTTAATGAACACATATTCATTATATTAATGTACTAAATCATTGATTAATGAGTTGTACATTGTCACAATGAACAATATTATTAATACAAGGAACACACTACTATACATTATATTAATGTACGCGGTTATTAATATCAGGAATAAAATATTAGGACTTAATAAATTAGGTGCCCACCTTGATCGGTTACTTGGGCACTTTAATAACGTCTGTGTGGTTGTGTTATTCAGTGAGACTTTAGTTTCATTAGAGCGGTAAGTGTTCTCTTCAATATTTTAAATATTTTAAATAAAAGTCCTATCGTATTGTAATTAATTTGTTATGTTGTCAAATCAAATTCACCTATGTGAGATCTCTGGTGCGGGTATTCGCATTAAAACAGCGGTTTCCAAATATGTTTCAGAAGATAAAAAACAAAAAGAAGAAAAACATAATAGTAACAAGTAGAGGCATGAAACTTATTATGGTAAATTCCAATGTTCTTTTAATATTTGGTATTTTAATTATTTTGATATACGTCGCTTTTAGAACCGGAACAAGATGCTGAGACCTGCCTTCATGCCCTCAAATTGGACAATTTATCATTGGACCCACTTGATGCGACTTGGAAGGCCTGTTACAAATTCGTCTAGACGTTATCAAGTCTACCGATACAGCTGATATAATGAAGAAATGGTCTTTTTATAGAAATCCCTCAGGATATCGACTGGTAAATTAATTTTCTTATTATAATTTACCCTAAAATTAATAATAACATTACTATTCTCTTCGTCGATTCGATTTTTTTTTAAATTTTTAACTTGTATATGCTATATCAAGTTTGAATAAATTATTATTAGTTTATTGCACTTGTTTTTTATTGCCCTAATGGAAAAATTTACTGTGCTCGTAAGTAAGTCGGCACTATTGGTAATTTTGTTACCTTTGTAGCTAAGGGCTTGTTCAAATAGAAATCTATTTATAGTAGAATTATTTTAGGTAGTTGGCTGGGAAATGACTATCAATGACATTTCATATCAATGACAGCGATCTTCATCATCGATTATACGGTATAACAAGAGTTACTAATAGTGTAGACTTTTAAATGTATAACTAAACAGGTTATGAAATTATTTCATTGTGTTAATGATGATACGGTTCATTAATATAAGGATTTAGGTACATTATATTAATGAAATCTGTTCATTGTATCAATGAATGTATTCCTCAAATTAATAAACACTTGATTTAATGAACTTAAAGTTCATAGAGTTAATGAATTACTTTTCATTGTGCCAATGAATATAATTCATTATATTAATGAACTTTTTTATTATATTTATGTCGACTTTTGGTTCAGTGCACTGCAGTCAAGTCAAGACTAGAACTATATTTCCTGAAACTGAAGATTCATAATGGCTATTCAAGACCACAGTCATCGCCACAAGAAATTATCAAAAACATATTGAGCGAAAGAGTATAACGGACACCTGCCGGAAGTGCAATCAGGCTTCAGAAACCATCGAACATATTCTATCCGGTTGTTCCAAAATGGTTAACACCAAATATCTAACTAGCCACAATAATGTCGCTACTATTGTTTATTTGGAATTACCGAAGAAATACAAAATTACGCCGGATTCAGGACAGCCATATTATGAATATGAACCGCCATCAGTTGTTGAGAATTCCACAGTTAAAATCTATTGGGATAAGGGAATTCAAACAGATAAAACAATTATGCATAATAGGCCTGACATAACGGTTATACGCAAGAAGGAAAATATTAACCTTATAGATGTTTCAATTCCGAACACCAATATCCCATAATATCAACATGAAGCACCAGGAGAAAATTACAAAGTACCTGGAACTGCAAAAACAAATTGGTCAACTATGGAAAATGCAGCGTATGGAAATAGTGCCTCTCGTAATATCTTCAATGGGAGTGATTCCAATCTATTTGGCACAACAACTTGAGAAAATTGGCTTATCGAAGAACATATACCATTTCATTAAATCAATGAAAAGTCTTTGATTCTTGACGCCGCCAGCAGTATCGTCAGGTCTTTTCTTGGAGGGTTATATGTTTATAATTATTATAACATCACACTATATTATAATTAGTTACATGCCATGTGTTATGTGTTATGGTCCTACTAATTATCGTACCTATAAAAGGGTGCAAAAAAATATTCAAACTCGTTATGTGTGACATGATCTGACCGCTGAAGAGAGAGCAGTCCTCCATGGATATCCATGGACCACTTTTAAAAGGCGGTCCAATAATACTCTTAAAAAAACAACGTACAGTTTATTAATATTAAATGATTATTAAAAAACGATATTATTTTCACAATGAGTTTTGTGAGTTTAAAAAATTAAATTTAAATCAGAAATACAATCTCGTAGTAAAATTGCATGTGTTTAGACATATTCATAAAACTTGTGTAAATTTACCATAATAAATTTAGTAAAAAATGACGCCACGTCACGTGACTTCTTGTAAAGCTGATACGCATTAAGTATTCGATTGAAAACTTAGTTAGGAGGAAACACGAAGAACAGTTCAGTAGAAAGTCTCAGAGCGTTGGAATTAGTGTTTTTATAGTTTAAATATTATATTAATATTAATTATGTTTATACAGGATGTTTAAAAAAACAAGTGCCATCTCTCGTGGGGAGGTTCCTCACGTAAAAATAAGATTTATTTTTCATATCAACAATCAACATAGGTCCAATTCTGCTTTGTTTCGTACCTACAGGGTGTGAAAGGCTTAATATTTTTTCGATTTATTATAATTTTCTTCCAAGTGCTTTTAGCGTTTCGAATGAAATTTTGAGGGTAAAAGTTATTATAAGTGTATTGTATACACATTTTTAGATAATTCCTTTATTTTTAAGATTTTGATGGTCAAACATCAACAAAATATACTGTTGTATATGTTTAGACTAAATTTTCTCGAAAATAAAGACATAATTTAAAATTCCGTTACAATACGGAAATAGATTGAAGTTTTGTGACTATAGTGATATATAACTTATATGGTTTTGTAACAAATTGCTGGCTATTTTATGGCAAACGCAGAAGCTCTGCAAACCTTAAAGTGTAATCATTTTATAGAGGAGAAAAAGTGACAATGGAAATTTTTCATCCCTCATTTAAACTAACCTAAAATTGTTAAAAAAAAACAAACGTTTTTATTCAAGAAAAAAAAGTAAAAATATATTTTTTGTGGCATTTTTAGAACTAATCGCTCGACACGTAACGCCAAGAAACTTTTTTGTAGGAAACGCGCATTACGTTTTGCAGAAATTTCAATTTGTTTCACTTCAAAAACAGATTTGGCGCCCGTCAGAAATGTCTTATTTACGAGGAAAAAACTGCACTCTGTTCCTACAGTAAAAATTTCGGTACAAAGAAACGAAAAAAAAGGCCTTCAAACCAAGAAATGGCAAAGCATGACTTTACGTTCGAAATAGTTAATGGTAGTGCATACGGAGCTAGGCGACTTTATAAAGAAATAAAACTTATAAACTCGCATTTTACATAGAAACGATGCATGGTAAAATCTTCAAATAAGAAAATCGTTATTTTAGGTTAATATAATATTGTCAAGGTGTATGTGGCGCTAAACTTGCTGGCTGCTTACATTGTCGCAACGTATATTGAGAAACCTGGCGAATTCGCCAGAAAGTGAAAGACGTTTCTGTTGAAGCGCCATCTCTTAGCTAAGTGCAAAGGCGAATCGGGCAGCGGTGGAATTTTCCAGTAGGAAGTAGAACGCTTTCTGAGAATTTTAGAAGGTTCGAGAAACAGTGAGTAGAGTATATATGCCCGCGTAATCCGCAATTGGGACAGTTTTGAAGTTTGATAATACCGCGTTTTAAATTGTGAATTAATTGGCGAAGGTACCAGAAAAATTAGAGTTATAGTAGTTTCATAAATTGTGTATTGTAATTAGTATAAATTGTGTGTATAGAGTGAGATAATAAATCATTAAGTATTTTATCGTGAGTTTAAATTACTGGACCCACGGAATTCGTAACAATATAGAGAACCACTTTTAATCTATTTCAACAATCATTATCAGTACATTCAGCCGTATTCTGCCGGATGCCATTGCAATTATTTTTTCACTTTGTATAAGGTACTATTTTGTTTATTATTGCAACACAATATCTGATCAATTAATAAATTTCAGTAAATATTTAGTTGATAAGGAAACTTAATATTTTATATAAAATTATTTTTTTATGTAGTTTCTTAGATTAAGATTAATCATTTTAATTTCATTAAATTTTAAATTGCCGCACTTATACCTGCTTCCTGCAACATTAGTGTACGCATGACCGAACACTAGGAAGTGTGGCACACATTCGATTACAAACCGTCGTACGACGAAATTGTCAGCTAACCGGTACGCGCCGAAAGTCTGAACTTAAAACTTAAATCCCTTTAAAGACGATTCATGTGAGTGTATGTGTGAAAATTAGCGCTGAGAAGATCTAGATCGAGAAGAGGGCCCTCTGAAGCTGTCTGAGACGACCATTAAATGTAGAAGCAGGTTTCTCATTTCTCTTTGCGGTTTCTACCAGCTATTAAATTAATCTACATTGATAAAATAAGGCCAGTCAAATTAAAATTAAAATTAATACAGTCCACAACTGCATTTCTACACATTAGTATTAAAAACTTTCATACCCTTGGAGAAAAATGAAGCCTTAATTTTTTTACTGCAATATGACAAAATTGAAAATATTTCAAAAACGGTAAGGTTTAAGTGTGATAAACCTTAATCAAATTTACCTTTAATTCAATCGTAGAATCTAAAAATAGAATAATATACAGGGTGTTCCATTTAAAAAAATACAACTATAATATTTTTTACTTATTTGGGACACTCTGTATCTTGTAAAAATTAATTTTTAAATTGTAGCTCCAATAGTCCTTCCACGAACCCAAAACTTACAATTTGTAAAAATTTAATCGTTTAGCTACAATAGTACGTGTCGTATGTGGCGAATAACCCTGCATATAAATCTGCATATGCATATTGAAAAAAAAATGTATTGCATGAGCTTCTGGCTTTACTCGAGAGCTTAACGGTAATCATAACTAACTAACAAATATTTTGCAATAGTTTATATTTATGCTAATACGTAATTCTAAAATTAGATTAAATACTGAAGTGCTTTTATTCCAGTAAAATTTCAAGTGTATATAGCAAAAAAATAAATGCATTCAACATTATATTGTCACAAATAAAAAAATTGCCAATATTTTCCATTTTTGGGGGGGCTTTTATCCAGGTGATCAAGATATATCAGACATTAAGTAAACTTGGAAAAACTAACAGTTTAAGAACTAAAAAAGACGTCGAGTTGTAGCAAGCGTTTCTAGCCACAACGAAACATGAACATACTGTTAGAGTAAACAATCTTCGACACCTCTGCTGTTCTATTAAAAATCTGCACCAGAAAATATAATCTTATTATGCAGGTACCTCATAATAACATGCTAAGCAGTGTCGACAAATGAAATTAGTTAAAAGAAGTATTTTATTAAGTAGTTAATTAGTTAAGTAATTATTATTAAGTAGTTAACAAAGTTATATTAAGAAAAGAGGAAGAAAATGACGTAATTAGAACCAATACCAAGCCAAGTTACACTATAATATTAGAGAGATATGTTTTATTTGAAGTACTGACGGACAGCAGTTTTCCATGTTTTTTGTTGAAATCTAAGTAATAAGATGGCTCGAGGCCTACGTGAATGTTATGGCCGCAATATTGGAAAATGTGACGTCACAAGATGAGGGTCATATTCGATTCGGATCGCGCTAGATAAGTATTATTTTAGTAACAAATAAAGTACAACTGGAGCTTTCTATAAAAATAATTTATTGAAAAAATAAATTAGAAATACACAAAAATTGTATGCAAATGGTAATTGTATGCAATGTAATACAGGCCCTATGATAACAATGGGTGAACTAGAGAAGGCTATAAAAACAGCAAAAAATAGAAAGGCAACGGGTCCGGATGAAATACCATCGGAAATACTCAAATGTCTCGATATTAAAGGAAAACAGTCGCTACTATCGCTTTTTAACAAAATATACGAATCCGGAGTTATACCAACTGACTGGATCAAGTCAACATTCGTAATGATCAACAAAAAGGGAAACTCTAGGAAGTGCTCTGATTACAGAACTATCAGTTTAATGAGCCACGTCCTAAAAATTTTCCTTCGAATAATACATTCAAGAGTATATGCCAAAATAGAGGAACAAATTAGCGAGACACAGTTCGGATTCCGCAACAATCTTGGAACTAGAGAAGCACTTTTTTGCATCCAAGTCCTTGTTCAAAGATGCAGAGATGTCGATCACCCTGTCTTTATGTGCTTTATTGATTTCGAAAAAGCATTTGACAGAGTAAAACATGATAAATTGGTTGCGATTTTACGGGAAGTGGGCATTGATGATAAGGATCTCCAAATAATTAGAAACCTTTATTGGAGTCAGCAGGCAAGTGTTAAAATTGGCAAAAATACCTCGGAAACAATAGCAATCCGTAGAGGTGTGCGACAGGGATGCATTATGTCGCCACTACTTTTTAATCTTTACTCTGAATTCATCTTCAGGGAGGCGCTCGAGGAAATCGATGGCGGTGTCAAAGTGAATGGAGTTAATGTCAACAACTTAAAATATGCTGACGATACCGTTTTGTTAGCCAGTAGTCCGGAAGAACTGCAGTTGCTGTTGGATAGAGTTACAAGTACATGCGATGAGTATGGGTTAAAACTTAACACTCAATAGACTAAGCTTATGACCGTTAGTAAACATCCTATAAATCCGATACCAATAACAGCTTATGGAGTCGACCTTGAGCAGTTGCTCAAGGTTAGGTGAGGTGATATTATCAACTTTGATAATATCACCTACTTGGGCTCTAACATTAATAACGATTGGGATATGAGCAAGGAAATCAAGCAACGTATAGAGAAAGCTAGATCGGTATTCTATCGGATGAAGAAAGTGTTATGTAGTCGAAATATTAACATAGAACTAAAGTTAAGACTTACAAGATGCTACATATTTTCCACTTTACTTTATGGGGCGGAAAGTTGGACACTCACAGAGACATTGCTAAAGAAACTCCAGGCTTTTGAAATGTGGGTGTATAGGAGATTGTTGCGGATAAGTTGGGTTGACAAGGTTCGTAATGAGGAAGTTTTGAGTCGCTTGTCCAAACAACCCGAAATAAATAAAACATCAAGATCCGGAAGTTAGAATATTTTGCGCACGTTATTCGACACCCTGAACGATACAACGTCCTCCATTTGATTATGCAAGGTAAAATAGAGGGTAAGAGAGGACCTGGTCGTAGACGCACATCGTGGCTTCGAAATTTGCGGGATTGGTTCCAAAAATCAAGTGCAGCACTCTTTAGGGCTGCTGCCAACAAAATTATAATAGCCAATATGATAGCCAACGTTCGTTGAGGACATGGCACTCGAAGAAGAAGAGTATGCAAATGGTTAAAGGTTAGAAAAACATTTTTATTACATTAGTACTATAAATTTATACCTAATCTAATGACGGTTTTTTAATTATTTTGAAAATGTGAGTAATTTTCTGTTTTTTCTAGAAGAAACTTCTGTCGTGTTTGATACAGATGCTTGATCAGAACGATTTTTAGTATAGTTGTTCAGAAAAATATTACTCAAGACATGAGCAATTTTTATAATAATGCTTTTAAAAGGCTTGTTACATGCATTACAGATGTCTGGATAATTTTCCATGAAATCTTCCGCCTTGACTAAAGCCAACTTTTTAAGAATTTTTTGCTGGGAAAATGAAGTTAAAAATTCATGCTCATAGTCTGATGATATGAGCATACAAAATATTTTAAATATGTCAATAACAAAGTGAAATACTATTTCTGATGGTGTTTTTAATGCACCTCGGGTAATATTGAGTAAGTATTCACTAACATTTGATACTTTGTCTTCAAATTGGACAGCAAATTCTTCGTTTGAAGTTATAACAGTTTTGCATATTTCACATCCACTAGTGTATTTTATTACTGAATGAGAGCAATATCCTGCTATAAATAATAATGAAGCATATTGTTCACTATTTATTTCTACAATTTCTGAAAAAGCAATTACATCAAAATAATAAATAATAGGAAGGGTACATGATTGGATATTTGGCAGAATTTTTATTTAAACAGGCACAGAAACAATCATGTACCCTTCCTATTTTGGAATAATTTTTTAATGCTCTCCCCAGGGATTATTTCTCTATTGAATTGAACCCTCGATTGAACCTATATAAGCAATTTGTAAAAGAATTTTGAAAAAATCTGAAAAGTGGTTTGTATTGTATGAAAAACAGGTATGAAACAACAACTACATACCACAATTTGTAGAGGTTAAGTTTGAAACCTCATCTGATGTAAAAACCACAGATATTCTAAAAAATGTCACAGTTTTTGCTAGCTACACTCAAGGCACAGCACTATTTTCACACCACAAATAATTTGAACGCTGATTTCAACAAGAAAATATATTTTTTTCGATCAAAAATAGAACATAAACCCGGCACAAACACGGCATTTACATACTAATTTATGTAAACACAACAGTTGATCGCCGAGTGATGACCCTCAGATTGTGACGTCACAGGCGCGGTGCGAGGGGTATCTTGCGGCCATATAATTCACGTAGGCCTCGGATGGCTTAATCTTATATTCTATTATATAAGGGCGTATTTAATATATCCAACAATATCATCAACCAGCCACTGAAGTCCACTGTTGGACGTAGGCCTCCATCGTTTGCTTCCATAACTCCCTATCTAGAGTAATTTTCATACAGTTACTTTGGATACGTCTTAAGTCGTCATGCCATCTGGTTGGAGGACCTCCTCTACTCCTGAATGCATCATATCTTGGTCCCCATTCTACAATTTTTGTAGTCCATCGATCATCGTTATCATAGCCATAGCCATCGATCATATCCTTGCAATGTGCTCTGCCCAATAACATTTTCAAAAGTTCATAATTTTTCTATGGCGTACTTCTTTTTATTGTTCTACTATTCTATTAGAGTTTCTACTATTCTATTAGAGTTTCTACTATTCTAAACATTGATTTTTTCCTTTGCTTTTTGAGTTTTCTGATTGTGTTTGCTGTTTTCTTGGTTAATGTTAAGGTCTCCGCACCATACACCAGAACAGGTAGTACACATTGATTGAAGACCTTTCTCTTCAAAAAATATCCGAGGTGGTCATTTGGAAATGTGTTTCAGTCGTCCACAGGCGGCCCAAGTCGTCTGTTGAGTCCAAAAATTGACAATAATGACGGGCAAATGCAAATGTCGCATTTGGAATGGACCTACATATATCTTATATTTTATAAAATATATTTATTAGCCTTTTAATAGAGTTTAAATAAAAAAAATAGATAGTTCTTTTTCCATACATTTATTCATTTAGAAATCTATGAATTTGTCGTATTATTCTGCTTGTTTTCCTTTTTTTACTAAAATTAAATTTGATTTTAGAGTTAATATTCCAACCAATTTCAAGATTAAAAAAATTATCTCCAATACGAACTATAAAGCTGAAAGTATAAAAACTAACACAGATAAATTAAACCACTTGAAAAGTATTGTAATAAATAAGCGAGAAATACAGCAACACCCTTCTTAATGTACCGTTGGATTTATGATTTCCACTACTGGGAAAACTAGAAAACGCTTTTTAGTATTATTGCCTTGCAACACCTCTATAAAATATGAATAGCTTATGTGCTCCAGGTTTTCTCCTTCATGATCGTATTTATTATTATCCTCTGCGTGATCAATTTTACGAACGATTTAACTATCTCACATGGACTTTTAAGGGAGTATTTAAATTCGATTTAGACTCAGTTACATAAATTAAGTTTCACTTTTAATACAACCTGTTCATACTCAACCTGTTGGTAATATCTTATAAGCCTTTCGGAGAGAAAATATTTCCCAGAATATCTGAACAATATTGTGAATAGGCAAGATGCAGAGAGAAAAATATTCGATCTAACGTATGAAGGAGCAATAACGTATGACATGGCACTGGGAATTCCGCCAAGGATCGATCCTAGGACCGCTCCTACGGAACATATTTTATGATGAGCTTATGGAACTGGAAATGGCTGAAAATGCAAATATAGTGGGATTTGCAGATGTTATTGAAAAAAGCTGATGTCCAAAATAAATATACATGCAGTAGTAGTAAAGGCTCAAACAACAGTGGCTAAATTAGCAAAAGTAATGCCAAACTTCGGGAGTCCAAGACAGGAGAAAAGGATACTTTTAAATGAATTGGTCCACGCCAGTATTTTGTACGCCGCTCCAATATGGGCAAAGCCAATGGAGGTTAAGAAAGAAAAACAGAAACTTGTATCAGTTCAGCCAAACCAACTACTAATAGTATTTATGAATTTAATTTATCACGGGTCGTACTCACACGTATATCTAAGATGTATAGTATTGTAAACGTAATCAAATGCGAATTCTTGAAATGCACGGCAGAAACTGCTTGACATAGAAACACAAAATTTGGCAAATGCGTTCCTTGAGTTATGTAGGTGAGCACTAAGGATAGATTTTTGGAAATTCGCCCCCTAAGGGGTTGAAATTAGGGGGTAAATATTGTAGGTATAAAATAATCTCTAAATCTGTATGAGTATTACATTTTGCACGGCAAATGCAAATGCACGCTCACTGGGTGACGCAATTAAGCACTAAGGGGCGATTTTTCTAAAATCGACCTCTGAGTGGGAATGAAATTAGGGGGTTTATATTATAGGTATAAAAAAAATAAAAAAAATTCTTATATCTATGAAATTTTACACAATTTTATTTTTTTATATTACAATTTTTGTCTCTTAAGCGGCGTAATTAAATACTAAGAAGCGATTTTCGGAAATTCAACCTTTAAGGGGGTGAAAGTATTGAAAATAGGGGTGGAAGTTTTTTTGTTGTACCGTACTTATACGTATACCTAATATGCATATGCATAGTTTTGTATCGTAAATGTAATCAAATGCGAGTTCTATGAAAATATAATAGTCGTATTTGCCAAATACCCTAGATATTGATTATACGACTATTATGTTTTTATAGAATTCGCATTTGATAACATTTTTACAATGCAATAATATACATATTACGTGTAAGTACACCCATAAAAAATTCTAAATACTATAAGTAGTAATAGTAATCAAAGTAATCACTGTTTGAATAATCCCGTCCTCATTTTAATCAAATTTGTAATATTAGTTTAGGAATGTCCCATCTCTAATAAAAACCTTCATACCTTTGAGGTCATAAACGACCCTACAATATAATTCTAATTGATAACTTTAACTATTACTGTTGGGAATTTTGATCATAAATTTATATAGCTTTCGCAGACGTCTGTTACTTACTTTTTCAACATATTTATTCTTAAATATGATAAAGAGAGTTGAATATCCTTTTATAAGAGCAACTGATTGATGTTCGCAGTTTTAAAACTAAAAAAGGACGAAAGAACAAAGAACGTTAATATTTTTCTGAACACAATTTTACTCCAGCCATAGACGGAATTAATCAGAAAATCATGAAAAATAAATTGTTTCCCCAAACACGCGAAAATCCCATACAGAAAGTATTTTATAGTTCAAAACGTCGACTAAAATAAAGCTCTTGTTTATGGAAAGCATTAGGTACGTATTCTGATCAATCTCTTCAAAAGAAACAACAATAATATCTCCAATTAATTTTAAAAATAACTGAATATTAGAAAAAGTCAATAGATAACCTATCGAATTAAAAATAACTATCGCGTATGCATAATTGGCAAAAAACAGCTGGCTATAAGTTTATAATGCGCAATATAAATTACATAGCGAGTGTCAAGGACTTCCATACTCTAACATTATAATATTTATATGCCAAGCAAGTGCTATTACAAATTACAACAGTGTTTTGAGTAACAATCAAAATTTAACTCTTCTTTAGCGGTCATCAGTAGTTTTAATCGCAAGATTATAAAAATAAATTTGCCAGAAGTTCTTTATTTGTTATACTGTTTTCGTATTTTAAGATAGTGAATTTGCGTATCTCAATATTAAACCTTTTTCATTTTATATTCATTTAAAAATTTGCCCCATTATAAATACTAGAATTATTCGTTATGACGACGAGACGTAAGTTGAAATAGGGCTCTTTGTTATGTCTATTGTTATACCAATTGTTATACTACAGCAGAGATGGAATTTGTTGAATTATTTATTCCCACCCAACTGTTATCGGTAATTCGTGAAAGTTCTAGAACAGTAACCCTAAAACGATAGCTAATTTTTACAACATCACATTCTAAACTTTTGCACTAGTGACAGACCTGTCATTAAATCAGCAGAAGAATTTTAAATCATTGCCACAATTAACTAATTTTTGCCTCTAGAATGAACATTGCCATTGTTTTCATTATTTTAGTATATGACATAAATTAGGATTCATAGACGTATTCAATTGATTTGTATTGAATCCTGTTTCACCGTAAATAACTTTTTTGATTTTTTTTTATTTATTGTTATATTTCTGTTATATTCTACTATACTATCTGAATATAATGACATATCATATATCAACTTTTTCCCTTTTCGCATATGGTTTAACTAGAAATTGTAACATGCTGTCATAACGACAATTTGCTACCCTCGTTGCATTTGAAAAATTGAGATATGATTAAAAATGCGATTTGAGCATCTTTTAATCGGCCAGGACAACACACGAAAAAGAACAGACAATTAAATATTTTTTCCAAGGATCCTTGATTAAAAATTAGTGTTTTTAACACAGCCATGGCACTCCAGATTAAAATTTAAAATACGATTTTTTAAGTGTAAATGTCAAAAGTTGACATATGATGCGCCATTCTATTCAGAGTATCATTTTCTATGAATAAATTAAAAAAATACCGAGGGGCCATTTAAAAAGCCAAAGTTGTGGTAATTTCCGGTGAAACAGGAAGTGAATTCGTAATAGGCTCACATACCAAATCTCGTTTTTTTATCATAAAAATATAATGTTATTGGGGCAAACCACTCTTGAGAAACACCCAGTATATTATGATCTTGGCCCTAGAAAATAATACCTTCTGTATAAATAAATAAAATCAGAGAAAAAAAAAACCAATCGCAGTTTACTATAAAATGCTTCAATGGACCACAACATTACATTCGCAACAAAATCGCAAATCGCAACTCCTAAACATTCAAACTCGCAGATAGAAGGTTATCACGGTCCTAGTTTAACAAAATCGCAAATCACAACTATAGTAATATTGGTTGCCTAAATTACAACTAGCAAACAGAAAAATTCGCAGTCGCAGTTTCCTATGAAAGCCAATCGCAGGCTGCGATTGCGATTTTAAAATCTCTGCGATTGAATCGCAGTTTGCGATTTGTTGCTCATTTCTATTAGCTATCTTCTGTGAAGATGGCTACTTAACAGTGCATTATTTTCTTTCTCGGAACTTTTTGAAACAACATTTTTTAAAATTTTATTAAATAATAGATATTTACGATAGAAGTGAGTTGTTAAACAACAGCATCATTAAGATACACGTGTGAAAGTTGCACAACGAGTGCGTAGCACGAGTTGTGTAACCACACAAGTATCTTAAACAATATTTTATCTACGTCTAACTATAAAAACACACAATGAATTTTAAAAACTATTGTTACTTAACTATATACCTATCCTAAAAATCAATTACCTTAATACCTTTGTTCAAATAACACCATGTATGGCAATGTCAATATGACAGTAAATAATATTGATGTCACTAGTTTAAAAAACGAGCGATTCGGAAAGTATTCCCTCTGACATTGAAGAAGAGGCATTCAGAGCCATTTCTGGATTGCTTCCAGCAAGATCGAAACAGAAGTATGAATACATACCCTAAGTATGAAAAATGGTGCACCGAAAAAAAGTACATAACTATGGAAATTAAAAGGTTACTCATAACATATTTTTCCAATTTAAGCCCCATACTCACACTTCGCTCCTTCCTCGCCTTACTTCCTCGCGTTACTTCCTCGCGTTCCTTCGTCCCTTCGCTTCCTTCCTTCGTCCATTCGATGCTTGGAAATTAGTTAGTTATGCAACAACACACCACAAAATATTTTTAATATAGCAGCTACATGTTTAATACGAAATATCTAGTAACCTCTAAAATTTTTAAAAAATCCGAAAGGCGCATAATTTTTATTTTATAAAACTGCAATTCTTTGTCGTGTCAAAAATAAAAATTGAATTTTAATAATATATTTTTTTTTAATAAATCCGAATATTTCAGTATCATGTACAAGGTATATCAGTATGAATGTACAAGGCGAGTCAACAATAGAGTAAAGTTTATTATGTAATTTATATCGAAACCATGAAATATGACATACTAATTAAACGTTAATGGTGTCAATCCGTTAACAAGGAACATAAAATAATATACAAAATATCGTATTTAAAAAAATATATAAGTTTTAGCAAAGATAATTCTACTACGAATTCTACTACACTACTACTTGTGTTAACTATAATATTCTTTGGTTTTAGTCAATTTAAAAAAAGACAGATTCCAACGAAGAAAGAGTTACTGTCACTGCATTCTACGTGAAAAACTGTACGGGAGACCGTTTTCACCTTTTCGATAAGTTATGATACAAAGGGGATCGAAAAATGCAATAATTTCAGATTCGCCCTGTATTTTAGGAAGTAAGAGAGCTAGGACATATCTGTATATAGCATCTTTAGTTTCATAAAAAAGTAACAGCGTAATGTGAAAACCGCATCTTTGTATTTCGACTCATAAACGAGAAACCCTGCAAAACACACGAAAATGGGACACCCTGTACAGACGTACTGCCAAATCAAGAAATCAGCTACGAATGAAATGCAAGATCGATTTATATATTTTATATATTTTAATATTTTTTTGTGTTCGTGATAATTCCTTTGCTACTTCCTCCAAAAACCGACAATACGTGGAAGGAGCGTTTCGAGGAAGTAAACGGACGAAGTAGCGTTTTGACGAAGGAGGAAGGAACACACAGTCGCATAAAATCGACATTTTCCCATAGTAAATATAAGATTTTTGGATGAAGGGACGCGAGGAAGGAACGAAGTGAAGTAGCGAAGTGTAAGTATGGGGCTTTAGTGCAAAATCAATGTTTTACAAAATATTTTTTTCTCTTTGGTAGTAATCTAAACAAGTAGTGCGGTAATGAAAATGCGTGAGTTAAGAAGCTCTTAACTCACTGACGTAGATAAAGTATCTTTACGACATTTTTAATAAGAGGCAATTACTCATATATGACAGGTAATCTAAATTGCGCAAGTATAATGGCAAATTGATAGAAAAAATATGTGCGTTACATAAGTGACATAATTTGGAATGGCACTAATAATAAAAAAATCCCCTTTAATAAACTCTTTGGATACTGTATACACTATGTATATCAAAATAAAATACTCATCACGTACCTATTTGTTGACAAAAAAAATTGGCTCGGTTGGTAATGCGCAACTTAAATTTCATAGCCAGTGTCAAGGACATCCGTACTATAAAATTATAATATCTTATGCCAAAACAGAGTTTAAAACGGTTTTACTTTTATCAGTCTGTCACTCTACATCAACATTTCACTAACAATCCAAACTCGAATCTACTTAGCAACATTATGAAAATAAAATGTAAAAACCAGACAATGAAGAAAATTTCGTTAAAAAATGTTCAGTAATTATATTAAAAATTTTCTTCGTATAAAAAATTCTTATTATAAAGTTTCGCACGCAAAAAAAATCAATTAAAAATAGCAACTGCTCTACATATACAGTTAAACGGAAAACAAATCAATACTAAAAATTCTCCTTCCTAGGAGAAGTTATTAGAATTAGTAATAATGTAATGTATGTAAATATTCAAATAAAAGTGCATTATTATGATTAAATAATTTAAATAAACCAAAATTCGAATTTAACTATTGAAATATGTTAAAAACAAAGAAAATAAATTCAAGATAAATAAAAATAACACGTGTTCTCTGCTGACAAGACCACAGCTAACTTGCTTCAATAATGCGTAATCTTAAATTACCTAATGAGTGTCAAGGATTTTTATACTATAAAATTACTACTACAATGTGCCAAAAAATATTTGGTAACAGTTCCATCTGCTGTAATTTGCTGTAAAATAAGATTAAGAAATTATTCTATTACTGGAATACGTCCGTTATAAAAACAAAACATATTATTTATATAGCAATATAGTATATAGTAATAAGTAATTATAGAAGAAATAAAAAGAGGAAAACTTAATGAAAATGGAAGAGCATTATAAAACAAAGAAAATTAAAAAATTTTCTAGTTGGAATACAGGAATAAAAGAAAGGGATACCAAGAGGTAGGATATCATATATTAAAGTCAAAGAAGGACAAATAATATCAACCGAAGAGGATGTTTTGAATAGATGGAAATAATATTTTGAAGAACTATTAAATGAAAGCGAAGAATACGCAAAACAAGCAGGAGAATGGTGAAATAAATATAGAATATCAGAATAAAGAGGTACTCCCACCGAATTATGAAAGTGTCAATGAACGAAAATTATCAAGAAATTAAAGAATGACAAAAGTCCCGGAAATGATCATTATGCCGGCTGAGATATTTAAGTATGGATCCAAGTTGACTGAACACATCCAGGAACTACTGAAAAACGTATCGAACGAGAAAGAAGAAATACCGAAAGAGTGGAAAGAAGCAAGAATCTGCCCTATACATAAGAAGGGAGATAAGAGTGAATGCCAAAAGTACAGAGGTATAGATCTCCCAAATGTAGCTTATAAAGTACTGGCAACAAATATAAAAGAAAAGGAGTCGAGGAGGTTGATGAGATTGAGAAAATTGGAGAGTACCAAGGTGGATTTAGGAAAAGAAGTACCTTTGACCAAATATTCACCCTTAGAGAAATACAAGCGGAGAGTTATGAATACGGAGCACAGACAATGCTCCTATTTATCGACTTCCAACAGGCATATGACAGAGTTAAAAGAACTGAGGTGTTTGTTTTGGTTGGTAGAGCATTAACATAATTAGGGGTTAACAAGAAACTGACCAAAATGATAAAATTGATACTCCCAGAGACAGTAAATGAAGTCAAAGTAAACAAGAAAACAACGGAAAAATATTTATAATCAGAGACGGATTAAGACAGGGTGATCCACTATTTCCAGCACTCTTACTAAAGAGTTGTGTATATATACTACACTAGTAGTATCAGAAAAAGTTATAAAAGATGCGGGAATCTCAGCGATGGCCTTCTGTATATAAAAGACACCAATGCTTAGCCTTGCAGATGATTTAGTTATCTTAGCAATTGATCGAAAAGAGCTGATATCGGTGACCAAAGACTAGAAGATCAAGAGCAAAAATAGGTTTAGTGTTTAATGAGAAGAAAACTAAGTTTATGGAGTGGTCAGATAGGGATTTTGAGAAGGAAGATGTCCACAAATAAATTCTGAGAGAGGAAAATGATACAAGTCTGAGGAAGTAGATACATTCACATATCTAGAAACAGTATTTGTTAGGAAACCAAATGTAACTCAGGAAATTGTGGCAAGAATAATGGCAGGAAATAGATGTGTTAGCGCACTACAGAAAATTATTAAAAACAACATCTCTAGAAGTTTAAATATCAGAATATACCAAACAATGATACGACCAATAGTGCTGCATGCCTGTGAAACGTGGACGTTAAATGTAACGGAAAGTTTAGAAAAAGGATAGAAATTTGCGAAAGAAAAATACTGGGAAGATTTTCTAGGAAAGAAGATAGACAACATATAGATCAGAAGAACAAATGAAGAATTAAAATAACAATATGGGGCACCGAGTATAACGGGAGTAGCAAGAGCACAAAGACTGAGATGGCTGGGACACATTGAAAGAATGTCTGAAGCAAGAACCTAGTATGATAATAAAGAGCAATGAAATAGGTGGAAAGAGTAGGAGGGGTAGACCGAGAACCAGATGGAAAAAGGACGTTGTAGAGGACTTGAGGAGGATAAGAATAATGGATGGGTGGAAGAAAGGAGAAAGAGAGCAACAGCGAAAGGAGAAATAAAATTATATACCTATGCTGCAAGAAATTTGTTTTCCATTTTTAATTTGGCTTGCCTGAAAAACCTTTTACTATTGATAGTTGCGTCTCGGTGATACGAAAATACTACCATTACACGCAAGCCGCTACCTCCCGTGCAGGACTTAAGACAAACACAGCGCAGAGTACCCTAATTCCGACTTGTCGGGAAGTAGCGGTTATGGCCCTGCCACACACTCGTCGAGTGGCATAGGAAGTAGCGAGGGAAGGAGGCAGACGTAATGTGGCAACATTACTCGTCATGCTGCATATCATCGTCCTGCAAACCAATCCCCGTTTTGTCGGTTTTTGGCCGCGAGTCAAAGGAGTGGCAATAGAGCGACGTGCAGAGTGTTGCGAGTAATTACGCGAGCGGAGCAGAATGTGGGCGGAGAGGCCAACATTGCGGTAGCACGAGGGAGTAGGGTGATGACCAGCGCGAGGAGCATGGTGTGCCAAAAGGCATTAGATATCCGTTACTTTCCGACAAGACGGAATTGGGTACTCTGCGCTGTGTTTGTCATTTTGGGGAATCGACCCAAGCTCACTTGATGATGGAGTAGGCTCCGAAACCGGTAGTGATCTACAATATAAATGAAATTAATTTCTATATCATCACTTAAATGGCAAGAATCTATCTCCTATAGTTAAATAATCCTTTTACGAGAAAAAAGACTTATTTAAAAATTAAATTTTTTAAAGCACATAAGACAAGAAAGAGGCTGAGTCGCTGGATATTTCTCAACTTACAAGTCTAGATAACGTACAATTTAATTATATTAGATTATGTTTGAATCAACAAAAATACACTTATTAAACTAGCTAACAAAATAATGAAGAATATTTATTTCCATATATGTACATAATACTAGAACTAAACTGTTCGTTATCAGTAACTGTGTTATTTATTGACCTTTATTACCGAGATCTGGTTTCTAACAACAAATATGCACTTTTAAAATAAACAATGCATTAGCAACAGCTGATTGCGATACAATTTATTAAAAACATTATAACTGTATTGTTGAACTTATGACCATTTAAATATTCATTAAAATATTCAACATCTATTAAAATGGAAACAGATACAGAGATTAGCACGTTGATGATTTCATCAATAGTTTTCATTAAAGATCCAAATGCATTTTCCACCAGCAGCTGGGTTAATCAATAATACCCCAAAAATTTTTTTGGAATAAAATAAAAATAGGATAAAACACAAAGAACCAATTTTATAGTTGCAAAATATAGTTTTTATAGCTGAATGACCTAGGTGATTAGTATTGGGTCTTGTGTTAGTATTGTAGTCGATGTCCCCTGTTAAGAAGCAACAGCTGACTCGCTAAGATGTGTGTGAACAACACGAAAAAAACATAATGACATAAATGATGTAGTTTCTATAATAAAGTGTCCAAGGCTTTCAATATCCTGTATCCCTTGCTAAAAGAAACAGCTGACTCGTTTAATAACAGACAAGTACAACTTATATTACCTAAGAAGTATCTCACAATTATTGCATATATGCATAGGTGAACTATTTAGTAACAATGTAATAACAAAGCTATAGATTTTATCATTCAATAAATTATAATACACTTTTAAAATAGATAATGAAATTGCAACAGCTGATTGCGATATTATTTAGGAAAATACAAACTGTGTGTATTAAAATGAAAATAAATATTGACAGTCTCCATTAACAATTCAAACACAACTATCTATCAACTGAATTGATCACAAATTTATCTTTTTCTAAATACCCACGCCAAAAAACATGATAAAATCAAGTTTAATAACTTGTTTAATAACAGACAACATAAATTACCTACAGAAGTGTCAAGGATTTAAAAATATATAGACTAGAAAACTGTTTAGTAACAACGTAATTACACAGTTATAGTTTTTATCAACATTAAATGCACTCACAGAAATGGATAACGCAATTACATTTTACAACATTATTTGATAACCATACTGCTTAGAAACAGTTGCAGTTAGTTCTAGTAAAGTAAATTAAAGATTTCAGTTAGCGTCTCCTTTTTGCTGCCAGGGCTAATCTGGACGGAGCCTACTTTGTTTACGCGGAATCCGAACCGCGGTCTTCGGCCATATCATGGTCAGTGGCCTACCGACTTAGGAAGTGTCTAAATTAACTCTTACTCACGAGATATCCGATCTCATCCGGCCTCGCCCGGCGCGAATGAGCAGTGTGTATCAATAAATTTTACACTTTTCCCTTGGACAACAGCACGATACAGAGTTTCGAACCGGTCACCCGCCCATCCACCAGTATCGCCTTACGTCGCTTAACTTCGGTGTTCTAATGGGAACCGGTGCTTCAACGTAGCTAGGCCGTTGGCAGTTAGTTCTATTAATGATTTTATCATAAGATACGTTTATCACAAAATCACCTAAATATAATTCAGTATTTATATAAAAATATAAATTAAAAAAAAACTATAAATATAAAATATAAAAACTATAAAATATAAAAACTATAAATATAGGTTCTAATAGTAAATTAACCAAGGTGTTTCACACATATTGTAGCTTTCGGTAACCTGTCCCCTGCTGAGAGAAGATACAGCTGACTCGCTTAATAACAGACAAATTAAATTATCTACAAAGTGTTAAGGACTTGAAAACGCATATACATATCTACCTATACGAGAAAACTGTTTTAGTTTCAACTTAATTATATGGTTATAATGTTTATCAACAATAAACGCACTCTTAAATGCACGTTTAGAAACACTAGCTGTTTGTTCAATTAAAAAATCTCTACAGCGTCTATTACGCTGTACTGTTCGGAGTCGCTCTCAGGGTCGGGGAACGCGGGTCTGTGGCTGAAGGAAATATATATTATATTTCAGAAATCTGCCTAAGGCTTAGACCGATCCTGCCGTGTTAAGCCACTTCCAAAATTCCAAACACAGTGCTTTGATTAAGGCTTGATTAAGGTTTGCAGAGCTTCAGCATTTGCCATAAAATAGCGAGCAATTTGTTACAAAACCATATAAATTATATATCACTGTAATCACAAAACTTCAATCTATTTCCGTATTGTAACAGAATTTTAAATTATGTCTTTATTTTCGAGAAAATTTAGTCCAAACATAAGGAATATTTTGTTGATGTTTGACCATCAAAATCTTAAAAATAAAGAAGTTGTCTAAAAATGTGCTACAATACGGATATAATATAATCCTTTATCTTTAATTTCCTTCTCCATTTGTGTAAAAATACCTAGCCAGTTTTACATAAAACGTTAAAACGTTAAACCTAGCCGAACGCTTATTTTTCTACTTTTTCGGACTAGTGAAATGAACTCAAGATGATGACATTTTCATGAACATCAAGATCTAATTATCCAAATTTTAAATTTTCTTTGAACAACCGTTTTCCATCAGCCGATTAAATCAAAGAAATCGCCTAAATAAATTCTTTTTTTTAAACATAGGCCAATAAAATTAAATGAAAAAAGCAGTTTTGCGGAATTAATTTCCAGCAAGCTGGAAATCGTTTAATACTTCTATTAGGTCCTAAATACGTGTAATTTGAGTTTGCACCATCCCAGGTGGTGAGCTTAACTTTTGGTAGTCAAAAAAACGCATGTCATTCCATTCAATAATACAGAGGACTAAATTCTGCGTCGAATCACATATAAAACATCAAATTTGGTTTAGTGGTATAGCCGAAATCCAATGTTAAAAACAAAGAAAAATTCGTATGTCGGTGCAACTTACATTTTGCGGCTATGACCACATATCTTTAAAACAGACACTGCTATTGAAAAAACCCATGAAATAAAAGTTGTTGAGAATAAAATTTCACGTTACACAGAGACCTAAGTTTTTTAAATTTAGTCACTTATAACTCGAAATTTGGCATTAATTCAAAATCGTTTTTTTACGTTTGAGTCATTTGAAGTTATGTAGGGTATAAAAATATCAAAATTTTGTACCAAAACAGCACTTCATATTGCTTTGCAATGTTAAAGTAACATACACAACCTGAGTAGAGGTTCGAGTAGTAGAAATAAAAATCATTACTTATCAGAGTTCTGCATTTCCATTAAATCTTTAATAAGTATTATTAATATTAATTAAGTAAGTAAATTAATCATAGTTCTTAATAATGTAGGTGCAATAAAGTAACAAAAACACTTAAAGTTTATTGATGAAATATAAATGTAATTATGGTATAAATCAATAGACATGCAGCACAAAATGTGGCGGCATTCATGTTCCCATTTTCTTAGATGTCGATGGCCCTTCATCTGAGAAGCTTGGAAGGCGCGGTTGCATATCGAGGTCCTCTTCATCGGGATCATCTTCAAAGGGACCATCCTCACCTATTTCTGCTTCTACGGCAATGTAGGTCTCATTCTCATCCTCGAAGGGTGCTGAATTCGAGCATGACTGATCGCTGCAGTTGAGGCATATTGCTGAACATTTCATGCCTACTTTTCGGTAGCTGTACTTCTCTGTATACTCCTTTGAATATTTGCAGGACACAGTATTGAGAATTTCAGGTGGAGCTGGATCTTTGGTGTTTATGATGGGGAGAAGGCCAAAGTCCGTCCTTCTCCAACCCCAGTTCAAAGGATCCTTTGATTTATCATACCAGCCTTAGATTTGAAGGTACACTCGTAGAATATGTTGGAGGTAGAGAGGCCAGTTCAAAAGTTGGCTTTGTTAGGGATTTTGAAAATATCTCGTAGCGAATTTGGCCCAAGGAGGTCACATCTGCCTTAGGTGAATAAAGGGCAGCCAAGAACAGTTGACCTGCTGAAATGAGAACCTCAGTATCTGCATCTTCATGATGAAAAACCCTGACACTCTCTTGAAATGTCGTGTTCTTTTCAAGAAGCTTGACAAACTTCAACTTCCCTTGGCGATAGAATGCAGAGGTTATATCGCATCGACTGATTGCATGTAGGAACAGGATATTCTCTTTGACAACAGACGAGAAGTTGAAGTACGTGGGAGAATGTAGTACTTGGGTAGAATGTATTCTGAGAGGTTCCCTTTCCAGGTTTTATGACGTAAATGTTAGATGAATTTCGTGCTTTGGCTATTAAGAGAAGTATCTATATAACGTAAATTTATTCCCTACAACTTTTATTCTATGGGTTTTTTCAATAAGAGTATCTGTTTTAAAGATATGTAGTCTTAGATAGCCGTAAAATGTAAGTTTGCACCGACATACGAAATTTTCTTTGTTTATAACATTGGATTTCGGCTATACCACTAAACCAAATTTGATGTTTTATATGTCATTCGACGCAGAAGTTAGTCCTCTGTATTATTGAATGGAGTGACATTTTCCGGCCGACGCACCGATTTCCAGCTAGAAGCAAAAAACTCAAAAATGTGCAAAAATTTGACGGTTTTTTGCCTATCAAAAACTAAGCTCACCTCCTGGGATGGTGCAAACTTAGATTACATGCATTTAGGACCGAATAAAGGTATTAAAATGATTTCCAGCTTGCTGGAAATTTATTCCTCAAAATATATTAATTTGATTGGCCTAACATGCGAAATAAAACATAAGGAACCTGTATTTCCTGCTGAGAAGAAACAGTTGTCTTGCTTAATATCAGACAAGTTAAATTATCCAAAAAAAATCCTTATGGGTTTTTCGCCACTGCACTGCAAGAAAAATGCTGCTTGTAAGAAGTTGTGTTTACAGTAATAAAAATTTGCCTAACAAAGAAAAAAATGCTTAACGTTTCGGAAAGTTTTCTCTTTCCGTCGTCGGAAGCAAAAAAAAAATATAAAGAATCAAGAAAAAAACCATTCAAAATTGAACTATTCGAGAACACTTTACTTTTTAAAACAGATACGTTTACAAGAAATCGTTGACGTTCTGTTAAAATCAAAAAAAATATAAAGCAATTAAAATTATCAACAATAAATGCACTCTTAAAATAGATAATGAAATGGCAATATCTTATAACCATAACTGTTTACAATTTAAAAACACTAGCAGTTAACTCTATTAAAATATCTCTGCAGATTAAGACGTTGACGTTTACATCGACAGTCTCTAATGATTCAAAAAATTTGAATCATTAGATTCGAATTTTCAATTTTTTGATCCATTGTGTTTCAGTGCATCAGCCGCTAAATCAAGTTCGGAGTTCGATATTTTTGAATCATGCGAAAAAACATAAGTAACCTAATTAATATTTTCAATATAAATATAAATTCCACATATATGCAGTAGTAAAAAAATAAGTTCTAATAATACAATAACCAAAATATTCTTTCGATAACCTGTCTCCTGCTGAGAAGATACAGCTGACTCGCTTAATAGCAGACAAATTAAATTATCTACAAAGTGTCAAAAGACATAGACATATCTACCTATACTAGAAAAGTGTTTAGTAAGAACAAGAGAATGCAATTACAATTATTATCAACAATAAATGCACTCTCAAAATAGATAATGAAATGCGAGATGAAATGGCAACATTTTATAACCATAACTGTTTACAATTTAAAAACACTAGAAGTTTACTCTATTAAATCTCTACAGATTAAGAGGTTGACGTTTTTAGCAATAATCTCTAATGATCCAAATTTTCAATTTTGTGATCCACTATGTCTTCCATCAGCTGCTAAATCAAGTTCGGAGTTCGATATTTTTAAAACATCCGAAAAACATGAGTAACTTAATTAATATTTCCAATATAAATATAAATTCTACATAATATATGTAGTAGTAAAAAAATAAGTTCTAAAGGTACAATAACCAAAATATTCTTTCGATGACCCGTCTCCTGCTGAGAGGAAACAGCTGACTCGCTTAATAACAGACGTACGAAGTGTCAAGGACTTACAATTGCATACACGTTTACTAGAAAACAGTTTAGTTCAAACGTATTTAACATTAAACAGCTATAGTTTTTATCAACAATAGATGCACTTTTAAAACAGATTTTAAAAAACTGCAACACATCATTCTTATGGCACATAAAAACAGCACAATTGTATTAAACTGAGAACAAATATAACTTACAGTTTAAGATGTTGATGTTTCCATCAACAGTCACCACTAACGATCCAAAAACAACTTTCCAAATCAACTAATTCAAAATCACAAAAATCACCAAAAAAGTTTTTCGAAACAAGCCGCGAAAAACACAAAAACCAAGTTTGTAATTGCAAAATGTAGTTTCCACACCAGAACGGCCAAGGTATTACGCGTTTGGGCTTTCGTAAAACGGATCGCGTTGTGGCGGTGAGCGACAGCCGGTACACACCAGCCAGCGGCGGGCAGGAAAGGAACACTGACTGAGCTCGGCGGCCAAGGACGCTTTTATTTTATTTACATTTTATCTCGCGTCTCGCGATCGGCTACGAGCAGGCTACGGTACGGGGCATGGGCGAAACTGCGACTCGTACACCAGAGGTAAATGGCGTTTTAATCGTCAAAGGATTAATTTTTACCGAAATAACGCAGAACCTAATGCGAGCTTCGCGGAATCGGTTACTGCGACTTAGAATCTAGATGCTTTGCAAATATTTTGAGCTTTAGCATACAAAACATCTTACTACTAGTTAAATTCTCAAACTAGATGGATATTAAAGTGGTAAAACCTAAAGCCCAGGCTACACCTGATGAATGTTACCATCGTTACCATATTCGTTCGCATTTGAACGAATCCTATTCTTTCGCTAACATTTCCAAAACTTTTTCGACTTCCGGCATGTTTACCAATACATCCACATTGCAACGCGTTCGATCGTTCACAGCTCGCATTTTTCTTTGATCAATTCACTTTTATCGACAAAGATGGAAAGCATTCGTTCACGCTGTACTCATTCGTCGAGCCCTACATTGTTAGGTTAGGTTAGGTAAGGCTGCTGGGGTTTGGGGTCATGTTTGATCCCTCACTCGGAGGCCTTGGGTCCATTGCGATACCCCTGTTATTGTTGTACAAAACCTTCCTCTCATTCTTTCTTTGCGTTAATGCACCTCCACCTCTTTGCAAAATTTCCGATGTCGATGATGTTCGCTTCTGCTGCTTCTTCTAGTCTCTTCAAAAAACCTTGCCCTAAAGTTTTAAAGAGTCGGTATTCTAGTGCCGGACAGTGGCACAGCAGGTGCTCTATGGTTTCTTCTTTCTCTCCGCATACTCTGCAGTAGTCGTCGTTGGAAATCTTCCATCTCACGAGGTTTACCCCCGTTACCAAAGTGACTTTGATTTGGGTACCAGAACATGTTAGTATTGTGAATAAACGAGCCAATCATGCTTGTGGACGACACCTGTCTCTACTCCACTGCCTCGAAAATAACTGCAATAAAATTCAGAGCAGGCTTCAACCCCATATCATCCAGCTGCTTGATTGGTTTTCCCAATGGAAGATCAAAGTCAACGCAGCAAAAATCCTAACCTTGTTCATTTCCGGACGTATGAGACTCCCCCTATCTCCTCCTCTTGTCGTCGCCGACAAAGAGATTCCTTGAGGGGAAACCGTCAAGTATCTCGGAGTCACACTTGACCACCGCCTATCCTGGATTTCTCGACATCGACAAGAATTTTTTTGGTGCCCGTGCCACTTATGCTAGCCTGCATGGCCTCTTCAGCAAAAAGTCCTCCTTCTCAAAACCGACATTCGTCATTCGCTACCAACTCCTCTATGCAGCTCCAGCATGGTGCATAGCTTCCGGTAACCAAATTAACAGACTTTAAGTCTGTGAAAACAAAATCCTACGTTACATTACCATACCGCCCTGGTACCTTCGTATCGACCCCATCCCAAAATATATTCGAGATCATGCCCTAAAGTTCCACAAAAAAATTGGTACCATCCGATAAGATAATCCCGAATACTATAGAAACTTTATATATCCCCATCTGAAAACAATTCTTCTGGACAATTAACTTTGTCTCTCCCCCTTCCTTTAAAATAGTCCCCCAAACCCTATAAATAATCCTTTTATCTTTTTCCTGAATACCAGCAAAAATAATAGCTGACTATAATTCGGCAGCTGGATCCTCGGAGGTGGACTTTTTAGTGGGTAACATTCGACTCCCAAACTGTCTAGATTCGTCTCTATGATCATCTCTCTCGAGATGGTGATAGGAACAAGCACTATTTATCTATAAAACTTTTTTAACACCCCTTTACCAAGAAAAGCCAATCATGTTTTCCGCAGCCGCAACTTTCCATTCGCAATAGAAAGGCAATTTTGCCAAAAATTTTGGCATCACCAAAAATCACTTGAAGAAATCTACAATAGAAAATGTTTCAAAGAGAGTTTTACCAAAAAAAACACACCCCTCCTTACAAATGGCATTACATTGAGTCTAACATGGAAGTGTTAGTCAATCCCTAGATTAGATTCTTTGAGATGGCTGTGGGCTGTGGGCCTGTTCTACTGCGACCTTTTCCGATCTATTGTGATATTCTTCTGATCCTTAGGTTTCATACTCCAGATAATTTCCAAAAGTCTAGCAATTTGGAGGCTTAACCCTCCGTAATATAGCTCTTTGGCATTGGCATATTAGTGTCTACCAACCTAAACTAACCAAACCAAAACATATCCTGTTAGTAGACCCACTAGAGTTTTGAATGTCTTTGCTTCTCAGGTCTGCCGTGAACTTTGACGAATGTTCTACTATGAACTTTTTTGCCTACCTCTGCCTCGTTAAATTATTCCACCATTATAGAGATTTTTTGCAGTACCGCAGAAGGGTTCTGGGTCTATGAATGGCATTGATGAGCCTTGTTTATAAAGCCGTCAACTGAAAAGCTAATCAGATGCCCCCACCCCCAGATATTTCGGTATATCAAAATAAACAATTTAATGTGGGCTAATACTCGTTTTGATATGCTATATTTACAGGGTAATTAAACATTTAAACCATTTTTTGCTATTAACAGCATACGCATATGTTTGCTTTCATTGATTTTTTTAGATTTTTGACAAGAAATCCATTTGATTTAATGTAGTAAATTTCCAGCCATTATTTATATTTATAGATGTTTTTACACCTGTAAAAATATATTTCGTTAATTAGAACATTAAACAGAATGTAATTAAAAGATTTATTAGCACAGAAAACATATGCTATATATAGTATTAGTCTACAAATCTTGGGGGTAAAATACTTGAATAAGTATTTTAATTAATAAGTAAACACACAGAGCTACTTGTTGATTCTATTTGAATGAACTAAAGTTGATTCGATTAAAGCTATTCACCTTCTTCAGGGCTTTTAGAGCTATGAAACAAAGATGGTTAAACGTCATGGTAACATTAATGCTACTATCACTTGAAAACCATCATCTTTGAAAACATGTTCCTTCAATTTAATCAACCTGGAATTATTCAGCATAAAGGATACTACACACTTCTAAAGGATACTTCACAGCATAAAGGATACTCCATACTTCTATACGAAAATACAATGAAATGGGAAAATATTATTATTAGCCAGGCAAGCATTTCAAAAGTGATTAATAAAAATGTTTCCATGAGTTGTCTTATTACTAAATAATTACAAGAAAAGTAACAAAATGTTACCACCACCTTAGAGAGTTAATTATACTATATGTACAAAAAATAATCGACACAATAAAATGAAATAACAATGCAGTGAAGAATAATTAAACTATGCTAAATTATACTTTATTTGTAAATGTCAAAATACGACGAATATAAGTACATACATAAGATAGGTACCCTAATTAATTACGCCAATTTAAGGATTTAGTTTGTTTTTCAAAATAACGCGAAACATACAAATAGAAAGAGTTTCGTAGAATCGGTAATTGCGACTTAAATATAAGATACAAAATAAAAGTTTTGTTGGTCTAGTTCACAAACAAATTATAATTTGGAAATCAAGTACAGTCGAGGTTAATTAAAAACCATTTAGGAACTCGAATATTGAAAAGGATAGATCAAAATAATAATTTTGAGTTTTAATTTAACTGCAGGTTTTATTTTGATACGAGGGCAGTTTGAGAAATCAGTGACAGGTAAAAAAGCGTCTTATTTCTCAACATAGTCTCCTTTGAGCTCGATACATTTAGTCCAGCATTTATGCACATTTTTTATTCTTTTCAAATAATAGATTTGCTCAAGGCTCCCAAAATGGACATTTGTTTAAGTGATTACCTCGCTATTCGACACAAAATTCTTCCTGCCCAGCCATTTCTTCAAGTTTCGATTTAAAAAAATGTCGCGGGAGGCTGTATCTGGAGAGTATGGTCACCGTATGGTGGACGGGGTAGCAGTTCGTAGCCCAATTTATGGATTTTTGCCATGGTAAGAATAAACGTGTGTATCTGAGCAGCGCCTTAACAGTACTTTTTTCTACGCCAAATGCAGTCGTTTTATTTTTCATGTTCAAATACTCATGTAAAATCTGATACCGACAGGTATATTTGTACCGATTCATTGCAGGAGATTGGATTGGAAGGCTCATATGTTTGAAGATTCTGCGAGATAATTCCATGGATTTCATCCACGATCATGGCAACATGCCACATGGTAATTTCAAGCTTCTAAAATTCTTCATGTGATACAAAAACTAGTGACTTGCACATTAATTTGGAATATAAAACTATTGAAGTTGATCACTAATTCTAGTCATTAATTAAGCCAATTTATGTGATTCGTCCACTTTTTGCGTCCAGCAAAACATATTCATTTATCTCAATTAAAAGGTAGTGACTTACACTTTAATTTGGAACACAAATTAATGATCAAATGATGAAATAATTAATTAATTGATCACTAATTATGAAGTCATTAATTAAGCCAATTTATGTGATTCGTCCACTTTTTGCGCCCAGCAAAAAATTTTCATTTAGCTTAATTAAAAAATAGTGATTTACACATTAAATTGGAACATAAAACTATTAAATAATTCATCAATTGATCACTAAATGAAGTTATTAACTAAGCCAATTTCTGTGATTCTTCCACTTTTTGAGTCCAGCAAAAGATCTTCATTTATCTCAATTAAAAAGTAGTGATTTATACATTAATTTAGAACACAAATTAATGATCAAAGGATGAAATAATTAATTAAATGATCACTAATTAGGAAGTTATTAATTAAGCCAATTTATGCGTTTCGTCCACTTTTTGCGTCCTGCAAAAAATCTTCATTTATCTCAATTAACAAGTAATAACTTACACATCAATTTGGAACACAAATTAATGATCAAATGATGAAATAATCAATTAATTGATCACTAATAATTATGAAGTCATTAATTAAGCCAACTTATGTGATTCGTATACTTTTTGCGTCCAGCAAAAAATCTTCATTTATATCATTTAAGAAGTAGTGACTTACACATTAATTTGGAACACAAATTAATGATCAAATAATGAAATTATTAATCAATTTATGTGATTCGTCCACTTTTTGCGTCCAGCAAAAAATCTTCATTTATCTCAATTAAAAAGTAGTGACTTTAAGTTATGTTTCTTTAATTTGGAACACAAATTAATAATCAATTGATTACATAATTAATTTAATTTAATTAATTTTATTTATTTAATTTAAATTTTGAAGCCTGTTTCCTTCAGTTTTCAACAACATAACAGATTGATTCGCCGCTTAACAAATTTCGTTTTATTTTAGCGGATATGTTATGAAAAAAGAAACTACTGCACTTATATTTGAGAGGTCAGGGCATGCTTTTAACGTGCATCTGCATTTTATGGCTGTTGTATACTAGGACAAAGAAAACGATGCTTTTAAAGGGTTTATACATTTGTCTATCGAAAAGGTAAGCTCTTAGGGATGCTTAAAGCAAAGTTTGTTATGCTTGTTTTGTGCGGTATTTTCGAAAACATTGTTACAATCGTTATCTCTAAACCTATTCGTTCTTACAAATAAGGTATCGTTTGAATAACATAACTCTATTAAAAATACAATGTTAACATAATATCATGTCATGAAATATGAGACAGAAAATTTTCAAATATTGTAAAATTGTTTCTCCAAACCAAATTGTTTGTGTGAGACATCGATGATTCAATAGAAAAACATCGATACATACCGGCGGAATTAACAATTTGTTATTGTATATTTATTTTTTAAATATCGATATTATTCCAGGATACATCGATGTTTTATAAGCGAATTTAAGCTAAGTAGCTAATTTTATCATAATCATCACCATTTTCAGATTATTCAACCATTTCCAATTAAGTTCCATGTTTAGATAATCTCTTTACAGTTGGACCCATTGTTGTATATTCTGTTAATTTCCTAATATCATGGTTCCATCTCAGGTTTGGTCTTCCCCTTTCTATATTCTTATATAGATACTAGCGTATACCAGCGATTTCGTTCGCGTCGAATTAATCATTTGTAGTAGTGATGATAAAGCAAAGCAAGAATTTCCATTAACATACAAACTGGATAAAAGTTTCTCACATTTATGTCAGCATGAGAAAAAACAATATGGCGATATTATTATATAACTTGGTAATATTTGAGGGGTAGTTTCATCTCGTTGGAATTTGACGTTCGAAAAATCCGTTTGCCAAAAATGAGCTTTTTACGTCAAGCAGTTTAAGCAGAATCGTGGTTAAGAAACTACCCAACTTTTTGGAACACCCTGTATAATTTTTTTTTAAAAAAATCAAAATATGTAAAAAAATCAAATAAATTATGCTTGTCCAAGCGTTTTCCCGAAAGACTAACCGTTTTTTAAATAACAAATATTATAATATTTTAGGGGCGTTTTTACCCTCTTGGAATTTGAGATTCGAGAAACCCTTCCTTATCGAACCTCTACACCCCACAGTCAATCCGTTTGCAAAAATCAGCTTTAAACGTCAAGCAGTTTAAGCAGAATCGTGATTACTCAATGGTCATATTTTATGAAACACCCTGTTAAAAAAATACCCTGAGTTTTTCCGAAAAACTCACCGGTTTTTAAATAAAAAATATTTTAATATTTGAGGGATAGTTTAACCCCCTTAGAATTCGATTTTCGAAAAATCTCTTCATATCGAACCTCTACATCCTAAAGTCAATCTGGTTTCCAAAAATCAGCTTTGTACGTCCAGCGCTCTAAGCAGAATCGTGACATTAATCAATGACCAGATTTTTCGAAACACCCTGTATACATTTTTAAAAAATCTTAAAATATGTAAAAAAAACAAAATAAAATATACGTGTTTAAGCGTTTTTTCGGAAACTTGACCGTTTTTTAAATAAAAAAATATTGTAATATTTAAAGGGCGTTTTCACCCTCTTGGAATTTGAGATTCGAGAAACCCTTCCTTATCGAACCTCTACACCCTAGAATCAACCTGTATGCCAAAATTGAGCTTCTTACGTTGAATGGTTTAAGCAGGATCGTGATTAATCAGTATGGCAGTCACTTAAGGATTTTATATATTAGTATAGATTATAATTTCATTTAAAATCTATAATATTGCATTTTAAGGTTCCCTCCTGATCACTCTTTTACTCAATCCTAATATATTATTTTTTCATTATAGTTCCAGATAAATAAATAAATATTTTTAAAAAAATTAACTAAAATTACAAATTAACATACTCAAACCAAAACACACACAACAGTTGGTCCGTACGTATTATAAATATTGTAATCGAAAATTGTACAGGGTGCCCAAAATTGTTAAAATATACAGATTTTTCCTCTTTTTCTAAATGGAACATCTATATTATTTTCCTTGTGTCCCTTTTTTGTATATAAAGTTATTCGATAATTTAAAAAATAGAAAAAAATGGCGTCAGCGATGGATCTATAAAATGAAGATCGCTGTCATTTTATATGTAAAATTATATGAGAAATGCCATCGATGTTCGCAACTGGACCCGATCATACGGTACTTCCAAATATCTGCAAAACCATTAAAAATTTCTAAACACTATAAATAACAATGACTAAAAAATACTAGGACTGCCATGGCACATATTTCTCTTAACATAGCTGCTTGAAGAGATATTTATATTTTTAATAAATGTTTTGTCTACTTCAATTGTGTAAGCGGTGGTCTCATACTAACTAATTACGAAAAAAACGTATTAAAATGTTAAACAAAAGATACAAAACTAGTATCGACGCACATAGTACATGACATATAATACAGTATGATCGAATAAAAACGGCGTCCAGTTGGCTTGGAAATGACGATCGATGACATTTCCCATATAAATTTACATATAAAATGAGAGCGATCTTCATTTCATAGCCATCGTTGACGCCGTTTTTATTCGATCATACGGTATATCAAGTACATATCATTTAATATATCAAGTACATGACATATAATATCAGAAAAATAATTATCTAATTCATTAAAAAAAACGCTAGAAAGGTGGAGTGGGCTGTTTATTTACCTATGGGCGGCTTTTACACTTGAAAGCTGAACAACTAATCACCATTGTAATAAAGTTTATACAAAGTTCACTATACACACTATCTGTTATTCACTGTTCACTATCTGGAACATAAAATTTTAAAATAATTAATCAATTGATCACCAATTAATAAGTGATTAATTAAGCTAAATTTTAGTTTCCTTCAGTTTTCAAAAACATAACAGATTGATTCGTCGTCGTAATAGCTTAACAAATTTCTTTTTATTTTAGCGGATCTATTATGAGAAAAGAAACTGCACTTATATTTGAAAGGTCAGGGCATGCTTTTAACGTGCATCTGCATTTTATGGCTGTTGTATCCTCGGACAAAGAAAACGATGCTTTTAAAGGGTTTATACATTTGTCTATCGAAAAGGCAAGCTCTTAGGGATGCTAGGAAAGCAAAGTTTGTTATGCTTGTTTTGTGCGGTATTTTCGAAAACATTGTTACAATCGTTATCTCTAAACCTATTCCTTCTTACAAACAAGGTATCGTTTGAATAACATAACTCTATTAAAAATACAATGTTAACATAATATCATGTCATGAAATATTAGACAGAAAATTTTCAAATATTGTAAAAACGTGTCTCCAAACCAAAGTGTTTGTGTGAAACATCGATGATTCCATAGAAAAACATCGATACATACCGGCGGAATTAACAATTTTTTATTATATATTTATTTTTTAAATATGCTGATCACCAGCTGATGACTGATTCGATACTTCTAAAAAAATGGCGTCTACATCTCAAATTCTGCTGTAGCCCGTACATGTCCTTGTATTCTTTAGGCATTGATAAACACAAAATTTGTTCATTGTTTTAATTCTGCGTCTATAAAATATTATTCTATGTTTGATTTTTTTGGGGATTTAGGTTCAGGAAAACGCTAATTAGGTTTTGATTTGATTTAAAATCTTTATTTGGTTTTAAAAAACAAACGTTTCGGCTAACATTATATCCTTCATCAGTATCCTGTCAGAACAAAAACAGTGTCGAAACATTAATATTCAAAACTACATTTAAAAATTATCACAGCACACATCACAAAATGTTTATTACAATTAATCAAAAAATATAAATTTCTCAATTGCTTAGACCACCATAATATTTTAAAAAGTTATTATTCTTAACAGCAAAATTTATTAATATTGTCTATATTATGTTGTCTTAAAATATTATTAATATACAGTGTTTCGAAATCAACCTTCACTCCCTCATACTTTTTTGAGGCACCTTGTAAACACATTTTCCTAAAATATGTTGTAGTACAAAGTTTAGCTCTGCGCTCAAACAAAATTTCTGAAATTCTTTACAAAAGTACGGTAAGGTTAAAAACTGACAACATAGAACTCAATACTCGGTACGCTACCTTTCATCTTAATCCGCCCCTACCTTTCCTTTTAAGTACAGATAGTAATTTTACCACCTGCAGTACCCAATACCGAGAATTGTTCGCTTTTTGACGCGAAGTAAGGAAGGCTGACCTTTAAAAAAATAAAAGAAAATTTATGGTTAAAGGACGAATCCGAGTTCCATTTACAGCGTTTTAGTTCCTCTTTTCTAACATTTTATTTTGTTTAAAAATAGACGGTTATTATCCAAAATTTAAAAGTAGATCAAATTTTAAGGGTGGTAGAAATGCAACCTCCATTGGCTAGTAGGTAATAGAGTTGGGGTTAGAACCTTTGATTGTGCTTTGATGTTACAATAATAAAATAAAACACTAATTCATTACATTACACCAAAACGCTTTATTATTTATCAGTGGACGCGTGTTTCGTTAACCATGTTAGTACCATCACAAGTTGATCACAACAAATGATTCAAACTGACCGTTTTAAGATTAGGTAGCGTTTTGTTTCAAGTCAATGGCTCTCAACATGTGATGCTACGACCACAAATTAGGTATACTATATGTATACAGATAAAAATCTTATCCCTAATTCGTGGCACGAAAAATGTTTTTTTATGACGATGTGCAAACGAGTAAAATTTCCTGTGCGCAGAAATAAATTCGCGTAAAATAACAATAAACAGCGTAATAGAGAGATATCGCTAAACCGAATAGCGTGCATGGACGTTAATAAGTGTGTTAATTCCTTTACGTGAGGTGGTACTCTCTTCATTTATAGTTATCGGATCGGAAAGAATTCTGTTCTCGTCGCGTCCGCTATTTAAACTTAACCTAACTTTGAATTTAAAACTTTGAAATTGTTTTGTTTACTAGGTATTTTACTCGGTATTTTAAAACTAAAGGGCTTATTTCCAGTGCTTCATTGTTCAACGTCTGACAGTGGGTTTAGGGCAACAAGCAACAAATTCTCTTAGAAGGGCTAAGTCGTCATCTGCTGTAGGGGAAAGTGTCCTAAAATGACATAGCATGTAAAATGACATACCGCCCATTATTTTCGAACTACTGGTGCCATCTAGCATATAGATGCGGTTTTATGTAGCAAAACGCAATCAAACTTCACGTTGGCGCTCAGTTTGGTTTTCGGTTATCCCAAGAAGCAGTTAACCTCAAATAATTGTTTTTACTAGCATACAATCTTTTAACGTGCTGTGCTGCAAGTGTGTTTTCATTACCAAATAGTGTTTGTTTTAAGGTGACATACCAATAAAATGTAACTATAAGTGTGTACTATAGATGTACATACGTAGAATTGTCGTTCTAGATGAGATAAAAAAAATCAGGTAAAAACAGAGACCACGTGTTATTGTGAGTAAAATGACATAGGTATGCATGAATGTAGAATGACACATGCCATTTTACAACCACACTGCGTAAATCAATTTGAATTTAAAATGGTCTCATTATTTATTTTTATTTAGTGACACTATGGTGGGTAAACGGGAAAGGACATCAAGCAGACAGTCCTGGGACGAAAAATCAATGTGAAATGCTATTGATGCTGTTAAATCTGGTCAAATGGGATAACCATCCCATTTGCTCTCAACCGAGAGCAGCCAAACTCTTTAATGTCCCTCAGGCCACGTTACTGCGAAGAGCAAATGATGTTAACAAACGAGCCAAAGGTTGTGTAAAAGTTTTGTGGCGATTTTCAACCACATTTAGTGAGGCTGAAGAAAGAGACTTTGTTGAGCATATATTGTTACTAGAGTCTAGATCATTTGGGATTACTACTACAGATATAAAAAACTTGCGTTTGAATTTGCTACTAAAAATCACATTCCAAATAGATTTACGAAAGAGGGCAGCGCTGGCCGAAAGTGGTTGAGAGGATTTCGTAGTCGACATCCTGAAATATCCCTACGGCAGCCTGAAGCTGTGTCTGCTGCTAGAGCTATGGCATTTAATAGGCCACAAATACAAAATGTTTTTAATATCCTTGAAATGACACTGGAAAAGGAGAAAATTGATGTCGACCGCATTTATAATATGGACGAAAGTAGTCTATCCACAGTGCAGAGGCCTCCAAAAATTTTTGCGAAAACGGGAAAGAAACAAGTTGGGTCGATAACTAGCGCTGAGAGAGGTCAACATATAACATGTGTCTGCTGCATGAATGGTATAGGAAATTTTGTGCCGCCAGCTCTGATTTTTCCCAGGAAAAATAGAAAGGAGGAGCTTCTAGATGCTTTACCTCCAGGGTCCTTAGGATTATTTCACGAATCTGGATGGATGACAGCTGATACCTTTGTTTTGTGGCTGAAGCATTTTCAGAACTTTGGCTTCTCTCGAATCAAAAGTTTTGTTACTTTTGGATGGGCACTCCAGCTATAAATCACTAAACGCATTGACATTTGCCAAAACAATGGATTAATTATGTTGTGCTTTCCTGCGCATTGCACACATCGTATGCAGCCGCTCGATGTCTGTTTTTATGGTCCTCTGAAGACATTTTATAATCAGGAATATGCAATCTGGCTGAAAAATCATCCAGGACGTGTAATTACACAGAATCAAATCGGCGAACTGTTCACTTCTGCTTATGGAAAAGCAGCAACGATAAGAAACGCTACAAGCGGATTTTTGAAAACGGACATTTGTCCATTCAACCAAAATATCTTCCCAGATGATTTCTTCGAGGCAGCTGAGACCACAGATAGGTTGCTGGAGCCAAGCAACATAGAAGAAGAAAATTTAATCGGCCAGAAACATCAGTCAGCAATGAAATAGAAGACAGTGATGTTCTGAAAGAAACGATGCAACAAGATCAAGATGAAATTAGCAATGAAAAAATTGACGCTAGAGAAGACGAGGAAAATAATCCACCTTTAAAAAAAATAATTACCCTGCAGGAAATTTCTCCAGTGCCTAAAGCAAGTGGCACTAGAAAAAGGATGACTAGGAAAACATTAACCGGAGTTTTAACAATTACTCCTAATTTAGAAGAACTGAAGAAGAAAGAAGAAAAGAAAATACGGGGAAATGTTCGTCAATGCAAAAGAAACATTTTAAGTCAGTCATGTTCCATTACACAAACAGAAACTGATGAAGAAGATCCGCTTGCAACCGAGGACAGTGAGGATGATGTAGCGTGTCTTTACTGCAATGATTTGTTTAGAAATTCGCGGTCCAGGGAGGCCTGGATTAGTTGTATGAAATGCAGGAATTGGGCACATTGTGAATGTGCCGGAGTGTCCCCGAAACAAAAGAAGTTCATTTGTGAAGTTTGCCAAGATTAACTTTTTGTTTAATTACTTTCTTTTTCCTTATTTTTTTGTTATGTTGTTATTATCATTTGTTATAAGCATATGTCATTTTAAACCTCATGCATGTGTCATTTTACATACATACTTGTTGTAAAATGACATAGTGTAACGTTTTCTTAATTTTATATTTTCACAAGATTTTTATAGAGATGGAATATTTTCGTTCAGTTTATCAATAAAGATTATTCAAAAGAATGGGTAACTTTTTTCCCAGTTCGATATTTCGAATGGCTTCTGCAAAAACAGGTCTGAAATAAAAAGTATGTCATTTTAGGACACCTTCCACTAAACCTAAGCCTCTTTATAGGTTCTTTAATAATGGAAGAGGTGGAATCCATATTTTGGGCCATATTTATTTAATTAAAACTTATACCAGCTACTTAAATATCAAATTACCTAATAAAACTAAAGTAATATTTTAAAACAATTGAAACATAATCTAAAATAAAAGATCTCGCCGCTCGCCGGCCGGCCCCGGTTGTCAAATGTACCCGCACATGCCCATTTAAACAATTTTTGAACGTTATTTAGAAATAGCGCTTGATATAATTAATCCGCAAATTACGTCAGGCGGTAACGTTATTAGCGGGTGTTGCGTTAAAAATTGACTCGCGCATATCGTAACCATGATAAGGTGCCGGTCAGGCGCTGTGCACAATTTTAGAGGCCATAAGTGGGCGTGCTATGTGCGCAAACTAGTATCCTAACTAGTGCCCGATTCCGAAAATTGGAATCACGAAAAACTATAAAGAAAAAACAAAGTTTATAATCTGTATGATCTGTGCTACGACTAACAAAACCTGCGTCCGGTGTTAAAAGTAAAGTTTTTGGTGTATTGTAGTGAATTATTGTGTTTTGTTTTCCCAAAAAAAAGTATTTTAGTAGGAATTTTATATTATTTTTTGAAGTGAAACTTTACGCGCGTTGCTTTGGGAGTAAAAATTCAAAGGCCGTGACACACCTTGTAAAATTTACTCCTTTGTAAAACAATTTAACCCCGTTATCCCATGATAATCTACCCCGATGAAAAATAAGCTTGTGGCAACACTGGGTAACGATCTGTGCCATACGCAGCTAAGATAATTACTATAATAAACTTGAAACTGTACCAACCTTGCTTTCATGCATATTTTCATAAATAGGTTTGTAGCTTCTGACTTCTGAATAACGGTCTAGGCACAGAATATCTAGCTAGATATTCTGTGGTCTAGGTAAATCATCTAGCTCATTTGCCAGCTCAGAATTAGAATTTAGAGTTAGTAACTCGCATTCTCATTGGAGTCATATTTATTTCAAACCACTATAATCAACGAGAACATTTGTATAATTTAATAAAATTACTGTAAATCATTATAAATAATGAATTGTTTATAATTGAGCCGTAGTTTCTGTGTTATTAATCCAATAAATGACGGAAATAAACAATTGAGATTGATTAAAATTTTATTTTAAGATGAAACTTAAAAACTTGAACCTTCTGCCAGAGCTCCTAGTTCACTTAAGGCGGGTTCTCACTTGTCAGTTTCGCTGACGCAGTCTGACTGATTCAGTGACACTGAACAAACAATGAACGTCAGAACACATTTTCATGTTAAATGATCAGTACATTCGTACTTTCAGTTAAAGTGAAAACCAGTTCTACTTTTTTTCATTTTGACTGATCATTATCGAATAATGAATAGAAACTGAAGCGTGAGAACTACATTTTCGTGATTTGTGCAGTTTACAAGTTAAGTTAATTAATTCTTTTAATATAGTTTCACTAGTACCCCGTTTATTTCTTCGCAATATCCAGGACCTGACCACCTATGACGTTTTTTTTTTCTTTTCTGATTCACCAGAATATTCTGTAATTCATTTGCTAATTGTAAACAAACTTCGCGAACACCTGGTTTCAATTTTGTTTTAACCATTTTCATGTCTATACGAAATCACCACATTAGAATGTTTGGACCAACTGAATACTGAATGTAGCAAAACATGAAACGTGTGAATACAATCGTTGTTTTTTATTTTTCATTGATAATGAATCAGTCAGACTGCGTCAGCGAAACTGACAAGTGAGAACCCGCCTTTAGGCGTTCCCAGACGATACTTTTTGGCGGGTCGGTCAAGTTTGCCCCCCGTACTAGAGGAAATTCAAAAATAGATATACCATTATTTTGCACACATTTCGCATAATTTTGCACATCATAAATGATATTTTGCACACTTACCTAAGAGAAACCAGAGCCGTTTTTTAAACGGGAGGCAAACTTGACCGTTCTCCCCATCTGTTACCAAATTGATTTATTTCTATGTACATCGATTCGGCTAATTTTGCACACCTATTTTTAAATTTTGCACACCCTCCTGACGAAAGTAATGAAGGGTTAAAAATTTGAAATTTCCCCCCCATCTGTAAATTGAATTTTGTTTATATCAAACGAATCGGATAATTTTGCACAACTGTCTTTGAATTTTGCACACCATTCTGATTAAAGTTAGGAGGGTTTGAAAATTTGCAATTCCCCCCCCCCCCATCAGTTACGAAGTTGATTTTTGTTTATATCAAACGAATCGGCTAATTTTGCACAATTTTGCACAGCTGTTTTCGAATTTTGGACACTCTCCTGACAAAAGTTATAAGGGTTTGAATATTTGAAATTTGTCCCATTGTGTGTGAAGTGTTCCATAAAGAAACATAAGTATGAGCCTTTATACAAAGGTATGAGTCATATTTCGAAAATGATATATCTCAGCGACGTGAAAAGCTGTACGGAACTCAGACTTCACCTTTTCGATAAGTTATAGAATAACCAAGAATAACCGAGATATGGGGGGTGTCGAAAAATGCAAAATTTTCAAATTTGACCGGTATTTCAAGAAATAAGAGGGCTAGGACAAATCTGTGTATTGAATCTTTAGTTTCATAAATGTTCTTCTTTGCAAGCTATAAATTATCGAAAAGGTAAGTTCCGTATACAGTGTTTCACGTCGCTGAATTTTCGAAATATGACTCATACTTGTTTTTTTTATAGAATACTTCACACACAATGGGACAAATTTCAAATATTCAAACCCTTTTAACTTTTGTCATGAGAGTGTGCAAAATTCGAAAATAGATGTGCAAAATTGTGCAAAATTAGCCGATTCGTTTGATATAAACAAAATTCAATTTCGTAGCTGATGGGGGGGAAATTGCAAATTTTTAAACCTTCATAACTTTAATCAAGATGGTGTGCAAAATTCAAAAACAGATGTGCAAAATTGTGCAAAATTATCTAATTCGTTTGATATAAACAAAATTCAATTTAGCCACAGATGGGGGGGGGGGGAAATTTCAAATTTTCAAACCTTTATAACTTTCGTCAAGAGGGTGTGCAAAATTTAAAAATAGATGTGCAAAATTGTGCAAAATTAGTCGAATCGATGTACATAGAAAAAAATCAATTTCGTAACAGATTGGGGGAACAGTCAAGTTTGCCCCCCGTTTAAGAAACGGCTCTGGTTTCTCTTAGATAAGTGTGCAAAATATCATTTACGGTGTGCAAAATGTGTGCAAAATAGTGGTATATCTATTTTTGAATTTCGTCTAATACGGGGGGTAAACTTGACCGACCTCTTTTTGGCTTGGGTTGGTGAGATTCTCTGAGTGACTTCTTTTTTTTGTTTTGTTTCGCGCATTGTAGAATAGCGATTTGGTCATAATGTTTAGTAATATATTTATTTATAAACGAATTCTATGGAAATTATAGAATAATAGCGATTTGCTATTACATACATCCTTATGTTATATTAAAAAAATAAATTAAAACAGGGGATTAGGAGCTTTGTAATTTATAAGACAAATTTATGATTAATAGTATACAGAGAAGTTAAAAGGCCTTAACCCCTACAAGTGTGCGAGTTTCTGCATTAAGTTCATCAGACCGAAGGAAACAACCATATATGATTAATTTTATGAAAAGAAATAAAAACCAGTTTTATTAAAAGAAAGGGTTAAAGGGAAAGTTTATGGCTGTACTTAAACTGCCGTTAAACGGTAGCTTACTAAAATGCCGTTAATAGGTATGACGTCGTTGATGTGACACACTTGACGGCTTTATGAAATAGAATTAGGAATTTTATAAGGACTAACCAGCTTACGAAGCGATAGCCTCAGCCACTGACCCACAGGTGCTCTTGCAAAATGCTTAAGGCTAGGCATTACTTTCCGCCGACATGAACGACGTCACAATATCTATTAACAGCATTTTAGTAGGCTACCGTTTAACGGCTGTTTAAGTACATCGAAAGTTTATTCACTTTCCAGAATACTTTTTTCTTTTTTTTCTGTGGCATAGAATAAAAAGTAAACTATAAACTGATACAGCACGATAAAAAACGGCGTTAGAGTTGGCTTGGATATGACGATTGCTCTTATTTTATATAAAATATTAAATAGCGAATGTATATGCCATTTCCAAAACAACATGGAACCGGTTATGTTTTCGATCGTACATCATATAAAAAATAAATTCCATTGGGTAGAATATTTAGAAAAAAACGGAGTATATTTTTCTATAAAATAAATTAAATATAACCGTATTTTCAGTAAAAGCTTTGGTATTTTTTAATTATTTATATTATGTAATAGCAAGTAAGCGGGTCAAAACAATTTGCTTTTTATTGATTTATTAATCTATGGATTTAATACAATGCCTACTGTAAAAGGCATTCAATTCCAATACAAATATATAATTCAATACGAAAGAAAGTCCAACTGATGAATAAAACAGTATAGATATATCCACATATATTATAAGTTATTAATATATTTATCAAATAATTAGAATGATTTATTTCATTCCAAATTATTTCAGTTCTGTAATTGACTAGTAGCTTACTAACGTTTTTGAAGGACCTAATAGGTTACTAACGTTTTTGAAGTGAAACTGCTGGGAGTAAAAATTCAAAACCGTGGCACAACACGCGACACAACAGGCCAAAGGAAAAGTAGTAAGGTCAGACAACCTTGATCCAGAGCCAGTATTAGGAATACCAAAATGTATGGCCCGTAGTGCACTAGAACTCTGGATCAGGGAAAAGCAGAATGTTCACAACAGACACAAGGCACAACAAGGCCTTTATCAAAGGACCTAGCTCTAAAACAACAACAGAACTGCTAACGCTTAGCAGGAGTAAAGTGCGGATTACAACAGACCTCTTGACAGGACACATGGCTGTCAAGTGTTACCTGAACAAGTTCAACCTGTATCAAGGAAGTCTTTGCTGTAGACTCTGCGATAAAGATCCTGAAATAGCAGAGCACATAATATGTCACTGCGAGGCTTTGGATCGTAAGCGACACTTTTTATTTGGGAAAGTTGGGCTAGAACCGGAAGAACTTGTAACGTTTTTAGTTCGTTACATGTCTTTGTATATGATATATGATGTCTGGCGTATCATCACCGGGGAGTGATAACGTCCTTCCTTCTCGTTCAGGCCGGATAATTTATTGGACGCGCTTGGCGTAATTTTTACGTTCTCTAGTCAGCAACCCTGCTATCGTTTTACTGCTATGTGGAGGTGCTGTCAACATCGCTTCAAGGCGCCTCTCCGCGCTTAACTTCACTTTTAGTCTGGCCTCTGGCCAGACGCTCACCTTCAGAGCATTGCTTAGAGAAATTGTATTTGTTTAAATCTTGCTGTATAATTTGAATCAGCTGCTATTTCGAAGCTACAGGTAAAGATGAGAAATTATCTTTATTAGATTCGTTATTATTATTGAATATTTTTAGGGTAGAGTTTTGGATTGACCCACCTTAACTCGTATTTGTATTTTGCTGGCACATTGGTGTCCTTTTGCTTTTGTCCTCCAGAATGTTAAATTGAAGAAAGGACAGTTTCTTTGTTTATTATTGATCCCTCGGAAGTAATTCGAGGTAGGTTTATTTTGTTTATTAGACCTTGTTTGGTTTTAAACAAGAGTTTCGTATTTTTAGGGTCTTATGGACGGACCAAGGTATGGGCAGGTGTCCCATATATATGTATTGATTCCAAGGTTATGGTCCAAGTTACGGACATTGTCCAAGGTACGGACAGTATCCAAGGTATGGGCATTATCCAAGGTCCTAGTAGTGTTCCAAGGTACGGATAGTGTCCCCATATTGCCACAGTATGGATGTAGCGTAAGCCCCATGTTGCTTCTTTCCCATTTCTAAGCCTAGTCAATAGTTACGGCTGTATTGATTGATGGTGTCCTCATTCTGGCCTCTTTTGTTGTATTGGCCAACAGGATAGTCGAGAGACAGTACAGAGATATGAGCCCACCTCACGCTGCTACTCTTTCAAACAGGATTGCCTCAAGAACAGCTAAGTGTAGATTTAGGTTCTGGTTTTCAGTCGATTTTCAGTCTTAACATAATAACGTACATTTTAAATAATATCGTACAGACTATGTTTAGTGGTTAGATTATTAAGAACATTTATGTCGATTTAGTAGATGCTATATGATTTATATCTTAGGTTTCATTACATTACGTCTTGTAATAGTATTACTTTCTATAGATATTATTATTGCGCTGCGTTAACAGATGAATAACCAGACATAGATTCTAGAATCTACGGGTTGCAACATCTTCGATGTAACATCATATAAAATATATCAACTTAATTAAAGTAATTTTATACATTTTCTTTTTTTACATTTTCTATAACTTTACATGTATGGTATTTTTTTATAGTCTTTTCATTGAATATATTTAATATTATTTCTAACATAGCTTAACTTGACATATAACCACTATAATCATTATTAAAATTGTACAATGCTATTTACCATCAGAATACATCATGAATGAATATAGTCACTAGTTTTAAGTAATAAACAACTGTGTTTTCTTTCTCTGTTCATGCCTGGCGCCCAATATTTGTATTTCGATTTATTATTGTTAGTTAGTTTCTTTCCAGTTCTTTCACCTTATCCACGACTGCTCTACAAATAAAAAGCTGCCGTTCGCAGTGGTATTGTTTTGGTTTGTAACCAAACCAAACTATGCTCCCATACTTATCAAGGACCTGCATAAGTTAGTGCAGGGTACAGGGATAGGAGAATGGGTGCAGACACAAAGATAGAAATAGAAAGGGGACAAATACAATAGGTCTCACAGGTCGCAGTGTTTCCGACGGAAGAGGGCTCCTTGTTATTGAAAAAAAAGGCCAGACTACAGGTTAGAAAACTCGTCCCATTTAAATAAAATTTGGTATGTCGATAGATTGGACCACGGCCAACTTGACCGTGTACGACAAGTGTCACGATGACAGTTACTTTTGACCAAAGAATCGTCAAAAGTTGATGTCGTCCGATCGCGACCAAATTTGGTTGGTAGGCTATGTGAGCGATGGTGCATACGGTTCCACGCTGCAAAGTTGGATGCGACGTTTCGTTTACAACTTCCTCAAGGATTTAATATTGAAAAAAAATGTTTGTCGATTTCGGCATAATTGGGGATAGGCTACAGGATGACGCCGTCTACGTTTCGAAACGATGCTAAATGGCCCAAATCATCAGGATTTATTATGGGTCGATTGGAACCAAACTCGACACGTGGATAGAGGTAGCCGAATGAAGTTCTCAGACGGACAGATGATCATTATAATACAAATATTGTGAAGTGAATCAAATTATTTATTAATTTTTAATTTACTAATTTTTCAACATTTCAAACTACACTTTTTCAAACACGTCCTTCAAATCCTTCATATTAATAGCTGTTAGTAAGAAGTTTCACTTCAAATATTTTACTCACATTTTTTTAATTTGAAATATATCAGAATACTATATAATATAATATATTTCTAAGTAGAGAGACGGCAGTTCCCACCCAGACAATTTAGCTGACATATACTTTTTTACTTTTTATTCTAATTCATTTAAAACGAGGAGTTGATTGTCAACCACCATATTATATATATACACCATACTTTACATATACATATGTATTAAAACCATTTTTTTGTAATCAATAATTAAAAAAAAGCGTTTCTGAGTGTTCGAGGGTTACTTCGTGTGTATTTGATTAACTCATTTCATATCTCTGTCTGTTTTTTATTTAAATAGTTTATAAGTTTAAATATCAGGAAATGAAAAAAATATTAATATAGTCCCTTGTTTTATGTTAAATGATAGTCCTCTTTGTTTAGCAGGGAATCCATCTAGATCTAAATTATAACTTGACACCCTTACAAAAGTCGGATTTTCGGGAATGTCCGTTATTATGAATTGGGCAATAGAGAGACCGAATGCTATAAAAAAGTATATGAAAACGGTTTCATCATAATGGTCTTCACAGTGACTAATGAACTTTCCAATGAATAAAAAAAAACTTTATATTATATCTAATGTGAGCGAACAAAAAGTTCGAACAAATAAGATTTTTTAAACATTATTCAGTTATAAAAAATAATTACGTGAAATAAATTTAACGATATATTATATCGTCGATTAAACATATTTATATGTCATATCATATGATAACATACATGTGTCATGGTGGCAAATTAAATATATTAGGGTGGCAAAAAATTACTTAAAGGATAAAAGACAATTCAGGTTGAGCTTTTGGTGTTATAATAGAAAATTGTACTAATTTCTAATTGGAACACTTTCTTTCTACAAAAAAAGTCCTATGGATATTTCTCCACTTAAAACAGCCTCTACACTATGCGGAGAACTCTTCAAGGAGGTCAAGGTCGCGTTTTGTCGCCCAACTTTGTCGCATTTTGCCACGCCCTTTCTAATTCGAAGTTCAATAAAACACAAGTTTACTTAATCGGTAATGAGTTGCATAGAGGCCACTAGCCTTTAATTTTAACAGCCGGGTGGTCGGGGTTCAAAGATATTATTAAAAGGGCGCCACGAGATTATACTCTATAAACTCGGCATAAAAGGTGTTACCAAAGAATATCTTAATACCCTAGAAGTCTCGTCTCGCATCAAAATCTGACCTGTCGATGGGGCCTCGCTTTGGCGAGCGAGGCCCCAACTTCGTGGAACCTCGCTATTTTGCTCGGAATTGAACGAACAGACGCGCGGCGTTGCCTTGTTTTGTGTGTACTTTCTTGAATAGTTTTAAATTATAGTTTTAAATTTTATCTGTTGCTATAATCAGTCTTTCCGTTCTCCGCACTCCGCCAGTTTACATATAATATTATCTTATATAATTCCCGTGTTACAGTTTTGGTTACCGTACTCCTCCGAAACGGCTTAACCGATTTTGATGAAATTTTATATGTATATTCAGTAGGTCTGAGAATAGGTAGTTATATATTTTTTATACCCTTAAGTGATAAGGGTAGTCCACCCCCATTTTTTTATTTTGAAAAAAAAAATATTTTAATTTTTTTTATTTGTCATTAAAAAATACAAACAACCCTAAGTTTTCACCGTTCTACCATCATCCCTATTTTTTAACAGGGTTGTTTTTAAGATTTTTGTTACCATCTCGAAACGGCTTAACCGATTTTGATAAAATTTTATTTGTATATTCAGTACGTCTAAGAATAGGTTGTTATCTATTCTTATACCCTTAAGTGATAAGGGTATCCGAGAGGGTAGCCCACTCTCATTTGTTTATTTTTGAAAAAAAAAATATTTTTTTTATTTGGTCTTAAAAAATACAAACAACTCTAAATTTTCACCGTTCTATCATCATCCCCTATTTTTTAATAGGGGATGTTTTTTTTAAATTTTTTGTTACCATCTCTGAAACGGCTTGATCGATTTTGATGAAATTTTATATGTATATTCAGTAGGTCTGAGAATACGTTGGTATCTATTTTTATACCCTTAAGTGATAAGGGTAGCCCACCCCCATTTTTTTTATTTTTTGAAAAAAAAAATTAAAATTTTTTTTATTTCGCATTAAAAAATACAAACAACCCTAAATTTTCACCGTTCTACCATCATCCCCTATTTTTTAATAGGGGTTGTTTTTTTTAAGTTTTTTGTTACCATCTCCGATTGACCGATTTTGATAAAATTTTATATGTATATTCAGTACGTCTAAGAATAGGTTGTTATCTATTCTTATAAGGGTAGCCGAGAGGGTAGCCCACCCTCATTTTTTTTATTTTTGAAAAAAAAATATTTTTTTTATTTGGCCTTAAAAAATACAAACAACTCTAAATTTCCATCGCTCCACCTAAATTTTCACCGCTCCACCATCATCCCCTATTTTTTAATAGGGGTTGTCTTTTTTAATTTTTTGTTACCATCTCCGAAACGGCTAGACCGATTTTGATAAAATTTTATATGTATATTTGGTTTGGTTTGGTCACAACCTATTCCTAGGTTGTTATCTATTTTTTATACCCTTAAGTGATAAGAGTGGCCCACCCCAACTTTTTTTTTTATTTTTTAGACAAATTTTTTATTTTAATTGTTTTATAGGGAGTGCTTATTTTTTAGGGGGTGCATGTCCAAAATTTTCTTCTGGGTACACACTTTCATCACTTAAGGGACCTCTGTACCAAATTGCATACTCCTAGTCCTAGAACGGATTTTACATAAAAATTATACAAATTTTTACCCTTAGTTTTATCCCCTTAAGGAATGAATTCCAAAAATCGCTCTAATTATTCAATTACGCTACATAATAAACCTCTGTGCAACTCATCATATATAATCATCATCATATTCCTTGAACAGAATTTATTGTTCCAGAACGTTCAACCCCTCATTTCACACCCTTAGAGGGCCAATTTCCAAAAATTGCTTCTTAATGCTAAATTACGTTACTTAAGGAACGTCTGCAAAATATATATTTTGCTACTTCATAGCTACGTTTTTTTTTCATAGCCTTAGGATGCCTCATGTACTAACGAATATACGAAATATACAATCAATACATATTTCTTTAAATATCGAGAAATAAAATATGTTTGGCAACACCGTACGAAATATCGCCGCGCGTAGTCCTCAAAATTTAAAATATTAGCATTTTCAGGCTTCGATTATGTTCAAAAGCGCCACCGTATGACAAATCACTAAAGCTTCCACACGAGAGTTCTTAAAACTATAATATTCTTTGGTGTTACTATTAAGTAGACTTCAACACTAACCTCGAACTGTTGAGTGTAACTACCATGAACTTCAAATATGCTATAACTCGTTAAACTTAAGTGACTCTAACTTAACTATGAGACTAGACTGTAAATAATACTACTAAAAATATTTAAGCAATTTATTAAAATATTAAAAAGTTATAAAGAAAAGAAATAAATGAAATGTAAATGATTGAAAATGTAAGTTAAATCAGTATGTAAATCAATAAGAACTAAACCTATGACGTCAAACCCCCTTAGCTAACTTATACTAGATACAGTCAGGGTGGTTTATAAATAGCAAATCTAAATCTAAACAGTCTTACTCTAACGGATGTACAATCTTGAAACAACTCGGAAGTTCCTCCGGCTGAGCTACAGTGTATAGCTATGAGGTGGCTACAGCAGGGTACAGCAGCTCGATGTACTGTCACTGGAGCCCACGGATGTCAACAGACGTACAGATGAAAGGCAAGTTGTTGAGGTTTCAAATGGTGAACATAAAAACCCTAAATAACATTGGTTGTCTTAGAAAAGAGCCTCAATTATAGAACAAGGACTAGCACAACGTTTAGGAGTTAATAAAGGTAATAAAAAAGGACTAATCAAATCTGAACTTTACCTCAACGAGGGGTTATGATGTCCAACGGGTAACTCTACACACGGGCAACAGGAACGGATGGAATTCTGGACTGTTCTGTGCTGTACGGTCTGGATCGGTCTTCTTGCTCTACAATTACGAACAACCAAATAAGATTTAAGAAATATAACACTCAACTAATCTTTCTACACCACGTGGGCGTGGAAAAGTCGAAAACCAGACAACAATATGAACAAAAATCAGTTGAGCATTGACTTAGAATAGGCAGAAGAATTATAGCATACCTTGGAACTGTTCGGGAACTTCTTGGGCACGTGGAATCGGAATGTCGGTCGGAAAAAGGCTATTTTAATCCCATTATGGAAACTGGTCGGTGGTCCATGTAAATCCCACAAAATACAACCACGTCTCTGACCAAATGTGTTCCGGAAGACTTAATCCTTCACTAGGAAGACCTGCTAATCACCAACAGGGAATGCTTCACGGAACGGCAGCCAGTTCTTCACGACGACACTCTTCAGCCGGGGAGTACACAAGAAGTGATGCAAGGATTCGATTTCCTTCACAAAATCAGATTTCAACCGGAAATCTCCCTCCAGGATATAGATAGAGAACTATATATCTTGACTAGTCCAACTCACAAAAAGGCATAAATAAAAAATGATGATTTCTCCTCAGCCATATTCCATATCCGGTCAATGAACGAACTAAACTCAGAAATTCCACAATTAAAAGAACGAATTGCACACTGCGATCCACATCAAAAATAACCAATTTAACTACGAAATTTTATCTGATAATTATAAAATTTCAATAACCAAAACAAAGGATAAATAAATCCAAAAACATCTGATTTGATCTGACAGTGACAAGTGACGGACAAAAGTGATGATCAAAGATATAGAGAGATGGACAAAAAGCACTACTGCTGGTGTGCCTGGTCCAGTGACAATATTGTGTATCTATAGCGCGGTGTATATCGGGTTGCATAATTGTAAAATTTAAATAAAATAATATTTAACAATAAAATTATAGTAAACATGATGCAAAAATAATAGTTATTTGCGATAATTTATGAGCTAGCACACATAGGTCGTTGCGAGGAAATTTGACTGTTACAATTTCTGTTTATTTCCTGTTGTCTTGACCCACTTCGGTTTGCCTCAACCTACTTGCGATTCTTAAAAGCGCCTGAAAACTACTCGTGAGGAGGGCGTGGGGGGATTTTTTTTATGGCGTTTCCTGTTGCCTCATTCAATTTTGTTTCGTTTTGAGCTATTTCCAAAACGTAGCGGTATCTGTACCCGAGGCAAAGGACTTTTTATTCATAAATCTTAGTGAAATAAGCAAACCAAGACGTTTCAAAAAGAGCTGTTGTTACAATGATATTTCGTTAATTACATCTCGTTTTATTTTGATATATGGTTCACAAGATAATATTTGAACGTGTTTGTAATATGTAGAGTACATATTTAAGAACAAAACTTTTCACTTAATCTGCAGGAATTTAATTACAATATGTTTATTATTTAATTTTATTATAATGAATTATTAGTATATAAAATTGTATATGTTATGTTTGTTTAAGCGGCCTTAATTGTTTAATATAACAGTAGTATTGCTTGATGAGTAATACTGGCAACATTATCACTATATCGAGCTGACTGGGAAAATTATTGATTGACCCGATGTCAATAAAAATACTAGAAAAATAAGAAATAATTATACGATTTTTTAAATAGTTTAACACCGTGGATTATAACCTATAAAAGGCGGACCGCCAGAACAGTTAGTCATTGCCCTGCAGTTTTACGATTTTAAGTTTTGGAAATATATTGTTTACTATATCGTAATTAATAATGTTAGACAATGATTAAAACTAAATAATCTTGTGTAAACTTAGAGGAATAGCCAATTTAGTCTACCATCAGTAACTGCTTTCTAAATAAACTGTTTTAGATTTTCCATATAAGTTTAATATAGTGGTATTACATTACACTCCATTACAAATTAATGATATTTATTCATACTCCATGTTTACTTATTTTTCTGAAACCACCACAACTTTTGACCTTGATTGCTTCGTGCTGTTTCACAAAATAGTACGAAAAATTTAAGCCCGTGTTATAAAAATAAGTTCCCACGTTTCCTGAAATAGATCGAAACGCGTCGTGATTGGTTGTTTGTTTTATATTGTTAATCTCTAGGGGAAAACGTGGGAACTAATTTTTAAAACACGGGCTTATATTTGAGTTTACTTCTGAAAGTGTTTCCAGAAATGTTGTACGAAATGTTTTACGAAATATTTCCACAAATATTTCGTAAAACATTTGGGGGATAGTGTAGAGGTATACATTTTCAAGAAGATAAAGAAAAGCCAAAAAAGTCACGTCTATGAATTAACAATTTGCTAAAATTTTCTGATCGATAATTTGTTTTACCATCAATACCAACCACTAATGCTAAAATCCTCTAACACAGTGTTGCACCTGTGTGGAACGAAGCAACCAATATGCACGTAAATAAAAAAAGACTTGAAGGTGCACAGAGAGTCATGGCTTTGAGGGTCTGCTCGGCGTATCGGACTACTTCAACTGAGGCAGCCTTGGTGATATCGGGTCTGGTGCCCTTGCATCTTCTCTCAAGAGAAAGAGAACGACTCTTTCTCAAGGGTGAAGTACAAACCAGGGCAAGCAGAGAGATGGAGAGAAACCGCACAGTGCAGCAGTGGCAGGCAGAATGGGAAGTATCACAAAAGGAAGATGGACATATAAGCTCATCCCAAATATAAATATGTGGATTAAAAGAAAGCATGGAGAGGTAAACTTCTATCTTACTCAAATATTGAGTGGCCACGGAAATTTTGGGAGTTACCTGTGTAAAATTGGAAAAAGGGAAGTCGCGGAATGCCGATACTGTGCTGAACCCAATGATACTCCAGAACACACAATGTTTGCTTGTCCTAGATGGGAACAGGAAAGATGTGAGGCACGCATGACGATTGGTGGCAACATCTCCGCAGATACCTTCTTAAAATCGGTAACAGAAAGAAGAGAAAACTTTGAAGCCATCTCAAAACTGGCCCAAAATATACTAGAGGCAAAATACAGCGAAGAGCAGGGGTAATGACAAAAAAGAAACAGTCCGGCGCTACTTGAGGAGATGCGTCCAGCGGGTCCAGGTTGACGTGGCAGGAGCAAGGGGGTGACGTTTAGTGGGTAGTGTCCTCCAGACAGTTTAAGGAGAGATTGAGTCCCACACTCCGTACGTAAAGGTATTTTACACCACCAAAAAAAAAAAAAAGTGTTGCCAACTATTTCAATAATCGTACAGACTAATTTTGATCACTCGGTATTATCTTTATGTGAATAAATAAAATGAATGAAAGGATGCAAAAATACGAAAAGAATAAATATTTAATATGCATTATAATTTTATCTAGAACTGAAACATTTCATTTAACCACGTATGTATTCTGAGAAAATTGAATTCATTGGAACTAATTAACTAGATATTTTACATGTTTTTAACACAGCACAAAAAAAGTAGATATATGCATAAAATTAATATCTATAATTAACCAGAGAAAAACTGACGGTTACTGATAAAACGGATTTTTTTCTTTTTCAAAAAGTTTTCTAGAATTTAAAACCTGGCTATTTGTACTGTTACTGGTATACACAACGCAATAGTTAGAGATGTAAAACATCCTGCTAATAAATTCGTTCTGATTGTTGCCGGTTAAACCTAGTTGTATCTAAACATATTAAGTTAGCAAATTACAATTTATTTACTGGATTTTCAAAGTACCAACTATCTGAAATGAAAATTGTAAGAAAATATGTTTTGCTCGGATGTGGACAAAACTCTTTTGAAAAATTTTTTAGAATTTTATTTTTAGTTTTTAGTTAAAAACATGTGGTGTCCGGTGGCGTAGAGGTACAGGCTCTCGTCTTCCAATCTCAAGGTTGTGGGTTCGATTCCTACACCCGGCATTTTATCAGCCGACTATTTTTATTAAAATAAAAATAGTTTGGGTAACTAGGTCGACTCAGTCTTAAAATGAGTACTTGGGATTCACAATCCTGAGGTAATAATAGGCGGTTGAAGCGTAGTGCTAGCCACATTACCTTCCTTGTATACCAGACGGCTCTAGTATAGCAAGCTGTACCTTGCTACTCCCAAGGCGTTAGACGCTATATACGGGAGCCATTATTATTTAACATATTCCACGGAGATGGCGGTTGAAGTTCTCCGGTAATTATTGACTAAGTCCAGTTCCCGGCCTGGGATCAAAGCAACTTAGTTCAACACTTTGCGAAGGATGTGGGCCGTGCTGAGCAACGTAATCTTTTGGGCTTCTTGGATAGATGATTTTCGATGATGCGGTTCAGATGTAGTTCTGCTCCTTTGGATATTTTTTTTTATATACATAGATATAGATATGGTTCCCAAGGCGCCCACAATAACCGGTATAGGACAAAACTTTGCATTCCACATTCTGCTGATTTCTATTTCTAGGTTCTTATATTTCATTATCTTCTAGTTTTCTTTTAATTGTACGTTGGAATCGTCTGGTACAGATATATCTATAAGTTGGCAAGTTTTATTCTTTTTGCCATGTACCACGATGTCTGGTCTATTCGCATTTATTTGTCGATCTGTTATGATGGGCAAATCCCACATTACTGTTACTTCATTGTCTTTATTTTTGATGTTTGTAATGGTTTCAGGAATATGCTCGTAGTATTTCGCACAAACTTCCATTCCGAATGCTTTGCAGATGTTCCAATGTATATAGCCAGCTACTTTATTATGCCTATGAGTGTACTCAGTGGCGGCCAAGTTTGTACAGCCAGCGATGATATGACTAACGTGTTCCTCTGACCCATGACATAATCTACATCTACTATCCACATTTTGTTTGAAGATCTTTTTTTGTCTATATCTTGTACTTAGGGCTTGATTTTGTGCAGCCATTATTAGGTTTTCTGTCTCTCCTTTCAATCCTTCACCATTTAACCATTGTATGCTACTCTTTTTATTGACGAAGTTCTTATCTAAATGTCTCATAAATTGTCCGTATAGTGGTTTTTTCTTTTAATCTTTCTATTCTTCGCTTTTCTATTTCTTCTCTTATTTTTAGTTTCATGTTCCTGGATGTTTCTTCATTTGTGTCATATTTCATTCTAATTCGTGCTGCTTCCTTCGTAATTGAGTATTTTGCTCTTGCTTCGTCTTGCTCCTTGATAATCTTGACTAATTCAACTTTTTCCTCTTTTATGTACTCACTCAGTCCCATGATTGCAGTTTCAAATGCTTCCTCAAGCTCTAGCAAACCTCTTCCTCCATCTAGTCTTCTCATATAGATTCTATCAACATGTCTTTTGGGTGGTGAATTTTCCCTGAGGTAAGTAGTTTTCTAGTCTTTCTGTCAATTTTCTTTATCTCTTCTTTTGGCCATTCCACTAAACCAAAACTGTAAGTCATTACTGGAATTGCTATTGTGTTTATAGCTTTTATTTTGTTTTTTGCACATAATTCTGCGTCAAGCACTTTTTTGATTCTCCTATAATATTCTTTCCTTAATTTATCGTCTCCTTCTTCTAAGCCTAAGTATTTGTAAGTTTCCTCTGGATCCAAATTTCTTATTTCAAGTTCTATGTTCGATTCTACTTTTATGTTCTTACTTTTTGTCAACTTCCCCTTCATGAATGTAGCTGTGGCGCACTTGTCTAAACCAAACTCCATATTGATGTCTTGGCTGAATGTTTTGACAATTTTGAGCATTTGTTCCATTTCCTTTTCTGTTTTTTAAATAGTTTCAAGTCATCTAGATATAATAGGTGGTTTATCTTAACATTGCAATCTATTTGATACCCAAGGTTTTTCTTTTTCAGTAAGTTAGTAAGGGGTATGAGAGCTACGCAGAATAACAAAGTTGATAGGGAGTCTCCCTGAAAAATTCCCCTCTTGATTGCATTGTTATTAACATCGAGTTCTCCTTCAGAGTAATAAAGTTTTATATTTGTTTTCCATTTCCCCATAGATTACTTTATAAATGCTATGATTTCTGAACTTATTTTATATGTTTGCAGAATTTCGATTATCCAGGCGTGTGGTAGGCTGTCAAAAGCTTTTTTATAGTCAATCCACGACATGCATAGATTCTTCTTCTGTTATTATTATTATTATTATTAGTTAAAAACATAATTTCTTGAGAATATAATAACATATATATATACATAAGTAGTAGGTTAAATTTACAAGAAAGAAAACCCAGAAACGATCCAGTGGTTGTCAAAATTTAAGCACAAAATATTTTTTTTTATTTTTAAAGTAAAATAACTTGGTTATTTTGTACTTGTTAGAAAAACGGTAAACAAAAAATATATTTCTTTTATCTACCAGGCCTGAAAATATTTGCACTTGTTTAAGACTCACAGAAGAAGTGACGTCAACAGGTACGATGCACATTAAATTTATTGGCGTGAACACTCTCATAGACTGTATAAAATAAGAAAGATGCCGCCTCCGACATGGAATTTTTCCCTTCCTAAAGGTATGTGTAGATGGTAATTTTCAGAGATTGTCGTTGGCAGTCCCTTGGTCAGATTCTCGAGATAAGACTGTAACTAAAGGTTTAGTCTATATCTTCACAGACCAACGACAAAGAAAAGATGAAAAGAGCCGGGGAATATTTTCACAAACCTGGAATAACTCAAATATATAGCCTATGGATAAAGACACATGTGTGCCCAAGATGACAGGTATTGCCATGGTAACATATATACGTAATCATCAGCATATGACTAGACAGGTAAAAAAATAACTGTTTTAACCCTATGAAGGTTCAAAATCACAACGGAATATCATCAATCATTCACAGAGGTCACTTATGGTAACATAATATGGTTGGCCGAGGATGGAGAACTGGCCTCTGTGGAGCCGTCTCAGATACTGGCTTTTGTTAAAGCCCTGACACTGTATGAAGAGTTATAACTCGTTATAACTCAAGAAAAGAGAACACACAATAGAGAGAGCTGTAAGGTCGATGTGATTAAACCCTTCCTAAACCATTCTACATTCTATAATATGGTTGGTCTGGGCCAAAGTATACGCAGATTGGTAGATCTCGATAAAAGAAACATTTTTTCTCTTACCTACTAACTATGTTGCCATATGTTATCAAGAAATTGTGTTTTTTAGTTAAAAACCAAAAAAAATCCCAAAATTTTTTTCCAAAAATTCTAAATTTCGAAAAAATTTTCGCCGAAAAAGAACCATAATCGTCTTCTTTCTGGGGTCTAAATATACTAGCCTTAAAAATATTTGCACTTATTTAAGACTCACCCTGTATAGTAATATTACTGACCGACACCCTTCAGATTATTGGAGTACTAGAAAACCTCAAAAACTACTGAGATATAACAAATGAGGAAAAGGGGATGGGAAACAATAGGGAAGCAATGCTAACATTGGCAATTTCCAAAAACAATCTTCAAAAATGAAATTTTAACCAAACATCACTAGCTCAATGGACAACTTCATAAAATGAGAATCTAAGTGACAAACCACTCTACAGAGGATGTAAAAACATGTAAAATCAAAACAGTTCAGCATGTCCATCTATCCTCTGTCGCCGATCATACAGCCCATTCATTTTTATCCTTTGTCTAGGCATGTATATGGTTTCCATAAATGTTTTTTTAAAATTCTGGACATATGAACTCAGAAATCCGGACAAAATTCGGACGTCGCAAAAAAGAAACTATAAATTTATTTATGAACTTTTTTTGGACGCAAAAATAACAACGGAATCAACAAAATATAAACCAAAAAATATTAACTTTCCAGGAATTATGGAGTGCACCAACAACAAAAAATTTGAGCGCCAAAGTATAGAAATGGGAACTTTCGAACATGCGTCGGTTAAGTAGAATATTGTAGCATCGTAGAGACTAAAATATTCCACAAAGTAACTGAGAAATTAATTCAACTGTAACTGTAAACATCCCGACTCATCTGTGTTTCGTGGACTACAGCAAAGCATTTGATTGTATTAAGTGGAGCAAACTTTGGTAAGTACTAGAAAACATGGGAGTCACTCAACACTTATCCAGCTGATCCGAGGTCTGTACGAGAACAGCAAAGGCCATTTCAGATGCCATTTCAGATGCATTTGACTTGGAGGCGAGAATGCGCCAGGGATGCATTTTATCTCCTTTACTCTTCAATATGTGTGGCGAACCTCTAGAATGACGAAAGTTATGGAAGACTACAACGGCGATAAACAAATAACGAATTTAAGGTACGCAGATGATACAGTTAAACTCGCATCCTCCGCTAATGAATTAAAATTCATTATGCACAAATTAGAGGTGGTCAGCGAGAAATATGGGTTAAAATTAAATAAAAAAAACAAAATTAATGATTATCGATCAAGAACTCACGAATACAACAGAAATAGCAAGTTTTGAAGTTGTAGATCAATATAATAATATATATCTCGACTCCTTGATATCAAACAAAGGAGCATGTGACGCAGAAATCAAGAGAAGACTGTATAGCACGTAATTCCATGACCAAACTCAATAAAATATGGAAAGATTCAGCCATTCAATTAGCAACAAACTCAGACTACTAAGGGCCCTAATTTTCCCAATTGCAATTTATGCCTCAGAGACCTGGACATTGAAGTTGAAACGTAAAATCGATGCTTTTGAAATGTGGTGACGGATGCTGCGAATACCGTACACAGCTCACCGTACAAACATTTCAATACTCTAACAATTGAATATCGAATCTAGACTGTCGATATTAATAAATAAATCATACTTAAGATACTTTGACCAGATATCCAGGAAAACCAATGGCTTAGAAAAACTAATCGTGGATGGAAAAGTGAACAGGAAACGTCCCAGAAGGAAATCTCCAAACCGTGGGTGGACCAAATGAAGACGATAATAGGTCATAGTCTGCACGAGGCCAGTACTGCTGCGCAAGACAGAACAACAGACACAATAAATGCGATATCATAAAGTCACCATACTCTTATAGAGGAATAGGAAGGAGGAGGAGGAGGTAACTGTAAAATATTTTCCTAAGTTAAACTGTTTTTGCGGTCAGGTTTCCCAGACGCTTTTCTAAATCCGGGCCGAACCGCCCCGTACACTCTAAAAATCCGAATATGTCCGTTTAAATCCGGACGTATGGAAACCCTAGGCATGTAAAAATTCTCAAACGTTATCAGAAACAATGTCAAATTTCTATACTAAAAAAGTCTATCTTGTTTGAATCTGCCTACTTAATTTAGGACATTCCGTTATTTCAAAAACGGAAAAATGTGTTTTTCTAGTCCGTGTTTACATAAAATATAACAAATTTAAATCGTTTCACTGTCATAATTGTATTTATTGTCGATGAAAAAAATAAAAACATTAACAATTTAGTCCTTATCGCGCGTTTGACGTCACAGGTATTAGAATTTGTTTTGAACTCGTTATCTATTTGACCGATAAGATTTTTCTAAAACAAAAGACGTCTATTTTAATGCCATAATAAAAAAAGTACGCGAAATGTTTCAAACATGAATTACAACAGGACTGATAAGATCATTAACTTTGTGTTTATTTTTTTTAAAGTATAAATATAATAAAACACTGTTTTGAAGGAGTGTGTTATTTTATCTAGTCTGCAATAAAAGTAAATCTACGTTTTAAATACATTTATGTTGATAACTGCGCAGCTGTTTTCGATAGAAAGCATGAAATTGAAAACGATCTTTACCAGACTTTGTATATAAAAATTTAATATGTATCGTATATTCGATAAGACTGATAATTTATTAAATTTGAATAATTAAAATAGGATAATGAGTGGATTTAAACTATACTTCAAGATTAATTCGGAAAAAATACTACTATTAATGATAAGTTCAAAAACTCTATAACCCGGCAAAATTTAATCAGTAACAAAATTTAATATGTACTAGTTTTTGTTTACTACGAAATTCATTTTATAAATCTATTTCAAATTTGTATTCCTATATCTTGTTATTTAGAAAATTGATAAAAAAAAACATTATACAATCCTATAAAGGTGGAGGCTACAATCATATAAAGGTACAATCCTATACTAATGGGGGTCTTAAGCCCCCGTGGTATAGATAGGTTAGGTTAGGTTGCTGGGGTTTGGGATCATGTTTGATCCCTCACTCGGAGGCCTTGGGCCCATTGAAATACCCCTGTATTATATATATTGTGTCATATTTATATATTTGGCACAATATATTGTGCTAACCAAACCTTCCTCTCATTCTTTCTTTGCGTTAAAGCACTTCCAGCTATTTGCAAAGTTCCCGATGTCGCTGATGTTGGCTTCTGCTGCTTCCTCAAGTCCCTCCAAAAAACCTTGCTCTAAAGTTTTAAAGCGTCGGTATTCCAGTGCCGGACAGTGGCAGGACAGGTGCTCTATAGTTTCTTTTCCTCTCCGCATTCTCTGCAGTAGTCGTCGTTGGAAATCTTCCATCTCACGAGATTTGCCTCCATTGGACAGTTTCCAGTGATGACACCTACAATTATGTGTACTAGATTCTTTTTGTGTTCCAGAAGTTGTTTTGTCTTTTTGCTATCTACCACTGGCCATAGTATTCGGGCTTCGAGCTGTAGAGTTTAGGACAACCTAGAAAAATCTAAATCATAGATTTCAGTAAGAATAATCTTCGGATTGTCCACGGCGTTTTTAACAGGACACTGTCTCCTAAACGAACACCTCACTAGATTGGCGGTAAGAAACAACGGCGAATGCAGATTCTGGGAAGAAAATGGGGAAACATCTCATCACTAAGTACGCCGAGACGACAACCATTCGTGCTATAAACTTGTGTACAACGGAGATGGAGAACTAACCTCTGTAAAACCATCTCAAATAATGGTTTTTGTCAAAGCCCTAATGACTTATCATTCAAGAATTCCCCTTTCTACAATAGATCTATAAGGTCATGGTGATTTACTCCCCCTCCCCCCTTACAACCTACATCTACATCTGCATAACTGTTATTATTTATAATATTTGTGGTTGGTACAATTTTTGATGTTTTCTTTTTGAAGTTTAGTTTGAATTAGCTGAACTTTTTGTTAAAATCAGTTTTAAGTTGGTGTTAAACGCACAATGGCATGCACAATGGCTATGTAATGTAATGATTATTTTAACTACATATGTAGGTTATGTAGGATTTAAGTATGTATAGGTGTTGTAACCTCGTGTTGAACCACCGTTGTCACCAAAATGTAATGCCTGGTCCAGACCAAGCAGACAAAACAGTGACAACACAGAAACATTCATGTTTTACGACAAAGTTGTGACAAATCCAATACATTTCTGCGACATTTTTCTTTTGTTTTCTTTTGTTCTCATTTTTGTTTTGGTTCAAAATTCGGAGACTTTTCAGTGTCCCGTCTCGAGTCGATAAAGATCAAAGTGTCTATGTTTTGTTCGTATATTTTACGTCAAGTTGTCGGCGCAGTGTGGATGGCGTGTGCTGTCAACATTAGGAGACCAGTGAAATCACACATGGTTAATAAAACTCATTCGCAATAACTAAACTTTTGACTTTTTTGTACTTTTGCCATTGCGGTGTGGACAATAAAAAATGGAGACTTCTGACAAGACAAACTTGAGACAAATTATTTGTCTCAAGTTGGTCTTGTCAGAAGTCTCCATTTTTTGTGACAAGTTTGTCTTGTTTTTGTCTCAAAACCGTGTTTATTTTTTGTCACCTTGGTCTGGACCCAACATGGCATTAGGAACTCCAATATTCGATATAGGTCGCTGCCAGAAATGTTAAGGAATCTGCTATGTTGAGATTTCTTCTTGTGTTGAGGATCCTTCAAATGTTGAGGTTTCTTCTGCTTCTTTTAATGTTGCTTTTTAAATAATAATTTACACTTCTTCTTCTTTATTATGTATTTTATTGCCAGGAAACTTTTACAACTAGTTTTACAAGTAAATATAGAAATTGCCAAATGTAACTGTCAAGAATGTGTCGAAAATAAAAGAGACTGTCGAAAATTAAGAGAGTATGTTTGTTAAGGCTACATATTGGAAGAGTCTTTGATAGTGAACGAAATGAGCGACTGAGCAAGTCAATTAAATTGTGAGCTTTCAGTTCCTTAAATACGGTCTCCGACTTCCCAATAGCCAGAGGCGTACAATATACTTTTGACTATTCTTAATATAAAGTTCATTAAGAAGGTAACTAAAGTCTAGACGTTACAATATTTGTGTATAGAAACAGACATGACAGCAAAGCTATATTTTTTTACAATAGGGACTTCGACTAATAATAATTAAAAGGTCGTTTATGACTAAGAATATGGTCCGGCGGTTAATTGCTTTTAAGGGTACTGAATAATTAAGAAGCCCTTGATAGTGGGAAAAACTTGATACAGATCGTCTTTTAGATGCACAACCAAATTTTAACAGTGGCGTAACTTAATACAAATAAAAACTTTCCTAAAACTAATATTATAAAAAATCAGCTGAAAATGAAAAATCTAATAATTACTAAAATTAAAAGCAACAAGAAAAAATGGGTAAATATTTTAGTATTTTATCTATAAAATAAATACTGTACAGAAGGTTTCATATTAATACACGCAAAGTAATTGAATTCCGAGGTAAAAATCTCCGGGCACTCCACTAAAGTTACAAGCTTTATATTTTTATATTCTAAGAGAGGACGTACCCAATGGAATATCTTGATATGAATATCGATTTACAGGACGAATCTCATTACCGTAATAACAACGTGACCAGCATACATACACAAGGTACACCTGCGGCTTTTGTTGTAACACTATCGAACTCGGAATAATATGTTTCAGTTTTTATATTAAAACTTGCATTTCAATTTAAACAATAAATCATGTGGTAATTGAAAAACGATTAACTTATTGCGGTTTATATTGACAAACATATATGGAGTAATCCTATATTCCATTTGGAACGATGTCGTCATCAATCTTTTGTTTTCAAAATGTTACCACAAAGCTCTGATAAATAATACACTCACCGGCACGAAACACGGACACCTTAAAATTTTTATGTATTTTAAGATTTAATATCATTTGTTTTAGTGGGCCGGTTTTGATGATCTTTTAAACGGTCTCTGATATTATGATTACGGCACTAAAAGGGATGCAACATTGCCACTTCCTAAATGACCTGTGTTATATGATATTATATCTAATTATTCATCTGAGAAAATGCAATTAACAAGTAAACATTGCTGAAAAGGGATGAACAATTTTGGGAAAAGGAACAAAATACCAGGTATTTTAAAGTGCAGAAATACTAGTGCCATGATTAATTTATCTATTTCAGTATTCACATAATAAATAACTCTAGAATAAAACACATCCCTTTAACCGGTTTTAAGTTTAAATTATAAATTAACAAACTAATAACGAACACATAAACCGTCTGTTTTGAGTGTAATAAATTGTTTTTGCTCGATTTTAAGTGTTTTACCTTCTATGCCTAAGCCAACCTCTTTCCACTGTTTATTTTTGCTTCCATTAAAATAATGTGGTTGGAATTCAAAATTTTCCACTTATACATCTCCTTGTGGTATTGTGTGTACTCCACACGCAATGTATTGCAATTTTTCAAATAAGACAATAATGAGCTTGTAGTGTAACAACCCAAATTCGTCAGCAAAGTTGGAGAGATAATATTTTGGCCAACTGTATAACAAGAAACTTAAATGAAAGAAAGAAACCTACGTTGTGCTAAATAATTTTTTTTATTGTGATTACTTCGGATGCGCCTCGACAGAAGCAATATTTTGGGAAATTTGAGGAGAATAGGTCATGTAAATAAAACGCTAAATTTGTAAATAACCCTACTCATTTTATTAAATGAAATGAATTGAGTGCCGTACTCTGCCTGGAATTCACATGTAAAAGAGGACGGCAGAGAAAACCATGATCACTGTTCCAGAGAATCTAACTATGCTGTCCTGAACTTTAATAAAAGAGAAATAATAATAATAATATAGAAACTGTTCTCATACCTAGGTTTATAATTTAATACATTTAAAACGTCTGTCCACCATCTGAAGGGAGTTTCCAATAAATTGCACACCAAGTCATTAATTGGGTTCATTTTTTAACACATACACACACACAAAACAGTTTTAAAACACAACAACAAAACAAACAGCAAAAATTAACAAGTTAAATCAACAAAAACCATTAACAAACAACAATACAAAATCAACAACAACTTTACAGTCTTTACACGGCCGAAGTAGCCGAATATTAACACAAATGCATAAATTATGCGCCAACGCTGCCAACCGTCACGCATTTCCTGAACAATTAAGTTGAAGGAAGACGAAAAGAACTGCTCAAAAACTCATTCACATCGGTCACCGATAAAAAATTTCGGGCGGGGGGCCCGCCAGGCTGACGTCACATTTCCATGGAAACCGTGCAGCCGCTTGACTCACAATTCACAATACACTCAATACTCAATACACGAATTTTCACTTGAACTTGTGGATTGTGGACGTGGAAACATAGGCGCGTGCGGGCCAAATGCTACTTTTTCGGCCGGAATTAACGATGCGGTGGACCTATTATGCAGAGGTCCGCCCGGAAAAAAATAAAAAATTACCATTTTATTATTTAGATACATGTAAATATATTAAACTAAATCAATATTTTAAGCAGTAAAGTGTTTTTCTTTAATTTGAGTATTTTTTCGGTGAAGTGCCCCTTCACCTACTGCACCTGACGAGCCGCCAATGAGTTTAACGGGTCCCCACCTGTAGGTATACGAAGTCCCTTGTTCCGAAATCGACGCTAAATTTGAAGGTTTGGTGCCAATATCTTTAGAAATTATATATATATTAGAATCTTTGTAAATTATTCTATTTATTAACAATAAACCAACAAAAGCAAAACCCATATACGGACATAAAAAAGGTCCAATAATCTTAAAGAAGGCTTTTGTTAGTAAATGCGTACATTTCGTGTTTAAGGAAATGGGAAGATATTGGTTTTCCATGTTCTGTGTTGTGTACAAATAATACAGGACTTGCACGTTAAGAATATAATAAGGAGGACTGATCAGTTTAGTGCCTGCTAACCAGGAAGAAAGGCAGAAACTACGAAAATACTTACTCACCAAAAATGCACCTGTGTATAAAAGCATACGAGTTTTAGATAAAAACTATACAGCACTCAACCCGGCTAGCGACCAAGATCCGGAAGCAGAAAATCTTGCAGGACAGATGAAACAGCGCTGGTAGAGTAAAGTATTGCATGAAAGATTTGGAAGAAATACTTAAAATTAGCATGGAAGATTAAAAATTGCATGGAAGATTAGGAAGAAATACATAAAAAGAAGGCCTGAAATACTTACCGAACAGCTGGATACCTCTTCCCAGCTACCGAAGGCGCAATACTATCCATTCAAGACCAAGTGATAAAAACCCGAACATATGCAAATTCATAAATAGGCAAAATTGTTGTGTCTCAAATAGCAATGGGCAGGACATTTGGCAGGAACAATGGACAACAGATGGACCACAAAAATTACAGCATGGTACTCACGAGGAGTTAAGAGACCTAGAGGAAGACCGAACCTGATATGGGACCATGATATTAAGAAATTAGCAGGGATAACTTGGCCCGCATAGCCAACAATAGACAACAATGAGCCAAACTACAAAGAGAGTATGTTAGAGCGGCTACACCATATTTAGACATGGTTGAATAAACTGAAAATGATGATGACTTGAATCGTAATGTAAACAAAAACAACAACAATCATAATGCAAACAACAAATGGCAACAACTATCAAATCGATTGGTCTGAATCGTTCCGGATCATTCGGTCAATCAGTCATCATCTGTATTAAACAAAAAAACTCTCACTTCGCTATCAGGTGGTATAAGGTTAGATGGGTTAGCTATGGTAATCGCAAAACAATTTCCGATGGACGTGATCAACTCTGAGTGAGATGAATCTTAATTTAAAAGTGACAAACAATATATTTATTATATCATTTATATTATCTTATTTGTTTTATAGCTTATTTTACTACATATTGGCAAAAACTAGTCCATTATGAAGATTATTCTACGCGTTATTACGGCTTATTTATTTATTTATTGATGTGCAATACAAAAATTCGAAAATTTAGTTCTTCAAAGAACTGTTGGTGTTTAAAAGTACAATTTAAAAAGACTATGAAAATAGGCAAAAAAAAAATTGCTCACAAAGATTCAACAGCAACACAATGTTATATAAAATAATGACTGACATTAGGATACCTAATTGTCAAATATTAAACGACAACCTTCCTGAAAACGGCGCAACGTGACCAAAATAGCGATAATAAAATTAGGTTTTAACGAATTTTTGTAGTTTTAATCTAAATAAAATATATGTTACAATCATTTATATAACAAATTTAAACATTTTAGCCAAAATTTCATTTAGTCAGGTTTATAGACTTTAGGTCAATGTCGATATGATTGATGCATTGGTGCATCGGAAAATGTTTTGCGATTACAATAGTTTTTATATACCAGCGTGTGACTATAATGTGATAAAATGTAATATTTTCTGAGAATTGTTTTATGAAACTTCCTTAAAGGAAAAAAGTAAAACAATTAAAAACTGCAATCAATAATACATCAAACATCACATCTCTTCTTCCCACATCGAAAAAAATATCGCTAAAGATGTTTAAGAAGATATGTCTATATAAAAGTTTGCCATGGCTCATCGCTAATTGAAGTTCTCTCTGTGATGAGGCAGTTTATTGCAAGTCTGAAAAAGTTTTTCCCAACAACCTCGAGCAAAAAGACGGGCACCGTATAACTTAAAACGCTTAGCAACTGGTGTCTCTTATTGATTTTCCTCAACAATATATATTTACAGGCTTGGAAACGATGATGTCTGATATTTATTTTACATACGAATAAAGTTTGCTGAGAGACTGGCTTGGAATAAGTCAAAATAATTGGAAGGGTAGAAAAATATAGCGGTTTATTTGTTTTGTACAATGAAGTATATGAAAAGTGAAGTATACTGAGTTATTTGTCTTATACCAACATTTATAGTACATATTGCAATAAAAGAATATATCTTGTCAAGTAGAATCTGTCGAGTAGAAAATACAAAATTTCAAAAATACTCTCCATTTTTAACATAAAAATATACAGGGTGAGTCTTAAATAAGTGCAAGTCTTTTTAGGGCTGGTAGATCTCGATAAAAGAAACATATTTTCTCTTCACCGTTTTCCAAAGTCACCAAGTCCAAAATAACCAAGGTATTTAAGTTTCAAAATTAAAAAAAAATTTTTTTTTTAAAAAATTTTTGAGAGCCACCGATTTTTTTTCTGGAATTTGCTCCTCTAATTTTAATTATTAAATTTTATTTTTTTAATTAAATTTTTCCGAAAATTTCGAAGTTTTTCCTAAATGATATACTCGTATTTATTAGACGCCACCCAAACGGTATTGCAAAGGCGCGTTTCTTGTTTAATGGAGTTCGTCAGTAGCACTAGAGTCCCACACAATAAATAGAAAAAGCTTACCTTTGATATTTAAATAGGATATTATGCTATTAAGTTATTATTTTTTTTTTTTGTTTTTTTTTTCACACTAATAGTGGTAGTTGTAGTCCATGTCCGAGCTGTAACCAGCCAAGGACACGACTAATATTGTCAATAGGGTGAGAAAATTCTTCGAATAATTCTGACAGTACCAAGCACCACTGGTTTTTGCATCCAGGTGATTTGGTAAGTGTTGTTCGGGAGGTTTAGTTCTCTAATATGATGGTTTGTCATTTTGTGTCTTCACTATTTTCTTATATACAGGGTGAGTCTTAAATAAGTGCAAGTCTTTTTAGGGCTGGTAGATCTCGATAAAAGAAACATATTTTCTCTTCACCGTTTTCCAAAGTCACCAAGTCCAAAATAACCAAGGTATTTAAGTTTCAAAATTAAAAAAAAATTTTTTTTTTTTAAAATTTTTGAGAGCCACCGATTTTTTTTCTGGAATTTGCTCCTCTAATTTTAATTATTAAATTTTATTTTTTTAATTAAATTTTTCCGAAAATTCGAAGTTTTTCCTAAATGATATACTCGTATTTATTACACGCCACCCAAAGGGTATTGCAAAGGCGCGTTTCTTGTTTAATGGAATTCGTCAGTAGCACTAGAGTCCCACACAATAAATAGAAAAAGCTTACCTTTGATATTTAAATAGGATATTATGCTATTAAGTTATTATTTATTTTTTTTTGTTTTTTTTTCACACTAATAGTGGTAGTTGTAGTCCATGTCCGGGCTGTAACCAGCCAAGGACACGACTAATATTGTCAATAAGGTGAGAAAATTCTTCGAATAATTCCGACAGTACCAAGCACCACTGGTTTTTGCTTCCAGGTGATGTGGTAAGTGTTGTTCGGGAGGTTTAGTTCTCTAATATGATGGTTTGTCATTTTGTGTACCGGGTGTCCCACTAAGAATAGCTCTCGGCTGTATCTCGGAAAGTATTAGCCGTAGGGTTTACGGAAAAAAATATTTATAACTAAAGGGGCTATGAGAAATTGCTGGAAATTATTTTCAAATTTGTAAAACGGCCGCTAGGTGGCGCAAATGCTATGGAAAATAAAAAAAACAAACCTCCCGAACAACACTTACCACATCACCTGGATGCAAAAACCAGTGGTGCTTGGTACTGTCGGAATTATTCGAAGAATTTTCTCACCTTATTGACAATATTAGTCGTGTCCTTGGCTGGTTACAGCCCGGACATGGACTACAACTACCACTATTAGTGTGAAAAAAAACAAAAAAAATAAATAATAACTTAATAGCATAATATCCTATTTAAATATCAAAGGTAAGCTTTTTTCTGCTTATTGTGTGTGGGACTCTAGTGCTACTGACGAACTCCATTAAACTCGGAACGCCTTTGCAATACCTTTGGGTGGTGTGTAATAAATGAAGAGTATATCATTTAGGAAAAACTTGAATTTTCGGAAAAAATTAATTAAAAAATAAAATTTAATAATTAAAATTAGAGGAGCAAATTCAGAAAAAATCGGTGGCTCTCAAAATTTTTAAAAAAAAATTTTTTTAATTTTGAAACTTAAATACCTTTGGTTATTTTGGACTTGGTGACTTTGGAAAACGGTGAGCAGAAAATATGTTTCTTTTATCGAGATCACCAGCCCTAAAAAGACTTGCACTTATTTAAGACTCACCCTGTATATTTTTATGTTAAAATGGAGAGTATTTTGAAATTTTGTATTTTCTACTCGACAGATTCTACTTGACAAGATATATTCTTTTATAGTGCAATATGTACTATAAATGTTGGTATAAGACAAATAACTCAGTATACTTCACTTTTCATATACTTCATTGTACAAAACAAATAAACCGCTATATTTTTCTACCCTCCAATTATTTTGACTTATTCCAAGCCAGTCTCTCAGCAAACTTTATTCGTATGTAAAATAAATATCAGACATCATCGTTTCCAAGCCTGTAAATATATATTGTTGAGGAAAATCAATAAGAGACACCAGTTGCTAAGCGTTTTAAGTTATACGGTGCCCGTCTTTATGCTCGAGGTTGTTGGGAAAAACTTTTTCAGACTTGCAATAAACTGCCTCATCACAGAGAGAACTTCAATTAGCGATGAGCCATGGCAAACTTTTATATAGACATATCTTCTTAAACATCTTTAGCGATATTTTTTTCGGCGTGGGAAGAAGAGATGTGATGTTTGATGTATTATTGATTGCAGTTTTTAATTGTTTTACTTTTTTCCTTTAAGGAAGTTTCATAAAACAATTCTCAGAAAATATTACATTTTATCACATTATAGTCACACGCTGGTATATAAAAACTATTGTAATCGCAAAACATTTTCCGATGCACCAATGCATCAATCATATCGACATTGACCTAAAGTCTATAAACCTGACTAAATGAAATTTTGGCTAAAATGTTTAAATTTGTTATATAAATGATTGTAACATATATTTTATTTAGATTAAAACTACAAAAATTCGTTAAAACCTAATTTTATTATCGCTATTTTGGTCACGTTGCGCCGTTTTCAGGAAGGTTGTCGTTTAATATTTGACAATTAGGTATCCTAATGTCAGTCATTATTTTATATAACATTGTGTTGCTGTTGAATCTTTGTGAGCAATTCTCGTTTTTTGCCTATTTTCATAGTCTTTTTTTTAAATTGTACTTTTAAACACCAACAGTTCTTTGAAGAACTAAATTTTCGAATTTTTGTATTGCACATCAATAAATAAATAAATAAGCCGTAATAACGCGTCGAATAATCTTCATAATGGACTAGTTTTTGCCAATATGTAGTAAAATAAGCTATAAAACAAATAAGATAATATAAATGATATAATAAATATATTGTTTGTCACTTTTAAATTAAGATTCATCTCACTCAGAGTTGATCACGTCCATCGGAAATTGTTTTGCGATTACCATAGCTAACCCATCTAACCTTATACCACCTGATAGCGAAGTGAGAGTTTTTTTGTTTAATACAGATGATGACTGATTGACCGAATGATCCGGAACGATTCAGACCAATCGATTTGATAGTTGTTGCCATTTGTTGTTTGCATTATGATTGTTGTTGTTTTTGTTTACATTACGATTCAAGTCATCATCATTTTCAGTTTATTCAACCATGTCTAAATATGGTGTAGCCGCTCTAACATACTCTCTTTGTAGTTTGGCTCATTGTTGTCTATTGTTGGCTATGCGGGCCAAGTTATCCCTGCTAATTTCTTAATATCATGGTCCCATATCAGGTTCGGTCTTCCTCTAGGTCTCTTAACTCCTCGTGAGTACCATGCTGTAATTTTTGTGGTCCATCTGTTGTCCATTGTTCCTGCCAAATGTCCTGCCCATTGCTATTTGAGACACTTGATTCTGTGGATGATATTTTAGATCTTTTATCGTAGCCACTCTTTTACGGTCTCTCTTGGTCATTCCCAGCTTATTTCATTCCATTGAGCGGTATGCGACCTGCAGTTTCCTTATGATATCCCTTTTAAGTGTCCATATTTCGGATGCATCATAGGTCATGACTGGCAGTACACATTGGTCGAATGTTTTCTTCTTTAGATAGAGTGGCATTCTAGATTTAAATATGATTGAGTTTCTTCCATAAGTACCCTATGCTAACTGAATTCTTCTGTTGATTTCTGGTAGTAGAAATCCTGAGATGTGTATTAGTTGTCCCAAATATTCTTCTACTATTTCCAGTGTTGTGGTATTTATTAGAATTTCTTTTCTTTCCACTAGTTCATTGTACTTTAGTTTTTGCTAAATTCATTTTGATACCCACTTTATTGCTGACTGTATTTAGTTCATTAATTTGTATTTGTAGTTCCTAAGGACTATTGGCAATTAGGGCTATGTCATCAGCAGAATTTTAGATGATTAAGATATTCTCCAGCTGTTTTTAATCCTTTGTTGGTCCAGTCCAGTTGACGGAAGATTTCTTGTTGCTGTAAACAGCTTTGGGGATATCGCGTCTCCCTGTTGTACTCCTTTGCCAGTTGGGAACTCTCGGGTTATTTTATGTATCATTAAACTTGCTTTGGCTTTTTTGTATATATTGGCGAGAGTTTTTATATCTTCTTCCTGTGCTTTGTACTTAGCCGCACGTTGGCGATTGTCTGTACTCTTCATACAATGTGTAGAGGGCGTTTTCGGTTCTTCGAAATATGGTGGCTGCGTCGCTAATGTTACACCAATCCCGTATGTTTCTTAGCCAGGAATGTTGTTTTCTTCCTGGGCCTCGCCGTCCCTCTATTTTTCCTTGTAGAATCAGCTTAGGAATGTAATATTTGTCTCCTCTAAGGATATGGCCGAGGTATGAGACTTTCCTTTCTTTAACTATATTAAGCATTTCTCGTTCACAGTCTGCATTTCTTAATACTTCTTCGTTGGTGGCATGTGCGGTCCATGGCACACGTAAGTGTCTCCGGAGAGTCCACATTTCGAAAGCCTCGATGCGGTTCAGGGTTCTAGCCTTGAGTGACCTTGAGGTTTCTGCGCCATATAGTAAGATGGGCCATATGTAGAATTTTACTACCCGTAGTCTAAGTGTTAGCGGGAGACTGCGTGCTAATAGGAAGTTTTTAAGTTTAAAAAATGTTGACTTTGCATAATTCGTTCTAAGTTTAACTTCCTCATCGCAGTCCCATCGTTTATTGATCATAGCACCCAGATATTTAAATCGAGGAACTCACAACACAAAATACACTAAATACACGGTCAATGCGGTGTTGATTGTATGCTGGCGTCCTATTATTATAAGTTTGGTCTTGGCAGCGTTGATTTTAAGACCGAAACGATTTCCCCATATGTCCCCTATCTTATTTATTATTTGCTGGAGATCCTCTAAAGTTGGTGCTAGTATTGCCGTATCATCTGCATATCCTATATTGTTAATTGGAACTCCGTTAATCTTAATTCCTCCACTTTCTCCTTCCAGGGCCATTTGAAATATTTTTTCGACGTATATATTAAAAAGTATTTGTGACAGTATACAGCCCTGGCGGACTCCTTGACACACATTGAAGGTGTCTTTTTGTGGTCCATCTGTTGTCCATTGTTCCTGCCAAATGTCCTGCCCATTGCTATTTGAGACACTTGATTCTGTGGATGATATTTTAGATCTTTTATCGTAGCCACTCTTTTACGGTCTCTCTTGGTCATTCCCAGCTTATTTCATTCCATTGAGCGGTATGCGACCTGCAGTTTCCTTATGAAAGCACACAAAGACATCTTGGCGTTGATCATAACATCTCTGGATTAGTAGTTTGATTGAAAACAAAGCATCTCTGGCACCCAGCCCCTTGATGAAACCGAACTGTGTCTCTCCGCTTTTTTCTTCACATTTCGAGTATATACGAGCATGCATGACTCGAAGAAAAAGTTTCAGAGCATGACTCATTAGACTTATAAGTCTGTAGTCACTACAGTCTTTTGGAGATGCCTTTTTGGGAATTGTTATAAAACTTGCCAGTCGTTTGGAATTTTACCCGTATCGTATATTCGATTGAATAGAGTTTCTATATAAGGCCTTTCAATACCTTGTTTCGCTACGATTCAAATATCAGATTTAAATATGCAAGTGTATCCCAGTCTTTTCCGTTAAATGTCCATTCTATTTTCACTGATTTTCAAGAATTTGACACGAATCAGAAGATGGTTACGCAAGGCGTTTTCTTTGACACAAAACCCTGCCGGCAGTGTTTAAATTTTTAGAATGCTCTTGAGACGTTGTTAATACTGTGCTGCATTTTAGTCGATGGCCTTTTCTGAAATCAAACTGCCGAGGTAATTGAATTCCGCTACATAATCCAATAGTTCTTCTCCGAATTTTATAGCATTGTTGTGATTTTCCGGGGGAGTGCACGTGATTTTAGTTTTATCGATGTTCAGCTAAAGCCTCGTATGCTCCTATGCCCATACCATAATGTTCAGCATTTCGTATAATTGCTTTCACGTTTTTGCAACTAAAGCGCAGTCATCAGCGTATTGAAATTCTGTAATGAATTTTATACGTGTTTTTGCTCTGAGTCCTTTTATGTTGAACAGATCGCTGCGCCGTCGATTTTGTATCTAATGCCCACTCTTTCCTGCAGATTGCTGTGCGCTATAATAGAGAGCGCTGCCATGAATATGTTGAATAGAAGAGGCGCTAAGACACATCCCTGCCAAACTCCCGTTTTTGTTGGATCGCTCAGGAATCGATGGTGTGACACTCTTGACTTGTTAAGAAATTTGTTGGGTACTCCGAACATTTGCATAATTGCCTATGATCAGGTCGATGAATGCAATACAAAGCTTACACAATTAGCTAAAATCGTGCGTGACGAGAGGTGTCAATTGCGGAAGATTGCGGAGTTTGTTTAAAAATTGATTTTCTGTAAAATTTGTTATTCGCCATTTTTTCCTATATTTTAATCGTTACTCTGTTATTCTAGACCGATACAAATTCAACAAATCGGAGGTCATTCAAATCGGTCCAGCCATTCTTGAGTGACAAATTTTTAGTGAGTATTCAAATTATACATATATACGTTTTTAAATTTATATATTGCAACATCACATTAACACGATTTTTTTATAATTTTCTGTTGCTAGATGCAGGTTACTATGGTTTATTGCTAAATTTTGGTAAAAACCGTAGTTTTGAAACCTTTGTTATTAATAATAATAATAGTAGCTCCCGTATATAGTGTTTAACGCCTTGGGAGTTATTTACCATTTTTATTATAAAAGGAAAAAATAAACACAGTGTGGACGCTTGACAGTATAAACAGTATAATACTAGCACCAGAAAAATATGATTAAATGTAGAAAAAAGTTATATTTTGATAATGCTAACATCGTTAGAAAAGTATGCGTCTAAAAAGTATTGGATTATAATGGTTGATTTTTGCAATTACCTAGTAATGGTACAAAATAGACCTCAGCAGTTAAAAATAAAACCAACCTGAATAAAGAAATTACTTTGGAAAGCTTCCTATCTAATGATTTTTCAGATGATTCTAAAGAATTTCATTCAGAATGGAAGAAAAGGATGCAATTCTTACATCTTTAACTAAAAAAGTCCTGTGGGTATTTCGCCACTGGAAGAAAATCTACAAAATAAAATAGTTATTTTTTGTAAACACTGCTGCGTTATTCCAACGGAGACATTATAATTGTCAGCAGTGGCTTACTAATTAACAAATTTGCCCAACGGACACGTTGACGTTTTTTAACAGAACTTCAACGTTTTGTGTAGCTGTATCTGTTTAAAAAAAAATAAAGTGTTCTCGAATAGTTGCATTTAGATATTTTAAATAGTTTTTTTGTTCTTTGTATTTTTTTGCTTCCGACGACGGAAAGAGATATACTTTCCGAAACGTTAAGCACTTTTTTGTCCGTTAGACAAATTTGTTCATTAGTAAGCCACTGCTGACTATTAGTCTCCGTTGGATTATCGCAGCAGTGTTTACAAAAAATAACGAGTGTCGAAATACCCAAGGACTTTTTTGGATAGATGAACCCGCCACATAGGTATAGACATTTTTTACAACATCTTTATGTCTATAATGGCCGTTCATAGGCTTTATTCGCCCAAAGAAAAGAACTGTCGATTATTTTGTACCCCCAGTCATGATATATTTCTGTTGAAAAAAATAGATGGTATGACTTAGTTTACGTTTCAACGATTGAAAAAATTGATAACCATACTGGGAAAAAATGAGATATTTAGTTCCAAATATTTACATTTTTTCAAATATATTGTAACAAAAGCGCTCACAAAACGATGGTAAATAGATCCGATAAGGGTGAAATTATATGGATATGTTCATTATAAGGTCGTGCACACGTACATGCCATATACTGTTTACTAATTAGATATATGCATTAACCGGTTTAGGTACAGATAGCTCATGCGTGTGGACTGAAAAAAGATATCCATTGCAAAATCGATATGAATTGAGTATCAAAAATTTGACCACATTCGTTAAAACATTAGGACATAAAAATAAGTATATAAAACAAACAGTTACAAAAATTGACCAAAATATAGGTACTGAAAATCTTACATTAACACACCCTGAACACCGTTCCTTTCAATTGCTATATTAAGATCTTTAAGATCTTTTAAAAATAAAAAAAACTCCAATAATCACAAGGTAGTAATAATAGGGCTTGAGGCATAGTGCTTGACCATGCGTCAGTATACCTACGACTCTAGTATGGCAAGTAATATTTGGAACTCCTATAACCGGATACTCACTATGCGTAATGCCAATTGTGATGTGTTTCGTCAGTGCATTTTTCATCAAAAACGATACAACCACTGCGCCATCTTACTCATAGTTGAACCTTTTTCCTGAAGTTTCGATAAGTCTGTTTTTTTTCTTTTTTCATTTTAATTCGCCGACGTCATCAATCTTAAATCGATTTTTTTGTTTTTAATTCCATGAACATTTGTATAACTGTACTTTTTCACACATCAAAACAATATCATAAGGAATAGAGAATCGGTAAACCATCACGCAAATTAGTGAATTTGTTCAATTGTCTCACATTAGGGGTTAAAGATTAGTATTATAAACTCAAATGAACCCGCCTACATTATTTATGTTTTAGGTAGTTAAAAGAATTAAATGTGAAGCAGTAAAATATTTACTAAAATATCGATTACTTTTATTTATTAATAGCCTTTATTGCTATGCATTCGCGTTTTATTAACTTTTATCATGGGAATATATTACTAATCTTATCTAGTATTGTTTTTTTAATGTCTCACTTTAGATAAGCCCTAAACAAATTAATAAAATATGTTCATGTGTAGTTGACATGATAGCCATAAATCATTTTTGGAACAGACAGCCAGACTGCATTTTTCGATTTGAAATACGCGAAGTTAAGATATATTCATTAGACTTTTTGCAAAATATTCTATAAACACCGTTTATTAAAATAGTTAATAAAAGCTGCTATAATACTATACGAGTATTAGATCAAATATGGTAAATTAAAATTTACAAAAAAAATAACGATTGTTGTATCCCACCGCTGCCACCAATGTTGAAGAATGAAAGCTGCTTTTTGACACGGTCATTATTTTTGACCTCGCCAAGTTTAGACAGTTAGTTCACAATCGATAATTTTTATATCTAATTTTATTTTTAAACTAATTGTTAAAGTTTTCCTTATACCGGGTACTTCTCAAAAGTGGCTCACCCCTATAACTTTTTATTTTTTTCAGATAAATAAACGAGATTTGGTACGTTAGTATATGACATAAATCAGAATTGATTGACGTATTCAATTGCTTTCGGTCATTTCCTGGTTTCACCGGAAATGAATACACCTGTTGTTTTTTTAATATCATCCTCGGTACTTATTTAGTTTATTAGATAGAAAATGACATTCTCGCGTATAAAAAAAATTGCATTTTGAATTGTAATCTAGAATGCCATTGCTGTGTGTTAAAAGCAATAATTTTAAATTAAAGAGCCTTGGAAAAATAGATTTGATGGTCTAATGTTTTTCGTGTCTTATTCTGGCTGGTTAAAAGATGCCCAAGTCGTATTTTTAATCATCACTCAATTTTTTCAAATGGAACGAGGTTGGCTCGTTATCATATTGTGAAAACGCATATTTTTACGAATAATATGGTACTACTCACTTGGTATTTTGAGTCAAATTGTCGTTTTATTTATGGCCGTGGCACCCTGAATTGAAATTTAAAATGCTATTTTTTTAATTGAAAATGTCAAAAGTGACATAAAATATGTCATTCTATTCGGAATTTATTCGAAATAAAGGAAAAAAATACCGAGGGTACAATCTAAAAATCAAAATTTGTAGTAATTTCCGGTAAAACAGGAAGTGTCAATCAGGGGTGTAGTGTAGGGGTCAAGTGTAAAATAGGAAGTGTCAATCTTAACTTACGTCATATAATAACATACCAAATATCGCTTTTTTATCTGAAAAAATAAAAATGTTATAGGGGTGAGCCACTTTTGAGAAATACCCGGTATATAAAATAAAGTATTTAATTAGGAATAGTACATACACTTATTATAACATAATATGTGTGATTTATGCACAGTATGCAATCAAGTATAAATGCGTATTTTTTAATAAACTACTTAGAAGATATAATTAGATGTCACAAAGAGATGCAGATGAATAAAAATAAATGCATTTAATTGCACGAAAACAATGTAAAAATATGTTTTATTTTAAAAACATATTTTTATAGCGTACATTTATATTTATGTAGTAGGTACATTATCACTCGACTTTTGCGTAATATTATTCCTTTTTTTTAAATTATAAATATGAATGAAACAACAATAAGCTTTTAATATCAATAAATAAAAATAAACACCCCTATAATTAAGTACGTTCAACTTTATCGTTTAAATATCCAATGAGATCTTTGACCTTGACATTATCGAATTATTACAACAGGCTTTCCGGAAGAGACAGTTTAGGTTTTTATAAAATTACTGTCAGTTATTAATCGATTTTATTCAGTATAGTTAGTTACAGAAATTAAGGATAAGAAGTAATGCACTTAATGTTGACAGTTGCTATGGTGTCAAATTCAAAAACCTTTTAACATCTCTAGCCCACTGGTCTGCATGAAAATCGGGTCTGACACCATTCTTGTCGACTCTTATGTATAATGACCTCCTGAATCTAAATATGACTTTCGTTTTCCCCCACCACCCCAGGTTTTAATGGGGGGTCACCCCTAAAAATATCCTCCCATTATATTGCTTTCCCATATTTTGTTGGGAGGAAAATAATTATCTTAGATTCTACAGTGTTATTTCTGGGGTACTAGAGATATTAAGTGTCATAAAAACATGAAAGTAGTGAGTAGTAGTAAACATTGTGTAGTAAGGCGGTAGACTTCTTAGGGGGGCTTATGTCCCCACGATCCTTTGGCCCCGAGGAAAAATATTTACTTGCCGCCCCTGCACATCAAACTAAAGGTGGCTACACACACTACTGCCAGCTTGACAAGCATGCATAAACAATCTTTTTGTACAAGCAAACTGTAGCGTCTGTAGGGAAAATTTGCGCAAGCGTTTTAATTGGGCAAGCCGCTTGATGATTTATTGAATTTGAATCATGCAAGCTTGGACAAGCCATGCTTGCGCAAGCGAAACGGTACATGTGTACCACATGTATTCAGCTTGTACAAACAATTAGTTCAGTCCGTGGTCGTAAATGACTTGTACGTCGCGTTGCCATCATGTCTAGCGATCTGAAAAGGGGCAATCGAGGATTATTGGAACATTTTATTCGCGCATACGAAAATCAGCCGTGTCTTTGGTGAAGAAGGATGCAGCATACAACATTTTACTTAATAAGTATAGATTAATTGACAGCCAAGCCGATAAGGATGCCGTTATTAAAAAGCTAAATGCATTCAGGACTCCTTCTAATTTTTCTTCGGACATCCTACTTCTTTTTCGCGGCATAAACTGAAGCTTGTTCAAGCATGCATGTACCGTGTGGCGGCGAAGGTAAATTATGCATGGCTTGTACAAAAAGATTGTTCATGCATGCTTGTGAAGCTCGCAGTAGTGTGTGTAGCCACCTTAAGATTGATCACACAGCTTGTGCAAGCAACGGACAAAGGAGGTGACGCATTCTCGCCTTAGTGATGCTAAAATCAAGAAAGGAGTTCTTGTGGGTCCCCAGATTAGACAGTTTTTCTGAGATTCGACATGGATTGAAATACTTGAATCGAAAATAAAAATGAATTTAGTTTGCATTCCAAAACATATTTAAGAACTTTTTGGGTAACCACAAAAGTGATGATAGTGGCGCTTAGCGTACAAGGCCATGGAATATAATATGTCTCATAAAGTGCACTTTCTTTAGTGGAATGAACACGAAGAACGGGTCCATCAATATCAAGACATCGCTAAGCTAGAGAAAGAGTTAAAAAACCTAAGAAATTGACCTAGCCCAGACTCCGCACTGTAACACGCACTGTTTCGAACTGCTCAAAACAGGCATTGTTTTGCCAACCTTCATTGAAGATGGTACCATAACGAGAAGAAGAATAGTATATTACATAATGGGGGAATGTAGTAAAAAGCATACTACGTACGAATGAAAAGTTAACCGTGAGACTAGCTAGTAGTAAAGCTGTGTTTTATATAGTTATGACAGTCGAAATACACAGATACACTTCTCACGGACGACACCGGCAGGATGCACCTGCATTTTTGCCTGGGAACCTGCAACGCAGCAGTTTGCCATAAGAAGAAGTTTCTTCACAAATCAATGTAGATTTTAGTTTTAGTTCTTGTCTAGCTATTGTACTTGTAACATTCAATTGCTTTTCCGTAAAATAAATTTAAGTTTATTCAAAAATTTGTTTTTTTTTTTTAAATACATTTTTCTGGGACTGAAATGTAACTATATCTTACAATTCTATTTATCCTGGTTGCAAACCATTCAGAAAAAAAATATATGTTTCATAACAATATTGAATTCACATAACAAATCTTTATTTTCTTGTTTACAAACATTTCTAGACAAACAAAAGAAAAATATTCAGCTAAGGCTGAGAACATAGTAGAGAAACGAGGAGAGCGGCGTCCAAAACAAACATGTGAAGACAAGTACGCGTGAACATAGTAAACGTGGTAAAGCGATCTGCTCGAGCGGTTAGATAGAGCGGCGAAATCGACTCAAATTATTTTGTTTTCGTCGCTTTGTCGCGCTGTAGAAAACGATGGATTTCCAAAAAAATAATAGATTTAGTGTTTGTAAGAGAGTTTTGATTGGATAAAAAGATACTAATCACCATAACCGTATATTTTAGATAAGTTATCTATCCGGGTTTTGTTTTGAAAATTTCATGTTGTAGTGTACAAATTGCATGTACATTACATCTTTTCGTTTGTTGGTTTCGAAGCGACACTACTGTCCAGAATTTTAGCTGCTGTTAACATAAATAAGCAAATGAAACTAATATAATTGCAAGTACCTCGCTATTCCTCGCCGCTCTATGTTTTAGCACCTCGAGGCTCAATCGACGCGATATCGCGCTGCTTGCTCGCCGCTCTCCTCGTCGCGCCACTATGTTTTTAGCCTACGGATAACCTTTATTTGGAAACTTATATTGTTATAATACAACTTACATATAAAATATGAAATACCTACTTTGTTTTGTTTGTTTTTCTTTTAAGATAGTTAACTGATTTGGTTAAATTCAAGAAGAAAAAAATATATAAATTATAGAATTTGCCTTTAAAAAAGCTGGACTATTCCCTAAATAGTGCATCTAAACTGGATTTTCAAGTTTTTTCTTATCTTTATAGAAAATGGTCTTTTTTCCTTTAAGCAAGAAACTGGACAATTCCCGGCCATTTTCTTACAGTTTTCGGCTAATTTTTCGTAATAAAACTTAATGAAGGGATCATTTCTTAGATCTCCGTATGCGATTGGATCTGTGAAGCTGAATTCCAGTGAGAATAGAGCAGTTTTAGGACCGAGTTAAGTAAAGTAGGCAATAACTGAAATCTCTTTCAAATTATCTAGATTTACTTTTTTAACGATTAAACAAAATAGTTTTTAATAATAGTTAAAACGTTTAATGTCTCTAGATATTCTAGTTTAATGTCTCTAAATATCCTATAAATCGCCAGTGTTTCTAGATAGAAAAAAAACGTTAAATATTAAATATTTGCTTTAAAAAAGTTATAACTTTTTTATTTTTTCAAATAAAAAAACGACATTAAGCATGTTAGTACATAACATAAATTATGATTGATTGGCATATTCAATTTCAGTTCATGTTTTACCGGTAATGATGACAATTTTTACATAGCACAAATTAGGCAAAGACAATAAAGTCCTCCTACTCTGGGTGCCCGCTCACCAAGGGATAGAACGCAATGAAAAAGCAGGCGATCTAGCTAAAAAAGGAGCGAACACTCCATTAACTGGACCAGAACCGTTCTTTTTTCCGAGCGAAAACCAGCTTAAAGCAGATCTGAAGAACTTGGATGACTCCATCCGTAACCGGGAATGGGACTACTCCAACGTTCTAAGACACTCTGAAAAGACTTAAAAAGTTCCTCAGAACTTACGACCGAGAAAAAATCAAAGATTTTCCTTGATTTAAGTAAGAACAATCTTCAGATTGTCACGGGGTTTTGAATAGGACACTGTGTCCTCAACGAATACCTCAGTAGATTGAAGCTGAGAAACAACGGCGCATGCGGATTCTGTGAGGAAAAGGGAGAAATACCAGAACACCTTATCACTGAGTGCGCCGAGACAAGAACCGTTCGTGCCATACTGCCTCTGTGGAACAGCCTCAGATACTACTGTCAAAGCCTTGAGACTGTATGATGAGATATAACATGTTATGACTCAAGAAAGGGGAACACACAATAGATCTGTAAGATCGCTGTGATTAACCCCCCTCCTAAACATTCCACATTTTACTACTCTGATTTTAACCTATTTTTTACGTGATTCGCTTATAGTTTTTAATTAAATTTTAATAGGAACTTGATTGCTTTGAATGTATTGATGTTAAAATTGAACGTCTTACATTAATTTTTCACTCAGCTGCTGTGTCGATCGGTTCTGATTCTAAGTTACTGGCAGAAGCTAGAAGATACTTGAAATGCAAAGCGAATTCAAATGCTAGCAAGTAAGCTTCAGTGAATGCTAGCATTTACTGGTAAAAGTTTGTTTCACAATTAGTTGTTGAACCTTTACTACTATCTATTTTTACTTAGCAAATTGGTGTTTACTTTCACTAAAACTATTAAAAGTAAAGTAAATATTTCAGTTAACATCTCCTTTTTGCTACCAGAGTCCTGTTTGATCCAGATCTGGACGGAGCCTACTTTGTTTACGCGGAATCCGAACCGCGGTACTCGGCCATATCATGGTCAATGGCCTACCGTCTTGGCAAGTGTCTAAATCGACTCTTACTCACGAGATATCCGATCTTATCCGGTCTCGAACCGGCGTGAATTAGCAGTGTGTGTCAATAGATTTTACACTTTTGCCTTTCTTTAGGACAACAGCACGATACAGAGTTTCGAACCGGACACCCCTCCATCCACTAGTATCGCCTTACGTCGCTTAACTTCGGTGTACTAATGGAAACCGGTGTTTCGACGGAGCTGAGCCGTTGCCTTACTAGTTTTTACTGTAATATATACAGCGTAAGTCGTGACTCTAATATTGAAAAACGTGCATTTTCTTATAAATTTTCCTGTAAATTTTAGAAAACTATTTAGAACTGCCTGTTCAATGCCGCAAATTTTCCCTCGGTATTATTTTTTAATTTCTGATAGTTGAGGCACTGATGATTCTCAAATTTATTGCAAAATAGATATTACTAATTTGGAACAATTTCAGTTAAATTTTAACCAAGATCTGAATAAAATTAATTAATATGCTCTGGATCGTAATTTGAAATTAAATGCCGGTAAATCTTGTGTTATAGTATTAGGTAGTGATATAAACAACATTACAAATACGGCTGGTAACATGAATATCCATATAGATAATGTTGTGATACTGAATCTGAATTTGAATATGAATTTGAATTTGAATTTGAATTTGAATTTGAATTTGAATTTGAATTTGAATTTGAATTTGAATTTGAATTTGAATTTGAATTTGAATTTGAATTTGAATTTGAATTTGAATTTGAATTTGAATTTGAATTTGAATTTGAATTTGAATTTGAATTTGAATTTGAATCGAATTTGAATTTGAATTTGAATTTGAATTTGAATTTGAATTTGAATTTGAATTTGAATTTGAATTTGAATTTGAATTTGAATTTGAATTTGAATTTGAATTTGAATTTGAATTCGTCTGAATTTGAATTTGAATTTGAATTTGAATTTGAATTTGAATTTGAAATTTGAATTTGAATTTGAATTTGAATTTGAATTGAATTTGAATTTGAATTTGAATTTGAATTTCTTGAATTTGAAGTTGAATTTGAATTTGAATTGAATTTGAATTTGAATTTCACTTACTCACCAGCTCAAGTTCATTAATTAAATTAAATTATATCATATTCAAATTCAGATTCAGTATCACATTATCTATTTGAATTTAAATTTGAATTTGAATTTGAATTTGAATTTGAATTTGAATTTGAATTTGAATTTGAATTTGAATTTGAATTTGAATTTGAATTTGAATTTGAATTTGAATTTGAATTTGAATTTGAATTTGAATTTGAATTTGGAATTTGAATTGAATTTGAATTTGAATTTGAATTTGAATTTGAATTTAATTTGAATTTGAATTTGAATTTGAATTTGAATTTTAAATTCTGACTTTAAATTTGAATTTGAATTTGAATTTGAATTTGAAATTTGAATTTGGAATTTGAATTTGAATTTGAATTTGAATTTGAATTTGAATTTGAATTTGAATTTGAATTTGAATTTGAATTTGAATTTGAATTTGAATTTGAATTTGAATTTGAATTTGAATTTGAATTTGAATTTGAATTCGAATTCGAATTCGAATTTGAATTTGAATTTGAACTGAAAGCTGAACACACATTATTAGACATATTCTCGAAGTACCTAACTGAATAAAGCCCCTGTATTAGCCTAAGTACCAGGGCACGAGGGTCACGAAAAAAAAAGTGGCCAAGCAAGGCTCATCAAGAGGGCATGCAGAACTCTTCCGCGGCGTTGCAAAGGCAGTCACGAGAATAGTCACGGAACGATGGGTAGCCAAAATATCTGAAGAATGGTGGAGAAACTCACCAGGGCAGACAGGCGAATAAACTTGATAGTAGAACATTTGCCTAAATTCACGGCAAACCTGATAAGCAAAAATAGAAAAACAGCAAAAGCTGTAGTGGGTCTACTAGCAGGTATTGTGACTACTAGCAGGTATTGTCCACTACTAGCAGGTATTGTCTACTAGCAGATATTGTAAGCTGAATAGAATGTAACCTATGGATAAAAAGAGCATTGGAATAGATTTGGAAAGGTCGCAGTAGATCAGGCCGTTAGCCACCTCGAAGAATCTAATCTAATCTAACTGAATGAAAGAGTAATACTAACAAATGTCTATTAAAACCAATTTTTTAAATCTACCTGTATCCCAAAATCTCTTGCATTAAGAACATATCAATAAAATGATTACTTTATTTAAATTAATTTAAGCAGGGTCTTGAAACGATTTGGGCGTTAAATACCTATCCTAAAACCGAACTTTCAAATAATGTGAAATTGTGCTAGCTCATAGTTTGGCAAAATCTATTTAATCGAAACTTTGTGCTTTCTAGGATAATTAGGCATATTAAGGATACACGTTGTTGGTGTTGACATGACAATATTAACGATAAAATATGAAACTCTCCAGTTACTTCGTTAGAGTAAATTTTAATATAAAATTTGGATGATATTAGCATTGCTATTAGGGATAAAATAATTCAATTAAAAAAGCTTTTGGTATCAATATTTTTAATCCCATTAAGTTACATATGTAATGGAATGGAATTGTATTGGTACTGAATTGGTTCAAACATCATACGCTGTACTGTAAGTATGTAAGGTTCTACTACGTATTGTCTCTGGGAAATAGGACAGAAACAGGACACTTAAAGATGGAAGATTCTATCGGAGGACCTCTACTCAAAATGAGACCAGACCAAATGACCCTTCTTTATCACTACCACAAACCATTCGAGGTGAACAAAATGGATCAAGGAATGTGGACAGATAAAAAAACATTCCTTCAGGATGAACTAACCTCGTATACAGACGGGTCAAAGACCGCTGAAGGAACAGGAGCTGGAGTATTTGGGGAAAGACCAAGGGCAAGCTTATACTTTTCCTTGGGTATTAACTATACGGTATACTCAACCGTATTCCAGACAGAAATCTTCGCCATTCTACAATGTGCGAGAGAAAACAATAGAAGAGCTTATTCAGGTAAGCTCATCAATATATGCTCAGAGAGTCAGGCGGCACTTGGGGCGCTTATGAGCCTAAAGGTATCGTCCAGACTCGTCAGGGAATGCCTGGGTGAACTAGGAGCTCTGGCACAAAGGAACAGTATTAAATTATTCTGGGTTCCGGGCCACAGCGACAGCGGCATCCAAGGCAACGAAAAAGCCAATGAGCTAGCTAGGCAGGGATCATCGGCATCCTCTCTTGGTCCAGAGCCAGTACTGGGAATACCCAAATGTATGGCCCGTATAGTGCACCAAAACTCTGGATCAGGGAAAATCACAATGTTCATTGGAGAAACAGACAGGGGCACAGGCACAGCAAGGCTTTTATCCAAGGACCTAGCTCTAAAACCGCAAAAGAACTGCTAATGCTTAGCAGGAATAAAGTGCGGATTACAACAGGCCTCTCGACAGGATATATTGCTGTCAAGTGTTACCTGAACAAGCTCAACCTGTATCAAGGAAGTCTTTGCTGCAGACTCTGCGATAAAGATCCTGAAACAGTGGAGCTAATAATATGTCATTGCGAGGCTCTGGATCGCAAGCGACACTTTTTATTTTGGAAAGCTAGGCTAGAACCGGAGGAACTATGCTCCCATCCTATCAAGGACCTGCATAAGCTAGTTCAGGGCACAGGGATAGGAGAATGGGTGCAGATATAGAGGGGAGACAAACACAATAGGCCTCACAGGTCGCAGTGTTTCCGGCAGAGGACGGCCCCTTGTTATAAAAAAAAGGTTCTACTACTGTTTTCTGTACTGTATATTATTCATGCATCTCAGATTAATTTACTTCATTAATAATTTTCATCTTCAAATTAGCAGTGTCTAGGTCTGTGACTAAGTTATGACCGAAAGACTCCTAATTGATGGTAAACCTCCAAAATGACTTTAAATAAACCCATAAAATTTGTTTGAAAGTGGTAGACAATTAAAATAATTTTGGACTTCCATTGTCTTTATTTTATTTTGCTTACACAACGTTTCGATCAGAGGTATCACTGACCTTTATCAAGTGTGAACTAAACTAAATTCAAAAAGTACTGAGCTTATATACTAGAGCCGTGAATTAGTTTGGTTGGGTTGTAATATATCTAATGGGTGCAGTCAATGTGGTTCTCCATTAAGTATACCTGCACTGGAGCATTTTATCAGTGATTGCCCTAAGTTGCAAGTCGTACTTGTAGTATGACGAACATAAAAAACATACGCAATAGGTGAAACAAAGAAGTCGGGCATTGCAGTTCATATGTGGCCCAACCTCCACAACATAAAATGGTTAGAAGCCCAGGTTGTCCACAAAGAACCCCATTAGAAAAAGCGTAAATTTCAAGAGGTCGTCTTCATTTCTAACAATAATAAAATCTTAAGCAATCCAAGTATGGAAATTTCAATAATATGGCCACTACTAATAAAACGCTCCAATGCAGGTATACTTAGTGGAGAATCTCATGCTTGACTGCACCCAACTAATTCACGGGTGAATGATAAGCTCAGTAGTTTTAGGATTTAGTTTAGTTCACACTTGATAAAGGTCAGTGATACTTCTGACTGTAAGGTTGTATAAGCAAAATAAAATAAAGATAATGGAAGTCCTAAATTCTTTTGCTTCTTAAGGAATTTTGGACTTCCTTTATCTTTATTTATTTTTAACATACACTTACACAACATACATAATGAAAGATAAAATTAAATTTTAAACTCACCGTTTGCATATGTTACCAATTTTTAATATGAAATTAGTGACAGGAACATACCTGAAACAAAAAAAAAAACAAAGGTCTCATTTAGGTTGAAATAAATACATATACAGAATAGAGGCATATACAAAGTTATACTGTATTTATGGCATTAAAATACAACAGTTCCTTTCAAAATTTGTTAGCTATGCCGGTAAATGTAGGTGACATCTATTCAAGATCTTGGTTTTATTTATATTGCAACAACGAGCAATTCATCTATGTGAAAGAATGTCACAAATGATAATAGAAAACTCTAAGTGTGACATTATGTCGACCGAAGTAACTAGTTTCAGTATGAGCTGGACATAGTGGACATGCTGATAATAAAAGTGTTTCTGGTCTGTTGTTAAAAGACCTACCAATTAACATCTTCAATATTAATAAATAGATACCATTTCTTAAGTGCTTCTTCTTCTTAAGGTGCCGACTTCTTGCGAAGGTTGGTGACCATCATGACTAATTTTATTTTGTGCTGCTCTGAACAAGTCGTTTGATGTACATTCAGAGAAAAAACATTCTCTGAGATTTTGAAGCCACGATATCCGTCTTCTTCCTATGCTTCTCTTCCCTATTATTTTACCCTGGATAATTAGTTATAGAAGCTTGTATCTTGTACATCTCATTACGTGGCCCATATATTGGAGTTTTCTGATTTTCACCTCTTGGGACAATTCTAGATCTTTTGAGACTCTTCGTAAGACTTCTACATTGGTAATTCTGTCACCGTATGATATCCGGAGTACCCTTCTGTAAAGCCACATCTCGAAGGCATCTATCTTTTTAAGCATTTGTTTTGTTAGAGTGGAAGCTTCTATTCCATAGAGCATTATTGAAAATATGTAGCATCTTAGCATTCGTATTTTAAGGTGGTTACTTAAAGTTTTGCAACAAAAGAATTGCTTCATTTTAATAAAGGTGTTACGTGCTATTTCAATTCTCGTTTTTAATTCTGATGTGTAATCATTGTTGTCGTTGATCAGGGTTCCTAGATATTTATATTTATAGACTCGCTCTATTATCTGATGGTTTACGATCAGTATTTTGATTTGTTTTTTTGGTAAATATCATGAATTTTGTTTTATTAAGGTTCATTATCAAGCCGTAATGGATACTTGTTTCATACACTTTTTGGACCATTCGTTGCAGATTATAGCGATTTTTTTAAACATTACCACCGCAAACGGCAGCTTTTCGTTGGCAGAGCAGTCGTGGATAAGGTATTTCACTGAAAAGAAACTAACTAACAATAATAAATCAAAAATACAAATATTGGGCGCCAGGCATGAACAGAGAAAGAAAACACAGTTGTTTGTTACTTAAAACTAGTGACTATATTCATTCATGATCGTTTCTGATGGTAAATAGCATTGTAAATTTTAATAATTATATTATTATAGTGGTTATATGTCCAGTAAAGCTATGTTAGAAATAATATTAAATATATTCAATGAAAAGACTATAAAAAAAATACCATACATGTAAAGTTATAGAAAATGTGTAAAAGGTAGCATTACTTTAATTAATTTGATACATTTTATATGATGTTAAATCGAAGATGTTGCAACCCGTAGATTCTAGAATCTATGTTTGGTTATTCACCTCTTAAAATAGCGCAATAATAATATCTTTGAAAGTAATACTATTACAAGAAGTAATGTAATGAAACCTAAGATCTAAATTATACTTTAAATACTAAATCGACATGAATGTTCTTAACGATCCAACCACTAAACATAGTCTGTACGATATTATTTAAGATGTACGTTATTATGTTAAGACTGAAAATGTTTTAAATGTAAAATGTAAAACTAGAACTTAAATCTGCACTTAGCTGTTCTTTATGTAACCATGCTTCAAACAGTAACAGCGTGAGGTGGGCTCGCATCTCTGCAATGTCTCTCCCGGCTATCCTGTTGGCCAATACAACAAAAGAGGCCAGAATGAGGACACCATGAATTAATACAGCCGTAACTATTGACTGGGCTTAGAAAGGGGAACGAAGCAGCATGGGGCTTACACTACATTCATAGTGTAGCAATAAGGAACTATCCGTACCTTGGATACTGTCCGTACCTCGGACATCCAACCATAAGACAATGTCCGTAACTTGGACATCCATCCATAAGAATCACTACCTGTACATAGGGCATCCAACCATAGGAAAACTGTACAGGGGAACACTACCCGTACCTTGGAACACTACTAGGACCTTGGATAATGTCCGTACCTTGGACACAGTCCGTACCTTGGACCCTCAAATTAATTCCGAGGGCTAAATAATAAACAAAGAAACTGTCCTTTCTTCCATTTAACATTCTGGACAAAAGAAAACTAACGTGTCAGCAAACACCAAATACGAGTTTTGTTGGGTCAATCCAAAACTCTACCCTGTAGCTTCGAAATGGCAGGTGATTCAGATTTTGCAGCAAGATTTAAATTACCATTTCTAAAAGCACGGGTACAACAGAGTGGCAAAACAAAAGTGAGTCCACAGCGCAGAGAGCGAAACCTTGAAGCGATGTTGACAGCGCCTCCACAGAGCAGTCAAACGATAACAGGGTTGTGGACTAGAGAACGTAAAAATTACGCCAAGCGTGCCAAATAAATTATCAGACCTGAACGATACGGAATCCGGTGACGATACGCCAGACATCATATATATGATATACAAAGACATGTAACCAACTAAAACCGTTACAGTATGAACCGACGTCTACAGACAGTTAAGCAGCTGGAGGAGGCAATACAAAGTATTAGAGTATTTTTTGCAAATTTTTTGTTTGTATAGTTAGTTGCTACAGTTATTTTTTTAATATCCTTAATTCTGTTATAGTGTCAATAATATTGATTAAAGCCAAGCCTCTATAGTTACTTTTTAACCTTTTTAAATTTTAATATAGAGTTCTAATCAGGGTCGATATGACATTACGATAATAGTCACCAAAGCCACCTCGTGATATTAAAAAATAACGTCATTAAAAATTAACCAAGGCATGTGTTGACATATGTACAAACAAAATGCTTAGGGGACATGGTTTTGATCGAAAAATAATGTTTTAAGAAAAGTTTCTCACGAAATTATTACACAGGGTGTTTTAAAATTAGGGTAAAAAACAACCCTTTAATTAACCCTATTTATTAAGTCAAATACTAAAGTTTATAAAAAAAACTAGTTTTATGAATTAAAGTTGATAGATTTATACAGGGTTGTTCACCACATACGACACGGAGTATTGTAGCTAAATGATTAGATTTTTACAAATTCTAAGTTTTGGGTTCGTTGAACGATTATTAGAGCTACAATTTAAAAATATTTTTACAAGATACAGAGTGTCCCCACTAAGTAAAAATATTATAGTTGTATTTTTTTAAATGGAACTCCCTGTATATTATTCTATTTTTAGATTCTACGATTAAAATAAAGGTAAATTTGATTAAGGTTCATCATACTTAAACCTTACCGTTAGCTGTTCTTTATGTAACCATGCTTCAAACAGTAACAGCGTGAGGTGGCTCGCATCTCTGCAATGTCTCTCCTGGCTATCCTGTTGGCCAATACAACAAAAAGAGGCCAGAATGAGGACACCATGAATTAATACAGCCGTAACTATTGACTGGGCTTAGAAAGGGGAACGAAGCAGCATGGGGCTTACACTACATTCATAGTGTAGCAATAAGGAACTATCCGTACCTTGGATACTGTCCGTACCTCGGACATCCAACCATAAGACAATGTCCGTAACTTGGACATCCATCCATAAGAGAATCACTACCTGTACATAGGGCATCCAACCATAGGAAAACTGTACAGGGGAACACTACCCGTACCTTGGAACACTACTAGGACCTTGATAATGTCCGTACCTTGGACACAGTCCGTACCTTTGACCCTCAAATTAATTCCGAGGGCTAAATAATAAACGAAAAGAAACTGTCCTTTCTTCCATTTAACATTCTGGACAAAAGAAAACTAACGTGTCAGCAAACACCAAATACGAGTTTTGTTGGGTCAATCAAAACTCTACCCTGTAGCTTCGAAATGGCAGGTGATTCAGATTTTGCAGCAAGATTTAAATTACCATTTCTAAAAGCACGGGGTACAACAGAGTGGCAAAACAAAAGTGAGTCCACAGCGCAGAGAGCGAAACCTTGAAGCGATGTTGACAGCGCCTCCACAGAGCAGTCAAACGATAACAGGGTTGTGGACTAGAGAACGTAAAAATTACGCTAAGCGTATATATATATATATATGGCATATATATATATATATATATATATATATATATATATATATATATATATATATATATATATATATATATATATATATATAAGTCCGGTTCTACAGCGTGATCCGCCTTCCGGTCCCTTGCCGCTATTGCCTTCGGTCCATTCAGTCATCGGCTTGAAAATTGCGCAATGACATTGCGTTTGTTACCTCCTTTAACCATGTCTCTCGGGGTCTTCCTCGTTTTCTTTTTCCAGTTGGAATCCATTTCATTATATTCTTTGGTAGCCTTTCTTCTCCCATTCTGTTTACATGCCCATACCAGATTAATTGTTTTTTTTTGGATTTCTTCTATGATGGTTATCTCTTTCTTCGTTATTCTTCTTATTTCTTCATTTCGCACTTTTTCCAATTTTGATTTTCTTGCCGATCTTCTGAGGAAGTCCATTTCAGTTGCTAAAAGATTTCCTTCCATGGACTTGCTCATCTGCCATACTTCAGCGCCATAAGTAAGTGTGCCCTTAACTATAGTGTCATATATGCGGGTTTTTGTTGTGGTATTTATATTTTTTTGCCAAAGAATAGAATTTAGTGCCCCTGTAATGTTTCTGGCTTTGTTGATTCTATTATTGATGGTATTGTCGCTTTTTCCATTATTATGTATGTTAGTATCTAGGTATGTGAATTCTGTACATGATTTTATTTTATTTCCGTTTTTCATTTCTAGGTCTTGTCCTTTGTTGCCTACGGATTCTGTCTTTTTAAAATTTATTTGTAAACCCCATCTATCATACTCCTCATTTAATTTTCTAAACATGTACTCAATGTATCTACATCTCGGGTCAGCATTACTTGATCGTCGGCGTAGTGAATGGTATATATTGTTTTATTTTCGAGTGGTATGCCCATTCCACTACATTTTCGTCTCCATTGTTCCAATGCTGCATCTAAGTAAATATTGAATAAAATTGGAGATAGACCACATCCTTGTCGGAGGCCCTTACTTATATTGAATAATGTTGTGAGTTCGGCTCCAATTTTAACTCGTGCTAGCGGGTTCTTGTAGATTTCCTTTATTGCTTTTATTAGGGTAATATTTATTGGTGACCGGTCGAGTACATGAAAAAGTTGTTTTATTGGGATAGAATCATACGCTTTGGTTAGGTCTACAAAAATCATGTGTATCTCTCCACCTATAGCTAACACTTTCTCACTTAGTTGTGTTATGCAGAAAATATTATCTACCGTTAAGCGACCGACTCTGAAACCCGACTGCTCTTCTGTCTGGTACAAATCATAGTCATTTGTTATTAATGTGCTAAGTATTTTGCCATAGAGTCTATACAATGAACAGTTAACAGAAATACCTCTATAATTATCACATATGTTAATTGCGCCTTTTTTATGTATTGGAGTTATCCATCTTTCGTTCCATTCCTGTGGTATTTGTTGACCATTAATACAATTTTCAAAGAGTGTTTTAATAATATTGTGAAGTTTTGGTGTGCCACATTTTATTAATTCATTGGGGATTCCTCCTGGGCCGGCTGATCTTTTATTTTTAGGTTGGGTGATTGCCGTTTTTAATTGATCTAATTCGATATTAATTTTTTCACCTTCTAAATTAAATGGTAGTTCTTCTGGTTGTAATTTATATTCATCTCTGTGTTTATTTAACATTTTTTCGAAATATTCCTTCCAGCTATCTTTCGCAATTACATTAAGTTTTAGCTTGGTCTTCTTATTATTTCGAATGGAATTTATGAATTTCCACGATTCTGATGTTCTTCTTCCTCCTATGTAGCTTTCTAACTCTTGACATCGTTTTTCCCATTGGTTATTCTTCTCTTCAAAAATTATTTTCTTAAATTTTGCTCTTTGGTGTTTATAAGCTAAGTAATCCGCATCTTATTTAGTTTGTAGCCATTTGAAGTACAATTTTTGTTTTTGGTTTTTCTGCTCCTGTAAGTTATTATTTCACCAAAAATGTTTGTTGTTGTTGCATGCTGTTTGTTCTGCCAATGCCTCCATAGCGGCTGCATTTATTGCCGATTTTATGTGTTCATATATCATTTCTGTGGTTTCATTTTCAAAATCATCTCTCAATTTTTGATCTAGTCTTTGTTGATATAATTTCTTAATGCTTTCATCGTATAGACTGTTCAAATTATATTTAATTGTATTGGTCGAGCTAGTTTTTGTCGCTTCATTTATATTTTCTCTCTGTCTCCTGTATGGCATTCTTATCTCCCCTTTTACTAAATAATGATCACTTCCACACTCAGGACCTCTGCAAGCTCTAACATCATTAATTTTAAGATTAGTTTTTTGTTTCACTATGAGGTAGTCAATAATTGATTTTAGGTGTCTTGTTTCTTGTCTCCAAGTAAACTTGTAAATGTCCCTGTGCGCAAAGTATCCGTTCATGATCTTTAATACGTGTTGTTCGCATAGATTAATTAAGCGTCGTCCATTTTCATTCTCTGTTTCTTCACCATGTCTACCAACAATATGATGGTTAAGTCTTCGTCCTACTCTGGCCTTTACGCCAAGCGTGCCAAATAAATTATCAGACCTGAACGATACGGAATCCGGTGACGATACGCCAGACATCATATATATCATATACAAAGACATGTAACGAACTAAAAACGTTACAAGGTCCTTTATACTTTCTGCTAGCAGTACGGTATCATCTGCGTATCGTATATTGTTTATAGGAACTCCGTTTATTACTACTCCAGCTGCTTCATTGTGTAATGCCTTCCTCATGATGACTTCCGTGTACATATTAAACAATAGCGGGGAAAGTATACACCCTTGTCGTACACCACGTTTGATGTTGCTGTTTTCCGTCTATTTATTGTCTATCTTGATGTTTGTAGATGATGTTTTCTTAAGTGCAAATACAGGTTAACATAATAATAATATTCAGAGTTATTCATATATTTCCTAATTTTAGGAGGAGATTATTTGCTCAAGTTTTTTGTGGTGATTTAACTGAAGCATTAGTGCTGAATTGAATTCGCCTCGGTAGATATCTTATTTATTTTTTTACTTTGATTTCCTTCAAAGTAAAAAGTAAAAGCGAGAAAAAGAACAGAAACACATTTTTAACAATATATCACGTTTCGACTTATTGATTTTAATCTTCGAAAGCCATAAATATCCTTCGAAAACTATTTTCCAGTAACTCTATACGAAGGGAAGTTAGCACTTCCTCTAAGGGCCAATCGCCAAGCGCAATCAATCAAGATTTTGTTGCCAATAATCGGCCATACAACTGTACAAAGGTGAACGCCGACGCGACCTCGAATGCTTTACGGTCTAGTTTTCATTTTATAAATGAATCCGGATAATGCAGTTTCAGTTTCATCAGCTGGAAATTTTCCCTCATCGCATCGTGTCGCCGACAAAATGCTTAAACGACCTGTCGTGGGAGGCGAGCAACTGGAAAACCGGGTTGGATTTTACAGGTTTATTTTGTTGTGTTACGAAATATCCTTATTATTACTTGCCAAAGTTTGTTTAAATATATATCATCATCATTCTCAACTTATCCAACCATTTCCAATTGTGGTAAAGCCTCCATCACATATTAGGATACTTTCTTTGTATTGGGCCCATTCTTGTTTATTGCTGGTTATGCCTGCTGATTTCATGATCTATCCTGCTATCATGATCCCATCTGAGGTTTGGTCTTCAAGATCTTCAAGTAATTCTTCTAGGTCTCTTAATTCCTTGTGGGTAACATGCTGTAATTATTGTGTAAATTGTGTTGTCCATCTGTTGCCGTCCTTCTTGCCAGGTGTCCGGCCCATTGCCATTGAGAGATTTGATTCTGTGGATGACATCTATTACCTGGGTCTTTTGTAGTTTGCACTTTATTCTTTTACGGTTTTTTTGGTTATTAACAGCATATTCCGTTCCACTAAGCGTTGTGCGACCTGCAGGTTCCTTATAAGGTCCATTTTAAGTGTTCAGTTTTCTCATGCACAGGTCATAACTACTTTAGATAAAGTGGTATTCTAGATTTGAATATGACTGAGTTTCAAATATATATAACCTTTATTTATACAAGGATATATCTGAAATATTTTTCTCTTCCCTTGTGTATCAAGTATTAAGTAATTAATTATTATTCACACACTTTAGAGGGCGCGACGGTAATCCTAACTGTAGCACATAAGCCTTATCGGACATCTTGTAAATCCTCTTCACCAGGAAGAGGTACGTAATCGAAGTCACCAGCTAACCTAATTTAGAAAAAAGGTAAAAATATGAATAATTATGAAAAAAGGTATAACATGGAAGAGTGTCTTCAGTAAATTTGGTCACGGTATTACCGGTAAAACCTATTCTTTGTAGGATAGGATTCGGCAATTATCCCCACTGTTTTGAGGGTAAATAGATGGCAGTTGTACTAGGCCGCACAGCCTTTTCAATCTCTATTTCCATTCTCTCGATCTCATATTCGACGGATCTTCAATACCTTATCTTTTGCCCTCAAGATAAGGTATTGAAAGAGCCAATGAACTGTCATATTTATTGTTCTGAAGGTGTTTTTTTTTTCATTTTATCAACACCGATGCCAGAAACAAATAAGCAACCTTACACACTATTGAAATTGCTGTAGGTGGGACTAATAGGAATAATAACTAATAGTAATAATATTTAATAATAAATTAGGTAAAATATATAATTTATTAATTTTATTAATTGTGATTAAAATTGCGTTTATCTCATCAAGAAAGTCCACTTCGACAAAATATCAAGACATGACTTTTAATTAGCATTAAACGATCTACACAATTTTGATATCAAAAGAAAAAAGTCAGTGGCGCACATGTTTTTTTTTTGAAAAATATTCCAGTGATAACTCATATGAACTTCCCATTTTATCGACACTTTTTTAGCATTAAAATATGTAGCATTTATAGTAACTTTTACCCTCAAAATTTCATTCAAACTAAAAGTACTTGAAAGAAAATTATAATACATACATACATACATACATACAGCCGTTACTCGCTGACGAGTATTCGACACACATAAAGAAAATGGTCACGCAAGGCGTTTTCTTTCATGAGCTTTATAATATAATAATAATAGCTCCCGTATATAGCGTTTAACGCCTTGGGTAAAAAGTAGTAGCAAGGTACAGTTCGTTTACTGGATCTGTGTCCATGAAAGGAATGCGGACAAAAAACATTTAAATAAACAGCAATATATTTTAAACGTCGACTTGACGAGTACGTCACCGCAAATCGCTCCGCCCACTCATTTTATTGGCTACTTGCAAATTTGTCGAATTTTTATTGATGGGACGCGTCGTCTAATTTTTTACGAAAAACATCGAAAGAATATCGTTTCCCCTCTCACGGATATCCCGTAGCCGCAGAACGGACAGACGTACTGTACAGCTACTGTAGAGAGGTTCGGTATACAAGGAAGGAAATGTGGCTAGCACTACGCTTCAACCGCTTATTATTACGTCAGGATTGTGAATCCCAAGTACTAATTTAAGACTGAGTCGACCTAGGTACCCAAACTATTTTTATTTTAATAAAAATAGTCGGCTGATGAAATGCCGGGTGTGGGATTCGAGCCCACAACCTTGAGATTGGTAGACGAGAGGCTGTACCTCTACGCCACCGGGCACCTAGAAAATTATAATAAACCGACAAAATATTAAACCTTGTAACACCCTGTAGCTACGAAACAAGTATTACAAGGTATTAAACCTTGTAACACCCTGTAGCTACGAAACAAAGAAGAATCGGATCTATGTTGATATGAAAAATAAATCTTATTTTTACGTGAGTAATATCTCCACGAGAGATGGCACATGTTTTTTGAAACACCCTGTATTTATATCTAACGTAAATATGTTTTTTTTTATATTAATATGAATAGTAGCCCAATTATATTTTCATTTAAATTCAGGCAGGGGAAAAGTTTTAATTTAATGTATACCATTACGCAAACTATTCCGTAATAATATCTGTGTTGAAACTACAAACATTATTACAAAGTTTCGCCCCAACCACGTTAATATTAACCACAGATAAATGTTGGAATAAACGCGCTTGATTAAATTTTTAATGATCTAACATAAACCGAATATTTTCTCTATTACCTACTTTTCTTTAATTGCTTTTAGTATTGTTTTTTTCTTTATTAAATATAAGTATTTTTTTTATTAAATATTAATATAATTTGCCAACACCGAGGCCGAACGCTTTGTGTAGGTACTTAAAAAATGTATCATAAATTAAACTTGATAGGTGTCTTTATTATAAATAAAATTTTAACTGAACTTATTAACTGTACACATTTTTATGTTTTCGTGCATTTCTTTTTAATTATCTGCTAATTAAAAATAGAAAATAGACCATATTTATTAATTTATCTTAGTTTATTGAAAAAGAATAAAGAAGCAATAAATTAATATTTAGAATGGTAAATCGTTGTGACAATGCTTGCATAGCATTATGTAGAACATAACATGTGACTCTCAGAAAAACTATACGGAACAAAAGATTCTAAGAAATAGAAAATAGCTTTGGACTTTACCGCCTAGATTAGAAGATTGAATCATCATCATCATTTTAAGCTCATTCAACCAATTTCAATTATAGTGTAGCCTCCCTCCCATATTTAGATACTTTTTGGGCCCATCCCATTGTTGTCTATTGTCGGCTATGCGGGCCGCATATTTGTAATCGCGATTCGGTTCTAGACCGAACGATGCCGCGTAAACAGCATACGATATCGCAAATCCGTCTAGTAAATAGCATCCTTGATTCCAAATATTAACTGCCTTAACTCCTCTTATAAACAGCAGACGATATCGCGAAATTTCTGAATTTGTTGCTCGTAATCAGCATTCAAGATCGCAAAATTCGCAAGTGTAAGATGTCCAAACCAAAGAATATAGTACTAAATAATATTTTGCAAAAAAAATATTTATCCCGAAACCACGAGTACATAAGTTAATAGATAATGAAATTACTAGAACACGTTTCGTTAAAAAGGAAGAAATTGAGGTAAGTTACAGAAATTAACAAGAGTAATTACTCAAAACAAATTAACTTAAAAAAAAACAGATTATAAATCGAAACCAAAAAATGGCTGAAATAAATAAAGTTACAGAATATTTTAAATTTCCAGGACATTATACCCCATGCTTAGAGAACGACCAGCTTTACTTCGAAAATTTAAAATAAAAACTGCCTTTGTATAGTTCCTTTACAAATAAAATTTGACTTTTTCTACTACAAGAAGATCAAGAAGATTGTAACTTAGTTCCTTCTTGAATATTTTTTATAGTTAAGGACACATCATTTTTTTAAGAAAAGTTAGGTATAAGAAATATTTATTAAATTCTATGGAAAATAATATATAATATCTCTATTTTTTTAAGTAATTTGCATACTTATGTAAGATGGATGAATATAAAATAGTGTCATCTGGGAATCTATTTACTATTGATTTTTCGACACGATTTTAGGTTTTACTTTATAGTCCTCTATAATAATCGATTTTTTTATGAATCAACAGCACGTTAACGTGTATTTCGTCCTATTGCTGCCAAAAGTCACTAACTAACATTTTCCGAACCTGAAAATTCAATCACTAACTGTATTTTGAAGCGGAGAATCGATTGAGAAAGTCATTAACTACGATTTCTGGCTATTTATGTTGTATTTTAATACCGAATAGTTACTAACTATAACATTTTTATGCAATGCAATTCATCTTTAGACGCGTTTTTCTCGGAAGTAATAAAAAGTAAGTTAGTGACTTTTGGCAGCAATGGGACGATTTATTTGTACGGTCACCAAAGTTAAGCAGCAATATGCGTGGTTGTTATTGGAAGGCCGCTTGAAAAAAACATTTTTTTTTAATTTTTAGTTCGTATAATTTGTTACAGTTGAGGGTTGGAACCTTTGGTGTTCCACAGCAAAATAATACACAAAATCACCACAACACACATGATTATAAACTGATTAGTTTATAATCATCTGCTGATGATGCTAACATGGTTAGCGAAACGTCCAGTGTAAAAGTAAAAGTGTTTTAGTGTGTTGTGGTGATTTAGTGTTTTATTTTGGCGTATAATTTGTGTTGACAAACAAAATTTGCGATCCTGAATGTTGATTACGAGCAACCCATTAATACATTTCGCGATATCGTCTGGTGTTTATAAAAGTTGTTAAGGCAGTTAAAATTTGGAATCACGGATGCTATTTACCAGACGGATTTGCGATATCGTATGCTGTTTACGTTTGTTTAGTTCATTGTACATTATTTATGTTTTTGCAAAATTTATTTTGAAACTTACTTTATTGCTGGTTGTATTTAGTTCGTTAATTTGTGCTTGTAGTTCTTCTGGACTACTGGCAATTAAGACTATGTCATCAGCGAATCTTAGATGGTTATTTAAAAAAGGCGTCCATTAATCCCAAAGAGACCTGGTTTATAAAATACAAAAGCCAAAGCAATGACTCTAAAGGTTGTCGCCCACTAGACCGCGGCGCGACGCGGCGCGGCGCCATATGGAAATTTCTTTTGTCTGCTTGCCATGTATCTAAATGGACCAACGCACATTAGAGCGCGCAGCGCAGAAGCGCGCCGCGGGATTTCCGTCAAGAAGTCGGAAGACTTCTCTAGCAACTTTTTTCCGTCTCCCGCGTTTCGGCGCGTTGCAGTGTGCGTACTCACAACGGAAATAATTTTGCATTCGAGTCTTTTCAGTTGGCTTTTTGACTAGGAACTAGTGATACGTATCAATGGTAGAATTGTATTTTTAAAGGTAAATTAGGTAATTATTAAAATCGATTTTCATAAAGGAATATGATATTTTTTTTAGTCTTTCCTCACTAGAGACAGATGGACGAAATCCCTTTCTATCAAAGATTTAATATAATTGAGGGGTGTAGAGGCAAAACCGACAATCTCCACTTTTTAACAAAAGTGACAATCTCCAATTTTTAAATTCTAATTACCTAAATATATAAAAAGATCAGGTTTTTTCACCACATAACTAATATACACATCAGAACAAATAAGAATTATCAAAAGTATGATGAGTAGAGATACCCGGTGTTTTGCTTCTAAAACCCCTCAATTGAGGAGTGCGTAAAATGTTTCCTTTATATTTTGTAATACTGAAAAAAATGCTCTTGTCTTTCATTAAATCTGGAAAAAGATGGTAAAATTCTCCAAACTTCTTTCTTTTTTTGTTAATCGTATGAGTCCAAATTTTTCCTTTTCTTCTTCACCCCCTCTTCCTCTTCCTCTGTTAGAAGAGCACAAAAAATACGCTTTCGTCCGTACTTGAACTCATTGCTCTAAAAACTAAACTACAGTAAGTAAAAAACACTTCGACTATAACCTTAGACTATAACTAAATAGCGTTTCCGCGTTTCAAAAGCGCGCTTTAGTGGGCGCAGTCCCTTCGCAGCCGGAAAAAATTCTCTTTCCAGCGCCGCGCCGCGCCGCGGTCTAGTGGGCGACAACCTTAAGTCTCGGTCTCAACAATTATTATGAAAAGGTTAAATTGTTACACGTGCTTCGCTCATACGAGCATCATCAGATAAATATACAGATTAGCGATGGGAACTATCGAATGAATTAGACTATCGAATGGTTACTGAGTGAATGATTTCAACTATCGAATGGTTTTATTCGAATAAAATCATTCATTCATTTGTATACTAAAGCATATGTGACAACCTCGCCGTGCGACTAAATGGTTATCGTTGAGCCAAGACTATCGAATGCTTTTGATAAATGAAATTTAGTATTCGTTTGATTTTTGTGTGCGTCAGTGCATTATTAGTTCTTCCAAATTTTTATAACTTCGCCTTATAAATACTGTGCTATTTTTGCGTTTATTAAAATATTGAAAATACTAAAATAGTAGTTTTTTTTAATTGACGATTGTGTGCGTGTGCAGGTGGTCAAAATTTTTCCGAAAATTTGTGTGATTTTCCGTAGCCCGATCTTTCAATTATTTCATTTTATATGGTATATGGTCTATTTTTTAATGGTAAATTTTGAGAAGATGTAATTTTTAAGAGAGATGAGATGAACTTAGAATTAATTTTAAAAATACATATTTGTATTTTAGATGTTTTAATAATATGAATTAGTTAACTATGTGGTTAAGTAAATGGGGGGTTATCGAACTCAAACTATGGGATGAGAAAATTAAATTAAAAGTTTTACACGTGCCAATTTAAAAAAAAGTTAACGATGTTGGTATTTTGTTTATGCTAATTCTCTTACATGTAGTTTTTTGCGAAGAAATATTTCATTTATTTTTTAAAGTAAATGCCAGTAAAAGTAAATATTATTTTTAAATAGTAATATAAAGTATCTAATGTAAATAATTTTGATTTCTAATTTTTTATTTATATTTTCCTTCCATTACACTGCATGCTTAGAAAATTAATAAATGTTTATATTTCATGATTTTAAAGTTTGTTGTTAATATAACAAATTAGTTCTGTAATTATTATTATTTAATAAACCAACGTTTCCAAAAAATTTAAAGACTATATTATTTTTAAATAGGATCTAATATAAATAATTTTGACATCTAATTTGTTGTTTATATTTTGCTACTACGTAAAAAAAATTATATTAAATTATTTTAAATTTTGTTGTTAATAGGTATAACAAATTATTACTGTTATTATTATTTTTTATTAAACTAGTCTTTGCTTAAAAACATTAAAAATCATTTTCCTACATGCAAAATAACAAGTATTATTGCAGTGTAACAACCGAATATTAATAAAAAAAATGCAAAATATATAGACTTAGGGATAGTATCCCTAACTAACTAAAGCCAAACAGTAATATTCTTTGCTAATATCAACTAATACCAATATATGGCAACAGCGCCCTTCATAATGTATTTTCTGTGTAAATACTAGCACCTCAATAAAAAAATTATGTGTCCTTATCTTTATATGACTCCGCAAAAAATCAAAGATGCCGGCTTCTTTCATAGCATTGCCACCGACCGCTGTCGGGTTTCTCGGAAAGAGACCTACGTCGCCGGGCGACAACTAAAATCCAGTTAATATTTTATTATAATCGATCCTGACGAATAAATGAATTTCATAAATGAATGAATTTTATAAATGAATGGTTTTTGGTGCCGAATTACTAGAGTACAATATTTCAAGGCAGATGACGCATCTATTCGATAATTTTTATTCGAATAGTTTTCAACGAATGTTTTCTTACTAGCTATCGAATTATTCGAATGAATTGCAACTATCGAATGTTTCGATAGTATTCATTCGATAGTTCCCACTACTAATACAGATAAGGTCTTAAGGAATAATAAGGTCTTGTCATAACAAATGCTGAGACCGAGATTTAGAGTCGTTTGCTTTTTGCTTTGTTTTTTTGCTTTGGCTTTTGTATTTAGATGGTTATGATATTTCCCATATTTTTAACCCTGTGTTGGTCCAGTCCAGTTAACGAAAGATTTCTTCTAGTGTCGCTGTCAGCTTTGTTGGAGAGCTGTATCGCATCTCCTATGCTAGTTGGGAACTCTACTCTGGGGTGTTTTATATGTAGGTATATCATTATACAGGGTGGCGCACCTCATTCGCCTCGGTTGATTATGCGAAAACGGAAAGATGTAGAAACAAAATATTTTCAGAACTAAGATCCATACCAAACTTATATTTTTTCTTATGGAACACCCAGTATTTTACTTCATTTTTAGATTCTTGAGCCCAAAAAAACGCGTTTATTATAAGGGTTTAATATGTTTAAAATCTTTGGTTTGTGAGATATTTAAAGATATTTAAATTTGCAAATTTAATTGCAATAAAATTTGCCAAACCAAACACCCTGTACATTACATTTCAGAATTAATTCTTGTGCTAAGTTTAAAAGTAGAGAAATAAACTTTACTGCAAAATGTTATTGCTTCCTTAAATTTATACAGGGGTATCAAACATTCCTGATCTATTTTAAGGGTTTATTTTACATAAAAACTTCGTTATTTCAAATACAACACCCTATATTTTTTAAAATAAATCGAAGCAGATTCAAATCCTCTTCCAAACTATATTAGGGTTTTCTATACCTATCTAGCTCAGATTTTGAATAAAAAGCAATTTTTAAATAAAATTGCAATCAAGGTGGCTGGTGTCGCCATGGCAATTTTCTAGTGACAGTTAGTAACTATTTTTAAAGTCGACAATAGTTTATGGACTTAATCTAAAATTATTTAAATTTATAGCAGCTAATTTTTATTTAATTTGCCTACAATAATTTAATAAGTAATATTTATTAAATATGTATTTATTATTTTACCAAGAAAAACTCTCTTTTTTCGTCTTTGATTTATTTTACAATGACTTGTAGATATATGGATTTTCTATTAAGAGCCAATTACGGTAAATTCATTTTCTTCACTTCCAACGACAGGTTTCTGCCTAATAAGTTTTTTATAAACCCCACTACTAGCTCTGCGATATAGGACAAGTAGTTTTTGAAAAGAACGCTTATCAGGAAGACTCCTATTTGGATATCTTTGAGCATAAGCCCTTGAGGCCAAGAAGCAATTTTCCTCACAAAATAAAATCACTACTAACATATCCATTCGTTCCGCCAGCAGATACTGCTTTATTTTTCTTGATAAAATAGTGAATACTTACTTATATTAAACTATTGTAGGTAAATTTAAGTAAACTGTTATAAATTATAAACAATAATGTACATAAACTAATGTCGACTTTAAAAATAGTTACTAACTGTCACTAGAAAATTGCCATTTTATTTATAAATCGTTTTTTATTCAAAATCTGAGCTAGATAGGTATAGGAAACTCTAATATAGTTTGAAAGAGCATTGGAATCTGCTTCGATTTATTTAAAAAAAATACAGGGTGTTGTATTTGAAATAACGAAGTTTTTATGTGAAATATATCCTTAAAATAGATCAGCAATTTTTGATACCCCTGTATGAATTTAAGGAAGCAATGCCATTTTTCAGTAAAGTTAATTACTTGACCTTTAAACTCAGCACAATAGTGAATTCTGAAATGTAATGTACAGGGTGTTAATAATTTATTCTATTGTAGCATGCAAATTTAAATATTTTTAAATATCTCAAAAACAAAAGATTTTAAACATATTTAACCCTTATAATAAACGCATTTTTTGGGGCTCAAGAATCCAAAAATGAAATAAAATACTGGGTGTTCCATAAGAAAAAATATAACTTTGGTATGGATCTTAGTTCTGAAACACCCTGTATATTTCAAAATAATTTTAAATTGTGCACATTGCCTCCCCACATATACCCATAAAATATTTTGTTTCCACATCTTTCCGTTTTCCTATAATCAACCGAGGCGAATGAGGTGCGCCACCCTGTTATACTCTAAGGCTCGCTCTATGGTTGAATATTGAGGAAAAATTGTAACTGTAAAAATGTTATGGAACCACAAAGGGACAGATTTCTTTCATTGATCTTAGCAGGAATAGAGTGCGTATTACAACAGGACTCTTGATAGGACTACAAGTTCAAGTGCTACATGAACAAGCTCAACCTGTATCAAGGAAGTCTTTGCTTACATCTCACTACGAGACTTTGGATCGGAGGCGACTCTTTCTATTTGAGAAAACAAAGTTATAACCACAGAAACTATGCTCCTATCCTATAAAGGTCCTGCACAAGTTGGTGCAGGGTACAAGGATAGGAGAGTTAGATGCATAGAAAAGGGACAAACACAACAGACCTTACAGGTCGCAGTATTTCCGTCACAGGACGGTACCTTATTGTTGGAGAAAACTGTAACAAAATACCATAATAGATCATTATAAGTTACAGTAGTAAATCTCCGTCATAAAGTTTACTCTTAGTTAAAATTTAACATTCTATAGGATTTAACAATATTATAGCTCTTAAATCCCAAACAAAAATCTATTGCTGATTTGATAAAAAGTATTTAACTCGGTATTTAATAAAATAGCTATTTAAAACTTGAGGCATAGAAAATTCGTCCATTACAACTGGAAAAATATGGTGAGAAAGAATCAACTAAACTGTAACATTTCACAACAAAGCAAACGTACGTATCTCATTATCGCCAATTTAAATGTGACCCAGAGATGAAATCAACGTAAATGGCAGAATGGTGTAAATAAACAAGATCCTAGCCATTATGGTACTTCGCACTTACTGAACAAACAACAATATTTATACAATTTATTATTAACTAGCTGTTTTCCTACCGACGATATTGTATCAGGTCAGTTCAACGAACTAAATAAAAGAAGTTAAACGCTTGCGACAATAACGTCTTCAAGAGGATAAGAGTGCAAATTAGCAGAAATAATTTTTCACTTCTCTCTGCACTCAGACGCAATAAGTGTCTTAAAAAATATTGCACCTAATTATATTTTAACAGTTCTGCAAATGAACCATACATGTATACAGGGTGAGTTTCCTACGATGTTCTCTATGGGTATCTCCGAAACTACTGGAGATAGAGTTAAATGGGGAAAGAATTGCAGTTTTGTGGGGTCATAAATATGCGCCTTTCAGATTATTGAAAAAGTTCATGGCTTACTAGATATTTTGAAAAAAACAAAGTTCGGCTATTTTAAAAATTGTCCCTAATTCCATTATAAGCTATTTAGGACAAAAAGTTTTCAGATAAAAGTTGTAAATAATCACATTCTTAATGAGACTATGTCCTCCGCTTTTTTATTAAGCCTGTCATTTTTGACATATGACACAAACATAGGTTTTTTTAAATGGAAACCATAGTTGGCCATGGCTTCATAAAAAGCGCCATTTTTTAAGCTTTTCAGCGATATAAGCTATAATATGTTTTCTTCAAAAAATTGCTGAGTTATAACCAATTCTTATCATTTTTAAACAATTTCACTTAGTTAGCCATGGAAACAAGTTTAATCGTCTTTCCTCTCATAAATGTGAAGCTGTCACATCCAAACTTTGCAAATTAAAATACATAAAAATTGTAAATATGAATTTTTCAAATGAAGAAAAGCGTGTAGGATTATTGGTTCAACTTCTCTCGACCATACATTTTCGAGGACACGTAGACCGGTGAATGTTACGTTTTTTAAAGAACGGTTTTCAAGACATGTTAGAAAAGTTAAATTTAGTTATAGCCAATTCTTATCTTTCTTGACTAATTTCACTTAGATTGCATGATATTCTTATTCTGTTATGATTTATAACTTATAAAAAGTCAGAATATATTACTAAACGACCCTTTACAATTTACATTACACAAACTAAAACTTAAAAATATATCACTACATACACTTTAAGTTATTTTAAAAAATGTTCAAAAAATCCGCCATTGTTTTGAGTTGCATGTTTTTAAAACTGAATTACTACCTATTCTCACAGAAGGACCGGTCGACTTAATTAAACTTTTTTCGTACCGCCACTTCGAGTGCCTCTCTTTATTCATAAGTTCTTTTGCAAACCTTATTGTTAACTATACCGCATAAAAAAAATCTAAAATGGGTAGGTCAGGTGATCGAGGAGGCCCATGCAATTAGTCCACCTCTTCCTATCCCTGCGTTTGTATAATTATGATATAAATAATTTTTAACATTTCTTTCATTATGGGGGGTGGGGGGTCGTGTGTTATAATGAAAGTCATGTTGGAACCACTCTATTGATGCGCGAGTATCTACACGCTTTTCTTCATTTTAAAAATTCATATTTACAATTTTTGTTTATTTTAATTTGCAACGTTTGGATGTGACAGCTTCACATTTCTGAGAGCAATGGCGATTGAACTTGTTTCCATGGCTACCTAAGGGAAATTGTTTAAAATGATAAGAATTGGCTATAACTCAGTAATTTTTCGAAGAAAAGATACTATAGCTTATATCACTAAAAAGCTTAAAAAATTACGCTTTTTATGAAGTCATGGCCAACTATGGTTTCCAATTAAAAAAAACTATGTTTGTCTAATGACAGGCTTTAGAAAAAAACGGAAGACACAGTCTCATTAAGGATGTGATTATCTACAACTTTTATCTGAAAACTTTTTGTCTAAAAAAGCTTATAATGGAATTAGGGACAATTTTTAAAATAGCCAAAATTTGTTTTTTTCGAAATATCTAGTAAGCCATAAACTTTTTCAAAAATCTGAAAAGCGCATACTTATGACCCCACAAAACTGCAATTCTTTCCCCATTTAGCCGACTCTCTATCTCCAGTAGTTTCCGAGATACCCATAGAGAACATCGTAGAAAACTCACCCTGTATATTGTGTATATGTTACAGTAAAGGTCCGATGTCCGGTTAATGTCGACATTACCCGGTTAATCTCGAGAATAACACACAACAAAACAACCAAAAACATAACCTAACCCAAACATTAACATGTTAATGTCGACATTAACCGGACATCGGACTTTAACCGTAACATATACATTCTTATACTCTGAATATGAAACTTAGGAATTATTTCTGATGTGATATTAATCGTGATTTTTTTGTTTCATAGTATTATTTTATTCATGGATCGTCCTATCCGGGAATACTGAGACCTATAAGGCCTATTGTTATTGTCCCCTTTCATTGTATGCACCCAATCTCCGATCTTTGTGCCCTACACCAGTTTTGAATTTTTTTTCTATATAATCCTACGTCTATTCTTGTAATACTTAGCAAAGTACTATATATTATATTATAGTACTGAACCAAAAAATATATTTTTCTTGGCTTGTTCATGTGTATATCAGTCACACTGACTAATTCATTTTCAGGAAAATCTGTAACTATTATCTGTACTATTTATATTATAACGATTTTTAAACATTACCACTGCGAACGGCAGCTTTTCATCGGTAGAGCAATCGTGGATAAGGTATTTCACTGGAGAAAAACTAATTAACAATAAAAAATCAAAAATATGAATATTAAGCGCCAGGCATGAACAGAGAAAGAAAACACAGTTGTATATTACTTAAAACTAATGACTGTGTTTATTCATGGACTCTGTTGATAGTAGATGACATTGTTGAACTCTAGTTATTATAGTTGTTATATGTCGATGAAAGTTATGTTAAAAATAGTATTAAATATGTTCTATGAAAAAGTCTACGGAAAAATACAGTATAGATAAAGCTATAGAAAATATATAAAAGGTAGCATTACTTTATTTAATTTGTTATCTTTTACACGATGTTAAGTTGCAACCTAAGGTTGCAACCCATAGATTCTAGAATCTGTTCGGTTATTCATCTGTCAAAATGACTCTATTTATATATAGAAAGTAATACTATTACAAGATGTAATGTTCGCAAGGAAACTAAGATCTATAAATCCTTTTAATAAAATTATATAAGAGTTTCTTGCCTTGAACTGCTAATATAGAAATTAATTCCACGCTGTGCTCGTCATAATGTGGATCAACCTGCTCTCACTACCGGTTTTGGGGCCCTACCCCATCATCAGGTGAGCTTGGGTATTTCCACAAAACGACGAGCACAGCGCAGAGTATATCAAGCAAACCAAACCAAACCATTGCACACAGGCCGCTATCTCGCGATGCGGGACTTAATATCTTACCGCTACTTTACGACAAATCGTATGTATATACTCTGCGCTGTGCTCGTCATTTTGTGGAAATACCCAAGCTCACCTGATGATGGGGTAGGGCCCCGAGTGAGAGCAGGTTATGACGAGCACAGCGTGGAATTAATTTCTATATTAGCAGTTCAAGGCAAGAAACTCTTATATAATTTTATTATATAGGTACCTAAAAATTGCAAGAAATTTATTTTTCATTAAATCCTATTTTATATAATAATCTGATATAGGTAATTTAACCACTAAACATAAAGTCAGTACGATATTATTCCAGACTGAGAATAGAGAACATGTAAAACATTAAACCAGAACTTAAAATTAAACTTAGCTGCTCGTTCTTTAGACAATCCTGCTTCAAACAGTACAACATGAGTTGGGCTTGTACCTCTGCACTGTCTCTCGGCGTCACTGTTGACCAATACAATAAAAGTGGTCAGAACGAGGACACCATGAACCAAAATAGCCGTAACTACTGACTAGGCTTCAAAACAGGAGCGAAGCAGCATATTGATATAAACCATCCCTACATGGGACACTCGTCCATAGGACATCCGTACATAGGAATCACTACCCGTATATAGGGCATCCAACCATAGGAAATCTGTACATGGGAACACTACTAGGACCTTGGATAATGTCCGTACCTTGGACACAGTCCGTACCTTGGATCTGTCCACATCTTGGACCCTCGAAACACTTTCGAGGGCTCAATAATAAACAAAGAAACTGTCATTTCTTCCATGAGACACTCGTCCATAGGACATCCGTACATAGGAATCACTACCCGTACATAGGGCATCCAACCATAGGAAATATGTACATGGGAACACTACTAGGACCTTGGATAATGTCCGTACCTTGGACACAGTCCGTACCTTGGATACTGTCCACATCTTGGGCCCTCGAAACACTTCCGAGGGCTCAATAATAAACAAAGAAACTGTCATTTCTTCCATTTAACATTCTGGAGGACAAAAGAAAAACAATGTGCCAGCAAACACCAAATACGAGTTAAGTTTGGGGCTAATCCGAAACTCTACCCTGTTGCTTTGAAATAGCAGCTGATTCAGATTATACAGCAAGATTTAAATAATCACCATTTCTTAAAGCCGTGCTCTAAAGGTGACAGCCGGCAGAACAAAAGTGAGTCCACAGCGCAGAGAGCGAAACCTTGAAGCGATGTTGACAGCGCCTGCACAGAAGCAGTGAAACGATAACAGGGTTGTTGACTAGAGAACGTAAAAATTACGCCAAGCGTTTCAAATAAAATATCAGGCCTGAGCGATACGGAATCCGGTGATGATACGCCAGACATCATATATCATATATAAAGACATGTAACGAATTAAAAACGTTACAAATTATTATATATTATCAACAAATTAAACTAAAATTCAATTTTTGTTTTTAACTTGCCTAACAGATATGATATTTTGATAATTATTCCTTTTTGTCATGGTAACTATAATGTTATAGCGTAATTATTTAAAAATATGGGTAAAAATTGAAATAAAATTAAAAAATGGAAAATTGATTGGGTAAAAATTGAAAAAATTGAAATAAATCGCAAACTATTGAAAATAGGTATACATAGGTACATATTTAATAAATGTTGAAGAGTTTCGTAAAATATATATCAGAAAAAATAATATAGGGTGTACTATTTAAAAATTTTGAGATTCTTTTCTTCTTTTTCTTCATATCTATAAAACTCTCCCAAATTTTTGGGACTCCAACTTCAGAAACAATGATACCACTGAAAATTTTTCACCACACAAAACTATTAATTTTAGGTATAAAACATTATATATAAAAAAGTTAGTGCTACATATTTTAATGCTAAGAAAGTGTCGATAAATTAATCAGGGACGTGCATATGGGTTGTCACTGGAATATTTTCAAAAAAAAGCATGTGCGCCACTGATTTTTTTCTTTTGTTATCAAAATTGTGTAGGCCCCTTAATGCCAATTAAAAGTTATCTCTTGATATTTTGTTGAATTCGGCCTCCTTCATGAGATAAACGCAATTTTATTAATCACAATTAATAAAATTAAAATAAAAATAAAATTAATAAATTATATATTTTATCTAATTTATTATTAAATATTATTACTATTAGTCCAAATTAGAGCAGTTTCAGATAAAAAAATAATGGTATTAAAATATTTACAAAAACTCAATTTTAAAAAATTTTAACGTCTTGTAACTCTAAAACTATGCATTTCTATAGCCATGCTTATAGGATCTTTATTTCATATTTTTTGATGAGGAATCAATGAGTATTTATTTAAAATTTTTAAAAAAGTTAATGATATTATTTTTTTAAGATCATGGCAAATTAATAAAATTGCATTTATCTCATTAAGGAGGCCAAAACAACAAAATATCAAGAGACAACTTTTAATCGGCATTAAACTGCTTACACTATTTCATTAACAAAAGAAAAAAAGTCAGAGGCGTACATGCTTTTTTAGAGAAATATTCCAGTGATAACCCATATGCACGTCCCTGGAGAATATGTCGACACTTTTTTAGCTTTAAAATATGTCGCATTTATAGTAACTTTTACCCTGAAAATTTCAATCAAAACGCTAAAAGTACTTGGAAGAAAATTATAATAAATCGAAGAAATATTAAGACTTTAACATCCTGTAGCTACGAAATAAAACGGAATCGGACCTATGTTGACATGAAAAATTAATCTTATTTTTACGTGAGGAATATCCCTACGAGAAATGGCACATGTTTTTGAAACACCCTGTATACACAAAATACATGAGTTGAAATTGTAAAACGATTCAAAACAATAAAAAAATGTATAAAAAACATATGACAACAACTGTCCAATCGATTAGTCCCAATCATTTCAGATCATTCGGTCAATGCAATCCATACCACAAGATTGACCAAAAACATGAAATCGCCATAAATGTATGGAACTAACTTATTACTCCTTGATTTGAGACTAACTTAGGCTGGTATTTATAGTTGCATCTCGAGACGCCAAGACGGTCTTGGGCTCTCGAGAGCGGAATCCACAGAATACACGAGCAAACGTCATTTTGGAGATTGCGATTTTCATTTTGGATAGTTTATGTGATCTGTGGATAGTTTCTTAACCTAACTTTTTTAGTAAACAAAATAAATCCCTTGTAAATCCGTTTTGTCTGATTAAACAGTTTTGAATTTTGAATATGTTAGAAGAGTTTGAGGATATTTTGGACCATGTGGAAGAAGAAAATCGTCTTCGAGTTCCAAAAAGGTATATACGGGATGCAGGAAATCCAATAGAAATGTTTAGCGAGGGGGGATTTATGCCAATTTAAGAAAAAAATGCATTAATCACAAGGTAGTTTTTGATTTCAGTACAAAACAGAAATCAAAAACTACCTTGTGATTAATGCATTTTTTTCTTTTGAGGAGTACTTCAGTTCCAGCTTTGGTCTGTGATTTCATTTGTTTTGTCTATGTTAGTGTTTGTGTGTTGTATCTGTTCATTTATAACATATTATATTTGACATACATACATATTTGTTTTAATTTTAAGGTTTTAATGATTTTCTATTGGTTAATTGTATACATTTTATTATATAAAATTTGTGTATTAATGATGCAATGTAAAAACAACAAAAAAAAACTGTAGAAACTAAATTTTTATCAATTTTTATAATTTTATATATATATATTTTTTTTGACTTGTAAAAATACTTCTCTTGTATGTTATTACTAATAAATAAACTAAACTAAACCAATATAGGTTTAACAAGGCTACAATTACAGAAACTATTTTACCTCTTATAAATTGAAGACTTGCAAAAACCTACCAATCGTGGTTTACCCATTCTCCCCGTTGTTCAATTACTAATTTGTTTACAGTTTTATACGACTTGTAATTTTCAGATGGTAAATGGAGACTTGCGTGGTGTTAGCCAACCTACAATAAGCCAGATAATCAAGAATAATGCAATAATGTGGAAGTATTTCAAAATCGCAAAAGTTTTTTTAGTCCAAATGTTCAGGTCCCAAAAGGAAAATTATGGATATTATAGTTGAATATCCAGGGTCAAGTCATGATAGTGTTATATTCGATCCAAGTAATTTAAGAATGCTAATGGAAAGGCGTGATATTCCTGGTTTACTTCTTGGAGACAATGCATATAGATGTAGGCCATTTCTATTGACTCCTGTGCTACAGCTAGGTAATCAACAAGAGACCAGGTATAACTTTGCCTATAGAAGAACGCGAAATGTTGAAAGGCTATTTGGAACTTGGAAAAAACGTCTTCCATGTCTCCGAGGTTTACAAAACAACTGTTGCTATTATTTGTGCAACAGCTGTTCTTCATAATATTGGTTTAAGGGAAAATTTAGATAATTTTGAAGATGCTAATTTACACATTCCAATTATAAATAAAAAGGAAGAGGGTTAATTTTTGAAGAAATGTTATGTATTTATTGTATTAATATATGTATATCTAGTAATTATGTAATATGTTAAGTAATGTTCCAGGTAACTAGTACCTATATAATAATTTTATTTACTTTTCTATTAGTGTTAAGTTAGTGTTTATATATTTACATGTAACATATTTTAAGTAATTTCTTATAGTCTATTATTAGTTATCATAAAAATACTGTTTTTCTATACTTAAATAACATATGATTTCTTAGTAGTTTTACGCTCACTATGACCAGACAGTTAAGTGCTTGTTTTAACTGGTCACACAGAATTTTCCCACTAATACATTAAAACTAAAAAAATTGTCTTTTTATTTTCTTCATCATGAATATTTATATAAATATCATATCACATAATATACAATATTGGATGTATACCGTATACCTATAATTTTCAAGATTTTATTCCTTGGTGTAAATTCTGTATTCTTATTGAGTTGACCACTCTATATAAAGTTGATACTCCATGTTTTATAGTTTTATTTAGAATAATATTTCACAATACACATTCTATGATTATTGCGTTTTTACTGCTTCCTTATTTCTTCTCGTCTAGATGACATTCTTCTCTATTCTTTTTTTTCTAGTCTGCTACGTAAATCAGTGACTGACAATTTTTGCCTTTACTTATAAATTTAATTTATTCTCTGACACTCGTCCAACCTGACTATGTCTTAGTCTCCAAGACTTAATTAACAAAACTAACTTAAAAATTACCTACAACAATAAAAAAAATATTCATTCTAAATTTATGATATTTAAAGATTTTAAAAATTTATGAAACTATTCAAAACTAAATAAACCAAAAGTAGTATTCATTAAACATTAAACATATTCTTCTAAATACTTCTGTTTATGTGTTTTTCTGTGTCATGGGGTAGAACTTGTGTCACTGTAAATAGTCCCTTATATTTAGTAGCACTTTTCATATAGACCATGTCTCCTATCTTTGTGATACCTTTAAATCTATATGTTTATCATAATTTTTTTATACTTCCTTTGTTCCATTTCTATATGTTCTTTGACCTCTTTTCTCAATTTTTCAGGTAATTGAATACTTTTCATTCTCTACCGTCAATAATCTCACTTATCCATCTTCAATCTTCGGAATATATCCATATAATAATTCAGGAGTTTTTTTCGCCAGTGGATTTATTCACAGATGTATTTATAGCTCTTTCTATATTCTTAATATATGTATCCCATTTGTTGTTATCATCTGCACAAGCTGAAGGCAGTATCATTGGAATAATAATGCTGTTCAACCATTTATGGTTGCATCATACAAATTCACCCAAATGTTCTGCTATTAAAATGGACACCCTCTTGATAATCTGGCTTATTGTAGGTTGGCTAATACCAATCTTCAAAATTATCTAAATTTTCCCTTAAACCAATATTATGAAGAACAGCTGTTGCACAAATAATAGCAACAGTTGTTTTGTAAACCTCGGAGAAATGGAAGACATTTTTACCAAGTCCCAAATAGCCTTTCAACATTTCGCTTTCTTCTATGGGCAAAGTTATACCTGGTTTCTTGTTGATTACCTAGCTGTAGAACAGAAGTCAATAGAATTGGCCTCCATCTATATGCATTGTCTCCAAGAAGTAAATCACGAATATCACGCCTTTCCATTAGCATTCTTAAATTACTTCGATTGAATATAACACTATCATGACTTGACCCTGGATATCCAACTATAATATCCATAATTTCCGTTTTGGGACCTGAACATTTAGACTAAAAAAATTTTTTGCGAATTTGAAATACTTCCACATTATTGCATTATTCTTGATTATCTGGCTTATTGTAGGTTGGCTAACACCACGCAAGTCTCCATTTACCATCTGAAAATTACAAGTCGTATAAAACTGTAAACAAATTAGTAATTGAACAACGGGGACAATGGGTAAACCACGATTGGTAGGTTTTTGCAAGTCTTCAATTTATAAGAGGTAAAATAGTTTCTGTAATTGTAGCCTTGTTAAACCTATATTGGCATAAATCCCCCCTCGCTAAACATTTCTATTGGATTTCCTGCATCCCGTATATACCTTTTTGGAACTCGAAGACGATTTTCTTCTTCCACATGGTCCAAAATATCCTCAAACTCTTCTAACATATTCAAAACTGTTTAATCAGACAAAACGAATTTGCAAGGGATTTATTTTGTTTACTAAAAAAGTTAGGTTAAGAAACTATCCACAGATAACATAAACTATCCAAAATGACAATCTCCAAAATGAAAATCGCAATCTCCAAAATGACGTTTGCTTGTGTATTCTGTGGATTCCGCTCTCGAGAGCCCAAGACCGTCTTGGCGTCTCGAGATGCAACTATAAATACGGGCCTTAGACTGATGTTTCGAACACAAACTAAAATTAAAAAAATAATTTTTATTTAAACTTGAGCGTTTAATAAATATAGCAGAATAATGGCGTAAAAGCACTAAAAGTTCTATAAATAATCCAGCGTTCCGACTCGAAAAGATTTCATCACCATAATTAATTTCGACGTACGGATTTAAACAAAAAATGCAATCTTTACTCCCCCTTGTTAGCACCGTTGATTATTTTAGTCAACGCTAAGCTTGAAGCAATAAAACACGCGAGGCGGAGCCGATGTTTTTCAGCCGATAACAAGGTCGCTAGAGATCAACGTATTTCAAATTAATGCAGTCACGTTTTGTGTACTATTCGCGTATAAATCCATGAAGGATAATTCCTGAAACGCATTACATTAATCTCGAAACGGAGGTGCCAGACGAACTGCTTGACGGGAGGATTATTCTCCCGAGTTCAATAGCGTTTAAAATGTTTATTAATTTGAAGGATACAGGGAAAAAACACCATCCTTGCACTTTTTGACAAAAATAAACTACATACCCAAGTATCATTAGACACAAAATCGAAACAAAATCTCTGCTGAGAAACAATTTCGTCACATTTTTGATGCATATGTTTCGTAATGTAAACCGCTTTTTGTTTCGAAACATTTTACCAAAATATAGTTTCGCTACATAAGCTATAACAATGAAGACCTTAGTGTCACAAATTTTTCGAAACTTTTAAGAAACCAAACCAAACCAAACGTGGCTCACATTTACAGAATTCGTACCCGTTTTGTGCCTGAAAAATTTTCATAATTTATTTGATATTGTGCCAAATATGAGAACATAACCTTACTTTATTGTTTAGATTTTGTTTTGTAGTTTTCGCATTTAAGCATTCTTCAATTTTTTACAGGACTATGATTAAAAAAGCAGAAGGAGGGAAATATGGTGAGTACAAATACAGATATTTTTCTTATGCGATTTTATAATTATTTATTATACGCATTATAGAGATGATTTGTTTTAGGAATAAATGTAATAACAGCCACTACCCATACCCAACATGAGACCGAAGAAAAATGTTACCAGCAGACGTTTTTTCTTCTCTTTTTTCCACAACGGAATACATGTTTTTATGTCTTAATTGTGTTATAATAAGTAAATAAAAATGTTTTTTTTTTAATTATTTTGACCCAAAGTTTAGATTGGCGTTGTTGACAGGTGACTAGTTTCAACATTTCTACACAGATAGCGCTAAATTGAAACATTTTGGAAACAAGGTTTCCATTTATTGTCGATTAATTTTGTGACTTTTTAACATTGTTTTTTAAATACGATTCTCTCTCTTTTCAGACACAAATATGATATAATGCAGATGATTTGTATCCGACTCCATGACAATTTTATAAAATAACGAATTGAAATTCCGCCATGTTGGCTAGTGATAGCGTTTTTAATTAAAAATATATGTTTTTATCGACTGTTGAGCTTTTAAACTCATATTAACGCGTTCTACTTACATTAATTTATATATTTTTATTTTCAGAACCATATGATATAGAAATAAATATAAAAATCAATGTTTCAAACAATAATATTTTGTAGCAACAAATAATGATGTAACGTTTTCTTGACACAATGCAAACGGCAGCTTTTCGTCTTTGGGAGCAGTCGTAGGTTCGTTTTTTCTTTTTTTATTTTTTTTATTAGGTGTTATAATTAATCAATAAAACAATAATTATTGGGCGCCAGGACATTCACTCAGAAATAATAGATCTCTTTACCCCAACTTAAATTTATTTATAAGGAGATCGACATTGTTGATGGTTGTTTTCATTTTGAAATATACACACGGACATAGACTATTTTAGTTTGGTATTTTGTTTCTTCACATTTAGAAACAGTGGCTGCTGAAAACAGGAACATCTTGGACACAAATTGCAGAAAGTGTTTCGGAACATGTTCCTCTAAAAGTTTTGATTCCGCATCGAAACATTTCAGAAAACGGCTAGGGACACCACATTGGAAGCACATGTAATAAAGCCATATAAAATATATAGGTTTCAAAAACCTTTCCTATCTGTGTCATAGCGTTTCCATTTTGTATCAAGAAACAGAGACACAATTATTAGAAACATTATTTAAAATGTGTCCAAAAATGTTGCTTGGGTATCTACCCCTTGGTGGACCAAATAAAACTACTATCGATAACGACTATACTACAAGAAAATGAGAACAGAAAATTCGGAAGAGACACCATATTAGCAATCGGAATTTAATGTCACTATGTTCCTTTAAGCATAAAAGACTGAATAAGAAAGTTAGAGAATACACAGTTTTCTTTATTTTAGTTTGGCGTATGGGGATATGTGTGAGTATATATTTGTTGCAATTAGGTTTGAACATTGATTATCGGCATTAGGTTTCAACACTGAAATTGCAACAAAGGCACGAGGAGATATTAAATGACACTATAGTTATTATAAAATTCATTTATAATTAAAATGCTTGCAAAAGTTAAACAACACTGCAGTATCTTACATTTCATTAATTTCTAAATGGTAAATCTTTTAAAATTCGAGGCAGAGAAGAGCTGGTCTTAACTCGTAAATTCCAGTTCGTTTATATTAAAGACACTTTGATGCCGGCTAAGAAATTCCAAGCTCTAGTTAAACAACTTTAAGCCTTGTCAGGAATCATAATCCAGAAGTTCTGAGTTTTAGATGGATATTCATTTTATTTTACAACAAATCTTTGTACTTTATATATTTTTCAAGCTAGCTCAAGAATACTTTTTAAGATATTAAAATTATATTACCGCAACTATATTATATTGATATTATTATATACAGCTATTCAAATATTATTAATAAGTAAATACAATATATGGTTCAAATTATATCAAATATTAAAAAATATTACACTACTCCTATTGTCCGTTGTGATGAAGACTAGAAGATGCCGTACTGGTGGACCGAAGATATCCAAATAATCATTTTGGAAGTGAAGAAAAAGAGAAGAAGGTTTCAACGAGAAATCAGAAATACATAATGATCTTCGCGACCTCTATAAACGTTCATACAAAAAAGCAAAGCAGGATCTATCTCTAAACATCAGAGCTGCAAAAGTAAACTCATTGGGAAAAACTTTACGATGGCTTACAAGAAAATGTTTAGGTTAAGCATACAAGATAATGGGATCCCAACTGAAAAAAAAGCCACTCAGAGTTCAATTGGCTCCAAAAAAAAAGATTGACAAAGAGACAAACCTGGTCTCAACAAGTGATTGTTACTTTACTGTGATAAAAAATGTGATGTTTTTTGCGATACATTAAATGGCTCTTCTTCTTCTTCGAATGCCTTTTCTTCTTCTTCGTACGTTAGGACCAAGTCCTGTGTTTTCTTTAATGGTTTCCTAAGAACAGTTCGGATGGTGAAGACCAGCTTTGATACCATCTTATGGATAATCGTCCCGGCGATCGAGGCGTGTTGGGTCTTTTCTCCTTAGCAATTTTCGCTAACCGGTCATTTGGCATCCTGTCAACATGGTCCCTCCACTCTCTTCTCCTGTTTCTTGCCCATCTTACTACATCCTGTACTTCGCATGTTTCTCTTATATCCTCCCTTCTTTTCCGGTCATATAAGGTGTATTCTGTAATTGATCTAAGTGTTCGCATTTCGGTTGTTCTTAGGAGCCGCTTTGTTGTTGTGTTCTCTGCTCTAGTCTCTATCGCATATGTCATAACCGGTCTCACGCAAGCCTTATAAATTCTAACTTTGCTTGTGACGCTCATAAATTTATTTTGCCAAATTATATCCCTTATAAATATCCTGATATTAATGATGTCTTTGTTGTTTGGGTTTTTAATTCCTCTCAGAGATTTTTCTAGTGCTTGTTATATTTGCCACTAGATATTTAACTGACATCACTTGTTCTACACTCTGATCATAGATTGCGAGTTTGCATCTTTTAGTCTCTCTAGATATTGTAAGGAATTTTGTTTTTTTCGCGGATATGCATGTTAAATAGTTTTGCCGTTTGATAGAACTTATAAAGCTTTTGTAAGTTATCTTCGTCTTCATTAAATGCTAACATAAAAAAAAACAAATCTTCGGGTTGTAATAACTTACCGCGAAATATGAAAAAACTTTAATATTGAATAAAGTAGAGTATTTTAGATATGTTCCAATAACTTTTTTCAGAGAAATAAATGTACTGTTTAATGGAAGAGATCCAAACTGACTATAATAGAGAAACCCTGGAAAAAACCTAAATAGTCCACCAAAATATCATCTAATTTGCCTCATGGATGTAATCGGAAAAGTCTACGAAAAACTCATTAACCCAGAAATCTTGGAAGAAATTAGGAAAAAAGGAAATGGTATACACTCAAACCATTATGGATTTATAACAGGAAAATCCACCATACATGCAATGGAAAAAGGTAAGATATCGCAAAAAGAAAGTCCACATAGCATAATGGGTTAACATCAACTAAAGACGTTAAAAATTTATGTAACTGCGCGTCATATACCAGGTGGGATAGAGGTGATCTGTTACGCCGATGATATGGCTGTAATTATAACAAAAAAGAAATGATCTCGTCATAACTTTTCATACACTAAATACCATACCCACATGGATGCGTGAGCAGAGACTGGAGATAGCTGTAGAAAAAACATGGCGATTTACTAAGCTAACCTAACCTAACCTAACAAAACGTTGAACATAAAAAGTTTAATTTTAAGGATAAAATAATAAATCTAGTGAAGTTAGTCAACTATCTAGAATTTCACATAGGCCGTGCATTTGCGATGAGCCTACACATCAAGGAGGTATGTTTGAGACAACAACGAAATGCTAAAATGTTGTCAAACGATTGGGGTTCGACACCAGCAAAGAGATGAATGTTAGATAGCATATGCGTGCCAGAATATATGTAGAATAATATTAACCAAACGAAGACGCCTCAGAAGAACTTGGAAAATCCTGGCAAATATATACACAGCTGTCTAAGGGGAAAACATATACCGTAAGACTCGATTAGCCAATATAATTCTAATTCATAAGAAAGGCAGAAAAGAAAGCATCACTAACTATAGACCAATAAGCCTACTACCAGTGACATAAAAGATATTTACAAAAATAATAAACAACAGAATACAAAACACCCTAGAGGCTGCACCACGAGAACAAGCAGACTATAGAAGCGGCTTCAGCACGATTGATTGCATACATATACTAAGAGAAACAATCAGCTCAACAAAAAAATACGAACTTCCACTATGTGGCCTTTAAAGACTTTGAGAAAGCTTTCGACTGGATATATCCTAAGACAATAATAGAATCCCTAGCAAACAAAGACATTATAAATATAGACCGAACTTCTCATTCATAAATACTCGCTGGTAGTGTATCAAACATTCCAATGTGTCAAACAAGGACAGAAGAGACAGAGAAGTCTAAAATTTCCGACCCCGGCAACTAGGCGCATTTGGATTGTTTTAATGGCCAGTGGCGTATCGTTTTTTGGAACGAATTTAATTAGTAAAGTAAAAGTAAAGTAATTAGTAAAATGTTTACTCCATATTAATATACTACATTAACACTTTTTCGTCAGATGAGTTTTGTTATAAGGTCTAATATAATAAATATAATTAATATCCCACATATACTTATGTTGAAACGTTAGTAGGTAGTTTTCGAAAATCGCTCCAACGTCGATTTTCAATTTAAACTTTCAGTTAATTCTACATAAACTTTCAGTTACTTTTGAATATTTACAGGGTGACTCAGGCTTCCGAAACAGTTCTATATTAGGTTTGTGGTTGGTGAGTTTTCTTTCAATTTTTTTTCAGAATATGGAGGCAATGGTAAAGCACATTTTAGACATTTTTGTAAACATAGGTGGCCGGAACATATTTTCAAACTAAAGTTGTAGATTTGCCATTAAATTTCCATTCCAGAAATACCTAGGGTTGCCACCTGTCCTTTTTTGAAAAGGACAGTCCTTTTTTGGAATAACTTGTCCTTTTGACTTTTTTTGACTTAAAAAGTCATTTTTATTTACGTATTTTCCCTGAGAAAATTACCTACAGCAAACAGAAATATTATTTTCGTCCAAATTTAATTAGAGATGTTATAAAACTTATAAATACATTTTTCTTGTTTAGAACAAGCAACATTATTTAGAACTTCCCGTTTAATCTCAAATGATAATTTAGGTTTTAGTTTTACCTTTTTTGATCTTAAAAAGAACTTTTTAAAATTAGTAATTAGTAACGATTTAGTTAGTTCGCAATCGATAGCTTCCTGTAAAGTACTGTGTAATAGTTGTTTAATCTTGTATTATTAATAACTTCCTATACCTAAAATCAATATTTAATAAGAAAATTGTGTTTTTTTGAAAATATAAGACAAGATTTGACTTTCGGTCTTCTTCTTGTATTATGATGGCTCTGATACGAGGCAATTACCTTTTAGTCTCTCAATAGAAGGCATTTATCATTAAAAGTATCAAATCTGTGTGCTACAGTATGGGATTTCTGTCGCATAATAGTGAATATTACGTTTATTTACAAATCCATTACTTTTAAAGGTAGCTTCATCAGACAATCAAATTTTAGTTAAATGTCCCAATCTTCATGAACTGTATTAAGCATATGTATTGCGGTTTGAATCACCCCGAGAATGACCCTGTATGTTGACAAAAATATTTTGAAAATGTGCGTTACAATGGCCCCCATCTTATGTAAAAAATTGAAATAAAAATTACAAACCTAAAACGTAATAGGTAAAAAGCTTTTTTGGAGGCCTGTGTCACTCTGTATATAGGTATGTATAAAACTAGTAGCCTAAGAATTATTTACAGTTCGTCCCATTCTAAAAAAAAGTGAAACACACCGTACAAATAACTCTAGGAAGAGGTATTTGTACGGTGGTAAAAAATTGTTTAAACGAGGCCGAAGGGGCAGATATAATAATGCAATAAAATGTAAAAAAGGGCGGGTAAACACCTTTGTTTATTTGTTGAGCAAAATTCCTTTAGAATATCCTATATAATGACCAAAATATGACGCAATTTTAAGAAAAAAAATGTCATTTTCTGGCTTATAATAAAGTTTCAAATGCAACGTTTATATTCAAATTTGTTATGATCTACAACAGTTAAGTAGTAATTGAGACGAATTATAATTCAATTACCGGCTACTACGTTCTTGTTTTAATAACTCAAAATTCAACAAATATAATTAGAAATTATTTTAATTGTGAGAGGCCCCCTTGTGGGACGCCTATGTACGGCGATTACGGCGCGGCGGAAACAATACCTACTACCTGTGAAAAGACAAATTCGAGTAATTTGAGCTTATTTTTCCACACATTTGACACTGTCGTACCATATTGAAAATTCGCAGATTCAAAAGTACGTTAAACAAAAGTAAAAACTACTGAAAAACACTAAAAAGTTCACTTCGGACTTGATTCCGACTTCAAACACACCGTAAGCTAAACGTAGTACGATATAACGGACCAAGGGCCGTCGCGAGGGGTGGTGGGACGGACGGCTCATTTCATTCTGGAAGACTAGCAGCGACGTTGCCAATAGTTCTAGATGTTTCAGCACATTAAACAGTAAACATGTCCTTTAATAGTAACGCATATATCCTCTGGTTAATAACATATTATTACGCATGCTTCTTTAAAAATAAACTATTAATTTAATTAAGAAATTGAGATTTATTGATATCCGGTGAAGGTTTTAAAGTCGCCTTTTCTGCAAATCAAACTAAGTAGATAGGCGCAAATTTGAGATGTGGCAATGTCGCCTTCTCTATCTCAGTTGATTTTTACAGTACGTTGTCAACCTCCGATTGTTTGATCGGGTTAAAATGCAAAATGTGATATCTGTTCTTCCTAAATCTATGCTAGCAAAACATGGTATTGCCAGGCCTTATATAGAAACTTGCCAACATATACAAAAAAAGCAAGCAATTTATTGTTTCAAAAATTCCAACACTGGAAATAGTAGATGGATACATATACTTCGGACAACAAATAGAGAGCTCGAGATCTCTACTATCAGAAATCAACAAAAGAATTAAGTTAGCATGGAGTACTCATGGAAGAAACTCAATCATATTCAAATCTAGAATGCCACTCTATCTAAAGAAGAAAACATTCGACCAATGTGTACTAGTCAAGACCTATGCATGCGAAACCTGGTCACTTAAAACAGACATCATAAGGAAACTGCAGGTCGCACAACGCTCAATGGAACGAAACATGCTGGGAATAACAAAGAGAGACCGTAAAAGAATAATAGAGTGGATACGACAAAAGACCCAGGTAATAGATGTCACCACAGAGTCAAATCCCTCAAGTGGCAATGGGCAGTACACCTGGCAAGAAGGACGAACAACAGATGGATCACAAAAATTGCAGCAGTACCCACGAGGAACTAAGAGACCCAGAAGAAGACCGGACTTGAAATGGGACCATGATATTAGAAAATTAGCAGAGATAACTTGGGCCCGAGCTTGGGCCCGCATATTAGCCAACAATAGACAACAATGGGCCCAACTACAAAGAGCGTATCTAAATATGTGAGGGAGGCTACACCATAATTGGAAATGGTTGAATAAGCTGAAAATGATGATGATTAACCAAATTTTAAGACACTTACAATGACGAAAAATGATGTTATGATCAATATCCAGTCTGCACCAAAAATTAAAAATCTGGGCATAGTAATAAATAGGCATCTGAAGTGGAATTTTCATACAGAAAATTTAGCTAATTCGATAAAATCTATGTTTTATAAATTCAAAATTAAGTAAGAATGTCAAACATTTAGAAATAATTTATTATGTGTTAATTGAATCTCGTTTGTGTTATGGCATAATTAGATTTATATCAATATGGTCTGCAATCGGTTGAAATAACAGTTTGAATCTATCCTCTATTGTGATAAAACAGGTGAACTATTCAGATATTCCAAAAAAAATACAATTAGGTGTTTAAAGATTTTTTAGTTCGAAAGATCTTCTTTAGATTCCTGTATGTTTGTTTTAGTGATGGGAATAATCGAATTATTTTCACCATCGAATAATTAGTAATAATTCATATTTCACAATCGAATTAATAATTCGAATTATTTAGTAGTATTATAAATTTAACGTAAAAATAAATTCGTCCAAGCTAGTGCTCGTCTAGGAGCTATTTTAAACAAATCTCTATACCTATATTCTATCACTGAATAAAAAATAAAAAAAATATTCTTTATTCAATGTATTCTATTAACTGTGCCGAAGCCGTTTAATAAATTAAACCATAATTTAAAGTTTTAAATTTAAAAGTGCCGAGTTTATGATTGTTTCAATTCCTATTGAAAAGCTCATATCTAAAATGCTTAAAAAAAGCTTCTTCTAAAACGATATAAGTATGTCTTTGTTTACGTGCGGTTCGTATTTCTTTTTATTTTATCAGTTGCAATCAATAATTATTTAGATAAAAGAAGAAAATTAATTTTAGTGTTCGGCAGGTATTCGGTGAAATTTGGGTGAGATGGAAATGAACCAAATAATAGTAGTATTCTTTTGTTCTGAACGAAATGAAAATTTTCACTTAAACTAATTTATTCCTACGTGGTATAGGAAATAACAATGATTTCTGGATTTTTCTATATCGGATCGTTCCTTTCTTTGTCGATTCCCTTTATAAATCAGTTTAAGTGAAAATTTTCAGTTCGTTCCGAACGAAAGATTACTACTAATAGTACTATACTAATATTCGTATTTGTCCATAAGAGGTTATGTTTTATGTTCATTTGTAATTCGGTTATCACAGATATAATATAAGATACTACTAATTTTTATCTCGATTATATCGAAAAAGATAATTCGAATTAGTTAGTTTTAATTTACTATCGAATAAGTCGTATTATTTAATTCGAATTTTCCCAACACTAGTTTGTTTACTCTAATACCAGCCGTCAAACCTACAACTACCATCAACTATAATTATCTACATGAAATGCTAATACCAATACAAGTTTCACTAACTAATTAAATTTTACTTTATTAGTCCCTATTCAAAACTTTAAAACAAAATTGGAAGCCCGTATTGTAAATTTTGATCCATAAAGCTTTCCTGCTACATTATAAGTTTTATTATAACCGAGGGTATGTTTAACAAACGTATATTTCATATGCAGAGAATATGTAGCACGTAAGATAAGATAACATTGAAATGGGACTTATATTAAAACAGAAATTTTCTCTTTGTCTCATACCATATTAAAGGAAAATCGTAATAATAAAATTTACATTTACGTGTACCCTTCTTGTAGAAAAAAGTAGGTTATGTAATGATCAAATAAATTTAATCAGATAATTGGGTACCTAGAGTAACGTTGAAAAATTACCAAACTATATTTTTTACTAATTCTCGATCAATTCCCCCTCTACAGTTTTTTCTTGGCCTTCCTCTTTTGCGCCTACCAGTGGGTGTCCAATTAAGAATTTGTTTTGGCAGTCTATCGTTGGTCATTCTTTGGACGTGCCCGTACCATTTAAGTTGATTCACTTTTATCTCTTCAACAACAGAATGTTTGACGCCCATAATTTCCCTAATCCTTTCGTTTGAAATTTTTTCCATCCTTGATTTTCCGGCTGATCGTCTCCAGAAGTCCATTTCTGTTGCTTCCAGCATCTTTTCTGATCTCTGCTTTTGTTGCCATACTTCACTGCTATAGGTTATAACGCTCTTTACAATACTGTTATATATATATTTTGTTTGTTGTTCTTGGATATGTTTTGGTCCCATAGAATGTTATTAAGTAGGCTAATAGCTCTTCGTCCTTGCGTATTTCTTTCTTGGATAGCTTGCTCCTTTGTCCCGTCCTGTGTGATAGTCATACCCAAATATTTATATGTGTTACAATGCTTAATTATTTGATTATTGTGTTCTTCAAGTATTAGATCTTGTTGTGTACCACCAACACACATGTATTCCGTTTTAGATAGGTTTATTTCAAGACCCCAATGCTTGTATTCTTTTATGAGTTTTTTTGACATACATTGTAGATCTTCATAATCCTGAGCTAACACTATTTGATCGTCTGCAAAGCATAACGTATACAGGGTGGAATCATCAGTTAGTGGTATCCCCATGTTTTTGCATTTCCGCTTCCGTTTTTAGTGCTTGTTCAAGATAAATTTTAAAAAGTAATGGTGAGAGACAACATCCTTGTTTAAGCCCTTTATTAACTTGGCACCCCTTTAATAACTTTCTCCCAATGTGACTTTGGTAGTATTTTCTTCATATGTTTGCTTCACTGCTCTAATTAAATTTACATTGATATCTGTATTTTGTAACGCTTTCCATAGCTTATTTTGTGGGATATTATCAGATGCTTTGTTAAGATCAACGAAAAGCATATGTATTTCTTGGCTGAATGCAGTTTTCTTTTCAAGTATTTGTGTGACACTGAAAAGATGATCAGCTATAGATCTTCCTGCCCGAAATCCAGCCTGTTCTTCTGCTTCCTATATTCGTCTTCTATTTTTCGTGTGAGAATTTTGCCATATATTCTAGCGAGAGTGTTGGATACGGCTATACCCCTGTAGTTATCGCATTGATCTTTCCTGCCTTTTTTGTGAATTGTCGTCATATAGGATGTTTTCCATTCTTCTGGTGTTTTCATACGTTTATGCATTTTTGGAAGATTTGTGTAAGGTGTTCAAATAGCTTTTGTGTGCCGTATTTTATAAGCTCCGGTGGTATGTTTCCAGGTCCTGCAGATTTTCCGTTTCTTAATCCCAGACATATATTTTTCACTTCAGCTGGTTTTATTCTAATTGGGGATCCTATTAATTGGATACTGGACGACTGCTTTTGTTGGTTTAAAAATTCCTTTCTGTTTTCTGTTAATAATTGATTGAAATATTTGTCCCAGTCTTTTAGGTTTATTGGTGAAATGAGTTCCTTTTTTGTGTCTTGTCTTAGTGATTTTAATAGTTTCCAACTTTCGCTACTTTTCCTTCCCCCAAGATAAGTGTTTATTCTACTGCAGTTCATCTCCCAGCTTTTGTTTTTCTTGTATTATAATTTTACGTACCTTAGCTTGAGCTTCTTTTCCTGGTCATTCTAAGCCTAAATTGTGACTAACAAATGGAGGTTGTAACTTAATTTTTTGTAAGATATACGGGAGCTATTTATTGACATGCTCTCACTTCAATTTTGACAGAGGGAAATAGGAAATAGAATAGCATTTTAGGCACATCGTATTCGTGTGCCTGTCATACCTATGCCTATAGCCTATAGCTTTCTACAATGAGAATTATAAACATGCAAAAGGAGGAAAAATGCGACAAAAATTAAAATTAAGGGAAAACAAGAAACGTATCGATGGAGATTATTCAACAATGTGAAACTTTAAAAATAAGTTCCTTCCCATACAGGATCACATCATCGGCCCAGTCTTGGTACAGGACTGGTTCAGTACTGCAAAGATCTGGGTCAACTATGCATACCAGTCTTGGCCCAGCTTTGGGAATAGCCTGGAACGATAACATCGTGCCAGGCTTGGTTGTCAAAATTGGGCAAAGCTAAATCACCAAAGCTGGGCTATGCTTGATTACCAGAGTTGGGTCAATTTTGATCCCCAAGGCTAGGCCAAGTTTGATCACAAATACTGGGCCATATTTGTATACTAGTTTTGGCCCGACTGTGGTTATATGGTGCTATTACTGTGGTGCTATTGTGGTTGTCGAATTAAAACATCGGGCCAGGCTTTGAATCTGACGTTGGGCCATTACTGATGGTCAAGGCTGGGCCTGGCTTGAATGCCAAGACCAAGCCATGTTTGATCGCCGAGAGTTTAATTGTCGAATTTGATCCAGCAGTAAAAAAAACAATTGTTTTTGAACCCAGCATTTGGAATAAAGTAAACACACAAATAATTACATTCATATAATCATATATTTAGATTAGATTTGAGAAAAGAATTTAACAGCCGTACACCTGCTTTATGTGCGAATTTTTTGTTTATAGCCTGTCAAGCGACAAAATAGGAATTAGGAATCAACTGATTCCCATATTGTGGTCAGGTTAAGGAGACCACCCATTCGTTGACCGGTTTCGGAGTTATAATCCATCATCAGGATGACTTTGTTCGACTTACTTAGACTCGATTTCCGAGTGTTAGCCAAGTCTACATCACCAAAAATTGGCCCAGGCTTGGTTGACCAACTCTGGTTCAATTCTGGGTCACCGTAGCATGGCCAGAGCTGAGATTCCCATTGTGGGGCCAAAGCTGGGTGAATTAAGAGACGGGCAATACTCGATTTCCCAGTATTGGACCAAGTGTAAATCACCAAAAAATTGTCCAGGCTTGGTTAAACAATTCTGGTTCAAAGCTGGGTCGCCGTAGCACGGCCGGAGCTGAGATTCCCAGTGTTGGACCAAACTTGGGTGAATTAAGAGATGGCTAAGACTTGATTTCCCAGCCGTGGCCCAATATAGGGTGAACCTCGGGGTGAACATAGGATTGGCCAAGCCTGAATTACCCAGCTTTGGACCAATCTTGGTGGGCCGAAGTCTGGTTTCCCGCGACTGGGCCACGCTTAGCCCCGTTGTCAAACTACGGGGACTCCTGTATGGGTTATAGTAATACTTTCATTGTCCACTATTAAAATAAAGAACATGCATTCCTTGTAACACCTTCGACTTATTTATCTTACTTACTTACTTACTTACTGCTACTCTCTGACGAGTATTTGACACGTATCAGAAAATAGTTACGCAGGGCGTTTTCTATCATGAACTTTTCTGTGACTGAAAATCCTGATACGTGATGTTATCTCCCTTCCGCACTCCGGACATGCAAATATTTCGTTACATTGTCCTCTTTACTTTTAGGTTGTCGTTGTTAACTGAGTTTAAAATTCTTCTTCATTGCGTTCTATTGTGCGCTGCTTCCTCCCACTGATTTTGCATGCTAATCTATTTCGTTTTCGTGGAAAATATCCTTGTGCCTTTTAAGTTGTCCACCCGGTTTACCCTTACAAACTCACCTTAAAGAAGAAATTTTGGTAGGTGGTTTTCTTGCATCTTGCATACGTGACCAGCAGGGGCGGATAAAGGAATTTATTTTAGGGGGGGGGGGCAAATAAAAAGTAGTGTAGAATATGCTTTTTAGGGCGCCATTTTTAACCCAAAAGCCTAATTTTTAACCCAAATTATGGATTTTAGGAGAGGCCTTGGCCCCATGGCCCCTCCCTCTGTGTCCGCTACTGTGGTGACCAGCCCATCTTAAGCAGGATTTAGTAATCATAACTTCAGTGTTCTCGCAGCTAGCTTTATTAAGAAACGATACGTGAAGATTATTATTGCTCGGTTCACTGCAAGTTTCGTTTTTGTGCTCAAGTCATGATTGTAGAAAACCCTGTCTTTTAATTTCCAGAATGCCCTTGAAGGGTATTTATAAAAACATTAAATATTTGTTTTGTTATTTTCATGTATAAACAGGGTCTGCTTGCCAATGACCAACTAAATAGATATTTGATTTATATGAATTTTTTCAAAGAATTTAAATTGAATGATCTGATAATGATAAGAATAAATAGGATAAACAAAAGGTACAGCTAGCGTGATAATTAAATATTTTGTTAGAGTAGCGTGATAATAAATGTGTGAAATTTCTGAGAAACGAACAGACATTTGAATTTTTAAAGATGTTTTAGTATGGATATATCCATCCATATCTAGTCAATGGTTCTTATTACAGTAGTAGTTATTTACTTCTAGAAAATAACCAAAAAACTCTTCACTAATTTGATTTCATTTTTGAAATGATAAAGCATACTATTTTATTAAAATGGAAATCATATTTACAAGTTTATGTTAGCAATGTCAAAAAAGTCAAAACAAGTAAATATGAGGTACGTATTTTCCTAAACATAATTTGAGTCAAAGTTCGCTTCCAGTTAAAATGAAATTATTCCAACAACTTAAATATTTAAATTACCCCGAAGCATGATTCACGTAAATCACTAATAGCCTAGAATGTGTGTATTTCCGACTATTCAATTAAATTTAATGGAAATATTGTACGTATTTACAAAAATATGGAATTGCCCTTTCAATCAAATGGGGCTACCAATGGATATTAATGAAACATGTTTATTCTATAAACACACCTGGTCTATGTTTTCATGTAAAACATTACGTTACTTATATTATTACATTCAGTACAGTTTTATTTATTTAGCCACAACACTAGACTTAATAAATTAAAGCTCTTTGCTCCCATGCCAATTTTATTCTTCCGTTAAAGTTTAGAAGTAGTAAATCGAGTTATATATTAATTCATTTGACCCAAATATTAATCTACTACTGTATTATGTAACAAATGTATAAAGGCAATTTTTATACACCAATGAGATATAAAGTATCACTCGAGTGTATGCAAGCTTTTAAACTGTTACACACTGCACACAGCGGTGATTCCCAAAGTCGTCCCAAAAAACAATATCATCACAAATTCATAAATTCCCATCGTTAGATCTAGTCTTTCATCTTTGGATGAATTGTGAGTATATCGTAGAAATGTTACAGCCGAGGCTGCACCGAAACCAGTCAAATTTTACATGGGGTGGGTGAGAAAAAAAAGTTTGGTAACCTCTGGCTTGGGAATCCCATTTTTATTGAAATTAGTTTTTTTCTCTTAGTAATATGGATATTGTTGCGAAACCAGCCCCGCTCTAACATGACCTTCTGGAATCGCATCGATGCAGAGACTAGTGGTGGGCACACAAAACTGTTATTTTTAGATAACAGTTAAAACTGTTATAGTTATTTATAAAAAACAGCTTAAAATAACAGCTTCAAAATAACAGGTTTCTTTATTTCCTCTTATAAAGACAATCCGGGGGCATACTGTATAAACAAGGGTAATATCTAATTATAGTATTTCAAGATATTAATTTTTCTTAGTGCGATTCCAAATAATTTGAAATCTGTATAATTTAGCCTTTACTTGTTTTAGAAGTTGAAAAGTGATATCTTTATTTAGTGTATTTTTAGTATCTATTGTTTGTTGTATCATTATCTCTGAATAGTAAATTTGTTTTTTGAAGAGCTTTAAATCGCAGCAAAACCAACGAATATACATTATTTAAAATTAATATTATACTCAATGTGTTTGCTACCTTTTAAACAGTCTTTTCTTAACATAGTGTTTTTATTCTTATCACCATCTATAACAGTAATAGCAAAAAATATCTACCCGTAATAGTCTTAGACAGTGGTGAAAAATACAAAACTATTACTTTGCAACTATTGTAATAATTCAAGACTGGGAAAATTTAGAAAAACTCAAACCTTTTTTTTTTCTAAAGCATTTCTTTAGAAAAATATACATATTACTAAATAGTTAATTAAATTGTTATTTCCATTTTTTATTAGGTACCTACTTCTCATTATTATAATAAATAAATTAATCACTAAATTTCTAAGCACCATTCACAATTTCTTAAAGTAAATCTTAGTAAAATTGTCTTTGAAGAGATTTAAAATGTAGCAAAAACAATGAAAGTATATATTTAAAGATATTAATAAAAATAACTAACTAACTGAAACTTAATATCTAAGTACTGAAACATACAGCGCCATAAAATCTCGACCTCCGCCCGTTATGCTCGTAACAGGTTGAAAAACAATGTATCTAAAACAACTGATCGTTATTCACCAACCTGTTTCGGACCTCCATCGACAATCGACCGATGTAGCAGCGTTACTTTCCTACTCCGATTATCTCGACCGCCGCGCCGCCGCCGCCTGTTATGCTCGTTAAAAAATACTCAGGTTAACACAGGTTAACAACGTATTTAAAATGACTGCTTATTTTCTATACGTTATTCTCCAACCAGTTGCGAGTCTCCATCGACAATCGACCGATGCAGCAGCGTTCCTTTCCCACTCCTGTTATCTCGACCGCCAGGCGTTATGCCCGCAACTGTTTCAAAAAAGCTGCTTCTTTTATATCCTATTATGTTTAAGCTGTTGCAAGCCCCACACGACCATCGACCGATGCATCTACGTTCATCGTAGCGCATTCCCCACTCCGTTGTCCATTGTATCTCTCCGCCTGTATCGATGGTTGTCGAAATAACATGTTTTCCATCCACCATCGATACTAGTTGTTTTTTGGAATTGCTTCGAGCTGCAAAGAATTTCGTGGCGGTGCAGAGCGCCGACTTCGTTTCACGAGCGGTCGATCTCTACGTGTCCTTATTTTATATCTGTTATTTTTTAGAAGTAGTAACGGTTGCGTTATGTTATTTCTAAATAATTGTTATAAAATAACAGATAGTTAAATAACAACCCATCACTAGCAGAGAGACCGCAATGATTCAGACGAACAAACGATGGAACAAATGATGGAACAATGAATGGAAGACAAGAAAACATTCGAAACCTTCTCTATGCATCTAATAATCTAGTAAATTCTAGATTTCTGTTTTACTCCGATACATAGATACGGCCCGTAGGCAAGAGAGACAGACGGTCAGGGTGCATCCACATCATTCTAGAAAAAGCGGAACAGCGTATCGACGTAACGACCTTGAATCGATTCCCAGCAATTCTATTGGTTGAAACTTTTGACAGATGAATTTGACAGATGCAATTTTTGACAGATTAATTTTTCAGACACTAGATTTGTTGGAAACCGATTTAAGGTCGTTACGCCGATATGCCGTTCCGCTTTTTCTAGGATGGTGTGGATGCACCCTCAGTGTCAATAGTCGTAATCGTGTCTCGCGCCTTTTAAAATACATTCATTTGATAAATAGCTGTAACTGTGAGTTTGATGATAGAAAATGACGCTCTGGATAGAATGACATATCATATGTCAAAATTGTATTTTAAATTTCAATCTAGAGTGCCATGGCTGTGTTGAAAACACTATTTTTTAATGAAGGCGCCTTGGAAAAATAGGTTTGATCATCTAATGCAGTAGTTCCCAAACTTATTTTTCTCGTGGGCCACTTTCAAAATTTTACTGGTTTCGGTGGACCCCCTGCTGCTACATTTCTACCAAATTCTTAAAGTCGCCAAAAAATAAAAATTGTGTCACTTCTGAGTTCTGTCCCTATATTCCGATATGTAAAATAAAAACGAAAAATGGTACATTTTATATCACTTTATTTATTAAAAGAATAGAATTACAAGAAAAAATATTAAGGTAATATAGGTTTAGGTCATAATTTTAATTAATGGGAAGGATGTATCTGATGGAGTGTCAGCAAACGATCAATGTTTGGCTTTATTTTTGTGAGCAATAACCGCAAATCCCCCGCTCTGTGATGTTTAATTTGCTCTTTTTTTTGTTAAGAGGTTTGTAACGGCACTAAAACTCCTTTCGACAAGGTATGACGAGGGAAAAGCTATTAAAAATTTCCTTGCGATTTCCCACAGTCCAGGATATTTTTCGGGTATTTCTGCTTGCAGCCAAAATGTTGGGTAGCCTTTTCTAAATTTCACCTTCAGCTCCTCATTAGTGCTTAGCTCGAGCAGCTCCTCTTGTAATACAACATTGGCCACTTCCGTTTCATCAAATGGATTTATGATCCATGGTGGTATATCCATCGTCAGTATATCTTCAAACCTGGTTTTGAAGTCATCATGCAGAGCACTTAAATGTTGACTGTAGGTATGGATATCCTCATCAATACATTCTACCTGCGACAAGTTTGGAAATTGAGAGAATTCGCGCCGACTAATGTTTTGCTTCATAAATTTCAATTTCCCAAGAAAAGCCGAAATTATCCCCTTTGTTTTTATTAAATTCAGGCTGTCCCCTTGTAACTGCAAGTTAATATCATTAAATTTTTTAAACAAATCTGTCAAATACGCAATGTCTGCTTTGAATTTGATCAAGTTTTCTTTTAAATCTGGATCTCTACTTTCTAAGAACTCTAATATGGAATCGAAAACAGAGTAAAATCTCGTTAAGCATGCACCTTTCGACAACCAGCGTACTTCAGTATGTAAGAGCAGTCGTTGGAAGTCTTCATCATTTTCGTCGCACAATTGAGCAAATAAACGCGTATTCAATGCATTGCTTCTGATTTTGTTGACAGCTTTTATTACAAAATGAAGAGATTGGTTCAACCTGTCACTTAAATGTTTTGCCACAAGATGTTGTCGGTGGATTACGCAATGAATAGCTGTAAGTCCTGGTATAATTCTTTTGAGATGACTTATAAACCCACGATATCGCCCGACCATTGCAGGAGCTCCGTCTGTTGCCACTGAAATAATGTTTGTAAATGGGATCGATTTTTCCGTAAAAAAATTACTCAGGACATTAAATATTGATTCGCCTTTAGTGTCAGTCTCCAAAGTTCTGGCAAATAGCAATTCTTCGTGAATTTCTTCCTCAACAATAAATCGGACATATGCCAATAGTAATGCTTCATTACTGGGTAACGTTGACTCGTCCAGTTGTATAGAAAAATGAGTTTTTTGCAGATGATTGCACAAAAAGCTTTCGATATCAGAGCTCATTTCATCAATGCGTCTTTGTACAGTATTGTTACTTAATGGAATTCTTTTTAGTACGTCAAATGGAGATTTGTGCAAAACAGTTTTTAAAACCTCTTCAACAGCGGGTAAAATTAATTGTTCTCCGATAGTGTGCGGTTTTCCAGATTTTGCTATAAGTAATGAGATATTGTAAGATGCCCGCAAGCCATCATCGTTACTTTGAGATGTTGAAGCGAACATACTGTGCATGGTGGGTCTCTTTCCATATTTTTCTTTCAATGTTTGAAAATATTTTAAATCTTTACCTATTTTATCAGTATGACACCTTTTTAGATGATCTTCGAGCTTTGATGGTTTCATAGAGTCATTGCTCAAAACTTTGTTGCATAATAGGCACATGGGCAATTGTTTGTCTGCCTCTGATGGAACAAAACCATATTTCAAATAATCGATACTATATTGTCGACATTTTTTCTTTGCTGTAGCCATGTTTCGTGTCAGTTACCTTACCTGTAAAAAAAATGTTTTAGTAACCAAGTTTTTCTGAATATAGGTATCACACCGCAGCCTTTGTCAGCACGCGGAAATAGAATTACGGCTTGTAAAGGGACCAACTAATAAACCGCTGAGACAAATACAGACGTTTTCACAAAACGGTATCAATTTTAAAGTACATAATTTACCACTAATTTTTAATAGTATAAATAAAAATTGGTGTACTCAGTATCGAATACTGATCATATTTGTGTAGGAAAAAATAAAAGTCGAAATCCCAAAATTGTCCATAAAAACGATAACTAACATTTTATTAAATCAATGAGTTCACGCGCTCCGTGTATTTGCGTATTTTTGTCTGCGGCTTCATTGTTAAAACGTGACAAACTGGCATCGAAGTCCAAGCCCCGCCCTTTTCCGGTCGCCCGCGCACCGCTCGCTCTTTCCGGAAAGGAATAGTTTTGATAAAATAGTTACTTCAAAACCAATTTAAAATGATTATGAAATTACTGTTTTATAAAATTAGTAGTTATTTGCAAGAAAAATTACAAAATTAATTGCTCTGCAATATTGCTTATTCGGCCTTTTTAGAGAGGCAGTGTTTCTCTCGTGAAAAAACAATTGAATAAAACGTGCTGTGTTTGTCTTCAAATCGAAAGAGGACAATTAAAATATCTGTAAGTTACTAAGTTACCTATCTATACAGGCCGTTGTGATCAACCGACTAGTACACGTAAACAAAATACTTAAGTACTATAACAAAAAAAGGTAGGTTACTTACTTTTCTCCGGCACTAGCAAACACAGATATAAATTTTCTCACAACTTTTTTTTTCCAAATTCCGCCTTTTTTCGAAATTCCGGAAACAAATGAATGCGTTTGCCTTTGGCATCAAGTATTTATAGTGGTGATCAAGTTCATGTCTGAACAAGCATTAAGCATTGTCGGGCGGATAGCGCTTTGCAAGTCTGTACACGAAATTGTACGTAATATCGAATACGCAAGTTTGGACAAGTAACAGTCGCTTGCCTTATTAAAATATTATCTGCTTAGATAGGTACTTAAAACAATGTAGGTAGGCCCTTATAAAAACTATGCTTACATTTTTGCTCTTTACTATCAAAAGCAGATAAATTTTCGTGGACCCCCATTAACATCTTATGGACCCCCATTTTTTGTTCACGCCTACGTAGACCCCCAGCAAGTCTCCCGTGGACCCCTGGGGGTCCACCTGGACCACTTTGGGAATCACTGATCTAATGTATTCGTGTATTGTCCAGATCGGTTAAAAGATACCCAAATCGTATTTTTAATCATATCTGAATGTTTTCAAATGGAAGAAGACTGTTTCATTAGCATATTTGGAAAAGGCATTTTTTACGAATAATTTAGTCCACACACTTGGTATTTCGATTCAAATGTTACAATTTCAAACCGCATGTTACAACTTCAAATGAACCATATGCGAAAATGTCAAGAGTTGACATATCTGTCAAATAAAGTAAAACTATTCTGAGGGTGCTACTTATAAATCAAAAGTTTGGTAGTATTTTAGTACTACCAAACTTACCTTTAGTAACTACCTAACCTGTAGTAAGGTAGTATTTTCCGGTGAAACAAGAAGTGACCAAACAAAATTTGATTGAATTAATGCCAATTTATGGCATATATACTAACCGTATCTCGGTTTTGTTTTATCTTAAAAAATAAAAAAGTTATAGAGGTGAGCCACTTTTGATACGCATCCGGTATACATTTTTCTCCGGTATTCATATTTCCATATCATTATATTATAAAATAAGCATATCAGACCTTTATAGCTCTTAATTATCAACTAGATATTAGGTATTTTAATTCGAACAAAGTTAATGATGTCATTTTCGACTTTACACCATGAAAAAAAAATTCAAAGCTTTCTAGTTTTATTTCTCCATGCTCCTACATACGTCAACCTAATTTCCCTGGCAATCTAGGTCGATTAGAGGTGGAAAATGCCCTTTAAAAATGGCGACCGAGGACGAGGTGCTTGGAGTAAGGCGACACACGTGCTAGATAAGTGTTACTTGGCGGCATATTGAAATAGATGAGAAAAGAAAATTGAAAAATAAGTTTGTTTGTCATTACGTTAGTAAAGTCATTGTAAGTTGCCCGTGGCGATAATATAACATATTAAAAATTTATATAATTTATAAGTAATAACAGAAAATTTCCTATTTCTATAAATAAAACTCGGTTTTTGTCAAACTGGTAAAATAGTATCATATTAACTGAATCAAAATAATATGCTATGCTGACAATGCAGTAATCATATCTGAAGACGAAGATAACTTACAAAAGCAATTACAATATTATAATATAGCTTACAATGTAAGTTTCAACAAACGGCAAAACTATTTACTTAATATGCAAATATCCATGAAAAAACAAAATCCTCTATAATATCTAGAGAGCCTAGAAGATGCAAACTCGCGATATACAATCAGAGTGTAGAACAAGTGATGTCACTTAAATATCTAGGGGCAAATATAACAAGCACTAAGAATCTCAGGGAGGAAGTAAAAACCCTAACAACAAAGGCATCATTAATATCAGGATATTTAAGGGATATAATTTGCGAAATAAATATATGAAGCGTCAGAAGCAAAGTTAGAATTTATAAGGCTTGCCTGAGACCAGTTATGACGTATGCGATAGAAACTACAGCAGAGAACACAATAACAAAACGGCTCCTAAGAACAACAGAAATGCGAACACTTAGATCAATTACAGGATATACACTTTATATGACCGGAAAAGAAGTGAGGATATAAGAGAAACATGTGAAATACAGTTTATAGTAAGATGGGCAAGAAATACGACAAGATAGAGAAGAGGCCATGTGGACAGGATGCAAAACGACCGGTTAGCCGAAAATTGCTAAGGAGAAAAGACCTAACACACCTCGACCGCCTGGACGACCACCTATAAGATGGTATGAAAGCTGGTCTTTATCATTCCAACTGTTCTTAGGGAACCATTAAAAACACAGGACTTGGTCCTATCGTATGAAGAAGAAGAGAACCGAATGAAAAACAAAAAGTTATAAAACACCAAATTTTAGGGTACCGAATTTTTTTGTCCGGTAGTATATTTTTCTCCGGTTAAATATGTTTTTTTTGTAGAATTAATTTCTGGTTTATTAAATTGCATTCTTAATATCAAAAATCAACCTATTAAATATGCGAATATTAGAGATTGAATATGTTCTGTTGTTTTTCACATATCATGTTGTTAAAAATAACCATGTTAAATAGCTTATAACTTCTTAATTTAAATGAGTGTATTGAACTCCAAAATCGGCACATTCGGTACCGGTATTGACTTTTTCAAGTTGGCGTGTTTATTTTTCGTCTAAATAATGAGAACGTTGTCCCATCCACGATAAAATGGTTATTTTCTGTGAACGTATCGACTTATGATTTAGTTCTATCAAAACAAATTTCAATTAATTTTATTATTGTTCCAATTTCCTTTATTTTTTTTGACTGTTAATAAAACCGCGTCAAAAACAGCTGGGGATGACATGGTAATTTTGGCGAGGTCAATCTGTACATGTTATTTACTAAAAAATGACAAAACGTTTTAAAAATTAACACTTAGAAAGATTAAAAAAGGAATTTTGATTCAGGAAAAAGACCATCAACTTATAAGTTTAACCCTTTAGGTTGATGGGGTTAATAAAGGGTCGCTCGGGTTAATAAAGAGTTAACCCTTTATAAGTTGATGGTCGCTAAATCGACCACTTTAATTTAACCAACTAATCAGTTGCGTGGAAGTGTATTTGTGTAAGTATTTGTTTCTATGCGTGCGTTGGCCATTTAATCAACCATATCTATACTTGGTCGAATTGGCGCGAAAAGTTAACGTAAGCAGTTGAACATTCGACCAGCAAGCATTCGTGACACCTTAGTTCGCTGGGTATCATATAGGTAATAATTGTCCTCTAAGCATTTTCTATGCAAATTTCGTGCGATAAAAATTTAAAAATATAGAAACAAATGTATCTTGTGACATTTATTTCTTTTTATTTAGTGCACCAAATTTACGGTTCGGATGATATTTTCTCAAATCGTTTACATATCCTGTACATTTTCAATCATTTCTCATAGGATGCGAGTTTCTCGAAAAACAAAATTTGATTTACTTGATATGGGCATATTTTTGAGTAGAGAGCTAACAGAAATAATCAAAATGAACTTTTTTTTTCTTACATTGGATGATACATACAGTATAAATTAAATCATTACATAATATTATCAATTTGCTTCATTAGTCTCTGGTTGAAAAATCAACCACCATCCCCCCCACTCCCTTATTTGTTAACTTTTTTTAAAATGTTGTTAAGAAGATATGCTCCCTTTGTGCTAGTTTATATATTTTTGAAGTCATTTTGATCAAACTAGAAAATAATTAGTACTGCCCTATAAAGGGTTAAATTTAGACGTTTTGGCTGTCACATATACATTGATATCAATAATCAGATAATAATCAGTGGCCTTGATATGGTTTAGAGCCAGTCAGCATCTTGGTCACTCTCAAATTGAGCTGGCGGTTGCCTTGTAGCAGAGCCATCATAAAACAAGAAGAAGAAGAGTGAACTGTCAGAGACGAATCTGACTTCCAAACCGTTGCGTTAATTTAACTCTAATTTCGAAATTATTTTATTGCCATAGCCAGTCATAACTGAATCAATGTCTACTTGATTCAAAAAAATGCAGTAAAAACTGCAAAGTTATATAATATAAGTACTAAAATAACTGCCAGAAATCTTGTATATGGATATTGAACATTTTGGTTTATAAATAAATAAATCTTTAATAAACATAAAGGACATAAAGATTATTTAAGAAAGGGAGATTTTTAGATTTAAGAATCTAAGATTTGTCAGCATTCATGGAACACAGGGCACAGAAAAAAAAGTAAATTTTAATAACGCCAAAATTATAATGAAAGAAGCGATAGCCCCTAAAAGAAAAATAAAGGACAATGACAATCTAATAAAAATAAATGTATTGCTCATGCATCTGTAGATGTTAGTAATGTATGGCAATCGCTTCTTTGATTTTAAAGAACATAACATAAATAAACATAACATACGTAAAATTTATAAATAATTATACAGAAAGTTTGGGGCTTTTTGGTTTTACCTTATTAAGTAATTATTATCAGGCAGTAATTGTTAATTTTGAAGTTTAACTTGATATAATGTCATTTTAACAGAACGTCAATGGTTTCTTGTAGACGTATCTATTTTAAAAAACTAAAGTGTTCTCGAATAGTTTAATTTAAATATTTTAAATAGTTTTTTTTTCTTTATTGTTTGTATTTTTTTTGGTTCCGACGACGGAAAGAGATAAACTTTCCGAAACGTTAAGCATTTTTTCTTTGTTAGGCAAATTTGTATTACTGTAAACATAACTTCTGACAAGTAGTTTCCGTTTGGGTTTAAAGCAAAAGTGTTTACAAAAAAATAACTATTTTATTTTGTAGATTTTCTTGCAGTGCAGTGGCGAAATACCCATACAGGATTTTTTGGAGATATGAATCCGCCACATAGGTATAGACATTTTTTTGGTTTACTTTCATGTTAATAATAACGATACACTTGGTGAATGTTTTCACAAACTTGGATAACTTCAAAGGTAAAGAATATAATGTAGTTGTCAGAAAAATACAAACAATAATTAAAACCTACTTGTTATTTTAAATTTCTCTTAACTTGTTCAATCTCCGTTTTAGATTGTTTTTAATTAAAAAGCGTTTTAAAAGCCACGAACAGACCAGATAAAATCGCTCTCTTTGAAGCGAAACACAGTTGTTGTTTGGTTATTTATTTTTCAATTTTCTTTTCTCGCTTGTGTCTATATTTCGCATAGAAATTACGTCTTCGGCACGTGTAGTAATTGTTTTCCAAACATCGCCCACTGTTTTCCAGCTCTTAAAAAGCAATTTTCCAACCTCCAATCGACCTAGATTAAGTACATAAAGTCTATTTTAACCGTCTATACCGTAAAAAACTCACAATTTTAAGAGCTTTCTTTTCTCGTTTTTTTTAATAGGTGCGTTTGGTTGTTGGAAGAAAAAAGACGCAACGCAATGTTAAAATTGTATTACGCATATTTGACATAAATAGCTCCAGAACAATATACCGCAGACGTGTATTTGGAGGGAATTTGGGCGAATGGACTTGAAATATTATAAAAGTTACATTTCACAACGACTAACACCCCGGAGATCCTGAGAGAAGGTTCTAATATTACCGTTGGCTCACAAATAAACCTGCTGTCCAACAAAAAGAAACAACCAGACTGGTTTAACGAAAATCAACCGCATATACAGGCTTTGTTGGAACAAAAGCATAAAGCACATCAAGCCGTCACTGCAAATCCACACAATCCAAGACTAGCAGACAACTTTAAGGCAGCTAACAACACGCTCCGAAGAAACCTGCGCCAACTAAAGGATAACTGGTGGTCGCAAAAAGCTAGTCAGATTCAGGAGTATGCTACGCATTACGACTATCGTAAATTCTTCGAGGTTGTAAAAGAAGTATACAGTCGAACTAAGAAGGCCAGATGCCCAATCATGGCACAAAATGGCCTGCATCCACATAGAGAAAAACCGCCTGCATCCACATAGAGAAAAAATCCTCCCAGAATCGCAAACGGGGTTTCGCACCAACCGCGGTATCATCGATTCCATATTGTCCATCCGGCAACTACAGGAAAAAGTAAAAGAGCAGCAGTCTAAACTTTACGTTGCATTCATCGATCTAATCGCTCTCCATTATAGTGGACAGCAGACTGCAGAAGAGAGGTTTGGGCATTAGATACAGATACGACGGCGGTCTGTTCAACATAAAAAGACTCAGGGCAAAAACAGGTACAAAATTCATCACAGAACTTCAATACGCTGATGACTGTGCTCTGGTTGCAAATACGTTACAGCAATTGCAAGAAATGTTGAACACATATACATGGGCATACGAGGCCTTGGGACTTAAGCTGAACATCGATAAAACTAAAATCATGTGCACTCCCCCGGAAGATCACAACAATGCTATAAAAATCGGAGATGAGCTGTTGGAATATGTAACGGAATTCAAATACCTCGGCAGTTTGATTTCGGAAAAGGCCAATATCGACTCTGAAATTCGGCACAGGATTAGCAGCGCCTCAAGAGCATTCTGGAAATTAAAAGACAGGGTTTTCTACAATCATGACTTGAGCACAAAAACGAAACTTGCAGTGTACCGAGCGATAATAATTCCCACCATGTTATATGGAAGCGAAACCTGGGTGCCGTACCGCCGACACATGAACGCATTAAACAAGTTGCAACAGAGACATCTTAGACAACTCTTAAGAATAAAATGGTTCCATCATGTCTCAAACGTATCGGTCCTTGAAAAAGCTAAACTGCGAGAATATTGAAGTCATAATTACAAAGTCCCGCTTAAGATGGGCTGGTCACGTATGCAGAATGCAAGAAAACCGCATACCAAAATGTCTACTTTACGGTGAGCTTGTAGACGGTAAGAGGAGGCTGGGTGGACAACTCAAAAGGTTCAAGGATATTTTCCACGAAAACTTAAAAGGAATTAACAAGCAGAATGAGTGGGAAGAGGCAGCTCACACTAGAACGGAATGGATAAGAATTGTAAAGTCAGTTAACACAAACAATCAAAAAGTAAAGAGGCAATAAAGCAATGAGATTTTTGAATGTCTGGAGTGCGGTAGACAGATAACATCACATATCGGGCTTTTCAGTCACAGAAAAGCTCATGAAAGAAAACGCCTTGCGTGACCATCTTCTGATGCGTGCATTTCAAATACTCGTCAGCGAGTAATGGCGGTATAAACCTGATGTGTTTCCCGATTGTTTACAAAATATTATTTGGACTAACGAAAGCACTTTTACAAATTGTGGTGTGTTAAATAGAAATAACTGTTAAAAATGAATCGTAAGATTCGATTCACCGTTTAGAATACAGTTCGCTCAATTGAATCGTGGCCAGCACGGTGTTATATTATTGTTCAGAGACTGAACTTGAGAATAAATCAGGAGTAAAGGCAAAACTTAGTACACTTTTACGGCAAACATACTACAGACAGAAACTACAACTACAGATTATTATAGTAATAATGCAGCCAGCAATACATACATACCGAATTGTCTGGTTATCAACCCACAGATCCATAAAATTTTAACGAACGAGTTGTAAAAAAGAGTAGTGACAACTGAACCGGATCACGATGCGATCGTTTGTTTCTACGACTCGTTCGTTCAAAGAGTCGTGAAAATTGATTCATTGCTACGTACTATAATACGGTTCGTTCAACTGAATTGTGACCAGCACGGATCCATAAAATTTGAATAATGAGCCGTAAAAAAGAGTCGTGAGAAATGAATCGGAACACAATAAGATCATTCGTTTCTACTGATCGTTAGTTCAAAGAGTCGTGAGAATTGATTCATTGCTTACAATACGGTTCGCTCAATTGAATCGTGGCCAGCATGGCTCCACAAAATTTGAACCATGAGCCGTAAAATAGAGTCGTAAGAATTGAATAGTATCACAATGCGACTAGTTCTTTCGGCGCGGCGCGGCGGTGATACAGGGATAGAGAGAGTCGGGCACCAATATTTAGGTTTGGGCAAAAACCCTAAATAAACATAATGAATATGAAATGCAAACGATAAGAAAGTTATTTACAAGAAAAAATAATTATTTATACTGTGCCTAGTACGGGAGCATCTGTAATGCATTTAATTTTAACTAAACTAAAAAATCTTCGGCATAGCCCACACAGGAATACTATATATGAATAAAACTACCCGCAGACCGCAGTTTCTGCCTTCTGACTTCATCAGTGCGGGAGGACCAAGTGGATAGAAGACCTGACACTACCATAAGGAAATACACATATATTATGGTAGTGTCAGGTCTTCTATCCACTTTGTCCTCCCGCACTGATGAAGCGAGAAGGCAGAAACTGCGGTCTGCGGGTAGTTTTATTCATATATAGTATTCCTGGTGTGGGCTATGCCTAAGATTTTTTAGTTTAGTTGTTTTTATTTCCCACAATAATGTCATCTTCATTGTTTTGTTTAATTTTAACGTTAATATTTTTGTTAAAATAATATTTATCGACTATAAACCATTAAATGTCTGATTAAAAGGCGGAATCCTGTCTTTATGCTTACTCCAAATAAATATGGTTGGCCTCTGCTCAATGTGATAAAAAAACGGCGTCAGCGATGGCTATGAAATGAAGATCGCTGTTATTTTTTATATATAAAATTATATGGAGAATGTCATCGATGTTCCTTTCCTAGCCAGCTGGACAAGCAAACCTTTAGGTCGGCGTTTACATGTATAGAAGTGAGTCGTTATGGTAATCTAGTAAGTCGGAGTGAGCAAAAATACGAAGTATTTATTACTTAACTACTTAATCTGACGCTAGATTCCATGCGCTTGGTAAAATACTCGCCTTCTGTCTTTATTCAGTACATCTTATTTTACTAAGCGTGCCGGCCGTACTCTTCGTACACATGAAAACCGGCATCCAAGACCACAAATGCCGACCCTTAGTATTATGAACTCGATTGATAATTTAGTATTATTATAAAATAATCATTCCAATTACACTAGTGCCATAAAATGTTTGAAAACAAATAAATAAGAACTGTATATTTAGTTTTCGGGTCCCTTAAGTAATTGTCCGGCCAAATTATCGCCGGTAGTGCCAGTTACGATTCTTGTTTTTATGAAACGTAAATTTTGCATGTAGTTCGTTCAAATGAACGAATCGTAAGAGTCAATTCAATATGAAAAATTGAATCGTGTGATTCGATTCACAAAAGGGCAGGCATTTACGGTGATTGATTACAGACCTCATTTTTTCAATGAACATTTAACTGGAGCAATATATCTACAGTTTTTGACAATCCAATTTAACAAACTTAACAACCGATTTGGGTATTCTCATTTGACGGGCTTAGCCTCTTTACTGATTGCACTAAGCGATTCGAAAACGGCTACCTTAAAGGATCGTTTTGCTTGTCGAACTGTCAGTAAAAAAGGAAAAAATTGTAATTTTGTGCGTTCTCTTGCTATTTAGTGTAAACTACTTCTTCTTCTATAAATTCCTCAATAAGTAATTGATAATTTACGACTTGGCAGCTATAAATATATTTCAAACCATCGAAAATGCTGAGAAGCGTCTTCAACATTTCCCTCGAATAGGTAATAAGAATAATGACATATCCATAGAAAAATAGGTTGACATAACTCAACAATACTTATGTAATACACGTAACTTTGGCATTTTTCATGGTTTTATCCCCAATTGACTATTAGCATGGTACAAAGAAAACAAGGTATGATCGATAGCGGATCCAATTTCGTTCAGTTCGCGCATACCACCTGTGACGTCACTAGGAAAATAAGGAATAAATAAAAAATAAAGAAAGTTGACAGGAGATCTGCATTTTTTGTATTTTTTAGGGTTATGGTTAAGAATTGTTTATTTTTTCTGACTTTTTAGTTCGTTTAATTTAATAATAATTATTAAATTATTACTAAAACCAGCCAGCAGTTCCAAAAATATATTTAAAAATAAAAGAAAAAAATCCAAAATATTAATTATCTATTAACATGGATTTGGACGATAATAGGTAAAAATACTTAATTTATTTCTATATTCGGTATAAAATTGTTTATTAGGTTTTTAGCTTGCGATGTTTATGGTAAATAATTTTCATGTTCATCGTCTTTGAATTGACATGAGGACAGAGATGAGGATATCTATGGAAAAGTAACCACAAGAGGAATTATTACATCATTTAAAAAATGTTGGGAAGTTGATTGTTTTCATCGAAAAGTGGAAAATGCCAATGCAGATGAATGTATTGTAATTGTAATGAAAGTAATTCCAAGGGTGAAATTTATTATAATTAGTGGAAGGGTGGTGGCACCAAGGGTGAAGTTTATTATAATTATTAGTGACCTGTGCTTCTTTTTCTATATGTAGATGTTTCAGGTTTTGATTTGTAAGTTTTTAATTTGTTTTTTTGGAAGTATTTACATACCCAGAATATGCCCATCAAGGATTATAGCTCAAATTTCCTTTAATGGTAAGCAATTATTCAATACAAATTAACTTTTTAAGTGACTGAAATATTAAATATTTTACAATATGGTATATCACTGTAAAAATATATTACTTTTAGGTACAACTAGGGCCCGATACATTTTAAAAAGTAGAATATTATTTTATATTAAATGAGGTATTGTACCCACAATCAATTTATATTAATACCGGAGATTAAAAAATAAGAGAACAAATAGATAAATTCTTTTTTTACACTACAAATAAACTATAGAATACAGTAGTATTTAAAAAATTAAATAAAAAAGTTATGCCCCGGCCGAGATTCGAACTCCGGTCTCCCGCTTCCTAGCCCTGACTCTTCACGCACTGCTCCACAGTAACCTACTTAGCGATAGTTCAATGACGGTATATAAACATAAAAAACAGGTTCATTACAATATCCTAACGATTTGCTGACCAATAGCGCCTGTTATCACCTGTGACGTAGCGACCAACCTGCGCAATATCATACCTTGTTTTCTTTGTACCATGGACTATTAGTAAATTATTAGATACCTGAGAAATTGCGATGCTGCCAATATGTGCTTAATGAGTATCCAGAAAACGATTCGCCTGGCAACCAGAATACCAAAATGGAATGCATGGCATCCTGCTAGTTGAATACTTTCGCATACCGCTTTGAAAGCGTAACATTTAAATTCCAGACACGAAAAGACCTTTAAAACATTTACTCATGTAATATACGGATTGTGCATGTAATCAATGCACAGTCATAATATGCAATATTATTTGTGTAAGATTTTTTTTTTGTTTACTTTCTTTATAAAATAATAAACAATCTAAACAACTAACAAAACCATAACTCGTGACAGGATAATTAAAATGTTTTAAAGTATTATATTGTCAGGAAAACAAATATATAATAAATCACAGACTCACCAAATAATCCCTGAAGCATTGACCCTGAGCGGAGGCGTACTTTAATACCTGTCACAATTAAAAGTAAGGATAAGTGTCCAGTTCATAATTCCGACCTACTTAACTGCTATATGCCGATATTGTTTGCCCTAACTACCTATTATTTATTTTCTATTTATCTTACTAGATGGACTAATTTATCTCTGTCTCTCTCAATACAAGATTTACAAACATATCTATGCAAATGCACTGCTTGGCCTTCCGCCCACGCACCCCCTGATGGCGCGGACTCCAGAGTAATCAGCCGCACGGGCAACAGAATAAACACAACATATCGATCCCGAGATTCGAGGACCCTGGGGGCCTGTTCCCGCCGCTGAAGACCCGGAGGTACCGTCCCAGACATAATAATAATGTCCGTTGTCACACGGCGTACGGAATCCCAGATCCCTGCCGTGTGCGACGTTGCGACATTACGAGGATTCGCGTCCCTGCTACTATGACATTACGGGATCCCAGATCCTGCCAAGCAACATTAACGGGCCTATCCTTGCGCTTCCTCAAGCTAAGCAGTACTAACTCTACTGAGAACAGAAATTCACTAATCCACCTAAAGCTTACGTGGCTATCATATTAACTAATTAGGTACTTTATAAAAGAACTATCCAATCTCTCTCTCTCTCTTGATTACAAATTTACTTATCTCATCAAATACTAACGTACTGTCTTGCCCCCGTCCACGCCCCCCCGTGGCACGGTCTAGACGAACCAGAAGACCCGGATACAGCGGCTGAATCTCTCGGGGTCCCGCTCCCGCATCTGGTTACGCCCAGAGGCACAATATAAAAACCGGTGATAACCAGGATTTTACTCCCTACACCGTTGCGACATTACGAGGAATCGCGTCCCTGCTACTATGACATTACGGGATCCCAGATCTGCCAAGCAACATTAACGGGCCTATCCTTGCGCTCCTCCTGACTAGACAGCACCGACTCTACAGAGTAAAGAGATTCAATAGCCTATCTAAACAAAGCTCACGTAGCTGCCGCATCGGTATACCGCCGCATTACTTAATAGCTAACCCTATCTAACTTTCATATTCTATATTTTGACCTAGCATGTATACGGCGCATTTATTTAATGTAATATTTAATAATATGTGTACGCAAATGATATCTAACAAAACGTATCAATATATTTATCAAAATAATCATAATCTAATTAATTAATAAACTACGACACTTAGTGAGATGTACTCACCCTGCTTTCTGCTTATATCACTGCACTAACTAACTAATTAACTTTACTTTAACTGACACACTATTCATGCCACCGCACTCAAAACTGTACTGTGCGTCGGAATATGTGTATTTTTCTGCATTAGGTAATATTCCCAAACTTTCTTTTTCGAAACAGAATTGTTTCGACCAATCATCGTTCGATTTTGAACGCTTTTCTAGGAATACTTTTACCCCTAAATCGGAACGCAGGACGCCCATAAATCAGATATGGCGTGACATGCTTGAGACGCAGAAATACTTAGCAGGCACAAACTCTTAATATGTGTCGTTTTAAAACCTATGTTAAAAGAAATATTATTGGAAAAATAAACTCACGTTATATTTGTAATCAGGAATATCAAGAAATACTTTCTTTCAGAGTACCTTAAAAAACTTTTCTCGTAGCGCTGAAAAGAAAATACTCTCACTGTGGCCACAAAGCCAGTTTTACTGACAAGGCAAAACCTGCACATGATGATATAATGATGAAAAGAGATTAAAGATCACTGTCTTTTGCGATTAGGCGTATTCGTTTCTGAGAAATGGCGGAATTCCATTTTAGGCATACTATTCAATATTTGGTTGCATTCCTCTACTCTATCTCTTATAAATTTTGCCAGGTAAATGAAATTTTCAATATAAATCAGTTGACTTTTCATTAAAGCGCTTGATTAAGACGTAAAATAGTGTGCACGTGTTATTCGATCCAATTTTTTTCTGTTCTATAGAACGTCGGAAGCACGAATCTGGAAAAAAAACATTAAAAAGTCAATTTCCCAACTGACAATCACGTTAATTCCACAGATTGGCTCAGCGTGATGTACTCGTATTCTAATTAACTCTATAAATTAGAATCCGTTTGAAAGACAAACAAGACTTAATGAAAACGGGTGTTTTTATACATGTAATTAATTAAATTAGCACGCCCTGTTTACGTCTTAGCATTTGCTTAGAATGTTTTATTTCTTAGACAACGAACAAATTTAAAGCGCGCGAAAAAAATATGATATTCAAATTTCGTAAAACAACCTTAAAATCATAGTATTATCGAAAAAAAAGGATTTTATTATTTTATTTTATCCTGCACCAAGACAATGCAAATTCACACAAAGCTCAAAAAACATTTGACTATTTAAAGCAAGAAAACATCCATTTGTTAGACCATCCTCCATACAGTCCCGACCTAAGTCATAACGCCTTTTTTACTTTTCTAAAAATTATGAATGGACAGCATGGTCAAAGTTTCCAGTCCTCAGAAGACGCAGTCAGGGCCTTCAAAAACGCAATTTTGAAGGTATCAACAAATAGTGGCGGCTTATGACCCGTGGGATTGGTATATATGTTACGGTTAAAGTCTGATGTCCGGTTAATGTCGATATTAACAGGTTAATGTTTGGGTTTGGTTTTGTTTTTAGTTGTTTTATTGTGTGTTATTCTCGAGAATAACAGGTTAATGTCGATATTAACCGAATCTCGGACCTTAGCCGTAACATGTAAACAATTAAATTTACAAAGAAAAACGGATTCTCTGATTCATGTGTAAAAAAAGAAAAGAATAATTATGTTTTATATATTAAATTGATGAGTGGGTCTCTTAATAAAGAAAAGTTATTTATAAGTAAAATCATTAGATTGCTCAAGGGCTGTGAAAAAATCTTTTTACGTTGAAAGTAAGGCAAGTGACGAAACGTTTATTTTTCATTGAATTTCTACTGTAATTTTTAATGCATTGGAAAATGTCTCTCAACCCAAGTACTTGTATCTAAATGATGTAGTAACAATCAAAACAAACAATTTGAAAGTCTCTGGAAATATATTTTCAATATTATTCTCCATAAATTATTTTATAATCGCAATTATTATACGTTTTATTAATACCTGCAATTTATTCAATCATTTATGTTGGTCAAAAACATTGATATAGGCGACCGAAGATTTTGCCTAAGTCCGCCCCGCCTTAATCGATACAACTCCGACTTACTTCGCGTCGATACCTAACGATAAGTTAGACAGAGACAGGACAATGTCGTGCGTCGTGCATTGACTCTGATAGTGCTAGAACAGGCGATGTAGAAATCGCCAAACAAAAGCGTTTGCGGTATACTCGCGGTATACACGGTCAAAATTATTTTGTTTTCTAACGCAGCGGCGCAGTCAGTATAGGTCAGCGGTAGTGAATATTTTAATATACAAGACCAAAAATATTAAATTAATATTGATTATTACAACACACTTCCTTGTATTAAAAGTATTTTTATGTATTGTCAGCATTAATAGTAAATAACAATATAATGTAACAAACCGTTTAAATTCTGACAAAATTGTAGGGTAGGCGCCGCCTAACCTTGCTTACCCTGACGAGCCGCCATGCGCCACTGTCAACAAGCGAGTAGAATAACTGCTTTCAGAATTGGTTCCAATGTGTTTCTCTTCGTGGATATTACTTCGAAAAACAATAGTATTTAAAAGCTATCTCCGGTTTTTTTTCTACATCCATAAGCAAAATATAAAAGACCTCGTATAAGAAGCAAAATGCTCACGCGCGACCAGTCATGGTTTAACAGATTCATTGCATAAGGTTTATTGCGCTTCCTCTCAAAGAAAAACTTAGACACTCCGTCTAATACAAACAAAATAATATACACTATTACATTAACCACCAACAAGGCCTACTTACAATGACAAATCCTCTGCATCACGCGATCTCATTATCTAATAAAAACTTCACAACAAGGCCGTTGCCTATTTTTCCGTAATTCCTTTGATTTGCTTCAGCGATAATAAACATGAACTATTCTTCCCCATCTTGATAAACACGGACCAATTTTATTAGAAAAACCTACATACTTAACTCGAATGCATAAACAACCTCTAAATTATCGATTCGGTGTTATTTTTAGACCGGCAATTGCCGAATAATTTCATGTCCTGGTGTGTGGTGTTCTATAGCCGTTAATTTTCGATACAAAATTACGGTGTGTTTCTTTGCCATTCAATTTGGTTAGTTATAAAGCGTAATCTACAAAATGAATGTAATATAATTATACTCGGTGGTGTGTGTGTAAACAAACATATAATTTCCTTTTTCCTTATCCGTTTATTAAAATTTTAGAGTAACAATGTTATTTTTGCAACTAAATAAATGCATGATTGAATTCATTAACATTCAGTCAGTGATTGAATATCATATCGACTCTCATGTCTCAACAAACCAACTTAAAGCAGAACTCACGAACCTGGAAGATTCCATCAGTAGCCTGGAATGGGAGTCCTCCAACGGTCTAAGACACTCGAAGAAATTTCTCATAACTTACGACCGATCAAAGATTTTCCTTGATTTAACTAAGAAAATATTCGGATCGTCAACAATTTTTAAACAGAACACTGTCTCCTCAATGAACACCTCAGTAGATTGAAGCTAAGAAACAACGTCGAATGCAGATTGATGATTGGGAAAATGGGGTGAAAATGGGAAAACATCAAAATACGTCATCACTGACTGCGTCGAGGCGACAATCATGCGTACCATAAACTTTGGTACGACTGATGAAGAACTAATCTCTGTAAAACCGACCCAGATACTGGCTTTTGTCAAAGCCCTGAGACTGTATGATGATTGTATGATGATTTATAACTCAAGATAGGAGGACACAATAGATCTATAAGGCCGCAGTGATTAACTTGTAAACTTTTTGAAAAAATGATTCAAGCTCGTCTTCTGTGGTATATTGACTCACTATTACACCCCAATCCATTCGGATTCCGTTCTCATAGATCTACTCTAAATCATATGGTCGGTTTTGAGAATGACATCTGGGCCAATTTTTCATCGCGTTCTCATGTAATCGCTGCGTTTCTTGATATATCTAATGCTTTCGACACCATCTGGCGCTATTCCATCATTAAGGGTTTGCACAGCTGGAACATTCGTGGTAACATTTTAAAATTCATTAACAACTTTCTAAAAAACAGAGTTTTTAATGTTAAGATAGATAGCTATCTTTCTAATATTTTTCCATTGGAAAATAGAGTACTTACCACACGGTTCAGTTCTTAGTCCCGTCCTGTGTAATGTTGCAATAAACAGTATATCAAACCACTTCATCCCGAATGTTTCCTACAGATTATACGCAGATGATATTTTATTATACACATCATTTAAATCTTCCCGAACTTCAATTAATACAGAGAAGCTCCCTTAGTAATTCATACATTTGGTCTGCAGATATCTCCGGACAAATCTTCCATCGTTCATTTCTGCAGAAAGAATACCTGCCCAAGAATACATGTATTAACTTTCGATCAACGTCCAATTGCTGTTGTCTCGTCTGCAAAATTCCTTGGACTAACATTTGATAGTATACTCTCTTGGAATCCTCATTTATCCTCATTAAAAACCAGATGTCTAAAGGACATTCTTCTTCTTCTTCGGGTTCCATCTCCTAATTGAGGTTGGAAATCATCATGGCAATTCTAACTTTGTTAACGGCTGCTCTGAATAACTGGTTTGAAGTCATTCCAAACCATTCTCTCAAATTCTTGAGCCATGATGTTCTTCTTCTTCCTTGGCTCCTTCTGCCCTTTATCTTTCCTTCTATTATGTTCTGCAGCAGGGCATATTTAGTTCCTCTCATTATGTGTCCGAAGTACTCAAGTTTTCTCTTTTTAAGGGTGTTAATCACCTCTTCGTCCTTCTGAATTCTGCGTCGCAGTTCTACATTTGTAACCTTGTCAGTCCATGCAATCCTCAGCATACGCCGATAACACCATCTTTCGAATGCCTCAAACTTCTCCATTTCGGCCTTTTTAAGTGTCCAAGCCTCTGAACCATAGAGTAGAGTTGCAAATATGTAACCCCTTAGCATTTTTCATCTAAGCTTTAAGTTGATGTCTCCACTGCAGAGACATTTTTTGAGTTTTATAAAGGCTGCTCTGGCTATTTCTATTCGAGCTTTTATTTCTGCTAATTGATCCAAGTTGTCGGTCAACCAACTGCCTAGATATTTATATTTTTGTACTCACTCCATAGGTGTACATATTACCATCTATTAGAACATTGGCTTGGACATCTTCTCTCTTAGTAAGGAAAGACATTGGTATATTAAAATGGCTCACACACCAACAATATGGTTCGAATACTAATTCTCTCCTACATATTTGCAAAACCATAATAAGACCGAAAATTGATTACGGTTCAATTGTGTATAATTCTCCTCCACCTACTTATTTGAAACATTTGGATGTTGTGCAAAATACCGCTTTGAGACTTTCTCTGGGAGCTTTTAAAACTAGTCCTATTCCCAGTTTACATTGTTTAGCTGAGATAACACCCATAACATTTAGACGGTCCTATTTGCTGTTTAAGTATGCATGTAAATTGAAAGTTCATCCATTTATTCCTATTTATTAAATTTCTTTCCATCCTTTCTTTTACCCTGACATTACTGATCATCGTGCGTCTGGCTCCAGAGTTTGCCTCTCTTGCTGAAGATTTAGATTTCACACTGCCTCCCTGTCTTCCACTATCAGGGCTCCGTAGTCCTCCTTGGCTTTTTCCGACTCTCAATTTAAATGACAGCTTCTTCAAACTCAATAAAGACCCTCACACCTCTTTGTTCATTAAACACTTCAGATCAATCACGAGATGTCTTTCAGTGGGAAGTGCTTTTGTTCATAATAATATTCGTAAATTCCGAATTAATCCTGATTCTAGCATATTGACCGCGGAACTTACAGCTATCACAGAATCGCTAAATTATATCTCTTCACTAGCCCCGTCCCACTGGTTAATCTGCCCGACTTAATGCAGTTAAATGCCTATCAAAATTTAGAGTAAACCTTCCTCAAAATTATGCGTACCATAAACTTTGGTACGACTGATGAAGAACCAATAACTGTAAAACCGTCCCAGATACTGGCTTTTGTCAAAGCCCTGAGACTGTGTGATGATTGTATGATGATTTATAACTCAAGATAGGGGGACACAATAGATCTATAAGGCCGCAGTGATTAACTTCCAGAGAAAAGTAATCTGGAATAGACTCCACTTGGACCACTGCAATTTTTCTCATTCACATCTCTTTTCACAGGATTCTATTCCTCAATGCCCTTACTGTGCAGAACTGATCTCAGTAAAACATATTTTAGTGAACTGCAGAAATCTACAGATTCTCAAAAGAAATTTAAATCTTTCAAACTCTTTAAGATATATCAATTCAGCAATATACCTGCTCTATTTCAGTTTTTAAAATAAATAAACATTTACGAAAAGATATAATTAAGTAATAAACTTGTAAATAAAGTAAAGTAACATTATCTGCGTGTATGTAGTGTTGTATAATATATAATTGTATCGGTTGCTAAATGGCCCTAAATGCTGACGCGATTATAATTAAATTCTCTATCTGTCTGTTTCTAAATCTACAATCGACTCTCATTAGGTGATAATCAATACGGATTGCTAAACCTGTGAAAAAGAGTTAGTGATTTCGATTTAGTTAGATATTTATCCATATTTTTCTACATAGTTTACATAGGAAATTTCATGCTTGCCTCCAATTCCTAAAAATGAACAAAAATAAAGTTAATAATTATTGAAAATCGCACTCTGCTTATGGATACGAGGAATTCGCAAATGAATTCTAAGATCGCATCGCCTAAAACATAAATAGTTCGAACAATCCCTAAAATTGCACTTCGATGCGACAGTTTAAGCCGAACCGAAGAATGCGCAGCGTTCCAGCGACACGTGGAACATGTTTATTTTATACTTTGGCTGTCTGAAAAGAAAGACGTTTCCGTCACTACGTACACTTAGTATGCGGTTTCTATTGTACTACTCCTGTCCATCATGACAGGTTTTAAGGGAAAATAAAACGTCTTTACGTCTGAATAATTCGCCTCTTAAATTTTAAAAACTCGGAGAATGAAATGCTGACCTACTTTTGTTATGTTTACAAATTCGTTTAAACACTATTTGTAGAAAAGTTTAACATTTCTATTACAAAATAACATAATTTAAATCTTGTTCCAAAGTAACGCACCTAAAGATATCACATATTTAGAAATAAACAATTATATAAATAGTTTTTTAAAGTAGACCCCAATTTTTATACAGGTATAACTTTATTTTAAATTTGGCAGTAGAATGTAGAATGTTTAGGAATGGAGTTAATCGCCGCGACCTTACAGATCTATTATGTGTTCCCCTTTTTACGACGATGATTTGAACGGTCACTAACGGAATCAGTACTGGGAGAATTGTCAGATCAGGGGCTTGGAACACCCTCAAAAAGAAAATACCACTACTGCAACTCCCAGTGGCTGATATGCCAAGAATGTACAACGTTGAGAAACATCTCAATGTAGTATTGAGCAATAAAAAGAATTGGAAGAGAGAAACGTCTGCTCAACAGCTAAAAGACCATATAACATAACTTGGTATACTGATGCTTCCAAAATCAATGCGGGAACAGGGATCGGAGTATTTGGGTCGAGAACTAAATACTCCGAACCAATGGGCACCTACACTAACATCCTAGAGGCAGAAATCTACGCTATCGAAAGATGCATACAACTTATCTTAGATAGGAACTATCGGAAACAAGAAATAGCCATCTTATCTGATAGCCAAGCAGCGTTAAAAGCGATCAACTCAGTATCAATCAATTCGAAATTGGTCAAAGAATGCATAGAGAAGCTGAATAAATTAGGCAAAGAAAACAAAATCCTCCTACTCTGGGTGTCTGCTCACCAAGGGATAGAATGCAATGAAAAAGCAAATGATCTAGCTAAAAAAGGAGCGAACACTCCATTAACTGGACCAGAACCGTTCTGCTTCCCAAGTGGTAACCAACTAAAGGCGGAACTCAAGAACTTGGAAGACTCCATCCGCAACCTGGAATGGGAATCTTACAACGGTCTAAGGCACTCGAAGAAGTTTCTGAGGGCTTACGACCAAGAAAAATCAAAGATCTTCCTGGAGTTAAGTAAGAACAATCTTCGGATTGTCACAGGGTTTTTAACAGGACACTGTCTCCTCAATGAACACCTCATCACTGAGTGCCATGAACCTTCTCCATCCTCGACATCAGCCGTACCAAAATTCATGGCACGAACGGTCGTCGTTTCGGCGCACTCAGTGATAAGATGTTCTGGTTTTTCTCCATTTTCCCCACAGAATCTGCATTCGCCGTTGTTTCTCAGCTTCGGCCTAGGTGTTCCTGGAGGATACAGTGTCCTGTTAGAAACCACGTGACAATCGAGATCAAGAAAAATACGTGATCTTTCTCGGTCGTAAGTTTTGAGGAATTTTTTCGAGTGTTTTAGACCGGTTGGAGGATACCCCTTCCAGGTTACGGGTGGAATCTTCCAGGTTCTTCAGTTTTGCTTTTAGTTGGTTTCCACTTGGAAAACAGAACGGTTCTAGTCCAATTAGTGGAGTGTTCGCTCTTTTTCTAGCTAAAGCGTTTGATTTTTTATTGCCTTCTATCCCTTGGTGAGCGGGCACCCAGAGTAGGAGGACTTTATTTTCTTTGCCTAATTTGTTCAGCTTCTGTAGGCATTCATAGGTTAGACATTTACTAACTCTTGGACCTAACCTAATCTAACTAATTTGGAATTGATGGTTACCGAGTTGATCGCTTTTAGTGCTGCTTGACTATCGGATAAGATGGCTATTTCCTATTTCGAATACTTCCATTCGATAGCGTCGATTTATGCCTGAAGGATACTGGGGTATGGCCCTTTGATTTGGAATATTAAGTTTTCGGCCCAAATACTCCTATCCCTGGCCCTGCTTTGGTTTTCGAAGCATCGGTATACCACGTTATAGTATGGTCTTTAACATGCTGAGCAAACGTTTCTTCCTTCCAGTCCTTTTTATTACTCAATACTACAGTGAGGTGTGTCTCAAAGTTGTAAATTCTTGGTATGTCATCTACTAAGAGATGGATTAGTGAAATTTTCTTTTTGAGGATGTTTCAAGCCCCTGACCTGAAAATTCTCCCAGTACTGTTTCCGTCAATGACCCTTCTAATCATTGTCGCATTGGTATAACTACCGACGACAATGTGCAGTGGTGTTAGGTCTAGGATGACTCCCATTGCTGCTGTTGCGCATATTCTTATGGCAACTGGGATGCTGATGCATGCCAGTCTCTAAACTTTGCACAGGTTTTGCCTTGCTGTACATCGCTCTAGTTTTATGTATCAAGCACCAGCTCCATAGAAATTTGGCAGTAAGTCGAGAGCAATTCATTTTTAAACTATTTCAAAGCAAAAATTAACTCAAAGATTAATTTCGCCTAAGGCAATAAATAACAAAATGTCATGTTATGTGGATTTTATCTGTGACACAATAATGTGTATAATCAATAAACAAAAAATATAATTATCGTGGTCATTGCACTGTCCGAAAATGTTGAGCTACTCCATTCGCCCATGTAAAACTCAAGTTGTTTAATAAAGTGCTTTACTAATTATCACAGTCGTATGCTATTAGGGTTGTTAATCGACTTCCTTGCTTGAGTTCCCATTTGACCGTGTTCGATTTAAGCATCAACATGGATCAATAATTATTGTGCTGGTCCCAAGCCTGTTTTCAAACAATTTTAATTAAACTTATTACAGTCTCTATATAGAGATCTAAAGTAGGTTTATCGAAATTGGTATTAGCAAATTGTTGATGTGAGATATGTAACTTTTGTTGGTATATTTCTTTGATGTAAATATTATTAAACAATTTTTTACCTACTATAGTCATAAAAAAATGTCTATATCGATAAAATTAAACTATAAAAATATTTGCTTTAAACTAACTGTAATTATTATTTTATCAACTATAAGTCCATTCATATAACTAATAAGAGTCAATTTCACTAGTCTGAAAATAAGCAAAATAAGCGTTCGGCATTTAAAGTTTTATGTAAAACTGGCTACGTAGGTATTTTTACACAAATGAAGAAGGAAATTAGATAAAGGATTTTAAGACCAAATATCTGTATTGTAGCACATTTTTAGACAACTTCTTTATTTTTAAGATTTTTGATGGTCAAACATCAACAAAATATTCCTTATGTTTGGACTAAGTGCGGATCTCAGAACTCGAATGGCCAGATGCTACGTCTTCTCTGTGTTACTCTATGGATGTGAGAGCTGGACACTGAATTCACAGACCGAGAAGAGAATAGAAGCCTTCGAAATGTATATATACAGATGGATGCTGCGAATCTCATGGATACAAAGGATCACCAACAATGAAGTACTCCAGCGCATGCGAGAGATACTGAACACCATCAAGGAAAGAAAAATGCAATACCTGGGTCATGTGATGAGAGGTGGTAGATACGAAATACTGCGCCTCATAATAGAGGGCAAAGTGCAAGGGAAAAGATCAGTAGGAAGACGCCAGAACTCATGGCTAAAAGATTTGAGGAGATGGTTTGAAAGCTCGTCTGCGGAAATCTTCCGGGCTGCAGTTTCCAGAGCCACAATTGCCATTTGGATCGCCAACCTTCGGTAGGAGAGGGCGTGATAAGAAGAAGTTTGGACTAAATTTTCTCGAAAATAAAGACATAATTTAAAATTCCCTTACAATACCGTGAAGCTCTTGCAAACCTTAACCAAGCCTTAATCAAAGCGCGTGTTTTTGGAATTTTGAGTGTGACTTAACACGATAGGATCGGGCTAGGCCTTAAGCAGATTTCTGAAATATAATATTTATTTTCTTCGGCCACCCAGCCGCTTTACACGACCGCTGTGAACGACCCGAAAGTACAGGGTAATAACTCTTAACTATTTTTTTACCGAATAAAATAAATTTTACACAAAAAGTAGATAATTCTTATTAATTTCTTAAAATGTGTAACTAAAATAATCTGTAAAATGAGAAATAAAAAGTTCTATTATAATACAGCCTACCGAAAAGGAACGAATGAGATAATCCGGGAAACGGTTTATTACATGCCAGAAATGTGTGGGTATTTATTGTCAAATCCAAAAATTACCATAACTCCGGAAATTCTACAATTTTATATTCTACAAAGTCGTATGACGGAGGGGGTTAATCAACGCGACTTTACAGATCTATTGTGTGTCCCCTTTACTGTGGTATAACATAGTCATCATACAGTCTCAGGGCTTGGAAAAAAAGCCAGTATCTGAGACGGCTTCACAAAGGCTAGTTCTAAATTTCCGATATCAGTCGATTTAAATGTACGGCACTACTGGTTGTCGTCTCGGCGCACACAGTGATGAGGTGTTCTGGTGTTTCCTTATTTTGCCCATAAAATTTTTATTCGCCATTATTTCTTAGCGGGCAGCTTTTCTTATAAAAAAGCCGTCACAATCCAAAGATTGTTCTTACTTAAATCAAGAAATATCTTTGATTTTTTTCGGTCGTAAATTCTGAGAAATTTCTTCGAGTGTTTTAGACCGTTGGAGAATTCTCATTCATGGTTACGTATGGAGTCTTCCAGGCTCTTGAGTTCCGCTTTAAGTTGGTTTCCACTTGGGAAGCAGAACGGTTCTGGTACAGTTAGTGGAGTGTTCGTTCGTTTTCTAGCTAAATCGTTTGCTTTTTCATTGCCTTCCAGCCTTTCGTGAGCTGACACCCAAGTTGGAGGACTTTATTTTCCTTGCCTAATTTTATAATCTGGAAAAAATAATGAAAACAGAAAGATAAACAAAAAATAATCTAAAACATGAAAGTTGACCAAGATTTTAGGGTGGCTAAATTTTTGCCAAGAATATTGTATTGAGATGAACAGCTTATTTAAAAATAAACATATTTCTTTAAATTCAAAACATTCAATTTTAAGACACTCTGTATGCATACATAAAATTATTGATTTAAAATTATTCGTAAACTAGGGAGAGGGAAATCAGACAACGAATAAAGATGATAGGTGTTAAAATAAGAGCTTTTAGACCACCATTGGAGACGCATTGATGAATGAATAAAGAAGTTTATTAAAGGTAAAATCAATGTTTCCTTATTTTTTAACTAATGTTAACTAAAGCATATATTATTTTGTTTTTCTGTTGTAATATTCTGTGCTCAAGCTTTTCCTTATTTATTTGATCATTTTATTTATTTGTATTATATAGCATGTGTATCTATTTAAAAGATTCCATTTATGCTGCAAATAATTTCTAGTTTACAATTAAATCTAAATTCAATCGTTTACTGTACATTCGTGCCGATACTTTTGGTTCAGTATGGTTCAGTATGATACAACTTATGACAAGTATGACTTTTTGACAGTATAACAGTGTGACAATAAGGGCCTTGTTAAGTGTACTAATAAGTTCCAACCGTCCTGGGCGAATATCTTAGCACACAAATGAGCAGTCAAAACCAATAATTGGTATAGTATAACTCATAGTCTAAATATATTGGCACCAACCATATCAACCCTAGCTGAGTCGCCTCCCGAATCCAGAGACCTCAGTACCTGCAGGTGGGGACCTGCTAACTGATAAAAACTCTTCAGTTATGAATGTATTAAACCTTAAACCTTGGTATAAAGACATTATTTGTATTATTATTTCTCTTTAATTAAAGCTTATTTAAGCCTCCCTCCTCACAAGATAAAATACCACTTTTAGCACTTCTATCATAAATAACTATTTTTACATAACGTAGGTTCCTTTATTTCATTTAACTTTTTTTTATATAGTTGGCCAAAATATTACCTCATCAACTTTGTTGAACGAACATGGATTGTTATACTACAGTATGTTGAAATAAATTGGAATAATATATTCCTTTCTCAGAATAGCTAAAATTACAACATTCAAAAGCATTCAGGAAAGCAAGCGCTGTCAACGAGGCAGTAAAATCGCCGTCGACCTATTTAAAGTACTATTTCGAATCCAGTAGTGTTTATAATCCGCAAGTAATTTCACATTTTATGGGATCGGATATTTTAAACTGCAACGGCTCCTCTTTAACGATGATCGATACACATACAACAACACTTGTGACCTAAATTCATAAATAAGGTCATTCGAATAGGCAGCTTGTTTGATACAAAAAGTAATACATGCAACGCTGTATCCCTGTACCATATGCAATTCGATCATGGAATTTTTATGAGTTTCGCAATTATGTGACAAACAGTGTACAGGGTGGATCAAATTCGACGCTTTTAAAGGGAAACACCCGTTTCTATAGGAGATAGACAAAAACTAATATTGGTGTCTGGAGCTTAATTTTTATCAAAAACATGATGGTGAAAACCGCACATCGATATCTGTTACCGTTTATGAGTTACGGGATGTTTTTCAAAAATGTGCATTTTTAACAAATCGCTATAACTTTTTTGCTATGGAAAATTTTCTATTTTGTGAAAACATTTCCAAACTACTTTTTTACGTAGAATTTAATGGTTTAAGTATAATTTTTTTAAAGTTAATAATTTAAGAGTTATCAATAGAAAAATTGATTTTTTATTTGGGACACCCTGTATATTTTTACTTAAGTGAAAAGAACTTAAAATTACCTTTCCAAAAATATATCACACTTGATATTTTGTTACAGTCCCCTTCAAAATACAGAATTTTTATAAGTTCGCCACTTTTAGCTAGTAGGCTTTCAACCCCTTATTGATGATCTGCCCCTAATGGAACTCGAAAACATATCTTTCCAGCAAGACCAGGCACCGCCTCAGAACGCTGAAGTTATCAGCATATTTTTACAGCCAATTTCAAGAATAATTGTATAGCTAACAAAGATACTAGCCGTTGGCCGTCGAGACCGCATGGCTTAGTGCCTGTTATTCTTAGTTGAGTTTTTATCTTTGCGGAAGAATAAAGGTTCTTATTTTAAAATTGCCCGTATAATCTAAACAAGAACTAGAAGTACTTAGCGGTTATGTGAGGGTATCTTTCACTCTCACTGAGTTAATTAATTCCGCGAGAAATGTTCAAAAACGGTCCCGTCTGTTCATAACAGAAGATGGTTAACATGTCGAACGCCTCTGTAGCAAAATTTCATGTCTTGGTTTGCTATTAATTTTTATTGTTATTAGATATAGTTTAAATGTGTTGATGTTGTTAAATATAGTTTAAATTGTTATGAAATTCTGCATCTCTCATTGCAAATATTATTTTCGTTTTAATTGCTGCTCACAGCTAGAATTTTTTTGCATTACTGCCGGTTGCTGTTACTGCTGCTCGTTCAAAGCCTACTTATTCAAAGTGGGCGAATTTTTAAAAACTCTGTATCTCGAAGAGGAATCAAGCAAAATATGAAGTATGCTATATTTTTGAAAAGGTAATTTTAAATTCTTTTCAACTAATTAAAAATATACAGGGTGTCCCGTATAAAAAATCAAATTTTCTGTTTATAATTCTTAAATTATTAATTTTAAAAAAATTATACTTAAACCATTAAATTCTACGTAAAAAAGTGCTTTGAAAAAGCGATTTTTTAAAAATGCATATTTTCGAAAAACATCCCGTAACTCCGAAACGGTAACAAATATGGACGTGCGGTTTTCACCATCATGTTTTTGATAAAAATTGAGCTTCAGACACCGATATTAGTTTTCGTCTATCTCCTATAGAAAAGGGTGTTTCCCTTTAAAAGCGTACATTTGACCCACGAATCTGAGAGTCTCAGTCTGTTTAAAATGGAAGAATATTAGAGTATTTATCACGGGCCAAAAAATCAAGTAAAAAATATAAATGTCTTAACTAGACATAAAATAAGAAAGCAACTCGAAAACCTGGGTATATTGTCACTAAAACAATAATTGTTTTAGTGACAATATACCCAGGGTTAATAATTAATAATTATTATTAATTATGTTTTATATTTTGCCTGACTTTCAGCATGTAAGCTTATAAGAAAAAAAAATTGATTTGACCAAATTTATCTAGAAATCCTAATGTTAAATATAATTGAAAAAAAAAGTAACGGCACGCGGGGTTCCCAAGCGGTCACCCATCCAAGTACTAACCGCGCCCGACGTCGCTTAACTTCAGTGATCGAACGGGAACTGGTGGACCGACGTGGTATGGCCTTTACATGATATATTTAGTAGTTGTAGAAGTACATTTTTTGATGCAGAAGATTTGTCTTATTTATATATGAGAGGTCGAAAGTAAGAGTGGGATAAAATTTTGTTCAAAGCAAAAGTGGGTTTAAATTTTCTCTAAGATCAAAAATAGCATATACATCACAACTTTGGGCAAAAGTGAATCGAATATTAATCAGCGCAAAAATGGTTCGACAAAATATTCAGGGCAAAAAAGCTATAAAATATTAACCCGTTTTTGCGCTAAGAAAATAATACGTAGATTCGATAGACGATAAGAAAATGGTACTTTTTACCTCTGCGCGCTGCCGTATTTATGTACTATCGAAGGGACGTTTTTATAATACTATTGAGTATTGAGTGCTGTTTCACATGGAGCGGACGTGCGGACCATCGTGGACCATTGTGTGTATTTTTAAGAATTGACGGAGTACTTTCACCTGTAGATCGCCCATTGGTTGAACAAGTACCATGAGTATTGAATGTATGAATACTTTCACATAGGCGCGGATGATCCGTCGAAGCAAGGGATCGACGGATGGCTGTTGGACGAAATCATACGGGCGGACCATCCGCGCCCATGTCAAAATACTCATACAAGCTCATAGTACCTCTTCAATAAACGGACGGTCCGCGCGGAAGCCGGACGGCCCGCTCCATGTGAAACGGCACAACAGGGACGATCAGCGCGGACGGTTTGAGCGAATGCTCCGCTCCGTGTAAAACTGCACTTCATACTAAATTTTATTTCGTGTTTTGCACCTATTTTAGTGTGTTGTTTATCTTTCTTGTCTATGGTGTTGTTCAGTATGGCAAAGCATCTCTAGCAGAGCTGCAAGCTCACAGAAAACTTAAGTCTTTTTGACTTAAATCATTTTAGTGACTTAAGTCATTTGATTTTAAGTCGATAAATCAAATGACTTAAGTCATTTCATTTATTTCGAAAGATGACTTAAAATACTTAAATCTTTTTTTAACGACTTAAGTTATTTTAAAAAAGATTTAAATCTTTTAAAAGATACAATATGACCGAAAAAAGAACGGCGTCAGCGATGACTATGAAATGAAGTTCGCTGTCATTTTATATGTAAAATTATATGGGGAATGTCATTGATGTTTATTTCCAAGCCAACTGGATGCCGTTTTTTTTTTATCATACGGTATATACCTATTGATATAGTAATTATTTATATTTTTTTGCTTCACACTGCTGTACTGCTGTTTATATAATTTTTTTGTGTTTCACACACATTTTTATACCTATAAGATAATGAGTTTGATATTACAAAACACAGTATTTTAGTTATAGGAAAATATAAAAGCCTAACGGCTCGGAAATTTTCAAAAGTGAAGAATATAATTATACAAAAATTATTTCCATTGTCTAGATGTGCACTTCCGAATATAACTTGTTTAGTTTATATCTGGTCGGCACCTTTTGACTTCGGCACGCGCTTTGATATCACACACGGACCGCCGCCGCCGATGCCATTTGAAGAAAAATATATTTCATAGAAAAATTAAATTACTCCCTCTTTTTATGCGATTTTTCGAAAAGAAAATGCGGACTGGGACCACATACGTATTTGCATTGATTGTGTCCGCACGTGTAATACGGAAGAATATAATATTTTTATACTTTTTATGGGGCGGAGTCACAACGCCCCCCCCCCACCCTTAGATCGGACAACTTTGAAATTGTTTTGGACAGCTGTCAATTCTGACAGCTGAATTTTTTCTTCTTTCATTTTAGCCCATGGCCATCCTATATATATATATATATATATATATATATATATATATATATATATATATATATATATATATATATATATATATATATATATATATATATATATATATTATGTCGAAATCGGTTCACTTCGAAATTTTGACATGTCATTAAACTGTCATTTTTCAAGATAGCCGCCCACATATTTTTTTCATATGTATATACCCACAATATACCTATATTATAATAATTTTTTTATAATAGAATTTTAAAAATCAAAAACCTCAAAAATGGCGCCATTTTGGCCGCCATTTTAACAGCTATCAAAAATTCTGGTCATGCCTTGTAAAAAAATGTATAATTTCCTACAATCAAAGGAAGTGGTTCTAATTTAGCTTACAAGATTTGCCCCGAACAAACATACATACAAAGCAAGTTAAATAAAAGCTTATAAAAAGTTGATTTTTACACTACTTGTTGCATATGGTGCAAATGTTATTTTTGTATAGAAAACTAGAGGAACATGAATAAACTGACTGGCAAATACGCAAACAGATTTTTTTATCTAATAGTAAATTAACGATTTTTTTCTTCGGACAAAAAGGAATATTTTTAATCTTAGAGTAAAAGTGGCATATAATTATAACCCATTTTTACGGTAAAGTTTCTTTCTCTCATTTTTGCTCTCATTGCTACTTAAACCGCTTTTGCCCTCTGAAAAACGCAAACCGTTTTTGCCGAGAGTAAAATTTTAACCCACTTTTGCTATCAGCCTCTCATATTTGATAATAACAGAAAAAAAAAACGATATTTTGCAGCTTAATAATTAAGCTCATATGCTGACAAATTCGAAACTGTAATAGTATTAGGTAGAGCAAAAATAATTCCTTACCCAAAACAATTTTGTTTAATATGATGGAAACATTCTTACCTGAAAAAAAAGAAAGAAATATTAGATAAATATTATAAACATTGAGACTAATGAATACTAATTAAAATGTTAAATCCACAGTATTATTATTATTATTATTGGATATGTTGGGTTCTGTAGTTCTGTCTTCCCCAGAATCCGAGGCCGAGAGGTAGACCATAATTAAGCATCTATAACAGCAGGTGACGTAGTAATGACTTCTATTCTCCTACCTTTGGAATTAATCGGTGTGTTTTGAAATTGACCAGTTGAGACCTATCATCATCGTCATCCCGAAATGTTTCGGGAGAAGTGATTGAGGACATTGAAGAGTTTATGTATCTGAGCAGCATAATAAACAAAGACGATGGAGCCAGCAAAGATAAGAAAACCGCATCAAAAAAGCTCAACAAGCATTGGGTCAACTCAGAATAGTACGGGCCTTGAGGCATACCAAAACTAGCACTAAGTTGAGAATATTCAACAGCAATGTAAAATCAGTTCTCTTGTATGGATGTGAAACATGGAAAGTGACCAAAAACTATGAACACTATCCGAAACGAAGATCTATTGCATTTAACTGGCCAAACTGATATAGGCAAAGAAGTGATCATACGGAAGTGGGGATGGATAGGGCATACTCTAATACAACCTAACGACAACATCGCAAGAAATGTCCTTGACTGGAAACCACATGGACAACGGAAAAAAGGACACCCAAAAGTCGAGCTAGCGAAGTCAAAAACATTATGGTCAGAAGCTAAGAAAATTGCTGAAAACAGAACAAGATGGAAGGTTTGTTTAGGAACTAAAGAAAAAAATGATGATGATCATCATCGTCATTTTCAGCTTATTCAACCATTTCCAATTATGGGGTAGCCTCCCTCACATATTTAGATACTTTCTTTGTATTTGGGCCCATTGTTGTCTATTGTTGGCTATGCGGGCCCAAGTTATCCCTGCCAATTTCCTAATATTATGGTCCAATCTCAGGTTCGGTCTTCTTCTAGGTCTCTTAATTCCTCATGGGTACCATTGTGTAATTTTTGTGGTCCATCTATTGTCCGTCCTTCTTGCCAGGTGTCCTGCCCATTGCCACTTGAGCGATTTGACTCTGTGGATGACATCTATTACTTGGGTATTTTGTCGTATCTACTCTATTCTTTTACGGTTTCTCTTGGTGATTCCCAACATATTTCGTTCGATTGAGCGTTGTGCGACCTGCAGTTTCCTTTTGATGTCCGTTTTAAGTGTCCAGGTTTCGAATGCATAGGTCATCACTGGTAGTACACATTTTTCTTCTATAGATAAAGTGGCATTCTAGATTTGAATATAATTGAGTTTCTTATAAGAACTCCATGCTAACTTAATTCTTCTGTTGATTTGTGGTAGTAGAAAGAAAGTTGTGTATTACCAGTGTTGTGTTATTTATTAGAATGTTTTTTCTGTTCACTAGCTCGTTGTACATTACTTTAGTTTTTGCTAAGTTCATTTTGAGACCCACTTTTTTGCTAACTCTATTTAGTTCGTTTTATTTTGTGCTTGTAGTTCTTCAGGGATATTTGCGATTAGGACTATGTCATCAGCGAATCTTAGATGGTCGAGATATTCTCCATCTATTTTTAATCCTTTGTTGGTCCAGTCTAGTTGAAGGAAGATTTCTTCTAGTATTGCTGTAAACAGCTTTGGGGATATCTCGTCTCCCTGTCGTACTCCTTTGCCAGCTGAGAATTGAAGGCATATAATTATTTTGCTAATCATCTTTTTTTAATGAAAGGAATGCAAGTTTTATTGAAAAATATTTTGAACCCAAGTTTCAAATGTATTGGATAAGAAACAATGAAATCTAAAGATGTCACTGGGTGTACACGACAACTTTCTGGTATATAGAAAAAGAGAATAGACTGTAACTTGAAAACATTTTCAAGTAGCAATATTTGTTGTCTCATAGTCCATCAGTATCTATAACAGAAAAAAACAATGTCACGTAATACAAATTGCGATCATTAGAGCTTATTATTTTCACTCTCGAATTGCTATTAGCGAAATGGAGATTCCTCGGCCTTAAACCTGGAATGGTCTAAATGCCGAATCACAGATTTCGGTTTTAGGTCCAAGTGGGCGGGGAAGTAATTACGTCAACTTCTCTGGGTTATTACCGAAAACAATAGGCGTACAACTAGTTTCGCGTGCTCGTCTGGCGGCTGCCAAAATTCAATTATTTCCAAACGATTGACGGAACAACGCCGACGGCGGGTGTTATGTAATCTAATCTCGTAAATATTAAATGCCAAAATATAGAAGCTTTATCGAAAAATAATAAATAATAAGGAAAGGTCACTTTTAAAATGTATAATACACATATATATGTTACAGTAAAAGTTGGAAATCAGTGATTGTTAACAATGATTGTTAATAACAAACAAAAGCTCACATCTGGCGCAAATTCGCTTTGTTTTTTGTGGTTATGTATAATTGTTTTGTTATCGTTGTAAAAAGTGTTGTGCGGTCTTTTCCCTATGAAAGAAATTTTCTGTGAAAAATTAAGGTAAAATAGGCACTCGCAAGAATGTAATAGCGCATGTTTTTCATTTTTTGCGATATAATGGAGTCATAGCAAAAGTTAAGCATGCAAGAGAAAAAGATATTAAAAAACCTAGTCACTATGAACTTATTAAACACGATATGCTTGAAGTAGCGGGTTTGAAAAAAAAACGAATAACTCCGGTTGAAGAAAATTCGGGCATACTTTATTTTGTCCACGATGAAGAACTTTATTAAAAATACCTTGTAAGTAATCTTATGTTTACGAATGTTTTTTTCTAATTGTTTTGTACACTTTAGAATGTTTACTATGTTTTCCTTTTTAATATTTAGAAGGTTATATAAATATACTAAAGAAGTAAATCGTAATTTTAACATATGTGGATCAGCTTAAACATTGAGGTGATCGAATATTCTTAAAAACTTTATTTGTTCTAACTTCTACCAACAGTCATCCTCATTACACTCGCCCTGTACAATAGACTAACTTTTACTGGCAATCTTTAGTAAATGTTACTTTCACTAGTGAATGTTAGAAATTACTAGGAAAAGTCGATAAATCTCTCTAACATACTACATTCACTGATCCAATGCGTAATGAGGAAAATGCATGTTTTTTAAAACCATAAATAATGGTTTTAAAACATAGTTCATATAATTACAAATTGAACAAAAAAAAAAATCGTTGATATCGGTTAAGAAATGCCTCTAATATAAAATAATTAAATATTGTTAATTTAAATGGCCGGGCAAACGCTCTCTACCGCGCCTTGCCGCTGTGACGTCACCCGCCATTCTTCTGGTTGAGTGGAGCCAGACGCGTGTTTATTTTACACAGTTTGCTTTTAAACGCTGTTGAATCCGAGTCAAAATTTTAGTTATTTGGGGTAATTAATACATAATTAGTAATTAGTGATATTTATAAATAGTAATGGATGAGCGAAGACAGAAAAAAATGGTCCAAGGCCATGAGAAGAGATGAAAAGAAAAACGTTAAATTATCCTCTATTTTTACGATTTATTGTTCTGAAGATCATTTTGATGTAAGTTCATATATTTATGTATATTGTCTTACATAGTATATGAAATATGAATGTACAGGGTTATTCATTATATTTTGACACCCACATATAGCCTTAACTGCAAGTTTTAGAAGAAAACATTAAATAAAAAAGTTGCATGGTTTTTCATATACTCTCTTTTAAAATTAATTCTAGATATACAGGGTGTCTCAAAAAAGGTGGTCCAGAAAATTGTAGGTATTTTTCGCTTTTCAACTGTCAATATTTCATAAACATTTGAAGATAGGTATAGGATATTAGACATGAAATATATCTAGAATATCTAGAAACTTCCGAAGAATCCAAAAATATATAGGGCGTTTCACTTAAAAAAGTAACTTAATTTTGGCGTTTGCTTATGGAACACCTTGTATAATATTTTCATTACTGATAAACAATTCATTTCCTATAATTTCTTAAAAAAAAACAATCTTTAAAAATAACAAAGATAAGGGGGTGTCAATATATAAAAAAAACTTTCTTTTTCACGCTATGCTCTAGAATTACTTTTCCACGTACTAAACAAATATTTTTGTCTCTTTTCACTTCTACATAACCTACAGCATTATCTCCATACGTCTCCGTACCTGATCTGACAAATAAGTTTATAACATTAATTTATAACTATATAAAAGTTCGTAACAGTAGGTACCTACTTATACTTAAATATGCTTCAGTACTACAAAGAATAAATGTTACATACCTCTCTGTTTTTTCCTCGTAACTCAGCACCAATAAATTGGGAATTTGTATTTATAAAAGCAGCCAACATAAAAGCATCGACTGTTGGCAAGTTATCTGATTGTGCTTTTACAAACCCGGAATCTGCCATTACTTAAAAAATTCTCAGAACACACAACACATACAAATAATAACTGCACAAAAACGCATAAAAAGCTCCTTCAATCAACGCTAAAAGCAACAAAAATGTCTTAGTACGCCACCTAAATACGTACATAAACGGAACACGTCTGGCTGCTGCTGGCCATCGCGCGTCGACGAGAACGGCGGGTGACGTCAGACCAATAGAATATCGCTTCAATTCGCGTCGAGGCGTCGTTTGCGTTGTCCATAGTATTTTAATGGCCCGTTTTATAAAATCGTGGTACTGCTTTCAAGAAAAAAGTTTTTTTTTGCATTTACACATATTTATTCTAATAAATTGAACAGTTTCTGGCAAAAAATAGAATATATGCATCTTCCTCATTGCTAGCATTTCCTAGTGAATGTTAAGAATCACTGAATTTCCGACTCACTGTAACATATATACTGTGTATACAGGGTGATTCCTGTAAGTAGGTCATGCTTTCGGGGAATGATGAGGGATGTCGAAATATTCATTTTGATATAGCACACTACGCTAGATACAGGTTGTTAAAGTTTTTGAAAAATTAAAGATATTCTTTAATAGTTTTTTAACATTTGAAGGTATCGTTTTAAATTTTATTATAGGAGTCCACCTAAGAGAGACACTTTAAATGTAAAACAAGAGATTTTAGTTTCAACCAGTGGCGTAGATGTGATACGGTATTTTTCTCATCGGGTATTTTTTTCAAAAAAAGAATAGTACGCCACTGATAAAAATAAAAATTTCGGAGATTTTTTATTTACTCGATTTATTCTCAAAAAGAAATGTCTCTTGCAACTTTCTCCTATTTTACACCATTTTGTCACAATTTAAAAATAAATAATTTTTTTAATGAGAAGCTTAAATATGCGAATTATTATTACTTACTTAAGTATTACTACCTTAAAACTAAGAATTTTATTATTAATAATAAAAAAAATCTAGTTTAAATTTCTAATTTTTTAAAAATTTATTTAAGGAGCTAGTAGTAAAAAGTACTAAAGTTACCCAAGCTGTGTAACTCTGTATGCACCTGTATTTCTGCCCTCTAGTTATAATAATTCGCTGTATTTAAGATTCTCATTAAAAAAATTATTTTTAAATTGACAGGTCATATGACCAAAGGCAATTTAAGTGAACTCTATCGTCTATACTGAATGAAATTTGTTTTTTATGGAAAGGAACCGCTACCTGTACTGAATGAAGTTTAACATCTAGCGAATAGATGGCGCCAGCAATATTAAAATTTGGAATTTTATAAAAAGAAAAATAAAACGCTACAACTGGTTGAAACTAAAACATCTTCTTTTTTCATTTAAAGTCTCTCTCTTAGGTAGAATTCTATAATAAAATTTTATAACGATATATTCGACTGTTAAAAAACTATTAAAGAATATCTTTAATTTTTCAAAAGCTTTAAAACCCTGTATCTTGGGTAAGAGGCATTTCCGACCCATAGTGTGCATATCAAAATTAATATTTCGGCGTCATCTATCATTCCCTGAAAGCATGACCGACTTACAGGAATCACCCTGTATATACACTGTGTCAAATTTAAAACTACCCACCTTTAATATCTTTCTTGCAGGTAAAAATATGGAAAATCCGAAAGACACGTTAATTTCATTTGTAAGGGGACACTTTAAATGAATATTTTTAGCATTTTTCTTTCAACCCCCTAGGAGGGGTTGCCTTTACACTCAATGTGTCACCTTTACAATCTTACATGGGAGTGAGGGTCAAGTGGCACATCGTTTTAAAGGGTGATTAATTCTCCTTTCAGTGGTATCCTACTTTGTTGCTTTTTGTCCTGAGGTTTCCGAATAATCGCGTTTCAAAGTTGCAAAAACAATTATTTATCATGCCTGCATTGAAATGTTGGTTTTCAAGCTATAGTGTTTACACAAAAATTATAGCAATGGATCTCCTTGTAGTACAAACGGTTAGAAGATTAGGTTACACCACCTGTTGTCCATTTTCCTGTAAAAAATAATAAAGTCTGTTTTCAAACTCCTCCCTATTCTGCTGTAATTCGCCTTTTAAGATCATCAATATCAGTAGATTGTGTTTTATAAACAATAGATCTAAGATGTCCCTAAAGAAAGAAGTCTAAGGGTGTTAAATACGGTGATCTTGAAGGCTATTCAATTGATCCCCTTCTGCCAATCCATGTACCCGGAAATCTCTCGTTTAACCACTGTCGGACCGGAAGAAAATAATGAGGTGGAGCACCATCCTGCTGGAATGTTAACAAATCTTCCTGTAAAACTGGACTACCCTCTGCATCAATTTGAGTTTCTAGCTCTCGGGTGATAAGAGGATCAATAGTCTCTTGAAGCATATTAAGATACAGATCACCCCTGTCAAGTTTCCTTCAATAAATAAAGGCCAATAATGGCATTTCCAAGAATACCAGCCCAAACATTAAATTTGGTTAAACATATGTTTTTTTAAATAGAAATTATAGTAGGCGACGACTTCATAAAAAGCGTTTTTAAGCTTTTCAGCGATATAAGCAATAATATGTTTTTTTTTCACAAAATTTAGAGTTATAGCCAATTCTTATCTTTCTTAACTAATTTGACTTAGTTAGCCATGGAAACAAGTTCAACGTTTTTTAGAGGACGCTTTTCAAGTCATGTTAGAAAAGTTAAATTTATAAATTTAACTTTTTTAGTATCTATACTAGTATTAAACTATTTCAGTATTTCTAGCGAGTATCTATAGATACTCGCGCATTAATAGAGTGGAAGAACATGATTTTCATTATGACACCCCTCTCCCACAATGAAAGAAATGTTAAAAATTATTTATAACATAATTATGTAAACTCAGGGATAGAAAGATCACCTGACCTATCCATTTTAGATTTTTTTATGCGGTATGGTTAACAACAAGGTTTACAAAAGAACTTATGAATTGGCGGTACAGGAGAAGTTTATTTAAGTCGACCGGCTGTTCTGCGAAAATAGCTAGAAATTCAGTTTAAAAAAGATGCATTTAAGTACTCAAAACAATGGCGGATATTTTGAACATTTTCAAAAATAACTTAAAGTGTATGTAGTGATATTATTTTAACATTGAAAATGTTTCTGTTATCCTATATAAGGGAGCACAAATCGAATTAAAATGCTACATTTGCCACACCATGACGTCATATATACAAGGGTATAGGAAATCTCGGCGCAGCGGCGGCAGTCGGCCAGCGCGCGCAAAAACCATTACATCGCTAATTGTTTATTGATATATCTTTATTATTTTAAAAGCAAAAAATATGGGGTTTGCTTTGATACCTTGTCAAGACATAAGCGAAACTTTTAAATTGTTTCTTTTTTTCATTTAGGCCTTCGCTTTTCGTTAAATGAAAGTTATATTAAAAAAAATCTATTTTTAAACCAAATTTTCGCATGATTGAAATGATTATTCATGTTTAAAGTTTTTTTTTTGGTCATAAGCGCTAATGGAAATGTTTTTTCGTAAATAATTATAAAAAATTACTCCCTACGAAGACTTTATTGTGTACTGGATCAAAAAATAAGTATTTGTTTTCTCTATACGGTGGTATTAATATATCGATTTTTGATGATAGTGCCCTTTTACCCGGTCTAATTTTGTACTACTTTCGGAATAAGGCATGTACTGTACTTCCATCCCTTTCGGAATAATCATGTACTGTACTTCCATCCCTGAAAAATTCAGCTTGTGACACCGAAGTGAGAGGTAACGTCAAAATAAACTTTAATCTACCTACATCATAGGTAGGTGTAGCTACTCTAGGTATATTCTACCTAGACAGTAGCTGAACTAGCTGATAGTAGTAATTAATTTGTTATCCGATAAGTAGTTGCCATTATATAAGTTTAATCATCTTATACCTCCTATAACGGTAGGTTTTGGATTTTTCCTGATTGGGTTTGTTAAACAAAAATATACTGAGCATATAAATGTCTGTTACAGGTTAATTCGTTAAAGAAATATGTTACACACATATTATTTTAATAATAATAGTATAATAGTAATGGCTATATTATGTTATAACACATACATATGTATTGAATGTACTTATTTTAACCAATGCATTGTTTTGTTTTTTAATCTCACAAATAAGAAATGTTTTATAGTTTTTATTATAAAAAAACAGTGATTATACAATTTATTTACACCGCTTACAGTGTTTTCTGTAAGGGGTGTAACCAGGAGTATATTTCGTAACCTCTTACGATATAAGAGGGCACAAAGTGTTTTATTACTTAATGCTTAAAATTTAATAATATATTTGTACATAAAATAAAATAGACTAGAAAGTCAATTAATTAATATTGACGTAATTACTAAATAAGTACAAGATTTTTTTTCTAATTATTTTAGTGTATATTTAGTCACCTAATAAAAGTCGTTAAAAAGTCTAATTATATTTAAAGAAGATATAATTCCAACAAATTACATTATAAGGCCAATAATGCACAAGTAATACCATTAAAATTTTAGCGTTTTTAACTTGTGTAACATATCTCTTTAACGAATTAACCTGTAACAATAGTGGTAGGTACGCGCACAGATTTTTTCGCTAGGTAACTTATTAAGTCGTTAAACAGGCCTATAAAAGCTATAACAACATAGGTAACTAATATTTATAATTTAATTCGAGTTTTAATCTCAAATAATAAATGTTTTTACTGGTGTATTTCTGAAGTGTTCATTATTAAAAGTAGATATTCTTCAAGTTATGCGAAGTAATAAGTAATGTTTCCGGTGAGACCGCGTATATGTCACCGGATTCTGGTTAGTATAAAGACTTTTTCTATAGAAAGAGTTTTTTCTATATTTTCCTTTCAAAATAAGACTAATTTCTTCTTATTCTTTTAACTATTACAGTGTTTCTTTTTCCTAAAATGTTATACTTAATTTTCGCTTAAAATTAAAAAATCACAAATGGAGGAAAATATACGTTATTGAATAAAGTTTAAACAAATCACTTTACCATAACAAAAAAGTAAAAACATGTCATGGCGGAAGATATTCAGGTGGCATTTCACATATTTATCTATTAAATTCGAGATTAAAATAAAAACTTGCGTAGCATGTTATACACAAGATAGAAAGTTTCAGAATCGATTAATACGCAATACGCTACGCAGTCAACTTATTCCTATGCGCGGATGAGCGTCTTCAAGACTCTTCCTTCGGCCAGGGTCACGACGCCGCCGAAGAGGAATCGGCCTACGTTTCGCTAAGCAGGCTGGATACGGTGGAGTACGATATTGGCGAGTCTGAATACTTATAAAAATTTGCAAAGTAAAATATGTTGGAAAAATAATTAATCCATACATACATATATAAAAGCTCAAAGGGTTTTTTTGTTGCATCCATCCCGCCGAAACCGCTTTACCAATCTTGATGATTCTTTTTTTAAATGAAAGGTATATATGTGTAGATTTGTTATGAAGTATTTTTATAGTGCTGAATGGCTATTTCTTTGTGTAAAACGACTAAATACTAAAACATACCTGAAAAACACCTACACACAATACCTCCAGAAATAAATTATTTGTCATTGTCAGTGGTGTGTCAGTTAGATTATATATTACGTTTTTAGATATTTTAGAGTGAGTTCATGCCGCCAGCTTTACATACACAAAGGTTCGTTTAAACGAAATTAGTGAATTAGCTACACAAAGCGATTTTAGGAAATTCATGCTCTTATAGAGTAAAATTATCTCGGAACAGTTTGTTTGGTTTGTTTGGTTCGGTATGAAAAGTCCTTACTATTTGGTCTAGCAGAATGAAATCCTACAAAAAGAATTAGAAGAAATTTTTGAAATTCATCAACCAAATGGGTAAAGTTAGTAAAAATTTATATAAAACTTGGTGACCTCTGGAATATACACATAAAAATGGGCACAAAGGTAAAGCGAATTTATGAAATTTATACCCTTAGGGAGTAGAATAGGAAATGAAAGTTTGCTGTACGAAAATGCAATATTATAACATTATAAACCAGACAGTATAAAATTTTATACAAGGGTTTATTTAGTGACATCATAACGAAATATATCTTCCTCAATTATCCTTCAAAGAATAAAAAATAACCTATAAAGAGAGTATTAGTGCTCTTAATAAATAAGAAAAAGATGAAAAATAAAAAACATCTATGCTCATTAGCTCTCTATAAAGAAGTAAAAAATCATTTAAATCAATGCATGAACGATTCGAGATGTAACGCGAACGTAGTCGCGAGAAAAAGCTAGTAATTTATTAAATTATTTTATTTAACTCATTAATTTTCATTGAAAAGGAATTTTTCTAATTCGCCACTATATTAGTTAAAAACTAAGAAACTCATATCAAATTTAAGTTTTACGATTTTGACTTTTAAAAAATCTGAACACATTTTAAAAGAAAAAAAGTTTTTGATAATATTTGTGTAGATTGACTACAAGTTGTATAACATAAATTTCTACGACCGGTCTACCTAGTGGTCTGCAGCATCGCCTTGTGGTGCAAACGTGGGCCTGTTAATCTGTGACGTGACGCACAACAGCCAAGAAAAACAGAAGCGTGGCTAAGAATTTAGTAATTTAAAAAAAAAGTCTTTTAGATACAGTAGTAGGTATTAAAAAGTTTTGTGTTTAAATGGGGTTTGCCTTTAACAGTTAAAAAATTATATGGTAAAGTGTAACTTTCCGTAAGAATTCTTTTTTTTGCTTGCTTGTTTTACTGATAGGTGCGATCGCATAATTATTATTGATAATGTTTTATTTAATTTTAACACTACTACTTTTTCAGTGAATCTTTAAATCTGTTGTTTTTTGTTAGGTTCGTTATTTAAACATATGTATGTAATACACTCATATTAACACTAATCATATTTTTACGTTTTTATTCATCATTTTCAATGCCCCCTCGGTTGCATCTTTGTAAAGGACTGTGAATTTTTTTAAGTTTTAGTTTGTGTAATGTAAATTGTAAAGAGCCGTTTAATAATATATTTTGTCTTTTTTAAGTTATAAATCATAATAAAATAAGAACACCATGCAAACTACCTATGCAATTGGTCGACCTCTTTCTATCCCTGAATCTACATACATAATTATGATATAAATAATCTTTAACATTTCTTTCATTGCGGGGGAGGGGTGTCATAATGAAAGTCATGTTGGAACCACTATATTAATGCGCGAGTGTCTAAATTTAACTTTTCTAACATGCCTTGAAAACCGTTCTCTTAAAAACATAAGTAACGTTCACCGGTCAACGGTCAACGTATTCTCGAAACTGTATGGCCAAGAAAAGTTTAACCAAAAATCCTACAAGCTCTTCTTCATTTGAAAAATGCATATTTACAATTTTAGTTCATTTTAATTTACAAAGTTTGGATGTGACAATTTCACATTCCTGAGAGCAACGACGATTGAACTTGTTTCCATGGCTAACTAAGTGAAATTAGTCAAGAAACATAGGAATTAGCTATAACTCAGTAATTTTATGAAAAAAAAACATAGAGCTTATATTCCTGAAAAGCTTAAAAAAATGGCGCTTTTTATGGAGTCATATGACCTATTATATCAAACCTACTATGGTTTCCATTTAAAAAAACATATGTTTGTGTCATATGTCAAAAATGACAGGCTTTAGAAAATCGAATAACCTAACCTAACACAAACTCATTAGGGATGTGAGTATCTACAACTTTTATCTGAAAACTTTTTGTCTAAAATAGATTATAATAAAATTACGAACAATTTTTAAAATAGCCAGAATTTTTTTTTCGAAATATCTAGTAAGCCATGAACTTTTTCAAAAATCTGAAAGGCGCATATTTATGATCCCACAAAACTGCAATTCTTTCCCCATTAACCGACTCTCTATCTCCAGTAGTTTCTGAGATACCCATAGAGAACATCGTAGGAAACACACCCGGTATACAAATACACGGGTTTAAATAGCGAGTATACCAAAAAAGTATAATTTGTGAAAATTCTAAAAATAAAAATAAAAAACATTAAAACATATTTTCATATCTTCAGAAGATCTAACTTGTATTATAATTTATTATTCCAGCTAAAAACTAACTTGTTCTAACAAGATTTTTAATTTGTATTAAAATTGAATACGTATTAAAATATTTTAATGGTATTTGTTCTGAAATATAAAATTTGATAGCATTAATCATCAATCGCTTTTTAAAGCCATAACTTTTATTGAAACACTTCCTAAAAACAAATAAAATATGAGATTTATTACTGCAGTTTTACTCCTGCGCTATCGATGCACTACTTGCACTTTTTGTATGTTTAGAATTTAGGTTATTTTTAAAACGATCTACTTCTGACGATATCCCGGTTAAAATTAGAACAGTGGTGGTAACAGATTTTATCTGGATAATAATATTTCATATAGAAAACAGGAAGTAAACGAAACAAGAAAAAATTATGACTTTGTATGTATTTATAGAGTTAAGAGGTAAAAGCAATTATTTTGTTGCTTATTTTATTTATATTTTCATTATTAAAGAAAACATCAATTCACCACAATACACCCAAACACTTTTACTTTTGCACTGGACGCACCTTTCTAAAACAGATTATTAAAACTAAATTTATAAATAATAGTTTAGTTTTAATCATCTGCTTATGATATGAACGTGGTCAGCAAAACGCGCGCCCAGTCCAACAGTAAAAGTGTTTTGGTGTATTGTGGTGAATATGTTACGGTTAAAGTCCGATATCCGGTTAATGTCGACATTAACATACTAATGTTTGGGTTTTGGTGGTTTTGTTGTGTGTTATTCTCGAGATTAACCGGGTAATGTCGACATTAACCGAACATCGGACCTTAACCTAACAAATATACCTTACACCCTACTATACTATATTACAGATCTATGCCAATGTATCAAATTGTGAAATTTAATCAAATAAAAAAATATATAATAGCTCTAACAGCCTTAAAGGCTCATTGGTTATCTTTTGGATTGGTTATCTTTCTCCATTTGTTCCTGTCTTTCGCCTTTATTCTCCACCCTATCCATTTTTATCCTTCTCAAGTCCTCTTCAACATCCTTTTTCCATCTGGTTCTCGGTCTACCCCTCCTTCTCTTTCCACCTATTTCACGTTTTATTATCATACTAGGAATTCTTGCCTCAGCCATTCTTTCAATGTGTCCCAGCCATCTCAGTCTTAGTGCTCTTGCTATTCCCGTTATACTCGGTGCCCGATATAGTTGCTTTAATTCTTCATTTGTTCTTATGGTCCATATGTTGTCTATATTCTTTTCTCTCAAAATCTTATTACTCAGTATTTTTTCTTTCCTAAACGTCTAGCCTCGAACTTTCCATTGCATCGAACGTCCACGTTTCACATACATACAGCACTATTGGTCGTATCATTTTTTGGTACATTCTGATTTTTAAACTTCTAGAGATGTTCTTAATAATTTTCTGTAGTGCACTAGAACATCTATTTCCTGCCATTATTCTTGTCATAATTTCTTGAGTTACATTTGGTTTCCTTAGAAATACGGCTCCTAGATATGTGAATGTATCTACTTCTTCAAACTTGTATCGTTTCCCTCTCTCAGAATCTATTTGTAGACATATCTTCCCTTCTCAAAATCCTTATCTCACCCCTCCATAAATTTCGTTTTCTTCTCATTAAACACTAAGCTTCTTTTGTGCGCTTGAACTTCTAGTCTTTTGGTCACCGATATCAGCTCTTTCCGATCTCTTGCTAAGATAACTAAATCATCTGCAAAGGCTAAGCATTTGTGTCTTTTTGTATACAGAAGGCCCTCTCTGTTGATTCCCGCATCTTTTATAACTTTTTCTACACTAAACAGTACTGGAGATAGTGGATCCCCCTGTCTTAATCCGTCCCTGATTATAAATTTTTCCGTTGTTTTCTTGTTTACTTTGACTTCATTTGCTGTCTCTTGGAGTGTCAATTTTATCATCTTGGTCAGTTTCTTGCTAACCCCTAATTTTGTTAGTGCTTTAAACACCTCCGTCCCTTTAACTTTGTCATATGCCTGCTGAAAGTTGATAAATAGGAGTATTGTCTGTTTTCCGTATTCATAAATCTCCGCTTGTATTTCTCTAAGGGTACATATTTGGTCAACGGTACTTCTTCCTTTCCTAAATCCACATTGGTACTCTCCAATTTTCTCATTAACTTCCTCCACTAATATTTCTTTTATATACCGACCTGGTCATTTGATTACTGTGTATAGGATTTTAACGTGTAAGACAGAGAATAATATAAATGACCGGTTGACAGACAGAGAGACAGCATCAAAAGGGGCAGGCGAGAAGCCGGTGCGACCTATACAGTGTTGCCGGTTTTTACGGGTGTGGGCAAGGTAAAGCATAAGCATGGTGGGAGAACGCATTGAGAGTGGCGGTGCTTTATGTTAAGGTTCGTATTCACTATCCGAAAGAACAAAGGAATGAAATTCGGTATATTTGGACAGCAAACCGAATGCATGCGGCCGTTCGCCATTCGGTTCGCTCCATCATCCGTTTTCAGTCGGTATATCAGAGACGTTCGCAACCGAATGAAAATTATAGAACCGCGCGAACAACACTGGACGTTCGCTCGGATAGTGAATACGCACCTTTATGTAGATGAAAGGGTGGGGAAAGGAAATAGATCACCTGAGATCCAAACTATTTTTGCATCATTCTTTTTCGCCTAGCTGTTTCGGTATGTACGTTAAGTGTTTCAAAATGGCTATTTATACGACCGAAGAGAAGGTGCATATCGTTAAATGGTTTTACATTTCGTCTAGTGTGGAAGAGGTCATTGGGCGTTTTGTGTTCACCTTTTCAAGATCGCCCTGTGCCTTGTGCCACAACTGTACGCAACATTGTCCATAAATTTGAGCAAACAGGCTGCATTGCGGCGTGCAGAAATTGTGACAATAAGGAAGGCGCAGAGAAGGTGATTCCCGACAAGGAAATTAATATTTGTGCCGCGGTCGAAACAAGCGAACCTTGTTCAAGCCGAAATATAGCCGAACGAGTTGGTTGCAATGCTCGAACGGTGCGCAGGGTTTTAAAAAAGCATGGATATAAGTCCTACAAAATTAGTACCACGCAAGAAATTTTTCCCGCAGATTGTAATAGACGTCTGGAGTTTTGCGAGGTTGTAAGAGAAAGAGCCGATCGGAATAATTTATTTTTGGAAAATATATTATTCTCAGATGAAAGCTCGTTTCCCTTACATAGCTACCACAATCCTTCGATAGTACGTTATTGGTCTCGAGAAAATAAGCACCTTAGTATGGCACTGCGGACACAATATCCACAAAAACTAAATGTTTGGGCTGGCATGCTGCAAAATCATATCATTGGGCCTTTTTTTATTGATGGTATGTTAACAGCTGCCAAATATTTGGATATGCTACAAAACCAAATTGTACCAGCAGTTCGAAATTTGCCAATCAATTTTGAGGAAGTGTGGTTTCAGCAGGATGGCTGTCCTGCGCATAACGCGCGGAACGTAAATCTGTTCCTTCAAACCACATTTCCCAATCGGCTAATTTCCACACAAGGCACAATTAATTGGCCACCACGTTCTCCTGATTTGTCGCCCAATGACTTCTTTCTGTGGGGATATGTAAAAAACTCCATTTATGGCCATAACCATGAACGACCCATGAATATTGACGAGCTGCGATTAAAAATCGTTCAGTCGTTAGAAAATATCCCCGCTGTTATGTTAGCTAAAGTTAGGTCAGAGTTTTATAACCGTCTTGGCTATTGCGAAGCACAACAGGGAGGTATTTTTGAACCTTTGATTTAATTTTTTATAATTATTTTGCTAATTGTCCTTTTTTAAAGTTGATTTTTAGTCATTTTTTTAATGCTTGTTTTAACTTATGCTGAAACAGCAACAAAAACATGAGCAGTATAGATACAACCGGACGTTTAATTATTTTTATTGTTAAAAGATTAAACGTCTCGAGATGTATGGATAACCTTCAAAATCGTAAATATATTGTAGAATGATGTACACCCAACCCCTTTCAAATCCGACTGATTTGATTTCTGTCTACCGTTCTAGGACTTCGATACTGTCAGTGTTGCCAGATGAAGTTTTGAAAATTTCCTGAAGCCTGGTTGGCACGGTCAATCAACCAACAAAAATATCTTTTTAAAATATTTATCTGATGATACTTTTAGAAATGCCAAGTTTGAGAAAACAAATTAAATACACACACTAAATTGTGTCCAAAAATATGCTTTCTAAAAAGGTATTTCCTGGATAGAAACCTTAATGTTAGGGAATATTTCTTAGACCTGGCATCTACGGCCATATTCTCTCCCACCACTTGATTTGTCTCACCCCGCCTCTCAAAATGTGGAAGCCATGCATATCTCTTCGCACGTGTCGCCACCAAACCAAACCAAACTCTTGAGTCATAGGCGTACTAATATTTTATTTTCATTTAGATTTAGTATTACAGCCAATTTTAGTTTAAAAGTTTTGCTTATGAATTCTGTAAAATTTAATTTATTAGGATTTTAATAATAATCTTTTTATGACAGCTGACAATGTTTAAGATGCAAACAGTGGAACAACGCCTTCACCACGCTGCTTCTTAAGCCCCATACATACTCAATATAAAAAAAACTCATCGACATGATCAAAAAGTTTTATGATCAAGCGGGGATCAAGCGCATCGTTTTTATGATTCTTATTGTGCTACACTTTAAGGGGTGTGAAATAAATTACTTATTTATAATAATACTGAATTTATGCGGGGTGGTATAACTAGTGTTATAACGGTTGTAGCTATAGTATTACGGGCAACCAACGGTCCAGCTACGTCGAAACACCGGTTCCCATTAGAACACCGAAGTTAAGCGACGTAAGGCGATACTAGTGGATAGACGGGTGACCAGTTCGAAACTCTGTATCGTGCTGTTGTCCAATAAAGGCAAAAGTGTAAAATATTTTGACACACACTGCTCATTCACGCCGGTTCAAGGCCGGATGAGATCGGATATCTCGTGAGTAAGAGTCGATTTAGACACTTGCTCGGTCATTGACCGAGGACCGCTGTTCGGATTCCGCGTAAACAAAGTAGGCCCCGTCCAAATTAGCCCTGGCAGCAAAAAGGAGATGTTAACTTCAAATCTTTTACTTTACTTTATAGTATTACATTATAACATTATCATGTCATAATATTATGAAATAATATTTCCTACTACCAATTTTTTTAATATTGGTACAGCAAACTTATCAGTATAAAGTTTTACTTATCTTTATCCTTTTTATTGCTATTTATAATTCTGAATACGAGGATAAGAAATTTTAGTTTTCAGTACGCCTATGACCGAAAGCGAACGTCTACCTCCCGCTTCATCAGCGGCCATAATTGGATGGAATCAGGGATGAGTAAATATAAAGGACCATAAAATTAATAAATTTTGCTGGTCTGCTGCAACACGTAAGAAATATTTATTGATGGATCAGTATGACAGAGAAGTAATAAAAAGGCCGTTTTTATGAATAACAAAATGGTATTTGAACATCATAATATAATCATATTGAATTGACAATAGATTAATTTATCAGCTATCCGCAGAAAATTGACAATAATAATAAAAACATGACACATGGCAATTAATATAATTCCAAATTAAAAATGGATAAGAGTTTTCATTCATAATAGTAATACAGATATATTTCAAAGAACTTTACTTAAAATTAAGTTTTTTAATTTTGTACTAGTTTATAGCACTTGGTGGTATAACTTGACAAAATAATATCAATCATTAAATAAAGCATAAACGAACCAATAAATAAACAAAAAGGTTAATTTATTTAATAAAACGTACAACGTACGGCTTTGTATGCCGATTGTCGTGTGTATGAAGAATAAAGTCAACGTTTGTTCAGTACAATACGATATACTGAAAGAGAAAAGACTATAAAATACGGGAGAAAAATGAGAAGTTTATTACCTATCCACTTAATCCGGATCGGTCGACAATAGAATTTTGATATTTACAACATTATGTAATTAATTGATTATCGGTCCTATTATGTAACTGAGGATGTACGTAACTAAGTAATAGAGCATATTTTTTGGTTAGTTTATTTAATGAAGCGTACACACGGCTTTGGTTGCTGATTCTCGTGTGTCAACGTGTTCAGTACAATACGATATATTGAGAGAGATGTTGATGCACTATTACGTAGACACGTACATCCTTAGTTGCATAATAAGACAGATAATCTATTAATTCCAAAACGTACTAAAAGCGTAAATTCTGTTGTTGAACAATGTAATCAGTATGATTACAGATTAAATAATTATGGAGGTGCATATGAAACATTAAACGATTCATCATTGTGTTAAGTTATACCACGTAATTTAACAAAAGATCAATCATTTAATGTCTCACTTCACACTGGCTCACTCCATTATTATTTAATACTGATTAGAATGGTCGACAATAGAATTTGCACCATTTACTACGTAATACAGCATATTTTTTGGTTAGTTTATTTAATGATATAACCGATAAGGTACACACGGCTTTGGGTGCCGATTGTCGTGCACAGAGTCTATAGACTCTGTGATTGCATAAATGAACAAAGAGAAAAGAGCAAGAATTTTCCCAAGCGTATGAAGTTGAGCTCCGGATTAAGTGGATAGGTAATAATTTTCTCTCCCCGACTTACAAGATTGCCATAGCGATTCACTTCTAGACATGTAGGTAAATGATGACTAAAATAAACGACCCAAGATTTTCTTCTTGCCGACCAGTATATTATCGTAGTCTTAAAGAAATTAGAATAAAATAAACTATGTTAAAAATGTTCATGTATACTACTGAAATGAAGATAATATATTTAAGCTAAATGTAATCTATTACAGTTGTAGTAAAATGAGTAACTAATTGTTGAAAATCCAGATCCAACCCTAGATGCCACATTTTTTTGAAACGTCTACTTATGCGGTTTGAAATTTTGATGCAAAATCTGGCTATACCGCTCAGAAGAAATGTTCCCACCCATACCCACCCAACTTTTTTCTCTTTTTAATACATTTGATTTGCCATTAAGCTGCCTACATCACTGTCTTACACGTTAAAATCCTATACACAGAGTTGACCTGTCCCGATGTGAATATCGTCAGTACTTTATAAGCTACATTTAGGAGAGCTATACCTCTGTAGTTTTGACACTCACTCTTATCTCCCTTCTTAAATATAGTTCAGATTATTGCTTCTTTCCACTCTTTTGGTATTTCTTCCTTCTCTCATACGTCTTTCAGTAGTTTCTGGATGTGTTCCGTCAACTTGGACCCTCTATACTTAAATACCTCAGACGGCACGTGACCATTTCCGGGACTTTTGTCATTCTTTAAATTCTGGATAATTCTTTGTACACTTTCATAATTCGATGGGAGTATCTCTTTAATCTGATGTGCTATATTTATTTATTTTTTGACTATCTATACTTATTTATTTTTTGATTATCTATATTTATTTCATCATCCTCCTGCTTGTCTCGCGTATAATAAGTATCATTCAAATGAAATGTTTCAATAGTTTAAGTTCTAATACTAACGATTAAGTATAAAAAATTTTATACAAACTCTGTTCAATGTTTAAATACGCTTTTTTACTCTACTTAAATTATTTCTGGTACAAAACTAGTTAGAAAGATGCGTATTCATTATCCGAACGAACGAACGAACGAACGAATGAAAGTGCGGTATATTTAGACGGGGACCGAACGCATGCGGCCGTTCGTTCGTTCGTTCGCTCGACCATCCGTTTCGAGTCGGTACATCAAAGGCGTTCGCCAACAAATGCCTCCGGTCTTATCGTGCGGTTCTATCGTACGGTCCCCGTCCATACCACTAGCGAACATTCGTTCGTTCGTTCGTTCGTGCGGATAATGAATACGCACCTGAAGAAAAATATTAATACCAAAATAAAGTACGTAGCGTAAAATAAAGCCAAAAATGTATACAGACGCAGTAAAACCTTACGTAATGTATTCTTATTAATTATTTAAAACATAGGTATTCGTAATATTAATTAAATAATTATTTATAATGGAATATATTCAAAAAATTAATACAATTTTAAAACAGTTTTATAAATTTTATTTTTAAAACTGCGTAAAATATAACACCAGAAAACTAATTACTCTATGTAGAAGTTTTAAACGCATTAGGTACAGGGTGGGTCAAATTCGACGATTTTAAATGGAAACTCCCTTTTCTATAGGAGATAGACAAAAACTAATATGGGTGTCTGGAGCTCAATTTTTCTCAAAAACATGATGGTGAAAACCGCATATCGATATCTGTTACCGTTTCGGAGTTACGGGGTGGTTTTCAAAAATATGCATTTTTAACAAATCGCTCTAACTTTTTTGCTATGGAAAATGTTGTATTTTTATGAAAACATTTCCGAAGCAGCTTTTTACGTAGAATTTAATGGTTTAAGTATAATTTTTTTAAAATTAATAATTTAAGAATTATCGACAGAAAATTTAATTTTTTATATGGGACACCCTGTATATTTTTAACTTATTGAAAAGAATTTAAAATTACCTTTCCAAAAATATAACACACTTGATATTTTGCTCGATTCCTCTTCGAGATATAGAGTATATAAAAATTCGCCCGCTTTAAATAAGTAGGCTTTGAACGGCACCGGCTGTAATACAAAAAAATTCTAGCTGTGAACATCAATTAAAACGAAAATAATATTTGCTATGAGAGATGCAGAAATTTATAACAATTTAAAATATATTTAACCAACATCAACACATTTAAATTATATCTAATAACAATAAAAATAAATAGCAAACCAAGACATGATATTTTGCTACAGGTGTTCGACATATCGACCGTCTTCTGTTATGGACAGACGGGGCAGTTTTTGAACATTTCTCGCGGAATTCATTAACTCAGTAGGGGTGACTCATTAACTCAGTATACCCCCTCATAACTGCTAAGTATTTCTAATTCTTGTCTAGGTTATACGGAAGAATAAAGAACCTTTATCCTTCCGCATATATATCCGCAAATAGATCCATGTGGCACTAAGTCAGGCGGCCTCGATAGGATGGGATCTTGGTTAGCTAATTCAATTATTCTTGAAATTGGCTGCAAAAATTTGCTGATAACTTCAGCGTTCAGAAGCGGTGCGTCGTCTTGGTGGAAAAATATGTTTTCGAGTTCCATTAAGGGCATATCATCAATAAGGGGTCCAAAGTCTACTAGTTAAAAGTGACGAATTTTTAAAAATTCTGTATTTCGAAGGGGATTATAACAAAATATCAAGTGTGCTATATTTTTGGAAAGGTAATTTTAAATTCTTTTCAGTTAATTAAAAATATAGAGGGTATCCCAAATAAAAAATCAATTTTTCTGTTGATAACTCCTAAATTATTAATTTTAAAAAAATTATACTTAAACCATTAAATTCTACGTAAAAAGGTGCTTTGGAAATGTTTTCATAGAAATACAAAGTTTTCCATAGTAAAAAAGTTACAACGATTTGTTAAAAATGCACATTTTTGAAAAACACCCCGTAACTCCGAAACGGTAACAGATATTGATGTGCGGTTTACAGCATCATGTTTTTGACAAAAATTGAGCTCCACACACTGATATTAGTTTTCGTCTATCTCCTATAGAAAAGGGCGTTTCCATTTAAAAGCGTCGAATTTGACCCACCCTGTACATACTTTAGTTTCATTTTTCACTGGCTGAAATTTAAATACGAAAAATTAGAATTAATATCATTTAATCAAAACTAGATGACGTTAATAGAAACTATGGCTATTAAATCTTATTATCTATGGCTTATTAAGAAATACGCACTATTATAATTTTAATTAGTAAATTATAAATTAATTAGTAAACTTTCCAAATATATAATCACTTTCACATATATTAATGAAGGCGTAAAAAAGTTTCTGATATTTCTAAGTAAAATCCGAAATTGATGATAGAGATTGATGAGTGAGTGATTCATAACTGCCTTTAATTCTTACAAAATAGGTTCCCTTATTTGAATGAAGTGTGATTCGGACAAGCGGTATTATAAATTGACATTTATTTTCATTTAAAGAGGACAACGGCCCAGCTACATCGAAGTGCCGCGCCAGTTCCAAATAGATCAGCAAAGTTAAGCGACGTTAGACGATACAAGTGGATGGACGGGTGACCGCCTGAAAACTCTGTTGTCTTGTTGTTCCATGGCAAGAGAGTAAAATCTATTAACACACACTGCCGTTCACGCCGGTTCGAGGCCAGATATGATTAGATATCTTAGTAAGAGTCGATTTAGACACTCGCCAAGTCGGTAGGCCATTCACAGTGATATGGCCGAAGACCGCAGTTCGCATTCCGCGTAAATAAAGTAGGCCCCGTCGAGATTAGCCCTAACAACAAAAAGGAGACGTTAACTTAAACTACTTTTACTTTAATTTTTCATTTAAAACACATTGTTTTTTTCTTTAGTTCTCTGTAAAATCAAAATGCTGAAAATGATGTAACTATTCATTCACCCTGGTTTCTGAAATATTATTATTGTTATTTCCTAGCCGCGATCCAATTCAAAATGATCGTTAAACGAAAGAAACAAAAGCCAAACTTCGAGAAGCAGCAATAAAGGTAATTATAACGTGCACCTCGGACATTGTACCAAAATGGAAAAACATAGAAGACTACTATAATATCTGAAGCTAAATATACAAATAGATATTTCATTGAGAAGAGGACATTAGAGATTATAGAGGGATCTGAAAGGGATTGTTTGCAAGGCCCTAGTACGCGAAACAATGGATTGTTTTAGAAATATAATACTTATAAATCATACAATTATTTGAATAGTTCTAATGGAATATTTGTGTTAAATTAAAGATGAAAGTGTTAGGCACTAAAATTAATTTAATATGATGTATTTAAGTATTATATTATTATTTTACGATCTAAATCGGTATAGTCCGGGAATAGAAGCATCCAAAATTAAAAACATGTATACAGAGAAGACCAGGCTACTAGTAACATAGCAAGTTGCCGGACGAATTTACGTTTACCCGATTTGCGTTCGTACTCGAGGTTCACTGCCGGCTAGTCGGCTAGTCAGGCAGTACGCAGTTGCAGTTGTGCTTGGACGGGTCGGTCGTGACAGACTAGGAATACGACGCGAGGAGTGCCGAGTATTTATTATTTTCATTTTAAGTATTTACCTTCACTTAAAGTAACATTTAAAATAAAAATACTTAAATATTTATTATTTGAGTGTGTTTACAAGCCAAAACTAAAAATAAATAAATTCTTTAAACCCCAGAAAAACTAAAATATTACTCTAAATAAAAATAATTTATAACAAGTGTTCAAAAAGACCACTTTTTGTGCTAGACAGGCGGTCGTAAAATCCTCGTCTGACATTGGCTGACATATTAGGGCTAATAGTTTGGAAAGCCCCTCGTATTTTTACTTGAAGCTCATCCAGATTATTAGCCCTATTATGACCATATACTTTGGATTTTACATAACCCCACAAAAAATCATTGGGAGAAAGATCTGGTGATCTAGCGGGCCACAGAATAGTTATGTCCACTAATTAAACGGTTGGGAAAAGTATTGTTCAAATATTCTTGAACAATACGGGCATTGTGGACAGGGCAACCGCCTCAGCAATTTGATTACTTGAAAAAACGTGGGATTTTGATCCGCGGTTGCACAAATGTTTGTATATCCCGATAAGACCTATTTTGGAAATACCATTTTACAATTTGAATTTTCTCACGAACTTCGTAAACATCCATTATTTTACTTAAAAATCAATTTTACACGAGAACTGTGGCGAGAATCTATGTATTCGTTTTGGCTATTAAAACACGAATAAATACAAATTCTGAAACATTCTTATCACATATCTACCTATTTTTATTTTATCGTATTTTTTCGCCTGCTTTTTATCCGGCGGACGGGTATACGCTAATTCGTCCGGCTCTGCCTATGTTACTACTACGGTGGTCCGGTCTGTATATTAGTATTATTTAATTGAAATTTATTCTTGGTCTTAGATCAGCAATTTAAACACATAACATTATAAGTTACATTTATTTACGTTTCGACCATGGTTAGGTCTTCTTCAGAATGTATTGTTACGTTTTTCGTCGGTTCCGTGTGGATAGAAAGTCACAATTTATTTAAACACTATTTATTTAACACTAATTAACAAAACTAATAACGATAAACGACTTATAGAACTATTTACAAACGATTTATAACTAAGAATTTATTTTGAATTTTAGCGCGTCAACTGTATATTTATAACTGCCCTCTCTAGGCCACTGCCGCCGGCTTTTTATACCGACAGGTAAAAGAAATCTAGAATAGTCCAAAGATCGTTAGGCGCATAGAGAAGGTTTTCGAATGTTCTCGTATGTACGCGTCCATTCTAGTGGGTCTCGATTCTTCTCGAACAAATGAATCATTGCGGTGTCTATGCGATGTTAAGGTCATCCGAGGGCGGGCCATATTGTGAGGTTAGGTCGAGTCCACACCGGCTCGCAACACTGCCCCCTTCTTAGGGCACATGCTCGTCCCGAGATGTATACGGTGAATGAAGGTATTTGCAAAGCTGGCCCCTGGTACATTGCGAAGTCTGGTAGAAATAGCAGTCTACAGTTTTTTCTCCCGATCTCAGCTTTGGGTTGTAGCAACAAACGAGGATCTCGATTCCCGTAAATCTGAACAAGACTTCAATCATGTTCCGGATTGTACGCCAACTCAAACCATCGAGTCCACACGCCAGCTTCGGAATGGCTAATCGTGCAATGTTGTTGTTTAGCAGGGCTTCTCTCAGTTCAATCAGGGTCTTCCATAGATTGAGATAAGTCGGCTTACTCGGGGACCATTCCTTGGTGACCAGGTAGAAGATGTGCCTTGCTTGACCATGTGCATTGTCGGTTAGCCTCAAGACGCTTCCAACCTCTGGATCCTGTCGGCGTAGTTCTCCGACACGCCCAAACTTCTCATTGAACGTCGCAGCGATTCCTCTGGACATCCGCAAATCTCGAGCCACACAATGAGCGAGCGAATAATCAGGAGGCACGGAAAAGAGGTCTCGTTGATCTTCTTTGGTTACACCATAGCGAGCCTTCTCACTGCTGTTGTATCGGGCCATGAAATCGTCAAAGGACATCTCCGAATCAGGGGGATCAAAGCTGCAGGTTCTCACGGTCCCAGCACGATCTTCTATTTCGCCTTGGTAGGGGCTCAAACGGTTGAAATGGACTACCCTCGGTTTTCCTTTTGGCAATTTTCTGATACGGTATACGACGTCATTAATTCTATCCATGACTTCGTATGGCCCTTCCCACGAGGATTGTAGCTTCGGAGATAACCCACGACGTCTCTGCGGGTTATATAGCCACACCAACTTCCCTGGTTGGTATCCTCCATGCTCAGCTTGAATGTCGTAGTGTTCCTTCATTCGGTCACTAGCACTTTGAATATTTAGGCGGACTCTCTGATGAATGTCGTCCATCCTTTGACGTAGTGTGTGGACATAATCTTCTCCGGCGACTTCTTCTCCCGGTCGGCAACCAAATTTCAGATCACAGGGTAGGCGCACTTCCCGTCCCATAACGATGCTGGCTGGAGTTTGCCCTGTAGATTCTTGGACGGATGAACGGTAGGCCAACAGGAACAGGTGAAGAAATTTGTCCCAGTCTCTTTGGTGGTCAGAGACTACTTTGGCCAGATAACGGTTGATAGTTCTGTTCATGCGTTCAACCATCCCATCGGATTGTGGATGTAGAGCAGTCGTCCTGGTCTTGCGGATGTTCAGGACTTCACAGACGCCTTGGAACAGATTGGACTCAAAGTTTCTTCCCTGATCTGAATGAAGCTCCATGGGAACACCAAACCTGCAGATCCATTCTTTAACAAGGGCATCAGCAATCGTGGACGCTTCTTGATTTGGCAACGCGTAGGCCTCGACCCATTTGCTGAAGTAATCCATTACTACCACAATGTATTTGTTGCCATCGTTCGTCTCCGGGAAAGGACCAGCCACGTCGATCGCTATTCGTTCGAAGGGACTACCAACATTGTACTGGCGCATAGGGGCTTTACCACGCTTTTGTGGCCCATTAATGGCTGCGCAAATGTCACATTTCTTACACCAGGCCCTCACATCTTCTTTGCAGTTCACCCAGTAGAACCGTTCACGCAGCTTGCCAAGTGTCTTGGTAACACCAAGATGTCTCCGCTGGTTCCATTGTGAACTTCCTCCAAGACTTCTGGGACCCTCTTCTTTGGAATGACGATCTGCCTTCTCTCTTCTTGTCCCTCCGGTCTCTCGATCACACGGCGAAGTAGTCCGTTATCTATTACCAAGGAATTCCACTGGGCCCAGTACGACTTTACGTTCGGCGAATATCTGCAAACTTCTTCCCACGTTGGTCTTTGGCCTGTGTTTTCCAGTTAATTACTAAACCTAATTCTGGGTCACTGGTTTGGTCATTTGCAAGATCTTCGGGTTGCCAACTATCATTAACCACAGTTGTTCTTAGGAGTTTCACTTCTTTCTCTTCTGCTCGGGAACAATGCTTACAGTCCTTAGCGCAAGGTCTTCTGGAAAGTGCGTCGGCATTTCGATGGATTGCCCCAGCTCGATGTTCTGTGTCGAAGTCAAATTCTTGTAATCGTTCAATCCATCTAGCTACCTGCCCTTCAGGATTCTTAAACTGCAACAGCCATTTCAAAGCAGCATGGTCTGTTCTTAACAAGAACTTTCTTCCATAGAGATACTTGTAGAAGTGTTCCACTGCTTTAACTACTGCTAGTAATTCTCGTCTGGTTACACAGTAGTTCCTTTCCGGTTTTGACAAGGTCTTACTAAAATAACCAATGACTTTTTTCTTGACCATCCTGGATCTGAGACAGAACAGCGCCTAATGCAACATTGCTAGCGTCGGTATCCAATATAAAGTTTCCGTTGCCAAGAGGGTAGCTAAGTATGGGCGCACTAGTCAGGGCCTTCTTCAATTTTCGGAATGCCTCGTCAGAATCTGAGTCCCAAGAGAAACGCCTCTCGCCTTCGGTAAGTCTGGTCAATGGTTTTGCGATGGTGGCGAAACCCTGTACATAGCGTCGATAGTATGTGCATAGTCCCAAAAAGCTTCGTAGTTCATGTTTATCTTTAGGTATCGGCCACTCTTCCACTGTCTTGGTCTTCTGTGGATCTACCGCAACTCCTTGGGAGGAGACTACATGGCCCAAGTAGTGTACCTTTTCTTGACACAGATGACATTTCTTGGGGCTAAGTTTCAAACCAGAACTCCCTAGTCGCTTGAAAACTTCTTCCAAATTCTTCAAATGATGGTCAAAGGATTTCCCAACCACTATGATCTCATCCAGGTACACTAAACAGGTAGTCCAGGATAGTCCCTTTAACACAGACTCCATTAGTCTCTCAAAGGTAGCTGGCGCGTTGCACAATCCAAAAGGCATGACGGTAAATTGCCACAGTCCGGAGCCCACCGAGAACGCTGTCTTCTCTCTGTCTTTCGGCGCCATGTCGACTTGCCAATATCCACTCTTCAGATCTAACGTAGAGAATATCGTTGACCCCGCCAGCGTGTCTAGAGTATCGTCTATCCTCGGCAGGGGATAACTATCCTTCTTGGTAACATTATTGAGCTGCCGATAATCAACACAGAACCTGGTGGTACCGTCTTTCTTCTTTACTAGTACTACCGGCGATGTCCACGGGCTGTTAGATGGTTCGATGACACCCTCTTCTTTCATTTCTCGAAGGATTTTATCAGCTTCTTCACGTTTGGCGAGCGGAAGTCTTCTCGGATTTTGTTTGATTGGTCGTGCATCTCCGGTATCAATTTTGTGTTGTACTAAATTGGTACGACCTCTCTGTCCTGCTTCTCCTTTATCAAACACATCTTGATACTTGATTATCAGGTTTCTCAATTTTCTTCTATTTTCGGGAGATAATCCTTTAACGTTTACTAACTCCTTCACCATTTTGTCCGGAATTTTTGAAGTCGAAACTTTGGAGGCTTCCACGCTTCGAACGACTGAGGAGACCGAACAACAGTACCCTAAGAGGGTTCCCTTCTTCAAGGATACAGAATAATAATTCGTGTTCATTACTCTCACCGGTACAGTTTTCTTCGCTCGTAGCAGGGCTTTTCCAACAGCGATCCCTCGTCCTATTTCGCTGTCATGGTTCCTTGGCTCCAACAGAATAATACTCCCATTATTCATTTTACCTTCTAGGCAACCATCCAAAAATATCTCACAGCGCTCAGGGATCGAAACATCTTCTGCTACCACCACGCGAAGCGTCTCCTCACATTTTCGATGCAGAACCACTTCTTCTTCATTTATTTTCAAAATTCCTTGTTTGAGGTTTAGCTCAAAACCTCTAGTGGTCATGATGTCCATTCCGAGAATAAGTTCATCTTCGATGTCTGCTACTAACACTCGATGATTAAAACAGGTGCTTCCGATAACAAAATTAAGATCTACCTCTCCATGGATGAGAGCGGAGCTTCCTGTAGCTGTACGTAGTCGCCATTGTGTTGTTTTAATCCTTTTTGATGTTTTAAGGATATCCGCCTGATGATCGTTTTGGTTGCACCCGTATCCAAAAGCATGGTTCGTAACTCTCCATCCACGAAACCATCCACAAAAAATGCTGTTGAACTTGTGTTGTAGCGATGCGACTTGAGCAGTTTTGGTTGGAACCTGTTGGGTACTGCTCGATATGTGTCCCTTTGATTCGACACTTGGCGAAACCGGGTCCACGTCTTTTCTTTACAGTGACTTCTTACGTGTCCTGCCTGGCCGCAATTCCAGCAACAAGTCGGTCCTTTCTTGCCCATGTACTCCTCCATGACTTTCCGCACAATGCTTTCCACGGATTCGTCGGAACATTGGTTGACCGCCCGTACTCTCACTAGAGACCGAGAACTTTGTTTCGCGGCCTCAAATTCTAGGGCACGTGCTAAAGCATCCACCAAGTGCGTTGGATGGGCCAGGAGAAGTGCTTGTCTTGTCTCGTTATCACGTAAGCCGTCGGAGAATGCCTGTACTGCCAGCCGCTCCATAACATTCTCTGGCGTAGCAGGGTACGCAAGGCGAACGAGGCGGGCTACGTCGGCTTCAAACTCCTGCAGAGACTCATTTGACTTTTTGAATGCGATTTTTAGCTGGGAATGATAGACATGTTCCAAATGAGCTTGGCCGTACCTCATTTCTAAATGTCGTACCAATTGCTGATAATCTCCCTGTTCCGATGGTGACAATGTCTGCAGGATATCAGTCGCATCTCCTCGCAGTGCGACAGTCAAAGCGGTAGCCTTTTCAGCGATTGTCCATCCGTTCGCTCTCGCAGCGGCCTCAAACTGGCAAAAATAATTGGCCCAAGCGGTTTTTCCGTCAAACTGTGGAGGCTTAATAACTGACTTTGAGATATACTTATTTTCGACTAGTTTCGGTGCCTCCGATGTTTCTTGACATTTTGGTGAATTGGCCTTTTCTATTTCTTGTTTTAAAATTTCGATTTTTTTATTTACATCGTCCTCAATTTGTGTTATTTTGTCTTGTAGCTCCGTAGAATTCTCTATCATCTTTTCTTCTAATTCCCTGGAATTTTCTGTTATCTTTCCTTCTAAATTAAGTATTTTATTATTAAAGCTGGCCTGTATGTTTTTAGAATTTTCTGCGATCTTATCTTCCAAAATATTAATTTTATCACTGATTTTCTCTTCTAAATTAACTTCCAAGTCAATTATTTTACTATTCAAATTGTTCAAGTTGTCGTCTAATTTTTGAGAATTCTCTGTCATTTTATCATTCAAACTGTCTTCTAATTTTTGAGAGTTTTCCGTCATTTTAGCTTCTAATTTTTGTAGGCACGAGTCAAGGTCACCTTCGAACTCAAAGCAAAATGTGTCCGGATCCTCGCCTTCCTCCCTCAAAACGTCTCTCAGTCTAGTTTGCAAAATGCTTTTCTTTCCATCTGTCTCGCACTCTCTCTCTTCCAATATGGATTTCAGTTCGGACACTTTCAAGTCTTTCAACAATTTCTTCGGAGCCATTGTTAGTCTTTTTATTTTTCTAGTCTATCACACACGCCACACCTGACACCAATTGTTACGTTTTTCGTCGGTTCCGAGTGGATAGAAAGTCACAATTTATTTAAACACTATTTATTTAACACTAATTAACAAAACTAATAACGATAAACGACTTATAGAACTATTTACAAACGATTTATAACTAAGAATTTATTTTGAATTTTAGCGCGTCAACTGTATATTTATAACTGCCCTCTCTAGGCCACTGCCGCCGGCTTTTATACCGACAGGTAAAAGAAATCTAGAATAGTCCAAAGATCGTTAGGCGCATAGAGAAGGTTTTCGAATGTTCTCGTATGTACGCGTCCATTCTAGTGGGTCTCGATTCTTCTCGAACGAATGAATCATTGCGGTGTCTATGCGATGTTAAGGTCATCCGAGGGCGGGCCATATTGTGAGGTTAGGTCGAGTCCACACCGGCTCGCAACAGTATTATTATTTTCGAAGAACACAATTCAATTTCAATGTTACAATTAATAGTTATATAAAAAAAACTTTATTATTATTATAGTTTAGCCATTATTAATCCAAATCAGAAACCGATATAAGAAAAAGTTGTGTGTGCACTGTGTGCCAATATTTGAAGTGAAACTTCTTATTAACAGCTACTAAATTGAAGGATTTGAAACACATGTTTAAAAAAGTGTAGATTGGAATGTTGAAAAAGTAATAAATTAAAAATTAATAAATAATATGATTTATTTTCACAAAATTTGTATTAAAATGACCGTTTGTCCCTCTGAGGACTCCATTCGAAGAAAATAAAGACAATGGAAGTCCGAAATTCTTTTATTTTTGATTATATACGTGTCATAAAAGTAAAAACAGGTATAAATGGGTTATTTAATCTTTAAACTTAAGCACTTAAGCGACTCTGTATACGGACACGACTTTAATAAAACCTAGATATTGAGTGACGTCGAAGTTTCATCGTCCTTTTTGCTTCCGCAGATGAAGTCGTGCACGTGCCATAAAACTTTAAAGTCAAAGCCGATTAAGATACGGAAAAACGTTAAGTATCGGACGTTGTTCTAAAGGAAACTTTGTATATGGAGAGTCGAAAGATAGAAAATACAAAATGGTATCCTCAAGAAACACTTCTGGACTTTTTTCCAGTCGAAGAAAATCTACAAAATAATTTGTTTACTTTTAAATAAGGTATTTTTTGTAAACACCGCTGCGAGACCGATTTCTGAGCGGTATTTTACTAATAAAATAAATTTGCCTAACGGACTAAAAAATGCTTAATGTTTTAGAAGTTATATCCCCATCGTCGGAAGCAAAAAAACACAAAGAACAAAGAAATTACTACTTAAAATATCGAAACACAACTATTCAAAAACACTTTAGTTTTTTAGCAGATACATCTGTTACAAACTGTTCACAGTCTGTTAAAATAACATCATATGAAGTCAAACTTCATAATTCACAATTACTTAATGAGGTAAACCTAAAAAGCCTCAAACTTTCTGTATATGATTATTTTTTATATGTGTTTTACTGCGAATTATTACTTATGATATGGTTATTAAAATCAAAGAAGCCATAGCCATACATTACTGACCTCGACAGATGTACAAGAGCAATACATTTATTTATATTAGATTCGATTAAAAAAAAAAACGCTTTCATTTTTCGTCTAGAGGCTATCGGTTTGTTCATCATAATTCTTGCGTTGTTAAATTTTATCCTGTGTCATTTGTCCCATGAATGCTGACAAATCTTGTAAAAATCGCTCTTTTTTAAATAATCTTTGTGTTCTTTAATTCGAACATTTAACGGTCTCGGTGTTTCACCAATGTAAAATGTATTACATTACATTCACATGGTATTTTGTATAATTCCCTTAAATAATAAACTGAAAAAAGACCTCAACTGGAATTCCGTCAACTGGACTCGACCACCAAAGGATTAAAAAATTAAAATCAACATTTAAAAATCAAAAGTTGTACTCATTTCCGCTGAAACAGGAAGTGACCGAAAAAAATCGAATACGTGAATCAATCCTAATTTATGTCATATACTAATATACCAAATTTCAATTTTTTATCTAAAAAAATAAAAAAGTTATAGGGGTGAGCCACTTTTGAGACGCACCCGGTATACTTGGGACAGCTAATACACAGTTCGGGATCTTTATTACCAGAAATCAACAGAAGAAATTAAGTTACCATAGAGTACTTACAGAACAAACTCAATCATATTCAAATCGAGAATGCTGCTTTATTTAAAGAAGAAACCACCAATGTGTAGTACCAGGTAATGACCATTACAGTACTACCAGTCACGCGAAGCCTGGACACTTTAAAGGGACATTATAAGTAAACTGCAGGTCGCACAACGCCTAATTGAACGAAATATGCTGGGAATAATCAAGAGGGATCGTAAAAGAGTAGGGTGGATACGACAAAAGACCCAGGTAATAGACCTAGGTCATCCACAGAATCAAATCAAAAGTGGCAAAGGGCAGAACACCTGGCAAAAAGGACGGACAACATATGAATCACAGAAATTTGGTACCCACGAAGAATTATTAAGAGACCTAGAAGAAAACCGAGCCTGAGATGGGATCATAATATTAGGAAAGTATAGCATAACCAACAGTAGACAACAATGGACCCAACTTTCAAACCCCTCTACAACCTAAAAAAAGGCTTTCGACAGCTGCATCCTACCTGTGCTTACGTATGGCTTAGAGACTATGGCAATTACCCGAAAAATAGCAGAACAACTACGAGTTGCACAAAGAGCCATGGAGAGAATAATGTTAGGAGTCATCATGAGAGAAAAAATGAGGAACACCCACATACGTGAAAAAACAAAGTAATAGATGTTGTTAAAAGAGTGGCAAAACTAGAAGAGGCAATGGATCGGGCATGTGACAAGGCAAGGTCCAGACCGATGGCCCCAAAAAGTCATACTATGGAGACCTAGCGGAACAACAAGAAGTGTGGGTCGACCAAAAAAAAGATAGTGGGGTCGATGACATCAGAACAGTAGCAGGAAGACAATGGATGAGATTAGCTAGAGATCGCGAAGCATGGAAAAACTTAAAAGAGGCCTATATCCAACACTGGATGGAACTAGGCTGAGAAAGAAGATGAAGAAGAAAAAGAAATATCCAAAATAGCGCAGTTATGTATAAGTCAGAAAATAAAGACAATGAAAATTCGACATAGCAGTTTTATCTTATAGAAACATAAATATACACACTTTTTCTAGAGGGATTGTCATTTCTAGAATTTTTTTTTGGAACAGAAAACAATAGCTTATTTACTAATAAATATAACATAAATAAAAAATCATAGACTGACAATTTCGTAGAAGTCAAATAGTATTATCTATCCTCTAGACATAAATAGAGAAATATTTAGACACGGCTTGTTGAACCTGCATTTTTTAGTTTTCCGTATTTCATTTTCCAGGATTTTTCTTTTAAAGGAAAAATATCTCTCAATAAAAGTCTGTCTACATTGGCTTGATTTAGTCTGAACAACGGTTTGCTTAGTGAAGATTCTTTTTTAAAAAAAGGATAACCTGCAGCATATTTTATTAAAACGAGATCTCATGTTGTTTGAAATAGAAGTTGCACAGACGTGTATGTAAATATTGCAATAAATCTCGTACAGTAGAGTTTTATTTTATTGGAATGAAGCTCCCTATATTAAATAATAATTTTAATATAGTTTCTAGATTATTTTTATTGTAAATTTTATTTCGTTTTTGCTCTTGAAAAAAAAATAATCTGCATTTTTTAGTGTAGTATTTCTTTAATGACGAAGCCAAAATTCTCGTATTAAGATGCTCAAAATTACATAAATAAATAGAAAATAAATTATTGGGGCTAAAAGGAAATAAAATAAATACGATTAAATATCGATTTAATGCCGGTGGTGAAATCAAAATAAACAGTGGAAAGCGCTAATATTTTTAATACTAAAGTTACAGCGCAGTTTGGCTCGCTAATCCTATTAGAACATAGAGTAAACACAGAGACCCAAAGCAAATCCGATAAGAAAACATTCAGTAAAAAGTTGTGTGCAGACCTAGACGTTACTTTTCTGTTATAATAAAATTAAATAAAAAGAGGCGATACAAAAATTAAGTAAAATCCAAAGAGTAAACTATTTTACAATGGTAACTATAGTTTTCAATAATGATACAAAAATTATTCCTTATACAAAAAGATGTTTTATGCTTTAGAAAAGTAAACACAATGCTATTTCAAAAAATTAAATAATCAGAATTAACATATTTGTCTTCTCTTTAAAATATCCTAATAGCATTACACCTATCAGTGCCTACCGTTAATAAGAAGATATAGTTTATACACACAACCAAACTTATATGGAATCATCTATTATTTTTCATAATTTTTGAGGCATATGAACATTCTGTGTTAATGTATTAAACTCAGTCCTTACCAGAGGCTTTTAATGAAAAATAATCCACATAGCAATAAAAAAAATAATTAGTTCCCAAAATAAACACAATGGTATTTTTTTGGTTATTGAAATGGAATGAGATTTAAATTTTTAATGATCAAAAGGCAAAAAAAATTAAAATTGATAATATTTTTTTTATATTATCAACCTAATATTATTGTCACCCTATTTTCTGACTTACACATAACTATCTCATCTCATCTATCAAATATCATCCATTATCTTCCTGCCACTATTCTGATGTCATCGACCCATCTCTTTTTTTGGTCGGCCTACACTTTTTGTTGTTCCTTTAGGAACCCCCGTCTCCATAGTATAACCTTTTGGGGCCCTGCATCGGTCTGGATCTTGCCTGCGATCCATTGCCACTTTAGACTTGCTACTCTTTTAACAACATTTGTTACTTTTTTTTTGACGTATGTGGGTGTTCTTCATTTTTTCTCTCATGATAACTCCTAACATGATTCTCTTCATAGCTCTTTTTGCAAATCGTAGTTGTTTTGCTGTTTTCGGGTAATTGCCATAGTCTCTAAGCCCAGGTAAGCACAGGTAGAATGCAGCTGTAGTAAGCCTGTTTTTAGGTTGATAGGAACTTTTTTATCTTTGAAAATATCGCTCATATTTACAAATGCTACCCATGCCAAATGGACACTGCGTTTGATCTCAGTGTTTTGGTTCTCTTTACCCAGCTTGATTTTATGACCTAAATATAATATATAATGGTCTACGTTTTCAATAACTACGTTGTCTACGGTAATGTTATTGCTATTGTTGCTCATTATCTTGGTATTCTTCAAGTTCATTTTAAGGCCAATTTTCTGGGATTGGCCATTTAGCTTCTTGAGCATGGTGTTCATTTCTTGATTGTCGGTGCTCAGCAAGACAATATCGTCTGCGAACATAAGATGGCTAAGGTGTACCTCATCGATGTTTAGACTTCTATTTTCCCATTCTAATTTTTAAAGACATTTCCCAGTGCCAGTGTAAATAACTTGGGAGAGATGGTATTTCCTTGTCTCACGCTTTTGCCGAGTGGTATTTTTTCTGTTGGTTGTAGGTATGGGTAGCATTTGGAAATATGTGCGATATTTTCAAAGATAAAAAGGTGCCTTTCAACCTAAAAAAGGCTTCGTTTTTAGTTCGTTACATGTCTTTTATATATGATGTCTGGCGTATCATCACCGGATTCCGTATAGTTCAGGTCTGATAATTTATTTGGAACGCTTGGTGTAGTTTTAACGTTCCCAAGTCGACAACCATGCTCTTCAGTGGAGGCGCTGTTAACATCGTTTCAAGGTTTCGCTCTCCGCGATATAACCTCACTTTTGGTTTGCCGCTCTGTCACCATCAGCAACCCGGCTTTTAGAAATGGTAATTTAAATCTTGCTGCTTAATTTGAATCGGCTGTCATTTCAAAGCAACAGGTAAAGATGAGATATTATCTTTTTTTTGATTTGCTATTTTTACTGCGTATTTTTAGGATAGAGTTTTGGATTGGCCTAACTCAGCTTGTATTTGGTGTTTGCTGACACATTGGTTTCGTTTTATCCTCCAGAATGTTGAATAGAAGAAAGGACAGATGAATTTGTTTATTATTAAGCGCTTGGAAGTATTTCGAGATGGGATTATTTTGTTTATTAGACCTTGTTTGGTTTTATACAAGATGTTAAGGAAACTTAATATTTTATATAAAATTATTTTCTTTTTATGTGGTTTCTTAGATTAAGATTAATTATTTTAATCTCTTTAAATTTAAAATTGCCGCACTTATACCTGCTTCCTGCAACATTAGTGTACGCATGCCCGAACACTAGGAAGTGTAGCACACAGTCTATTACAAACCGTCGTACGACGAAATTGGTCAGCTAACCGGTACGCGCCGAAAGTCTGAACTTAAAAGTTAAATCCCTTCAAAGACGATTCATGTTAGTGTATGTGTGAAAATTAGCGCTGAGAAGATCAAGATCGAGAAGAGGGAATCTGAAGCTGTCTGAGACGACCACTAAAGGTAGGAGCAGGTATTAACGTAATTTACATTGATAAAATAAGACCAGCCAAACTAAAATTTAAAATTAATACAGTCCACAACTGCATTTCTGCACACAAGAGTTTCGTGTTGTTAGGGTCCTATGGATGGATGTCCCATGTACGGGTAGCAATTCCTATGGACGGATGTCCAAGGTGCGGACAGTTTCCTATATAGGGATGTTTATATCATGTATAGAGATTGCCTCACACAAGACCGCTTTGTGTGCCAAATTGCTAGAAGTAATTCCAATGTTTCTCAACCAGAGCTACAAAGAGAACTTCCGGCAACTACAGGTGTGAACATTTCAGTTGAAACAATAAGAAAAAGGCTTTGTGCTCGACGGTTGTATAGTAGGAGAGAGTGGAAAACATGCTCCAAGACAACGTTGACCATTTAATAAAAAGCTTACTAGCGCGGATAGAAGCTTGCATAACGGCTAGAAGTAGCAACACGGATTATTCATTTGTTATCGGATTATCATTATTGTTCATTTGTAATTTGTAATTGATGCAGTACGATCCATTCAGTAATTGGCCCTTGCTATTGATTGGTGTATACTATATAAAATAAAAAATAAATAAAATAAAAAAATTATATTTAAACCGTCGTTTTCAAATAACATTTTTAACGAAAATTTAAGTTATCTACTTGTAAACTCAAAATACAAACCACGTTTTTTACATAGTCATATTCCAGACGCTTTTATACATATTATAAACCTTACGGCAACTTTTCATGAACTTTCCAGCATGGCAAACATGTTCGTCTAGGAACTTTCTATGTCAACTAGTCGCGAAGCGTAAATTTTAATATATCATGCGGCGAGATTAAAGTTCGCCAACTTAAAATTTTCTTTAGAGAGTCTCACGAGGTACCACTCATCAACTAAAGTAAAGTATTTTGACAGTATCAGTGATGAATAAACCATCTAAAATTACTTTTTTTAGCATAATGTAAATGGAAATTTTTAAAAATAGGTTTACAATAATATTATTAGTGTACAAATATACCTTACAGAATGTTAAAACCAATACTTAGTCATGATCTAATAGGGGAAGTAGAATTTTACTATAAGAAAATGTTAACCTGCAAATATGTATGTGGAAAATTACTTCTTTCATATTTGATTTAATCCTTAATCGAAAATATAAAATTAATATACATATTAAGGATTAGAGGTGGGCAAAGATTAAAGGAGTCGTTCATTTGAACGAGTAGGTATTAAAAAATCGTGAAATTCGATTCACTGCTTAGAATACGGTTCGTTCAACCCTTGATTATGTATAAATAGATATACAATGAGGGCTTAGTAAAATCCTGTCTTGTAGATGGCGCCTTGCCCGCTCTGCATTTTTGTATTCCCCTACGATTTTCTTTGAGGGGAATCCGTTAAACCCGCCCATCGTTCAAAAATGGAAGGGCGCGAGGTCACATCTATTGGGCTACTTATTAGCACGTTTCACGCATGTTTTACGAAAATAGCTTTCCTTGTTTGTTTCAACTGTGACAAGAAAAAAGGAAAAAAAGTCATATTCGTTTCTAAATTCGGCAGTTTTGTTTATCTTTCTCGACTTCTGATTTCGTTTCGTTTAGGTTATGTCTTAAAAAATAATTATTTATAAGCTGTTGAGTTGAAATATACCTTAATGCATATCTAAATAATTAAAAAAATCAATTTTTTCGTCCCCCACGAAGAAACGAAACAGTATTTTTGAATATTTGGATTACAAACTATTATTTTATGAGTTTTATGTGTTGTGTTTACGTGATGTGTAATGTGTATTTTGTACCTGCTGGATAATATTTTGAAATATATTTAATTAAACAAAAAGCATCTGTATTACAGGTGAGTAAATACTGTTCATATTTATTTCTAAATTCATATAAATTTGTTTTAAATCACTCTTGGTTTTTAGAGTTTTTATCTTAGAGTTTTACCTCATAGAGAGTTGAGATAAGTTTAATAATAAACATTAAATTTGATAGATTGATAGATAGATTAAACGATAATGGCCAGTTGACTTAAAAATTTAAAAAATACTGATTTTATGCTATAAATTATGTTTCATTTCTTACTTTGCTTTTTTGGAACTGTCAGATATATTGTGTATTTTATAATTTTTCTTAATTAATAACGTAAAATATTGTTTATCTACACTCAACCCTGTGTTTAGATAAAGCTTCATATCAGATTTCCTATTTTATATTTTCACTCAAATCATATTTTTGTAAAATAGGTATGCTTGCATGCAAAAGTAGCGTAAATTTGACAGGGAGGTATTTTTATAGATATACAGGATGATTCGTAGATTTAAATACATATTTACTTTAGAGTTGTATAGTTTGTCAAAAGAAAAGCTATATTTTTTATTTTTTCTTGGTGAATTTGTCAAAAAATTGTCATTCCAGAAAATACTATAATGTCGTAATCGTATAGAGTTCATTTTGACCATTTTTGGATTAAATTTTTTTGTTTATATAATAAAATATATATTTAAAGCCCTTTCTAAGTTAAAAATAAGTAATATGGAAGTTTTTTACTGGAACTAATTTAAGGTAATGTTCTCTTCATATAATTATATAAAAATATGCTAAATTCCTAAATTATTTATATGATTAAATTTTCTTTATATTATTTTTTTTGTATTATATACAGGATGAGTCAAAACTATATATTATATTTTTCTTTGCTATTTCAAATGGAACACTGTATTTTATATCATAAATCAACAAATCTTTTATCCAACTTTTGTTTTGTTAAGATCTATATCCCAGATTAATAGTTATTGGATTGTTCTCAATAATTGTCTCTTTGAGAATAAACATGATTTGTTTTTCGCAATTTTTATTAGTAGGTTTGTCGTTAAAAGTGATGTATCTACATATTTATCAGCGACAAAAATTAAGAATTAGATGTCTAAAATAATTTCCTAATTATTTTTTTACTTAGCGTATCAGTAAATATTATTTATTTTATCGCTGCAGCTGAAAATAATTATGTATTCAAAAGAGGACATTACTGTATAAATATCGATTATTTGGATTTAAAATTATTTTTCAAAACAAAGTTGGAAAAACTACGTTTATGTCATAAAATGTGGAGTTCTCTTTGAAATAATCGAGAAAAACCCAACATCTAGTTTTGACGCCACCAGTATATATCATGCATTATAGTTGATTATACTGCAATTTATTATACATACGTAGTTTTGTTTGGTGAAAATGAAACTTTCTAAAAGTATTCCCAATTAAAACATATTAAGAATTTCCTACATTATAATTTTGAAAGACGTTTGAGTGGGCAGACAATTTGGTCTAAAATAATCATATGTCTAAAGAATTTAGTCTAAAATAATCAAAAATCACTTAACACATATAACTCGCTTTTAAAAAATCTAAAAGAAATAAGTTTGTTTATTATATTCATATTTTATTAAATTATTATAGGTGTGACTGCTAAGTGGTCGTACTCGCCACTTTAACCAACCATTGGTGGGACCATGGTAGGACCTTCAGAGATTATAATGCGAATTTTTCATACCATGTAAATCTATATACATATATTAATAAATGCGTTTGTTTTATTAAATTTGTTTTCTTATACGGTATGAGCGAAAAAAACGGCGTCTATTTGTTTACGTACAAATATATGACATCGATATTCATTTCCAAGCCACACTCTGACGCCGTTTTTTTTTTTATCGTATGGTATACACTTACATATCCCTTATCCTTTAAATCCGATTTATTTCTAATAATTATAAAAATAAGATACCTGATTGATTCTTCCGAAATATTATAAAATGAGATATCAGGAAATAAATAAAGTTACTTATCTCGTTTGTTTTGGGAATTCAAAAAAAAGGGTATAGAGAATCTTAAGAGACACAGTTCAAATATTATTTTTGAGTATAATGGGTGCTTCAAAAAATGTGGCGGATATAATGTAACATGTTTTTTAATGCAAAACTCTTATTTATAACTTTTATTTTATTTTCGATTCTGCCTAAAATTCTATAACTTTTTTTTTATAAATAACGTTAGTATTTGCAAAAAAAATTATTCCTATGTTACATAATTGTCAGTTGTTTCCGAAGTTGGGCTACCCAAATTTGGTAGGAGTGTTTTACAGAGGTGAAGAAAAAGATATATGTAAAAATACTTGGAGTTAGATGCTACACTGTGTTCAAACAGATTTTTTTGGCTGATCCTATATATTATTATTTTTTCTAGTGCTTTTACAAAACCTTTCAACATTTGTTAAGAAAGTATATTAAGTACATCTATACTCTATACAGCTTGCAATCTGTTCTGAATTTTTAACTTTTATCCTTCTTTTACTTCATTTACACTATAACAAGTTTTGCCATGACAAAACAAAAATTATTTATTATTAAGCATTAAAGTAATTTATATAGTTATATGACATTATTAATAGAAATTGAAGAATTTTGTAAAATCTATCAGAAGAAATTATAATATACCGGGTGTTTTTCAAACGTGGCTTGATTGACGTATTCAATTAGTTTCGGTTATTTCTTGTTTCACCTGAAATGACTACAACTTGGTTTTTAAATGGTACCGTCGGTATTTTTTTACTTTATTTGACAGAATATGGCATTGTGAATAGAATGATTTAATGTCAACTTTTGACATATTTACTCAAAAAAATTGTATTTTAAATTACAATCTAGAGTGCCATGATAAAAAACAACATGTAACCGGTTGTAAAGGTAACGACAGTTTGACTCGATATACGAAGTGTGTGGTACCAAATTACCTATTTACCAGGTACCAAAAAGGAAAAGACAAAAAATATTAGACGATCAAATCAATTTTTCCGAAGCTCCTTGATTAAAAATTAATGGTTTTAACACAGCCATGACACTAGATTGAATTTTAAAATGCTATTTTTTTTAATTGAAAATGTCAAAAGTTGACATATGATATATGTCATTCTATTCAGAATGTCATTTTCTATCAAATAAAGTATAAAAAATACCGAGGGTACCATTTAAAAATCAAATGTTGTACTCGTATACATTTCCGGTGAAACAGGAAGTGACCGAAACTAACGGAATACGAATCAATCTCGATTTATGTCATATACCTACTAACATTCCGAATTTGGTAAACCCCGAAAAATAAAAAAGTTATAGAGGTGAACCGCTTTTGAAAAAACACTCAGTATAGGCTGCGTCATTGAAAGAATCTGCAGATATTTTTCTATTTTAAATACGTAGTCGAATTTCAAAAATATATATTGAACACCCTGTAGCTCTACCTTAAATATCTACATATAAATATCTAATATTTTTTCTTCATCAACAAATTGAAATATTATAAAACTAGTTACCATTATACAAGAAATATACGTAAATAGAATTTTACGCAGAATCTAAAATAAAATAGGATGTTACATTTAAAAAAAAACATTATGTTAAATCCGCCACACTTTTTACAAAGTTACAGACGTAGGTAGGTATAGTTTCATATTATATTCTTTAATTATCCATCTAAAAATAAAATATTTATATACCTTATATAATACTTTAGTATCCAACAAGTGGCTATGAAAATCAAAATAAATATAAATCCATGTACATAAATAAAAAATGTAAATAACGCTTTGAGGTATAAATTCGGTTCGAATCAGATAAGATATTTTTATTCTTTACCGAGAATTAAATTCGAAGAATTCCTAGTCCCTACTTCTTTGCCAAATTCAATAGTCTCGCAGGCACCAGTTGGCAGCATCGACTTATACAGGCTCATTGACTAACTATTAATATATAAACAAGGGTTCAACTGAATCGTAGCCAGCACGGATCCATCACATTTAAACGATGAGCCGTAAAAAAGAGTCGTGAGAATTGAATCGGGTAACAATGCGATCGGGGTGATAACATATACCTACTATGTTAACCCAACCGACAACCTCACCTGCACGTGGTGCACCCTGCTAGAAAACTAACGAGGCTCTGTCGACCGAATGACTGCCGGTATAAGCAGTTCTCTCTTGTAAGTCAACAGCTTCGGGTGGAAGAACTAACAAGAGTGAGGGCACTTTCTTGTCCTCGGGATGAGAAATCATCCCCAAAGGCGACAGAACCAGCAGGTGGTCAACGGCAGGGAAATGCGGAAGGCAACGGGAAACCACCGCATTAAAGATCTTCATAGATATCCCCAGGATATTCATCTTAGTATTTCTTATTATGTTGGAAGCTCAAAAACAAATGGCCTCTAGTCCCGGGAAGACCTTAAGTGGTCAAGAGGTGCGAAGAATCCCCCGGTTCCAACTAGATGAGATAACAAAAATTGCGACTTGGAATGTGAAAACATTATTTGCAGCTGGAAAATTTGACAATTTAATACAGGCAATGAACAGAATGGAGGTAAATATCCTTGGAGTCAGTGAAGTCCATTGGCCTGGCACTGGACTGATTAAATGGAAGGGTAAAGTCTTTTACTATTCCGGCAATGACAGTATTGATCAAAATCATCAGCGAGGGGTTGGTATTTTAATGGATGAGAATTTACAAAAGTCAGTGAAGAACTTTATTCCTCTCTCAGAAAGGGTAATTCTAATTCAGTTACTGGGTAGGCCTATTAATATCAATATCATCCAGGTCTATGCTCCAACAGCAGAAAAGGCAGAGGACGAGATTGAAGACTTTTACAGACAACTTGATCAGGTCCAAAGACTCACAAAAAGTAATGAAATAAATTTGGTTTTGGGAGATTTTAATGCCAAAGTCGGTAAAGGCAGGTTGGGATCTGTGGTCGGAAATTATGATTTAGGTGAAAGGAATGACAGAGGTGAGAAATTGATACAATACTGTGAAGAAAATAATCTTACAATCACAAATACATGGTACAAACTCCCATCTAGACGACTTTATACCTGGAAGTCTCCACAAGACAATGATTACCGTATTGTTCGTAATCAAATAGATTATATACTAATTAATAATAGATTTAAAAACCTGATCACAAAAGTAACTACAATGCCATGATATAGAATCGGACCATAATCCATTACGTGCCAACATCCTATTACGTTTTGCCAAACCTAAACGAAAAAGCTTGAGAAAGAACTTGGATCCAATACTACTCAGAGACCAGCAGACAAGATCAATGTATGAAAACCATATAAATAGAGAATTGGAAAGTATTGTCAGTACAAATGACATTGAGAAACATTGGCTGGGCATTAAGCAAGCTTTCAAGAACACAAATGAAAACCAGAATAATCACAACGAATATAAATCTAATCCAAACCAAACCAAACCAAAAACGACAAAACTCCAGGGCCTGATGATATGTATTCGGAAACGTTCCACTTAATTAATGAACAAAACTTAAAAACTATAGTACAGCTTTTCAATAACATCTCTGACACCGGTCACATCTCTGAAGACTGGCTTCGTTCTACGTTTATCACGCTGCCCAAGTCAAGTAACGCAACTTCGTGTAAAGAGTATCGTCTTATTAGTCTAATGAGGCACTTTCTTAAGCTCTTTTTACGGGTACTGCATACAAGACTCTACAAAAAATGTGAGGAACTAAGTGGAGAAAGTCAATTTGGGTTTAAGAACGGCTTTGGTACTAGAGAAGCCATATTCAGTCTTCAAACTTTAGTACAGAATTGCCAAGATCAGAGAAAAGATGTCTTCATGTGCTTTATAGACTATAAAAAGGCGTTCGATAACGTTAAACATAACCTCCTTATATCATACCTCAGAGACTTTGGACTTGATGGAAAAGATATAAGGCTCATCAGTAATTTATATTGTAACCAAAAAGCTGAAATTCGTATACATAGCGTGGGAGTAACAGAAGATTTTGAAAATAAAAGGGGTAAGGCAAGGGTGTATTCTGTCTCCAATGTTGTTCAATTTATATGTGGAAAGAACATTCACTGAGTCAATCTCCGATAGTCCCATTGGTTTGAAAATAAATGGCATTCCAATTAATAATATCCGATATGCGGATGACACAGTGATATTGGCAGACAATGCAAATGATCTCCAAATCCTTCTAAATAAGGTTAACAGTGAAAGTCAAAGACTGGGTTAAACATAAATACTACAAAAACTAAATTTATGGCTGTTAGCAGAAACGATATTCCGAACACCAGAATTTACTTAAATGGAGAGGTCATCAAGCAGGTCACACAATTTAAATATTTGGGATGCATGGTTAACGAAACGTGGGATCCAGATCAGGAGATCAAATGCAGGATCGAACAAGCAAGATCTACTTTTCTGAGACTGCGAAGATTTCTCACACATAGGAACTTGAACTTCGACAAGCAGAATGGTGAAGTGCTATGTCTGGTCCGTTTTGTTATATGGTGTGGAAGCATGGACACTGAAGGTAGCAACAATAAACCGAATTGAAGCCTTCGAAATGTGGACCCTACGACGAATGCTAAGAGTGCCCTGGGTCGACCGTGTGAGGAATGAAGACATTCTCAGAAGAGCTGGTCTGGAACAACGTGAACTCTTCGAAACCATTAAGAAGAGGAAAATAGCCTATTTGGGACACATACTACGTGGAGAACGCTATCACTTTCAGCGTCTGATTCTCCAGGGGGGCAAAAGGGGTATAGGACGAAGGAAGCTATCCTGGCTGAGAAATATTCGTCATTGGACAGGTACAGGACTTCCAAGCACTCCAAGTCGCTGCAGTTAACAGAACCATCTGATGAGGAAGAAAAAGATGAACGCCTACGCAGGAATCTGCACGGCACCTTAAGAAGACAATGCGATCGTTCGTTAAAAGAGTCGTGAAAATTGATTCATTCCTTACAATACGGTTCGTTCAATTAAATCGTGGCCAGCATGGATCCATAAGATTTGAACGATGAGCCGTAAAAAAGAATCGTGAGAATTGAATCGGATCGCAATGCGATCGTTCGTTTCTACGGCGCGGCGGTGATATAGGCATAGAGTCAGGCACCAATATTTAGACTTGAACAAAAGCCCTAAACAAACAACATGGGTATAAAATGACAACGATAAGAAAGTTATTTATAAGAAAAAAAATATACTGCGCTTAGTACGGGAGTATCTGATTTAATTTTCACGTTAATATTTTTGTTAAAATGATACATCTAATAAAGAGTATACCGGGTGGTGTATCGTCACAGGAAACATAGGAAATTATATGCAAATTTTGAACTGTCCAGATATTGGCTCCCTTATTAATTTTCCAGTTACGTCGTAAATAGGTTTTATAAAGGCCTGCCTACGCTTAATACGCATGCCAAATTTGAACAATTTTGGTCAAGCCGATTTTAAGTTAACGTACCTTAAGTTATCATCCTATTAAGCTTTTGCGGCTTCAATGAATTTCATGCATCCTTTTTGTTTAAGGAAAAAGATGACGTCATAGGTTTTAATTTTTTTTAATACGAATTATATAGATTACTTTAGTTTATCAAATTGGCTAAAGTACCACGCCACCGAGACAATTGCTATAGTTATAGCTCTAGCAATGAAAATACGCTGTAAGCTGGAAGCCACCAAGGCAAAGAAAACACGCTGTAAGCGTATTTTCATTTCTTTGGTTTGTGTTTGGCTCGAGTTGAGTTGGTTTGGTGTTGGTCGGTTTGGTTTAGTTTTGTATTGGTTGGTTTTGTATTGGTGGTGTAGCGTTTTTTTTAAAACATTACCACTGCGAACGGCAGCTTTTCATCGGAGAGCAGTGGTCGGTAAGGTATTTCACTAGAGAGACAACTAATCAATAACAATAAACAAAAAAATACAGATATTGGGCGCCAGGCATGTACAGAGAAAGAAAACACAGTTGTATATTACTTAAAACTAATGACTATATTTATTCATGATGTTCTTTGCTAGTACATGACATTGTAGAGTTCTAATAAATATATAGTGGTTATATGTCAAAAAAAGTAGTATTAAGAGTTGTACTAAATATCTATAAAAGTAATACCATTACAAGACGTAATGTAATGAAACCTAAGATCTAAATCATATTTTAAATATTAAATCGACATGAACGTTCTTAACAATCTAACCACTAAACATAGTCTGTACGATATTACTTAAGATGTACGTTATTGTTTAAGACTGAAAATGTTTTAGATGTTAAATGTAAAACTAGAACTTACATCTACACTTAGCTGTTCTTTATGTAATCTTGCTTCAAACAGTAACAGCGTGAGGTGGGCTCGCATCTCTGTACTGTCTGTCGGCGATCCTGTTGGCCAAAACAACAAAAGAGGCCAGAATGAGGACACCATGAATCACTACAGCCGTAGCTACTGACTAGGCTTAGAAATGGGAGCGAAGCAGCATGGGGCTTACGCTGTATCCATACTGTAGCAATATGGGGACACTACCTGTTCCTTGAAACACTACTAGGACCTTGGGTAATGTCCATAACTTGGACCATAACCTTGCATACAGTCCGTCCATAAGATAATGTACGTCCATAAGAAAACGGTACAGGGGAACACTACCCGTACCTTGGACACAGTCCGTCCATAAGACAACGGTACAGGGGAACACTATCTGTACCTTGGATACTACTAGGACCTGGGATAATGCCCGTACCTTGTAAATAGTCCGTACCTTGGACCCTAAAAATATGAAACTCTTGTTTAAAACCAAACAAGGTCTAATAAATAAAATAAACCTACCTCGAATTACTTCTGAGGGCTCAATAATAAACAAAGAAACTGTCCTTTCTTCCATGTAACATTCTGGAGGACAAAAGAAAAGGGACGCCAACGTGCCAACAAAATACAAATACAAGTTAAGTTGGGACATCCAAAACTCTACCCTAAAAATATGCAGTTATAATATCGAATCTAAAAGGATAATATCTCATCTTTATCTGTTGCTTTGAAATAGCTGCTGATTCAAATTATACAGCAAGATTTAAATAATCACCATTTCTAAAAGCCGGGATACAACAGAGCGGCAAAACAAAGTGAGGTTAAGCACGGAGAGAATTGACAGAAGCGATGTTGACAGCGCCTCCTCAGAGCGATAGCAGGGTTGTGTCAAACGATAACACGGTTGGCGACTAGGGGACGTAAAAATTACGCCAAGCGTGCCAAATAAATTATCAGGCCTGAATGATACGGAATCCGATGACGATACACGAGACATCATATATATATCATATATAAAAAAGACATGTAACGAACTAAAAACGTTACAGTTGTTTTGTATTGGTTGATTTTGATTGGTTGGTTTTGTATTGGTTGGTTTTGTATGGGTTGGTTAGGGTTTGGTCGGGCTGGTTTGGGTTGATTTGGCTGGTTTTTTTTTCTTTTTATCTGTTTCATTGATATTTTGGTTTAAACAAGAGCGAAACAGAAGCCACCAAAACAAGCGTAAGCGTGTTTTGGTTACTTTTGTTTCACTCTTCTGATGTGTTTTTTGAGTTTTCCCATTCACACATTACCAACGCATTTTTATTATTAAAAATGGCTATTTTTTCAAAATAAAAATAAAAAACAGAAAAAGAAAATTCAGTGGAACTGGCTACATTGCTTTTCCTTTTGTCGCTGTCATGTTAAATCAAGTGTTAAAATTCTCCATAACGTCAAATAATGTACTACTAAAATTAAATTAAAATATTTTAAAATTCTGTGCATAATCTCCATTTATTTTTATTTAATACTACTACTAAAAATGGTTACTTTTTGACAAAAAAAAAAGAAAAATGCAAAAATCGTGTGTCAGGATAGTTCACCGGACCCGGCTTTTGCTTTGTTCAAACCAGTTTAAAATTACAAAAATGTATTTCGGAGACACTAAATGTAGGTACTATAACCATAGACTGTAACGTATAGTAATATAGACAGCACAACAAATTACATCTGACAATGGTCGCGTTCATCAGGACAAGTTGATCAGTGAGCGATGTACCATCGATTGGTTGTCCTGCTGAACGTGCTTTTTAGATCAAAATCATAAGTAATGCATATTAAATTGTTTTCACCCATTTTTGGCACAAATCGAGGGGATTAGTCAAACGAGAACAATAAACAAAATGCTTTGTTTTCGTTTTCCAAAACATTTTGTGATATTTGGCGTATGTGACGTTTAATCCATCATGCATCGGTAGCGAAGCGTATTTTAAATCTGATGGAAAAAATGGCGACTGATCCCAGAGCGCTCACAACTAATCAGCGCGTTCAGCAGAAAATTAGTGATCGCTGCGGTAGCGCTACGTCCTGATGAACGCGACCAATGACAAAATCACAGTTTGACAAGTTAAGGTAATATCATCAGACTGGTTGACATTGTTACCTGTTCAGATTTAATTTGAAAATAGATGCAGTCTTTCTTAAATTAGTTAAAATGGCTTGTCTAAAATTGTTCAAATTAAATCTATAAAAACCCTAATAAAAATAATAGAACCTTTAATTTTTTTTTATTATTTAATAGAACCTTTAAAAACCCTATTTACGACTTAGCTGTAAAATTAATAGTGGAGCCAATATTTGGACAGTTCAAAATTTGCATGAAATTTCCTGTTTCCAACAATTGCACCACCCGGTATATGAATTGTATTGATAATTTAATATTATTGGTAAAACAATCAATCCAATTACGCCAGTGTCAGAAAGTGTTGAAAAACAAATGAGAGAACTGTATATTTTTTTTTTCTGGTCTCTTACGTAATTGTCCGACCAAATTATCGCCGGTAGTGCCAGTTACGATTCTTGTTTTTATAAAACGTAAATTGTGCATGTGGTTCGTTCAAATGAACGAATCGTAGGAGTCGATTCAATATGAGAAATTGAAGGTGCGATTTGATACACTAAAACGAATCGTAATTCCCATTGCTATTCTGGATTCATCCTACTAATAAAACAGATACAAAAAACTGAAAATTAGAGAACAAAACTTTTAGAAGGAAGTTTAAAAACTATTTGAAATATAGCGGTAATTAAAAAACATAAGTGTTTGATAATTCATATTTACATTATTAAACTGATTCCATCAGTTAGTTGTATCGATCTAGCACAAGAAGTAGGACGCTGCATAAATATTATTATTCAGTTAATAGCCAGAAACCTTGCTCTACATGTATGCTCTACATCGACCCATCAATTTTATGAGCAAAATTGAACAATATTATTATCAACTAACTGTAATTTTTAAAAATAATCCAAATAAAATTGAACATAATACGTACCTAAAGCAATTCAGCATGCAGTAATTATGTTCAGGTTCATCTGTAATAATTAGAAATGTTATAGTTTTTTAAAATACAATATAAATAAACTGAAAAATAAAATAATAACTTAGCACCTATCAAAGTGAAAATCTATCCTGCAATATAATTAGCAATTTTTCTGTTCAGGGTTAATATATTTTTATTAGTTTTATAAGCACGACAGTGGATAACAAATTGACAAAAAGTTAATATTCAAGATATAATTAAAAATTAAAAATTCATATGATATACCTAATTAATATGAAAGAGTACTAAATATTTCAACAAACTTGACGTTTCATATTTGATACTGTCTATATGATTTTGGTTTATTAGTTATTCGAGACAGGGCTTAAAATCTGACCATCAACTCATGAAAGACAGATGACACCCAAAAAACTGAATGAAAATAAAATTTAAAACTAGTTTTCTTGAATTTCGTGAATTTCGGACGTTTCCTACTAAGATTTGACGATTTAGCCCAAGGCCACACAGAAAGCGTTTTTAGCGTTTTGCGTTTTTTGCGTCTCAAGCGCTTTTTGCGATTTTACCGTTTTAAGCGCTTTTTTCGGTTTGTGTCCATTAAAAATACGCAAAAGTCTGCAGTTTCTATCAATATGTCAATTAGTAACGTCGCAAGCTCGTGGATTCCCGGCCCGTCCAACAATCAATCCTGTGGGAAAGAGATAGGCGAGATCGGCGCCGTTAGCGTTGAAGAGACGAAGATAAAAGATGCTGGGATTGAATTGTGGACGGGCCGGGGCATATATTCGAAGACAAACACAATCTACTGCTAGTGCCAGTGGTGTGTGTAAAAATAATAATTATTTGCCATTTATTTTACGAATTTTAGTTTATGTATGTTGTAGTGTTGTGGTTAGTACTTGTTATAATTATAATATTATATAATAAATAATTATAATTATATAATAGAATAGTAAATAGCTCTAGTTGCTAATGCAATTTTAGGACATAATTTATGAAACATTTTGGAGTGAAACGCCGTGGTCTTTACGCGCGCTGGGAGTAAAAATTCAAGGCCGTGACATACGAGCTGATGAGACGCCCCTGACACACGACCTCGTTGTAACGAAACGTGTTAACGGCTAGAGATACGTAGTGACGCGACGTGTATTTGTGAGCAGTCCACGTGTTTATCAAAAATACTGATATTTTAATACAAATTTTGTAAAAGTGAATCAAAGTATTACGCGTAAAAATCATTTGTTACACGTAAAAAACTAGTTTTATTATTTTACGCGAATAAAACTATTACACTTAAAAAACTATTTTTTACGCGTATAAAACTATTTGTTACGTGTAAAAATCTATTCGTTACACGTAAAAACTCTTTTTTTACGCATGAAAAACTTATTGTTTCTGGTGGAAAACTTTTCTTACGCCAAAAACAAATTCCGTGTAAAAAACTATTTGTTACACGTAAAAAACTAATTTTTACGCGTAAAAAACTTATTGTTTCTTTAAAAAAAACTTTTTTACCCAAAAGAAAATATTTTTTTACGTGTAAAAAACTATTTGTTAAACGTAAAAAATTACTTTTTTACGTGTCAAAAACTTATTGTTTCTGGTAAAAAACTTTTTGTTACGCAAAAAAAATATTTTTTACGTGTAAAAAACTATTTGTTACACGTAAAAAACTATTTTTTTACGCGTCAAAAACTTATTGTTTCTGGTAAAAAACATTTTTTACGCAAAAAAAATTACGTGTAAAAAACTATTTGTTACTCGTAAAATACTTTTTTTTTTCGCGTCAAAAACTTATTGTTTCTGGTAAAAAAACTTTTTTACGCAAAAAAAAAATATTTTTTACGTGTATAAAACTATTTGTTACACGTAAAAAATAATTTTTTTACGCGTCAAAAACTTATTGTTTCTGGTAAAAAACTTTTTTTACGCGTAAAAAAATATTCCTTTAATTTATTACTTTTTCAACATTTCAAACTACATTTTTTCAAACATTTCCTTCAAATTTTTGAATAATAGAATCTTCCTAAACAGTAGATGTTCCCTATAAAAATATTTTTAGATAATATCCTAAAATGAAAAAAAATGCATACTATTTAATTTAATTTTTATTGCATTATTAAATATTACGTCCGCCTATGACGGGGTCTCATAGAAAACGCTAAAGACGCTACAGAAAACAAATTGATTTGTTTTCATTTGCGTTTTCTGCGAGACACGCCGAACGCTAGACGCTTTTGGTGGGGCCACTCCTATATAATCCTGTTATTTTGTTTTAGACGCAAAAGACGCTTCACGCTAAAAAGGCAAAAAACGCTTTCTGTGTGGCCGTGCACTTAGTTTTTAAAACGTTCGAATTTAACGTTTTCTTGCATCCACATAATATCATAAGCATTTCTTGATTATATTATTATTATTATACTTGCTACCCACGAGGAATTAAGAAACTTAGAGGAAGACCAAACCTGAGATGGGACCATGATATTAAGAAATTAGCAGGGATAAGTTGGGCCCGCATAGCCAACAATAGAATGATGTTGTACACGTATAGAATGTCCAACCGAGTAAACTAGTTCTGACCGTTCTGCGAATGAAGCTAATTACTTCAAATAAATCACGACTACAGATATCACGGTGTTATTAATCCCAAATCTGTGACTTTCTTAGAATAAAATAACAAAAAGTTGGCATAGCTTTCCAACCACAAGTATGGCTACTTGTTTCCTGAGATACGCATAGCGCTATGTATTTGAATGATTTTTCCGAGTCGCAAAATGTTGAAACATTTTTGAATATGTGTATGTTGAACATTCTTTCTATCATTTGAGCTGTTGACTTATGCAGATCAACATTATGTTACCGTCACTGAATAGTAAAGAGTGTATCATTGTCTTTAAGTTGTACAGTTCCTGGAAGTACTATCCAGTAACTCTCATACTTTTTCTTTAACCAACTGTAACGTTTTGCTACTTTTCTCGAGGTTGGATTGGTGGTTGACTAAATAAATATTTATTTATTATATATGTTACAGTGAAAGTCGGAAATTCAGTAATTGTTAATTGTTAACATTCACTAGGAAATGCTAGCAATTAGACATTGGACCAGTAAATGTGGTATTTTAAAGAGATTTGTCGACATTTCCTAATAATTTCTAACATTCATTAATGAAAATAACATTAACTAAAGGTTGTCAGTAAAAGTTATTCTATTGTACGGGGCGAATGTAGTGAGGAAGAATGTTGGTGGAAGTTAGAACAAATAAGTTTTAAAAATATTGGATCACCTCAATATTCAAGCTGATCCACATATCTTAAAATTATGATACAATTATTTACTTCATTAGTATATTTATTAAAATTATAGAAAATAACGTCATATTATAAACTTCTAAATTTTAAAAGGGAAAACATAGTAAATATTTTAAAGTGTACAAAGCAATTTAAAAAAAACATTCACAAACATACTTATAGTTCTTAGAACTTATAGTTCTTCATCATGAACAAAATAAAGATGCTAGAATTTTCTTTTGCTTTCTTAAATCTCGAAACACAGAAAATTTCTTCCCTATAGGGAAAATACCAAGAAAATACCGCACAGCACTTTTTACAACGATAACAAAACAATTATACATAACCACAAAAAAACAAAGCAAATTTACGCCAGATATCTGTCAACGTCGGCAACGTTTAGCCCAATTTAATGTTATCCTTATCAAAATCCTTATATTGCCTATTATTCAACTTATTCCTATTTATCCTTATATTTTATAACATGTGGCAACCGCGCTAACTGAAACTCACTGCTATCGTTCAGAGAATGCTAGCATTCACTAGTAAAAGTTGGTTTCAAAAATAGCTGTTGAACTTTTACTGGCGTAGTCTTAACAAATCAGTGAATGTGAGTTTTTACTAGTAATTGTTAATCACTGATATCCAACTTTATATGCTTTCCAATTCTTCTTTAAGAACCAAGCAAAATTCATTTAATGAAGCTGCTACCGCTTCACGACCTCTAAACTTCCTGCCAAGCATTTGCCAAACGTCGAACATAATGGGCAGTTCATAGTAGTATACAGGGTAGCGCCTCTCATACGCCGCGGAAGCTCCAAGTTTATATCGAAATGAAATTTTGGCAGCATATGTAGGTTAACTGAAAGCATTTTATAAAAATATATAGAATTATACAGGGTGTCCTCAAAAAAAGTTACACAGCAAAGTTCTGTTTCTGTTCTGTTTTTCCTATATATTAATTGATTTTCTGATTCTAGGAAAAAAATAAAGGTGAGTTTTATTAAAGGAGCATATACCTAAAATCTAAGGATTTTGACATATTTCACATTTTGTGAAAATGAAGAGTAAATTTTAAATTTCGATTACAGCTACCTAAATTTTGGTGGACCTTGTATAGCCTGATATTTAATTACATTAACCATTGTATGTTAAAGCAAACTAAATTTGACCCGAAAAGTTATACAGAGTGAGACAAAATTAAATGGAACATTAGTCACTTTTGTAAGCAAGTTACTCCTTTATTTTAAATGGAACACCCAGTATATTTTTCCGGTGTTCGATGGGGAATTTATATATCTTCAAAATATTATTAAGGTTGCCTACCCCTCAGCCAAAGATTTTCCCAGATATTTTAATTTTTATGATTTTGCGTCAGTAAATCTTTACTATTTGAAAAAATCTAGGTGGCTGTGTAATATACCATTTGTTAATTTAACAAAAAATAAAGATTGTAGAGTAAAATAATCAAGGATAATAAAAAGATACACGTTTAAAACATATTTTAAGTATTACAGAATTAAAACTAGATATAAACCTATAATTATGCGACAAAAATTAGCTAGATTAAATCAAATGCTCATAATGCTTCCTTTCCTGTTAACTGCATAAATGATTGTCTTTTCAAAGGGATATTTTCCTTTTAAAAGACATATGTGGAGTTCTACCTCGAAAAGCAGCTACAATAATTTCCTTCATGTTGTCGACACTAGCATTGGTCGAGTTTTGTAAACACTGCCTTTAACACATCAATATTAACTAAAAAAAACAGACTAGATAAAATCAGGAGCATTAAAGTATTCTATTAATAATTGGTGAATACACATTGCATTCACCAACTTATAGAATCATATCAATTCTGTTTGATGTAGGATAAGTTTGCATTTTCGGCAAATTTCTGACAAATTTTTTTGTGTTTTAACTGATACAAAATGATAACTAGTTGTTAAAGTTGGACTAACTAGACAGCCATGTTGAAGTAACGTCAGACATATCACAGCCAACTAGATTTTATCAAATAATAAAGATCTACTCAGATCAAATCATGTAAATGAAAATATCTAGGAAAATATTTGTTTGAGGGGTAGGCAACCTTAATAGTATTTTGTAGAGACATGAATTCTCCATTGAATATCGGAATAATATACTGGGTGTTCCATTTAAAATAAGAGAGTAACATGCTTTTAAAGGTGACCAATGTTCAATATTAATTTTGTCTCGCCCTGTATAACTTTTTGGATCAAATTTTAATTTGATTTAAAGTACAATAATTAATTCAACTACATATTAGACTATACCGGGTAAATTCCAATTTAGGTAGCTTTTATTGTAATTTAAAAATTGTTCTTTATTTCTAGAAAATGTTAAATATGTCAAAAATCTTACATTTTAGTCATATACTTCTCTTATAAAACTCACCTTTATTTTTCTCCCAGAATCCGAAAATCAATTAATATATAGGGTGTTCCATTACAAAAAACACAACTTTGATATGTAACTTTTTTTGGGGACACCCTGTAGAACCCTCTATATTTTTAAAAAGTGCTCTGAATTAACCTACATATGCTCACAACATTTTATTTCAATACAAACTGTCGTTTTCCTTTGAGCTTCCGCGGCGTATGAGAGGCGCCACCCTGTATAGTTCACAATAACCACCAAAGCCGCCATGTCATATTGAAAAATAACTTCAAAAAGCATAATAAAAGAAAAAATTGCAAACTGTTGGTGACGAGTTCATTTCGCTCTTAAAAATTAACTAAAGCATGATGTGTATTGACATGATCCAAAAAACAAAATGCTCAGGAGACATATGGTTCTGACCGTAAAATTATATTTCAGAAAAATTTACACACGAAATTATTGCACAGGTTGTTTTAAGATAAGGATAAAAAAACAATCCTTCGATTAACCCTGTATAATATGTCAAATACTAAAGTTTATAAAAAACTGAGTTTATGAATTAAAGTTGATATGATATAATTATATACAGCTTGCTAAAAAATTCATGAAAATAGGGCTAAAAACAACAAAAATATAACACTTGAAATTTGACCAAAAATTTATCCATTGCGTTTTTTTTGCATCTGAGTGTATAAGTGCTAATTTTTCACAAGTTTTAATTATCTATACAGGGTGTCCCAGAAATAAGTGCAGCTATTTTACCTGGTAGTATAGTTCAACCCCCGAAAAACGCCTATAAAGTTTTTTTCGCGAAAAAAAAATTTTGAAAATTCGATTTTTTTAAAATTTTTTTTGGATTTTTTAGAGTTTTTAGTTAAAAAACATAGTTTCTTGATAATATGGCAACATAGGTATTAGATTACATTTACAAGAAACAAAATCCAGAAAAGATTTGTTTTCAGAATGTTAGCAAAAAAAATTTTTTTTTTGGTAAAATAACTCCGTTATTTGGGGCTTATTTGAAAAACGATAAAGAGAAAATATGTTTCTTTTATCGAGATCTACCACTCTTTAAAATACTTGCACTTATTTCTGGGCCACCCTGTATAATATAATTTATCTATAAGTCAATTATTAGTAAATGGCGTCTATAAAGATTGACCTCGCCAAAATTATCAGCGATTGTCATTCCCCAGCCGTCTTTGAAGTCGTTTTTATTCGATCATATGATAATATAAATCATGAAGAAAAAATGCTTAACACGTTTATCAGATCCTCTAATTGAGGTATTTTGGAAGAAGTCGATATTCAAAGTAATTTACCGTAGAAACGATTGTTTCTTCTTGATAGCATTCGATGCTTGTAATTAACGGCGGGTGAATATAAAACTTAAATTGTTTTGTAGAACAAACTTCGACGCAGACTTTATACCGATTTTACTTTAGAATTGATTTTTTTCTAGAACAGCAATTCCGTAATGGGAGAAACTTTCCAGTCCGGGTATTAGATTAAAATTGACTTAATCTTTCAACATCGAGTTAAATTCTAATGAATTACAAACATTAATTGGGAATGTTTGTGGTTAACTTTAATATTTAATACTCTTAGTCGGTAACAGTCGTATACATCTGTAATAGTATTAAAAATGAAACATTAAAATAACACATTAAAAATAGGATCCGAAAGAGGAATAGCTACTCTGTACGTATAAAGGGTTCGGCAATAGTGCGTCGGGCATTTGTAGCTCCTAGAATAAAAACTTGCGAATGTATTTCACGAAAATACTTTAACTTCTATAGGGTGGCTCAAAAAAGTGTGAATGGATCGGGATGATTTTTTTAAATAGAACACCCTGTATATTATTGCATTTTTGGCTTCCCTTCAGATTACTTTACATATCCTAAGATCTTAGTAACTATATTTCGATAATTTTCGAGGTATTAATAAATAAATAAAAAATATATTTTTTTCAGCCTTTCTTAAAAAAAAATATTAAAAATACATGAACTGTCCTGAAATCAAAACTATATTAGACGTTTACTTTAGAGAGGCTGTACTTACGTTACTATAAATATGGTAATCGTAACTCAGTAAATACAGGATGTTCAAAGTTCCACTCAAAACTTTCTAAAATATAAAATAATTTTTCTTTATTCTTTAAATGGAACACCCTGTATATCATTTTTATTAGATGGAGAATTAAAAAATGAACATTTTTTTATTTAGAGTATTTAAATTTTTTTAAAGGCTTCGCAGATATTCGCGGTTTTTTTTCATATGGCATTTTCCACAGTAATTTTTTTATCAAAGCCATCCAATGATTTTTCTCTCGTATTTTACCGTTGAAAGAGCCATATGAAATAATACTGCGTGTATCTGCAAAACCATTAAAAATTTTGAAATAATTTAATTATAAAAAATGTAATTTTTTAACTCTCAGAGGATTAGTAAAGTCTCAGCATTATGTAAAGTGATCTGAAAGGAAAAAAAATCACCTCAATCCTCTCACATTTCTTTGAGACACCCTATAGAAGTAAAATATTTTCCTGAAATACATCCTAGTACATACTTTAAGTTTGCACTTAAACAAAATTCTCAAGTTCTAGGAGCTAGGGGCAATATTGCCGGGCCCTGTATAATTTTTACACTATCTTTAATATAAAAAAAAATTATTTTTTTTCGTCCAATATAATTTGTCATATTTCTTTTATTTTAAATTCTATTTTCATGATTTTCTTAGCAAACTGTATAAAAATATGTTAGTTTTAATTCGTTAATTATTTGTTGTTTTATAAGCTTTAGTACTTGGCTAATTATACAGGGTAAAAGAAAGGATGGTTTTTTACCTTAACTTTAAATCACGCTGTGCAATAATTTCCTAAACAAATTTTCGCAAAGCAGTATTTTTCGGTGAGATGTTGTTTTTTGGCTCATGTCAAATGGTTAATTTTTAAAAGCGAAATGAACTTCCAACCAACAATTTGCAACTTTTTCAGTCATTAATTTTTTATGTTATTTTTCAATATGACGAAGTGGCAATGAGTATCACATAACTCCAGAAGAAGTTGGCGTCAACAAAATGAAGTGGCCAGTGTGTCCGCGAGATCTGAACCCTATAGAACACGTTTGGAACATGCTTGGCAGGAGGGGTAGATGTCGCAAAGTGGCACCAGCTCCTATAAATGAACTTCGCTTGGTCCTTGAGGAAGAATGGGAAAACATAACACAATATGATATTTGCTGCCTCATTAACAACCAACGTCTACAGACAAATAGAGCAGGGGAGTCAATATAAAGTATTAGGTTATTTCTTTTTGTTTTCTTCTGTTTGTATATTTAGTTACTACAGTTATCTTTTTTTTAATATCGTTAGTTCTATTAATGTTTATTAAATCTAAGACTGTGTAGCATTTCTTTAACGTTGTTTAAATTTCAATATAGAGTTCCAATGCATATGCTATATGACTTTGCGACAATAGTCAACAAATCCACCTCATTATATTAAAAATAATAGCAAAAATTACAAATTGTTGATGGCAAGTGTCGTTCTCAAAAATTAACCAAGGTATGTGTTGGCATAAGACAAAAACAAAATGCTCAGGAAACATGGTTCTGACCAAAAAATAAAGATTTAGCAAAATTTTCTTAAGAAATTATTGCAAAGAGTGTTTTAAAGTTAGGATAAAAAACAAACCTTTCATTAACCCTGTATAATAAACCAAATACTAAAGTTTATAAAAAACTGAGTTTAAGAATTGAAGTTGATATATTTATATTCAATTTGTTAAAAAATTATGAAAACAGGACTGAAAATAAAAAATATATTGCATTGGAGTGTAGTACACCCCAAATTTTCAATTACCCTGAAATCGTTTCCTTTTACTTATAAGCATGCATTTTACAACTCTTTCCAAGTGTTTTTAGTCATTCGAATGAAGTTCTTCCAAGTATTTTTAGTCATTTGAAATTTTAAGGGAAAAAATTACTATAGGTGCTACTACATATTTAAATTTCCTCACAATAGGAATTGACTTCAAATCCAAGGAGGCAATAGAGAAAGAGGGACATATCCTCTATTATAGATACGGGACAACACCGCTATCAGGTCTATGGAGAGACCAAATTAAAGAGGTGGAGAAAATGGAGACAGATCCTCCAGCCTCCACCTCACGGGTTCCTCAGCCGGAGGCAAGCTCCTCGACTGTGAAGGGCGGCACGGAGAGCCAAACTCGAACCGTGGAAGGGTGTGTACCCTCGGAGGAAGAACTATTGTCAGAGGAGGATGGAAAATACCCTGTCGTCTCCTCTACCACAGAGGTATGATGGGTTATAAACTGTGTAATGACTCGCAAGGAAGGGGGCACAGTAGATCTTTAAGGTCGCAGTGATTAACACCCCCTCTTACCCATTCTACATTCTACATATTTAAATGCTAAAAAATTGTCGACAAATTCATCAGGGACTGCATATGAGATACCAGTGTCAGTTAAAAGTTATCTCTTGATATTTTGTCGAATTCGGCCTCCTTTATGAGATAAACGCAATTTTATTAATCACAATTTATAAAAATTATATTAATAAATTATTATATTTTACCTAATTTATTATTAACTAGCGTGTACCAGCGACTTCGTTCGCGTCGAATTAATCATTTTTAATGGTGATGATAAAGCAAAGCAAGAATTCCATTAACATACAAACTGGATAAAATTTTCTCACATTTATGTCAGCATGAGAAAAAACAATATGGCGATATTATTATATAACTTGGCAATATTTGAGGTGTAGTTTCATCTCGTTGGAATTTGACTTTCGAAAAATCCGTTTGCCAAAAATAAGCTTTTTACGTCAAGCAGTTTAAGCAGAATCGTGGTTAAGAAATTACCCAACTTTTTGAAACACCCTGTATGATTTTTTAAGAAATTTCATAATATGTAAAAAACCAAATAAATTTCCCCAAATATTGTAATATTTGAGGGGCGTTTTCACCCTCTTGGAATTTGAGATTCACAACCCCCCATTATCGAACCTCTACACCCCACAGTCAATCCGTTTGCCAAAAATCAGCTTTAAATGTCAAGTACTTTAAGCAGAATCGTGATTACTCAATAGTAATATTTTATGAAACATCCTGTATAAATTTATAAAAAATCTTAAAATATGTAAAACAACAAAATAAAATATACGTGTTTAAGAGTTTTTCCGAAGAACTCATCGGTTTTTAAATAAAAAATATTTTAATATTTGAGGGATAGTTTCACCCCCTTAGAATTCGAGTTTCGAAAAATCCCTTCTTATCGAACCTCTACACCCTAAAGTCAATCTGTTTTCCAAAAATCAGCTTTTTACGTCAACCGCTTTAAGCAGGATCGTGATTAATCAATGACCAGATTTTTCGAAACACTCTGTATACATTTTTAAAAAATCTTAAAATATGTAAAAAACAAAATAAAATATACGTGTTTAAGCGCTTTTTCGGAAACTTGACCTTTTTTTAAATAAAAAAATATTGTAATATTTGAGGAGTGGTTTCACCCTCTTGGAACTGGAATTTCGAAAAATCCCTTCTTATCGAACCTCTACACCCTAGAATCAACCTGTATGCCAAAATTAAGCTTCTTTCGTTGAGTGGTTTGAGCAGGATCGTGATTAATCAGTATGTCAGTCACTTAAGTATTTTATATATTTAGTATAGATTACCATTAGTACTATTAATCGAACCTACAGCCATTTCATATAAAAAATAAGGGTATTTAAGATAATAAAATTACAAAAAGTTTAATTTTAAAAAGATTTAACATCCTATAACTCTAAAACTATGCATTTCCATACCCATTTTTATAGGATTTTTTTTCATATTTTTTATGAGGAAAATGAGTACTTATTTAAAACTTTTGCAAGTTAATGATATTATTTTTTTTAAAGGTTGCTATTAGACTTGGATGAAGGCAAACTAATAAAATTGCGTTTATCTCATCAAGGAGGTCGATATCGACAAAATATGAAGAGACAACTTTTAATTGGCATTAAACTGCTTACACTATTTCGCTAACAAGAGAAATTTATCAGTGCGGTACATGCTTTTTTAGAAAAATATTCCAGTGATAATCCATATGAATGTCCCCGGTGAATATGTCGACACTTTTTTAGCATTAAAATATGTCGCATATTCATAGTAACTTTTACCCTCAAAATATAATTCGGAAAGCGAAAAGTGCTTGGAAGAAAATTATAATAAAGCAAAAAAATATTAAGACTTTAACACCCTGTAGCTACGAAACAAAGCAGAATCGGACCTCTGTTGATATGAAAAATAAATCTTATTTTTACGTGAGGAATCTCCCCACGACAGGCACGTGCTTTTTGAAACACCCTCTATATTGTTTGATGCTCAAATCTTCATTAAAATTATAGTAAAATGTAAAATAAGTAAAAACAGTAACAAATACCATGAAAAATAATATTCCATGAACTTACTGCAGCGATGTAATAAGAGAATTCTTTCACCCCTTTGTACACTTTAAACTTTCAGTTTTGCATCACTGTTTGATATAAAGAAAATTTAAGATATCTTCAAATACAAACTTGAACTAAAAAGGTTTCGAGCTTTCTTCAACAAGAAACTTGATAATTACCAACTTACAAAAGTTTCAAAAGGAAAAGCAAGGAAGTTCAACTAAATACATAATAAAACTACAAAAATTACTTTAGTACGAAACGAGAATATGCTGGTAAAGTTTAAATTATATAATTTAAGTTTTATAGCATTTGTATGGTTAAAATAACTTTCGGAGCAATACATTTAGTAATTAAAAATGTTGTTATGTTTGAAACATTATACTTAATACATATGCTATTTGTAGTGTATTTGGTAACCATAAAAACTGTTTTACAAAAGAGACCTTATTTTTAAAATATTTTCATTGGCCTAAAACTGAAATCTAATTCCTTAGACATAATTTATCAATACATTTTGATAAAGATAGTAGTATATCATCATCATCATCATCATTTCCAGCTTATTCAATTATTTCCAATTATGGTATAGCCTCTCTTAGATATTTAGATAATATCTTTGTAATTGGGCTCATTGTTGTCATAATTGGGCATATTGTTGGCTAAGCGAGTCCAAGTTATTCTTGCTAATTTCCTAATAGCATACTCCCATCTCAAGTTTGGTCTTCTTTTAGGAGTCTCTTCATTCCTCGTAGGTACGGTACAATGCTGTAATTTTTGAGGTCCATCCTTTTGTTGTCTGTCCTTCTTAGCTCTGTAGAAGTGGACCGACTAAGTTGCCCTCTGGAGCCCCAAGGTTGAGACCAGCAGAGATCTAGTCACGCATCCCTTTGACCTGGTCACACCATCATAGGATTTAAGTTTTTGGTGAAGTTATGTCCTCTTGGTCCGGGCGATTAACTGAGACCCCCCACATCCTTTACCCGTGATAAATGACCACAGACAGTAGAATGTGCCTGGTGTGACGGATAGGGTAGTCACATCCGGTATCATTATGCGTCTTGGTGAAATTCCCTGGCCACGACAGTACAGCCAGGGACAACACAATAAGATGTTCCTTAGACCCAGCCAAAATGCCAGAAGACCCAGCCAAAATGCCTAGAACCTGACTAGGAGCTTTCCCACCAACGACAAGGTCTAGCATCTCCTAGAGGAAGTGGTGCAACAATAAAATCAGTAAAACATGAATCGATTCTCAACTATTTTCATTCTTTGTGATTCTTTCCACTGTGATAACTGCTGCCACTGGTAACATTTAAAACACAGTACATCGTGATAAACTTGTGTAAAATTGTTTTGTATGGACTTATCAGTCAACATTCGTCCATTCATTCATTCGTTTTTAACCGTCGGCGTCGGATAAAAATAGCAGAGAAAACGAGGTTAATGAGGCCCTTAAGAGTGTTTAAATTTCTTTAATTTTTTCACCTCATTTTTTACCGCAGTAAATTGTAAATCATATTTATAACAAAATAGTAACTTTGACAATAGTTTCAGTAAATTGGAAGCGATTGGACACGGAATCCAAACAAAAAAGTCAGGAAAATCCCTCAACAACAGGAAAATTATCAACTTGCTAGTATACCGGGTGCGTCTCAAAAGGGGCTCACCCCTATAACTGTTTTATTTTTTCAGATAAAAAAAACGATATTTGGTATGTTAGTATATGACATAAATTGATTGATCTGGATTGATTGAGGCATTCAATTATTTTTGCTCACTTCCTGTTTCACCAGAAATGACTACATCTTTTAATTTTGCAAATGGCACCCTCAGTATTTTTCTACTTTATACGATAGAAAATGACACTCTGGATAGAATGACGTATCATATGTCAACTTTTGACATTTTCGCATATCGTTTGTTTGAAAGAGTAAACGGTTGGTGTAAATGAGTTCCGTTTGAAAAAATTGAGATATGATTAAAAATACGATTTGGACATCTTTTAACCGATCAGCAAGACAACACAAGAATAACATTAGACGATCAAACCTATTTTTCCATGGCTCCTTGATTAAAAATTAGTGTTTTTAGTACAGCCATGGCACTCTAGATTGAAGTTTAAAATACGATTTGTTTTTAAGCGAAAATATCAAAAGTTGACATATGATATGTCATCCTATTCAGAGTGTCATTTCCTATCGAATAAAGTAGAAATATACCGTGGGTTATATTTAAAAATCAAAAGTTGTAGTCATTTCCTGTGAAACAGGAAGCGGTCGAAACCCAAAAAAAAATTGAATACGTCAATCAATCCTAATTTATGACATATACTTACATAACAAATCTGAAAGTTTTTTTTATCTGATGGGGTTTAAAAAAGTTATACCGGTAGTACGCACCCGGTATAGATAAATCTCTTAATAAACATTACCATTTACGATATTTCCTTTTTAACCTAATATATTAACGGCAAGATCGCTACACAATTTATGAGACTGTTATTGTTGTGTACTGTATTTTTTGGTTTACTGGCACCTGGTCAATAGCTTTATTAAGACTATTTTCAGGTTTGATATATATTCTCGTAAATAAATGTACAGGGTGGGTCAAATTCGACGCTTTTAGATGGAAACACCCTTTTCTATAGGAGATAGACAAAAACTAATATCGGTGTCTGGAGCTCAATTTTTGTCAAAAACATGATGGTAAAAACCGCATATCGATATCTGTTACCGTTTCGGAGTTACGGGGTGTTTTTCAAAAATATGCATTTTTAACAAATCGCTGCAACTTTTTTGCTATAGAAAATTTTGTATTGTTATGAAAACATTTCCAAAGCATCTTTTTACGTAGAATTTAATGGTTTAAGTATATTTTTTTTAAAATTAATAATTTAAGAATTATCAACAGAAAATTTGATTTTTCATATGGGACACCCTGTATATTTTTAATTTATTGAAAAGAATTTAAAATTACCTTTTCAAAAATATAACACGCTTGATATTTTGCTCGATTTCTCTTCGAGATATAGAGTATATAAAAATTCGCCCGCTTTAAATAAGTAGGCTTTGAACGGCACCGGCTGTAATGCAAAAAAATTCTAGCTGTGAGCATCAGTTAAAACGAAAATAATATTTGCTATGAGAGATGCAGAATTTTATAACAATTTAAAATATATTTAACCAACATCAACACATTTAAATTATATCTAATAACAATAAAAATAAATAGCAAACCAAGACATGAGATTTTGCTACAGGTGTTCAACATATCGACCGTCTTATGTTATGGACAGACGGGGCAGTTTTTGAACATTTCTCGCGGAATTTATTAATTCAGTGGGGGTGAAAATGCCCTCTCATAACTGCTAAGTATTTCTAATTGTTGTCTAGATTATGCGGAAGAATAAGGAACCTTTATTCTTCCTCAAATATATCCATAGGATTAGATCCATGGGCACTAAGTCAGGCGGCCTCGACGGCCAACGGCTGGGATCTTGGTTAGCTATTCAATTATTCTTGAAATTGGCTGCAAAAATTTGCTGATAACTTCAGCGTTCAGAGGCGGTGCGTCGTCTTGCTGGAAATATAATGTTTTCGAGTTCCATTAAGGGTATATCATCAATAAGGGATCCAAAGCCTACTAGTTTAAAGTGGCAAACTTTTAAAAATTCTGTATTTCGAAGGGGATTATAACAAAATATCAGGTGTGCTATATTTTTGGAAAGGTAATTTTAAATTCTTTTCAATTAATTAAAAATATAGAGGGTGTCCCAAATAAAAATCAATTTTTCTGTTGATAACTCTTAAATTATTAATTTTAAAAAAAATATACTTAAACCATTAAATTCTACGTTAAAAGGTGCTTTGGAAATGTTTTCATAGAAATACAAAATTTTCCATAGTAAAAAAGTTACAGCGATTTGTTAAAAATGCACATTTTTGAAAAACGCCCCGTAACTCCGAAACGGTAATAGATATTGATGTGCGGTTTTCACCATCATGTTTTTGATGAAAATTGAACTCCAGACACCGATATTAGTTTTTGTCTATCTCCTATAGAAAAGGGTGTTTCCATTTAAAAGCGTCGAATTTGACCCACCCTGTACACTGACCACTAATATAAGTTTTATAACTTTTATTAAACAACTTAATTGGCCAACTGCTAAAAACAACTTTACACTTATTATCTAAATAGAGATTAAGAGATAATAGAAATTAATTAGAGCTCAATCGAGTATTAAACTTTAGCTCTTTCGGTGTTTTTGATAAACTGACCCGAAAGGCATAAGAGACAGAGTAAACGAGAATTATTTTTTGGGCATCTGCACCCTGTGAGCTAGTCGTGAGATCTGTCTTTTTATGAAATCTTTAAAGCGTAGGGCATCGTCAATTGGGTACCATCTTATGACCACCATCTGAAGCGATAAGATGGTTTACAACACCCTAAATGCATTTTCTTAAGAAATATCTTTTTTTTTCTGTGTTACAAAGGGATTTTGGAACATAGTCGCCCCCCTTGAGGCGCCTGCCACAATATAAAGAACGAAATTACTCTACGTTTTTATTACTCTGCGTTTTTAATTTAGCCACCCTAACAAACTTGTCTTTACCGGGGAGTACTTCAACTATTCGAGCCAATGGCCATTTTAAAGGAGGTGTGAGTTCATCCTTCAAAATTACAAGGTCATTGACTTGAAGATTTCGAGATTTATTAAACTACTTTGATCTATTTTGCAAGCGGTTAAGGTAGTCAGTGGTCCAGCGCTTCCAAAGTTGTTGCTGAATCTGTGAATCTGGTATAAAGTGAGTCTATTCTGTGAAATATTTGGTAAATCCTTTTCAGGGTAAGATGTCAAACTTGAACCGATGAGGAAATAACCCGGAGTGAGACAGGTAAAATCAGATGGGTCATTTGACAGTTAACAACTTGGTCTAGAGTTCAGTACTGCCTCAATTTGAGCCAGAACTACTAGTGGGTAAATGAATTTATAGATATATTACGAATTTTTTTGGAACTTTAGTTTCGGAGATATAAATTTAATCGGACCTTTTTAAAAAAATTAATTTTATTTTTCAGAAACTATTTGAGACAGAGTTTACCAAAAATGCTTTTTATATCTACTAGTGGGTAAATGAATTTATAGATATATTACGAATTTTTTTGGAACTTTAGTTTCGGAGATATAAATTTAATCGGACCTTTTTAAAAAAATTAATTTTATTTTTCAGAAACTATTAGAGACAGAGTTTACCAAAAATGCTTTTTATATCTACTAGTGGGTAAATGAATTTCTAGATATATTACGAATTTTTTTGGAACTTTAGTTTCGGAGGTATAATTTTAATCGGACCTTTTTAAAAAAATTAATTTTATTTTTCAGAAACTATTTGAGACAGAGTTTACCAAAAATGCTTTTTATATCTACTAGTGGGTAAATGAATTTCTAGATATATTACGAATTTTTTTGGAACTTTAGTTTCGGAGATATAAATTTAATTGGACATTTTTAAAAAAATTAATTTTATTTTTCAGAAACTATTAGAGATAGAGTTTACCAAAATTGCTTTTTATATCTACTAGTGGGTAAATGAATTTCTAGATATATTACGATTTTTTTTGGAACTTTAGTTTTGGAGATATAAATTTAATCGGACCTTTTTAAAAAAAATAATTTTATTTTTCAGAAACTATTTGAGACAGAGTTTACCAAAAATGCTTTTTATAACTACTAGTGGGTAAATGAATTTATAGATATATTACGAATTTTTTTGGAACTTTGGTTTCGGAGATATAAATTTAATCGGACCTTTTTAAAAAAATTAATTTTATTTTTCAGAAACTATTTGAGGCAGAGTTTACCAAAAATGCTTTTTATAACTACTAGTGGGTAAATGAATTTCTAGATATATTACGAATATTTTTGGAACTTTAGTTTCGGAGATATTCATTTAATCGGACATTTTTAAAAAAATTAATTTTATTTTTCAGAAACTATTAGAGACAGAGTTTACCAAAAATGCTTTTTATAACTACTAATGGGTAAATGAATTTCTAGACATATTACGAATTTTTTTGGAACTTTAGTTTCGGAGATATAAATTTAATCAGACCTTTTTAAAAAAATTAATTTTATTTTTCAGAAACTATTAGAGACAGAGTTTACCAAAAATGCTTTTTATATCTACTAGTGGGTAAATGAATTTATAGATGAAGTTCTTCAAAGGTAAAATTTGAGTTACCCAGTACACGTATGATATGACGTGCATAGAAAAGCATCTGAAGTCAGACTAGAAACAAGTTCTATGTGTACAACACGAGAAACCATAACATAACTATGGCCACCATCTGGAACGATAAGATGGTTTACAACACCCTAAACGCATTTTCTTAAGATTTTTTTTTGTGTTACAAAGCGATTTTGGAACATATACCATACCCTAACCGTTTCCAAAAACAAAAATTATTACAGTCACTTAAACCAGTCGTAACAATTCAAATTACTTTGGAATTAACTTTCGGAAACCAAAGTCTTTAACGTTTATTTCGAATTACCTGTCACAACAAAATTTGAATTTTAAATTTGCGGTAATTGTGTTACCGTCAACTGCAGAATACGCACGCAACAATTTGTCGAACAAGGACAAGAAAACGCGACCATAATTAAACTGCGGTTGTCCCATTGTCAACTTCTAGAACACGTTACAATTGTTCAAGTTGCCTAACAAACTAATATCGAAGTTCTGCATGTCAAACATCCAAATATAACGCAAAAACTTGACCATGTATTTCTGTTTGTTTGGTTTCCAGAATTGTCCGAGTTCAATGTCTACTATTGGCTTTTTTTAATAAAGATGCAGAATGTCTATTGACAGTAGTAGCGAACTACTGCCTATAACAGGAATATATTTCTGAATTATAAAAAGTTTTAATAACATTTAATAATATAGATATTTTTAACAAACGTAATATGTGCTGCATAAGCAAATTAAAGTTAAGAACTTTTATTGGCCTTCATTTTTTTCATAATATATCGGAATACGATGCACATATTATGGGATATAAAATATCAAATACATACAAATTTCTTTTAATAAACACGTAAAATCGTATACATTTTTTGTCACATATAACCAAATGGATCTAACTTACCCTTTAGTTAGATGTCTTTGAATACCTCATTGTACAGGGTGGCGCCTCTCATACAACGGAGGTTCCAAGGAGAACGGTAGTTTATATAGAAATGAAATTTTGGGAGCATATGCAGGTTAATTGAAAGTATTTTATGAAAATATATAGAGTTATACAAGGTGTTCCTAAAAAAAAGTACACAACAAAATTGTGTTTTTTGTAATGGAACACCCTATATATTAATTGATTTTCGGATTCTAAGAAAAAATAAAGGTAAGTTTTATTGCAGAAACATATGCGTAAACTGTAATATTTTGACATGTTTCACATTTTGTTAAAATAAAGAGTAAATTTTAAATTTCAATAACTGTTACCTAAATCTTAATTTACACTGTATAGCCTGATATTTAATTACAATAACCACTGCATGTTAAACCAAATTAAAATTTGATCCGAAAAGTTATACAGGGTGAGACAAAATTAATATGGAACATTTGTGACTTTTAAAAGCATGTTACTCCTTTATTCTAAATTAAACATCCAGTATATTATTCCGGTGTTCAATGGGGTTCATATATTTTCAAAATGTTATTAACGTTGCCTACCTCTCAGACAAAGACTCTCCTAGATATTTTAATTTTTATTATTTTGCGTCCGTAGATCTTTATTATATGAAAAAATGTAGGTAGCTGTTTACCTTTTGTTATTTTAACAAAAATTGGAGGATCTAGAGTAAAATACTCCACGGTAATAAAAAGATTCACGTTTAAAACATATTTTAGTTATTACAGAATTAAAACCAGATATAAACCTATAATTATGTGACAAAAATTAGCTAGAATCAAATGCTCCAAATGCTTCCTTGCCTGTCAACTGCATAATATAATAATAATAGTAAATAATATAAATATAGTAATAAATAATTTTAAAAAGTATATATGGAGTTCTACTTTGAAAAGCAGCTACAATTATTTCTCTCATGTTGTTGACAATAGTTGGTCAAGTTTTGTAAACACTGTCTTTAACCATACATGTCCCCATAAAAAAACCTTAAAGACTAGATAAAATCAGGAGCAGTTAAGTATCCTATTTATTAGTGAATGCACACTGCATTCACCAACTAATAAAATCATATCAATTCTCTCTGACGTAGGATAACTTCTCTCTGACGTGGGAGATTTTTTTTTCTTTTAACTGGCATAAAATGATAACTAGTTGTTAAGGTTGGACTAATTAGACAGCAATGTTTTGTGAAGTAACGTCAGACACATCAGAGCCACCTAAATTTTATCAAATAAGAAAGATCTACTGACACTAAATCATAAAAATGAAAATATCTAGTAAAATCTTTGTTTAAGAGTAGGCAACCTTAATAGTATTTTGAAGAGGCATGAATTTCCCATTGAATATCGAATTAATACACTGAGTGTTCCAGTTCAAATAGAAGAGTAACTTGCTTTTAAAGGTGGCCAATGTCCAATATTAATGTTATTTCACAATTTAATTTTTTGGATCAAGTTTTAATTTGATTTAAAGCACAATAGTTATTTTAAACTACATTTTAGGCCATACCGGGTAAATTCCAATTTTGGTAGCTTTTATTGTAATTTGCCTTTACCTTACATTTTAATCATATTATCTAATAAAGTGTCAGTCTCTAATAAAACTCACCTTTATTTTTCTCACAGAATCCGAAAATAAATTTATATATAGGATGTTCCATTCCAAAAAATAACACAACTTTGATATGTAACTTTTTTTGTTGACATCCTATAGAACTCTATATATTTTTAAAAAGTGTTCTGAATTAACCTACCTATGGTCACAAATTTTCATTTCAATACAAACTGTCGATCCCCCTGGAGCCTCCGAGTCGTATGAGGCGTCAGCCTATACTAACCTCATAGAGAATTGTTGAAACCATTTTAAAGAGAAAGTTTGAAACCATTTTAAATACGTGTAAGTTTATTTTAAGGTTCCAAATATAAACTTGTACACTTTTTGTATTATGTTCTAAATTTTATTATTGTCTGTTCATAATTTGATTGATATTTAAAACGATAATTTTATTTTAAAACTAGTAGCTTCATTATATCTACCTTGAGAGAAATATCTCCGTAAGAAAAAGCATATTTGTCATTATGGAATTTATATTCCTTAAAATGAGGTGATTAAAGATAATGTTCTGTTGGTTGATATAAAGTTTACGCAAAAAGTAATTTTGATTTTGAAGGAGAAGAAAAATTTAAAAGTTTATGAAGAAATTCGGCTAAAACTGAAAGTATTTCTATGTAATATTCGATATAAAGTCCATAAATAATTTATGGCTAGAATGATGGATATGTTTTTTTTTCGGCATTATCCCTTATAATCTCTCAATCTTAACTTACGAGAGAAATAGACAAGTATTTTCTAAGATAATATAGAATTTAAAGGTATTTTTTATTTATTATGTTGTCAGGATGGGCATATAACTCAATTGAACAAATTTTCCACTATCTGGTAATAACCGGAAGTAGCTCTCTCTGCAAATGGATTCATTTTCTTTATTCACATCTAAAGATATTTTTATTTCTATAAAGTATCTTTGAGCATTACCATAAATTTTTGATGGCTCTCTTTTAGAAAAAAAAATGTTATTCTACTTAATGTTTTATAATTTATTAGGTAATGTCCTATTCTGGACATATTCAAATTTTTTATAGCTACCTACCTGTATAATAAATAAATAAATAAATAATAGTTTATTGTCTAACAGGAAATCCCAAATTAAAGACAATTGTGTACATTAAAAAATTCAGAACATTCATAGTAAATGAAGCAAATCAAGAAGCAAATCAACAATAAAAAGAAAGAAAAAGCAAATCAACAATAAAAGTACAATGCAAAATATAACAAATCTATATGTAATCTTAAAAAAATATAACACCTAGTATAAATTTAAGAGTGAAAGTAAAACTCCAATTCTAACGAACTACAATAAAAAATATCAAAAAATGCTAGGATTCTTCATTTGCCGGACCAAAAGATTCCTGAATTGACCCAGCGAGTCGCCAAATATATCAACAGAAGCCAGGCTCTCAACATCATATGGTATATGGTAACCATTATATTCAACATATTGCTTGCGTTGATGTACATATGAGGAAAAGAACTTTATTAATTTGTTATCAAATCCCATTTGTGAGATTTTCTCTGCCATAATCCCATGGCCCATCTTATCAAAGGCCTTCTAGAAGTCTGTGTAAACAGCATCAACCTGATAACCTTCATCGATAGAGTTATATGTATATTCAAGAAAGCATGTTAAATTGGTGACAGTTGATCACCCTGGAAAAAAGCCATGTTGAGATGGTGTTATCAAATTTTTAATTTTGAAAAATAGTTTATTATGTATACACCTCTCGAAGGCCTTTGCAATGTTAGATAAAATTGAGACCGGACGATAATTCTCAATGATATCTCTGTTACCCGTTTTAAAAATTGGACAAATCTTGGCTTGCTTCCAAACACTAGGAAATGTTTGTGTTGAGATAGAAAGGATAAAAAGTCTAGTTAATGGTTCAGCCAGAACAAAAGCGCAATCCCTTATAAGAAAGGAAGGTATTTTATCTGGGCCAGCCGTTTTTGTATTTTTAGTGAACTTTAAGGCCTTCAGGACATCTTCGGTGTCAAATGTCTCCAAAGAAATACTATTACCACATTCATACGAGACATTGCTAGGGCTTGAAACAATATAAACACCTTGGAAAAAATTGACAAAAGAAAGTCTAAAAAGTCCCAGTTAGTGGTAAGGATAAGATTATAAAGATGCTTAGATACTAGTTGGCTTCACTGAAGTTATAGTTTTTTGCCTGAACAGTAGAGGGAAAGTTTGAATGGGGTTTCATCGGCAAATCAGGGATTATTAGTAGTGTTGGATGATAACCATCTTCCTTGACAAATGGAAAAGTGGTAAGGACTTCTGAAGGCAAGTTAGTAATAACTAGGTCAAGAATAGTACTGTTTTGATTTTGAATTCTATTGCATTGCTTAAAATCAAAAAAAGCGAGAAAATCGTTTAAAAGCTGAAGTTTTGGACAAGTCTCAGCAGGTGAATCTGAAAAATGAATATTGAAATCGCCTAATAAGATTATGTCGCGTCCATAGAGAAATGTTAAGGACTCAAAAACATAAAAAAATACACGAAAATGCTCAACTGAAGTGTTAGGCTGAAAGTAAACTGCAAACACGTACAGAACACCCCCATCACCCGCAACACTCACCCCAACAATGTCGAGAGCCGGCAGCGCATCTTCAAAAATGGATAGGTCCAATATGGTCGAATTGAGATAACTTCGGACTGCCAGCAAAACTCCACCGCCTCTGGTAACATTCAAGGCTTTCAGATTACGATCCCTACGATACAAATTGTAGTTGGTGTCAATGAGCTCAACATCATTCAGACCAGACTGCAACCAAATTTCAGAAATTGCTATAATGTGGTGTTCACACACAGATATAGACTTGTAGAATTCATGAGTCTTAGTGTTCAACCCACGAACATTTTGGTAGGCGATGTTTAAGCCGGACTGATTATTTGCGTTCCCTGGAAGTTTTAATGATTCACGTCCACACTAAAGATTCTTGGACTGCCATTAACATATTTAATTTTCAGATTGGATTCTCCGGCTGCTAGTCTATCAATGAGGCGTTGTTTAGTTTCTCTGTATTCTTGGAGTTGCTTGGGTGTCTTGTCGGAGCTGATTGATAGACTGGATAAGTTGGGTGTGTTCCTCAGAATCTTAGAATTTGAGAGTACCTTCTGAGAAATTTGAGAAGAACCACAAATTACCTTTATAGGGCGTGATTTATTCTGAGCAAATGTTCCAAGACGAAAGGTTGTGATGCTGACTGGATCACCGCTGTTGTTTGGTAGTATTTAATACATTCAGTGCAGTAACTTTGTCTTGATCGCTTATGGATTCAGAGTTAGAATCTGGTTGTCCAAATATGATAAAGTTCCCTCTTCTCTTTTCCCGGTCGTGAAGTTCTCTCAACAAATCGTCTGTTGCCATCGAAGACGAGGACGTGGCAGCAGGGCCGTTACAAGCGGAAAGTTGACGTTTGATTTCTGCGATTTCTGTATTGAGTTCAGCGTTTATTTTAATTTGTTCCTTATATTTAGAAAGGAGATCGGAATATTGAGATTCAATCTGTAATAATTTATTCATAATATCCCGAAGTGAAATTTGGTCATTCCCAGGAACATCCTCGGGAAGAGCAGCCCCAGGGCCGATGGAACGACGAGATTTTGTTTTTGTGTTTGTTTTTCTACCAGATTGTAAAAGTGTTTCGTCCATACAGGGTTTGCATGTCCAAGTAGTCTCCTTTTATTTATTCCACAATGATGCTTGTTTGTTGAATTCGGGATTGGTGAGACCAGAACAACCCTTATGAAACCACGATAGACATGAAGAGCATGAAATTGAAGGTGAATTCACTCTGACAGTCTTTTCACAGTGCGAACATCTCATTTGATCGTTCCTTGAAGACGCCATCCGAGTTATGGGTCCTTCCCAGTAAATTAAATGTAAGGAAACATTAAATTTTCAACCGACCCCGTATTCGAAACACACTATCGTTTACCGTTTATTATCGATCGTAAAAAAGAACAAAAAAAAACTTCTCGCAGAGCAAAAACGGCAAACACGTCCGGCGTCCGTACAGTATGAGATACAAAATTATAGTGTAATATATATAATAATATATATAATAATACTCATCCTATACCGGGAGCGTCTCAAAAGTGGCTCACCCCTATAACTTTTTTATTTATTCAGATAAAAAATCGAGATTTGGTATGTTAGTATATGACATAAATTAGAATTGGTTGACGTATTCAATTGTTTTCGGTCACTTCCTGTTTCACCGGAAATGACTACAACTTTTGATTTTCAAATGGCACCCTTGATATTTTGTTACTCTATTCGATAGAAAATGACACACAATAGGCAAAGATGATAATAATAGTAGGGAAAAAAGAATAATTAAACATTATTCAGCATCATTGCTAAATAATTTTTAATTAATTTCTGTTCTGTAAATATTTGATTTTTTTCACAAACGGTAAAACCTTGGTATAGAATAGAATATTATACGCAAAAGTGAAGTAGAGTATTTTTAGTTAACCTTTTTGCTGCTGCTACTGACTTGGCGAGTGTCTAAATCGACACTTACTCGCGAGATATCTGATCTCATCCGGCCTGAAACCGGCGTGAATGAGCAATGTGTGTCAATACAGTGATTTGATAATGATTATGATCATGATAACAACTGCTACTGCCATTACTCGCCGACGAGTATTTGACACGCATCAGAAGATGGTTACGCAAGGCGTTTTCATTCATGAGCTTTTCTGTGACTGAAAAGCCCGATACGCGATGTTATCTCTCTTCCGCACTCCGGACATTAAAAAATCTCATTACTTTGTTGCCTCTTTACTTTTTGGTTGTCGTTGTTAACTGACCTATCCTCTTTAAGTTTTCATGGAAAATATCCTTGTACCTTTTAAGGTTTCCACTTACCATCTACAAGCTGACCGTAAAGAGATTTAGGTAGGCGGTTTTCTCACATCCTGCATTCAAGGACCGATACGTTTCTCGGTGGTACCATTTGATTCTTAACATTTGTCTAAGGTGTCTCTGTTGCAATTTGTTTAATGCGGTTTGTTTATGTACCGGCGGTATGGTACCCAGGTTGCGGTTCCATATAACATGGTCGGAATTATTATTGCTCGGTACACTGCAAGTTTCGTTTTTGTGCTCAATTCACGATTGTAGAAAACCTTGTCTTTTAGTTTCCAGAATATTCTTGAGGCGCTGCTAATTCTGTGCTGAATTCCAGACCCAAGTAGCAAAATTACGTTGTTCAACGTAATCACAACGTCGCCAGGAGCAACCCAACGTTGCCGGATAACGTCGAAGCGACGTCTAAGCGACCCATATTTGCACCAAAATGGTGGATGTTTTTAGGGTCGCTACAACGTCACCAACTTTGGCGACGTTGTTTGAGGCGACGTAGTACGTCGTGTGCTGAAAGTTGTTTTTCATGCCGATTCGCGATATTTTGAGGTTAGAGTTAAAAATATTCGTCGTCAAATATTACTATATTCAACCATGGGGAAACCAAAACATTGATTTCGATTAACTTGGTGATGGCTGATGATGTATGAATTAGAAATGGAATATATTATGCTCTATTAAGAAATAACTAGGTGAATTTAACTTCGACAAATCTGCAAAGTTTTGAGATATCGGCAATCGAAATTTATCAACGAAGATTAGTTTACTGTTGAAAGTGACCATGATACTTCGAAATATTGCAAAACCCCTTTTTTATTTCATAATTTTAATTTTAAAATTATAGTTTACTTGGTTAACCTAACTTCTTTTTTTTTTAATTTTGAGACAAATATACGAAATCTATCAGGGAAAATTAGCTTACAATCCTAACAGATACAGTTTTTTAACGAAATTCGCAGTATTTTGTGGTTTCTGATATTTTCTTCGATTCGTCCACAACGCACGAACAGATAAATCGTATTAAAATGGCGGAGTTGCCTAAGGCAACCTTTAAAATACCATTTGGTTCAAAAATTGACACCTGCTTTGACGAAATAGGACCTCTGAACCCTACCGACATCTAGGAGGTAAATAAGAAAATTCCTTCTTACAGTGCTCTTTTTTACCTAGGAATAAAATAAAGAAGAAAGCTGGGATTCTTTGGTGGTGGTGGTTACATACTCGTTAATAAGATCGCTGACACTAGATCAGTATTTCTATTTATTTATTGTTAAAAAAGCCGTATAGGAAGTATTGTTGATTTTACCACTCATTTGAAAATTAAAATCTAATATTCTCTTCAATTTATGCTGAAACTGAACTTCAGTTGACTGCTCTTCTGGAGGATCATTATTCTCACAGTATTCCTCTGTTGTATGGGCTTCAGGTGTACTGTTATTTATTTCTATAGTATCCATTCATGATAAGCTACCACTAGTAGCACTATTACTTTTCAAAATTGAAGTGGACGTTCCTTCGATACATGATTGCGAGGATATGGATGACGAACCTAAACTCGTTATTTCCACTTCATTTTTCGGACACTGACTTGTTCGCTGACTTTCTTCTAAATACTTTTTCCTTTTTCTATAAAAAGTTGTAGAGTATTTATATACTTTTTTCCTATACATCTTCTTCGCTTTACACAGTAAGTACAACAGATAGATAGTTCCGTTTCCACAACAAAAATCGACATCGTCGCGCTCGTCGCCTTAATCCGACGTAGTGATTGGTTATAATTTTGAAGTTGCTTTGGGTCATTTAATGAAACGTCGCACAACGTTGTACTGCGTTTGTTATTCTGTAGTACAATAAACATGCCTTCTGGCGACGTAATGACAAGGGTATAAAACCCAACTTCTAACAACGTTGTGGCCTGCAACGTTTGCCAACGTTGTTAAGGGTCAAAATATACAACTGTTTAAGTGCAACGTCGTAGCGACGTTTTGGCTACGTAATTTGAGGTTTGAGTATGCATAGGGTAGGGAAAAGTACCAATTTCAACGTTGCGCGTAGTCAATACTAGTCGGAAGTCGGAATTTTGTTACTTGGGGAGTCGATATTGGCTTTTTCCGAAATCAAACTGCCGAGATAATTGAATTTAATTGAATTCCGCACATGATTCCAATAGTTCGTCTCCGGTTTTTACAGCATTGTTATGTTTCTCCGGGCCACATGATTTTAGTTTTATCGGTGTTCAGCTTAAAACCCAAAGCCTCATATATGCCGGTACAACATTTCTTGTAATTGCTGTAACGTTTTTGCAACTAGAGCGCAGTTATCAGCGTTGTCAGAATTTTATACGTATTTATGAGTTTTTGATTTATCAGTTTGCTGTCCACTATAATAGAGACCGCTGCCGTGAATATGTTGAATAGGAGAGGCGCTAAAGACACATCCCTGCCTAACTCCTGTATTTGTTAGGAAGGGATTGATCAGTGCCCCTTGATGGTGACATTCTAGATTTGTTGTTCTTATTACTTAAAGCTTAAAAGCTTTACTTTTCCTGTAGTTGGCGGACGGAGAATATCGAATCAACGGTACCGCGGTTGGTGCGAAAGCCCGTTTGCGATTCTGGGAGGATTTTTTCCATATGTGGGTGCAAGTATATACGGTTTGACATAATTTTTGCAAGAATTTTTCCTCCGATAGCCAGCAGTGAAATTCTCCGAGAGTTTCCGCAATCTGATGGACTTTCTTTGTACTTAGGCTTTTTGTAAATATTTATATTTGCTATATTCGCATTGCGATATCTATCTAAATCTCTAACATGTTGTATTTAAGCGACATAGAAGATACTTCTTGTTTAACTTGAAAATTCAATGCGAAATCATTCAATGCAAAAAGATCATTGCGCAATCAATTCCAATAACTCCCTACACTCAGCATCTGCAATTAGGCACCCACCAAACAATTCCCGTCCGCTCTAGTAAAATGCCCGTGTACGATTTAATTAAATCCAAATGGAAATTTTCTATATCTGACCGAACTTGTTCAGTCTAGTTTAGAATGGATTAAAATGCCGGCGTGTGTCGCCCCTATCATCAACTCACACTCTCGCGCGATAACGGATTTCATTTTGACGATTTTAGTCGCATCGGACGAAACCAGATTTTAGTTATTTACTCGTTCGCTTTTTAGATGCGGACCGCATTTATCTACTTGATGGACAGTTTTCATTCTCTTTATATAACGCGATGAATTTAAAAAAAAACAGAAAATTAAATGAAAGCATTTTTCTGTAAAGGGTGCGTCAACGATAGAGTAAATATCCTCTATCTCATTTGTTTGGAGGTTTACAAAAAGATGCTAAATATAAAAGTTATAGGGAAGGCTAAGATCCACATTTAAAATTACTATAGAGTATCTAGGGTGCCTCAAAAAAGTGTTTTTCCAAACGCATGAAATAAAGCGCCGGATTAAGTTGTTATGTCAAACACATCAACATTTCGCATAGTTGAAGTTCACAACTTTGAAGAGTGAAAAAAGTGGCGACCCAATACTGCCTTTGCCGATATGGTATACTTCTCCCTAATAAAACAATGCCTAATTATTACCACAATAAACCAAAAATATTTATTTTGAATTATGCACAATAATCCGACCAGCACAAATTCAAAACATGGAGAAGTCCCGCATCAGCAGCTTTAAGAAGTTCTTTTTCCCAGATATCGATCACCAGAATCATTAGCCTTGTACAAATCATTGATAACCAATGACTAAAGAATACAAGGCCATGTAACACCCGTATACGGGCTGCAGCAGAATTTGTTACGTTAGACGCCATAATTTTGGAGACTACGGATGAGTCACCACCTCGTCAACAGCGACAATTTTAGCGATTTTTAATAATTTGTTGTGTGTAGTGACCTTTGTATAAACTTTATTTCAATGGCGATGTGGTCAGCTTTCAAGTGTAAAAGCCGCAACGATAAGAAAGGGCTAGAAGTTGCGTTTCATAAGTAAATAAACAGTCCGCTCAACGTTTTTAACGTTTTCTTATTGAATTTGGTAATTATTTTTCTGATACTATATGTACTTGATATGTGCTATACGTCGATACTAGTTTTGTACCTTTTGTTAACATTTTAATACGTTTTTGTACCTTTTGTTAACATTTTAATACGTTTTTGTACCTTTTGTTAACATTTTAATACGTTTTTTTTCATAATTAAATAGTATGATGCCACCGCCTACACCATAGGCAGCTAAGTTAAGAAAAATATATGGCCACGGCACTCGTTGGTGCTATGGTAACAATTTGGTCTAGGGTGTTATATGTCCTTGTATTCTTTAGTCATTGTTGATAACAATGCAGTTACAGGGATCTACCTCAATACCCTCAAGGGATCACTCTTCCAAGGACAATTCAAAATTTAAAAATCTACATTGACATAAACATTTCAAGTTAACTCTTTCTACAGTTTTTTCCAGAGTTTTTGTTCAACATAAAAAACAACGTTACCGTAAAGGTGCGTTCCTAACCAAGCGCGCATAATGTTTGCAAATGTTCGCGAATGATCAGCAATATTTGCAAACACATTTATTTGTCCGGTGGAGATGTTATTTAGAATGTTTGCAAACGGTTCGCGAACGGTCGCAAACCGATTGGCGATGTTCTGGTCGATGTCGGTAAATCAAAGGGATTTGCTCTCTGTGCGCGTTTTGTGGAAACAGGTTTAAACGAAACTTTTTTTAAACAGGGACTATTTGAATTTGAACGTGTCATTTTGTGTCGTTCTTTTAAACTTTCAATGATAGCTTTACACACCTCTGGAATAATTCTTAATATAAGTGGCTTCGAAACTCTAAAGAGATACATAAGGCTGTTGTATGAATCTCCGATGGTAAAAACCGAAGTGTTATAGCCAATCTTAGTTTCACAGGAATAGAGCCTCTGTAATTTGTACCTTTTTTACCTATTTTAGGACCGACTAACGATATTAAGTATTGAAAGTCTTCTTGTGACATTCTAGAGAAATTCCTAAATAGGCCACTTCTATCATCTGTTTTCAAGAAGTATGACGTCCAAAACCTATGTTTTCTTTTTTTATATAGTCTCCTTTTCTTTCAAAATACACATTATTATAAAAGCAGCGGCATTTACAATAGCTGTTTTTCGCGGAGCCATTTTGTGCAAACATTCCGGATCGCTGACAAATGTTCACAAACTCACTGTTAATTCGCGAATTCTTATCCTGTTCAAAAAGAAAAAAATAGAAACGAACCAACATTTGCAAACGTTTTCAAACATTCACAAACAGTTGCGAATGTTTGTTTTTCAATGTTTTTTGGTTTGGTTTGGAAAGGAAACGCACCTTAAGAAGTCGCGCACAGCCGTACCATCCTTTTCTCAAAGGTATTAGCGGTACTTTTGACCACCCTGTATCTTCGTTGTGGATAAGGCAAGAATATTAATTTTGACTACACACGAAGTTATAGTTGGCTAGATTACCAAAATATCTAATAATTATACCTCATAGTTTACGAATTATCGTTTGTCAAATTTCTATAATTTCGACATTTACTCACTGACACATCATCAAAATTCTAAGGTACTTCTAGATATGTTACAAACTTCAAATTTTAGGTAGCTTAAAGTTTGTAGCCAAAGGAAAAAATGAAATATCTTTATGGATTAAAAGTTAGCTGTCTAACCGCCACCTGTAACTGACTTTCCAGTTGGGAAAAAGGGTAAGAAGATAGAATGAATTAAAGCGATCTCTTCTGATTTTATTTTTATATTAATGTAACAACAATAATTCAGGATTATGATTTTTTTCTAGCCAAACTTCGAATTTTAGGTAGCCTTAATAAGCTTATAATGGAAGGAAAAAATGAAAAATCTCGAAATATCCTTATTATTCCTTAGATTAAATTTTAGGTGTCTAGCCGCTACCAGTAACTGACAGAGTCAAAAAAATAGAATGTAATAAAATGCCAAGTCTCTCCAACACAATTCTTCCATTATAAAAAGTTATCAGATCTCATGTAAAACCAAGTCAGTTTATTTTATCAGTCTTTTTTTAAGCACCTATTCGACAATTATGTTATAAATTGTTAGTATCAATATTAGTCATCTTTATTTCTGTAATAATTATTATGACTTGGCATATTGCACAGCACTATAATTATAAAAGAATAATCTACCATCTCGATTACTAAATAAATCTAAACAGTGACTTTAAAAATATTTTTTTTTAATTAGAACAGAATACCAAATCGTGCAATTGCCAAGTCATTATAATTATTACAGAAATAAAGATGACTAATATTGATACTAACAATTTATAACGAAACTGTCGAATAGGTGCTTAAAGAGACTAAATAAAATAAACTGACTTGGTTTTACATGAGATCTCACAACGTTTTACAGTGGAAGAATTGTATTGCGAGACTTGGCTTTTTTTACCTTCTATGTTATTGATGGGATATTCTATTTCATCTCTAGATGTAGTTATTTCTCTGGGCTAAAACAAAGAGAACGAACTACCAACTCCCCTTACAAAAAGAATACTCGACGGATATTTTTACCCGTACGCCCTGCCAGCCACCATCCACATCTCCCGCATCGTCTGCCAACAGCAGCGATGAATTTTTCAGAGGCACGTTTCGCATTTCCGGCTACTAATCAAATATGGAGATGGCCGCGAGCCGGGGGCAGACGCCCAGACGGTCAACGTTCCCGCCAGGAACCGTTCTGCAAACCGCAATCAAAGATTAGCAGCGACTGTCGCTCGGCAGGAATGGCGAGGATAGATCGATTCGCTTTTGTCGCTTTATTGTTCGGTTTTCAAGTTTGTGTATGGGATTGGATGAATGGATGTCGGGTTATTTATAATAAAATGCATTGTAGTGTAACAACCCAAGATCGTCAACAAAGTTGAAAAGGTAATATTTTGGCCAACTGTATAACAAACAATTTAAATGAAAAAAAGGAACCTACGTTGTGTTAAAAATATTTTTTATTGTAATTACCTCGGATGCGCTTCGATAGAAGCAATATTTTGGGTAATTTGAGGAGAATAGCCCTACTTATTTTATTAAATGAAATGAATGGAGTGCCGTACTCGGCCTGGAATTCACGAGTAAAAGAGCACGGCAGAGAAAACCCCGATCACTATTCCAGAGAATCTAACTATGATGTCCTGAACTTTAATAAGAGAAATAATAATAATAATATAGAAACTGTCTTCATATCTAGGTTTATAGTTTAATAAATTCAAAAACATGCCACATTTATATCCTTCAAAACTGAAGAGTTTTTGTTAGTTTAACGGGTCCAATTTTCCCGTAGGTACTAATGCCCTGCATGGTTGCGGAACTAGAAGCTAAAGTTGAAGGTTTGATGCAAATATCTTTATATTATAAGTTATTCTATAAGTTATTCTATTTTTTGTTTTTGTTTGCGCTTTTACGAGCTAAGATTTTGCCATGCACCGTCGAAATTGTTAGTACACTCAGCAAGACCCTTATTGTTACACCACAAACATCGGCACGAAGGAACAGTAAACGATTTTATTTAGATTACTTTTAAACTGAAATTATTTACAGCATAAATAGATCCCATTCAATGCATACACATTTATTTGATATAATTGTCAGATGAAATATATAACGGAAAAACTTTAATACAGAATATTACAACAGAAAAATGAAATATATACTCTAGTTAACATTAGTTAAATAGTGAGAAAACATTGACTTTACCTTTAATAACATTCTTTGTCACAAAATATACGAACCAAAATAATATCAATACGTCTCGAATGGTATACAGGTTGTTAATTTGTTTATTACTCGCGGCAAGAGCTTCATGGTTGAAATATGGCAACCTCGGCCCGCTCGTCGATAGACCACGCCAACGCGACGGGACGAGTCGGCAGAAAACCCTATAAGTGCATGCGTTCTCAATAGGCAGTGTTGCCATTGTGTTCCCCTATAAGTAACTGTCGAGTTAACAACCTGTATAGTCTAAAAGCTACTACCAACTTTATCTCTAGTCGCCTGATTTCCCTCTCCCTAGTTTGCAAATAATATTTTAAAAAGCAATAATTTTATTTATGTATACAGAGTGTCTTAAAAATTAATGTTTTGAATTTAAAGAAATATGTCTATTTTTAAATAGGCGGTTCATCTCAGAATATAACATGGATTTCAAAATAATTCATAATGTGATTCTTATTTTAAAACATTTTTTTTTCGATTTGGCGTTCTCCTACAAACTTATTTAGTTTCTTTGAATATGAGAGACAATGATTCAGTAATGAAACTAAAAGAATCCAAACCCCATCACTTGAGAGAGCGGGGAACTTATCGGTAAACCATCATTTTGGACATAAAACTTATCATTACAGTAAGGAGTTAGAACCATTGGTGTTACAACAGCAAAATAAAAACAGATCATACTGTGAATAGTTCTGACTGACAACGAAACCCATTAGCAAGCAGCGGGGATATCAATGTTAGACGGAAGGAGGTTTCTAGTTCCTCCCAAGGAACTAGAATTCCCACCTCTAGTCGCTTCCTCAAGACAAATTCATATGTTAGACGATCGACTTATTGTAAGTTTATCGCTAAGAAACCGCCATTTGCCAGCTTTTCAAATTTATAATGAATTGAAGCTAAGGAACGTACATGTAAGTGAACGGAGTGTAAGAACAAGATCAAAACGATGCAAATCTTCTGTCACGTCTTGCGAAAAAATGTTAGTGTTCTTCAAAAGCGAATATCTCCAACAAAAATAAAGCTATTGGAATGAATCAAAAAACAAACTATCGAAAAAGGATGTACTTAGATGATAAAATGATTGTTAAATCCCTTGCCGTCTTTGCATATTTTTCAGGGTGTTTCAAACTTTCACCAGAATATCGACATTTTGTTTTCTCTCGTATAATTAATAGATGAAAACTTTCATTTTTAAATTAGAAAGAGATACTAAAAGTCAAATAATTTAGCTACATATTGCTAAAGGAAAATCAACAAAATCGGCCCACTAGAACAAAATATATTAAACTTTAAAATGCATCAAAATTTTAAAGTGTTGTCATCATTCAATCATCAATCTTCGACTAAAAACGTTTTTTTTACCAAATCGAAAAAGAATTTTACCAAATCTAATAGTGCTCTGTACTAGTATAAAACACTACACAACCAGTACACCTATAATAGTAACATGAAATAGCCTCCTAGTACAAAATACCATCAATCTGTGCACATACATTGGCTCTAAAAGTACATGCATATTTCAGATGTACTTCTATAGACGGAGCACGAAAATTTAATCCCGTTTCTAAAAAAATATAAAAAAATTGTCAGACTCCATTTTCAACTTTCCAGTTATGCTATATATTTCGCGAACAGGCATGTCTGTGTGGTTCTGAGAATAACCTAAAATAACTTAAGAAAGAGATTGGTTACATTTGAATACCAAGCGAATAGGAATATTCATATTTGAATAAAATTGTATTAGACGTCATCTCGTTCAACTTTATTTTATTAAGTATATTCCTCTGCCATTCTCAATCACGTTTTGCTGGAGAAGGTTGTTATTTATTGGTATTCTCTGGAAGTAACAACATATAGAAAAATAGACGACAGGAAATATTGAAAAAGATTTTAATAAAAGAAAAAATAAAAAGCTACACTGAAAAGAATATGGTACATAATATTAACGAACATTGATCATTAACTATTGCTTCATTGGGACAATGATTTTTTTTCATTATTGTGATGATTTGTTAATTATAGATCGATACCTCATTTATTAATAGTATGAATCTAAATTCATCAATATAATGAAGATCTGCTTATTAAATTAATGTAAATTTTCTTAATATAAAGAACTCGTTCATTGTTTCAATGAATGTGTTCTTTATTTTAGTGCTGAAACTTTAATGAACACATATTCAGTGGCGGACCAAGGGGGGGGGGCGGAAGGGGCGGTCCGCCCCGGTCCCCGTCTTTTAGGGGACCTCCGAATCTTAATAAGTAATTTTTATTCAACTGACAAACAAGGCCAATATGTGTTCAGTAGTTATGAAGCAGTTTGTAGGTGTAGTATGCAAACCATACGTATACGCAAACTATAAACAGTATAAATGGAAGCAGATATTTATTTAATTATCAATTATTGTCAATGGCATTTTCTATTCAGGTATTAAATCAAGGGGTAATTTTCTTTGTTTAAAATATCGAATAATTATTATTTTTTATATATTTTGAGGCTGAATTTATTTATTTTAGCTTTTAAGTTATTTTTCAATGGTTTCATTATTTATTTTTACTGAATATACATTTAAAATTACAACCAATGCTTTGCCAATGCATAGCATAACTTGTATTCTAGCTTCTTTACCGATGATGAGCAGTGCCGCGTCTTTAGAAGAACGGGAGAGGGAGAGAGAACTTTCTGAAACAGCGAAGGGGCCCCTCGGATCTTGGAGGACTTACAAAATCGCGAAATTTTGTCGCGGTATTTTCCTGGAACGGTCGCGAAAGTAACGCGGCTCATTTGTGGAACCGGTATTTCCATCACTTTGTCATCATAAGTTGCCATTGAAGATCTGCTTATTAAATTAATGTAAATTTTCTTAATATAAAGAACTCGTTCATTGTTTCAATGAATGTGTTCTTTATTTTAGTGCTGAAACTTTAATGAACACATATTCAGTGGCGGACCAAGGAAGGGGGGACATGCGAACATTGGCTCGGAGATTTCCCGATCTAATACTGCATGGCCCCATGAATGGTAGTAGATATATGGCTCGTTAGCAAAATTATGTTCAATAATTTAATACCTCTAATTTATTACAGTTGGGGTTGGAACCTTTGGTGTTACAAGAGCAAAATAAAACACTAATTCACCAGAATACACCAAAACACTTTACTTTTGCACTTGCTTGTTTTATTATATCAAATTGCATTCGTTTTTCGATTTAAAAATATTATTATATGTTTTAAAAAAATTGATGTTATCGTTTTTGAGGCCTTTTTAGAACTGGAGCCCTTAATACTCCGAGGGCCAGAGCCCATCAGGTTCCTACGTCAAGACGGCACTGCTGATGAGTAGATAACATATTTAAATCTATATCGATGTTTATTATAATTATTACAGTATACAGGGTGTCCCAGGCTGAGCGTGCATTAGAAGTTTCTAGAAAACCACAATATCTAGATCGAAGGTTTTTTGCACATCATTGTTTTACAACAAGATCTATCGATTAAAAATATTTTCAACATGACGACACCTCCGGAAATACCTGAAGTCGACAGCAACTTTCATATTTTAAATGGGTGCCCCCATCTTTTATTACATACTTAAATTCTCTGTAAAATGCTATGAATATTGATGTTAAACATTGTCAGAAAAAAATATTTAAAATTTTTGGACGAAAAAAACTACCTGTCAAAATTAAGTTAAATTTAGTGATTATCACAGCCACTGTGACCGCTCTAATGAAACGTGGCTATCTAATTCAAAAATTAAATTGTTCAAATGTCATATAATAATGGCGGTAGCTGTCATGGAATTGAGCTATTAAAAAATTATCATAAATAATTTTTTTCAAATGGAAACCCCCTTTTTTTATTTCACTAGTGAAAAGGGTTTTCAATTCCTTACATTTTAAAATAATTTTTTTCAAATGGAAACCCCCTTTTTTTATTTCACTAGTGAAAAGGGTTTTCAATTCCTTACATTTTAACTATACATATTCCTATACCTTAAATAAATCATTTTAAAGTTATTTAAGATTTAGTTTGAAAACGTATATTTTTCTTGATTTTATCTAGCTTTTTTTGACATTAAGTGTCAAACAGTCAGACAGTTTATTTCCATCTGTTAGAAAACGAATTATTTGAATTTCCTATTTTTTCACTAGTGAAATAAAAAAAGTGGTTTTTCATTTGAAAGAAATAATTTATAATTTTTTAATCGCTCAATTCCCCCCATGACAGCTGCGGGCATTATTATATGACATTCAGACATATTAATTTTTGAAATAGATAGCCACATGTCTTCTCTTTATGGTACAGTTGCCGTGGCAATCACAAAATTTGACGTTTAGGCTATTTACATATTTTTGACAGGCAGTTTTTTTCCTCCAAAAATTATATTTTTTTTCTCAAAAACAGTTAACGTTAAGTATACAGTGTTTTAGATCAAAATTCATAAAATTTTACTGAGAATTTAAATATGTAATAAAAAATGGGGGCACCCATTGAAAATAAGAAAGTTGCTGTCAACTTCTGGTACTTCCGGAAGTGCCGCCATATTTCAAATATTTTTAATCGATAGAACAATGATGTGCAAAAAATCTCGGATATAGATATTGGTGTTCTCTAGAAACTTCTAATGCAGGCTCAGCCTGGGACAACCTGTATAAATACTTGAAATTTGTCAACCATTATACATACGTCATTGATTTTTGACAAAATGTGCATTAGAAGTATATCGTTATCTGAACAGACCGGGGGCCACACTTAGCTTCGCCGCCCCGGGTCACCGACAGGCTTAGTCCACCACTGCACATATTCATTATATTAATGTTATATTCTTTATAATAATGTACTAAACCATTGATCAATGAGTTGTACATACATTGTGGGAACGAACAATGTTATTAATTTAAGGAACACTACACATTATATTAATGTACGCGGTTATTAATATCAGGAACAAGATATAAGGACTAAAATGGTCGCCATCTTGATCATTGTTGTGTTGCTCAGTGAGGCTTTAGTTTCATTAGAGCGGTAAGTAAGTTCTCTTCAATATTTTAAATAAAAACCTATCATATTGTAGTTAATATGTTGTGTTGCCAAATCAAATTCCGCTATGTGAGGTCTCTGGTGCGGGTATTCATTAAAACAGCGGTTTCCAAAGATGTTTCAGAAGATAAAAAAAAAACAAAAAGAAGAAAAACATAGTAACAAATCGAGGCCTGAAACTGATTATGGTAAATTCTAATGTCCTTTTAATAATAGGAATTTCAATTACATATTTTGATATATGTAGGTTTTTGGAACCAGGAACAAGATGCTGACCTGCCTTCAAGCCCTCAAATTCGACCCATTTGATGCGACTCGGAAAGCCTGTTGCCAATTCGTCTAGACGTTATCAAGTCAAAACGATACACGGCTCTACGGCAACGATACAGCTAATATAGAAGCTTTTTTGCAGTAAAAATGTTAAGGCTTCATTTCTCCAAGGATATCAAAGTTTTTAATACTAAATATTTACTGAAGTTAGTTTATTTATTGACCATACATACATACCGCCATTACTCGCTGACGAGTATTTGACACGCATCAGAAGATTGTCACGTAAGGCGTTTTCTTTCATGAGCTTTTCTGTGACTGAAAAGCCCGATACGTGATGTTATCTGTCTACCGCACTCCAGACATTTAAAAATCTCATTGCTTTGTTGCCTCTTTACTTTTTGGTTGTCGCTCTTAACTGACTTTACAATTCTTCTCCATTCCGTTCTATTGTGAGCTCCCTCTTCCCACTCATTCTGCTTATAAATTCCCTTTAAGTTTTCGTGGAAAATATCCTTGAACCTTTTGAGTTGTCCACCCGGCCTCCTCTTACCGTCTACAAGCTCACCGTAAAGCAGAGATTTTGGTATGTGGTTTTCTTGCATTCTGCATACGTGACCAGCCCATCTTAAGCGGGACTTCGTAATCATGACTTCAATACTCTCGCAGTTAGCCCTTTCAAGGACCGATACGTTTGAGACGTGATGGAACCATTTTATTCTTAAGAGTTGTCTAAGATGTCTCTGTTGCAACTTGTTTAATGCGTTCATGTGTCGGCGGTACGGCACCCAGGTTTCGCTTCCATATAACATGGTGGGAATTATTATCGCTCGGTACACCGCAAGTTTCGTTTTTGTGCTCAAGTCATGATTGTAGAAAACCCTGTCTTTTAATTTCCAGAATGCTCTTGAGGCGCTGCTAATCCTGTGCTGAATTTCAGAGTCGATATTGGCCTTTTCCGAAATCAAACTGCCGAGGTAATTGAATTCCGCTACATATTCCAACAGTTCATCTCCGATTTTTATAGCATTGTTGTGATCTTCCGGGGGAGTGCACATGATTTTAGTTTTATTGATGTTCAGCTTAAGTCCCAAAGCCTCGTATGCCCACGTATATGTGTTCAACATTTCTTGCAATTGCTGTAACGTATTTGCAACTAGAGCACAGTCATCAGCGTATTGAAGTTCTGTGATGAATTTTGTACGTCTTTTTGCCCTGAGTCTTTTTATGTTGAACAGACCGCCGTCGTATCTGTATCTAATGCCCAAACCTCTCTCCTGCAGTTTGCTGTCCACTATAATGGAGCGCGCTGCCATGAATATATTGAATAGGAGAGGCGCTAAGACAAGTCCCTGCCTAACGCCTGTGTTTGTTAGGAAGGGATCGCTCAGTGATCCATGATATGACACTCTCGATTTGTTGTTGTTATGGAGGCTTTTACACACTGTAAGAAATTTGATGGGTACTCCGAACTTTTTCATAATTGCCCAAAGCGCATCTCTGTTCACAGAGTCGAAGGCTTTTGTTAGATCGATGAATGCAACGTAAAGTTTAGACTGCTGCTCTTTTACTTTTTCCTGTAGTTGCCGGATGGAGAATATGGAATAGACGGTACCGCGGTTGGTGCGAAAACCCGTTTGCGATTCTGGGAGGATTTTTTCTATATGTGGGTGCAGGCGGTTTGACATAATTTTTGCAAGAATTTTTCCTCCGATAGCCAGTAGTGAAATTCCTCGGTAGTTTCCGCAGTCTGATGCACTTCCTTTGTTCTTAAATGTGTTGCAATAATAAAAATAATACTACCTCATACAGAGTGTCTAAAAATTTATTTTAAATAATTTCTATATTTAAACGGCAATAACTTGTTTAATTTAAATTGAACACCCTGTATATTTTAGGAGAATCAGATGCACTATTTAATTATCTGTTAAATTGTATTATGCCATTTTTTATTTATCCTTTCAAGTTTTTGTAGAAAATGCATTTCCTTATAATTTAGACCTCATTTATCAATATACCCATGGAATGTTGACATTTTAGATTGTTTTAAAGCAACAAATGTACAAAATGTACAGGTGCTAAAAACGATAATATTACTAGCCCATTTTTATACAAAAAGAAAACTATTCTTATATATGTATACGTGCTATATTAAATATACCACCATTATTTCCGCCCAAATATTAATTAATTACATACTTACTTAATTGTGTTAGTTAACAAATTATTCTATAAATAAATGTGGATTTGAATCAGAAATCAATATAATAATAAGTTATGAAAATGAAAGTCTCTGTTATAAATTCGCAAAAAATGCGAATTCATATGCATTCGTCAAAAAATGAAATAAAATTTATAAGGTGTTACTTTTTACCACACTGTCTAATACATATACAAAATTAAGTTTTTTAATATTTGGAGCAATTATTATTAATCAACGCAAATACTCAATTAATGTAGTTTGAATACTGGAATCATATTAATTGGTCCTCTTTAACAAATATTTAAACAATTTTTTTTTATTTCTTAAAGAAATAAAGCAACCATATCGACAATATTAGTATTTTGACAAAAACCTAAATATTTCAAAAACGGTAAGATTAAAATGCGGTAAACCTTAATCAAACTTACCTTTATTTTAATCGTAGAAACTAAAAAGGTAATAATATACAGAGTATTCCATTTAAAAACACAACTTTGATATTTTTTATTTGTTTGAGACACTCTGTATCTTGTAAAAATATTTTTAAGTTGTAGCTCTAATAATCCTCTAACGAAACCAAAACTTACAATTTGCAAAAATCTAATCGTTTAGCTACAATACTCCGTGTCGTATGTGATGAACAACCCTGTATAATTTCAGAAAAAGGCTGGTACATCAACAAACAATTTAGATATCTAAAATTCATATTGTCTAAAATAAAAATTAAATTTCAAAGAATCATCACCAATCGAAATCGAAAATAATCCTAATCTCTATGTAGCTTAATGTATTCAAAACCATTTTGATTCTTAATTCATAAAAAATATGCAAATTTTCTAAAGTTTCTTAAAATAAAACAAAAATAGTATTTTTTCCTATCTTCGACTACCGTCAGTTCTATGTAAGACCATTCAATAACGACGAAAAAAAATTGTAATTTCCTTTTCAGCGACAAAGCGAGTGAAAAGAAAAACGAAACTTTTCGATTTTCACCGATTAAGAAAAGAGATTTGGCAAGTTGTCAAGATGTTAGACTGATTGAGAATTTTCGATTTACAATTTTGAGAATGTATCAATTAAAAGCTCTTACAGTTGTTTATCGCAGTTAAATTACCCTTATTTAATAATAGAATTTGAATCATATTAACGTCATTTTTTTGTATTGTATTTTTTTAAACCAAAAAAATACATCCAAACTCGTAGTTCCCAATCAAATGTTATATATTTTCTTATACCAAAAATCAACCTTAAAATACATCTCTATTAAATATATTTTTTTTATAGTTAGATAATAAAACACCATTAAACATAGAGAAATGCACGTTGTTGAAAATTCTAAGCTATAAAAAATTAACTACTCAATTTACATAAAACAGAAAGAAGATTAGTTGATCTATAGATTAGTTGATATATAGATGAAAATTAGTTGATCTTATATGATATAATATTTGAAGAGAGGGCAATCTTCAAGGACTACATACAGCACATAGTGGACTCTTTTATCATCTAGCGAAAAAATCAAATCATCTAAGTCTTCAGCAAGCCTACTTCAAAATAGGTAACGTTAGGGTCCAACAATGGTAGTGGAGGAACTACTAGAAGAATTAACTCTAGCGGGAATACACTGCATAGGGTATGCATATGACATAGTCATGATTGCACGGGGGAAACATGAAGGCACCTTGTGTGATATTATCCAAAGAGGACTCTGCAGGACTGTCGGGCTGAGCAACAACTCAGATAAAACCGCAGTAGTGCCGTTCTGTCTGAGAAACTTGAAGAGAATCCATCTAGATGGAAAGGAAATACTGCCATCACAGGAAGTGAAATATCTGGGAATAACTCGGGACAGTAAACTTCTCTGGTCCAAGCATATTAAGAACATTACCAGCAAAGCCACAAAGGCTCTCATGATATGCAGAAGACTCGCGGGAAATAGGTGGGGCTGCTCCCCTAACATTTTGCGCTGGGTGTATACCCATGATTACCTATGGAGCAGTTGCTTGGTACACAAAACTAGAGCAACGTACAGCAAGGCAAAATATGTGCAAAGTACAGACACTGGTATGTATCTGCATCACAGGTGCCATGAGAACATGTCCAACAGCAGCAATGGAGGTCATTCTAGACCTAACACCACTGCATATTGTCGTCGGTAGTTATGCCAATGCGACAATGTTTAGAATGGTCATTGACGGAAACAGTACTGGGAGAAGTTTCAGGTCAGGGGCTTGGAACACCCTCAAAAGAAAATCCCACTTCTCCAACTCCCAGTGGATGATATACTAAGAATTAACTTTGAGAAACACCTCACTGTAGTATTGAGTAATAAAAAGGATTGAAAAAAAGAAACGTTTGCTCGGCATGTAAAAGACCATTGGTATAGTAGAGGGAGATGGCCGATTCTGCATCCACCGCCCGGAGCCGACGCACTGCGCATGCGCGTAAATCAGGTAAGAACGGTTAAAATACGCTAATAAATAAGAATAAACAGGTTTGAACAGCTTTGAACCGCTTTAAAACAGAAATAAACGGGTATCAACAAAAAATGAACAGGTCAGTTGTTTTAAGCTAAAAAGTGGTTTAAAGCAGTTCAAAAGCGGTTCAAAGCTGTTCAAACCTGTTTATTCTTGTTTATTGGCGTATTTTAACCGTTCTTACCTGATTTACGCGCATGCGCAGTGCGTCAGCTCCGGGCGGTGGATGCAGAATCGGCCATCTCCCTCCACTACTGATGCTTTCAAAACCAAAGCAGGGACAGGGATAGGAGTATTTAGGCCGAAAACTAAATACTCCGAACAATAGGCACCTCGCAACTTCAGCATCCTTCAGACAGAAATTTACACTATCGAAAGATGCGTACAATTTATCTTAGATAGGAACTATCGGATACTGGAAATAGAAATCTTATCCGATAGTCAAGCAGCACTAAACGCGATCAATTTAGTAACCATCAATTCGACATACATACATACAGCCGTTACTCGCTGACGAGTATTCGACACACATAAAGAAAATGGTCACGCAAGGCGTTTTCTTTCATGAGCTTTTCTGTGACTGAAAAGCCCGATACGTGATGTTATCTGCCTACCGCACTCCGGACATTCAAAAATCTCATTGCTTTGTTGCCTCTCTACTTTTTGGTTGCCGCTGTTAACTGAGTTTACAACCCTTCTCCATTGAGTTCTATTGTGAGCTGCTTTTTCCCACTCATTCTGCATGTTAATTCCCTTTAAATTTTCGTGGAAAATGTCCTTGTATCTTTTCAGTTGTCCACCCGGCCTCCTCTTACCGTCCACAAGCTCACCGTAAAGCAGAGATTTTGGTATGCGGTTTTCTTGCATTCTGCATACGTGACCAGCCCATCTTAAGCGGGATTTTGTGACCATGACTTCAATACTCTCGCAGTTAGATTTTTCAAGGACCGATACGTTTGAGACATGATGGAACCACCGGACTCTTAAGAGTTGTCTAAGGTGTCTCTGTTGCAACTTGTTCAATGCGTTCATGTGTCGGCGGTAAGGCACCCAGGTTTCGCTCCCATATATCATGGTGGGGATTATAATTGCTCGGTATACTGCAAGTTTTGTTTTTGTACTCAAGTCATGATTGTAGAAAACCCTGTCTTTTAATTTCCAGAATGCTCTTGAGGCGCTACTAATCCTGTGCTGAATTTCAGAGTCAATATTGGCCTTTTCCGAAATCAAACTGCCAAGGTAATTGAATTCCGCCACATATTCGAATAGTTCTTCTCCGATTTTTATAGCATTGTTGTGATCTTCCGGGGGAGTGCACATGATTTTAGTTTTGCCGATGTTCAGCTTAAGGCCCAAAGCCTCGTATGCCCAGGTATATGTGTTCAACATTTCTTGTAATTGTTGTACCGTGTTTGCAACTAGAGCGCAGTCGTCAGCGTATTGAAGTTCTGTGATAAATTTTGTACGTGTTTTTGCCCTGAGTCTTTTTATGTTGAACAGACGCCGTCATATCTGTATCTAATGCCCAATCCTCTCTCCTGCAGTTTGCTGTCCACTATAATGGAGAGCGCTGCCATGAATATGTTGAATAGGAGAGGCGCTAAGACACATCCCTGCCTAACTCCTGTATTTGTTAGGAATGGATCGCTCAGTGATCCATGATGTGACACTCTTGACTTGTTGTTGTTATGGAGGCTTTTACACACTGTAAGAAATTTGTTGGGTACTCCGAACTTTTTCATAATTGCCCAAAGCGCATCTCTGTTCACAGAGTCGAAGGCTTTCGTTAGATCGATGAATGCAAATGCAACATAAAGTTTAGACTGCTGATCTTTTACTTTTTCCTGTAGTTGACGGATCGAAAATATGGAATCGACGGTGCCGCGGTTGGTACGAAAACCCGTTTGCGATTCTGGAAGGATTTTTTCTATATATGGGTGCAGGCGGTTTGACATTATTTTTGCAAAAATTTTTTCGCCGATAGCAAATAGCGAAATTCCCCTATAATTGCCGCAGTCTGATGCACTTCCTTTGTCCTTAAATATATTCACTATATTCGCGTTGCGAAAGTCCTCAGGTACCTCTCCGCTTTCCCATACGACATCGAAGAGAGCCTTAAGATGACCAATAAGTTCTTTACTTGCACACTTATAGATTTCCACCGGAATCGCGTCACAGCCAGCTGATTTGTTGTTTTTAAGCTGTTTTATGGAGATCTTTATTTCCTGTTCTGTTATTGGGATGTCTAATACATCGAGGCTGTTATACTGAGGTGTTGTGTTTAGTGCTTCCATATTGGGGTTGTTTTCTTGGTTAAGGATATGGCTGTAATGTTCTTTCCAGCGATTTCTGATTTGTTCTTCTTCTTTTAGAAGTTCGCCATTTTGTGCCATGATTGGGCAGCTTACGTTCTTAGTTGGACCGTATACTTCTTTTACAGCCTCGTAGAATTTACGATAATCGTGATGCGTGGCGTACACTTGAATCTGATTCGCTTTTTGTGACGACCAGTTATCCTTTACTTGGCGCAGTTCTCTTCGAAGCGTCGTGTTGTTGGCTGCTTTAAAGTTGTCTACCTGTCTTGGATTATGTGGATTTGCAGTGACTACTTGATGTGCTCTATGCTTTTGTTCCAACAAAGCTTGTATATGCGGTTGATTTTCGTTAAACCAGTCTGGTTGTTTCTTTTTGTTCGACTTTCCCAGTACTGCTTCGCTGGTTTTATGAATCGCATCTCTTAATTGTGTCCAGCCTTGTTCAGCATCCAATATTGAGATTGAAGTTATCGGTGAAAGTAATTCTTTGATGGCTTCCCGGAGGGCGTCGGCGGTATTGTTGTTTTCTAGACCCCGTACGTTCAATCTGGTCATGTTGTTTTGCTTTTTACAGCGTGGATGTTTGGGTTTTAACTGGATTTTCATTTTTGAAATTAAAAGTCGGTGGTCAGTGCCGCATTCGGCATCTACTCTAGCTTTTGTGAGCCTAACATCTTTTAGATGCGTCCTTCAGCCAGTAGGCTGAAGCTCAGAAACAACGGCAAATGCCGATTCTGTGAGGAAAATGGGGAACACCAGAACACCTTATCACTGAATGCGCCGAGACGACGACCGTTCGTGCCATGAACTTTGGTACGGCTGATGTCGAGGATGGAGAGCTGGCCTCTGTGGAGCCGTCTCAGATAATGGCTTCTGTTAAAGCCTTGACACTGTATGATGAGTTATAACTCGTTATAACTCAAGAAAGGAAAACACACAATAGATCTGTAAGGTCGCGGTGATTAACTCCCCTCCTCAACATGCTACGTTCTACATTCTAGGGTCCAACGAGAAAATACCTGACACTGGCACTTGCTCTCTATCATTTCAATTCACAAGTAAAATGACTTCTGCGTCACTTTATGGATGTCGTCTGTTTTTTTTTCATTCTTTTATCCGACATTCTTTATCAAACTTTTCAGTTTATAAGAATTAAATATATATATATATATATATATATATATATATATATATAACTATATATAAATATATATACATATATATATATATATAAGGTCGCGGTGATTAACTCCCTCCTCAACATGCTATTATACATATATATATATATATATATATATATATATATATATGCATATATATATATATATATATATATATATATATATATATATATATATATATATTTTTTATATATTATATATATAAATATATATATATATATAATGCCTTAATAAAATAATACAGGTTATAATTCGTCAGTATTGATTTATGAGAAATAAATAAAAGGATTGTTATTATCCGTTGGAAAATATGGAAAAATGGCAATACAAATTATTTACATAAATATATTCAGGATCATCAATAACTCTAGCTGGATAGGTTATATGCGGGTATTACATTATCAAATAATCGATAAAATAAATAAAACAATATAGAATATTTATTTATTCTCCTGGTTATTGCATGTTCGCAAAATAATAATAGATATTTTAATTAAATATTATACTTTTTATACTAGAGTTCAATCAGCAATGCGTGTTAAAAAATATTTTCATGTCTTTATATTCGTTTTTTTACTATTATTTATATTTATTTATAAAATCTTTATTTTATACAGTGTGTCCTAATTTTACTGTATATCTCCGTTATTGCTGAAGAACAACAACAACAAATAACGCTTTATTGTACATACAAAAAGCCAAAATAGCTCCATCGACACAGCATTTAAAAAACAAACAAAAGCACAAAAAATATACAAATGCGTATCATACAATACAAATCATACAATTCAAAAAAGTTTACGTCATTAAAATTACAAATAGAACTTATCGGGTGTTGCATCGTCGGACGGGACATAGGAAATCCCATGTAAATTTTAATGGGTTCAATTATTGGCTTCCCTAATTATTTTAGAGAATAATTCTATTTAGGTTTATTGAAGAGCACTAAAACCCCCATTCAAAAGAATAACTTTAGATATTTTTGATTAGCTCGTTTACGAGTTATCGCCGATTTCTTTTTAAATATTTCTCCTTTCTTATGGCCTTATATTTACTTAAGAGCACCAGTCAAGGTAAAAGATACCTGTCAAATGAAGTTGTCATTTCAGAAATTTACCTATTTAGTGCTTTATTATTATTGAAAACTCATTCCTACATAAGAAATCTTGAAGGTGTATTTATAAATACAAATTAATATGAATTAAAGTAAAATAAAGTAATCAATTACAAGGTTAATTATAGTATTATTACAATATTCGATAACTTATAAATGTAGGTACTATTAAATTGTTAGAACTACATACAGAGCAGCAAACATGTCCAACATCTTTTGATAACTATTTCCTTGATAATACCATTTAATCATCAATACTTTTTCTTCGGTAGTGTAATTCATGGCTAATATTTCCGATGTAGGAATGAGTTTTTAATAATAATAATAAAACACTAAATAGGTAAATTTCTGAAATTACTTCATTTGACAGTTATCTTTTACCTTGACTGGTGCTCATAAGGAAATACAGGGCCATAAGAAAGGAGAAATATTTAAAAAGAAATCGGCGATAACTCGTAAACGGGCTAATCAAAAATATCTAAAGTTATTCTTTTGAATGTGGGTTTTAGTACTCTTCAATAAACCTAAATAAGAATTATTCTCTAAAATAATTAGGAAAGCCAATAATTGACCCCATTAAAATTTACATGGGATTTCCTATGTCCCGCTCGACGATGCAACACCCGGTACATGAACATTGCAGAACACAAAAAAGGCGTATCAATAAAATTGTAAAATAGAAAAATTGTAATCGAATATAATCATTTAAGAATTATAAACTATTAAATACTAGATTTTTAACTAGTGCAGTGTGAAAAATGATCAAAATTTCAAAATTCAAAATTGTTCAAGATTAAACATCAACAAAAAAGTCGTTTACCGCATATAGGCTCTCTCCAGTAAATATGATATCAGAGCTTTGCGAAATGCGGGAAAGAATGAAAGCGACTTGATATCCAAAGGCAGATGATTATACATTTTTTTGGCATTGTACATTATTGAGCATTTAACTAGTTCTGAGCTCGGGGTTGGCAGATAAAGATCGTGCCCCGCATTCCTAAGTGGATAGTTGTGAGATGGCCTTTCGGGAATAGCAGATATGTGCTTGTAGATTAAGCAAACGGACTCAAACATGAATAAAAAAGGAAGAGTCAGTATTTTCAAATTTTTAAAGAAATTCTGGCAGTGAGTTCTACTGTTCAGTCCCAATAAATATCGAAAGCTCTCTTTTGAAGTTTGAAAATACGATAAAATTTTGTCGTGCAGCAAGTACCCCAGAATGGAAGGGCCTAACGAAGATGCGACACAAAAAGGGCATAATAGACTATTCTAGAGATAAGTTAAGCTCCCTAGAAATAGGTATTAGAGCAAAACAGGCAGCGCTTAGTTTCTGTGATAAAGTTTTGATGTGCAAGTCCCATTTTAACGAGTTGTCTACAACAAGTCCTAAGAATTTCACAGAGTCCACGACGTCAATAATGGTGTTATTAAGTACACAAGGTTGTATAGTATATTTATATGACAAAACTTTAGTTTTTGATAGGTTGAGGCATAGGAGATTAGAATCGCACCAAGATTTAATGGTGCGTAAGTCACTGGATAGAGTATCGTATACTGCCTTAACATCTGGGTCGCTCCAAGTGAAATTAGTATCGCCCGCAAAGAGGCAGATTTTACCGCTAATGTCTAGATTTTCAATGTCGTTGATAAACACCAGAACTAAAATAGGGCCAAGTACTGAACCCTGAGGGACACCACATTCTATAGGCTTACAAGAAGACATAGACGCATAAATCCTCACAAGCTGCCTTCTGTTGCCAAGCGGCACTCCCCTGAATCCATAGTATTGCAATTTGTTAATTAACATATTATGATTTACACAGTCGAAAGCCTTAGAGAAATCGCAGAAAATTGTAGCTGTAGAGTGATGGTTATTCAGGCTAGAGTATACATTATTAAAAGGTCGAACATTGCGTCAATTGTGCAACTGTTAATTAGAAATCCAAATTAATGGGTAGTAAGTACTTTATATTTAAGGAGAAAATATTTTTTTTAACCAATCATTCAATGATCTTAGACAATGTGGACAGGAGTGCAATTGGGCGATAGTTCGAAGCTTGATATAAAGCATTAAAAAATATAAATAATATAAAGAATTAAAAAAAATATGAATCGAAACTAACGATTCTGTAAACGAAATTGTCATATCATCATATGTGACACCATATCGTCATATCATTATGAAATGCAAGACGAAGTTAAAAATATTTCATTTTGGAACCACTCGCATCTTGGTTGTTCAACATATCGAAAAGCTGAAAATTTCTTGAAGGTTTTTGTCCAGTAGCAATCCAGTAGCATATTAATAAGCTAGAATTTTTAAATTTTACAACTGAGTACATTCTAAAATTGAATTTTTAATTGATAAATTATATTTTTTTAGATTTAATTAACGAAAATTCAACAAAAAATTTAATTCATATTTGAATGAGCGATTTGATATAATTTATAACCAAAGAGATCTAACTAAAGGTTAAAACTTTAGTTAGATATGTCTTCGTTGAGAACCAAATAACCAAGAAATTGTGTGTACAGTACGTCTGGTGGATCTGTGTCTATGAAAGGAATGCGGACAAAAAACATTTAAATAAACAGCAATATATTTTATACGTCGACTTGACGAGTACGTCACCGCAAATCGCTCCGCCCACTCACTTTATTGGCTACTTGCAAATTTGTCGAATTTTTATTGATGGGACGCGTCGTCTATTTTTTTACGAAAAACATCGAGAGAATATCGTTTCGCCTATCACGGATACCCCGTAACTACAGAACGGACAGACGTACTGTAAGTAAAGACTTGTGCTATTTTTGCACCACATTTGAAATTCTATGATTAGGCGCATTTCTGGTTAAATCAAGTGACTTTGAAATGGTATTTAATTGAAAAGTTTATATTAACTACATTTTGAAGCCAAATTTCAATTTGTTTTATTTAATTCCAGAAAAAAAAACAATAAATTAGCTATTTGTAAAACGATTTTGTTGTCATCTTGTCTATTATACCCTTGATTATACCTTTAATATTTACACAATATTTACTATAGGTACCTATACATCTAGGCAACATTTTTATTTTAGTTATACCGCATAAATAATTTCCTATAAATTGTCGACATGAAGTTTATATTACACACACAAATAAATATTATATTTATTATTTCCATATTGATATAAATAATAGGTATTAAAACGTATGATAAAATATTGTATAGTTAACAAAACAGCCATTTCAAAATATATGAAATTTATTAAATGTGCATGCCAAAAAAACATAATAGAGAAAATGTATTGATTTAATGTAGAGTATGCATTAATACTACTCTTTTCAAGAGGAAATAAACAAACCATGTCTAAAACACATAAACCTAACATATAACAATATATTTTTTACTATTTTATTAACCTTGCAAAAAAAAATCTATTAGTGCAAATTAAATTCTCTTGCGACCAACTCATCTATATCTATATTTACTATGTTATAAACATGTTTTTCCTTCAAAAAAATGTCAGTGTCTCAATAGAGTTTGGCGACAACCGCATCGATTATGTTATCGTTTTCAATATCCCTTAGCAATTTCCTTTTCTTATTCAGGTCTCTCAATGTCTCGTAACACTTTTCTAAGGAATCTCCAGTGAAAAGATTCGATTTTATATATTTCCAGGCCTTGTCAAACTTTCTTTGGTAACACGTTTTCAGTTTTTTGTGGTTCTTTGCGACGGCAGTGGGCTCAAGTAAGCTCGGAAGATCGTTAGCTAAGGTTTCTTCTTTAGATACATAATTAACTAATTTTCTTTTAGTTTGTGTAAATCTAGGTAGAATGTAGAATGTTTAGGAGGGGAGTTAGTCACCGCGACCTTACAGATCTATTGTGTGTTCCCCTTTCCTGAGTCATAACGAGTTATAACTCATCATACAGTCTCAAGGCTTTAATAAAAGTCATTATCTGAGACGGCTCCACAGAGGCCAGCTCTCCCCATTTTCGTGCCATTTCTCTTCCCCATTTTCGCCACAGAATCTGCATTGGCCGTTGCTTCTCAGCTTCAGCCTACTGAGGTGTTCGTTGAGGAGACAGTGTCCTGTTAGAAACCCCGTGACAATCCGAAGATTGGTCTTACTTAAATCAAGGAAAACCTTTGATTTTTCTAATCTAGGTATCTTTTCTTCATCATCTTCTAGTTTGCTTGAACTAGTGATGGGCAAAACTGTTATTTTTAGATAACAGTTGAAACTGTTATAGTTATTTATAAAAAACAGCTTAAAATAACAGCTTAAAAATAACAGGTTTCTTTATTTTATTGTTAAATATCTGAAAGAATATGAGGCGGTCACCGCCAGGCGTATTAACGCAGTTGCAACAATGACGTGCTCGGTGGTAGTATTTCCAGGGTGTCATAACATTTCTAAATATCGATTGTTATCTAAAATACCTCTCTAAAAACGGGGGTTGTTTAAAATAAGCGCTGTTTACAAATTGCGATATAAAAAAGCCAAAATGCCGCCACTCGTCTATATCTATAAATTCCGATCTACCTACGCCCTACCCCTCGATCCGCGTAGATTCTGAATTGCGTAGCAGTGTACAGGGTGCATCTCACTCGACGGGCGAGAAGCTCTTCGTTATGATTTTACCATTTGCGGTCAAAAAATAGCAATATAAGAAAATGTGTAGTATATTCTTCATAAGTAAACCAACTACACACTAGAGTTCGAATTAATTTTACACTTAAACTAGCATGTACAGTTTGACAAATATAGGAAGAGACTTGGGGATAGCACCGGTCGCGCACACGATAGAGAGAGAACGCATTCGGCGGAAGAGAGATGCAGTTACGCTACGAAAAATCTGATTGAAGCAAATTTGTGGGATGTCCACTGCGCATCGGGGGGCGTCTCTTATTTTATATTTCTCACGTCTCTAGCTATACTTGTTAAGTTGTACCCGCGACTTCGTTCGCATCGAATTATTAATTTGTAATGGTGATGATAAAGCAAAGCAAGAATTTCCATTAACATACAAACTGGATAAAATTTTCTCACATTTGCCAAAAATATGCTTTAAACGTCGAGCAGTTTAAGCAGAATCGTGGTTAATCAATTACTCAACTTTTTGGAACACCCTGTATTATTTTTTAAAAAATTTCAAAATATGTAAAAAAACAAAATAAATTATGCGTGTCCAATCGTTTTCCCGAAAGACTAACCGTTTTTTAAATAATAAATATTGTAATATTTGAGGGGCGTTTTCACCCTCTTGGAATTTGAGATTCGAGAAACCCCTCCTTATCGCACCTCTACACCCCACAGTCAATCCGTTTACCAAAAATCAGCTTTAAACGTCAAGCAGTTTAAGCAGAATAGTGATTACTCAGTGGTCATATTTTATGAAACACCCTGTATATATTTTGTAAAAATCTCAAAATATGTAAAACAACAAAATAAAATATACGTGTTTAAGAGTTTTTTCGAAAAACTCACCAGTTTTTAAATAAAAAATATTCTAATATTTGAGGGTGGTTTCACCCCCTTAGAATTTGAGTTTCGAAAAATCCCTTCTTATCGCACCTCTACACCCTAAAGTCAATCCGTTTTCCAAAAATCAGCTTTTTACGTCAAGGGCTTTAAGCAGGATCGTGATTAATCAATGACCAGATTTTTCAAAACACCCTGTATACATTTTTAAAAAATCTTAAAATATTATTCTGAAAATTTTTCAGAATAAATAAATACTTAAATATTGAAACTTAATAACAAAGTATTGAAACATACAGCGCCATAATATCTCGACCTCCGCCCGTTATGCTCGTAACAGGTTGAAAAACAATATGTATCTAAAACAACTGATGCGTTATTCTCCAACCTGTTTCAAACCTCCGATTATCTCGAACGCCGTTCTGTTATGCTCGTAACAGGTAAAAAAACAACATAGCTAAAACAACTGATGCGTTATTCTCCAACCCGTTGCGAGCCTCCATCGACAATCGACCGATGCAGCAGCGCTCCTTTCCCACTCCTGTTATCTCGACAGCCAGGCGTTATGCCCGCAACTGTTTCAAAAAAGCTGCTTCTTTTATATCCTATTATTTTTAAGCTGTTGTCAGCCCAACACGACGCGCCGCGCCGTAGCGCATACCCCACTCCGTTGTCCGTTGTATCTCGCCGCCTGTATCGATGGTTGTCGAAATAATAGGTTTTCCATCCATACTAGTTGTTTTTTGGAATTGCTTCGAGCAGCATCGAATTTCGTGGCGGTGCAGAGCGTCGACTTCGTTTCACGAACACTCGATCTCTGCGTGTCGTTATTTTATATCTGTTATTTTTTAAAAGCAGTAACGGTTGCGTTATGTTATTTCTAAATAATTGTTATAAAATAACAGATAGTTAAATAACAACCCATCACTAGCTTGAACTCTCTTCGTCTGATTGATGACTGTCGTCATCTGGAAGTGTTTCGCTAGTTTTATTAATCACACATTCTCCAAGGTGTGGTCTAATATTTAGGCAACTCTGAGTCTTTTGAATCTGTTCTAAGGTTTTTATCTGTTCGATGACAGGTTTCAACTGGCCATTATCCGATTCAGCAAGGTCCAAAAGTATGTCAACTAAGGCAAGTAAATAAACCAACACTCTCTCTCTCTCTCTCTCTCTTGGTTAGGAAGGTTAGGTTGTAGATATATTAAATAAATAAAAAAAAATAAATTATTTGAATGTAACATGTAACAATATATTTATTACTATTTTATTAATCTTACAGAGAAAAAAAATATATTAGGGCAAATTAAATTCTCTTGCAACCAACTCATCTATATCCATATTTACTATGCCAAAAACATGTTTCTCTTTCAAAAAAATGTCAGTGTCTCCATAGAGTTCAGCCACAACCGCATCGGTTATGTTATCGTTTTCAATATCCCTCAGCAATTTCCTTTTCTTATTCAGGTCTCTCAATATCCCGTAACACTTTTCTAAGGAATCTCCAGTGAAAAGATTCGATTTTATATATTTCCAGGCCTTGTCAAACTTTCTTTGGTAACAAGTTTTCAGTTTTTTGTGGTTCTTTATCACGGCGACAGCAATGAGGTCAAGTAAGCTCGGAAGATCGTTATCTAAGGTTTCTTCTTTAGATCCATCATTTATTAATTTTCTTTTAGTTTTTATAGATCTAGGTATCGTTTCTTCATCTTCTTCTTGTCTGCTTGAACTCTCTTCGTCTGACTGATGACTGTCGTCATCTTGAAGTGTTTCGCTAGTTTTATTAGTAACACATTCTCCAAGGTGGGGTCTAATGGTATCAGTTAAACAACTCTGAGTCTTCTGGATTTGTTCTAAGGTTTTTATCTTTTCGATGACAGGTTTCAACTGGCCATCGTCCGATCCAGCAAGGTCCAATGGCATATCAACTAAGGTAAGTAAATACACCAGCACTTGGTTGGGAATTTCTTTGACTAGTTGGCTATAAATGCTCTTCACAGTTTTTTCGTAGTCGATTTTTTTTCTATATCTACACAGTGTGGCCTAATGGTATCAATTAAACTACTTTGAATCTTTTAAATATTTGAATAAAAACTCTTTATAGGTAACATTTCAAATATAAACATTGTTGATTATAAATATTATATGTTTAAAGAATAATTGTTTCTCAAGATAAGGAAATAAACAAACCATATATAATAACTAACGTTTAAACACATAAACGTAACATATTACAATATATTTATTACTACTGTATTAATCTTACAGGAAAATATATTAATGCAAATTAAATTCTCTTGCAACCAACTCATCTATATCCATATTTACTATGTCATAAACATGTTTTTCCTTCAAAAAAATGTCAGTGTCTCCATAGAGTTTGGCGACAACCGCATCGATTATGTTATCGTTTTCAATATCCCTTAGCAATTTCCTTTTCTTATTGAGGTCTCTCAAGGTCTCGTAACACTTTTCTAAGGAATCTCCAGTGAAATGATTCGATTTTATATATTTCCAGGCCTTGTCAAACTTTCTTTGGTAACACGTTTTCAGTTTTTTGTGGTTCTTTATCACGGCAACGGCAATGAGGTCAGGTAAGCCCGGAAGATCGTTATCTAAGGTTTCTTCTTTAGATTCATCATTAATTAATTTTCTTTTAGTTTTTGTAAATCTAGGTAGAATGTAGAATGTTTAGGAGGGGAGTTAGTCACCGCGACCTTACAGATCTATTGTATGTTCCCCTTTCCTGAGTCATAACGAGTTATAACTCATCATACAGTTACAAGGCTTTAACAAAAGTCAGTATCTGAGACGGCTCCACAGAGGCCAGCTCTCCATCCTTGACATCAGCCGTACCAAAGTTCATGGCACGAATGGTCGTCGTCTCGGCGCACTCAGTGATAAGGTGTTCTGGTGTTTTCCCATTTTCCCCACAGAATCTGCATTGGCCGTTGCTTCTCAGCTTCAGCCTACTGAGGTGTTCGTTGAGGAGACAGTGTCCTGTTAGAAACCCCGTGACAATCCGAAGATTGTTTTTACTTAAATCAAGGAAAACCTTTGATTTTTATAATCTAGGTATCTGTTCTTCATAATCTTCTTCTAGTTTGCTTGAACTCTCTTCGTCTGATTGATGACTGTCATCATCTTGAAGTGTTTTCGCTAGTTTTATTAATCACACATTCTCCAAGATGTGGTCTAATATTTAGACAACTCTGAGTCTTTTGAATCTCTTCTAAGGTTTTTATCTTTTCAATGACAGGTTTCAACTGGCCATGGTCCGATTCAGCAAGGCCCATGGGTATGTCAACTAAAGTAAGTAAATAAACCAACACTTAGTTGGGAAGCTTAGGTTGTAGATATATGAAATAAATAAAAAAATAAATTATTTGAATGTAACATGTAACAATATATTTATTACTATTTTATTAATCTTACAGAAAAAAAAATCTATTAGGGCAAATTAAACTCCCTTGCAACCAACTCATCTATATCCATATTTACTATGTCAGAAACATGTTTCTCTTTCAAAAAAATGTCAGTGTCTCCATAGAGTTCAGCTACAACAGCATCGGTTATGTTATCGTTTTCAATATCCCTCAGCAATTTCCTTTTCTTATTCAGGTCTCTCCATGTCTCGTAACACTTTTCTAAGGAATCTCCAGTGAAAAGTTTCGATTTTATATATTTCCAGGCCTTGTCAAACTTTCTTTGGTAACATGTTTTCAGTTTTTTGTAGTTCTTTATCACGGCGACAACAGTAAGATCCACTAAGCTCGGAAGATCGTTATCTAAGGTTTCTTCTTTAGATCCATTATTAGTTAATTTTCTTTTACTTTTTATAGATCTAGGTATTTTTTCTTCATCATCTTCTTCTTGTTTGCTTGAACTCTCTTCGTCTGACTGATGACTGTCGTCATCTTGAAGTATTTCGTTAGTTTTATTAGCAACACATTCTCCAAGGTGTGGTCTAATGGTATCAGTTTTAGACAACTCTGAGTCTTTTGAATCTGTTCTAAGGTTTTTATCTTTTCGATGACAAGTTTCAACTGGTTATGGTCCGATTCAGCAAGGTCCAAGGGTATGTCAACTAAGGTAAGTAAATAAACCAACACCAAAGACCAAACTCTCTCTCTCTCTTGGTTGGGAAGGTTAGGTTGTAGAGATATGAAATAAATAAAAAATAATAAATTATTTGAATGTAACATGTGACAATATATTTATTACTATTTTATTAATCTTACAGAAAAAAAAATATATTAGAGCAAATTAAATTCTCTTGCAACCAACTCATCTATATCCATATTTACTATGTCATAAACATGTTTTTCTTTCAAAAGAATGTCAGTGTCTCCATAGAGTTCAGCCACAACCGCATCGGTTATGTTATCGTTTTCAATATCCCTCAGCAATTTCCTTTTCTTATTCAGGTCTCTCAATGTCTCGTAACACATTTCTAAGGAATCTCCAGTGAAAAGATTCAATTTTATATATTTCCAGGCCTTGTCAAACTTTCTTTGGTAACACGTTTTCAGTTTTTTGTGGTTCTTTATCACGGCGTCGGTAGTGAGGCCAAGTAAGCTCGGAAGATCGTTATCTAAGGTTTCTTCTTTAGATCCGTCATTAATTAATTTTCTTTTAGTTTTTATAGATCTAAGTAAAATGTAGAATGTTTAGGAGGGCAGTTAGTCACCGCAACCTTACAGATCTATTGTGTGTTCCCTTTTCTGAGTCATAACGAGTTATAACTCATCATACAGTCTCAAGGCTTTAACAAAAGCCAGTATCTGAGACGGCTTCACAGAGGTCGTCGTCTCGGCGCACTCAGTGATAAGGTGTTCTGGTGTTTCCCCATTTTCCCCACAGAATCTGCATTCGCCGTTGTTTCTCAGCTTCAGCCTAGTGAGGTGTTCGTTGAGGAGACAGTGTCCTGTTAGAACCCCGTGACAATCCGAAGATTGTTTTTACTTAAATCAAGGAAAACCTTTGATTTTTCTAATCTAGGTATCTTTTCTTCATCATCTTCTTCTAGTTTGCTTGAACTCTCTTCGTCTGATTGATGACTGTCGTCATCTTGAAGTGTTTCGCTAGTTTTATTAATCACACATTCTCCAAGATGTGGTCTAATATTTAGACAACTCTAAGTATTTTGAATTTGTTCTAAGGTTTTTATCCTTTCGATGACAGGGTTCAACTGGCCATGGTCCGATTCAGCAAGGTCTAAGGGTATGTCAACTAAGGTAAGTAAATAAACCAACACTCTCTCTCTCTCTCTCTTGGTTGGGAAGGTTAGGTTGTAGATATATGAAATAAATAAAAAAAACTAAAATATTTGAATGTAACATGTAACTATATATTTGTTACTATTTTATTAATCTTACAGAAAAAAAATCTATTAGGGCAAATTAAACTCTCTTGCAACCAACTCATCTATATCCATATTTACTATGTCATAAACATGTTTTTCTTTCAAAAAAATGTCAGTGTCTCCATAGAGTTCAGCCACAACCGCATCGGTTATGTTATCGTTTTCAATATCCCTCAGCAATTTCCTTTTCTTATTCAGGTCTCTCAATGTCTCGTAACACTTTTCTAAGGAATCTCCAGTGAAAAGATTCAATTTTATATATTTCCAGGCCTTGTCAAACTTTCTTTGGTAACACGTTTTCAGTTTTTTGTGGTTCTTTATCACGGCGTCGGTAGTGAGGTCAAGTAAGCTTGGAAGATCGTTATCTAAGGTTTCTTCTTTAGATCCATCATTAATTAATTTTCTTTTAGTTTTTATAGATCTAGGTAGAATGTAGAATGTTTAGGAGGGGAGTTAGTCACTGCAACCTTACAGATCTATTGTGTGTTCCCTTTTCTGAGTCATAACGAGTTATGACTCATCATACAGTCTCAAGGCTTTAAAAAAAACCAGTATCTGAGACGGCTTCACAGAGGTCAGCTCTCCATCCTTGACATCAGCCGTGCCAAAGTTCATGGCACGAATGGTCGTCGTCTCGGCGCACTCAGTGATAAGGTGTTCTGGTGTTTCCCCATTTTCCCCACAGAATCTGCATTCGCCGGTGTTTCTCAGCTTCGGCCTACTGAGGTGTTCGTTGAGGGGACAGTGTCCTGTTAGAAACCCCGTGACAATCCGAAGATTGTTTTTACTTAAATCAAGGAAAACCTTTGATTTTTCTAATCTAGGTATCTTTTCTTCATCATCTTCTTCTAGTTTGCTTGAGCTCTCTTCGTCTGATTGATGACTGTCGTCATCTTGAAGTGTTTCACTAGTTTTATTAATCACACATTCTCCAAGATGTGGTCTAATATTTAGACAACTCTGAGTATTTTGAATTTGTTCTAAGGTTTTTATCTTTTCGATGACAGGGTTCAACTGGCCATGGTCCGATTCAGCAAGGTCTAAGGGTATGTCAACTAAGGTAAGTAAATAAACCAACACTCTCTCTCTCTCTCTTGGTTGGGAAGGTTAGGTTGTAGATATGAAAATAAATAAAAAAATATTTGAATGTAACATGTAACTATATATTTGTTAATATTTTATTAATCTTACAGAAAAAAATATATTAGGGCAAATTAACCTCTTTGCAACCAACTCATCTATATCCATATTTACTATGTCATAAACATGTTTTTCTTTCAAAAAAATGTCAGTGTCTCCATAGAGTTCAGCCACAACCGCATCGGTTATGTTATCGTTTTCAATATCCCTCAGCAATTTCCTTTTCTTATTCAGGTCTCTCAATGTCTCGTAACACTTTTCTAAGGAATCTCCAGTGAAAAGATTCGATTTTATATATTTCCAGGCCTTGTCAAACTTTCTTTGGTAACACGTTTTCAATTTTTTGTGGTTCTTTATCACGGCGTCGGCAGTGAGGTCAAGTAAACTCGGAAGATCGATATCTAATGTTTCTTCTTTAGATCCATCATTAGTTAATTTTCTTTTAGTTTTTATAGATCTAGGTATCTGTTCTTCATCTTCTTCATGTCTGCTTGAACTCTCTTCGTCTGACTGATGACTGTTGTCATCTTGAAGTGTTTCGCTAGTTTTATTAGTCACACATTCTCCAAGGTGTGGTCTAATGGTATCAGTTAGACAACTCTGAGTCTTTTGAATTTGTTCTAAGGTTTTTATCTTTTCGATGACAGGTTTCAACTGGCCATCGTCCGATTCAGCAAGGTCCAAGGGCATATCAACTAAGGTGAGTAAATACACCAGCACTTGGTTGGGGATTTCTTTGCCTAACTGGCTGCAAATGCTCTTCAGAGTTTTTTCGTAATCAATCTTTTTCCTATCGCCATTGTTGTAGTCGTAAATAATCTTGTAAGTGTTATCGATGATATACTGACGATCGTGAAATATTTTCTGTAGAAATATCGTCACCAAAGACTTTGTATCTTCCATATTTATTGCTATAATAATTCTAGAACTAGAAATAAAAAAATATATGTGTCTAAGCTAATGACACTGACTTTCATCTGACTTTATAGTTATCATTACACAATAACTGTATAATTGGCATGGTAACAATTTTCGAAACCAACAGTTGATTTTGTTTATCAGTCGTTTTTTAACAAAATGCACAGATGATAAAGTAGTTTAACAAAGTACAGGAACAAAAGATTTTCTTTGTTTTGGTTTGGACTATGTATATTCATGTACCTTTTACCCTTCTGTTACTCACCATTCATATTCTTACTGGATTTTAATAAGAAATGACAGTTTTTCCATAGAATTTTACTTACCTAATACTTTTACGCAAGTGTTTATTATTCTCTTTGAATTATTCTACTAATGTTTTCTGAACTAACCGCACCAGGAAAAAAATATGAGTGTCTGTGAGAATCTTTTAACTTCTAATTTTATTTTCTAGAAAATGCTCTACAGTGTGTCCCCGGATTGTCTTTACAAAGGGAAAACTTTTTTTAGTATTAACTTATGGAGAAAAGTGCGTTCTTCATAAAAAGTTTTTGCTTGTTCCAAAATGGTTAATCTCGTTTACACTTTTCCAAATTTCCATGCCGTTTTAGACAAAATAAAAAAACTATAGTTGAATCCTTTCCAAGTCCCAAAAATCAAAACGTATTTCTATGATTATACAGCTCTATGTATATTTTTCCTATATAGAAGGAAAGTGATATACATTTAAGTGATTATCGCTTGGTGGCCATATTGTAATTGTCATTTTTTGAAATATTAATTCAGAAGTCATTTCTGTCAGTTCCACAAAATATCCCGTCAATTCTTATTACAAAATGGCAAAAGAAAGAGGATATATATGTACTTTACTTCGTTGTATTATTTTTTGAATACAACTCGATGTTTCGGGATTACCTAATACTTTTGCCTGACACTCAAGGCGATACAGGCAACACTACTTCGGACTTCGGAGTCGTAGTGTTGCCGGGTAACGCATTTCGTGTCAGGTAAAAGTATTATTCGGTAATCCCGAAACATCTTGTGGTATAACATTCGATAATATCATTTCGTTTTCATTTTTTAATAGATGGTTATATCAACGTCATATTTTTTGCTATTTCAAAATGTTAGAGCAAAAAACTTAATAATCAACGTAATCAGCGTTTCTGTGAACTAAATAAATTTTGTGCTTCTTTAACATATACAGTTTGTCCCAATATACCGTGGACGTAGAACTACTACGTATTTTTGGAATTAAAATAAGTTCATTGGACACAATTTACGTCTATACAAAAGTGATTCGTTTGTCCACTAGAGGGCATCAAACTTTAAAAAAATACACATATTTTTTCAGATATTTTAAGAACCGTTATTCCGATTTGAATGAAATTTTTGGTTGTCTATGTTTTGCTAAGTGCTTTAACATTCACAAAAATCAAGAAAATATACGGGAAGGGTGAAAACTATCCCCACCCCTACATAAATTTTAGTATAAGTATTTTCGAACTCCACCGACAGTCGATTTTCTTTTCGTAAAATGGTCTCTCTAGTATTTAATACATTTTTTGTTTCTTGTTAAAAATCGCCACCGTATGCATACTTTTTGAGGAATTTTTTTTTTCTCACATTAAGTTATGGAGGCGCATAAAACCTATTATGCTATAATATTCTAGTTAGCGAAAATATGGAATTTTATGTTATTATCACAAATTATATTTCACGATAAGTTACGTAAAAAGCTTAAAAAAATAATATTTTTTAAATTAATTAACGTTCGGGTTTATCTTTGATTGATGCCCTCTAACGGACAAACGAAGCACTTTTGTATAGAGGTAAATTGTGTCCAGTGAACTTATTTTGTGGCCGGCCGTACCTCCAGCGTTAGTGTGTCGATCTGCGGAGCTGAAGGTACTGGGTTCGATCCCCAGCCAGTACGGTCGATTTATTTATTTAAATAAAAATATTTGTTTATCTAAATAGAGCGACCAACGAGCCGCCACCTCAAGGAAGGCAATGACAAACCACCTTGAGTATATTTGCCTTGTACAGCCTCTCAAAAATAGTGCCGTTCGGATTCGGCAATAAACTTTAGGTCCCGTGTACTTGTGAAACACTGATGACACACATCCCAAGTATTGGGTAGGTCAAATTCGACGCTTTTAAATGGAAACACCCTTTTCTATAAGAGATAGACAAAAACTAATATCGGTATCTGGAGCTCAATTTTTGTCAAAAACATGATGGTGGAAACCGCATATCGATATCTGTTACCGTTTCGGAGTTACGGGGTGTTTTTCAAAAATATGAATTTTTAACAAATTGCTGTAACTTTTTTGCTATGAAAAATTTTGTATTTTTATGAAAACATTTCCAAAGCACCTTTTTACGTAGAATTTAATGGTTTAAGTATAATTTTTTTTAAATTAATAATTTAAGAATTATCACCAGAAAATTTGATTTTTTATATGGGTACCCTGTATATTTTTAATTTATTGAAAAGAATTTAAAATTACCTTTCCAAAAATATAACACACTTGATATTTTGCTCGATTCCTCTTCGAGATATAGAATATATAAAAATTCGCTTGCTTTAAATAAGTAGGCTTTGAACGGCACCGGCTGTAATGCAAAAAAATTCTAGCTGTGAGCATCAATTAAAACGAAAATAATATAACACTGAGAGATACAGAATTTTATAACTATTTAAAATATATTTAACCAACATCAACACACATTTAAACTATATCTAATAACAATAAAAATAAATAGCAAACCAAGACATGAGATTTTGCTACAGGTGTTCGACATATCGACCGTCTTCTGTTATGGACAGACGGGGCCGTTTTCGAACATTTCTAGCGGAATCCATTAACTTAGTAGGAGGTGAAAGATACCCTCTCATAACTGCTAAGTATTTCTAATTCTTGTCTAGATTATACCAAAGAATAAAGAACCTTTATTCTTCCGCAAATATATCCATATGATTAGATCCATGGGCACTAAGTCAGGCGGCCTCGACGGCCAACGGCTGGGATCATGGTTAGCTATTCAATAATTATTCTTGAAATTGGCTGCAAACATTTGCTGATAACTTCAGCGTTCAGAGGCGGTGTATCGTCTTGCTGGAAAAATATGTTTTCGAGTTCCATTAAGACCATATCATCAATAAGGGGTCCAAAGCCTACTAGTTAAAAGTGGTAAACTTTTAAAAATCCTGTATTTCGAAGGGGATTATAACAAAATATCAAGTGTGCTGTATTTTTGGAAAGGTAATTTTAAATTCTTTTCAGTTAATTAAAAATATAGAGGGTGTCCCAAATAAAAAATCAATTTTTCTGTTGATAACTCTTAAATTATTAATTTTAAAAAAATTATACTTAAACCATTAAATTCTATGCAAAAAGGTGCTTTGGAAATGTTTTCATAGAAATACAAAATTTTCCATAGCAAAAAAGTTACAGCGATTTGTTAAAAATGTACAGGGTGGGTCAAATTCGCCGCTTTTAAATGGAAACACCCTTTTCTATAGGAGATAGACGAAAACTAATATCGGTGTCTGGAGCTCAATTTTTGTCAAAAACATGATGGTAAAAACCGCATATCGATATCTGTTACAGTTTCGGAGTTACGGGGTGTTTTTCAAAAATATGCATTTTTAACAAATCGCTGTAACTTTTTTGCTATGGAAAATTTTGTATTTTTATGAAAACATTTCCAAAGCACCTTTTTACGTAGAATTTAATGGTTTAAGTATAATTTTTGGCACCGGCTGTAATGCAAAAAAATTCTAGCTGTGAGCATCAATTAAAACGAAAATAATATTTGCTATGAGAGATGCAGAATTTTATATAATAAATAGCAAACCAAGACATGAGATTTTGCTACAGGTGTTGTGACATATCGACCGTCTTCTGTTATGGACAGACGGGGCAGTTTTTGAACATTTCTCGCGGAATTGGTGTGAAAGATACCCTCTCATAACTGCTAAGTATTTCTAAGTCTTGTCTAGATTATACGGAAGAATAAGGAACCTTTATTCTTCCGCAAATATATCCATAGGATTAGATCCATTGGCACTAAGTCAGGCGGCCTCGACGGCCAACGGCTGGGATTTTGGTTATCTATTCAATTATTCTTAAAATTGGCTGCAAAAATTTGCTGAAAACTTCAGCGTTCAGAGGCGGTGCGTCGTCTTGCTGGAAAAATTTGTTTTCGAGTTCCATTAAGCGCATATCATCAATAAGCGGTCCAAAGCCTACTAGTTAAAAGTGGCGAACTTTTAAAAATTCTGTATTTCGAAGGGGATTATAACAAAATATCAAGTGTGCTATATTTTTGGAAATGTAATTTTAAATTCTTTTCAGTTAATTAAAAATATAGAGGGTGTCCCAAATAAAAAATCAATTTTTCTGTTGATAACTCTTAAATTATTAATTTAAAAAAAATATACTTAAACCATTAAATTCTACGTAAAAAGGTGCTTTGAAAATGTTTTCATAGAAATACAAAATTATCCATAACAAAAAAGTTACAGCGATTTGTTAAAAATGCACATTTTTGAAAAACACCCCGTAACTCCGAAACGGTAACAGATACTGATGAGCGGTTTTCATCATCATGTTTTTGATGAAAATTGAGCTCCAGACACCGATATTAGTTTTCGTCTATCTCCTATAGAAAAGGGTGTTTCCATTTAAAAGCGTCGAATTTGACCCACCCTGTACATTTTTTAAAAACACCCCGTAACTCCGAAACGGTAACAGATATTGATGTGCGGTTTCACCATCATGTTTTTGATGAAAATTAAGCTCCAGACACCGATATTAGTTTTCGTCTATCTCCTATAGAAAAGGGTGTTTCCATTTAAAAGCGTCGAATTTGACCCACCCTGTACATTTTTTAAAAACACCCCGTAACTCCGAAACGGTAACAGATATTGATGTGCGGTTGTCACCATCATGTTTTTGATGAAAATTAAGCTCCAGACACCGATATTAGTTTTCGTCTATCTCCTATAGAAAAGGGTGTTTCCATTTAAAAGCGTCGAATTTGACCCACCCTGTACATTTTTTAAAAACACCCCGTAACTCCGAAACGGTAACAGATATTGATGTGCGGTTGTCACCATCATGTTTTTGATGAAAATTAAGCTCCAGACACCGATATTAGTTTTCGTCTACTCCTATAGAAAAGGGTGTTTCCATTTAAAAGCGTCGAATTTGACCCACCCTGTACATTTTTAAAAAACACCCCGTAACTCCGAAACGGTAACAGATATTGATGTGCGGTTGTCACCATCATGTTTTTGATGAAAATTAAGCTCCAGACACCGATATTAGTTTTCGTCTATCTCCTATAGAAAAGGGTGTTTCCATTTAAAAGCGTCGAATTTGACCCACCCTGTACATTTTTTAAAAACACCCCGTAACTCCAAAACTGTAACAGATATTGATGTGCGGTTGTCACCATCATGTTTTTGATGAAAATTAAGCTCCAGACACCGACATTAGTTTTCGTGTATCTCCTATAGAAAAGAGTGTTTCCCTTTAAAAGCGTCGAATTTGACCCACCCTATACATGTGAGGGGTAGCCGACGCTCTATGTAGAGTATGGCACTGTAAGAACAAGAAGAACTTATTTTGATTCCATAAATACGTAGTAGTTCGATGTCCACGGAATATTAGGACACCCAAAAAATATAATGTAGATCAAAATTAATAATATCAATAACCATCTATCAAAGAATGAAAACGGAATGATATTACTATAGAAATGCGTTTTGATTTTTGAGACTTGGGGGATTATTACCATATACAAGCTAAAAAAATAATTTGCTCAGCAAAATCTTTACACGGTTACCCAGTCCCATATAAGAATGCATGCTACAGGTATCACGTGAATCAAAAGATACAAAGATGAGGAATGAATATTAGGGAATGATGATAAATTAGGGAATAAATTAGAGACCTCCCAAATGCAATGCTGTATGCATACTTACCCAAAAATTGATATATACTTATTTTTTACACATACATAATCTAAAGTTCATCCATCTCTCTTACACACATTAGCTCCTTTGAAAATATTTAATATACATTGTTAGGGTTACGTACCTCAAAAGAAAAAAAAACTAACACAGAAAATAATAATTGGTCTATTACAAATATGGATCATTCACTATACAGAAACCTAAATCACCTTTCCATCACCCACACCTTATTGAAACATTGATTTTCTTTCTTATCAAAGTAAAATGTTTGGATTTGAAATCCGGATTATTTTGTAAATAGTCGTATAAAGAAGATACTGGAGATGTCTCTGATTTTTCTCGCTCATGAATTATTTATATTTAGTTTCTCATTCCTGGAACTGACTTTTTCGCAGTTCCCGTTGATCCTTTTCTGGGTGAAGTTACTCGTTTAAACGTCTTTTTTTATTAAACCTCTTAAAATAGAACCTTCTTTTTCTTTATATTAAATAGTTATATGGCTAAGCAGGATAAAGGATAAAGTTTGTGTAAGGTAAATTAGTGTTTTATTTTGCAGCAACGATATACCAACTAGAGGTATATCGTTTGCTGTTGATCTCAGACTTTCCTTGTAATGAGTGAAACGCCGTAATTAAATAATAATATTTGCATCACTTCAGTTGTTTGCCAGTTTTACACTGTACTCATTTTATGTGGAATCCAGACAATTTCATCTAAACTTATTTTACAAGAAACGAGATGAATATTATTTAAATGAAAATAAAAACAAACCTTGGAACATAGAAGAACGTAATACTTTACTTTGATGACACTAAAAGGCAATAATATCTTAAATTCAGTGGTCGCCTAAACCAGATAATAAGAGATCGCCGACAACCAGAGTAACTTGCTTAATAATTTGGTTAATTACGGCGTTTCACTGAAATATATAGTCATTACCGGGAACGACTAAGATCCACAGTCAAAATGATGTACCAATTAAAGAGCAATAAGTGAATTTCTTTGTTTGACGCCGATATACCGGGTGCGTCTCAAAAGTGGTCCACCCTCATAACTTTCTTATTTTTTCAGTTAAAAAAACGAGATTTGGTATGTTAGTATATGACATAAATTAGGACTGATTGACGTATTCAATTCTTTTCGGTCACTTCCTGTTTCACCGGAAATGACTACAACTTTTGATTTTTAATTGGCACCCTGAACACACTGACATATCATATGTCAACTTTTGACATTTTCGCATATGGTTTATTTGTTTACTTGAAAATATAACATGCGGTGTTCATAACGACAATTTGACTCGAAATACTAAGCGTGTGGTATCAAATTATTCGTAAAAAATGCTTTTTCCAAATATGCTAATGAGCCACCCTCGTTCCATTTGAAAAAATTGAGATATGATTATAAATACGATTTGAGCATTTTCCAACTGGCCAGGACAAGACACTAAAAGCATTAGACGATCAAATCTATTTTTCCAGGCTCCTTGATTAAGGATTAGTGTTTTTAGCATAGCCATGGCACTCTAAATGGCATGGCACGAATGTCAAAAGTTGACATATGATGTGTCATTCTATTCAAAATGTCATTTTCTATCGAATAAAGCAAAAAAATACTGAGGGTGCCATTTAAAAATCAAAAGTTGTAGTCATTTCCGGTGAAACAGGAAGTGACCGAAAACAATTGAATACGTCAATCAATCCTAATTTATGTCATATTATACCAACATACCAAATCTCGTTTTTTATCTGAAAAAATAAAAAAGTTATAGGGGTGAGCCACTTTTGAGACGCACCCGGTATATTTCTTTTTGCGATGTTTACATCCCCAGTCAGGATTTAATATTTTGTTCACGGTTAAATGACACAACTCATGTATAAATTGTGACATTATGCTATTTGTTAGTTTTAGTATCTACTCGTATTATCAAAGCAGAGAGTTATAAAACTATCAAAATCGTTATATTTGTAGAAATTAGAACAGTTTTATACTTCTTGAACTAAATAAATATATATTTTTCCCTAAAATCCTTCCATATTTTAGGATCTACTCTAATTAAATATATGCAGTAATAACTTACCATGTAGGAGTTACTATGTTCAACAGAGTGCGAGAATATCAAAAGGGTAATTCAATTAACAGACAGACGTGTGATGTATATTGGTCACTTTGAAGTTCATTCTGAAACTATGTCTGAGCAAGTTAGCCTTTTGAAATTGACATGTAGCATTGTGGACAGAAGAGATCCCTTTAAGTGATTAATTAACATTAAAAGCCCTTTAGCTCATTTCTAATTTTATTAATAAATAATATTAGAGATCTATAGACATATAGAGAAATCAATAAAAATTGGCGCGTCATCAAAGTCGTAGAAAATATTAAATTGCTTGAAATAAAAATTAATTTTAATTTTTTCGCCGGTTGTCATGAGATTATTCTTTGCAAATCTGATATTTGCCATTTTCGGATTACTAATTTTATCTAATCTGGCATTTGTTATCATGTCACGATTTTATTCTGCCTTTTCCGAGCGGAAACCAACTTAAAGCAAAACTGAAGAAACTGGAAAACTCCATCCGTAACCTGGAATGGGAATCCTCCAACGGTCTAAAACACTAAAAAAAATTCCTCAGATCTTATGACCGAGGAAAATCAAAGATTTTCCATGACATAAGTAAAAACAATCTTCGGATTGTCACGGTGTTTCTAACAGAACACTGTCTCCTCAAGGAACACCTCGGTAGATTGAAGACGAGAAACAACGGCAAATGCAGATTCTGTAGGGAAAATGGGGAAACACCAGAACACCTTATCACTGACGTGTATATTTTTATTGATTTTCCTATAGAAACACTTTCATTCCCCATATAATTTTACATATGATTTCATAGTCATCGCTGACGCCGTTTTTTTTCGATCATATTGTATTAGACTATAATAAATACTGGTATTACAATATACCTAAATATTTTAAAAATATTTAATCGTTTATAATAAATAGTATATTAAACGAGTTTCGAAAACGACGGACGTTTTGCACACGAGTTCGACAGTTTGTTTAGGCCTGCGGCTCGAGCCACAAGTCGAAAAGAAGTTACAAAGAAGTTTTCGAACGAGTTTTTTACGCTATTTTTTGGTACGACTACAAATTAGCAGCTGACTCACTCATTTTTGGCCAGTTTTGCGATGTAATGATGACACTTTTCTGACGGCTGCGTTGCGTTTGGCGTTTCAGCTAAACATTGGAGGTTAAAAATGTTAAAATCGGCACATGTCGTGTGCAAAATGACACATGTTGTGCGCTTAATCCTTAGCATACAACAGTTTGCAAAACGCCAATTTGAGATCGAGTTTTCCGTGTGTCAAACTGTATTTTCTAGGTTAGTCGTAGAATGTAGAATGTTTAGGAGGGGAGTTAATCACCGCGACCTTACAGATCTATTGTGTGTTCCCCTTTCTTGAGTTATAACGAGTTATAACTCATCATACAGTCTCAAGGCTTTAACAAAAGCCAGTATCTGGGACGGCTCCACAGAGGTCAACTCTCCATCCTCGACATCAGCAGTACCAAAGTTCATGGCACGAATGGTCGTCGTCTCGGCGCATTCAGTGATAAGGTGTTCTGGTGTTTCCCCATCTTCCCTACAGAATCTGCATTCGCCGTTGTTTCTCAGCTTCAGTCTACTGAGGTGTTCGTTGAGGAGACAGTGTCCTGTTAGAAACCCCGTGACAATCCGAAGATCGTTTTTACTTAAATCAAAGAAAACCTTTGATTTTTCTCGGTCGTAAGTTCTGAGGAACTTTTTCGAGTGTCTTAGACCATTGGAGGATACCCATTCCAAGTTACGGATGGAGTCTTCCAGATTCTTCAGTTCCGCTTTCAGTTGGTTCCCGTTTGGAAAACAGAACGGTTCTGGTCCAGTTAGTGGAGTGTTCGTTCCTTTCCCAGCTAGATCATTTGCTTTCATTGCCTTTTATCTCTTGGAAAGCAGGCACCCAGAGTAGGAGGACTTTATTTTCTTTGCCTTATTTGTTGAGCTTCTCTAGGGATTCTTTGACCAACTTCGAATTGATGGTTACTGAGTTGATCGCGTTTAGTGCTGCTTGACTATCGGATAGGATGGCAATTTCCTCTTTTCGATAGTTCATATCTAAGATAAATTGTACGCATCTTTCGCTAGCTTAAATTTCTGCCTGAAGGATACTGAGGTAGGTGCTCATTGGTTCGGAGTATTTGGTTCTCGACCCAAATACCCCTATCCCTGTCCCTGCTTTGGTTTTGGAAGCATCAGTATACCACGTTATGGTGTGGTCTTTTATATGCTGAGTAAGCGTTTCTTCCTTCCAATCCGTTTTATTACTCAATACTACAGTGAGTCTCAAAGTTGTGAATTCTTGGTATCACTGGGAGTTGGAGAAGTGGAATTTTCCTTTTGAGGGTGTTCCAAGCCCCTGACCTAAAAATTCTCCCAGTACTGTTACCGTCAATGACCATTCTAATCACTGTCGCATTGGCCAACTACCGACTGTGCAGTGGTGTTAGGTCTAAAATTACATCCACTGCTGCGGACATGTTCTCATGGTACCTGTGATGCAGATACATGCCAGTCTCTGTAGTTTGCACAGGTTTTGCTTTGCTGTACGTTGCTCTAGTTTTGTATATCAAGCAACTGCTCCATAAGTAATCATGGGTCTTACTATCATGGTATACATCCGGCGCAGAATGTTAGGGGCGCAGCCCCACCTATTTTCCGCCAGTTTTCTGCATATCATGAAAGCCTTTGTGGCTTTGCTGGTAATGTTCTTAATATGCCTGTTCCAGAGAAGTTTACTATTCAGGGTTATTCCCAGATATTTCACTTCCTGCCATGGCAGTATTTCCTTTCCATCTAGATGGATTCTTTTCAAGTTTTTCAAACTTCGCTTTCTGGTGAATGGCACTACCGCGGTTTTATCTGAGTTGATACTCAGCCCGACAGTCCTGTACCATCTCTCAGCGATGCGGAGTCCTCTTTGGATAATATCACACAGGGTACCTTCATGTTTCCCCCGTGCAATCATAACTATGTCATCTGCATACCCTATTCACTGTATTCCCGCTAGAGTTAATTCTTCCAGTAGTTTATCCACTACCAAGCGCCACAGTAGGGGGGAGGTCACTTCACCTTGTGGAGTTCCTTGCGTTGTTTTAACAACTACAGTTTTGGTACCTTAGGCTAGTCGTAGAAAAAATCTAATTATTGCCTGAAATGAAATACTATAACATAATTATAACAACTATAACAACCCCGATAAAGCCGGATTAATAATGTTCTTTGCCAAGCAAATTGGTTAACAAAATACCACATAATCTCTTTTTAATTAAAATGAGGCAATTTATAAGAATTTAATTAGCAAACCGGAAACTGAACCTTTAAAATGCCCGTTCCCTCGGGATATGCACCTATTTCGCAAGTTCTAATTTATTACGTAATTAGATTCGGGAACAGAAAAGCCTAATGGCTGTACAACAGTAACACCATGTTGCATGAGACTTGGTAATATATTAGATTAGAAACCGAATAAGTACAGGAAAGTCTAGAATTTTCTAAAAAAAAGTTACGACATTTTAAGAAAAAGTATCAATTATTTAAAATTATGTTTTAAATAATTGTTCTCAACGGTCTAAGACACTCGAAAAAGTTTCTCAGAACTTACGACCGAGAAAAATCAAAGATTTTCCTTGATTTAAGTAATAACAATCTTCGGATTGTCACGGGGTTTCTAACAGGACACTGTTTCCTCAACGAACAGCTCAGTAGATTGAAGCTGATAAACAGTAGCGAATGCAGATTCTGTGGAGAAAATGGGAAAACAACAGAACACCTTATTACTGAATGCGCCGACACGACAACCGTTCATGCCATAAACATTGGTACAGCTGATGTCGTAGATGAAGGGCTGGCCTCTACGGAGCCATCTCAGGTACTGGCTTTTATCAGAGCCCTGAGGCCTTTGATGAGTTATAACTCGTTATAACTCAAGAAAGGGGAACGGAACACCGAATAGATCTGTAAGGTCGCGCCCCCTCCTAAACATTCTACATTCTACAATTAATGTTTAATATTGATACTTTTTTTACTTTATTACTGTTTTGTTTCCAAAAAAAATAATTTTTCAATGACTGAAATGGAGGTTTGGTGTAATGGTTTCACTGAACAATTGCTTGTCACTGGTTTTAATATAATTGGGTAGTCCTTAAAAATAGTTTTCGATTATATTTGATTCGGTCAAAGCACCTAAAATGGGCAAAACTGTTATTTCTTTACAACAGTTGCAAAACAGTTGTTACTGATATTTTAGATGACAGTAACAGTTACCAAAGTTTAAAAGAGCTAAAATAACATAGCGTCTGCCTACAAGACTTTAATAATAACAATAAAAGCAGAAAAAAACACAATAAAAACATAAAATCAGTACGTTAGCAATCGACAAGTAGTTATAACCCTAATACAAAAACTACCCACTACTGTTTATGATTTCAAAATACAAAAAAAAATAATAAACTACTCGCTTGGGAACTGGAAACAAAATTCTATTCTGAAAAATAGAATATTTACATTTCATTTTCGATTGTATTGTACACTGTTTGCAATAGTATTTTGGAGATAAATGAAAAAGCAGAAAGTAGATATTACCATTCTGAATTTCGCACCAACCCTCGTTGTTTCAATAAGATTTTTTTATTCGGTCGATATTGGAATCTCATTGTAGTAAAGTTCAAACAAAATTGTATTCATATACTGATTTTCTTTGTTTCTTTTATAACAAAATCTTTTTTGAGACAAATAAATACATTTACACTTCTTTCTATTAAGGTCCGACCGAGATCTCGGTCTCGGTTACAGTAGGGTTCCCAACTTGAGCATGGGCGATTCCGGGACAATTATTTTTAGGTTTTTAAATAATTGAAACAAAACATTAAATATTAGAAATTCAAATATATTATATGTAAATGTGATTTTTTTGGTCCCGGCCAAGGCAAAATTTTCGCCGGGACAAACTTTCTGATTCCTGGTTAATCCCGTTCAAACCGGGACGGCTGGGAACCCTAGGTTACAGTCATTCTCGGCTAAAAATCAGGCCGAGATCTCGGTCTCATTCTAGGCATAAAAAGGCCGAGATTATCGGTCACGGCCGAGACTGATCACGATCGTCAAATTAGCTTTATTTTTGAGCGTATCGTTCCACATATCGATGAGTGTATGAATGAAATACTCCTCCGAAGTTGAAAAAAAAAATGGATCATATCTGATCCATATATAATCTGATCGAGTCACGAAGGAAATTTCCCGGACGGCTGAAGAATCGCCTTAGTATTTCTATGCGTAAACAATTTATGAAAAGTTAGATGTTAGTATCTTATTAATGTATGTTTTATAAATTTAACAGAATTATGCTTTTATATGAATGACTCGTATATCCTACGAATAAGTAAAATTTTTGTGTGTAATTATTTACCTCCATACAGAGTTCTGAAACCAGCAGCTTATACATATACATATCTAGTTTCCACCACCAGCAAGCGTCTCTAGCAAATAACTATTTAGAAAGAATATGATGAAACACTGCATAATTTGAAAGGATACAATGCTGAAAAATTACTTTTTTAGCCTATAAATAAGACTAAAAAATAATTTTATTAGTATTAGAAGTTTTATAGTATTAAATCCGATTAAATCCCAATAAAACCGTTTCTACATGAAAATAACGGTTTTATTACATTATTATCAGATATTTCTTCATATAATAAACTATTGAATCAATATTGCATCGTGTCTCGGTCTCGGTCTCGTTTTCGGCCGACAATTCCCCTTTTCTCGCGGTCTCGGTCTCAGTCTCGGCCGAGACTAAAAATCCAGGTTCGGTTGGACCTTACTTTCTATGTAGGACTAGCACTGGAGGCAAAAAAACACCATGACATGAAATTCGTATATAAAAGTCAGTTCAAATCCAATAAAACGTTAATATTCATATTGTTCTAAAAATATTGTTAAACATTTTACGATGTACTTAAACAGCCGTTAAACGGTAGCCTACTAAAATGCCGTTAATAGATATTGTGACGTCGTTCATGTTGGCGGAAAGTGATGCCTGGCGATAAGCATTCTGCAATAGCACCTGTGGCACCGTGGCTGAGGCTATCGCATCGTAAGCGAATTGTCCGTGGTTCAAATCTTACGCCGACCAAAACTTTTTTATTTTTTTTTTGCTTATAGCGTGATCTTATTGCATTGGTTTCACTCTTTATGGTTGGATTGGTTTAGTTATTTGGCTGGTTGGTTAGCGTGGTTATTTGGAGGGTGTTAATTCATTGGTTAGTTGGTTATTTGGTGGGGTTGGTTGGTTTTTACTAATTTATATTTATTTTTTATATTTTTTTGTCAGTGTTGAGGTTAGTTGCGTTGGTTAAGTTTTAGGTTATTTGGTGGGGTGGATAGCGTTGGTTAGTCCTTATAACATTCCTATATTTCATAGAGCCGTCAAGTGCGTCACATCAACGACGTCATACCTATTAACGGCATTTTAGTAAGCTACCGTTTAACGGCAGTAAGTACAGCCAACATTTTATATCTAGGTGTGTCCTTACAACGAGTTCCATACAACGCCTTCACTCTGTGACGTCAAAAGTTACCTAATTTAATAAAACTGAAAAATCTTATCGAGTATAAAGGTATTTACGAACTACCCTGGAAGGTTTAAAAGATAATTGTTCCTAATTTCATTTTTTTTTTTTCAATACGTCGTTAAAACATTTTGTCTTATGTACCTAAAAGTATTGCGTGCATCGAATTCATTCGATGACGTCAAGCGTAAATTCCCAGACCTGAAGCTGGTGTTATTAGAGTTTTCCTAAGTCAATCAAAGTAAAGAAATCTTATCAAATATTTATTATAGTTCCAATCATAACCACCCACATTAAAGTAAACCAATCAATAAAGTAAAAAAGGACCTTTCTTCAGTTAACCTTCATCCAATATTAATTGTACTTAATTCAAAAAGGTACAAAAAATATACTTCGTTTTTCTGTATTGCTAGTTTAATTACATGTCGAATACAGTCAATCCAGTTCAAATCCAATAAAACATAGCTGTTCTTAATTTCATTTTGTTCTAAAAGGGTTTTGGTGCATCACCTTCACTCAAATTAAGTCAGTCCTTCTATTCTAGGTGCCCGCTCACCAAGAGATAGAAGGCAATGAAAAAGCAAGCGATCTAGCAAGAAAGTAGCGAACAATCCACTAACTGGACCAGAACCGTTCTGATTTTCAAACGGAAACCAGCTTAAAGTGGAACTGAAGAACCTGGAGGACTCCATCCGTAAAAAAAAATCTTAATCTTAAATCAAAGATTTTCCTTAATTTAAGTAAGAACAATCTTCGGATTGTCACGGGGTTTCTAACAGGACACTGTCTCTTCAACGAACACCTCAGTAGATTGAAGCAGAGTAACAACGGCGAATGCAGATTCTGTGAGGAAATTGAGGAAACACCAGAACACCATATCATTGAGTGCGCCGAGACGACAAACGTTCGTGCCATAAACTTTGGTACGGCTGATGTCGAAGATGGAGAGCTGGTCTCTGTGGAACTGTTTCAGCTACTGGCTTTTGTCCTGAGACTGTATGATCAGTGATAACTCAAGAAAGAAAAACACACAATAGATCTGTAAGACTGCGGTGATTAAGCCCCCTTCTGATTAACCACCCCACATCACCTTAACTCTGTGACGTCAATAGTAAACTGTCAGGTTTTATATTTTAAATAAACAAAATCAGTTTTACCAACTCCGGGATTTTATCCCTAAATTTGGGGAGAAAAAATCTATATTGGGATTTTTTTAGGGAGTAAAATTTTTTGGGGATATTTTTAGGGATAAAATTTCAATGGAATTTTACCGCTACCAAAGAGGAGATAAGACCGCTACTGCTATTTTTCAAAATTAATAGGAAAGTATCAATAAAACAAAATAATTTATTTATTTTAATCACCGAATCTTGGATAACAGTTGTGGGGATTTTAGTTGTTTGGATTTAAGAAGGTTTGATATTGCTTTAATGGAAAGTTTCGAACAGTTGGCTACATTGCTGTGATCAGACGTTTCAAGGTCAACCACTTAAAACACAACAAATTGTTTATTTATTATTATTTATATTTTTAGGGTTTTTTTGGGATATTTTTTTAGATTTTTAGGGATATTTTACGGATTTTTGATGCGAGTGTTAAGATTTTTAGGGAGATAAATTTTTGAGAGTTAGGAACACTGAACAAAATACGAGTAGCGGAAAACGGGGCCAAAAAACCCTACATATATGCTTATTCTCTGCATTAACTTCATCAGACCGAAGGGAACAGCCATTCGACGGCCGGTTTCGGAGATTTTTCTCCATCGTCAGGCCGACTTTGCTGTAACCCTCGATCTGACCAACGAAAAGCAGAAAATAGCATTTGAGTACAAAACGTACTACTATAGCGAGAGTGCTAGACGCTCTACGCCATCTAGCGGCAGCTGTGACAATCACAGATCGTACCGCCAAAATTAAAACCAGCGGCCTACTGGACAAACATGTTTCCTTCAAGAAAATTTGTAATTGTGTTTGTTAAAATTAATTTGTAGCGTTTTTTTATAAAACATTACCACTGCGAACGGCAGCTTTTCATCGGAGAGCAGTCGTGGATAAGGTATTTCACACTATGAAAACGAGGTTTTCACACTATGAAAACGACTATGATAAAATACAATACATGTAAAGTGATTATAGAATATTTAGTACTATTTTTAACAAAACTTTCTTCGACATATAACCACTATAGTTGCTAGAATTCTACAATGTTATTTACCATCAAAGAACATCATGAATAAATATAGTCATTAGTTTTAAGTAATATACAACTGTGTTTTCCTTCTCTGTACATGCCTGGCGCCCAATATCTATATTTTTGTTTATTGTTACTGATTAGTTTTCTTTCCAGTGAAATACTTTATCCACGACTGCTCTACCGATGAAAAGCTGCCTTTCGCAGTGGTAATGTTTTATAAAAAACGCTACAAATTAATTTGGCGCCCAACGTGGGGCTCGTATCCGCTCTACATGGTGGGCGAATGTGCTACTGGTCAGTTGCACGCTCAACAGAAGCTCCTTAGCTTCATCTACGGTAACGTGGATGAAGCAAGCATATTTATATTTTAAGTTGGTGTTATTAAAGTTTACCTATTAGTCAATCATTCTCACCGATTTAATGAGCATCTGGTAAATTTCTTAATTCAGGTAGATTAGGAGTTTTTGGATTCCCCTAATAATATCTGGGATATCAGAACTATCTTCTTCAAGGTCACACCACAGACAAATCTAGACAGATCAAAAGAAACCATCTTAAATAGGTTTATGAGTGGCCTTTGTAAATTTTCACACGAATATTTATTACGAGCCTCTCCTCATCTATTATAAGAGAGATATCAGAATCTCCCGACAATCGCCCATATCTTTGTAGAATGTGAACATTTGTCCGAATTTAGAACTAGTCGTGATGTCAATAGCTCCCTAACCAACATCTTTTCAATACGGGAAAGATCCAAATTATTTGTCTTTTTGAAGGAAACTGGATATCACCAACTGGATTTAACGGTCATAAAGAAGAACTAAATACTAAGTAAAACACGACATACGCTGCTAAATAGCCATTGTTGATGATATGCTGATACGGCTTCAACCTACATTTCTTCTTCTAAGTCAATCAAAGTAAAGTAGTCTTATCAAATATTTATTATAATAATTCCAATGATATGCAACCACATTAAACTAAACCAATCAATAAAGTGAAAAAAGGAGTTAACTTTCTTCAGTTAACCTTCATCCAATATTAATTGTACTTAACTCAAAAAGATGTAATGTAATCAAAAAGATGTTATTATGGTTTAATTTTATGTTGAATACAGAAATGTTAGCTCAATCCAATAAAACTGGATTGTTTTTAGTTGCATATTATTCCCTAAATATATTGCTAAAATATATATTAAACGCCAAGAATGTTTGGGAATGATTCATCGGTCGCTACCATGTGAACTAATCTGTTCAAGGTTACATAAAACTTAATTCCAGTGTCGTGGTGTTTCAAGTCATATAATAATCAATATATAATCTGTTGTAATTTGTTGTTTTAACTGTCAAAGTCTTGTCAAAACATAATATATTTGGTTATAAATATAAACTGGAATGCCCCATTGATCGCACTGCTAACACACCAATGGACTGACGCACAAAAACGATCCAATCAAAGAAACCCGATATAGTATCGTCTTTGTCAATCACGCTAACATTTTAGAATAAGTAGGAGGAGCGGAGACAGATGATTAGACCGGGCCTTTAAAAACCTACGTCTGCGGTAAAAATTTACGTTTTTAATGTAAAAATGATAGCGCGCTTGTCGATTCTAACTTCATCAAGCGATGAATCACTCCCAAACATTCGTGGCGTTTACTATATCAAGTGTGTACCTATAAAGAATTTCGTAAATTGCCTTCACTCGGTGACGTCAAGCGTAAACCGTCAGGCCTTGTATCATAAATTGGTGTTATTACAGTTTTCCTGAGTCAATCAAATTGAAGACATCTTATCAAATATTTATTATAATTCCAATGATAGGCAGCCACATTAATAAAGTGAAAAAAGCAATTTTTTCATCCAATATATTCAAAAGACAAAAAAACAACCTCGTTTTTTTTTGTAATACATGTCGAATACTGAAAGATCAGCCCAAATCCAATAAAACATAATTGTTCATAATTTCACATTGTTCGAAATCAACTACTCAAAAAAAATTTATTGCATATTTTCTAAAAAAAAATATTAATTTGAAAAACAAGGCACTTTGAATCCCTAACTTACAGTTTTAAGTAGTTTGAATACTGTGAAGGGAAATTCGAAACAATAAGCCTACGCGTTGACCTATAATTTTTAGTCGGCCGACTATTTAGTTGCAAAAGTGAAAACCATACATGCTTACGAAACCGATCGACCGACTAATTGATTGCATGTGAGGGCGGCTCCATAAGAATATATTGGTTACAAATATGCAACAAAATAGTCGGCCAATTAAAAATTGCCTGTCAGCGTATAACATAAGGCTACGCAATGCAATCAAATATTGGGCCGATTGGCTCCATAAAAATGAATTGTTTTCACTTTTGCAACTAAATAGTCGGCCGACTAAAAATTACATGTCACTGCCCTAATTATCCTAAAAAACTGACAAGAGAAAGGCAGAAAAATGCATGCTTCATTTAGAAATATGTAATAATTACTTTTGTTCAAATATGCGATAATTGTTTTAAGTAGTGTATATTGTTAAAAAACTTATATCTAGTGTGTTTCTATAAAGACTTCCGTGCATTGCCTTCGCTCTGTGAGTCAATAGTAAACCGTCAGATTTTGTGTCAAGTATAATCTGATGTCAGTGTCAAGCATCTGATAAATACCTCATTCAGCTAGACTGGGAACTTTTTGGATTCCCCTATGTACTGTGTGGAATTTATATATCGTTATAAATAAAACAACTATATTTAATATTCTCACTGGCCGGTGTCAGAAAATCGAATGTTGTTCCTTTTTACGGCCAACACAAAAACCCGATTTGTTTATATCTTTTTTCCTCGCTTATCGGACATCTGAATCATCTGACTCCGGCGTTTCTTTACGAGCGTCTCTTCCTCCATTATGTGAGAGATATCAGAGTTTAATGAAAGTCACCCATATCCTTATGGAATGTGAACATTTGTCCCAATGCAGATAAAAAAATCGTGGGTGTTTGGGAAGGCTTGAAAAGAAACAATGTTTTTGCGACGTTTCGCGACTTTATTGTCGCTTCTTATGGCACCAAAACATATATTGAAGAAGCGACAATAAAGTCGCGAAACGTCTCAAAAACATTGTTTCCTTTCAAGCCTTCCCAAACACCCACGATTTTTTTATCTGCATATTAACTACTGGGAACTAACAATAATCATAATTTGTCCCAATTTAGAAATAGTCTTGATCTCAATAGCTCCGTAACCAACATCTTTTCAACACGGGAAAGATCTAAATTGTTTGTCTTCTTAAAGGAAACTAGATATAGCCTCAAGATTTAACGGTCATAAAAACAACTAAAAACTAAGTAAAACACGAACTACGCTGCTAAATAGCCATTGTTGCTGATGCGGCTTCAACCTACATTTCTTCTTCTTCTAAGTCAATCAAAGTAAAACAGTCTTGTCAAATATTTATTATAATTCCAATAATAAGCACCCACATTAACACTAACCTAACCAATCGATAAAGTGAAAAAAGGACCTTTCTTCAGTTAACCTTCATCCAATATTAATTGTACTTAATTCAAAAGGTACAAGAACATACCTCGTTTTTTTTGTAATGCTAGTTTAATTACATGTCGAATAATACAGAAAGGTCAGCCTCAAATCCAATAAAACGTGATAAATTCGATCGGACAGGTGTTTAATTTGGATAATCGGCTCGCTCATCACCAACGAGCACGAATAAAAAACGACAAAAGAAGTCGTTGACTGGCACTAACAATCTCTTCACCTTTCACCCCCGCGTCGTATCTGCCCCGGGAAAATACAAATCGTCGACCTTCAATTTTATTTACGGCCCAAGAGACAAGTTCAAGGCTAAAATAGACGAAACTAGTAACCACGGATGAGTAAATGTAACTATTTATTTTCATTATAATATACTAAATTTATTACATTATTTTATTTATATAAAAAACATGTAGCATATAAAAAAAGCTACAATTTAGGTAAGAACTTTTATCATAGAAAATTACTCAGTCCTAATCACAAAGTGATAAAACACTTTACTTAAAACTCTATACGGCTCAACTTTCGCTTAGCTGAAATTTGTTATATAAAAAATGACTTTATATATGCGTTCTAGAAGGCGTTAGGAGTACAAATATACAAAAATTTTTCGGACTTTAGTATAGCCGAAATCTGTTACATCAAAACTAGTCTTCGGGGTTTGTTTTAGACATTTTTCTAAACATTAAAACACAAAAAAGTGTCTTGGAAATTTTTTACTTTTTTTTATATAGAAAAATGTTTTGACTTAGAATAGCCGAAATCAGTTAAATGAAAAATGAACTTATATTTGTTTTATACGAGCCTTTACGAGCAAAGAAATACAAAAAAATTCCTGCGGAAATGTGTCAATGTCATTTTGTGCACTTTGTTTTTCATACGTTTTTCAGTTTAGATGCTTACGGGGCCCGGGAACGAATAGGTGCTGGGTAGGGTAAAACATCTTTCTGAGGAATAACAATTCTTGTAAAATAGATAATATAGGTTCTTGTAAACTATAAGTACCTCAAAAAATTGCGCTTATTCTTGTTTTATAAGCTAATTCTTGTTTTATTACTAAAGCTTTATAAGCGTAGTTTACACGGGATAGAAAATTGAGATAGAACTTGCTAGAGTAACTTGCGATAGTGTTTACATTTAAGCAAATTTTATAGCAATTTCTTGCAACAAGTACTTTCTAGGCATATGCTTTAAGCAAGAAATTGCATGCACGTATACACGGTATGGTGTATATTGCAGAAGTATATTGTTTAGTAGAAAAATGTTGGGCCGTAACAAGAGAGCTGCAGCCACTGCTCTTCTTGTTGCAATTTTACGCAAACAGTCAAGAAAATCTAGAAAGAGAATATGGGTTAAAGAATGGATTGCCAGAAGGCCTAGTCTTGGAGCTTATGCAATGTTATTAAAAGAATTAAGAAATGACGACCCAAAGCATTTAAACAATTTTCTGCGAATGTCAGAAGTCGATTTTAACTTTTTACTACAACTAATTTCGAAATTGGATATAATCAATAAAATATCAAAATTGGATATGCCACAATTATGGAAATCCTTCAAATATATTAATCAAAGTGATGGTATGTATCTTCTTTCGACCACATACGTTTCTCCATTTTTACAAAGTTTACAGAATTTGATTTTAATATCGTTATTTGACACGCCTTCGAAAATCACTTGCACCAAAAACTTTCAACAAGACGGAAATAAATTTCAACTTGCCAGAGCACTATCCCAACCTGTTTACAATTGCAAGCGTCTTTGGCCGCAACCACTTCCCCGCCAGTTTTGTGACTTGCTGGGAGAGCGCTTTCGGATACTGTTTACATTATGCAAGTTTGGCAGGAGTGCTCTCAGACATATACTTGCGATAATTTACTTGCCCGTATAAACTACGCTTTACCTAAAATAGGGCTGATTCAAAACAAAAAATCATTGGATCGTGCAGTTTTCTTTTATATTTTAATAATTAACTGTTATTTTGCAAAAATATTAGATTGGTTAGCATTTGGGTTGCTTTGGTTAGCTTTTCTTTGTGGAGGGTGTTAAGCTGTGGTTTTTATATTTCAGACGAGATCAATCTAGATAGATTAGATTAACACACTACTGGGACTAAAACAAACAAGGCTCAGCTACAGAATAGATGGAGAGACGATATTAATTAAACGACAAACGGAATACAGATGCTTTCAAATAACAGAAGACAAAACAGCATGGAAAAACACATCATCACAGGAGTGGACAGAGAATGACTGGAGAACAAAGCTTAACTGCTAATTAATTTTAATTCTAAAATACGTTGTTTTATAGCGAAAAAGTTTGGGTACTAAAAACTATAGTAAGTTATGTAATGAGTTCATAATTTCCTATATTTCCAACCCTGGCAATAACTATCCAGTTAGCGACGATTCGAATGACGTAAATCGGCAAAACGGCTGAAAACTTACGAGAAGCCTTTGAACAGCCGACTGGGTCGTTGATTTGTAGCATGAAATTCTAATAGAAATGGCTGGTATTGTGCTATTTTATGTCACATTTTTGATTGACGCATATGTTTAAGATATTTAATAAAAATTTCAACTTACTAATATACAATCAGGATCAATAATTCAAGATATTTTATTTTGCGTAAGAGATGTCGTAAAAGAATTAACACAACTGCAGGTATCATTCTAGCAAAGAATATGGATAGAGGAGAGTTACAGCTCTTCAAAGGTTCCTATTTTTTTTACGTCTTCAAGTACCGACGATAACACCACCTTTCGAAAGCCACCAGTCTGTTAATTTCGGCTGTTTTAAGGGTCTACGCTTCGGCACCGCACCATACAATAAGGTCGGAAACACGTAGCATCGGAGCATCTTCTTACCTTGTATCCAAGTTTATATCTCTATTGCAAAGAAATTTCTTTAGTTTTAAAAAAGAATTTCTGGCTATCTCAACCCTGGAGTATTTGTAGTGTTGGACTTTTTCTATTGGCGTGCGGTTTTTTTATATTAAAGTATTTACATTTTGGACTCAAGCAGTGGTAGCTCTGCTGTAAAAAATATGCCAAGTTACCCTATTTATTTATTTATTTCCTGACATTGTCATTCGTTTTGACACTTTAGGTTTGTATTACGAAATATTATATTCGTATTACGTAGAAATAATAACGTAGTTGGTAAATATGGGGAAACTACAAAAAATGATAACGGAGAGACACTAATTGATTTGTGCTCGCGAAATAAACTAAGAATCATGAATGGATTTTTCGAACATAAGAACATCCATAAATACACCTGGCACCAAGAAACTAGACAACTTACATCCATTATAGATTATATTATGGTTAAACAGAACACTGAATGGAAAATCGAGGACGTGAGAGCTCACAGAGGTGTGGAGTGTGGTAGTGACCATTACTTAGTGAAGTCAAAAATGAGAATAAAATACAAACGTAACAGCAATATCAATGACAGCACGCCGGATCTCAGAGAAAAAATCAAGACCATCAGATATAAAACATATTTATTAAAAGAAAGTAGTGTTAAATTACTATATCAAAATCGTCTAAAAGCAATTCTAGATGACCACACATATGTGGTAAACGCTCTGACAGCTGCAGCAAGTGAGGCTTTAGGCGAAGAAAATACAAGAAAAAAATCTGATTACGATGGATGGAACAGAGAATTGGAAGAACAGAAAAACGTAAATCAAAAAACATACCACAAATGGATATGTACAAAATCACCTGAAGACAGGACAGAATACAAAAAGGAGCTCGCTACTTTCAAGAAATTGTTAAACAGGGAATTGTTAAGAAAGGAATGAAACGTGGGAGAGAGAAAATGTGCTGAAATTAACTCATTTCTAGGAGGCTCAAGATCAAATGAAGCTTGGAAATTTATAAGTAACCATAGATCGGCTAAATCACCTAAAGTAAATATACCTTCTATCAACATAAATAAATTCCAAGAACATTATAAAAATGAATTGAAAGAAAGTTGCCCTTTATATGACATGATGTCCCCAACAGCATATAGAACTCGAGGAACATATATGACGGTGAGTGTAGATATGGTTGAAAAGGCTTTAATTGCTATGAAAAACGGAAAGTCTAGTGGTCCTGAAGGAATACCAGCGGAACTTCTGAAATGCGGACCGAAAATTTTGAAAGAAATTCTCGCTTGTATTTTCACTACATATGTTAACGGGGAGCCCATACCTGATTCATGGATAACTCCAATCCACAAAAAAGGAAGGAAAGATATTTGCACTAACTACAGATGTATAGCTGTGTCTGACACTCTTAGCAGACTGTACGGAAAAATACTTAAAACCCTAATAGAAGATGAATTTAGCCCCCATGAGATTGAAGAACAAGCCGGGTTCAGAGCAGGCCGCTCATGCATTGATAATATCTTTCCAATAACTCAGATCATTGAGAAAAAGACGGCAACGAATAACGACCAAATTCATCTCCTGTTTGTGGACCTTAGTAAGGCTAGGAACCTAACGGTACGAATTAAGAAACTATGGAAAGTTCTCGAAAAAAGTCCAATAAATATAACACTAATAAAAGCGGTACAGCAACTTTACTGCAAATGTTCCGCAAGAATTAAAATAGGCCCAACTCTATCTGAATTATTCCCAATATCAAAAGGTCTAAAACAGGGTTGTTGTCTATTCCCAATTTTATTTAAAATCTACATATCAGAAGCTCTTAAGCACTGGCGCATGACAACCTTTCTCTGTATACTCTGCATTTCGCCGATGACCAGATAGTAATGGCCGAAGACAAAGAAGACCTAGAATACATGACCAGAAAACTGATAGAGGAGTACGAGAAATGGGGACTGGAGCTAAACAAGAAGAAGACAAGATATATGTGTATTGGTGGCGAGTTGGAAGACCTAGTATTAAATAACAATATAAAAATTGAAGCTTGCGAAGAATATATGTATTTAGGGGTAAAAATCGCAAGCAAAGGGAGATGCGAAAAGGAAATCGAAGAACGGATTGGTTAAGGCAGAAAGGTGATAGGAGCGCTGAACTCGGTGCTTTGGTCTAGGGATATCTCGGATTACAGAGAAAAACTGATTTATAACGCGATTCTGAAAAGCGTAATGTTATATGGCTCTGAGGTATGGCAGTTGCGAAAAACATAAAAAGTAGTTGTTGTCGACCGAAATGGACTTCTGGCGAAGATCAGCCCGAATCTCCCGTTTATACAGAATTAGGAACGAGAGAATACGTGAAAAAATGAAGGTGGAGGGTAACATTGTACAAGATATACAAGAAAAACAACTGCAGTGGTACGGCCATGTACAACGAATGGCTGACGATAGAATACCAAAGTAAGTGTTGCAGTGGACCCCTACAGACAGACGTAAACGAGGCCGACCTAAACTTTCCTGGAATCAAGGAATCGACAGAGCCATGTCGGAAAGGATCCTACTACCAGGAGATTGGGACAATAGGCGGAGGTGGCGCATGGAGACCGGAGGGCGACGAAGGACGCTGTAAAACCGGACATACATACAGGTTTGTATTACGGGTTTTTGGCTTAAATAAATAGTGTTGTGATACTTTAAGCTTGAAAATGTTTACTAGCATATCTTGCAGTCGAACATTGTTCTTTTTAGAACCTCTTTTAGTGCGAAGTGTGCAAGTTAGCTTAATAGCCGTAAAAAACTCTTTTTTAGAATATTTTGAACGGGAAAGCGGTAGTAATTGTTGCAGTACTAACGCTTGGAGCACTAACGACACGTAATAATAGCCGGCGCGGCGGTTAAAAGTACAGATGGGTAAGTCCGGTATTTTGGAGGAGTAGGTATATCAAGCCTACGTCCGAGTTCCAGTTTTGTCGGATTTGTAACATTCTAACATGACACTGCTATGAAGCACAAAACCGTTTCACTTTGTAATCATGACGTGTCCAGGTCCAGAATATTATGTCGGGACAATTTTGTAGTCGCTCCATATGGCGATATAGCTCCATATGCTCAGCATAGTTGATATCGTATGAAAGGATGGGTGTCGCTATTAAGTAGGACCATCAGTACTAGTACTCCAAAGAGGTCCATAGATTCGTGTCCACCATCGCTTCCCTATCTCTATTTAAAAGCTAGTACTGGCCCACTACTACCTTCACTACCTCGTATAACAACAGTCCTATAGTATGGCAATATAGCACGTAGAAGATCTATTGTGTCCCCCTTGCTTTGGTTATAACTCATCATACAGTCTCAGGGCTTTGAAAAAATCCAGCTCCATCTCCCATATCAGTCGTACCAATATTTATGGTACGATTGGTTGTCGTCTCGGCACACTCAGTGTGATGAGGTGTTCTGGTATTTTCCCACTTTCCTCACAGAATCTCCGTTGTTTCTTAGCTTCAATCTATGAGGTGTTCGTTGAGGAGACAGTGTCCTGTTAGAAACCCTGAATCCGAAAATTGTTCTTATTTAAATGAAGGAAAATGTTTGATTTTTCTCGGTCGTAAGTTCTGAGAAATTTCTTCGGGTGTCCGTTGGAGGATTCCCACTACAGGCTACGGATGGAGGTTCTAGAGTTCCGCTTTAAGTTGGTTTCTACTTGGAATACTTTGGAAGAGTACAGTTGTGCAAATATAGGAAGAGACTTGGGGATAGCACCGGTCGCGCACACGATAGTGATTTCTCACGTCTCTAGCTAAACTTGTTAAGTTGTATATTACATTAATTATTCCAATCCGAAGTAAACCAAGTTTCATAAGAAATCATAAAAATTACGTTCCCTTTCTTTGTGTATTGCGATCTGTCTTAAATTGTTTTTTACACTTCGTTTCGCAAAATTATTCGTTTTCGACTTATTTTAGTCTTCTTAGTGACTATCTGGAGAACGAGAACTGAAGCTTCTCAAAATTAGTGGTTATCTCAAATAACAAATATTTAAGGACTTTTCACAATACAACGCAACTTAATAAACAAAAAATGACTGAAAGGGCTAAAATTTTATTACAAAGTGTGGATGATCTATTCTATCTTTATTAATAATAAATGCATTCCTATTTATTAAATTAATTATCGCACGTCAAAGCTTTATTGTAAACAAAATGAATTATGCATGACCTTCCACTATAAAACTCGCTGGAAATGGGCTAACCGAATGACCAAATAGCCCACGCTAAATAACCAGCAGTTTCATTCCGTTTCTAGAAATAGATCGAAATAAAAACACCCACGACACACATTCCGACAAAAAGTCGCTGATTCCCAATTACTGTTTGTTCCTAGAATAATCAATAGTCCCCTAATTTGAATAAAAATATCCAGTCTATACTGTAAGAAATATATCTATACTGTATGAGCAAGTGAGCAAGAAATATTTGGCCAAAAATCTCATTTTTCACTAAGAAATCAAAATAAAAATTCATGCTAAAGCCATGGCAATATCACTTCCACCTCAAGGATACTAGCGTCTTAAGCAATTTAGTCGCTAAAATCCGAGGTAAAATCTCAAACTTTGTGAATATATCCAACATCCTGTTTCTTAGTTACAGTCGCATCCAAACTATTAGTGTAAATCTCGAATGGTTTAAGAAAGACAGGCTTCTGAGGAATAGCATCTTCACATGCGGACGGAAACTTTCAATCCCACCAAGGCATAGAAGGCATTGAAAAAGCCAACGATCCAGCTAGAAAAGGACCGAACACTCCACTAACTGGACCAGAACCATTCTGCTTGCCAAGTGGAACCCAACTTCAAGCGGAACTCAAAAACCTGGAAGACTCCATTCGTAATCTGGAATGGAAATCCTCCAACGGTCTAAGACACTCGCAGAAATTTGTCAGAACTTACGACCGAGAAAAATCAAAGATTTTCCTTGATTTAAGTAAGACCAATCTTCGGTTTGTCCTGGGTTTTTAACAGGACTCTTCAATGAACACCTCAGTAGTTTGAAGCTAAAAAACAACGGCGATTGCAGATTCTGTGAAAAAAATGGGGAAACACCAGAACACCTCATCACTGTGTGCGCCGAGACGACTACCATTCGTGCCATGAAGTTTTGGTACGACTGATATCGGAGTTGGACAACTAAACTCAAGAAAGCAAAACACAGTAGATCTGTAAGTTCGCGGTGAATAACCCCCTACCATTCATTCTACATTCTACATGTCATCAGTAGTCTTATTAGTACCTGGTAAGTATGATGAAGAATGTATTTTCATTTATATATATCGTTGTCCAAACCAAACCAAACCAAACACTTTTATAATATAATACGTTTTGAATAATTTAGTAAAATGTAATAGTTATTTTTTATACAAGACGATAAAATGGTATTTTATCGTTGACCGAAAAGATTAATTCACGAGCGATGAAATCGCAAGTGAATTAATTTCGGGAGACGATAATGCAATTTTATCGTGTATAAAACAATATTTTTTTCCATAGCGAGTTACGTTTTAAAAAATATTCAGAAATTATTATTTCAAGGAATTTATTACGAGTAGAAACAATATTGTGCTGGGTTGGCGTTGGTTTCTATGTAATTTGACAAATAAATAAAGCTGTCTCTTTAGTTGTCAGTTTTGAGTCAATATTATGTCAATATCATGTCAATATTTTCTAATTCTCTTTCGAGTCGATTGCTGATTGAATTGGAGCCAGAAATGGCTCAAAACGAAATAAGTAAATTACCAACAGATATTCAGACATGATATCACTGACAAATGCCATATCCAAACTACTTCCATTTAAATCCCGAATAACTTATGAAAATATGAAAAGGAATACAAAGATTTTCAAAAATGGAAGCAATTAAAAAACGTGCGAGAAGAAAGATCAAGTGAAAACATACTTTTAGCATATTTTTCTGAAAAATCAAAGAAAATGCAACCGTCCAGTTTATGGTCGTACTATTCAATGCTAAAAAGTACACTAAAATACTAGTCAATGAAAACATTGATATTTCAAGATTAAGGATAAGCTATACCGTTTAAATTTCCGTAGTAGTATAGTAACATCTAAACTTTGTAGATATAGCAAGCTCATATACCTGCGGGGCGAAAAAAATTGTTATAAAGGCGGCGGACAGATTCTGTAGGGGCGGCAAACCTTCCTCTTAGAAGCTCTCCGCCCCGGGCGCCCCTAACTCACGCTACGTCACTGAATTTGAATATTTTTAAAACAAGATTGCAGATTAAAGATTTTAACCTATCCTCGCTGTTAAAGTATTATTTAATCTACCCTTGCGGTTAAAGTACTATTTTATCAACTATTTTTGATAGATATAAGCATAGATAAAAGAAAATAATCTTCTATTAAGAGATATAAGGTATCTATGGCTCCAGTTGATCGATGTAATGTTTGTGAGGAAATTATCAGAACGAATTCGCCAGCAATTAAATGCAGTCACTGTCAAAAGTGGACCCACAGGAAGTGTACCGATTTATCTTCTGAAGAATTTTCAAAATTAGCAAGCAGTACAAAAAAACGGAACCATAAGTGGGTCTGTTCTATTTGCCTTAAAAATGATGTCAGTATTATACTAGATGAACAGGAAGTCAATGCAAATGGAACGGAAATCAAGGATCCGGAAGTAAATCGAATGGAATTGCTCTTTCAAAAATACTTTTTGCCCTTTAAAAACGAGATGGAGAGGAAACTTGAGGTTATAGTGAATAGCTTAGAGTTGATAAAAAATGAGAATAGCCAACTTAGAGCAGAAAATAAATCACTTAATGATAAAATTTCTGAATTGAACAAGCAGTACCTTGAGAACCCACCACTCACCGAAGAAATAATCCAGGAACTACATGAGAGACAGCGAAGAGAACACAACGTAATAGCCTTTAAATTACCCGAGTCTAACAAAGCAAGTAAAGAGGATAAAGACCGAGAAGATCGTGATAGAATTATTACAGCTATATCTCAACACGTAGAGCTTAATACATATGGTATCAAAACTTTTCGCTTAGGAAGATTCAATAAAGAAAAGATAAGACCAGTAAAAGTTATAATGAACTCTTCCATGGATGCACTGAGACTTGTTCGTAGCAAACCATTATTAGAAAATTATTCTGGTCCAAGTTTCAAGTCTGATTTGACGAGGATGCAGCAGGAACATTTGAGAAAGGTGAGAGAGGATTTAAGAAAATTGCAAGAAGAAGGATGTTCAACCAAAACAATCAAATATGTGAATGGCAGTCCTAGGATAGTTGAGAAGACAAATTTTTGAATGGCGGAGGTGGCAATAAAGAATCAATTTCAGTTTGTTATCAAAACGTTCGCGGCCTTCGCACCAAGTGCAGGGACTTTTTGTTATCAGTTGCAATTTCGGATTATGATATTATTTGTGTGAGTGAAAGTGGTTTGAACGAAAATTTTAACGATGGTGAATTGGTGGACTCTTCATATTCCGTATTCAGGAAAGATAGGAGCAGCACTACAAGCTCTAAAAATCGCGGAGGGGGAGTCCTAATAGCATGTAAGAACACTTTTAATGCTGTGGAAACATCTTCCACAAACAATAATGTTGAACAAGTTTTTATTCATTTTACATATAACCGTTGTCAATACATAGTTGGTTGTACTTATATACCACCAAACTCTCCTTTAGAAAGTTACACAAATCATATGTCAGACGTCAGTCATATTATGAGTAAATATACTAACTGTAAAACTTGTATCTTCGGAGATTATAATCTACCGAATTTACAGTGGGATCCTCTTGACGAATGTGCAAAAAATGCCACTTCTTAAAAGAAATTGCCTTTTGTGATGAGTTGTCAATTTTAGGATTATTTCAATTAAATTATATTAGAAACACTTTTGGTGTCATACTTGATCTCTGTCTAACTAACATTCAAACAACAGTTAATAAATGTACTCCCCTCGTAAATGAAGATTTTTATCACCCGGCAATAGGACTAACTATAGAAACAACATCAAGAGTGTGTCCTGATAAAGAACAATATTTCTATAATTTTAAAAAAGCGAATTATGGACAATTGAATAATATGTTATTAGATATAAATTGGACAGTGATTTATAATTTAAAAAATATTGACGAAATTATGTCGGTTTTCTACGAAATTGTATATGATGTAATTGAGAAGTGTATCCCTAAATACTGTTTAAAAAAAAGTACCTTTCCATCATGGTTTAATAAAGACTTAATTAATACCATCAAAAAGAAAAAGACCATGCATAAGCTATATAAGGAAACATTAGATGAACATTATTACTATGAATTCTCATCTTTGCGCGAAATTTGTAAATTTAAAAGTAAGACTTGTTATAACAATTTCGTAAAAGGAGCTGAACAGAGTATTAAGTCTGACTCATCGCAATTCTGGAATTTCATTAAAAATAAAAACAACTATTGTCAGGAGCTACCTTACAAAATGACCTGGGACGATAAAGTTGCATATGATAAGTTGGAAATTAGCAATCTGTTTGCGGATTACTTTGGAAATGTCTATAAGTCAAGTCAAAATTCAAATATGCAAAATACATTTACCTCTGAAATCGATGTTAACCTATCTAATATTGAAATTAAATATGATGATCTGCTCAGTACTATGTTAAGTTTAAAAATCAACAAAGGACCTGGACCTGATGGTCTTCCCAATCTGTTTTTAAGAGAATGTGCAGTAAGCCTTTGTGAACCTCTATGTTTTATTTTTAATCGCTGTGTGTCTACTGGGGCATTTCCAATTGACTGGAAACATTCCTTTGTCACTCCAGTTTTCAAATCCGGCAACAAATCATCCATCAGTAACTATCGTCCAATATGCATTCAGTCTGCCATTCCAAAATTACTTGAAAAAATGTTAATTCCAACATTAACTAATTGTTTTAAAAATATTATTGTAACTAATCAGCATGGTTTCTTTGGAGGCAGATCTACGGCTTCGAACATGTTTCCATACGTAAATTTTGTTCTGCAATCTATGAACGATAAAACCGAAGTCCATTCAATATACACTGATTTTTTGTAAAGCCTTTGATTTAGTGGATCACGAAATTCTAATAGTAAAATTACATGCCTATGGTATTCGTAGTCCCTTATGTGATTTTTTAAATCGTACATTACAGGCAGAACCCAGCAAGTGAAAGTAAAGGGAGTTTGTCCAATCATTATGCAGTTTTCTCTGGAGTGCCGCAAGGTTCCCATCTTGCACCAATTTTATTTAGTATCTTTATAAACGATATAGGAAATAATTTTACTAGTCGATACTTATTATTTGCAGACGACTTAAAGATTTACCGGGACATAAAAACTCGAAGGCAAACAGGAATTTGGGGTTTATTTTTAGAAATACCAAAGATTTTTTAGACCCGTCCTCAGTAATAACATTATATAACAGCCTAGTAAGATCATCACTAGAGTACTCTTCCATAATCTGGATGCCACATTATGAAACACATAAAAGTAGATTTTTCCAAATTGAGAAAAAGTTTTTAAAATATATGAATTTCTTCCTTAGTAAGAATAACATTCTGTTGAATATGATTGAGACTTCAGAGTATCTAAACTTCCAAAAGTTGGAGCTTAGATGGGATTATCTGGCTGTATGTTTTCTACAAACTAATATCGAATCGTATCGATTCACCAGATTGTTTGGCAAATTTCGACTTTCACATTGCTCCAAGACATCTGAGGTCACAATCGTTGCTGCACTTAAGAACATATTCAACTTTTTATGCACAAAATTGCCCTGCAAATAGAATTTCCGGAAGTGTGAATGGGTACGACTTGGATTATTTTAGTAATTCCTTAAGTATATTTAAAAACCGTGCTAGAAATGTAATTGTTTTCAAGAATGAATTGTAGACTAGGCTTGGCCTTTGTTATTTTTTTCTCATTATTATTTTGTTAGTTTATGGAATCTATTATTTCTGTATTTTGTATAATTTTTGTATTATCTATTATCTATTCAAATTGTATCTTTTGTTGAATGCCTCTGGCGTTTATGAAATAAATAAATAAATAAATAAGGCAATTTTAACAGTTGCTATGGAAAAAATAGTAAAATTACTACAAGCAATCATTATAACTAAATTTTCATGACAACTTCAATGTATGGCACATGTGTAAATTGTAGGTATTCATTGCACATTGGTTCCGCTTAATTAGCTATAAATGTATATAAAAAAACTTAATAATATTTATAAAAAAAATTGGGCCCAATTCGTGTGATTTGCATTTTAAGTTCTAACTATTCGGAAAGGTATATACAGATTATGTATGCACATATGTACGTGTTTTTTCATATTGAAGAGGTTAAATTTATTTTAAATGTTGAAAAAATAAAAGAGACAGTTGATTCATTTTATAAATACAATTTTATTGTCAACTGATATACAGTGTGTCCACGAAATAAGTTGACACGAAGAGGAAAAAATAAGTTACTTTTATTTTAAGACAAAAAGTCAATCTTTAACCACCCGATATAAGATCCGGTAGCAATTCGCGGCATCCAGTGGCAATTAATTTATATGCAATATATTTTAAGCAACAAGTATTATCATGCCGTTTAAGAGGATTTGAAAGGGAAAGTAGTTAAAAGTCTTAAAGAGGTGACAAGCAAAAATGTAAAAATACTATTTTTGTTGCCTTCAAATAAATTGCCATAAACTAACATTACTTAGGTTTAATTAAGCGCAAAAAAGAAAAAAACAGTTCTTTTTACCTTCTTTTCGAACGTCCATTACAGAAAAGGCAACAGTTTTTATCAATTTTAATAAAATAAGTAATTAATTGGCGTTATCTGAAAACTGTTTATGTCAGCTTGATACCAGTAGCAAAAATGTGACATTTCTAATAAAAAAAAGCGCTACACTAGGCTTACGTGATTTTTTTATTTATTATGTATCGTTTACAGGGGAATATAAGAAAAGTATTAGCAACAGTTTCATACAAACATTTTGAAATTAATATTTCTAAGTAATGACCTATCTGGGAACCACTGTGCATTGGTTTGATTTATTACTTATTTTATTTGGTTACTTAAACGCTCACAAATAAGACAACAACAAGCCCGACAGTGGATATTCTGCCAACTGCATTCAACGTTCAGTACTGTTGAACAATTTCGCTGAGTCGCAAAATACACCATTCAATATGGTTGAATCAACCAAACTCAACCGTATAGTTCCGCCTTGAGAGGTGTCGCTTTAAAAACTCCTTGCCAGAGACTTATCCATATTATCCATGCTTTGTGTCGATAGATAGTCAATTACCCCGTAGCAACTAGGCCATGATTAGACGCTTGACATGCCTGCAGGAGAATTCTTATGTGCTTCCCAATAATTTTAATAGGCAATTCTGATCAAATAGGACAGTGCTTTTTAACTAAATATGTCTATAAATCCATAAAATTAAATTTTCAGCGTTTGTCAGTAATAGGCGATTTTGCTTATTTTCGTAAACCAAACTAGCTTCGGAAAACAACCTCTTACTAAAAACACTACTGTAAGGACCTGAAAGATATATTTTCGCAAATTTCGTCAAACGGGGTTAGTGGTTTGCGTTATTCGACCACCAGCTGTAAGGGTCCCGGCTGTGATCAATTCGAACTGTTTTAAAATAGTAGTCAGTCAATTGCAATTGGGTTTTTCTGTTGATCGCGACATCTACTATTATTTTAATCTGCGATTTCACTGAAACAAACGCGATTGCCGGATATTCGGCCATCCGGCCTCTCGGCTCACCGAGTATCCGGTATTCGGTATCCGGTCAAACAACTATCCGTTTCATCACTAATATTTATAATTATGTTTTATGTTTACTTTTTTTATTGTTGATTATATTAGTTATTTTGAAAATAAATCGTTTATTTTTATTTTATTTCTCATCTGTACCTAGAATAAATTAATAATATGTAGTGATAGGATAACTTGAGCGAAAATTCGCTCGAGTACCTACTCGATTATTGAAATAACCGACATCGCTCGATTATGAACGAGCGATGCAAGTCACGAGTTACAAGCGGCGAACGCTATCCTAGAATGAAATAAATTGAAATCCGATTTTAATGTGACATACTCGATAAAAAGCCGAGCGAATTTTCTACATACATTGCAGGTATTAGCAAATTTATACGACGCTGTATACAGGGTGATGCTACAAATTCGAGGTACGAGCATTGGTATCTCGGTAACCGTAATAGATACAAACATGGTTAAATTGGGGCAAAGTTGCGTATTGGGGTGTTCACCAAGATGCCATCAAAAAAGATTTTAAAATTCCAAGGATTGCTGAGTTTTTTGAAAAAAAACTGATTTTTTTTGAAAATCAATTTTATTTTTTCCTGTCGTTAGTTTATAGAAAATCAAAAAACTAATTGCACATTCTCATAGCCAATTTATTAGGGCAATCTGGCAGTATTTTTAGATTTTCAAATTAGCTGACAATTTGTGAGATACAGATTAATTTTTTTTATTGTGAATTTGAAATCTCAGTGTGCTATGTAATAATATGCATAATATTAATCGTAGTTATTATAAATAAATCAACTTCTACAATCTAGTTTCTAATGTGCTACATGTTCGAAAGGTTTACCACCCTCCTTATTGCACAAATTTATTTTTCGCTCAATTATAGTTATAGCTCTTTGAACTTTTTTCTTATACTTCCGATTTCACTTTTACAGATGACGTCAAATAATGTAGCCCCTTGGCGATAGGTCCAGGAACCTCGTTGGACATTATATTGCTCTACCATTTCCAATACAACTTCCGGGAAAATGATTTGATTGTTTATATTATAATATTATATTTATACTAATTATTTTATATTATTTTATTGCATTTGATTTTCCATATTCAATGTTTTACACCACGTCATCGTTAAGTTTGAAAGCTTATCAATATTGTAACGATGAATAGATTGAATCTTAAAAAAAATAGAGCCGGACTTGAAATTAGTTTAAATAAATTGTGTTCAAATGTCAAAACAAAAAAAAATATTAAGTGTGGCATATCATTGTACTCAAAAAAATGAGTTCTTTCAAAATATAAAATAAAAAATGCAGGTCCGTATTTAAAAAAATTAAGTTCGCCTCTGTATCTCAAAAATTATCAGTTAATTTGAAAGTCTAAAAATACTATCAGATAGCTCTAATAAAGTGGCTAGAATGTGCAATTAGTTTTTTGATTTTCTAAAAAGTAACGACAGAAAAAAATAAATTTGATTTTCAAAAAAATCATTTTTTCCCCCAAAACTCAGCAATCCTTGAAATTTTTATAACTTTTTTGATGGCATCTTGGTGAACATCCCAGAGCGCAACTTTGCCCCAACTTAACCATGTTCGTATCTATTACGGTTACCGAGATACCAATGCTCGTATCTCGAATTTGTAGCACCCTGTATATATTTATCCGTTGCGTATCTGAGGGACAAAATTTTACGACCTACATCGACAATGCTTTGAAAAAAACTAACTAAATCAAGCGAATCGCTCGTCGCTTGCTACTTGCCATTCGTCACCGAAAGAATATGTGCCCTGCGCACGTAACTTGCTTCTTGGTGCTTGGCGTTAACGAGTACTTACAACAAGCGACGGGCGAAAACCCGTATATTAATATACGAGTGATATTTCGCTCGAGCGATCACTCGGTTATTGCAATCGCTTGAAACTCGAGTACCAAAATCGCTTGGTACTCGATTATTGAAATTAATCGATTTTTCCCATCACTAATTACTACTATATCGTCCCATTGCTGCCAAGTCACTAACTTACTTTTTATTACTTCCGAGAAAAATGCGTCTAAAAATGAATTGCATTGCATAAAGATGTTATGATATGATACTTTTAGTAAGAAATTCACCCTAATTGGTAATACAAAAGAATTAATACTAACATTTTAAAATGGTACTTAAATAATTGAATTCTGGTTATTGATTTAAGACATTTTCCTGACTTAACTTGCATGATGATCATCATGACTTAAGTCAAAAATATAGACTTAAATCATACCATCATGTATAAACGACTTCAATAACGTTATATTGATTTAGGTCTTTACAAAAATGACGACTTGAAATAAATTGATTTAATTAATTTTAGAAATGACTTAAGACTTGTTGCAGCTCTGATACAAAAAAGGGGCACCTATTTCATGACGTGTGTATGTAGTTTTAGTGTTAGAACAGTGGGTTTTCCTGTATAAGAACTTATGTAATGGTAGGTAGATATCTTCCTGCAACCCCATTAAATTATAGTGAATTAAAACGAGTTAAAAAACATACCTACATTTTACAATAATTAACTCTACTTAGACAATTCTCAAAATCAAATCAATAACAGTAAAACACTTAAACCAATCTCCATTCAAGTTTAACCAGGGATAACTTAGCCAGGTACATAATATGTATATGAGTTCAAACACGACCAATTAAAGCTGCACGATAGACATCCCTCCATCTTTCTCTCCGACACGCACAAACGCCAAGAGAAAGAGAGAGACCACAATTACGATCACGTAAAGACGCTTTTATTGCGAGCGACCCAACAGCTGACTTCAATAACAAAGGCTGCTTGGTCCGTCGAGCCAAAACAAATCGATTCCAACATTTTATTAGCAGCTAGTATTACCAAAACGGTTTTAGTTTACTCCTAAACCCTTTTTAGTACGAATAGAACACATATCGTGTTGTATAAAAAGTGTTTAACGGTTTAAAAACAGAAATCAAATTGTCAATACGACAGGGAAAAAATCGAAGAACGCATTGCATTATATGACCTTATGTTTTTGTTTTGATTTTTCATAAACCACTGTTACTAGGATTGATTTGAGATGAAAATATATTATGGCACGGGTTAATGAACCCAGAAATTAGCTGTTTGGCTTAAAGTGCAATGACAGACACGATAATATGTAACAAAGGAAATAAATATGCAGTATATAGGAAGTGGAATGAATGCACTTACTTTGGAAATCATGCGGTCCTTGGAAAATGGACTTGCTCGTCGTTCCTGGCTTGAATTTTGCACTGATCGACCGTGAACGGGTTGACGAAAAGCGATTTTCACAACGCGGAAACGCGAAATGCACCTGACGAACAACGCAATGCAATTTAATCGAACAATAACACGAAAAACACTGAGAAATCCTGAATTGAAGATCGCGACTCGACTCGGCCAGTTGCCGTTCCTGCTGTGGCGGCAGCACGTATCAGAGCCTACTATGTCGATAATTTTCCTTTCCGACTTTTCCACATTTTCCAATATTTAAAAGAAATACAAATATGTCAACATAAATACATATGTGCATTAGAAAATAATTATATTTAGCGTAAATTCGCTTATAAACTTTAGTTCCCTTCTTATTTGTTCAGTTATTTTTGAACTAAAACAATGAGGAATTATTTTGAAGTTGCATAGTTGCAATATGCATTATATGAAATTTATCAGGTTGCAATTAAGCTAAAAACTATAAGATCTTTTATTTAGAACTTGATTAGAACTTTATTTTTATATCAGGGAGAAGAAAAATAAATTTTGAAAAAAAAAATTATTCCATGATTTATATTTGCTCTTAAATAATTACATATATATGAATTATTATGATTAATTAACATTATATTATTTATTCTAATGTTTTAAAAAATACATCTTTTTTCGCGCGGATTTTTTTAATATTTAAATTATTTTGTATTTATTATATAAATCAGAGATATAATTATGCTTATTAACAATTATATTAAATAACATATTTAAGTCACTATTGTATTCATATATTCTATATAGCTTATGTTTTATCAGGTAGTTGTATAATGTTGTAATTATTAACATAATTATTTTTTTTATGTTATGTTTCATATTCGCATTCACCATTTTGTCAATAAATTTAGTTTTATTGTCTTTTATGAAAATAATAGTACATATCTACTCAAACGACCTATTAATTTTTAGCATTTCTTTCAAAATACTATCCAGATAGCCCTAATAAAGTGGCTATGGGAATAAGCAATTAGTTTTTGATTTTCTAAATAGTAACGACAGGAAAAAATAAAATTGATTTTCCAAAAAATCCGTTTTTTCCAAATAACTCAGCAATCCTGAAATTTTTAAAACTTTTTTGATGGCATCTTGGTGAACATGCCAAAGCGCAACTTTGCCCCAATTTAACCACGTTCGTATCTATTACAGTTACCGAGATACCAATGCTCGTACCTCAAATTTGTAGCACCCTGTATATGGGGGGCTCAGTGTCCAACTTGCTTAACTTTTTGAAAAGGATATGACCATTGCCTGAAAACTTATATGGTGAAATTTTGATAAAATAATTTAGTACATATACTAAAAACACGGTATGTCGCTAGTGGTAGGAAAAATAATTTTTAGAGGTTACTAGTTTATTTGGTTGCCTGTGATATGCATATACAAGGTGTTTCCTAATTAATCTAAAAAATAAAAAATCGTTAGAAAACGGATTAAGGCGGGCTCTTAATAAGTATATTTATTTTTTTCTCGACAACCGTTTGATGAACAAGAAAATTTCAAAAGATCAATTTTGTTGAAAAAGGATGGCCAGTCAATAAAAAAATATATTTTCTTTAAAAAAGTAGTGGTGTACCATTTATGTTAAGCAAAAAAATCGATTTTTTAAAATTTTTAACACCCTGTAGATCAGAAAGGAAGTATTTTAGACCTAATGGTTATATAAAAATTGTTTTAAGAACGCATGAGGAATCACACCACAATTTTTTTAGGCTAATCCGAATATACCCTGTATATTGTCAACTTGACAATGATTGCTGATAAATAAAAAAATACCTTTTCAGTGAAAAAAGCTTAGATTAAGAATAAAAATAGATAGAGCAAGTCATTCATAAATTCACAAAATCGAGGTGCCTACATCGTTTTATCGGTGAGTGCCCCCACTACCATAGTTTATGGACAGCGGGGTAAAGAGGAAAGTGGTAGGGGAGTTTACAGCGGAAGAGCATCAAAACAGAATTTAACCTTTTATTAACTGTAAAAATGGTGTTTTCTTGTTGTGTTGCATCTTTCAAAGAAACTAACAAAACAGCAAAAATGCACGCGTTTCCAAATGGCGATAAGGTATGTATGGTTGTTATACCAAAAATATATGGTATGTATTCGTTGTTTGATTTTTTTTCGTTCGCTTTAAAATCTATAAATCTCGGTCTATTCATTAGACAGCCAGTCGACTTACGATCATTTACATGAAACTCTGTAAAATAAATAAAAAATTAAACTGTAAAATATATATATTCTTATGTTTTATTAAAGTTACTCTGATATACTAATATATCAGTGTAACTTTAAAAATAAATCCTTTGAATTCAAAATATAAAAACATAGAAAACATTTACAGCAGAAAAGGCGAAGGCGCTGGGTTAAACGACGTAGTCTCTACTAAAAACACAGAAGGGCGCTTTAACCCAAAATTTTACTATTAAGTTTCATATCTATCTTAATAGCAGATTATTTTCTTTTATCTATGGATATGATTGGAGAATGTAACCTAAAAAACCGCATAAAACCTATGTAGCCTAAACGCACTAAATACAGTAAAACAAAAACTATTATTTATTTACTTTATTTTCTAAACCTCGCAAGTATAATTCATAGCTATAAAATTATAATCAAATAAAAAGATTAAATAAACTTGAACATAATATGTTTATAAATTTCTAATTTAATAATCACGTTCATGTTCCAGTAAGAACAATTTTATAAACACAAATTTTTATCCGCTGCTCACTCAAACTTTATCATTATATATTATTAATATAACATGTAAAAAGTTAAAAACACAGATATCTTTTAAAAATTATTCACAATATTTAAATTATAGCTCAATTCTAATTTGTTTAGTTGTGGCTAGATAGGTAATTCAATAAAAATTCATTGAATTGTCCATGATGTCCATCTTGTCTGAAAGTTTTATTCTAAGTTCCTTCTAATTAATTCTCTTACTTAATGCTCTTAATGCTAATGCTATAGAACAAGAAAAATGTTCTTTAAATGTTCAAATTAAATAATACTATGAGGTTTATTTGAGAGTATAAATAAACTAATATTGTACAAACTATTCATTGCGGTTAATCCTACATCTATAGCAATTTTAAAATATAAATTATTAGTTACTATTTCCTGTTTTATACATAACATAGATGCGAAATAATTACATATTATTCTAGTAGGAAACTGTAAAAAAATAATAAACTATAAACGATTGTCAAAAGCAGGCGCGGCTCGGGGTTCATAATATATCTGTAAATGATACATATTTTCTTGGTAAAGTAACAAAAATATCTTTAAGATACATGATAAACAACAATTGGTGCATGACAGGTTGTATTTTAAATGTTACTGAAGAAAAGGTTATAGAGATTCCTACACCAAATTTTGAATCGTTTCAGCTAGACAGAACATTTATATTGTTTCGAATCTCATTAATTGTAGCATTTGTTGTAGGAAAAATCTCTAATTAATAAACTTTTAATTTTGTAATTTGTAACTCATGAATAATTATACGAAATCGTTAATACAATCAGAACCTAATGTTTCAGGAGGTATACAGGGTGCTACAAAGTCGGGGTACGAGCATTGGAATCTCGGTAACCGTAATAGATACGAACATGCTTAAACTGGGGTAAAGCTGCCGTTTTGGGATGTTTACTGACATGCCATCAAAAAAGTTTTAAAAATTCCAAGGATTGCTGAGTTTCTTGGGAAACGGATTTTTTTGAAAATCAAATTTATTTTTTCCTGTCTTTACTTTTTAGAAAATCAATTTTCTAAAAAGTAATTTTCAAAAAATACGTTTTTTTTTCCAAAAACTCAGCAATTCTTGAAATCTCTAAAACTTTTTAGATGGCATGTTGGTGAACATCCCAAAGCGCAACTTTGCCCCAAATTAACCATCTTCGTATCTGTTATGGTTTCCGAGATACCAATGCTCGTACCCCGAATTTGTAGCACCCTGTATGTATACCACATATACAGGGTGGCGCACCTCATTCGCCTCGGTTGATTATACGAAAACGGAAAGATGTAGAAACAAAATATTTTATGGGTATATGTGGGGAGGCAATGTGCACAATTTAAAATTATTTTGAAATATACAGGGTGTCTCAGAACTAAGATTCATGCCATAGATATAATATAAGTTATATTTCTTCTTATGGAACACCCGGTATTTTATTTCATGTTTGGATTCTTGGGCCCAAAAAAAGGCATATTATTATAAGGGTTAAATATGCTTAAAATCATTGGTTTTTGAGATATTTAAAGATATTTAAATATGCATGCTACAAGAGAATTGATTATCAACACCCTTTACATTACTTTTCAGAATTAATTCTTGTGCTGAGTTTAAAGGTAAAGAAATAAGCTTTACTGAAAAATGTTATTGTTTTCTTAAATTTATACAGGGGTACCAAAAATTAGTGACTATTTTACGGATTTATTTTACATAAAAACTTTGTTATTTGAAATGCAACACCCTGTATTTTTTTAAATAAATCGAAGCAGAATGAAATGCTCTTTCAAACTATATTAGGGTTTCCTATATCTATCTATCTCAGATTTTGAATAAAAAGCGATTTTTAAATAAAATGGCAATCAAGATGGCTGGTATCGCCATGGAAATTTTCTAGTGACAGTTAGTAACTATTTTCAAAATCGACATTAGTGTATGGACATTATTATTTAAACAGTTTACTAAAATTTACCCACAATAAGCAAGTATTCTTTATTTTATGAAGAAAAATAAAGCCATATCTGCTTGTGGAACGAATGAATATGTTACTAGTGATTTTGTTTTGTGAGGAAAATTATTTCTTGGCCTCGAGAGCTAATGCTCAAAGATATCAAAATAGGAATCTTCCTGATAAGCGTTCCTATGAAAAACTACTTGTCTTATTTCCTATTTCGCAGAGTTGGTAATGTAGTTTATAAAAAACCTATTAGGCAGAAACCTGTCGTTGGAAGTGAAGAAATTGAATTTGCCGTAAATGGCTCTTTTATAAAAAATTCATATATGTACAAGTTATCGTAAAATAAAACAAAGAACTACTTCTTCCTTTTTCTTGATAGAATAATACATATTAATAAATATTATTTATTAAACTATTGGAGGACAATTAAATAAAAGTAAATTGGTATAGATTTAAATAAAGTCTATAAACTAATGTCCATTTTTAAAATAATTACTAACTGTCACTAGAAAATTGCTATGGCGATACCAGCCATCTTGATTGTCATTTTATTTAAAAATCGCTTTTTACTCAAAATCTGAGATAGATAGGTATAGGAAATCCTAATATAGTTTGAAAGAGCATTTGAATCTGCTTCGATTTATTTAAAAAAATACAGGGTATTGCACTTGAAATAACAAAGTTTTTATGTAAAATAAATCCTTAAAAGAAATAACTAATTTTTAGTACCCCTGTATAAATTTAAGGAAGCAATAACATTTTTCAGTAAAGTTTATTTCTTTGCCTTTAAACTCAGCACAAGAATTAATTCTGAAAAGTAATGTACAGGGTATTGATAATCAATTCTCTTGTAGCATGCATATTTAAATATTTTTAAATATCTTAAAAACCAATGATTTTAAACATATTAAACCCTTATAATAAATGTCTTTTTTTGGGCCCAAGAATCCAAAAATGAAATAAAATACCGGGTGTTCCATAAGAAAAAATATAACTTTGGTATGGATCTTAGTTCTGAGACACCCTGTATATTTCAAAAGAATTTTAAATTGTGCACATTGACTCCCCACATATACCCATAAAATATTTTGTTTCCACATCTTTCCGTTTTCGTATAATCAACCGAGGCGAATGAGGTGCGCCACCCTGTATGTATAGTCTGTATTGAAATTAGAATATAATATGTACTTTAATTTAGAGCACATTTTATAATAAATAAATAAGTTCTATAGGATGTCCCCAAAAAAAGTTACACATCAAAGTTGTGTTTTTTGTAATGGAACACCGTATACCATCCTGGACAATTCATCTGCGTGGTCTGTAATTTAATGAATGCGAGAGATAACTATATAAATGACCGGTTGACAGACAGAGAGACAAAATAAAAAGCGGCACAGTGTTCGCGGTTTTTACGTGTGTAGGAAAATGTGCGTAGAAAAGGAAAAGAAACTATTGTAAAAACTTTCATGTATACTACTGAAATGAAGATAATATATCTAAGCTAAATATAATCCATTACAGCTGTAGTAAAATGTGTAACTAATTGTGAAAAATAAAGTTCCAACCCTAGATGCCACATTTTTCGTAAACATGCACCTACTTGTGCGGTTTGAAATTATGATGCGGCAATACCGCATAATCGTGATGAATCCGGCAATACCGCATAGAAGAAATGTACCAACCCAACTTTTATCTCTTTTTAATACATTTGATTTTTCATTTAAGCTGTCTACATCATTCTCTTACACGTTAAAATCCAGACCACGCAGTTTCAATGACCAGACCAGTATATTCATTGATTTTCGAATTCTAGAAAAAAAAATAAAGTGAGTTTGATAATAGAAGCATTTGACTAAAAATTAAGATTTTTGACATATCTAAAAATGAAGAAGACATTTTAAATTTCAATAAAAGCTACCCAAGTTATAGTTTACACGGTATAACATAATATAACTAAAATAACTATTGTATTTTGAATCAAATTAAAATTTGACCGGAAAAGAAACGGCAGAAAATCTTATTGTTTTATTTCTTAGATCATACGTTTTGCCTAATATTGCCTACATATTGCCTACAAAATTTTTTGTAACATATACAGGGTCGGCAAGGTCTGGCATTGGATGCAGATTTTCGTTTGTAAGAAGAGTACAGTCAATATGCCATAAGATGTACTAAACAAAGAAAGAAGAACAAGATTTGTTCTTCTTTCTTACTTAGTATTTCTTCAAGCACCTGAAATATAGCGTCGAATTAGGTAGTTATGTAATAAACACTTCACATTTTTCTCTCTCTGACTTACAAGATCGCCATAGCAATTCACTCCTAGACATGTAAGTACCGACCCAAGACTGTCTCTTGGCGTTATAGTATGTACAAAAAAACGTACAGAGCCGCGCCTGATCAATAATCCTATAAATCTAAATGTATAGTCATTCAAACTACTGAAATGTAAAACTGTATCATATAAAGGAAGTGTCGCTAAATCTAAAATATTACTGGTGTTACATTATCTAACTATGGCAAATGTACTTTTATTTATACATTATTAGGTTGTGGTGAGTTGGTAGTCAACATAAAATAAACTATTAGGTCGATTCAAACCAAAACTCCTATTACAAGGTTCGTTCCAACACAGCAGAAACCCGATCTCGGTAGGGTAAAGCTTCTGCGCAGTGGAGAAAATACGTTCCAACGAGGAGAGGATCCTTTTGCGACCCAACCAGTTGTAACAGAGTTGTAATCGTTAGTCAACCGGTTTTGGAACGGTAATTTCGATACCAGCCTAAAAGGAAGCATCAAAAGAACTGACCTGCGTATTAAGCACTGTGTCAGATGGTTTTTTTTAATTTTTGGATATTTCTGTTTTTATTTGGTATTTATAGTTCACGTAACGTCATATTACGTTGGATTTTAGTCACTTAAAATTCGTCGATAAGCACTTACGTTACGTTTGGTTTCATATTCGCTACCAAGAATACATAAAAACCTAATTACAAATGGATTCATAATCACTCCTCGAATATAACTATAAGTGCCTATCTAATTTCATATAATAATTCTGAATCATTAATCCAGACATCAGTTTTGTCAACGGAAGGCACTTTTTTGATATATCTGATTAAAATACTCCGGAAAACAATGAGCGCCTTCAAAATTAGGTAGATTTATGAAATAAAAATGTCTATAAAAAAGTAACTCGCAAAATAGTTTTTTTAATTTTCTAGCTGGTTTAATCATAAAACTGTACTGTGGTTCCCCCCAAACTCAACCTTATCAATATTATTGAATATAAATTTTAAAAACAAAAAACGTTTATAAAATGGCTGACAATCGGATACTTGTTAAGAATGGCGGATTTCTGTGTCCGACTTAATATGAACTACCAATATACCAATTCCGACCGGGTCTCCAACATTAGTCGTCTCACACGACCGAAGTCATCAAACCGGACGACCGGCAATCGTATTATGATGTATATAATTCCAACGTACCATACAACGTACGCCACGTAACCTCACTTTGCGTATCAGTGATTTGTGGATTTATGCAACTATATTTTAGTTTTTGTTTTCTCCTTAAAAAAAATGGGCAGCCACTTTTTTAAGCCTAACCTCACATGTGGGAGGAGGATGGGGTCTTTGGAGGATGGGGGCAAAAGCCTCAATCTCTTTCTGTAAAATATAGATGAATGTTCAAATTTTTTAATGTTTTCTTTAGGCATAATAAAAAAATTAAGTTTGTTTACAAAAACTTTTTATTAGGTTATGTTCATGATGTTCATTAGGTCGCAAATGCTACTTAATGGGTTGTATTTACGGACGTAAATAGAGATACGTAAATTAGGTTATAAATATGAACATAAAATACAACAAAATATAATTGGACGTTACTTTAGGGATTATCAGTGAGACGTATCCTATTCGGACAACGGGTAGACGTCGGGCTAGTTCAAGTATATGTATCGTCGTGCAAGCCAACGTGGGAACGACGTTGGGAAATTAATAAAAATGGTACGTTGTTATTTTGTACGTCGACAGATCGTTGGATTTACCGACTCGGATCCAACGACGTCGCTTTTAATAGGAAAGCGACGTCACCGGTCGTATCACCAGCACCCGACCTAAATTTGCACAAAGTCTGACGTCGCTTCAGGTCAGATTTAGTTCGAAGTCAGATAGATGCTACTTGGGAAGTTATGAACTTGTTTCTAAAATCCGTTCACAAACTGTTCCAACCCCGTATAATTTTGGTTTCATAAAAAAACTATCCAAGTCGACACGTGTGTATAGGGTGGGTCAAATTCGAATCTTTTAAAGGGAAACACCCTTTCCTATAGGAGATAGACAAAAACTAATATCGGTGTCTGGAGCTCAATTTCTGATTTCAATTCAATCAAAAATATGATGGTATGATGGGATATATCTGTTACCGTTTGAGTTAGGGGGTGTTTTTCAAAAATGCATTTTTAACAAATCGCTAAACTTTTTTGCTATGGAAAATTTTGTATTTTTATGAAAACATTTTCAAAGTACCTTTTTACGTAGAATTTAATGGTTTAAGTACAATTTTTTTAAAATTAATAATTTAAGAGTTATCAACAGAAAAATTGATTTTTTCTTTGGAATACCCTGTATATTTTTAATTAAATGAAAAGAACTTAAAATTACCTTTCCAAAAATATAGCTCACTTGATATTTTGTTATACTCCTCTTACAGAATTTTTAAAAGTTCGTCACTTTTAACTAGTAGGCTTTGGAGCCCTTATTAATGATCTGCCGCTAATGGAACTCGAAAACATATTTCTCCAGCAATACGAGGCACCGCCTCAGAGCCCTGAGGTTATCAGCAAATTTCGAGAATAATTATTAAATAGCTAACCAAGATCCCAGCCGTTGGCTATCGAGGCCGCCGAGCTTAGTGCCTATAGGATTTTACCTTTGCGGAAGAATAAAGGTTTTTATTTTTAAATTTGCCCGTATAATCTAGACAAGAATTAGAATTACTTAGCAGTTATGCGAGGGTATCTTTCATCCCCACTGAGTTAATGAATTCCGCGAGAAATGTTCCAAAACGATCCGGTCTGTACAGGATGGGTCAAATTCGACACTTTTAAATGGAAACACCCTTTTCTATAGGAAATAGACGAAAACTAATATCGGTGTCTGGAGCTCAATTTTTATCAAAAACGTGATGGTGAAAACCGCACATCAATATCTGTTACCGTTTCGGAGTTACGGGGTGTTTTTCAAAAATGTGCATTTTTAATAAATCGCTGTAACTTTTTTGCTATGGAAAATTTTGTATTTCTATGAAAACATTTCCAAAGCACCTTTTTACGTAGGATTTAATGGTTAAAGTATAATTTTTTTAAAATTAATAATTTAAGAGTTTTCAACAGAAAAATTGATTTTTTATTTGGGACACCCCCTATATTTTTAATTAACTGAAAAGAATTTAAAATTACCTTTCCAAAAATAGCACACTTGATATTTTGTTATAATCCCCTTCGAAATACAGAATTTTTAAAAGTTCGCCACTTTTAACTAGTAGGCTTTGGACCCCTTATTGATGATATGCCCTTAATGGAACTCGAAAACATATTTTTCCAGCAAAACGACGCACCGCCTCTGAACGCTGAAGTTATCAGCAAATTTTTGCAGCCAATTTCAAGAATAATTGAATAGCTAACCAAGATCCCAGCCTTTGGCCGTCGAGGCCGCCTGACTTAGTGCCCATGGATCTAATCCTATGGATATATTTGCGGAAGAATAAAGGTTCCTTATTCGTCCGTATAATCTAGACAATAATTAGAAATACTTAGCAGTTATGAGAAGGTATCTTTCACCCCCACTGAGTTAATGAATTCCGCGAGAAATGTTCAACAACTGCCCCGTCTGTCCATAACAGAAGACGGTCGATATGTCGAAAACCTGTAGCAAAATCTCAGGTCTTGGTTTGCTATTAATTTTTATTGTTATTAGATATACTTTAAATGTGTTGGATGTTGTTAAATATAATAAAAATTGTTATAAAATTCTGCATCTCTCATTGCAAATATTATTTTCGTTTTAACTGCTGCTCACAGGTAGAATTTTTTTGCATTACAGCCGACGCAGTTCAAAGCCTACTTATTCAAAGTGGGCGAATTTTTAAAAACTCTATATCTCGAAGAGGAATCGAGCAAAATATCGAGGTTGCTATATTTTTGGAAAGGTAATTTTAAGTTCTTTCCAATGAATTAAAAATATACAGGGTGTTCCGTATAAAAAATCAAATTTTCTGTTTATAATTCTTAAATTATTAATTTTAAAAAAAATTATACTTAAACCATTAAATTCTACGTAAAAAAGTGCTTTGAAAAAGCGATTTTTTAAAAATGCATATTTTCGAAAAACATCCCGTAACTCCGAAACGGTAACAAATATCGACGTGCGGTTTTCACCATCATGTTTTTGATAAAAATTGAGCTCCAGACACCGATATTAGTTTTGGTCTATCTCCTATAGAAAAGGGTGTTTCCCTTTAAAAGCGTCCAATTTGACCCACCCTGTACAAATCCGATCCCGGTGATCCCAATTACCGATCTAGAAAGATAAATTTTTCTGTGTTGGAACGAAACTACAATTGTATAAGTTTTTTCCTATACTCCTTATTACATAACCCCAAATAGCTGTCTCTACTAAGGAATGTGTTTATGCATTAAAAGCTCGTTTTTCTCCCTAAAGCTTTTGTTGCATATGTGGCAGGCGAACAAATTGCCTCCTATATTATGTTGACGTTTCTTGTGCTGGGTGAGGCCGTGCTTGGCGCTGAACTTCCGGAAACAGATGTCGCAAAAGTACTTTTTGTTCTTGTTGGATCGGGGCGAGCCCTTGGTTTTCGGCGGGGGACTCATCGACTTAGGCGGGAGAGGAGGATGTTTGTCTCTGTACATATGAACCGTGGCTAGATGGGCCTCCAAAGTCCTCTCGTCGGGGAAGGTCGTACCGCAATGTCTACAAGTGGTTTTACTTTCGTGAGACCTGGAATAAAAATTATGCTTACAGAATGTGGGTTAGCTGCAGCCTTGTTTACATATTCTCAAAAGTTACTCAACCGGTAGGACAAAATGTGCTGCCAGCTGGTGAGCAAATGTGAAGCGTTAAAGAATGAAACATGTGATTAGGGACGGAGTAAAAAATATGGATTATTTTCGGTATCTCCCTTAGAGTAATGTAATAATGTAGCTCGGATTTCTGCAAGCTAAAATAGGGCTCACCTGATTAAGAAATTTAAACAAAACTATTATTGCATTGTTGATTTTGAATTATTTTTTTGTCGTCACAATAGTTTAATAAATAATATTTATTAAATATGTATTTTATATTATTCTATCAAGAAAAACGAAGTAGTTCTTTGATTTATTTTTCGACTTGTAGATATATGGATTTTCTATAATAGAACCAATTAGGGCAAATTCATTTTCTTCACTTCCAACGACAGGATTCTGCCTAATAGGCTTTTTGTAAACCATACTACCAGTTTTGCGAAATAGGACAATAAGTAGATTATCAAAGGAACGCTTATTAGGAAGATTCCTATTTGGATATCTTTGAGCACAAGCCCTTGAGGCCAAGAGGAAATTTTCCTCACAAAATAAAATCACTAGTAACATATCCAATCTTTCCGCCAGCAGATACCGATTTATTTTTCTTGATAAAATAATGAATACTTACTTGTTAAACTAGGTAAATTTAAGAAAACTGTTATAAATCTAAATAATAAAGTCCATAAACTAATGTCGATTTTGAAAATAGTTACTTACCGTCACTAGAAAATTGCCATGGCGACACCAGCCATCTTGATTGCCATTTTATTGAAAAATCGTTTTTTATTCAAAATCTGAGCTAGATAGGTATAGCAAACCCTAATATAGTTTGAAAGAACATTTAAATTTGCTTCGATTCATTTTAAAAAATACAGAGTGTTGCATTTGAAATAACAAGGTTCTTATGTAAAATATAACATATGTTACATAAAAAAAATATTATATTTAAAATAGATCAGCAATTTTTGGTACCCTTGTATAAATTTAAGGAAGCAAATAACATTTCTCAGTAAAGTTTGTTTCTCTACCTTTAACCTCAGCATAAGAATTAATTCTGAAAAGTAATATACAGGATGTTGATAATCTATTTTATTATATCATGCGTGTTTAAATACCTTTAAACATCTCAAAAACCAAAATTTTAAACATATCTAACCCTTATAATAAATACCTTTTTAGGGCCCAAGAATTCAAAAACGAAATAAAATACCGGGTGTTCCATAAGAAAAAATATAACTTTGGTATGGATCTTAGCTCTGAAACACCCTGTATATTTCAAAATAATTTTAAATTGTGCCACATTGCCTCCCCACATATACTCATAAAATATTTTGTTTCTACATTTTTCTGTTTTTATATAATCAACAGAGGCAAATGAGATGCGCCACCCTGTATATTTTTTTTTATTTAATCCTGTTTAGTTATGCTATAGTTGTATAGATTATTTTCTTTGTTGTTATTACTATTGTAATTATTTCAGTTTTTGTCTGAAATTATAACAATAGACTTATATAAATGTATAAAAGCAAATAACATTTTTATTTTATTTTATTTGCTTTTACGTTTCATCTTTCTAACAACGCTATTTTATGCCATGCCTAGTACATACCAAAAATCGCTATTTCGAAAGTAACGTAGCGACGGGAGCACCAACGCCAATAGTAACCGACCAAATCGCAACAGGCAAAAACGGATCCCTAGAAGTGCTCCAGCGACTGCTGGAACGAAGTAAGTCGCCGCCGCCGCGCCGCCGAGGTCGAGCGTCGATAGCCAGTTACAGCAGGCACCAGTTCAGGACCAGTTACTTCTGTTCGCGACAGGGAACTACAATTCTAGGAGCGCGACGGCTGGAGCGAACAGGTACCGACCGAGATTGCGCGGCGCTACGGACATAGCAGTTCCTGATACTACTGTTGGCGACCGACGAAATCGCGACGGCTGGAGCTAAACACGTCGCTATGCGGTTACTACGGTTTGAGCTAACTTCAAGAGCGATTATAAATAATTTATTTGCAAATTATAAATACTTTATAATTTTGTCGTCATTATCACAGGTCATACAGATTATAAACTTTGTATTTTCTTTATAGTTTTTCGTGGTTCCAATTTTCGGAATCGGGCACTAGTTAGGATACTAGTATGCGCACATAGCACGCCCACTTATGGCCTCTAAAATTGTGCACAGTTATTAGAGATATCGGAAAACCGAATAGCGTCATGCAGTATTTACGCGTACCTTATCATGGTTACGATATGCGCGAGTCAATTTTTAACGCAACACCCGCTATAAACGTTAGCGCCTGACGTAATTTGCGGATCAACTACACCAAGCGCTATTTCTAAATAACGTTTAAAAATTGCTGGGGCCGGCCGGCGAGATCTTTTATTTTAGGTTATGTTTGAATTGTTAATTATTACTTTAGTTTTATTAGGTAATTTGATATTTAAGTAGCTGGGATTAGTTTTAATTAAATAAATATGGCCCAAAATATGGATTCCACCTCTTCCAATATTAAAGAACCTATAAAGAGGCTATAAACGACTTAACTCTTCTAAGAGAATTTGTTGTTTGTTGCCCTAAACCCACTGTCAGACGATGAACAATGAAGCACTGGAAATAAGCACTTTAGACCTTTAGTTTTAAAATACCTAGTAAACAAGAAAAATTCAAAGTTAGGTTATAAGTTTAAAAAGCGGACGCGACGAGAACAGAATTCTTTCCGATCCGATAACTATAAATGAAGAGAGTTAATACCACCTCACGTAAAGGAAATAACACCCTTATTAACGTCCATGCACGCTATTCGGTTTAGCGATATCTCTCTATTACGACTTGCTTCTGGCCAATTAAAAGCACATATTTCCCATTATTTACCTTTTTTAGTTTTATTTTGAGGCATTCGCATCTAAAACTTGAAACCAATTTCAAGTGTCTTTCAAATGCATCAAAATAACAGACATAATTACATTTTTCACAAAAAAGACCTCAACCCGAGAAAAACACCCTTTAGACAGGCATATATAATTCTAAAATATATATGCTGGATATGTTTATGATAATAATAATAATTCCATTGAAATACCCTCTATGGAAATACCCATAGAGTTAAAAATGAAATACCAGACAGTATTTTTCTATTACAAAAAGATTGTTAAAAGTAATAAAAAATATAAGTTATTAATTTAGTTCAATTATATCAAATCAAATGGCACAGATTTGAGATAAAAATATCAGTAATGTGAAATATATCACTTACTTTATGTGAGCTAGGAGAGTTCGCTTTTGTAAAAATTCTTTGTTGCAAGTTGGACAAATTAAAGGTTGTTTTCCATGAAGCTTTTCATGGTTATCTAGCTCAAATTTCCTAGTAAAGGTTGCTCCACAATCTCTACATACAAAGGAAGTCAAAGAACCATGAAATCTTAGGTGCATCACCTAAAAACAAATACAACTACATAAGTAATATATTCATACATTTATCACCCATTTCAAAGGTAACAACTTTCTTTGGAACATGCCTTGAGGATAATTTTATCATTATTGCTTAATTTAGGGATCATAAAAGTTTTAAATTCACTTTTCCATTAAAAAAATAATATTAATTTAAAAGATAATTACCAAATGATTTTCTTGAGCAAATGTATCACCACAATCCTTACATACATATGGTCTTTCACCTTTATGATATTTTTCATGCGTGATCAGTTGCTTCTTTAGCGGAAAACTTTTTCCACACTCACCGCAATGAAAAGGTCTCTCTCTTCTATGAACCTGACAAAACAAATATTAATGACACTATTCTAATAACTGAATAATTATTTAAATTCATTTTGTATTGACTAAATCTTACATTTGTGTGACTCATTAAATGATGTTTTAAAGTAAAACGCTTTTTGCATTCCGGACACTGATATGGTCTTTCATTTGAGTGCAATAATAAATGGGTATTTAAGCAATACTTATGAGTAAAACTCTTTCCACAATGTACACAAACATGAGGTCTCTCTCCTGTATGCGTCTTTTCATGTGTTGTTAGATGGTGTTTTAAAAGAAATGTCTTATTACACATAGGCCTCGAACATTTATACGGTCTGTCCTCACTTTTATATTTCTCTGGGTCTTTTATTAAAACTTGAGAAGGCAATGGAGGCTTCTGGCTTTCCAATTCAACTTCAATGGTCTCATTTGTTTGAGTAAATTTTAGAATTCGCTCATCGTGATGAGGAACACTATAATTTTCAGGTTCTCTACACTCACAAGGATTAGGTTCAGGTGGAAAAGCAGTCACAGGCTTGCTGAAAATCGGCGGGTCCTGTTTAGGATTCATTAAACACATTGCAGATTGGTAAAATAATTTTGTCTTGTCTTCAAATTCTTGTTCAGTATCCATGAAGTGTGGGTCCAAAGCCCAGTAACTGAAGGACGAAAGATTAACATTCATTGTCCGCCAACTAATTTAAACAGTATTAATTTAGTAATAGACTATAATTACATATTTGGAAATTAGTAAAAATTAAGAATTTTTGGACATAACTAATGTCAAAATTGTTATTATTTTGACATATTTAGAAACAGCTGTTTCAAGTTTCAAATCAAATTAAATCAATGATTACAGTATAAAGAGTTGCCGAGTTATAAATGTAATGTTTTAAGGGTTACATAACCAATATGTAACCAATTTACTAAATTTCGGCGTTCAAGAATTTGGAAACTTCGTATTCAAATTTAAAATATAAAGTAAAAGCTCTATTCAGGCTCTAGTAAAAGATTTGAAATATATCACATAATTCATTAGTCTATTTATTACAAAATCTTGTAGTCTTGACAAGTTCTTTATTATTATTTTTTGTACAGAAAATATATAACAAATTCAAAAACGTTTACATGTTATTTAGGACCAATGTTTAACTTTATATCTTACATAAATTGAAAATAATACTAAAATTGCACTACCCGAAAGAACAACTCTAGGCCTTCTCCACCATCTTATGTACGGACTATGCGAAGAGTTTTCAACTCTTATTCGAATATCATTTTTGGCAGCAGATATTCGCAGCGTTGCCAATCTTTGTGGAATTCCACAAAATGTGTGGAATTCGTAATAATGTTGTGGAACGTTTGTGGAATAGAATAAATGTGGAATTTTGTGGAATTTTCGGAATTATTCCTTTTTTTCTTTTTTTTTTCCTTATTTAGCTAATAGTAAAAAAAAATATTATAGAACTCATCATAATTTTACAGATTTCTGTAAAAAGAGCGTCGCCGTCGAGGTTAGCAGCTAGGTTCGGTATTTAGATCTGCAAGCAATCCGACGAAATTTTCGACATATCAGATATCACACGTCACTATATAATGTAAAATCCCTTTAAGATCACGTGGTTTATATAAAAAAAATATCGGATTGGTCGCAGACCTAAAGACCGAACCTGGCTAGTGATTGTGGAATTTTGTGGAATTTGGGTATGTTCGCCGTGGAATATAATTTTGGACCATTGGCAACGCTGGATATTCGATTTGCTGCTGTCACTTGGTCTACTAAACAATTTAAAGCTCTCAGCTGTTCTTTTAAAAACAAATTTTCTTTTTCTAGACTAGAAATTAAATGATCTTTGTGCCGAATTATGTCATTCCTATGTGCCAGTTCTGCTTCGGGATTAAAACCTACAAAAATATAAAATGGGCTATTTTAAAAGATGATATAATAAAGCTTTTATTATATCTGATTATATTTCTATTTATGATTATGTTATATTATATTATTGAATTAAAAAAATATATATAATCCAAATAATATAATGCTTTTATTAAGATAAATTTAAACTAAAAAGATAAAGTAAGATAAACTTAAGTGCAAAAGATAAATACCAAATAACCTAAAATGTACATACATACTTTGAATATTTATATAACTTATATTTTCACCCTCTCGACGAATAATTTTTGAATCGACTAGAATATGTTTATCACAACACTGTACAACCTTTTCGTTAATTGTGGCAATATCTAAAGGTCCAACTTCTACCAAACTCATGTTGATTTTGTATTTTTAATTTGAAAGTTATTTGAAATTTCAGAAAAATATACATTTATTTTGACCTTTGGTTTTGACAGTCTTGGATAGGCAACCAGATATTTGTATGCTATTTGCCGCCACTTTATAAAATAAAATATCTGCTTTATGATTATGATCTCCTTATACGACTAGGAGTACTATTATATTTATGTAATAACGATATTATACACCAGAATATTATTTATAGTGATAGTGATAAATAAGTGATGTAGGACTTTCTAGTTAATAAGTTAAATAAGAAAAGGTTATTTTATATTTTTATAAAATTTTTATCAAAATAGTACATTTTTAGTTGCAAATTTTTTAAATTTCAAACTTATAAATATCATAAGTTGCTCAAACCTTTTTACCAAATATATACACATACATACACAGGGAATAAATAGTAGCCTGCATTTTAAAAATATTTTCCTAGATATAGATACCCACATTTTAAAAATAAAGATGTTCATAGATATACTGGCATTATTATGCAAAATTTGAACTTTTTATAGAACGCTCTATACTTTTCCCTTAGTATGTATGTATCTATCATAAATACCCATTTTAAGATCCTACTACTACCAAAGATACTGCTCTAGTAGCTCTAGTCCTATTTACAGAATAGATTTAGAAGCAAGGGCGGATCCAGGATTTGGAAAAAGGGGGGGGGGGGAAGAGTTGACTCAAAACTTTACTCAAAGTACATAATCCACATAATCCATATCAGTTCACACTTGATAACGGTCAGTGATACTTTTGACCGAAACGTTGTGTAAGCAAAAAATAAATAAAGACAATGGAAGTCCCAAACTCCTTTAGTTTTAATAATTAATAAATATTTACTATAGTTAGTCTGTACTTAGCTATAAATTTCGTAATCTGAAATAATACAGAATGTTTAAAATTCCATTCAAATTTTCAACGTTATAATAGTTATTTGTGTAACTTAAAAAGACATAATATTTGTTGTACGACGCATGAGTTTTGCAGCTCTAGACGAAGTCGAGAACTGCAATCATGCTGAGTGCAACAAATATGCTTTTTGCACAAGTTGCACACATTTTTTCTACGATCGAATTGAAATTCTTATTTGTTTGTTTATTAAAAAGTTTTTAGAATAATTCACAGAATAATATTACCATTTAAAGGACGGTATATATAAACAATTAATTTTTTTTTTAATAATTTTTTTGGAGTTCATTTTAATTTCCAGTAGTAGTTTTTTAAATTTTATTTTCGTTTATGCTCGTGGAGGTCTTGAGTTCTGGTTCTTCACTTAAAACTCTTTTCCGGAATGTTGTTGCGAGGTTACGTGAAACAATGGAGGGTCTCAACGGAACCCTCCCTATCAGATCACAGAATCATCGAGTTCAAATTAGGAGGAATCACATCCCAAACAGAAACTCGAAGGAATCCAAGAAAAACAGACTGGGACATGTATAACACCAATCTCGTAGACAACCTAAACCGTATAGATGCAAGTAGGGCTAGAAACCATCTGCATCTAGAATGGTACGCAAGGGAAGTCAGCGGTGCAATATTGGATGCATATGAATCTAGTTGCCCCGCAAGTAAAGGCATACAAAAAAGTAACAACAAGCTCTGGTGGAACAAGAAGTTGGCCAAACTTAGATCGGAGGTCCGACGACTCTTTAATAGAGCTAAATCCAGTGGCGAATGGCAGCTCTACAGCGAGAAATTAACTGAGTATAAGAAGGAGATAAGAAGGGCAAAGCGGTCTGACTTTAAATCCTTTTGCGAAAACATCACTTCTACTCCTGATGCAGCTAGATTACACAAAGCTATGGCCAAGAGTGGATCTATCCCCAACATGGCACTTAAGAAATCTGACGGAAGCTACACGGAGGGAGAGGAAGAGAGAGGAAATCTCCTACCTTATACACACTTTCCAGGTAGCATACCTATTGATACTTATGTAGCTCCCACTGAACCCCACAATCCTTGCAGGGAAGATTGGGAAGTGGCCAAGCTAGTAATAACAGAACAAAAGCTGAAATGGGCGATCGACACCTTTCAGCCCTATAAAGCAGCAGGAGTGGATGGGATCTTTCCTGCCCTTCTAAAGGAGGGTCAGCAAATAGCTACTCACCATCTACTAAGCATTACAAGAAGCAGTCTAGCGATGGGATATATACCAACCACATGGAGAAGAGCAAAAGTAATCTTCATACCCAAAATAGGCAAAACTGACTGGACAAATCCCAAGTCATTTAGGCCTATTTGTCTCACATCGTTCATACTAAAAACGCTGGAGAAAGTAGTTGACAACCATATTGGAGAAAATCATCTAAAGGTTAAACCACTGCATGATAGTCAGCATGCATATAGAACGGGCAGATCCACAGAAACTGCTCTGTACCAATTAACGGAGCTAATACAGACAAGTCTGGATAGCAAAGAAACAGCAATTTGTGCCTTCTTGGATATTGCGGGGGCGTTTGACAATATACCACATAAGGTGGTCAGGCGATCTCTAGAAACAAGAGGGGTGAACAGAACTATTATTCGCTGGTTTTGGGAAATGCTGTCAACACGAACAGCAGAGGCTCAGATGGGCACCAAAACTGTAGCTGTTAAAACAACGCAAGGAACTCCACAAGGTGGAGTAACCTCCCCTTTGCTGTGGAGCTTGGTGGTGGATGAACTACTAGATGAATTAACTCTAGCGGGAATACACTGCATTGGGTATGCAGATGACATAGTCATGATCGCTCGGGGGAAACATGAAGGCACCTTGTGTGATATTATCCAAAGAGGACTCCGTATCACTGAGAGATGGTGTAGGACTGTCGGGCTGAGTATCAACTCAGACAAAACCGCGATAGTGCCATTCACCAGAAGGCGAAGTCTGAAAAACTTGAAAAGAATCCAACTAGATGGAAAGGAAATACTGCCAACACAGGAAGTTAAATACCTGGGAATAACCCTGGACAGTAAACTCCTGTGGAACAGGCATATTAAGAACACTACCAGCAAAGCCATAAAGGCTCTCATGATATGCAGAAGACTGGCCGGAAATAGATGGGGCTGCTCCCCTAACATTTTGCGCTGGATGTATACCATGATAGTAAGACCCATGATTACTTATGGAGCAGTTGCCTGGTACACAAAACTAGAGCAACGGACGGCAAGGCTAAACCTATGCAAAGTCCAGAGACTAGCATGTGTTTGCATCACAGGAGCCATGAGAACCTGTCCAACAGCAGCAATGGAGGTCATTCTAGATCTAACACCACTGCACATTGTCATTGGTAGATATGCCAATGCGACAATGATTAGAATGGTCACTAACGGAATTAGTACTGGGAGAATTGTCAGATCAGGGGCTTGGAACACCCTCAAAAAAGGAAATACCACTCCTGTAACTCCCAGTGGACGATATGCCAAGACGTGTACAACTTTGACAAACATGTCAATGTAGTATTGAGCAATAAGAAGGATTGGAAGAGCGAAACGCTTGCCCAGCAGTTAAAAGACCATACCATAACTTGGTATACTGATGCTTCCAAAACCAATACGGGAACAGGGATCGGAGTGTTTGCGCCGAGAGCTAATTACTCCGAACCAATGGGCACTTACCCTAGTATCCTACAGGCAGAAATCTACGCTATCGAGAGATGCGTACAACTTATCTTAGATAGGAACTATCGGAAACAAAAATAGCCATCTTGTCTGATAGTCAAGCAGCGTTAAAGGCGATCAACTCAGTATCAATCAATTCGAAATTGGTCAAAGAATGCATAGAGAAGCTGAATAAATTAGGCAAAGAAAACAAAGTCCTCCTACACTGGGTGCCTGCTCACCAAGGGATAGAAGGCAATGAAAAAGCAAATAATCTAGCTAGGAAAGCAGCGAACACTCCACTAACTGAACCAGAACCGTTCTGCTTTCCAAGTGGTAACCAACTCAAGGCGGAACTCAAGAACTTGGAAGATTCCATCCGCAACCTGGAATGGAAATTTTCCAATGGTCTAAGACACTCGAAGAAGTTTCTGAGGGCTTATGATGAAGAAAAATCACAGATCTTCCTGGGTCTGAGTAAGAACAATCTTCGGATTGTCATGGGGTTTTTAACAGGACACTGTCTCCTCAATGAACACTTCAGTAGATTGAAACTAAGAAGAAACGGCGAATGCAGATTCTGTGGGGAAGATGGGGAAACACCAGTACACCTCATCACTGAGTGCGCCGAGACGACAACCATTCGTGCTATGAATTTTGGTACGACTGATATTGGAGATGGAGAACTATCCTCTATAAAACCGTCCCAGATACTGGCTTTTGTCAAAGCCCTGGAACTGTATGATGAGTTATGATTCAAGAAAGGGGGACACAATGGATCTGTAAGGTCGAAGTGATTAACCCCCCTCCCACTCATTCTAAATTCTAAATTCTAATTGTTGCGAGGTGTACTGGTACTTGGTTTACCTTCCAGGATTTGACAATTTTTTACAAAAATTTATTTTTTTTTCTCTTTAGTTAAACTCGTCATTAAAAATGTCAAATTGTTTTTTGCCCAAAAATATCTTATTTTTTGCACCAGCGTAAAAAATTTTACTTTTATAGAGTAGCAGATAGTGTAAAAAATAGCTACTTTTTGCAAGATCGTAGAAAAAATACTTTTTCTTTGTTTTTCTTTAATGGAACACCCTGTATTATTTTTTTGTTAGTTGCAGTATTAAAAAATAAACTTTTTTTGTATTTAAAGTATTTAAAAATTTTATCGGTTTTGCAGATATTCGCGTAGACTTGTAGAATGTTTAGGAGGGGGGTTAATCACTGCGATCTTACAGATCTATTGTGTGTTCCGCTTTCTTGAGTTATAACTTATCATACCATACAGTCTTAGGGCTCAGGACTTTGACAAAAGCCAGTATCTGAGATAGCTCCACAGAAGCCAGCGCTCCATACTCGACATCAGCGCCGTACCAAAGTTTATGGCCCGAACGGTTGCCGTACCATATACGTGGATACATCTGACAAATGTTACCATTCGTTTGCATTCGGTCGCATTAAATATGAAATCTTTTTTAGGTGTAGATGTGCATTAGGGTGTCCGTTATTTACTAAGTTGATCATTTCTCTCACGACGCCCTCTAAATTTTTAGTTTATTGTCTCAAAAAATAACAGACCATTGTAAACCCTTAACCCTTAACTGGTCCGGTAATAGATATGTATCATAAACGGTCCGGCGTAGTCTGTAGGACTACGCCTTCTAAAAATCAAAAAACACACAAAAACTAAAAAATATCAAATTTTTATTTCATTATATATTATATTATGTATTATTAAACTAATCTAGACAAAAATGGGTTCAATTAATATCTACATTTTCAGAAAATATACTACAAAATAAAATAACATACATATAAATTTGAAAAAAAAACAATATAGGTTTATACTAAGCTCTAAAAATAAAACCAAATTACAGTAGAACTTCGGTAATCCGGACAGATATAGTTTAGGTGGTCGTCCGGATTGGAGAATTGTCATATTCCATCCAAGCTTTTTTTAATATTCTTTTCGGTTATGGACTTCCAAGCAGAGTCGAGAGTATTCACTGCATCCAGAAGACTAAATTTCTTCAGGAGTTGCATTGTGTCTTTGTTTTCTTGTGATTTAATGTGGGTCAGCAATTGCCTTCTATAAGAAACCTTGATATTTTGTATCAAGTTCTGATCCATTGGCTGAACTAATGCAGTACAATTAGGAGGCAAAAATACCACTATGAAATTTGGATTCGTATTGAGCTCTTCTTCGGGTGGGTGTGAAGGCGCATTGTCAACAAGAAGCAGTGCCCTGCATGGCTTATTGGCGTTACTCAGATATTGTTTCACTTCAGGAACAAATATTGTTTTAAACCACTCAGAGAATATGTTTCTGGGTCATCCATCCTTTGGTACTAGCCTCGTATTTCACGGCAACTGTGCATTTTTGAAAACTCGGGGGTTCTTAGATTTACCTAACACAAGTAACGGCAACTTATGTGTGCCTGATGCATTTGAGCATGGCATAAAGGTTACACGGTCTTTTGAAACTTTCCTCCCTGGTGCCGATTTCTCATCTTTATGCACCCACGTTGTGTTTGGCAAAACCCTCCAAAAAAGTGCGGATTCATCCGCATTGTAGACTTGCTCTTTAGTTAATTGCATTTTCTCAATCAGGGCTTGCAGTTTAAGTTGGAAAGGAGCAACTGCTTCAGCGTCACTTGAAACACGTTCTCCGCATACTTTTAAAAAACGAATGCCGCGTCTTGCCTTAAATTTGTCAAGCCATCCTGAACTAGCTTGAAAGTTAGTCTTTCCAGTGATGCGCTCATAAAAAAATCTGGCTTTTGTGCGCAAGACTTCACTAGAGACAGGAATGTGATTTTTACGTTGCTGTAGAAACCAAGTGTATAACGCCTCTTCCACATCAGGATTCTCGGGCTTTTTCATAACTTTTCTCTGGCCTAAAAAACATTACATATCTTTAGTGCAAACTCAAAACCCAGCATTTATTCATAAAACTTACCTATATCAGTGTACGACCTCGCAACAAAATTTCGAATCTTCACTCTGTTCTTCTTTATATCGGATACTGTTGATTTTGGTATCTTGAAAAGTTTCGCAACATGCCGAACACTACCACCTGCATCTAAACTGTCAAGAATTTTACACTTCTCTTTAATAGTAGCAGAGCAATGGACGCGTTTCGTTGGAGTCATTTTTTACACGTGGTCTAACACTCGGCGCCAAATAAATACTACGTACGACTCGACTGGACAAGCCGCTGCATGTAAAAAAATATTTCTTTACATATGTATACATACTAGTATACTTTTTCGCATTTAGCCGTTGTAATTTGTCATGCTTTTTAGTAGTGTCCGAATTACAAAAGGTAAAAATCTGAAAATGTCCGAACTGTAGCGGGTGTCCGATTGACTGGAGTATACGGTTTACGAGGTGTACGGATTGCCGAAGTTATACTGTACTAATAGTCATTACAATATAAAAATAAGTTTTTAATACTATATGTAATAAAAATAAGTTATACAACTGGAGTTAAAGAAAAAGTTTTTAGTTACAGCATGAGGCAAATTTCATTGTTTTTCTGAACATGTTTTACACAATGAATTCGTACATTCTAGGTATTAAAAATAATTAAATAGGACATAACATTGTCTTTGACTAGGATAAAAACTCTAGGATAAAAATATCTCCGTGGGCGTCTTCTGGTTGTACAGGAATTGCAAGTATTCTACCAATTGTAAAGCATATTTCTCGTGGAATATTTGACATTGTCAAATGCATTTGTCTGGCAGATTGTCATATTGTCACTGTCACAGTCCTCATTATATCATTTTAATAGAGTTTCCTCATAACTAGAGTCTCTTAAACGCACTCTTTTCTAAGACCCCGTCATATTTTACAAAAATGTGTCACACATAAAATTTAAGACAAACGGTCCGGCGCGGCGTCGCCGTCGCGTCGTCTGCGAGACTACGCTTCAGTAACTTCTTCCAGGACTTCTAAAAAACTAATCCAGTTTGGCCACAAATATGGCTATCAGTTGTTGACCTAGAGGGGTAGGATTAGCTAGAACGCCAATCGTGTGGGCGGTCCCAGTAACTAATGAGACTGAGTTAATTATTTGGCGTAGTCTGTCAGACGACGCCGCGCCGAACTAGTTAAGGGTTAATATTCACAATAAACCTTGCCCCAGAGACGATTCATTTCCCATTTAAATTACATAGGAACGAGGGGTGTCTCACTATTGGAATTACATGTACATTTCCTTGGCAGTCGCTGGCAGTCATTGTCAGTCTTATGGCAGTCGCCTATAATAATTACATGGCAGTCATAGGCAGTCTTCTTCGTAGTCATTGGCAGTCGCTTGACAGTGAAAGATTATTTTGGCAGTACGTGTACATTTTTTACCCGAGTGAGACACCCCTCGCATCTCGATCTTGTTCTCTCGCATCCATGAAAATCATATATTCTTGTACAGAATTGCTCTATGCTATATCTACAAAAAGGTCTCTTACAATTTTTCGATAAACCTACTCCTTCGAAATTTATTCAAAGGTTGTTTATATAAAATTTATAGAGTGGTTAAAGTTAACCACTCTGTAAATTCCTAGAGTTTTCAACTTTTTTGACAAAATTATGATTATTTTTGAAAAATTTAGTCTATTACTTTAAAAATATACAATTCTGATGGTGTTAAGGTTGGGAATTAAGAAATTTTCATGTCTAATGAAGTTTAAACCATTTAAGTATAGCTGATTTATTTTAATAAACATCCTTTAGTTTGATTTTGATATTTCTTCTTATACTCGCTTACAATCTGAATCACGTATTGTTTTTCATCAAATAGTGGAAATGTTTGCGGAAAAAAGTTTCGTTCGGTGCGAACAAGTAGCAATGGTGCGAATGGCTACAATGCGAACGAATGGTAACATTTGCCAAGTGTATCATCGGCTTTACATAATATAGCTCTTTCATGATTAAGTAACCCAATCCAACCCTTAAAGGGTACTTTCCATTAAGTAGAGTGTACCTACTACTTGTGGTACATCTTTTATATCCTTTTACAAGGTGTCCCAGGCTGAGCGTGCATTAGAAGTTTCTAGAAAACCACAATATCTAGACCGGAATTTTTTTGCACAATGAGATCTATCGATTAAAAATATTTTCAATATGGCGGCACTTCCGGAAATACCGGAAGTTGACGACAACTTTCTTATTTTAAATATGTGCCCCCATTTTTTATTACATACTTAAATTCTCTGTAAAATTTTATGAATTTTGATATCAAACACTCTATATCTAACATTAACCGTTTTTGAAAGAAAAAATATTTAAAATTTTTGGACGAAAAAACTGCCTGTCAAAAATATGTGTATAGTCTAAATGTCAAATTTAGTGATTACCACAGCCACTGTGCCATAAAGAGAAAACATGTGGCTATCTATTTCAAAAATTAAATTGTTTGAATGTCATATAATAATGGCTGCAGCTGTCATGGAATTGAGAGATTAAACAAGTATCATAAATAATTTTTTTCAAATGGCAACCCACTTTTTTTATTTCACTAGTGAAAAGACTTTTCAATTCGTTACTTTTTAACTATACATGTTCCTATACCTAAAATAAATCGTTTTTAAGCTATTTAAAATTTAGTTTTAAAGCGTATATTTTTCTTGATTTTAACAAAAGTAGCCTATGACTTTAAACGTGATGTAAAACAATAGCAGTATGTTATCTATCATCATTTGCAAGCCAACTTTGCGTTGTTTTTTTTCAGGGTTGATACAGTATGTACATTATTAATATAATTAATAATATCAACTATTAGATATCACTAAGGAGGGAAAATAGGAGATATATATTTTTATAAATACTTTTTAAACTTTTAAGGCAACAATATTCACAATATAGGAAATTCAAATAATTTGTTTTCTGACAGATGGAAATAAATTGTCTGACTTTTTGACACTTAATGTCAAAGGAAGCTAGATAAAATCAAGAAAAATATATGTTTTCAAACTAAATCTTAAATAACTTTAAAACGATTTATTTTTGGTATAGAAACATGTATAGTTAAAAAGTAACGAATTATAAAATCTTTCCAGTAGTGAAATAAAAAAAGTAGTTTCCATTTGAAAAAAATGATTTATGATAACTTTTTAATCACTCAATTCGATGACAGCTACCGCCATTATGATATGACATTTGAATAATTTAATTTTTGAAATAGATAGCTACATGTCTTCTCTTTGTGTCACAGTAGCTGTAGCAATCACTAAATTTGATTTTTAGGCTATACAAATTTTTTTGACAGGTAGTTTTTTTCGTCCAAAAATTTTAAATATTTTTTTTCTCAAAAACGGTTAATGTTAGATATAGAGTGTTTAACATTAATATTCATAGAATTTTACACAGAATGTAAGTATGTTATAAAAAATAGGGGCGGCCATTTAAAATAAGAAAGTTGTAGTCAACTTCCGGCATTTCCGGAAGTGCCGCCATATTGAAAATATTTTTAATCGATAGATCTCGTTGTAAAACAATGATGTGCAAAAAATCTCCGATCTAGATATTGTAGTTCTCTAGAAACTTCTAATGCATGCTCAACCTGGGACACCCTGTATGTAGATACAGTAATTTCAACAAATGACTTAAAGTGCTGTGGGCTATTTTACGTATGCTCTCCTTTTATTTCGAAACAGTGCACGGTTTTTAAGGTATTTGCGTTTAAAGATTACGATGCATCGATTTTAGTATTAGTCTTTAGTGAAATTATAAGATTAATTATTTACAATTTCTTTGTATTTCATCATTTTTCGCTAATACTGAAATCGAGACTAAAATCGATACTCTCTGCCCTAGTGGAAAGTATCCTTTCAGGGCTGTTACAAAATTTTACACTATCGCCATTAGCTTTGGCTTTAAAATATGTGTAATGTGTAACAGTACCAAATTTCAAGGAAAACGGTTTACCAATGTCCTTAAAAATAAACAAAATATATTATTTTTATTTACCATTTCGAGGGCTGTAACTTCTTCGGGAGGCATTTTTGGGAATACAACTCATAACATAGGATGAATAACATAGGAACTTTTTGTTTTATTTTTATCTGTGTAATCACCTACCAAAGTTAGATACACTATTTTTTAGACACCCTGTATAAAAATATTCTGTTTTTTATGTCTCAAAAGATTAATTTATTATTTTACTAATTTTCGAAAATCTATATCGATTAGTATACTTTAAAATTTCGAAATTAAGTCTATAAAGTTTGTTCTTTGATTGCAATCAAAACAGCTTTTTAGAATGATATCATAAAAATGAACGTTATTCTAATTTTCCAATCTATTACTTCGATATTAATAAAAAACGCGTATATCATAAAAAAGACATAAAATATACATAAACAATTCTGTATCTTAAACTCCAAAAAATGTCTATGTAAACGGCACTTAGATTCAATTTCAAATATAGTCCCTGCCCACCTAACAAGTTATATATAGGAATGCTATTTTTTACCTCTTACAATGAGATTTTGACAGAATGGAATTATAATAAGCAATGTAAATGTCATGTTTCAGATAATAAGATATATTAGAGTATTTAACTATTCATAAAAAATTGAATAGTTAAACATTTATGAGTAGAGGTATTCGAATTATCAAATGAGAATTTTCTACATATCGTCTCATTAAAAGTCAATTTACTAGATTTGTTTCATTGCGTACCATTTACAGGTGTTTCAAATTTTATATCGGTCTATGAGCTGAGAGCTGAGTTGTGGTGTCTCGTTATAGAGGTAAATCCGGTATTTTAAACGAGTCGGTTCCGGTGTTACATCAAGCCTTCATGGACCTATATCCAGGTTCCGGTTCTGTCGGATCTATATCATTCTAACATTTAATTTTAATTTAAAATATTTATATATACATATAATATATATAAAAAATATATATATATATTATATTTATATTTTTTTTATTAAACTAATATATAATTTTTTTTTAATATTAAAATGCGCAAATTTCTATTTTTTTATTTTCTTTTTGTTTCAGTTTCCGAATGCAGTCTGTTTGTATGACCTCTACCCTATGTGCCTTTGTTTGTGATATAATCTTCCTTTCAGCACTTCATTGTGCTGAGGAAGATTATATTACAAATTGGGGGCGACGCGATTGTGGCGATTGCAGCTGGCGATTGCCTTGTAGCAGAGCCCTCATAAAACAAGAAGAACAGGAAGAAGTTTTGCATGAAGCAACCCTCGTTCAAAAGTTTCGTAGTCTGTTAGAGGCATCTGATGTTTGCGTTTTACCAAATAGTTATCATCTTTGGTCTTTGATCTAACTGTTTTATTTATTTCGCAGAGGTGCCTTAAGGTACAAATTTACGACTATGTATGGCGAAGCATTACGACTTTTACATACTAATAAAAGATGGTCAAGGCAATTACTATCTTTCATCAACACTTCCTCACAGGGATTGCTTCATGCTAGAAGCAAAATTATCAAAATTTAACAGATGTTTTTAAGTAGTAAAGTGGCATCTTTTTATACAAAAAAAATAAAACTAAGTTTGAACGTAGTCCTCGTCTTCTGATTTCTTTGACGCACCCCGTACGATCATAACATATTCCATAATTTCTTAAATTTACCAATAAAGTAACAACACTAGACACAAATTTCAAATAGTGCAAAATAATTTCGGATAGGGTTACAGTTCCGCCAAAGTAAACTTAAAAACAGTAAGTACAACTCAGCAGCAGTTACATTTCTCTCTTTATTCCAATACTCTCCAATACTGATATATTTGACTTTATCATTATGTTTTCGTTATCTGCCGAAGACGTGACCGGTGGTTAGCAATGCAGTTCCGCGGATAAGTGTCGATATTCAATAAGATCTTTTCTCCACTATTTTAAATGGAACAGGTATCTTGTATCGTAATGGAACAATGTTTTGTCTAATTATTTTGTCTTATTAAGCACTTTCTATGTCTAAAATCGATATTTAATGAGAAAATTGTGTTTGTTTGGAAATATAAGACAAAATCTGATTTTCGCTCCAATAGTGGACGTTTAACATTAAAAGTGCCAAGCTTATCTACTACAGTGTGGGCTATCTGTCACATAATATTGAATATTACGTCTATTTACTAATCCATTATTTTTAAAGGCAGCGACATTTTTGTTTTAAGCATAATGTGTTGCAAAATTCATTCTATTGATAGTCATTTAGATTTTGATGTAGCTTCAGGTGATAAAGATTAAATTTATGTGTTTTTATAACTCTATTAACTAAATTAAGTAAGCTTATAGAAGAATATCAGAAATGGGGACTCGAGATCAATACTAACAAAACAGAATATATGTGTATCGGAGGAGTACAACAAGATCTAATACTAGAAGAAGGGAAGAGAATTAAGTGCTGCACAAAATACAAATATTTGGGTATGCAAATCACAAATGATGTTGGATACAGCAATTAAAGAACGAAACCAACTTGGAAGGAATGCTATCACGGTATTGTATGGGATAATGTGGGACAGAAGCATAAAGAAAACAAGAACAAAACTCTAATATATAATACCATCATCAAAAGTATAACCACGTACAGCTGTGAAGTGTGGCCAATTAAAGAAACAACAAACCGAATGCTGGAAGCTACAGAGATGGATTGTTGGAGAAGATCAGCAGGCAAATCAAGACTCGAGCGAATAACTAATGAACGCATAAGAGAGATTATGGAAGTTAAACATACGATAGTGGACGACATAAAGAACAGTCAACTTATATGGTACGGGCATGTCCAAAGAATGGCAGAAATAAGAATCCCAAAGCAAATTATAAACTGGAAACCTGCAGGGAGAAGAAAACCGGGTAGACCGAGAAGAAGTTGGCAGGAAGGGATTGACACGTTTATGGAGGAAAGATCTCTCGGAGACGGTGCATGGAGAGACAGGCAGGCATGGAGAGATGGCATCGGAAGACGTAGAACGTTTTAAACCGATTAATATATATATATATATATATATATATATATATATATATATATATATATATATATATATATATATATATATATATATATATATATATATATATATATATATATATATATATATATATATATATATATATATATATATATATATATATATATATATATATATATATATATATATATATATATATATATATATATATAACTCTATTAACACTACTCTGAGAAACATCCGTTTGAGCCGATAATTCTCGAGAGGAAGCATTAGGATTTTCTTCTTCTAATAATAATGATACATTCAGTTTACTCTCTTCTTTTATACAACATCTAACATTTTTTGTATAACCCACATTGTCGGTACTATCAAACCTTCGTTTTCATTTCTTGAGTACGGACAGCACATTTAAAATGTCTCCTATGTGATACCGATTGCTTGTTTCTACCGGTTAGGAATTGCACTGCAGCAAAATCCCTCATCAAGCAGGACGAAAAAGGTGCCGAAGTACGCCGCGGGAAACCTTGCTAAACGTATTTATTTATTAACGAACACTTTTCTTGTGTAGGTATGAACTTAACCTAGTAGATACTGTAATTTAGACTGTAGTTAATAGAGAAAAAAACGAACATAAACAAAAATAAACAGCACACGTGATCGCCTTGCCCGATGAGGGATTGGAGCTGCATTTTTTATTTCAAGTTCTGAAAAAACTCGGTCTCCTGAGTACAATGATATGCCACACTTAATGTTTTTTTGTTTTTGTTTCGGATAATTGAACACGATTTATTTAAACTAATTTCAAGTCCGGCTATGTTATTTTAACTGTTTAATCTATTCATCGTCATCGTTACAAAATTGATAAGCTTTCAAACTTAATAACGACGTGGGGTAAAACATCGAATACGGAAAATAAAATGCAATAAAATAATGAAAAGTAATATAAAATGAATAATATAAATATACAGGGTGGCCCATCGAAAATGTTCCGCAAGCCATAACGGCTAGGGTATTCTTTTTTTCAAAAAATCCAAAAACACGTCAATTTTGTTTGTGAGGGGGACAACTTTTGCCCTAAAAATGATTGCGAAATCTTTAACCCTCTGAGCGGGGGTGTCATCCCCCAACTTTTTTCAAATGGGAAGGGGGGTCAAGTGGCGCCGCCATGAAAAGAGCTTTCTATTCTCTATATTTCCCCGCCTCGTTTTTGAAAATTGGTCGAGTCATTGAGGAAATATAAAGGATTGAAATTTGAAATGTTTATTTAAACATTTATCAGAGTAAATGATAAGGATACATTCCTTCGACCAATTTGAGGTTTTTTCTCGTTATTTCTAGATGTTTATGCATTTTTTCACTAGCCACTAGGTTGAACGATCAGGTGCGGTATTTGCTACAAAGCTGTTCTGTGACTTTTGCGTTGAAGTTCTTCTCAATATCGTTAAACTGATCCACAATAGAATTTTCAAAAATACCAGCCCACACGTTCAATTTCTGAGGGTTTTGTGTGTGCACCTCGGGAAAAACCCTGTGGTTGTCTTCAGCCCAGTACCGATAGTTGTGCCGATTAACTACACCGTTCAAAAAGAAAGTACACTCATCCAAAAAACGAATGAAGGAATTTATCCTTATCATTTACTCTGATAAATGTTTAAATAAACTTTTCAAATTTCAATCCTTCATATTTTCTCAATGACTCGAGCGATTTTCAAAAACAAAGCCTGAAAATATAGAGAATAGAAAGCCCTTTTCATTGCGATACCACTTGACCCCCCTTCCTATTTGAAAAAAATTGGGGGATGACACCCCCGCTTAGAGGGTTGAAAATTTTGCCATCATTTTTGGGGCAAAAGTTGTCCCCCTCACAAACAAAATTGACGTGTTATTGAATTTTCTGAAAAAAAAATACTCTGGCCGTTATGCCTTGCGGAACGTTTTCGATGGGCCACCCTGTAATATAAACAATCAAATCATTTTCCTGGAGGATGGGTTGGAAAGTGTAGAGCAGTATAATGGCCAGCAAGGTTCCTGGACCCTGTCGCCAAGGGGTGGGGGGCATTACTTGACGTCATTTGTAAAAGTGAAATCAATACATTTCAATATTTACAATAAAGAGTACAAAATACATCCGGAAATATAAGAAGATATGTCCAAAGAACTATAAATAAGATTGAACGAAAAATAAATTGTGCATTAGGGAGGGTTGTAACCCGTTGGAACATGTAGAGCATTAGAAACTAGTTTGTGTAGTTGAACAATCATTGAAATTTTTAAACTTTTTTGTTTGCATCTTGGTGAACATACCAAGGAGCAAACTTTGTCTCAACTTACCCATCTTCGTATCTATTACGGTTTCCGAGATACCAACTATCTCGTACCTCGAAACTGTAGCACCCTGTATAGTATTCTATTTAATAATGTATAATTTTGGTTTGTATTAAAGTAAAGATTATCTTTTTATTATTCAATTATCTTTGCTTCCTATTTTCAGATATACCGTATGATCGAAAAAAACCGGTGTCCAATTGGCTTGGAAATGATATACGCCATCGATGATATTCCCCATATAATTTTACATGTGAAATGACAGCGATCTTCATTTTATAACCATTGCTGACGCCGTTTTTTTCCATCATATTGTTACAACTAGATAATCATTCTTACTGCAAACGTTACTTTCTTATAACTGATTTGCTTATGCATGAACACATTCCTTAAATTAATATATATCACTAATGTTTGAAAAACACTCAGTGGACTAGACTCTGGGTGTGGTCAACCATGGGCACAATAGACTCCCATTTTAAGAGAATAAATAATCTAAATCAAACGGTTTAATTCAAAGTGTGATCGCCGAACAAATGTGTTGTCAGTGGAACCGGAATATATGGGTTGTTTGTTATAAAAATGGTCGTTCGTTTAGCATACGAGTGGGTGATGGGAAGAAATATCGCTCAAGTAGTGCTGTATTTGTATACGATCGGGGATCATAAACGATTTTGAAAAATGGTTGTCATGTCGTTTATTGAAACGTACTATTGCATAATGAAAAGAAAGGTATTTGTAGTATCTAGGTACCTTTCCATTCTTATGATTGTTACATTTTACAAACAGGTTAATATTTCAGAACGAAATTAATATATGTATACCTAATTGAAGGAACAATAAAACAATGTGAAACATTTTTTATTTCTGCTTATTTTAATGACACTTTCTGTGGCGAGGCTCTACGTTTGACGGACGAGCGTTAGCGAGGAAAAACAATAAGAAATAACATCACTATTTATTTAGAAAATATTTTTCCTCTCTGTAGTAAGATCAGAAATAAGAAGGTGTCCAGACTATCGTCACTCAAAGGAGACCTAATATAAAAAAAAACAGGCAAAAAGATGATCATATGCTTTAGATAAATAACGTCAACATCTCCTCCTTTCTTCTACTCCGCCAACAGGGGCCGATCCAGGATTCGGGAAAGGCCGGGGCTAGACATAGAACATTATTCAAAGTACATACTCCAGAGTCGTTTGTGACAAAATCTATACAGGTTGAGTTTTCTACGATGTTCCCTATGGTATCTCGGAAATTACTGAAGATAGAGAGTCGGTTAAATGGGGAAAGAATTACAGTTTTGTGAGGTCACAAATATGCGCCTTTCAGATTTTTGAAAAAGTTCATGGGTTACTAGATATTTCGGAAAAAAACAAATTTTGGCTATTTTAAAAATTGTCCCTAATTCCATTATAAGCTTTTTAGGACAAAAAGTTTTCAGATAAAAGTTGTAGATAATCACATCCTTAATGAGATTGTGTCCTCATTTTCTTTCTAAAGCCTGTCATTTTTGAGATATGACACAAACATATATGTTTTTTTGCATGGAAACCGTAGCTGCATGGCCATGACTTCATAAAAGCGCCGTTTTTTAAGCTTTTCAGCGATATAAGCTATAATATGTTTTCTTCGAAAAATTACTGAGTTATAGCCAATTCTTATAATTTTTAAACAATTTTACTTAGTTAGCCATGGAAACAAGTTTAATCATCTTTGCTCTCAGAAATTTAAAGCTGTCACATCCAAACTTTTTTAAATTAAAATAAACAAAAATTGTAAATATGAATTTTTCAAAAAAAAACGTGTAGAATTATTGGGTCAACTTTTCTTGGCCATACATTTTCGAGGATACGTTGACCGGTGAATGTTACGTTTTTTAGTCCCATAGAGAACATCGTAGGAAACTCACCCTCTATATAAAATGCTAATGTTTATCTGTGTCGTCTCTACTGAAGTAACGACTTGCTCTAGAAAGTTGCTTTTTTTTACTAAAAGATAGATAATTGGCTCTTCTAAAAACCGTCCTCGCCGGATTTCTGGTTTTTCATTTAATTAAAAAAAAATAAAACGTTTTTTTTTCTGATGTCGTGGCGGATGCGCCAGGCTTCAACTAGTAAATTAATAATATCGTATTGTTTGACTGAACTGAAGGGGGGGGGGGGACTTGAGCCCCGAAGCCTCCCCCGTGGATCCGCCACTGTCCGCCAATCCAACCAACAACCTCTCTTTTAGACAACAAGGTTAATTTCGCTCTTCAATTTTTACAATTTATAAATATTGATACCGAGTCCCGAAAATACCGGGAATTAATTTCGAGTCTCAGTTATTTATCAGCTCAAAATAACTGGGAATTCCCGGTACGTTCAAGACCGAGATTTCCCGGTTTGGAACCCTACCAAAGGCGTCTCAAAAGTGGCTCACCCCTATAACATTTTTATTTTTTCAGATAAAAAATCGAGATTTGGTATGTTAGTATACCTATGACATAAATTAGGACTGATAAAGGGACTGATTGATGTATTCAATTGTTTTCGGTCACTTCCTGTTTCACCGGAAATTACTACAACTTTTGATTTTTAAATTGCACCCTCGGTATTTTGTTCGATTTTAATGATGGTCGATAGGAAATAACACTCTACATAGAATGACATATCATATGTCAACTTTTGACATTTTCAAATATGGTTTATTTGAAATTGCAATATGCGATTCATAACGACAATTTGACTCCAATTATTTGACTCCATACCAAGTGTGCGGTACCAAATTATTCGTAAAAAAATGCTTCTTCCAAATATGCTAATGAGCCACCCTCGTTCCATTTGAAAAAATTGAGATATGATTAAAAATACGATTTGTGCATATTTTAACCGGCCAGTACAAGACACTTAAAACATTAGACGATCAAATCTATTTTTCCAAGGCTCCTTGATTGATTAAATTTGTAAATTACTGTTTTTAACACAACCATGGAACTCTAGATTGAAATTTAAAGTACAATTTTGTTTTAAGCGAAAATGTCAAAAGTCGAGATATATGATATGTCATTCCATTTAGAGTGTCTTGAATACGTCAATGAATCCTATTTTATGTTATATACTACCATACGAAATCTCGTTTTTTTTATATGAAAAAACAAAAAAGTTATAGAGGTGAGCCACTTTTGAGACGCGGTATATCTCAGAAACTAGTTATCGTATAACCACGGTATAACCGTAGTATAACCTTGGATTGGTAAATAGGCCAAGAGAAATCGCAGGAAGGAATGTCCGCTAGAGGGTGCATCTTTTAAGGATAATAAAAAGAAGCTTTTTCATAAAAATGTGAAAATTTAATTTAAAAAGGGACGGATAGCTCTAAGGTTTGAGTTAATAGACTTAAACAAAGTGAAGCTCGTTCAAAGGAACTTTTCTTTTTTAATAATCTACAACATAAACCTAAGGAGAGTTATGGGAACTAAAAGTACTCGTAAAAGTACGTCAGTTTTTTTTGTAATGCTGTCTGATGTTCAACATTTACACCACAGATTAGGGAACAAAATTAATCTACAGAGGATGAAGGATGTATGTACAGAAAGGAAGAAACTCCAAAACCATCCATTAAATAGTTATCGCGTGATAACTAAATATAAATATATCATGCATTTAGATACATTGAATTACGCGGTATATGAAAAACAAAAATATGCCCACATATTTAATTAAAAAAATATAGAGCTTTTTCAAAACACCTCTGGATCTTTCTGTAATAAAAGTTTTTTAAAAAACAAATAAAAAACATATTGTAATACTGTATAAACTGCTTTTATTAGGATTAATTTGAGATGAAGGGAGATTTCGACGATAGCACAGGTAGGCACGCGTACATCGTACATCGAAGGTAAATATTATATAAACAGCGCGTTCGAGAGTCCTGAAAACGGTCACGTGATCTCCGATTCTTCCCATTCGCCCTTTTGCAGGAACATTGCGCTGTCCTTTTCTAGCGGGAGCCTATGAATCCCGATGTGGGAGGACCTCGCCATTCGAGGATTGGCATGGATTCGAAGCTGTTCTCTGTCTGTTTTTCTGTATTATTATTATGAAGCGTAGATAGTTTTCAGGACAGTAAGGGCATAGTATACCTATTTCAATTTAAACTTCATTATGATTGTTCCTTTGAAGTTTGTGACATCGGCTGATCGAAAGCCATTTGGTTATAACTAGAAACAATGTAAATAGATTACAGTTGAGGGTTGGAACCTTTGGTGTTACACAGCAAAATAAAAACACTAAATCACCACAATACACCAAAACACTTTTACTTTTACACTGGACGCGCGTTTCGCTAACCATGTTAGCATCATCAGCAGATGATTATAAACTCAATCAGTTTAACTGATTTTTTAATAAACTCAATCAGTTTATAATCATCTGCTGATGATGCTAACATGGTTAGCGAAACGCGCGTCCAGTGTAAAAGTAAAAGTGTTTTGGTGTATTGTGGTGATTTAGTGTTTTTATTTTGCAATGTAAATAGATTATACCGGGTGTTTCTCAAATCGCAAGTGGATCACTCCTAAAACTGTTTTACTTTTTCAGATAAAAAAACGAGATTTGATATGTGAGATATACACTGAGATGCAAAAAATAGCAACGGAACATTTTTTTGTCAAATTTTTAAAGTGTTATAATTTTGTTTTACTTTTAGCCCTATTTTCATGATTTTTTTAGCAAACTGTATATAAATCTATCAATTTTAATTCATAACCTCAGTTTTTTATTAGCTTTAATATTTGGGCTTATTATACAAGGTTAATTAAAGGGTTGTTTTTTACCCTAACTTTAAAACAATACAATATGCGGTGCAATAATTTCGTGAGTAACTTTTCCTAAAACATTATTTTTCGATCAAAACCATGTTTTCTAAGCATTTTATTTTTTGACTCATGTCAACACATGCCTTGGTTAATTTTTAAGAGGGGAATGAACTTACCACTAACAATTTGCAATTTTTTCAACTATCATTACTACTTTATGATGTTATTTTTTAATATGACGAGGTGGCTTTGGTGACTATTGCCGTAATGTCATATCGACACTGATTAGAAATCTATATTATTAAAATTTAAAAAAACGTTAAAAAGTAACGCTACAGGTTTGGTTTTAATAAATATTAGTAGCACTAACAGAACTATTAACAGTTTTCTATTTAACAGTTATATTAAAAAATAACTGTAATTAACTAAGTGTACAAACAAACAAAAAACATGTAAAAAATATTCTAATAACTTTGTATTACCTCCCCCAGTTACTGTAACTGTCTGTAGACGTTGGTTCATACTGTTAATGAGGTTGCAAGTATATTGTGTTATGTTTTCATTCTTCTTCAAAGACCAAGCGAATATTCATAATATCGGCCATCTTCAACAAGATCAATGACTTTTGCACAACATTCGACTCTAAGAACCATATTCAATCATACACAACAATAATCACCAAAGCCACCTCGTCATTATGCAGAATAACTAATATCAAAAAGTAAGGATAATTGAAAAAGTTGCAAAATGTTAGTGGAAAGTTCATTTTGCTCTTAAAAATTAACCAAAACATGTGTTGACATGAGTCAAAAAACAAAATATTCAGGACACATAATTCTGATCCAAAAATATTGTTTTAGAAAAAAATGCTCATCAAATTATTGCACAGGGTTTTTTAAAGATAGGGTAAAAAAAACAACGCTTCGATTAACCCTGTACCTGTATAATAACTCAAATACTAAAGTTTATAATAAACTGAGTTTACGAATTAAACTTGATATACTTATATACAGTTTCCTAAAAAAATCAAGGAAATAGGAATAAAAATAAAAAATATATAACATTTTAAATTTGACCAAAATTTTTTCCGTTGCATGCGTTTGTTTTGCATCTGAGTGTATATAGTTTTTGGTCACTTCCTGTTTCGCCGGAAATGCCTATAACTTATGATTTTTAAATGATACCCTCAGTAGTTTTTTACTACATTAATGACACTCTGAATAGAATCACAACTTTTAACATTTTCTCTTAAAAAAATCATATTTTAAATTTCAAGTGGAATCTGTTTGGAATCGAGATATCAATGCATGTCATCATTGACAAAAATTGAACATGTTGGTTATATAGTTAAGAAATGATAAATTTTAAACGATTTTGTGCTAAAGGTTCAACAGAAATTGTTTTATCATAATTTTTTGTAGAAAAAATAACCAACCTAACCAAACCAATCATGATTTTATCAAGAGGTCTTTTATACATAAAAACAATGGAAATGTATATTTTTTTCACTCGATAGTTTTATATAGGCACAGAGTAAAAGTTATTACTCTTCGTTACTTTCATTAACCCTCCTGCAAGTAGATAGTAGTCATATTGACAAACAAGTTAAATTTATGATATGAAAAAACACCCAGAAACCAATTTCATCCAAATATCGACATTATTTGGAAAAAATCGAAATAAAATGATCATCTGTATTCACTCTGTATCTCCGAAACAAATCCATTTTAGGACATACATTTATACGAACTTTTTTACTTATTTTTATCGGTAGAATATGCTGCCGAAGTTCCCCGAATACAATTCGGACCACGCTGTATATTGAATGAAATATTTTTTTATCTAAAGTATTTTAACCCCAGATTTTTACACACCGCTATATTGGGAATAATAAAAATCCAGGTGCAAAATTTGAAACTTAGTACATTTTACAATAAAAGAGAAAAAATATAGAAATAAACAAGTGCACGACTTCCTACGCTTTTAAACCAATATGGACCTATAATAATTAGAGTAAAAAGGAACTTCAAGAATGTCACGTACCTAGCATGAGGCTTTAACATTTTGTTTAAACAGTTCTTCATTGCTCTGCATAACTTTTTCAGTAATTGTTGTTCGTAGGCGTATATCAAATATCACTTTGGACGAGATTTGTATTTGTTCGATTAAACAGAGTGAATCTTAAATAAGTGCACATATTTATAGTGGGTGGTGGGTGGTGTTATTTGTATATTTCAAACCCAAAAATACGTCTATGAGTTAAAAAACTCGCGAAAAAAATTACAATTTTGTATATTTTGAAAAACATTTTGAATTTTTTTAGATTTTTATTTTATACACTCAGATGCAAAAAAAACGCAACGGAGAAATTTGTGGTCAAATTTAAAGTGTTATATTTTTGTTATTTTTGGCCCTATTTTCATGAATTTTTTAGCAAGCTGTATATAATTATATCAACTTTAATTCGTAAAGTCATCTTTTTATAAACTTTAATATTTGGCATATTATATAGGGTTCATTGAAGGGATGTTGTTTTACCTTAACTTTAAAACACCCTGTGCAATAATTTCGTCTGTAAATTTTCCTAAAATTTAATTTCGCGGTCAGAATCATGACTCCTGAGCATTTTGTTTTTTGATTCATGTCAATACATGCTTTGTTTAATTTTTAAGAGCGAAATGAACTGATTATGATCAATTTGCATTGTTTTCAGTTATCATTATTTTTTATGTCATTTTTTAATATGACGAAATGGTTTTGGTGACTATTGTCATAACGTCATAATACACTGCATTGGATACTCGATATTAAATTAAAAAAAAGCGTTAAAGACTAACAATACAATCCGGCTTTTAATAAACATTAATAACGATAACAGAACTAACGATATTAAAGAAAACATCTGTAATACTCAAGTATAGAAACAGAAAAAAAAATTGTAAAAAATATCCTATTACTCTGTATTGCCGCCCTTGGCTGCTAATAACTGCCTGTATATGTCCGTTCATACTGCCATTGAGGCTGCATATATCATATTGCGTTATGTTTTCCCATTCTTCTTTAAGGACCAAGCGAAGTACATTTAATGAAACTGGTACTGCTTTGCGACCTCTATCCCTCCTGCCAAGCATTTGTCAAACGTCGAACATGATGAGCAGTTCATAGCACTATATAGTTCACAACAATCACCAAAGCCGTCTTGTCACATTGAAAAATAATTTCAAAAAGAAATGATAATTGAAAAAATTGCAAATTGTTGGTGGCAAGTTCATTTCGCTCTTAAAAATTAACCAAGGCATGTATTGACATGATCCAAAAAACAAAATGCTCAGGAGACATGGTTCTGACCGTAAAATTATATTTTAGTATTATCTGAGTGCATAATAGAATCTTTTTTTTATTTTTGAAGTAAAATAACTCGGTTATTTTGGGCTTATTTGAAAAACGGTAAAGGGAAAATATGTTTCTTTTATCGAGATCTACGAGCCCTGAAAATATTTGCACTTATTTAATACTCACCCTGTATAGTAGTATAAATATAAACTATTAAACCAGTTTTGATATTCAATAAATTACCAAGATTTATTTAATTAACATCCTGTGTAGTTTTATACGATAAATTTAAGAAATTTGTGGTTAACCGACTAACCACAGTAGATAAGTATATCCTTCATAGATGTGTGATTCATACTATTAATATAAAATAGAAATATGTGTGTATCAATATATTTGTTCTGGTAGTAATAAAAATGCGCTTTTAAATAATTCAATGTTTGTTTATAAATAATATAAAACTGTTAGAATAGAATGAAGCTGATCATCAAAAGGAAAATTTTGTGTGAAACGTAACTGATAATAAATCGAAGATCAATAACGCAGCAAAAGTTTTCGATCGCTTGCAGGCTTACATTTAGGAACTGAGATGATGATGATGTTGTTAAGCAGATATTGAATCAGATAAGTCGTTCTCAATACCGAAATTTATTAAAAATTTATTGTCTTTATTTTTCCGAATACTTTTACATCACGTAGTTAATTTCGAATACACCCGAACCAATCGGCACCTAACCTAATTTTTTTTTTATAGACTGGAATCGCCTTTAGAGCCAGAGTATGGGGATCTCCCTCATGCGAGAGGGTCTACCCACAAAAAACCCATCTGTGCTTTAAGCTCGCCAATTTCGGTACCGCCGAAGGCATTTCATCAAGATTAGAAACTTATCATTCTTCTATATTGGTCTTGTTTGTACCCAGATCTTGCCTTTTTCGTCCTTCGCCTTTTTCTTCATAATGTTCCTTAACATGCCGCAAATCTTCGTACCACATACTGTTTGTGCGTTTTCCCGTGCGTATCTTCGTGCGCGTGACACTCAAATACTGTATGGTTAGCCGAGTCTGACGCCTCGCAATACCAGCATGTAGGAGAATCAGCCTTGCGGATCCTGTACTCGCCAAATACTCCATGGCCAGTCATGACTTGCGTGATGTAGTAGTCCGTGTTTGCTTGGTCGCATTTTATCCAATCTTGAATATTGGGTATGAAAGTCTTTGTCCATCCGCTATATGCGTCCCATCGTGTCTGCTATTGCTCTAGTACCATGTTTCTGGCCTCTTTCCGGAAGGAAGTTCCATTTTTATATATTTGGTTTCTTTCCTGGATCAGTAGACTGATCGGAGGTATCTTAGCAAGACACAGTACCGCTACTGTTGGACATGTGCAGTATGCCGATGCAACCCTGAGTGCTAACTTCCTATTTATCCTTTCTAGCATGTTTTCGTAATGCTTGAAGTGCATGGATCTGTCCCAAATCGGCGATGCGTAGAGTATGGTCGAATGAATTACCGAAGCGGGAAGTCTTCTTTTTTTCGCGCGAGGTCCTCCGATATTGGGAGTTATTCTGGTCAGATGCTGGATGATGCAAGTGATTTTATTCCTGATTTCTGTGACGTCTGAGGTCATTCGCATGGCCGAGTCGAACCTACAACCTAACCTAACCTAACCCCAGCATCCTTCAGGCAGGAATCTAGGCTATCAAAAGGTGCGTATAACCTATATTAGATAGAAATAGCTATCTTATTCGATAGTCAAGCAGCGTTAAAAGCGATTAACTCTCCTCCTCCTCCTTTCTATTACTCTATAAGAGTATGGTGACATTATGATATCGCATTTATGGTGTCTCTCCATGTTGTTCTGTCTGGCGCAGCAGTACTGGCCTCGTGCAGATTATGACCTATTATTGTCTTCATTTGGTCCACCCAACGGTTTGGAGATCTCCCTCTAGGAACGTTTTCCGTTCACTTTTCCCTCCACAATTAGTTTTTCTAGGCCATTGGTGTTCCTGGATATGTGGCCAAAGTATCTTAAGTATGACTGATTTATTGATATCGACAGTCTAGATTCGATATTCAGTTGTTGTAGTATTGAAATATTTGTACGGTGAGGTGGTGTACTGTATTCACAGCATCCGTCTATAACACCACATTTTAAAAGCATCGATTTTATGTTTCATTGCCAACTTCAATGTCCAGGTCTCTGAGGCATAAGTGGCAATGGGAAAAATTAGGGCTCTTAGTAGTCTGAGTTTGTTGCTAATTGAAATGGCTGAATCTTTCCATATTTTATTGAGTTTGGTCATGGAATTACGTGCTATACACAGTCTTCTCTTGATTTCTGTAACGGCGATTAACCCAGTAACCATCAATTAGAAGTTGGTCAAAGAATTTCTAGAGAAGCTGAATAAATTAGTCGAAGAAAATAAAATGTCCTATACTTGACATTTTCTTAGAGCTTATTTGGTTTTCTTGATATACCACGTACGGTATTCGCATGGTACCTAACAGACCCACGTTGATAAAGAATAAAGCCAATGGAATAAAACTGAATCATTATTTAGCCCATTCAAAAGAAATCTAAGCTCATGCCAGCGATATTTAATTTATGACACTTCTTTATACCTCATTGTATATAAATACCACAACATTTAAAACCCACCCTTATTTTCGGCTACGCCCTCCCCGCAACAAGCCGACCCTTTGGACAGGGACTATTCCCATTCTCGTTCCTTCTTCACAGTCCTATGCTGAAATTTCTCTTTGGTCTAGCTGAAGGAGTGGATGATTCTAGCCCTCTCGACTCCAAGAATCAAGAACCATAGCACCTGCGCTGGCTGCTAAAAACCATATACCCCATATATGTATAGATAGTGTATATTTTCCAAAAAGGGTACTTCAACCTTTTAGAATTTTTTTTTCCTTCGTCATAAAGGTGGAAAAGCATACACCAGCTACGAGATCTAACTACCACTGGTAAGAAGAAACGAATTTTTGCAAAAGAAAGGAAAAATCCCACCTTTTTTGAGTTATAACTCATTATAGAGTCTCAGGGCTTTGAAAAAAGCCACTATAAGACGGATTTACAGAGGATAGCTCTCCATCTCCGATATCAGCTGTACCAAAGATTATGGCACGTATGGTTGTCGTCTCGGCTCACTTAGTGATGAGGTGTTCTGGTGTTTCCCCATTTTTCCTTCAGAATCTGCATTCCCCGTTGTTTCTTAGCTTCAGTCTACTGAGATGTTCATCGAGGAGACAGTGTCTTGTTAAAAATCCCGTGACAATCCGAACATTGTTCTTAAACAAATCAAGGAAATCTTTGATTTTTCGTTCATATAAGAGAAATTTCTTCGAGTGTCTTAAACCGTTGGAGGATTCCCATTCCAGATTACAGATATAATCTTCCAGGATTTTGAGTTCCGCTTTAAATTTATTTCCACTTGTCAAGCAGAAAATATTATATATAATATAATAATATTTCCCCATAGTGGAATGTTTCCTTTTCTAATTCAGTATATTCAGTTAAATACTAAGGGCTGGCAAAGGTTAATCTTGGGTCGAGATTTCCGTATGTAAGAAGAGTACAATGCGTTTATAATGTACTGAACAAAGAGAGGACAGTAAACACGTTGCCAAACGTATGAAATAAATCGAGAAACTGTGCACATCGCTAAGAGACGTGGAAGGGGATATAGCAGATTTGTCGCGTTGACCGGTCGACTCAATCAATACCTCTGTCAGTACTTAAAGTTCTAGGGAAAGGTGTACGTCATGTGTTCAGCTTCACGATTTAATTACGTCTCGTGATACTTAATTGGTTATTTATTAACGAGTCGTTGTAATTTTCCCTATAGCTTGAATTTTTTTAAGTGCAAGCTAGAAATACTTGCATTTTTTGTAAAAATAAGTGGAATTGAGTGGGTGTTCGATAGTGGTCGCGCTATTAAAACTCTGAATTCAAAAATCGATATCTCAAAATCTTATTAGAAATAATAGATTGTAGTTTTTTCAAGAACTTTGTTAATATTTCTGCTGTATTTTCTTTCTAGACAGTATGTGAAAATCTTTATCAATAAAAAAATTACACGATTGCTGAAAATTGCTATGCTCTAAAAGTAAATGGATGGATTGTTTATAATTTTTGAATGGACAAAACAACCTTATAAAATTTTTCTTATGTAAACAAATTGTAAAATATCCGATCTTGAAAATAAAAAAAAAGTTTAAATATCTAAAGTGGTTCTTGAGTTATGCATGGCCTGTTATGTGTTAAAAAGTTGAGTTTTTAAATTATCGCGATTACTGACGTTTTCTCGATAAAAAAATGACACCCTAACGATATCCTTATATCTAATTCTATTTCAGACGCTCAGAAACATGTCTAATGATTTTATCTAGTTATCTCTTGAAAAAAAATCTTTTAAAAATAAGCGGTTTGCGATCGTGATTTTACTTTACTTGATAGGGAAAGGCGTATCGGCAACGCCGCAACAGCACACCGTCGCGCATCGCGTCGGTCGGTTGCATTTCTCTCACTCTGACTTAATAAGATCCCTATGCGATTTACTTCCACACATGTAAATGCCGACCCAAAAGTAACAGTTGCCAGCACAGTATAAATACATTGGTTATAAATTTATATAAGTTTTTAATGTCGCTCCTTTCGCCCATATAGGTTTATTCTCACTATACCTTACATATCTGCTCCCTTCCGTTTCCCTTCCGTCTACATAACATATTATATCATGTAAATGAATAGGACATTGCACGCTATCCGTTCCGTTTCCCTTCCGTTCCATTTCCTTTCCTTCCATACATTTTTTTGGCGGACGGACACGGCGTATCGAAAACACCGGTGTCACGTTCTTACATTTGTACCAGCTCTGTTAAAATTTTGCTGATATTTATTTATTCTTTCACCTCTTAATTAAATCTATTACCTTTTTCAAAAGATACAAATTTTTAAGATAAAACTTTCGTAATGGTATAAATTGTACAATAAAAAAGTATGGAACTGATACGGAACGGAAGCTTACGTATAGCGTCAATACAATAAAAAATACGGAACGGATATAGAATGGATATGGAATGGAAACGGAAGGTATAGTGAGAATCAACCTTAAAAAAGAAAAACAAAAATATCTAGAAGATTGTAGATTGTATGGTATAGGGAAAATTAATCACCGCAACCTTATAGATCTATTGTGTCCCGCTTTCTTAAGTTTTATTATAGTCTCAGGTCTTGGACAAAAAACAGTATCTGAGACGACTTTACAAAAGTTAGTTTTCTATCTCCGATATCATTCGTACCATAGTTTATGGTAGAAATGGTTGTTGTCTCGACGCATTTAGTGATGTGCCTGTGGTGTTTCCCCATATTATCCCCACAGAATAAGCATTTACCGTTACTCTGTTCTCTCGGCCTCGGCAATTTCTTCGAGTATCTTGGAGGCAGGTTTTCGAGTTCTGCTTTAAGTTGATTTCCATTTGGAGTGTTCGCTCCTTTCCTAGGTAGATCGTTTCCTTTTTCATTGCCTTCTATCCCCTGGTAAGTTGACACCCAAGAGTAGGACTTTATTTTGTTTGCCTAATTTGTTCAGTTTCTCTAGGCATTCTTGGACGATTGATGGTCACTGAGTGAATCTCTTTTAAGACTGCTTGACTATCTTTCCAGAAGGAAGGAAAAATCACACCTTTTTTGAACCATAACTCATCATACAGTCTCAGGGCTTTGACAAAAGCCAGTATCACACACATTTACAGAGGTTAGCTTTCCATCTCCAATATAATCTAACCAATAATCTCAGTCCATTCTAACTGACTCCGGAAGTACTAGAGCTGAAAATTCTAGTTCCTCGAGTGGAACTAGTTCCTTAGTTCTAGTACCTTTAGAGGAACAGTTTCTTGAACTGGGTTCAAGATTCACATTCAATCATTCACGGGTTCAAGGTTCACATTAGTTCCCGACTAATATTGACATCCGTAGCTTGCTCTTGGCTTTCGTTACAAGTCGGAACTATTCACAGTGTGATCTGTATAATTTTAAGGGCAATAAACAGCGTCGAATTTTAGAGAATATTGACAAGAGGAAAAACTCACAAAATTTTCTCTGTGTGAAAGAAACCCCTTTTTCTTGTGTATTTAAAAATAAAGGAATTGGAAGTATTAGGAGTCTATTACGCTGTACTTTCGGGTTGGTCTCAGGGAACGGGTAAAGCGGGTGTGTGACCGAAGAAAATATATATTATATTTCAGAAATCAGCCTAAGGCTTAGCCCGATCCTGTCGTGTTAAGCCACACCCAAAATTCGAAACACACTTGCTTTGATTAAGGCTTGATTAAGGTTTGCAGAGCTTCAGCATTTGCCATAAAATAGCGAGCAATTTGTTACAAAACTATATAAATTATATATCACTGTAATCACAAAACTTCAATCTATTTCCATATTGTAACGGAATTTTAAATTATGTCTATATTTTCGAAAAAATGTAGTCCAAACATAAGGAATATTTTTTTATGTTTGACCATCAAAATCTTAAAAATAAAGTGTCTAAAAATGTGCTACAATACGGATATAGTAGGTATAATCCTTTATCTTTAATTTACTTAATAAAATGTTAAATGCCGAACGCTTATTTTGCTGCTTTTTCGGACTAGTGAAATGGACTCTTGATACTGAATGATTATTGTCCATATTCCTTTTGATGTCAGCGATAACTAATTTATGACACTTCTTTGTACCCCATTGTATACAAATACCACAACATCTAAAACCCACCCCTATTTTCGGCTACACCCCCACCGCAACGAGCCGTCCCTTCGGACAAGGACAATGCCGATTCTCGTTCCTTCTTCACCGTCCTATGCCGAAATTTCTCTCTGGTCCGGCGGTAAGTTGGAGGAGTGGATGATTCTGGCCCTCTCGACTCCAAGAATCAAGAACCAGCTGCGCTGCTAATAACCCCGCGTGTGTGTTGGCTCTCTTCGCTACACAAAAGCCCAACACCACCGCTAAAAGAGCATCATTCGGTATCTCGGGACGGCACGCGAGAAGTCGAGGAGGCTGTGCCGCGGAGCGGGACCGGACCCCGATAGTCGATTGTTCTCGCTAATCGGCGCCCGATTTGTTTCGCGCCTACTTTGATATAGATCTCTGATGGTTTGAACTTTTTCTCGCTTGTTGGATTTTTCGAAAAATTTTTGGAAAATTTTAAGTTTGTTTTGAAAGTGACTGTTTTTTTTTCTTTTGGATAATAATTTAATTCTGAAATGTAAGTACCAAGAATGACCAAGGACTGTTTACAGAAATTGTATTGATATATCTACGAATGACACAAACATGTCTCCATTAATGAAGGCAATCATTTTTATGCATATTATAATCGAACTAACTTTATTATTATTAAGATTTTGATCTTTTAATCTATATAGAACATCTAAGTTTAAATTATTTATATTTTATTTAAAATACTGGTTATCAATTCAATCATATCTTTCTCTTTTTTTACTTTGATATTATAGATATTTTGATAATAATCCGATGTTAGTTTTTTATAATCTAATTAAAGTATTTTGAGTTTTGAGTTTTCACAATATTCAAATTACCTTCAAAGGACCATTAAATTAAAAAATAAAAAATAATTTGTAAACTATTCTTAATAGGTATGCAAACTGAAAATTGGCGGGGATTTATTTTGAGCTCCTTTTGATATATATCTAGCTATTTGAACTTTGATCTTCATTTGGATTTTTCGCAGTTTTGAAAATTTTCAAATCGTTTATTGAAATGTTAACTTGTTTAAAAAATTAAATCTTTCAATTTTACTTTGATTTCTAGAATAAGCTTTCTTTTCAATATATTGACAACAACCGGTAATTATTTATTAATTATTTACAACCGGTAATACCGTATTATCGAAAAAAAACGGTGTCCACTTGGCTTGGAAATGACGATCGATATATAATTTCATGATATATAATTTTTCATATAAAATGATAGCGATCGTCATTTCTTACCTATCGCTGACGCCGTTTTTTTTCGATCGTATGGTATTTATAAGAATTATTAATAAACAGAATAAAATATAAAATTTATTCAATATTGCTACGGATTTTATAAATAGTTTCAAATGATGGATTATTTATGACAATAATACTTTTATTTTAATGATTTTTTAAGGCACTTATATCAATTTTATGATTATTATAAAGTAGATAACCATAAATTTTGGTTCCTTAAAAATATTTAAAATGTTTTTGGTTTGGTCAAAAGTTGACATATGATATGTTGACAATGGAGGTCATTCTAGACCTAACACCACTGCACATTGTCGTCGGTAGTTATACCAATGCGAAAATGATTAGAATGGTCATTGACGGAAACAGTACTGGAAGAATTTTCAGGTCAGGGGCTTGGAAAACCCTCAAAAAGAAAATTCCACTTCTCCAAACAATTATTAAAAAAGTAAAATAATCTAAAAAGTTATTACTTTGATATTCATTCAATCCGTTTATCAGATTTCAACAAGTTTTTTTAATTTGCGTTAATGTTTCTGAATGTCTAAATAATTTACAAATTTTTATTACTATGTATAATATCAAATAATTTTAAAAACGTAAATAGTTTATGAAACTCACTAATGACAGATTGAAATGGAAATTAAGTTAATATCTGTAATAAATCTGTTTAGGTAAAAATGCACTTAGTTAAGTCTCACCCAATATAATTTTAACTCTGTTAAAAAGCCATATTAGACCTATAATTAGAAAATAATTTAGATACTAAAATTGCATAAACATAAACTCGCATAAATAAATTTATTATAAGCAATGAAATCATTAATCTTTATAGGCATTATAGAGATTAATATAGAATAAAATAAAATTAATTAATATATAATTTCACAGAAGTTAAAATTAGTTATAAAAATATTGTTTTTAATGATTTCATTTAATAATATATTTCTAAAAAAATATTTATATTATAAACAAATTAATTTTATTAACATTTAAAAGTGATAGCGAAAAAATAAAAAAAATATATATTAACGTTATTATATTGAAAATGTTTTGATTCATAATTTTTATGAGTTATAAAATTACCTTAGTGTTTTTGCTGTTCTGTTAGAAAGCCGTTAGAATAGTGCCAAAATATATATCTTTATCAAAATCATTAAATTAATAATTTAAATTGCTTTGTTAATAAATGGTTTATTTACTTCAGTTTTAGTATAAGCGGGCTTGTTTTTTATTAAAATATTTAAAAGTAATCAAATACACCATCATGGTCAATGTGCATGTAATTTTAATTTGATTTTGTTGAAAATAAATGAATAATAGGAAGTATGTTGCATTAAATTGTTATAATATACCGAGTGAGTCTTAAACAAGTGCATATATTTTCGCAGGAATGGTAGATCTCGATAAAAAAACATATTTTCTCTATAGGTTTTCCAAATAAGTCCAAAATAACCCAGTTCTTTTAATTTGAAAATGAAAAAAAAAATTTTTTTTGCTTAAATTTTGAGAAACACTAGATTTATCTGGGCTTTCTTTCTTTGTAAATTTAACCTACTTCCTATGTTGCAATAATATTAGGATATTATGTATTTTAACTAAAGATTTTCCAATTTTTGTTTTGTTCGAAATATACCAAATTTGCAAAAAAAATATATATAATCATAAATGTGTTTCTGGGGTCGAAATATACCGAAATTTAAGGCTCACCCTGTATAATTTATGAGCAATATACGATTCTATATTGAAAAAAAATGTTGATAGAGTCGTAATAATATTATGATCTAATAATTCATAAATTATTTTGATTATGTACTTAATAATTAGCGATTTCTAGCTAATAACGACTATCAGGACTGTGAGTTTCAGATTCGGCGAAAAATTATTTGTTTACAGTTCTATATTTATTTTTCTGTCATTTTGGAAATGTTTTCTTCAATATGTATTGCGAAAGAATAGCAGTACATACTTGTTTATAGAATCTATATATTTATTTTATCAGAAATTTAAAATTCGTGATCTCATAATGTCGCATAAATGTTAAATATCCTGGTACTTTAAATCATCGAAATTTTTAAGAAACTATCGTACGAACGCAACATCGTATGATCGGCGAATTAAGTTCTGATTGGCTGCGACTGGTTTTGCGGCTATTTTAACGTCGGATATAAATATCGTTTATTTTTTTTAGTAAGTGTGGACTAATTACACCAAAAAAATATGTTAATGTAAACGACTCATTCCCCTTTAAATCTATTATTATTTTAAAGTTATTGTGGGTGTTTTATATTTTCAAAACTATTTAAATAACTACCTATGTAGGTATATGAAATATAGAACTTTTCATTGCCTTATTATATATATGTACTTCAATTTATTCCTTATTAATGACTAAATATTTGCGAGATACTGATTTATGTTATTAGGGGATATTATATACCGGGTGCGTCTCAAAAGTGGCTCACCCCTATAACTTTTTTATTTTTTCGGATAAAACAACGATATTTGGTATGTTAGTATATGACATAAATTGGGATTGATTGACGCATTCAATTGTTTTCGGCCACTTCCGATTTCACCGGAAATTACTACAACTTTTGATTTTTAAATGGCACCCTCGGTATACCTTTACTTTATTTGACAGAAAATTACACTCTGAATCGAATGACATATCATATGTCAACTTTTGACATTTTGGCATATGGTTTATTTGAAATTGTAACATGCTGTTCATAACGACAATTTAACTCAAAATACCAAGTGTGTGGTATCAAATTATTCGTAAAAAAATGCTTTTTCTAAATATGCTAATGAGCCACCCTCGTTCCATTTGAAAAAATTGAGATATGATTAAAAATACGATTTGGGCATCTTTTAACCGGCCAGGACAAGACACTAAAAAACATTAGACGATCAAATCTATTTTTCCAAGGCTCCTTAATTAAAAATTAGTGTTTCTAACACATCCATGGCACTCTAGATTGAAATTTAAAATAGAATTTGTTTTTGAGTGACTATGTCAAAAATTGACATATGATATGTCATTCGATTCAGAGTGTCATTTTTTATCGAATAAAGTAAAAAAATACCGAGAGTGCCATTTAAAAATCAAAAGTTGTAGTCATTTCCGGTGAAACCGGAAGTGACCGAAAACAATTGAATACGTCAATCAATCCCAATTTATGTCATATACTAACATACCAAATCTCGTTGTTTTATCTGAAAATAAGTTATAAATAAGTTGATAAAAAAGTTATAGGGGTGAGCCACTTTTGAGACGCACCCGGTATAGGGGAATATATCTAATTTTTAACATACCAAGTGATATTGAAATAATTTAATAAATCTGGAATAATATTTGCACTTGACTTGTTATACCGAGTACCTACGTCTCGAAAGTGGCTCACCTCTATAACTTTTCTATTTTTTCTGATAAAAAAAAACGAGACTTGGTATATTGGTATATGACAAAAAATAGGATTGATTGACGTATTCAATTATTTTTGGTCACTTCCTGTTTTACCGGAAATGACTACAACTTTTGATTTTTAAATGGCACCCTCGGCATATTTCTAATTTATTCGATAGAAAATGACACTCTGAGTAAAATGACATATCATAAGTCAACTTTTGACATTTTCGCTTTAAAAAAATCGTATTTTAAATTTCAATCTAGAGTGCCATGGCTGTGTTAAAAACATGATTGTTTAATCAAAGGAGCCTTGGAAAAATAGATTTGATTCTCTAATGGTTTTCGTATCTTGTCCTGACCGGTTAAAAGATGCTCAAATCGTTTTTTAATCATATCTCAATTTTTTCAAATAAGCATGGCTCATTAGCATATTTGGAAAAAAGCATTTTCTTACGAATAATTTGGTACCACACACTTGGTATTTTGAGTCAAATTGTCATTATGAGCCGCATGTTACAATTTCAAATAAACCATATGCGAAAATGTCAAAAGTTGACATATGATATGTTGACAATGGAGGTCTGGGCACCTACCCCAGTATCCTTCAGGCAGAAATTTACGCTATCGAAAGATGCGTACAATTTATCTTCGATAGGAACTATCGAAAACAGGAAATGCGAAGAATTTTCTATCAGATAGTCAAGCAACACTTGAAACGCGATCAAGAAAAAATTCCACTTCTCCAACTCCCAGTGGATGACATACCAAGCAAGAATTTACAACTTTGAGAAACACCTCACTGTAGTATTGAGTAATAAAAAGAATTGGAAGAAAGAAACGCTTACTCAGCATATAAAAGACCATACCATCACTTGGTATACTGATGCTTTCAAAACCAAAGCAGGGACAGGGATAGGAGTATTTGGGCCGAAAACTAAATACTCCGAACTAATGGGCACCTACCCCAGTATCCTTCAGGCAGAAATTTACGCTATCGAAAGATGCGTACAATTTATCTTAGATAGAAACTATCGAAAACAGGAAATTGCCATCCTATCCGATAGTCAAGCAGCACTTAACGCGATCAACTCAGTAACCATCAATTCGAAGTTGGCCAAAGAATGCCTAGAGAAGCTTAACAAATTAGGCAAAGAAAATAAAGTCGGTGTAGTTTGGGTCCCTGCTCACCAAGGGATAGAAGGCAATGAAAAAGCAAATGATCTAGCTAGAAAAGGAGCGAACACTCCACTAACTGGACCAGAACTGTTTTGTTTTCCAAACGGGAACCAACTGAAAGCGGAACTGAAGAATCTGGAAGACTTCATCCGTAACTTAGAATGGGTGTCCTCCAACGGTCTAAGACATTCGAAAAAGTTCCTCAGAACTTACGACCGAGAAAAATCAAAGGTTTTCCTTGATTTAAGTAAAAACAATCTTCGGATTGTCACGGGGTTTCTAGAATGTAGAATGTTTAGAAGGGGAGTCAATCACCGCGACCTTATAGATCTATTGTGTGTTCCCCTTTCTTGAGTTATAACGAGTTATAACTCATCATACAGTCTCAGGGCTTTAAGAAAAGCCAGTATCTGTCTGGGTGCCTGCTCACCCCGACATCAGAAGGCAATTCATGGCACGAATGATCGTAGCTAGAAAAGGAGCGAACAGTGATAAGGTGGACCAGAACCGTTTTTTTCCTAACGCGAACCAACTGAAACCGGAACTGAAGAATCTGGAAGACTTCATCCGTAACTTGGAGACAGTGTCCTCCAACGTTCTAAGACATTCAAAAAAGTTCCTCAGAACTTACGATCGAGAAAAATTTTGAGGTTTTCCTTCGATTTTTGTAAAAACGGTCCTTGGGATTGTCACGGGGTTTCTAACAGGACACTGTCTCCTCAACGAACACTTCAGTAGGCTGAAGCTGAAAAACAACGGCGAATGCAGATTTTATGGGGAAAACAAAATTTTAAGTACCTTTTTACCTTATCACTGAGTGCGCCGAGACGACGACCATTCGTGCCATGAACTACGTACGTCTGATGTCGAGGATGGAGAGCTGGCCTCTGTGGAGCCGTCTCAGATACTGGCTTTTGTTAAAGCCCTGAGACTGTATGATGAGTTATAACTCGTTATAACTCAAGAAAGGGGAATACACAATAGATCTATAAGGTCGCGGTGATTAACTCCCTCCTAAACATTCTACAGTCTACATATGTCATTCTAATAATAGTATACCTCAATACCTGTAGTTAAAATATGTTTTAACTGATCCATACTTTTTAACTGATCCATTACTTTACTACGAGAACACATACTTTTTACAGTTTACATACTACTAACACACCGAATCCGAACAGCACTATTTGGGAGGTTAAATTGAACCCAGTATTTTCGCTCAGCAGCGACATGTGACAATTAGGTCAGTTAAGTTCTCATCAAATATATACTTTCAAAAAAAGGGCTGCATGTTCATAAAATGATTTTGGTATCTTGCTACTGAAAAAGAAACTAAAAAATAATAAAAATATAAATTATTCGCATAATGCCTCTACGTTAGAATCTAAGAGAAACCAGTTATCTGATGTTTCGTTGATTAATCAACGAAAATATACCTGCTTCAAATTATTTCTAAACTTGGCAATTGAGTTTTAGTAGTATTAAGGAATTGCTTTGACCATTAATTTATTATTAGATTTCTCTCTACCATTTTTTTTTCAAGAAATATCCTACCAGCATGTTCAAATGATTTAAATTTATTGGACTTGAAAATACCATAAAAGTGTAAGAAAATATTAACAACGTTTAAGATACCGTTTGCTTCAGCAGTTTGAAATTTCTAACACTCATAAAGAAAACTGTCACTGGCCGTACATGCACTGAAAAATTATTTTTCAAAGTTTTAACACCATATGCTAAATAACAGTACCTACATTTTATATACTGTAATTAGTTTAGGTAGGTACATTTTTCATAGTATCACCGATCTAAAATTAGTGTAGCGTATAAAAATATTTGTAACCAAATAAAAATTATTTAATCAAAAAGAAAATTATAAAATATGTAATACTAATTTGCAATTTTGGTAACCACTGAACAGCAGGAACAGATGAATTGTTTTTTTACTGGTAAAAGTTTATTTATTGCACATTTACAAGGCCTCCTATCTGACACCGATTGCTCGTCTCTACCAGTTAGAAATTGCACTGCATCAAAGTGAACTCCAATCCGTCATCGGGCAGGACAAAAAAGGTGCCGAATTGCGCGGCGGGAAACCTTGCTAAAGGTATTTACAATTACAGTCAGTGTTCCCAACCGCAGGGAATTTTCCTTTTAGGGAATTTCGTAATTCCAAGAGGTAAAAGAGAATTTTTGAATAAAATCGTGGCAAAAAAGGAATTTTCGAAATAATAGATATTAGTTAGTAGATGGTAAATAATGTTAATACCTGTGGTTAATACCAAACAATCCATTACATAAAATAAAATAATCAGCTTATCAAAATTCAAAAAGTTTGGCAATATTAGTTAGTAGATGGTAAATAATGTTAATACATGTGGTTAATACCAAACAATCCATTACATAAAATAAAATAATCAGCTTATTGGTGGGTTATTATATATAGCAAAATTCAAAAAAGTTTGGCAAAATATTGACAAAATAAAAGGCTACCTGATGCAATATTTAAAAATATGGCATTTTTAATCCCTACTGTTGCTTTTAATATACCGTATGATCGAGAAAAACGGCGTCAGCGATGGCTATGGAATGAAGATCGCTGTCATTTTATATGTAAATTTATATGGGAAATGTCATTGATGTTCATTTCCCAGCCAACTGACTCCGTTTTTTCGATCATACGGTAGATGCTTCAGCAAGAAATATTAATTTTGAAGAACTAATTAATAAATTTGGAAGTGTCATTAACATTGACAAAAGTGACTTGGAAGTTGAATGAGGAATTTAATCGATGTTTTTAGTGAAGCAGAGATGAACAGATTAAAATCCTTGGAAATAGATAAAATATGGTTAGAAATATCTTCAAAAAACGTTTTGATGATACTCTCGCTTTTCCAAATTTATCACAACTTGCTAATACACTTAATAATTACCCCATTCAAACGCCGAGGCAGAGCGTATTTTTTCAATTGTCACCGACACGAAAAAAACAAAAAAAGGAATAGATTAGCGGAAAAGTCCTTAAATTCCATATGTGTATTCAGAAGCGCTCTGCAAGCTACGGAAAATGATGTACGGCAGTATCAGATAACGGAGGATCTTCTGAAATTACATAACGTAAACATGTATTCTTTTAAGAACAAAATTCTTAAGTTTTACTAATTTGTTAATTTCCTATTTTCTGTAGGTATTCTGTATTAATTTATTTTGTTAGTTGTGTTTAAATTTATATAGGATGTTTTGTTTGTTTTATTTATGTATGTGTTTATACTGTTTTATGTTTTGAGATTTTATAATGCAGAATATACAATAAAAAAGTGGCAATTTTTTGTATAGTCTATTGGCAACATGTGATGGGATTGAAAGCAGGGAAATTTGGTTCTAAATAGGGAATTTTTAGCATTCAGAAAGGGATTTTTCACTCCGAAAGGTTGGGAACACTGATTACAGTACGTCTGTCCGTTCTGTGGTATCCGTGAGAGGGGAAACTATATTCTCTCGATGTTTTTCGTAAAAAATTAGACGACGCGTCCCATCAATAAAAATTCGACGAATTTGCAAGTAGCCAATAAAATGAGTGGGTGGAGCGATTTGCGGTGACGTATTCGTCAAGTCGACGTATAAAATATATTGCTGTTTATTTAAATGTTTTTTTGTCCGCATTCCTTTCATAGACACAGATCCAGCAGACGAACTGTAATACCATCAAAAATAAATCCTCATCTGGGACCGACGGACTAACTTTAAAAATGTTTTCGAATCTACCAGAAAGCACTCTGAATTACCTAACTACTTTAATAAACATGTCATTCCAAAATGGTATTTTTCCAAAATGTCTTAAGACGGCAATAATCATTCCTCTGCATAAAGGAGGGGAGAAAGATGAAGCTTCTAACTATCACCCAATTGCACTCCTTCCAACGCTATCTAAGATCATAGAAAGGTTGGTTAAAACAAGGCTGGTATCTTTTTTGTTTAAGTACAAAATACTTACTGAATATCAATTTGGATTTATAAGCAACAAGTCCATAAATGACGCTATGTTTTCCCTCCTTAATAAAGTTTACTCCAGCCAAAATAACCATCATTCTACAGCAACAATTTTCTGTGATTTTTCTAAGGCGTTCGATTGTATAAATCATAAGATCCTAATTAATAAACTGCAGCACTATGGGTTCAGGGGAACATCTCTGGAATGGTTTAAGTCGTATCTGAGCAACAGAAGTCAACTTGTGAGCGTGGATACCACGTTGTCTTCTAGCAAGCCAATAGAATTGGAGTACCACAAGGCTCAGTAGTAGGCCCTATATTTTGTTTCTTCTTTTTATTAACGACATTGCTAACATAAATATCAGTGGCAAAATATGTCTTTTTGCGGACGACACTAGCTTCACTTGGAGCAACAAGGACGTCACGGCACTTCATAGGATTATATCAAATTACTTAATCACCATTAAATCATGGTGCGATTCGAACCTCCTGAGTCTCAACATTTCTAAAACTATAGCTTTGTCATATAAAAACTCGCTGCAGCCTTTTGTACGTAGCAATACAACCATTGACGTCGTAAAACCTGTAAAATTCTTGTGGCTTGTTGTAGACAATTCTCCCAAATGGGACATGCATATCGACGCTTTGTCGAAAAAATTAAGCTCTGCCTGTTTTGCATTAAGATCTGTTTCTAAGGAGCTTAACTTGTCAGTGGCTAGAACTGTTTATTATGCACTTTTTGAGTCACACCTCAGGTATGCCTTTCCATTCTGGGGCACGTGTTGTGCGACTCAATTTGACCGCATTTTCAAGCTCCAGAAGAGAGCTGTTCGGTATTCACTGGGACTAAACAGCAGAACTCATTGCCAGGACTTTTTTAAAAATTAAAAATATTGACTCTTTCTTCCTTATCTATATTTGAATCCGTTTGCCTAATACGTAAGCATGTATCAGCTGCGCAAGAAAGGCCATCTCACACTTATCCACTCAGGAACGCGAAGCAAGATTTTTATCTACCTACCCCACGCTCAGAGTTAGTTAAAAGTTCAATTTTATACAACTCGAAAAAAATCATCACCTGCCATTTGATATCAAATCCATAACATCATTTTCTTCATTTCGCAAAGCATTGAACTCTTATTTACTAGACAAGGCTTTCTACGCCGTAAATGAATTATATTTTGCAAATCGAATTTGATCTTGTAAACACTGGTCTAATGTTTGCTATTTACTAATTATAAAATATATTTACTAATGACATCGAAATAAATTTATTTAGAGGTCATTGATATTTATATTTACTAATATAAACTAACTAAATATCTTGAATATTATTTTTATTTTTTTGTTCTTTGACATTGTAAGCATTTATAAATGTTTATATTAAACAATAAGACTGACAATATTATTTCTATAATGTTTTATATTATCTTTTGTTTGTTTGTTTGTGTACCTTGTTGTTTACTTTGTTTGTTTTGTTTACCTTTGTCTACAAATTGAAAAATTTTTTGACAATAAAGGCATTTATTTATTTATTATTTATTAACAATCACTTTTCTTGTGTAGGTATGAACTTAACCTAGTAGATACTGCAATTTAGGCTGTAGTTAATTCTCTTAATACCGTACCGAGAAAAAAAACGAAAATAAACAAAAATGAACCAACAAACCAAACCAAAACATACCTAACCAAAGCAATCAAAACACGCTGTAAGCTAAAACGGGTCTGTTTACGAATTCCAATTGCCGAGTACTTTTCAAATTTTGCTGTATTTTACAATATTTTATCAATAAATGAAAATGGTACACTTTCGCAAGAAGTTTTTTTGCGTGTCTACGTTTAGAAAAATTTCTAGAATGAAAAACAGAAACGTATTTTCATGTAATCTTTTTGCACTGTACGAATGTGTACCCAGCTTTAAGGCACACATGATTGCCTTGCCTGATGAGGGATTGGAGTGCAATTTGCTGCAGTGCTATTCCTAACTGCTAGAAACGAGCAATCGGTGTCACATAGGAGGCATTGTACATTTACAAATGTACTAAAGCGAATCGTCGGGGATTCGCTTGAATTGTACTATCTGAGTATCTGCTGCCTGGCTGCCGCCTAACAGTTTAAAAAGAAATGCTGCTGTTAAAAATTTATCATAAAAATATATATAAATCTGATTTAAGTCTTTTATAAAAAGATGTGAAAAGAAATATATTGCTTATTATAAAAAGAAATGTTTCGAAAAATGACTTAAAATCAAATGACTTTATGGATTAAAAGACTAAGAATTTGAGTTACCATTATTAACTAAAAGTTTTTGGTTTCAAACTATAAAGAATGAATCTTAAATAAGTGCAAATATTTTCAGGGCTGGTAGATCTCGATAAAGAAATGTTTTCTTTATCGAGATCGATTTTCTCTTTGCCGTTTTTCAAATATTATATCCAAAATAACCGAGTTATTACCTACTTCTTGACAATTTCCAAAAAAATGATTTTTTGTTAAAATTTTGGGAACTACTGGATCTTTTCCGAATTTTCTTTCTTATAATTTTTTTCTACCACCATATTATCAACAAATTATGTTTTTTAACTAAAAACTAAAAAAAATCCAAATTTTCATTTTTTTTCGCGAAAAAACCTCATAATCGTGTTTCTGGGGTCGAAAAAAATACCCCTAAAAATATTTGAACTTATTTAAGACTCACCCTGTATGAACAAACACTGGACTATTTCTAAATTGAATTATTTTAGAGAACAACCAAGCATGAAGCATTATTAAAATTAGTGCTTAATTCACGACTTTTTAGAAATCTATTTCTCAAAAATAATTAGTGGAGCACTTATGATTAAGAAGAAGTATTATAAAGTTTTCTTTTGATTTAAATGTAGAATAAAAATAAAAAACACTTGATTAAAATCATGATTTAAATAAAAAAAAATCACCACTAAAAGTATTATCCTAAATTGTATTAATGAGCGGATAAACAAGCAAAATTGAGTTCTGAATAAACCTTCTTTCTAATACTTTGTAATATCTTGCCCATTTGTTTTGAAGATATTTATACCTGCTGGAGAAATGTATGACCCGCAGTGTAACCCTGGATCAGGAAAAAAGCAGAATGTCCACTGGAGAAAAAGACAGGGGCACATGCATAACATGCTCTTGACAGGGAATATGACTATCAAGTTCTAACTGATAACACGTCATTCCTGTCCACTGTCTAATATTTTTCACCCATGATGTTTGTCGCCGTCCCTGACCTCTTCTACTATCTATTTTGCCCTGCAGTATTAGTTGAATAAGTGGGTATTTATCATTAAGCATCACATGCCCAAAGTATGCCATTTTTCTCACTTTCACACTATGTATAATTTCTAGTTCCTCTTGCATTCTTTAGATCACGGTAGTGTTTGTGACATGGTAAGGGTATGAAATCCTGAGCATGCGGCGATAGCACCTCATTTCAAAGGCTTCAAAGTCATCTGCCAAGGTCCAAGCTTCCACTCCATATAGGAACGTGGAGAATACTTAGCGCCTTAGAACCTGTGTTCTTATAGCAATATTCAGGTGCACATTGCATCGGATCTTTCTAAGACGGTTAAAGACGGTTCTGGTTTTTCTCCGCGGCATCTGATCTCTCGTGAGTGATCCAATTTCTTGTTCAGGCTGCAGCTCAAATATGGGAAATTAAAATAACTTTGGTTGCACATCATAATACGACCACCAGCGAGTTCCATAAGAAGACGCATGATAATTGATCATTGATAACGTGCAACGAAAGTTGTTTTAATTTCCCTTTACGTGATTGTATCTGCTGTTTCAAAGGTTTTGTTATTGGCCCGAAACTGGTGATACTGCGCCTCATCATTTTTTCTAACTATTAGAATTTGGGTCTTTTTGCAGTTAAGCCTCATACCATACATATCACATGTCTCTACTACTCGGTCTATTAATTTCTGCAATCCACCAGCACTGTCTGCTATCAGAACAGTATCGTCCGCGTACCTTCAATAATTATTGATGGTTTCTCCATTGATCTTAATTCATTCTTCTGTTTCACTCAGCGCTTGTCTAAACAGTATTTCGGAGTACGTGTTAAACAGAATTAGTGACAGTATATATTCAGGTCTATAAAATCTAAAAATCAATAAATATAATATAAATACCTTCTTTATCACACAAAAAGAAGTTTATAATTTTCCACTAAACTACAAATAATCAATATCTAGTACATATCTACATAACCTCTAATCAATTCCTAGTCTGTAAGCTGCGAAAAAAATTGATTGAGTGGTCTTAAGCATATGAACATTCTTCAGATTCTGAAAGCACAATCTTATCATTCAATCTGTTAATTTACCACAGGAAAAAACGCAGTAGCATTCTAGAATTGTTACAGCGAATGACAAATCACCTGCAATCAGCTCTGCATACCTTATCGGGGTAATTCATAAAATCTTGTCAAGAAAATCTTGTCTTCATCTTGACCAGTTGATTTATAAATCTATAATGGTCGATATATCGTAAAGTGGAAAATAAAAATGTTGGAATTTATGCAATGCGAGGAGCCTAACAGCTTTTTATGCTGCTAATAAATCATGGGTGCACCGTTAGGTGGCGAGATCGTTACAGCACTGAAAAAATAAACATTTCCGGAACAAGATGAATTAAAAATAAGTCGGCAAATGTTTTATTTATTTGGGATGTAAACATTAAACATTTATAGTTGTTTTCGAGTAGAAAAGTATCGTAAAATATTTGGTTCAACTATTAGAGAAATGAGAAGGGGGACAAATTCTTGGATTAGAGACGTCCTATTATAGGTTTATCTAATCTAACAATTTTTTTTATGTTCATATATTATTTTTATAAATATAGTTTTATATTATATGAAAATAGAAGCAAAAGTACCAATAAATAGTTAGCAAGTTTTGCTTTCTCATTACCTTCTATCCCTTTGTGAGCTGGCTGCTACTACTCTGGGTGTAGCAGGACTTATTTTCTTTGCTTAATTGGTTCAGTTTTTCTAGGCATTCCTTGACCAATTTCAAATTGATGGTTACTGAATTGATCGCTCTTAAGGCTGCTTAACTATCGAATAAGATGACTGTTTGTTGTTTCCGACAGTTCCTATCTAAGACAAATTGTACGCCTTTTTGGATAGCTGATTTCTGTCAGAAGGATGCACCTACTACACCCTGCACCCTAATGGGCACCTACCCATTAGGGTGCACCAAAAAAAAACTATCTTTTTCTTTTTTAGTTACCGTGAAAATATTATTCAGGATGATGAAAAAAAAATTCTGGTAAAGTATGAACTTTTAATATTAATATTAAGAGGTGCCTCATGGTGATTTTCTATTTCCCATTTAAATAACACGGGGAAATTTTTCTTTTTATTTTAAATTCTATTGCGTTTTAACAAATCAGGGTTTTTTAAAAATCAAAACATATTCTTGTAGGAAATTGAACGGTCTTCAAAAAACTCTGATATGAATTTTTATTTAATGGGCTTATTTGAGAGTTACTGAAATTCAACTTCAAATCGTATATGATACCTTCCATAATTTTTTATATTTTATGTTTATAAGTTTGATTGAATGAATCGTGATAAAATATAAAAAAAATGTGGAAGTTATCATCATATTATCATCATAGGATTTGAAGCGGAACTTTAACCAACTTTCAATAACTTTCAAACAGCTCAATAACTTTCAAACGAGTCGATTAAATGAAAATTCATATCAGAGCTTTTTTGAAGACAGTTCAATTTCCTACAAGAATATGTATTGATTTTTACAAAACGCTGATTTGTTAGAACGCAATAAAAATAAAAAGAAAAGAATTTGTTTCTCCATGGTTCTTAAATGGAAATAAAAAAAAAAACCGATAAGGCACCTCTTAATATTAATATTAAAATCTCAAACTTTACCAGAATTTTTTTTTATTGTCCTGAACGATATTTTCACGGTAACTAAAAGTATTTAGTTTTCGCGCTAAATACTCCTATACAGGAACAAAGATCCATCATTTTTCAGGCTGGAATCTATGCTATCGAAAGACGTGTACACCTTATCTTAGTATGGATCTATCGGAAACAAGAAATAGCCATCTTATCCTATAGTCAAGGAGCCTTAAGAGCAATCAACTCAGTAACCACCAAGAATTCCTAGAAAAGCTGAACAAATTAGGTAAAGAAAATATAGTCCTCTTACTCTGGGTGTCAGTCCACCAAGGGATACACGGTAATGAAAAATTTTTTCAGGATTTACTACCGAGAAAAGTCAAAGATTTTCCTTAATTTCAGTAAGTATAATAGTTTCCTTAATTTCATGTAGTATCTTCAGATTGTCACGGGGTTTTTAACAGGACACTCTCTTCTCAATAAACATCTCAGTAGATTGAAGCTAAGAAACAACGGCGAATGCAGATTCTGTTGGGAAAATGGAGAAACACCAGAACACCTCATCATTGAGTGCTCCTAGACCAGAATCTCTCGTGCCATAAACTAATTTCTGTAAAACCTCTCAGATACTGGGTTTTGTCGAAGCCCTAGAACTGTAAGATAAGTTATAGCTTAAGACAGGGGGACACAAAAGATCTACAAAGTCGCGGTGATTAACTTTCCCTCTCCCATACAAACTACTTATTTAGATAATAAATATTTCATAAGAACTTTCTCAGGACTTACGTCCGAGATTGATTTAAGTAAGAACAATCTTCGGATTGTCACAAGGTTTATATCAGGACAATGTCTCCTAAATGATCACTCCAGAAAATTGAAGGTAAGAAAGAACGGCAAATGCAGATTCCTTGATAAAAATGGGGAAATACCAGAACACCTCATTACTGAGTGCGCCGAGACGACAACCATTCGTGCCATAAACTTGTACGACTGATGTCGGAGATGGAGAATTAAACTCTATAAAACTATCTTAGTTGCGGGCTCTTGTCAAAGCCCTGAGAGTGTACGTCTGAGAGAAGAAATAGAAACACAATAGTTCTATAAGGTCGCGATTATTAACCTCCTCTCATAAAATCTAGAATCTAGTTCTTATAACTAATGTTGGAAACATGTATAAAAGGAAAGCTCTGTAGATTAACTGAAAACTGAAAATAGTCGTGTGTTTAAAAGCTACGGAGGGGCCATAACAAGAAACAGTAAAATTAGAGTTTTCATAATTTCCATACAAGTTTTTAAAAATTCTGTGAGAGATATTGACTGTCATATTAATTCACAGGTAAATTGCATTTTCTGTCATTATTTGGATGTCGTGATGATATTATTCTCTGACTCGTTGGACAAACATAATTTACTTTAAAGAAAAAATTAAAATTAGTTGCGTTGTAAAGCAATAAGGCATACCTACTTAACACTTTTGCATATATTTTGTACCTACTGCATACGTTACAAATGACATCGGCAAGACCAAGATCAAGACCGCGAAAATTTTGGTCGTGGTCTTGCATTTGCTCAGCACAAACTTTGTCCCGTGGCTGCTCATGGATCGTGATATTATCACTAAATATTATATCCTACAATGTAATACCATAATGTACTAACTCTAGTTTAAATAACTCCAGATATTTGGACACTGCCAAAATGAGTTGATTTTTTTCCCTTGTTAACTTCAATATCCTAAATTTTCGTCTTAAAATAAATTTTGCTATGAACCGATAATTTTTTTTGCTAAAAATGGTACCATCTTGTATACTTGGTCCAAATATAGAATAATTTGGTGATAAAAAAAATCATAGAATCAAAAAAAATTCGAGTTTTTTTGCAATATTTTATTTTTAAACCATTGTACTGATGCCCCATACAGCACGTCCAAATGAAATTACGTTTCTACAAGGGACACACATGAAAAACAAAATATGTTAAAGTGAACCTAAGTATTCATCTAGTTCTAACATATACATATGAGATACACGCAGGTTTATATTGATAGAATTGTGTGATACAGTGTTTACTAGTTGTATACCGTGTGCACACAGGATTCTAAAGAGTTTTTTGTAACGTAACAAATAATTATTAAAATGATGAAATCTGACGTCGGTATATGAGACATACAATGTATAAGTCATATGTATGTGTGACACTTCGTATATCATAGTTGTGCTTATAGTACACACCTTGTAAAAATGTGACGTATACACATAATATAAATATCTATATAGACACTTTGTAATAGTATAGACACTTTGTATCTATATAGACACTTTGTAATAGAAAGTGAACCTAAGTGTTCATCTAGTTCTAACATATACATATGAGATACACGCAGGTTTATATTGATAGAATTGTGTGATACAGTGTTTACTAGTTGTATACCGTGTGCACACAGGATTCTAAAGAGTTTTTTGTAACGTAACAAATAATTATTAAAATGATGAAATCTGACGTCGGTATATGAGACATACAATGTATAAGTCATATGTATGTGTGACACTTCGTATATCATAGTTTTGCTTATAGTACACACCTTGTAAAAATGTGACGTATACACATAATATAAATATCTATATAGACACTTTGTAATAGTATAGACACTTTGTATCTATATAGACACTTTGTAATAGAAAGTGAACCTAAGTTCATCTAGTTCTAACATATACATATGAGATACACGCATGTTTATATTGATAGAATTGTGTGATGCAGTGTTTACTAGTTGTATACCGTATGCACTCAAGATTCTAAAGAGTTTTTTGTAACGTAACAAATAATTATTAAAATGATGAAATCTGTCGTCGGTATATGAGACATACAATGTATAAGTCATGTGTGATACTTCGTATCATAGTTGTGCCTATAGTACACACCTTGTAAAAATATGACGTATACACATAATATAAATATCTATATAGACACTTTGTAATAGTATAGACACTTTGTATCTATATAGACACTTTGTAATAGAAAGTGAACCTAAGTGTTCATCTAGTTCTAACATATACATATGAGATACACGCAGGTTTATATTGATAGAATTGTGTGATACAGTGTTTACTAGTTGTATACCGTGTGCACACAGGATTCTAAAGAGTTTTTTGTAACGTAACAAATAATTATTAAAATGATGAAATCTGACGTCGGTATATGAGACATACAATGTATAAGTCATATGTATGTGTGATACTTCGTATATCATAGTTGTGCTTATAGTACACACCTTGTAAAAATGTGACGTATACACATAATATAAATATCTTTTTTTTTTTTTTTTCACTCTTGGCTTTAGGTCGTTGGGGTTGTAAAGATGTTTCTAGATTTTGTTCATTATTTTTTTATTTTGTGACGACGTTTCGACAGTATATGTCTTTTTCAAGCCTCTTGAACGTAGATTCTTACAGAGTTAAAATTTGTTAAACTGGACAACACAATAACACATATTAACTATTGTTTTTAATTGTTTTTGGACATTACACTTTACTACGAGCACGTACGTATTTCCTTGCAGATCGCTCTGTATAAAACACATTTATGGTTTTTTTACTACAATGTGTAAACGTAGCATATTTACATCGAGGGAATTGTGTCACCCTGTATCTGCATCTAATAATGTATACACATCGTAAATGTGATTTGATGTGCTGTATGGGGCAATACCAAGATGTAATTATTTAAATATAATTGACTACTATATGTATTGGACCATTTTGGCTATACTAAACTAGAAATAACTACAAAATATTATGCCATGAACATAAAACTATTAACATAGTGATAATTGATGGCAGAGTAGCTATAATGAAACTTGTTAAAATTGGCTTTTAAACTCCCAATGTCGCCACAGGTACCATTTTTTCCATTTACCATTAAATCACATTATATAAGAAAATATGTAACCCAATACCGTTTGCTCCTACGAAGGAACCTTCTCAAGTAATCCAATTTTGATATAACATATGCAAAAATGTTTAATAACATACCACTTGACTTAATTTAATTTTAAAAGCTAATGTAAAGTTTTCCAGATATTCAATATTATTTTTTGTTTTTTAGTTTTCTGATATAAAGATTATGATGTTAAAATTAAAAGTAACATAACACAGTCGCATTTTTTAGTGGCTAATAAAAATATACAAGGTTAGTACACTTTCGATAGATCTATTTTAGAATTATTGGCAAGATTACAAAATTGTAATTGGACACTTAGCATTCTTGAAATAGTGCTAAGTTACGTTTTTACATTCGGTATTTGCTTTTAATGAAATTTTTTTAAGGTCAACATTTTTGCTGGATTTGAAGAATGCTTTTTATGGTGTTAAATAATTGTCACATTGTTTTTTCAGACCATTTCAGACTGTCTGTAGTGTTCGTATCCACCACCGGGTACGGCTGTTTACAATTGATTTGACATCTCGCCATGATCAATTTACTGCTTCGATCTCCTTTTTAATAGTTCTTTGCCATGCGTGTCTTGGATGACCAGTTCTTCTACTGCCTTGTGGGTTCCACTGAATAGCTCTGTCAGCGATATTGTTGCCGCTACGCCTTAATATGTGACCAATACACCTCCATTTACTCAGTTTGATCTCATTATACACCTGCCTCTGGTTGGTGAAACTCCATAAATTCTCATTTCTGATAATGTTTGGCCAGAATATGTCTAGGATTAATTCGAACATTTAAAAAGATTCTAAATGTTTTACCAATATAATGTTTCTCACAGTCACATAGTAGTTTCGTATATTTAATGTTTAGTGTTCATGGTTTTGTGTGGGGCAAAATGGATCTAGTAAAACTATACGTAAACTATATCCTTTTCTTATCCTTGTTATCTAAGTTAGACAAGGATACGTCTTAGCGCCTCTCCTATTCAATATATTCATGGCTGCGCCCGGAGTACCCAACAAATCTAGAGTGTGAAAAGCCTCCATAACAACAAGTTAAGAGTGTCACATCATGGATCACTGAGTGATTCCTTCCTGATAAATAGAGGGGTTAGGCAGGGATGTGTTGTAGTTCCTCTCCTACTCAACTTATTCATACCGATAGGACGGCGCACAGTGATGCAGAAGTTCCCAAAAGCGGCAGAAAATCAAAATATCAAAAGTTCTTAATTATAATTTCACTCGTATAGTTCCTAATAGACCATATTTTCAGAATCGTGAAGATTTTTGAATGAAAACGGGCCCATTATTAATCCCTGATAAGAAATGTTCGAGCTTATAAAATTATTAGCTGAAGCTAAAATATTTTGATTAAATTTTGATTAAATTAAATTAGTGCGTTTAACGTTGGTGATAAATTAGTTAAAAACTGATGGTACTCTGAGAAAGTACAATGTTTTCAACTGTTTTTCCTCATGGTAATTCTAGTTTTAACTTCCCTGTAGTACCATAAAAAAATCAATAAAGACCTTGATGTAATTAAGAACTGCTTAATCTAAAATCACATTTTATGTAAGCTACTACAAAATGCTCCAAATTGCTCCAAAAAAATATGATGTAGGTCACAATTATTAGCCTAACTACGAAGTTTCATGACCAACATCAGCTCACAAATACCCTTTAGGTTGCCTAACTCTCCCGAAAACCATGGTTTAGTTTCCCAAAATATATTACGTATCACAGTAATATTACTAGGTGTTTCTTAGGTGCTGTAAAATATTGTTGTTGGTTATTTTTAATTAGTTTCAGAAAGAAAACTGTAATATATTTTCACTTATTCAATTTAATTTTCGATATACAAAGTATTCAAATTTAAAAATACTTTTTATTGTGTAATTTTAACTAGCTTTTCCCTGTTAAGCCTAAGTTTTTATTCGTTTTGTGCTTATATGACATTAAATTTAATATTATTAGAAATCTCATTTATTTTGAATAATTATTGTTAATATAAACGAAAAAGACGTGTCAATGTGTCTATCATGCGTCAATATTCATTCAACAACTTTTATCAAGAATGTCATGAACCTTCTAGATAGGTACTAATTTTCTCGGATATAGTAAGAGATCACCAAGACTTCTCCTGTCAAGTAAAATAGAACGGCATCCTGAGGCTCTAAAACTTGTTATAGATTAACTTATACTATTTTTTTATCCATTTGCTAAATCCATCTTAAATATATTATCCATCTTATCTAGAAGCTTTAGGATAATTTTTAGTTTCTTTTTCTTGCGTATTAAATTCTTGTAACTAAGTTCTAATTATCATCTAAGTATAATATTTTTACCACAGGTAATTACAGATATTTCTAAATTATAGAACATTTAAAAATATAACTAAAATTAAATGGTTGTGAAAGTGAACAACTGCTTACATCTAATGCGAAAAGAGCGCTCAGTCTTTTAGATGTTTTGGTGTTACCCTTAATCAAGGGTGTTACTTTCATTAATATCAACTACATAAAATATACAGATGTATTTACTTTTTTTTTTCTTTTTTTTCTCATGGAAATGAATGTCAATATCTTGAATTTAAGTAATACTTATTGGTACACTAGTTCTGAAAAAAAGATGAATTATAGTAAAAACGAAATGCTAATTCTATTGTAGGGGGCTGAAAATAAAACCCTGTATATTTATTAATGTGTTTACACAAACTGTTTTTGATTTTTTAAACTTTACAAAGAATAGAGTATTAAATTAATGTGCTATTGAAGACAAAATAATATAATTAAATTTTTTACAACCCATTTTTTATTTTTTACAGCCAATTTAAGTACACACTGTATACATAATTCAATTTTTTGAATTCCAGACATCACTTATACACTTAGAAAACCACATTTAACAAAAATAATTTTAAAAAATGTAGCAGTAAGCTGAGAAATTATTTTTTGCCACTTTTCGCGTTTTCGGCATCACAGTGCGGCGCCGGCGCCGCACAGTTTTCAAAATTGACGAAAACTTGATCAAAATTGATTACGTGCCAACTGTAAGTCCTGTTGCGCCAATTTAAACGACATTGATTAATTTTTGACATGTTTTATTGCAAATAGTCTTTAGCAGTCATATATCAATAATTATAATAGTATAAAAACTAATCATCTGAATCCTCATATTGTTCTCGCCCATCATTATCTTCATTGTCATTATGCTCATCAATTTTGAGTTCATGTTTCTCCTCCTTTGTAAGGTCCATCAAAGAAAGCATGCTTTAGTCTATTTTCCTATGAACTTTTTTGGAGAAATAAAATGAACTCAGGAGTGGATACGAGCTCAATATGAGTCTTTTGAATAAATCCTCATTAATTTTAGCAGGGCTGATTTTTGTTGTGTGAACATTCCAGAATTTTAGTTGCTCTTGTGGGCGTGGTCATAGTTGCCTCTGTTACCAATTTTGAAGCAGAGACGATTCCCTCTTCACGCAATTTCATGGACGCAGCAAATAATAACTCGGCTGCTGTATTTTGCCGTCGAATTTCTTCAATCTTTCTACGTTTACTAACGTCCGAACTTTCTACAAATGTTTTTGACGGCCGACCTGCTATAATTATATAAAATTTTAGAATTTATCCCTATAGATAAATAATTATTTTGCATATTTACCACCACTTGTAGATGCAGAATAACCAGGAACCGCAAGTTGTCATTGACAACGAAACACTTCATCGGGAAAAATAGCATCAACCTGTAGCCAATCTGCATACCTAGACGAGAAATTTCTGTCTTTCCTCCCAGCAGCTTTCCATTTTGTTAAATATTGCGGAAAAAACGATTGCCTCATGAAGTTATTGAGAGCGTTAGTTGCAATTTCATCTCCGTTTGTTTCAAAATGATTTTTTAAAAAGTACAAAACATGAATTTTCTTCACAGAGAAATCTTGGCCAGGTATTTCCATCATTTTCTCATGTAGATGCAGACGTGTAATTGTCATCATGAACAAAGGTCAAAAATAAACCCACACACTTTAAAACAATATATTTATTGACTTACAACACCGTAAAATAACACAAACTAAACTTATGACTACACTGAACACCATATAATAAAAAACTAAATACTGGCCGCCCGGCCGCGTTTAAACATGTTTTGAACTCAGCGCAAATGAATCCATATTGCAGTCTGAAGGTGCGTATTCATTATCCGCACGAACGAACGAACGAACGAACGAATGTTCGCTAGTGGTATGGACGGGGACCGCACGAGAAGACCGGAGGCATTTGTTGGCGAACGCCTTTGATGTACCGACTCGAAACGGATGGTCGAGCGAACGAACGAACGAACGGCCGCATGCGTTCGGTCCTCGTCTAAATATACCGCACTTTCATTCGTTCGTTCGTTCGTGCGGATAATGAATACGCACCTTGATGCGCACCTTTGCGCAGGTAAAACAAAATGTTCCTAAATTCCTTAGATTATAGGCTTTTATTTAATGTATAATTTATTAATGAGCAAGGACTAGCAATAAACATAAAAGGCCAATAAAATGGCATTTCTTCAAAAACTGTATTGGGTTATAGGCAGCGAATTATACCTGAAAGGAAAAGCGACCTTTATTATAGTATTTAGGTTATTTAAATCCTTAAAATATGTACTTTTTCCTGATATAATTACATTTCCATGAAAAATTCGCCCTGCAGCGGCTAACGCCGAAGCAAAATAAAACATTTTAATGCCAAAATATGCTGTATAAAATTATTATCATTTTTTGACTTTTGCTCATAAAGATCTTCAGTCATGATAAAGCCATTAAAGCAATGCTTGGTTAAAAGTTGTAAAATTACGTAAAGAAACACATACATAAATTTGACAATTCTCAAATAAACTAAAAATTTTCAATTTCGATCGCTTTTTTCCAAATTTTGAACACTGTGCGCCGGCGCGGCGCGCGGCGGTCTATTCAACATAAAAAGACTCAGGGCAAAAACACGTATAAAACTCATCCCAGAACATCACTACGCTGATGACTGCGCTCTAGTAGCAAAAACGTTACAGCAATTACAAAAAATGCTGAACACATATACCTAGGCATACGAGGCTTTGGGCCTTAAGCAACTTTGGGCCTTGAACATCAATAAAACTAAAATCATGTGCACTCCCACGGAAAATCATAACAGTGCTATAAAAATCATGTCAAATACTCGTCAGCGTGTAATGGTTCGGTAGTAGTAATATTTCGCCCACAGGCTGCAGCTTATTATGGGGTTTTCATCCAAATTAAAAATGGTGTTTTCAATAATTCTTAATTGGTGTCTTGACAAAATTGCAAGGATGTTGAGTCCAGAAAAAGAATTTGAATAGATCAGTCCTGAGTTAATCTATGACACACCTAATTCTACCATTTACCACCGATTTCTACCATTTTTATACTTATTGCACATCTCTTGTTAATTACTCTCTGATACTTTATGACATCCGCGAAATTAGAAATTAGAGCATTAAATTATAACCGCTTCAGAAATATTTAGGTAAGTAATAATTTTAAGTTAACTACAAAATTGAACTGAATTATTAAGTATATACATAATCAACATTTTAAAATAGCGATTCTGTGATTGTGAAGGTTTATGCAGATTTAATTGGGAAATATAAATTGCCCGATATACAGCTTTTCATAATAAACATTTCCTGAAGACTTGAATATCTGTACACATTCTAAGTGACAGACATGTTTAAAGAAGCTTTTATCAGAATATATTAAATTCTACCTAAGTTTATTTAAACGCGAATAAAATAATTTAAATCTGCTTTATGATCGTCTCATATTTATTTGTACAGGGTGGCCCATCGAAAACGTTCCGCAAGGCATAACGGCCAGGGTAATTTTTTTTTTCAGAAAATCCAAAAACACGTCAATTTTGTTTGTGAGGGGGGCAACTTTTGCCCCAAAAATTATTGCAAAATCTTCAACCCTCTAAGCGGGGGTGTCATCCCCCAACATTTTTTAAATGGGAAGGGGTGTCAAGTGGCACCGCAATGAAAAGAGCTTTCTATTCTCTATACTTTCCCGCTTCGTTTTTGAAAATCGGTCGAGTCATTGAGAAAATATGAAGGATTGAAATTTGAAAAGTTTATTTAAACATTTACCAGAGTAAATGATAAGGATAAATTCTTCGACCAATTTGCTGTTTTTTCTTATTATTTCTAGATGTTTACGCATTTTTTCACTTGCCACAAGGTTGAACGATCAGGTGTGGTAGTTGCTAGATAGCTGTTCTGTGATTATGCGTTGAAGTTCTTCTCAATATCGTTAAACTTTTTAACAATTATGGTATACTCACTTGCAGAAAAAGTGGAAATAATCGATCTTTATTTTAAAAATAATCAATGTGGCAATCGGGTTGCGCAGATATTCAAGGAACGCCATCCTGACAAAAACCTTTATGGCAAAATTGTTCGCGAGTTAGTAGCAAAATTTCGCGAAACTCTGGTTCCGTTATGAATAAAAAGAGACAGAGGGAAAATCCTGTAGTAAATGAAGCTATGGAGATAATCGTATTGGGCCAAGTTGCCATGGATAGTACGCTGAGTACAAGAAAATTAGCCAATGAGACCGGCCTTAATCGTACAAGTGTCCAAAGGGTATTAAAAAAACCCGTTCCACAAAAAAAAAATTCCACCCGTACAAAATTCAGTTGGTACAAGAACTCAACGAAAACTATTTTGGTTCGTCGCTTGCAATTTTGTGAAACTATGAGTGAGCGAGTGGAGAATGCTAATAATTTCCTATTTAATGTGTGTTTTTTTGGATGAGTGTACTTTCTTTTTAAACGGTGTCGTTAATCGGTACAACTGTCGGTACTGGGCTGAGGACAACCCCAGGGTTTTTCACGAGGTGCACACACAAAACCCTCAGAAATTGAACGTGTGGACTGGTATTTTTGGAAATTCTATTATGGGTCAGTTTAACGATATTGAGAAGGACTTCAACGCACAAGTCACAGAACAGCTATCTAACAACTGCCGCACCGATCATTCAACCTTGTGGCTAGTGAAAAAATGCGTAAACATCTAGAAATAATAAGAAAAAACAGCAAATTGGTCGAAGGAATTTTTCTTTATCATTTACTCTGATAAATGTTTAAATCAACTTTTCAAATTTCAATCCTTCATATTTTTTCAATGACTCTACCGATTTTCAAAAACGAAGCGGGAAAGTATAGAGAATAGAAAGCTCTTTTCATTGCGGTGCCACTTGACACCCCTTCCCATTTAAAAAATGTTGGGGGATGACACCCCCGCTTAGAGGGTTGAAGATTTTGCAATAATTTTTGGGGCAAAAGTTGTCCCCCTCACAAACAAAATTGACGTGTTTTTGGATTTTTTGAAAAAAAAACCCTGTATATAAATTGGATTAACAAGGAAAAATACGTGATTTCTATATATTGATATAAACTGTTTTATATTAATATTATATATAAATATTAATATAATAAATTATAAAATATTAGTATAAAAGTGTGCAACGTGTATGTGGGGGGTTGTTTCGGAAACTTCGGCAGCATACTTTGCAGATAAAAATAAGGAGAAAAGTTCGTATAAATGTATGCCCTAAAATGCTTAATTTCGCAGATACAGGGTGTAGATGTTTCATTTTTATTTCGATTTTTTTCAAATAATTTCTGAAGCAACGTCAATATTTGGATGAAAATTGGTGTCTGCGAGTTTTTTGAAATGAGAAATTTGGGATTTTGATGTCAATATGACTCCTACCTGTAGAGGGCGCCTCCTACATATTTTTTAACTGGCTTGAAGAGTAATAAATTTTCGTCCGTACCTGTATAAAACTACTGAGTAAAAAAATATAGATTTCCGTGACTTTTTACGTAAAAAAGATCTCTTAATTCGCTACGAGTAATAGTTCTCGAGATATTTGGAATCGAAATTATTAATACCAGTCGTCATTGACATAAATTAAACAAGTTGACAAATAGTTATTAGACTGAAATCATAAATTCGAAATGTTTTTGTGCCAAAAGTTCAACAGAAAGAGTTTTACCCGTTTTATAATAATTTTTTTGAAAAAAAAAATTATGATTAAAAAAGACAAAAAGTACCCTAGGGGAAATATATAGTATTTCTAGTATATCCTAGTTTGCTATAGGGAAAATCATGGTAAACATGCACGAGTCCACATCTGCTAGACCAGAAAACGGACTATACCTCACCAAACATGATTTAGGGGAAAAGATGAGGATTCGCATTTTGACAAGAGAAGAATGGGAAAGGGTTAAGGCTACCGGATGGCTGTAAAGTTCTACAAGCAGAGGTTTGCGACATAAAGGAAGCGGACCAATGGGGGATATCGTGATATACTCTGACAGCTTGGGTGCTTTAAGAAGCATCACCATGCTATCAGTGAGATTGAAAACTATGATGGAATGTCGAGAAGCACTGTCCTGGCTGCGTCAAGGCGGGGCTACTCTGTGCTGGGTGCCAGGCCACAGCAATGTGGTGGGCAATCAAGAAGCATACAGACTCGCCAAAGAGAGGGCCAGGGGAGAGGCCGTGACAGATGACCCACCACTTGTGACAATCAACACACTGAAGGAAGCTATAGGAACTACCATCAAGGTCACGCAGCAATAGACATGGCAACATCGTGGGGACTGCGCTACAGCTCGAAGACTATGGTCAGTGGTAGATTAGATTGGTAGATAGCTAAAAGACAAAACAACTACTAGAGCACAAAAATAACCTAGTACGCATAATTGTAGGTGTCGCCACTGGAAACTGCTCCACGGGGGTAAACCTCGTGAGATGGAAGATTTCCAACGACGACTACTGCAGAGAATGCGGAGAGGAAGAAGAAAACATAGAGCACTTGCTGTGCCACTGTCCGACATTGGAATACCGACGCTTTAAAACTTTAGTGCAAGGTTTTTGGAGGGACTAGAGGAAGCAGCAGAAGCCAACATCAGCGACATCGGGAACTTTGCAAAGAGCTAGAAGTGCTTTAACGCAAAGAAAGAATGAGAGGAAGGTTTGGTACCACAATACAGAGGTATCGCAATGGGCCCAAGGCCTCCGAGTGAGGGATCAAACATGATCCCAAACCCCAGCAGCCTAACCTAACCTAAGTTTAAGTAACAATTAAAAAAATACCTTTTTTTATTTAAGACTGACTATGTATAATAAAAAATGTTTGTAGCTGCGCTACAGTTTGTTTGTAGAAATTGTCTATTTTTTGGGAAATATATTTGTTAAATATTTCAGTAACAATTTTAATGAATGACAAATGCAATATTAGTTTAAAATAACCATTTTTGTAGATAAATGATTAAGAGTTGAATTTTAAACCATATTATTTTTAAACATATTAACTTAATTTTATTTCTTTTTTTTCAGAATGTTATTCAAAACGTCGAAAATGTTCCATCAATCGCCGGTTTTTGTGCAGAACTAACAGTTTTGAGTGTTGTGAATGTGGAGATTCAAGAAAAAGTGCCCCAGGTGCATCGGCCACCTCCTGGTGGCACTATTTTCGCTGTGATAGTGGCCGAAGTGACGACTAACGGTGCGGATATCACAGACTTTTTCTCGGTAAATGTTTTAAAAGATGGCGAGGTGGAAACTAGGATTTACTATAAAGGAGTAGCTGCTAAAGAAACCAGTGTAGGAAAGGGGTAAGTCATTTTGTTATATCAAAAGTTTGATCTGATCAAACGTTTGAATTAAGAAAATTTGATTAGGGTGTCCCAATATTCCGTAGACATAGAACTACTATGTATTTTTGGAATCAAATTAAGTTAATCTCTATAAAAAGTGCCACGTTTGTCCGTTAGAGGGCATCAAACTTTAAAAAAATAAACACAATTTTTCAGATATTTTAAGAACCGTTACGCCGATTTGAATAAAATTTTGAGTGTCTATGTTTTGCTAATAGTCTAAGAGCTGGATAAAAAAAGAGAGCTACATAAAAACCTTATCATCGTTACATGGCTAATTTTTGGTGTGAAGTATCCTTTTGTGTAGCCATTATGAAATAGTCATATCTGCCAGCGCGATCCCGGGGCTTAAAGCGGGGGCGGCCAATCGAAAGGGTGAAATTTTGACACTAAAAATATTATAAGATACATGAGTTATAATTGCAAAAACAGCTTTTATTTATTATTAAGAAACGTGGAAAATTGTCGGCAGACATTTTTCTAGTCGCTGAAATGCCGACAGACAAAGCGAAAAAGGCATGAAATTTAAAAAATTATTAAAAAATGAAATTTGAAGAATGAAAAAAATTATGGCATATTTGCATTCCTATTGGTGAAATGTCATATTTATTTATTTTAAAAGCCGTATGCAAAAGGGCAGACAAAAAGATCGTGGCTCAATCAGCTGCAGACAGTTATCAAAGGCGCTTTATTCAGGGAACGCTGGCCGCCTCATCCATTTAAGTATACATAGATAAATCATATAATATACGATTATTTTATAAATATATTTTTTTATTATTTCAATAACGATTTTTTGTCTGCCCTTTTGCATACGGCTTTTTAAATTAATTAACAATAAACATGACATTCCACCAACCGACATGCATGTATGCGATGATTTTCTTTTGTCAAAATTCTATGCCTCTTTCGCGTTGTCTGCCGGCATTTCAGCCACGAGAAAAATGTCTGTCAACAATTTTATACGTTTCCTAATAATAAATAAAAGCTATTTGGCAATTATAACTCGTGTACCTTATAATATTTTCAGTGTCAAAATTTCAGCCTTTCGACTGGCCGCCCCCGCTTTAAGCCCCGGGATCGCGCTGGCAGACATGACTATTTCACAATGGCTACACAAAAGGATACTTCACACAAAAAATTAGCCATGTAACGATGATAAGGTTTTTTATGTAGCCAGCTCTCGGTCTATAAGTCCTTTAACATTTGACTTTCACAGAAATCAAGAAAAAGTACGAGGAGGGTGAAATCTACCCCCACCCCTGCAAAAATTTTAGTACAAATAATATATCCAACACAACCGAAAACCGATTTTTTTTTTTCGTAAAATGCTCCCTCTAGTATTTACTTTATTTTTTGTCTCTTGTAAAAAAAACACCACCGCGCATACTTTTTGAGGAAATAATTATTTTTCTGAAGCTGGCTCTCAAAAAATGTTTTTGTCACTATGGAAGCGCATATAATCAATTATACCCTTAATAATCTAATTGGTGAAAATATGGAATTTTATGATAGTATCACAAATTATATTTGAGAATAAGCTTCATAAAAAGCTTAAAAACTTAATAAAATTTAAATTAATTAACGTTCAAGATTATTTTTGATTGGTGCCTTCTAACGGACCAACAAAGCCCTTTTGTATAAAGGTGAATTATGTGCAATTAACTTATTTTGATTCAAATAATACGTAGTTGTTCCACAGGTTTGTTCTATGTCCACAGAATATTTAAACTCCCTGTATATTTTCAAAGTCTGCTTTAGAAAAATAAATTCTCAGAATTTTTTTTTTTTCAAAAACTATGCGTTGTGACGTTTCTGATTGTGATGAAGAGACCATTTTACAAAAAGAAGATCTGTCGTCAGTGGAGTTGGAAAATATTTATACTCAAATTTATGTAGGGGTGTGGGTAGGTCTACCCTCCCCATATTTTTTCTTGATTTTTGTGAAAGTCAAATCTTAAAGCACTTGGCAAAACATAGACACACAAAATCTCATTAAAATCGGAGTAACGGTTTTTAAAATACATCTGAAAAAATGTGTTTATTTTTTTAAAGTTTGGTGCCCTCTAGCTAACAAATAAAGCACTTTTGTATAGAGGTAAATTGTATCCAATGGACTTATTTTGATTCCAACAATACGCAGTTGTTCTATGTCCACGGAATATTGGGACACTCTGTATATACGTGGTAGAGCTGGTAGAGATTTCATATCCCTGCATATTCTATCCATAATTCCATTAATTGGAATAGTCAAATAAATAATAAACAATTTTGGAGATTTGCAAATGAAAATTCAGAAAATCAAAGTGCATACATTGTTTCTTCGATCTTCGATCTTTGAAAGGTATTTCTGCATCAAATCAACTCACGCCTCGTAAATTAATGTAATCATTTTAGGCACGTATATCTGGATTAAGAAGGTGTAAATGACTTCACAAACTTCCTTATTACCTCCTAAATATTTATGCTTATAAAAATTATACAAAGAAATATACTAGGTACAGGTTTTACAACAAGTTTTAATGTTTTAAATTAACGTGTCAATTTAAAAGATATCTAGGTGATCTAAATATTTCTTTAAACTTAAGAACATCTGGATTATTATTGTATGAAAACTCGACTGAAAAAGAACTAAATGTTATCAGTTCTATTATAAGCTTTTTTTTCCATAACAGTATTGAGCATAAAGCGCACATTACTGGAAATATAGTCTGTCCAACGAGAAGATCCTTGACAGTGATAGATGTGTCTGTCATTTTAATTTCAAAGTAGTTCATTTTATTTTACAAAGAAATAAGTTGGTACAACTGGAACGCATAGCAGCAAATAGCAGGAAATTAATATATTTAAAATGTAACTGATAAGGACAAGTGATTACTTCAAAATAGGTATTGTGAAAAAACTGTATAAAACTGAAAAAATGTAATCGAGATATTTTATTTAATAGCAAACGGTATGTGTTAATACAAAACAAACAAGAACAAGACGCCACATACAAAAAAAAATATAAAAAAGAACTGTTTCTTACTTTCAAGCTTTATGAAACTTCCCGCATTTATGATTATATTTATCAATATAACTTATGTACAAATACAAACTTGTAATATTCCGCAGGAATAAATAAAACAACATAAATAAACAAACTATTTTATTAATAATAACATTTACCAAATTTTATACCTTAAAGGTTAATTAACTTTAATCTTAATTTTTTTAAACCAGTAGGTACCTTTTGACATTATTTTTCTCTGCAGTACTAAAATCCATTATTTATCTATCGTGTGATGTCGATATAGCTACTCCAGTTTTTAGTACGTGTTTAGTATGGTCCTTCTACCATATTCCAGATGCACTTATCTACGACGAGATGGTATACGAACTTTATTGGTGTATAAGACTTTTCGCCTGGGCAGCGAGTATTAACCATAAACTGTGCTCTGGGCAAAGCTCTGGGTCTACAGTTAATTTTCACTCGATTTTTCCTCCACTTGATTTCAAAAGACACAAAACACACATAATAACACGAATCAAAATGCATCATCTTCCAAAACGCAGTATTTGACTAAAAGTTGACACAAAATTCTAACCTATAATTTGGCAAGACTTTGACAAACGTTAAAAATCTAAATGCGAGTTCATACGCATCGGCGTCCGTTTGTCGTTTATCGTTCCGTCAAACCAATAAAATTGAAATACGATCTGTCATTTTTGAAATAAACCAATAAAACTGGTTAAAAACAACAAGAGACGACGCATGACGGATTTATAATTAAACTCATCCATAGTTAACTTAAAAATTATTAGAAACTTTTTTTAGTTAAATAAATAGATTGGTATGGGACGTCATCTGCTTTTCTTCTCTCATCGTCTGTCGAAATCTTACCTGAGAAAAAAAACAGAGTATAGCAATTATTAGATTGTTGCTTATTACATATAACCGATTGAAAAAAGGGCGTCAGAGAAATCCTCTCTGAAGAAAACCCTTTCGGAAGTGAAAGTCGCTCTAAAATTATTTTGGACATGTCTAGTGATGAGCAAATGAAGGAGTGGCTGCAATAACCAAGCAGCTCCATTTTAATGAATTTGTGGGAGACAACCAAACGAAAATGAGCTGCTCGGTTCTTGCTGCAAACCAGCTACAACTAACGTCGCCATTTATGTACTGTTATACTGAGAGAACTGATTGTTGTAGGAAACGATCGGCCAATTATTTTAAAGGGTAATTCATTAAAAATCTCATTTTCGAAAAAAAGTGGAGCTGCCTGGTTATTGCAGCCACCCTTTCAAATGCAAGATCAAGAGATTCGCGAATATCGCGTATTGTTGGCGGCTACCATTAGGGCCGTATCTAGACCAAAATTTCGGGGGGTTTGGCTTGGGGGGGGTACAAAAGCTGCTAGGAAAAAAGCATAATAGAAAAAAAGCTTTGGGCTACACTCAAATCTTAATTGAAAATAAAATTTTAAAAAAGTAACAGGTAAAAATTATTAATCTTAAAGGATAAACTGGTCTTTTCCCTGGAAAAACGATTGACTACCTCTTCGATATCGATATTTATTTCTCTATGTCCGCTTAATAGAGCAAGTCCTGTCAATCGCTCTTGACCTGTAGAGTTACGTAGGAAGTCCTTCAATCGTCTTATGCCGCAACCGCACATGCGGCATTTAGCGAACTCCTAGCGCTCGTCAACTACCGAACGCTCGTGATCGGACTTCGCCTTTCCATCCACACATGCGGGCTCTGATAGCAACAACATAGAAATAAGCGCTCGTTCTCGTAGCCGATCGAGTCGCCGAACTCCGACTTCCTCATCCATACACATAGGAAATCGGCGAAGCCCCGATTGGAGATCGCCGAATACCGAATGCCGCTTGAAAAAGACCTTTCTGGTGTAGCTGTTGACGCTGGTAGAGTTGCTAGGATCATTAATAAAATGTATATATTTGGAAATATACACTGGTTACAGTCCGATTATCGTTTCGATGACGTTTTTAGGTCGGTCGACTGCAGGTAGCTGCTTCCATTTTTGCCGTCACAAGTCTAGTTGTGCCGCTAAAGTGTCATAGCCCAAGAATTCTTTGTCTAATAGCAGAACAATAACAAACGTTATCACGTTAATGACCAGCAAAACTCACAACATTCAAAATCTTGTCCTTGTCTTTTGCTGTTTTAAACACTTGAATGTTGAAAGTCGAAAATCGAAAATAACATTTGCTTTCAAAGTGGAAAACTGAGGTTAGGGTGCATAATGTATATTCATCAATGACTAAAAAATACAAGGACAAATAGCACCCGAGACTAAACTGTGACCATTCTTCCAAACAGTGCCGTGGCACATATTTTACTTAACATTGCCGCTTGAAGGGATATTTATATTTTTGATATTATATGTTTTCACTACGCCTATGGTGTATCGGGTGGTATCATACTAATTAATTACGAAAAAAACGTATTAAAATGTTAACAAAAGGTACATAACTAGTATCGACGTATAGTACATATCAAGTACATATAATATCAGAAAAATAATTATCGAATTCAATAAAAAAAACGCTAAAAAGGTGTAGGGGACTGTTTATTTCCCTATAAAACGTAACTTCTGGCTCTTTCTTATCATTGCGCCTTTTACACTTGAAAGCTGAACAAATTACCATTGTAATAAAATTTATACAAAGTTCACTACACACAACCAACTATTAAAAATCGCTAAAATTGTCGCTGATGACCAGCTGATGATTCATTCGTTATGTCTAAAAAGTTGGCGTCTAAGGTCACAAATTCTGCTGCAGCCCGTATATGGGCGTTCATGTCCTTGTATTCTTTAGTCATTGATATTCATCCATCTTCTTCTTCTTCTTCTTTTTTGTTTCGTCCTTACTTACTTAATGATCATTACTTTTTAAAAAATTTCGGCCATAATTTCGGGGGGGGAAGCCCCCAAAACACCCCCCCAGATACGGCCCTGGCTACCATGAATCACATAGAGACCTTTTTGTTTTATTTACTATTTGAAAAATTATAGGGGGAGGGGTAATTATGTAAAAAATTCGTTACTTCTTGTCAGTTGTTATTATCTAAAAAAATTGGCGCCGGGAGGCACGTATAGCCGCCCATACTAAAATATGTTAATAAAAAGTTGGTAGGCAGTTCTTTTAGTTTCAAAGTAAAGGCATTTTTCCAATTTTTTTATCTCAGAAACTGCGACTTTGATTTTGATGTTATTACAAATTTTGTTGCAAATGTTATTCCTAATCTTAAATTGAAAACCGCGTTTTGCTAGCTACTGTAATTTTGGAGTTACGATTTTTTAAAATTTTTAACCCCCTCCCATAACCCCTTACCAACCCCCCACCCCCCAAAAACTAATAGCCAGATTCTTGGGTGCCACAGTATTTTTGTGCCAAATTTGGTTAAAATCGGTTTAGCGGTTTTTGAGTTATCGTGTTATACACAGACGGACAGACAAGCAGACAGACACCCAGACACCATAAAAATATTTTGTATTTAGGTCATTTATGACCCAAATAACCCATTTTGAGTGAAATTAAAAAAACTTTTTTTTTGCCGATCTTAATAGCCTACTACACCTGTGGTATGGTCGGCTAAAAATGAGATATAAATAAAAAAACGAGAAAAAATTGCAAAATCTTGCAGGCTGCAGCTCTTGATCTTTCAGGTTTAATGTTTTAGTCATATTACAAACTATTACTTTTATTTATAATTTAAGAAGATTGAGGAGATCTAAAGGGCTAAGATAATAATTGTTATGAATCATCTGTGTCGTTAATGTCACATTTGTCTTTAACACAATACTCCGTCGTTTCTTTGAATGTGTTAGACAATGTTTCAGTATTGTTACATGATAAAAAACTTTGGGTGTCCATTGTCTTTATTTATTTTAACTTACACAACGTTTCTGTCATTTGAATCACCGTTATCAACTAGAAATAAATTTTAAATCCTAAAACTGTTAAGCTTATATACTAGAGCACGACATTCGTCCATTAAAATGTTGGGTGCATTCAAGCGTCCAATGGGGATCGTGATATACAACGCGGGCTTCCGACCATTTCATGTTGCGTTGCTTGGATCACACATGATCCGCAATATCTGACTTGATTGTTTTACCTCCTTGCGTATGTTTTTAAGCTCGTTAAGTTATACACATAGAGGAGGTTCTCACCGTGACATTCTGAAGCAAATCCATTTTTAAATTATGTTTTCACTTTAGGGTTTTTGTTCGGTGGCATAATGTTTTTACTTGACAACATAAAGACTTAACGCTCGGCGAACTCAGTCATGAAGTGTTCTGATGTTTTCCCATTTTTCACACAAAATCTGCATTCGCCGTTATATATCTTAGCTTCAGAGGTGTTTGTTGGGGAGACAGTGTCCTGTTTAAAAACCCGTGACAATCCGAAGATTGTTCTTACTTAAATCGAGGAAAATATTTGATTTTTTTCGGTCGTAAGTTTTGAGAAATTTCTTCGAATATTTTAAACCGTTGGAGGATTCCCATTCCAGGTTACGTATGGAGTCTTCCATGTTCTTGAGTTCAGCTTTAAGTTGGTTTCCGCTTGGAAAGCAGAACGGTTTTGGTCCAGTTAGTGTAGTGTTCGCTCCTTTTCTAGCTGGATCATTTGGTTTTTCACTGTCTTCTATCCCTTGGGGAGGTTGCACCCAGAGTAGGAGGACTTTATATCTTGGCCTAATTTGTTCACCTTCTCTAGGCATTCTTTGACCAACTTCGGATTGATGGTTACTGAGTTGATCGCTTTTAGTGCTGTTTGACTATCGGATAAGATAGCTATTTCCTGTTTCCGATGTTCATATCTAAGATAAATTGTACGCATCTTTCGATAGCATAGATTTCTATCTGAAGGATGCTGGTGCATGTGCTTATTGTTTCGGAATATTTATTTTTCGGCCCATATACTCTTATTCCTCCCCCTGCTTTGGTTCTGGAAGCGTCAGTATAGCACGTTATGGTATGGTCTTTAACCTGTTCAACAAACGTTTCTCTTTCAATCCTTTTTATTGCTAAATACTACAGTGAGGTGTTTCTCAAAGATGGACTTCCACTGGGAGCTGTGAGGAGTGGAAGATTTTCCTTTTGAGGGTGTTCAAATCCCTGAGTAGACAAGTCTCCCAGTACTGTTTCCGTCAATGACCATTCTAATCATTGTCGCGACAATGTTCAGTGTTTAGGGTAAATTTGCTACTGAAAGGGAAATCTAAAAATATAAAAGTAATATTTGCAAAATACTAGCCACTGCATAAAAGCCAAGTGGAACTAGGTTGTCAGTAACTAAAATAGATATTTACGATAAAAGTGAGTTAACAGCATCATTAAGATACTTGTGTGGTTACACAACTCGTGCTATGCACTCGTTGTGCAACTTTCAGACGCGTATCTTACTATTTACTATTTTAGTTACTGACAAAATGGTATTGTACAATATTTTATCTACGTCTAACTATAAAAACACACAATGAATTTTAAAAATTATTGTACTTAACTATATACCTATCCTAAAAATCAATTACCTTAATACCTTTGTTCAAATAAGACCATGCATGGCAATGTCAATATAACAGTAAATAATATTGATGTCACTAGTTTAAAAAATGAGCGATTCGGAAAGTATTCCCTCTGATATTGAAGAAGAAGCATTCAGAGTCATTTCTGGATTGCTTCCAGCAAGATCGAAACAGAACTATGAATATACATACTCTAAGTATGAAAAATAGTCCACCGAAAAAAAGTACACAACTATGGAAATGAAAAGGTACTCATAACATATTTTTTCAGGTTAATGCAAAATAAATGTTTTACAAAATATTTTTTTCTCTTTGGTAGTCATCTAAAGAAGGAGTGCGGTAATGAAAATGCGTGAGTTAAGAAGCTCTTAACTCACTCACAATGCTTGAGTTAAGAGCTTCTTAACTCGCTGACGTAGATAAAACAAATTTACCTAACTAATCTCTACGTCGCGTCGTCAAAAGGAAAAATCGAAAAGAAAGAAAAGGATAAATAAATAAAAAAATAGATTCAGATATAGACGAAGGAAGGAGAGACTCTAGTATAAAATAAAAAATAACTTTGTGTAGGCCAGTTTACACTTTCATTTTCACCTTTCCTGAACTTCATACCTGACCTATTCTCAAGCAGTTTCGCATCAGCGATGTAAATTCATGACATCTCATTTATTATTCTCTCGATCTAAGCTGCGTTCGAGTGGCACCTAGGGGGGGGGCCCCGTCTACAAAAGGGAAGAAAAGGGCGAACGTCTGTGGCAAAGCCCTAGAAAGCTCTTGTGGCGAGCGCGGCCACTCGTGCAGACGGTCCCCTCGCACGAGGTTTAACGTAAAGCCGGTTAAAACGTCTTTAGTGAGGGCGAAAGTTGCAGCCATTTAGTGGGGAAGTTGTTCGATAGATCAAATCAGGAGGAGGAAAAGTCCACAATAGTTGAATATTTCTTTAAATTGAATACAAATACCAGAGATTTGAAGGTATTAAAGATACAGATTAACGTTGTTACTAAACGAATTTCAGACTTTCATATTCTTTATTTATCACCGACCGAATATTTCTACTTTATTCGATAGAAAATGACACTCCGTGTAGAATGACATATCATATGTCAACTTTTGACATTTTCGCTCTGAAAAAAACCGTATTTTAAATTTCAATCTAGAGTGCCATGGCTGTGTTAAAAACACTAACTTTTAATCAAAGAGCCTTAGAAAATAGATTTAATCGTCTAATGTTTTTCGTGTCTTGTCCTCGCCGGTTAAAAAATGCCCAAATCGTATAAATGATAACTCAATTTTTTTCAAATGGAACAAAGGTGACTCGTTAGCATATTTGGAAAAGGCATTTTTTTAAGAATAATTCGGTACCACCCATTTAGTATTTTGAGTCAAATTGTCGTTATGAACCGCATTTTACAATTTGAATTAAACCATATGCGAAAATGTCATAAGTTGACATGTGATATGTCATTCTATTCATAGTGTCCTTTTTTATCGAATAAAGTAGAAATATACTGAGGGTGCCATTTAAAAATCAAAAGTTGTATTTATTTCCGGTGAAACAAGAAGTTACCAAAAAGCAACTGAATACGTCAATTAATCCTAATGTATATCATATACTAACATACATATATAAATTTCGTTTTTTGTTTGAAAAAATAGAAAAGTCTTGGTGATCCACTTTTGAGACGCACCCGGTATATTCAACTTCAGTTTGAAACACTCTATTGATAAAAATATTTTTAAAATGTGGGCTACCATTGATCCCCCCATTGTCCCTCATGATCGAGAAAAATCAAAGATTTCCCTTGGTTTATGTAAGAACAATCTTCGGACTGTCACGGGATTTTTAACAGGACACTGTCTCCTCAACGAATACCTCTGTAGATCGAAGCCAATAAACAACGGCCAATGCAGATTCTGTGGGGAAATGGAGAAACACCAGAACACTTCATCACTGAGTGCGCCGAGATGACAACCATTCGTGCCATAGTTTTTGGTACCACTGATATCGAAGATGGAGATCTATCCTCTGTAAAACCCTCTCAGATACTGGCATCTGTCAAAGCACTGGGACTGTATAATGATGCATCTTCGTTGTTCCCTAGCGTTCCAATTCCACATACTTCGAACCCTTTGAAGGAATTACTGAACGCAAATGGTCTCGACAGCAAAACTGTTACTGAATATATTGAACTTACATCGCTATGTATGATACAAAATTGAGAAATTTTTTAATTTAATAACAACTTTTTTGAACAACGGGAAAGTACGGCAATGGGCAGGGGTGGATGGGGAAGTGGAAACCGGCCCGGGAAAAACAGACAACCGGCCCAAATCCACAAAAACAAAATGACCATATCGAAGAAACATATTTTATTTATTAATACAAGGTGTCCCAGAAATAAGTGCAAGTATTTTAACTGGTAGTATAGTTGAACCCCCCAAAAACACGCCTATGAGGTTTTTTCGCAAAAAAAACTTTTGAAAATTCGGAATTTTTTGAAAAGTGTTTTGGATTTTTTTTAGTTTTTAGTTAAAAAACATAATTTCTTGATAACATGGCAACATAGGTTAAATTTACAAGAAAGAAAATCCAGAAAAGATCCAGTGGTTCTCAAAATTTGAGCAAAATTTTTTTTTTTAAATTTTCAAAGTAAAATAACTGTGTTATTTTGGACTTATTTGAAAAACGATGAAAAGAAAATATGTTTCATTTATGGAGATCTACCACTCCTTAAAGTACTTGCACTTATTTCTGGGACAATCTGTATATAAGTAAGGGTGTTTTTCGCTCGTGCGAAAAAGCTCTTTTGCTTCCGGTTTAAAAAAAAATAAATTGTCTTGATCAACATTTTCGTAAAGACCAATATTGGGTCGGACATCTGAATTTTTACTAGTAGTGGGAACTATCGAATGAATACTATCGAAACATTCGATAGTTGCAATTCATTCGAATAATTCGATAGTTAGTAAGAAAACATTCGTTGAAAACTATTCGAATAAAAATTATCGAATAGATCCGTCATCTGCCTTGAAATATTGTATTCTAGTAATTCGGCAGCAAAAACCATTCATTTATAAAATTCATTCATTTATAAAATTCATTCATTTATAAAATTCATTCATTTATAAAATTCATTCATTTATAAAATTCATTCATTTATAAAATTCATTCATTTATAAAATTCATTCATTTATAAAATTCATTCATTTATGAAATTCATTTATTCGTCAGGATCGATTATAATAAAATATTAACTGAATTTTAGTTGTCGCCCGGCGACGCGACGTAGGTTTCTTTCCGAGAAACCCGACAGCGGTCGGTGGCAATGCTATGAAAGAAGCCGGCATCTTTGATTTTTTGCGGAGTCAGATATAGATAAGGACACATTATTTTTTTTATTAAGGTGCTAGTATTTACACAGAAAATACATTATGAAGGGCGCTGTTGTCATATTTTGGTATTAGTTGATATTATCAAAGAATATTATTGTTTGGCTTTAGTTAGTTAGGGATAGTAGGCATGTCTATATATTCTGCATTTTTTTATTAATATTCTGTTGTTACACTGCAATAATACTTGTTGTTTTGGATGTAGGAAAATTATTTTTAATGTTTTTAAGCAAAGACTGGTTTAATAAATAATAATAACAGTAATAATTTGTTATACCTATTAACAACAAAATTTAAAACCATTTAATATAAATATTTTTTTTAAGTAGTAGCAAAATATAAACAACAAATTAGATGTCAAAATTATTTATATTAGATACTATTTAAAAATAATATAGTCTCTAATTTTTTTGGCAACGTTGGTTTATTAAATAATAATAATTACAGAACTAATTTGTTATATTAACAACAAATTTTAAAATCATGAAATATAAACATTTATTAATTTTCTAAGCAAGCGGTGTAGTGGAAGGAAAATATAAATAAAAAATTAGAAATCAAAATTATTTATATTAGGTGCTTTATATTACTATTTAAAAATTATATTTACTTTTACTGGCATTTACTTTAAAAAATAAATGAAATATTTCTTCGCAAAAAACTACATGTAAAGGTGCGTATTCATTATCCGCACGAACGAACGAACGAACGTACGCTAGTGGTATGGACGGGGACCGCACGATAGGACCGCACGAGAAGACCGCACGCATTTCTTCATTCGCGCGCCAGTTCAAATCGTCAAGATATTGTTATAAACCTGTTTTTTTTTGTTTATATACCGTCATTGAATTATCGCTAAGCAAGTTACTATGAAGCAGTGCATAAGGAGTCGGGCTAGGAAGCGAGAGACCGGAGTTCGAATCTCGACCGGAACATCACTTTTTATTTTTTTTAAATACTGTTGTATTCTATAGTTTATTTTGTAGTATAAGAAAAAGAACTATTTATTCTGTATTTTTTAATCTCCGTTATTAATATAAATTGATTGTTAGTACAATACCTCATTTAATATAAAATAATATTCTACTTTTTGAAATGTATCGGGCCCTAATTGTACCTAAAAGTAATATATTTTTAGTGATATACCATATTGTAAACTATTTAATATTTTAGTCACTTAAAAAGTTAATTTGCATTGAATAATTGCCTACCATTAAAGGAAATTTGAGCTATATAATCCTTGATGGGCATATTCTGGGTATGCAAATACTTCCTTTAAATTTTGGGTGTCGTTCAACCGATTTATTCTCAAAACCAGAAACTTCTACATATAAAAAGAAGCAGAGGTCACTAATTATAATAAACTTCACCCTTGGTATTACTTCCACTAATTATAATAAACTTCACCCTTAGAATTACTTCTATCACAATTACAATACGTTCATCTGCATTGGCATTTTCTACTTTTCGATGGGAAACAATAAACTTCCCAATATTTTTTAAATGATGTAACAATTCCTCTTGTGGTTACTTTTCCATAGATATCCTCAACTCTGTCCTCATGTGAATTCAGAGGCAATGAAAATGAAAATTATTTACCATAAACATCGCAAACTAAAAACCTAATAAACAATTTTATACCGAATATAGAAATAAATTCAGTATTCTTACCTATCGTCCAAATCCATGTTAATAGATAATTATTATTTTTAAATATATTTTTGGAACTGCTGGTTTTAGTAATTATTAAATTAAACGAACTAAAAAGTCTTAAAATAAACAATTCTTAACCATAACCCCAAAAATTGCAGATCTCCTGTCAACTTTCTTTATTTTTTATTTATTCATTATTTTCCTAGTGACGTCACAGGTGGTATGCGCGAACTGAACGAAATTGGAGCCGCTATCGATCATACCTTGTATTCTTTGTACCATGACGTCTAAACGCCTTTGATGTACCGACTCGAAGCGGATGGTCGAGCGCACGAACGAACGAACGGCCGCATGCGTTCGGTCCCCGTCTAAATATACCGCACTTTCATTCGTTCGTTCGTTCGTTCGGATAATGAATACGCACCTTAAGAGAATTAGCATAAACAAAATACAAACATCATTAACTTTTTTTTTAAATTGGCACGTGTAAAATTTTCATTTTAATTTTCTCACCCCATAGTTTGAGTTAGATAACCATTTATTTAACCACATTACTTAAATATGATTATTAAGTTCAACTAATTCATATTATTAAAACATCTAAAATACAAATATGTACTTTTAAAATTAATTTAAGTTCATCTCATCTCTCTTAAAAATTGCTACTTCTCAAAATTTCCCATTAAAAAATAGACCATATACCATATAAAATTAAATAATTGAAAGATCGGACTACGGAAAACCACACAACTTTTCGGAAAAATTTTGACCACCTGCACATGCACACAATCGTCAATAAATAAAATTAAAAAATAACTACTATTTTAGTATTTTAACTATTTTAGTAAACGCAAAAATAGCACAGTATTTATACGGTGAAGTTATAAAAATTTGGAAGAACTAATAATGCACTGACGCATACAAAAATCAAACGAATACTAAATTTCATTTATCAAAAGCATTCGATAGTCGTGGCTCAACGATAACCATTTAGTCGCACGGCGAGGTTGTCACATATGCTTTAGTTTACAAATGAATGAATGATTTTATTCGAATAAAACCATTCGATAGTTGAAATCATTCACTCATTAACCATTCGATAGTCTAATTCATTCGATAGTTCCCATCGCTAATTTTTACTACAAAATGGCTCAGTTTTACAGGGTTCTACCGCTTTATTATATTATATCATTATCGATAACGGTAATTTGATCTTGAATAGGCTACGATTCTGATCACGATTTTGAGAAACTTTAAGACTCTTCCTGATTCATTCAGTTCAGCTGACCCAATCCTCTGTGAAATACATTACTTTTAGCTTTTCTGGTATATACTTTCTTACACATTGTAAAAAGAAATTCTCTCTTTTCTGCTACAGCAGCAGCCTCCTCGTGTACACGTGCTGTTAACTGAATGAACCGGCGGTCGCCATTAAAACTGGAGCATTTTTTAGGTTATTATGTAGTTCTTTCACGAAGCTTTTCCTCTATACTTTTGTACATTTAGCATCTTGTATGATAATGCCATGACTCAAACGAGAAGAATCTAGGCAGCGGATATAAATGTGTTCTGATGTAATGTTATGTTACAGTCGATAATAACGAATATTTGGATTTTCGAGACATATTAATATTTTATTATCTAATCTGGTTTAAAACGTATTTAACTCTTCTCTGCTGTCTCAGTAATTTTTAGCAAATTCATTGCAGCAACATTTTAAACAACAATTTAAACTTGTCTTTTAGTTCCGTCCGCAATTCAAGCCAAGCATAGATATGTTTTCTCCGTCAACCGCAGAGTTCGCGTCAAATTCGTCTACCTTCTTACAAAGGGGAGCTCGAAAAATATTGCACCGAGCGAGGCCCCCAGTTGTCAATCTACACTACCGTATTCTTAGTATACCTTTAGATCGAGACTATTTAAATTTACCTAATGCTATTTATTCTTTTTTTTCCTGCCAGTCACTCATATTTATTAGTTATTAATAAAAGAATAAAGGGTTAACTATACAGGGTGAGTGTTAAATAAGTGCAAATATTTTCAGGGGTGGTATATTTCGACCCCAGGAACATGTCTATGAGTTTTTTTGCAAAAAAAGGTGTTAAAAATCGAGCACTTTTTTATATTTTTCTGTATATTTTAGAAAACTTTTTAGAACGCCTGTTCACCGCAAATTTTCCCACGGTATGTAGTTTCTTAATCTCTGATATTACGGCACTAAAAAAAATACAGAAATTGAGGTGGCTCAAATTTAAAAAAAATATTTTTTTTTAATTTACAAACTTTAATAACTCGATTGGACTTATTTGAAACTCGACAAAGAAAATATATTATGTTTATTTTATTGAGATCTACCAGCCCTGAAAATATTTGTTCCTTATAGTATAATAACAATTTTCAAACCGAACTAACAACAGATGATTATTAAAATTATAAGTGTCCCAGAGAAAGACATTTTACAATAGTTATTTTACAAATTGGTGTTTATGTTTAAAAGCAACTGACGATTATACTGATGAAAATTGATTAGTTAGTTATGGAGTCACTAAGGATCTTACGTCACTTTAGTTAGAAGATTAACCATTTAATTTTTTCTAGTCCAATCTTTTTTGAGCTCTGATCGGGACCGGCCCACCGGGAACTTTCCCGTTTTCCCATATGGCCCATCCACCCCTGGCAATGGGTAATACATTGTCTCAATTTTTGGCTAATCTATTCAAGAGCAGGTCTGAAGTTGAGGCTAAAAATCAGTTTGAGTATTTTCGAAGAGTATGGTTTAGGTATGTGGATGATATTTTTGCTGTTTTCGACACACATTCTGACACCACCGATAATTTTATTTCTATATTAAATAATCGTTTTCCTTCCATTAAATTTACCTATGAAATTGAGAACAACAATAGGTTACCATTTCTAGATGTATTAGTTATTAGAAATACTACTAATTATTGTATAATTAGTTATAACTCAAGGAAGGGAAGCACAAATAAGGTCGCGGTGATTAACTTCCCCCATTTACTTCCCGAATCTAATCTAACCTAACTTTCACCCTCCCATACAATCTACATCTACAATCTACCATTGGCTGCATATTTTATAAAAAAGATGTAAATAGTAAATATCATAAACCTTACACCTAAGTTATAGCGTTTTCAGAACACTGGGTCTCACTCAGGGATGCCACCTTTTGTACTTAAAAAATTGGCACAGCACTGGTGCAACCTTTTTTCTTAAATATAAAATTTTATGTGCCCATCGGATTTTGAAAAAATATTTTATGCCTTTTTGCATTAACTTAAAAAAAATCAAAATTTATAAATAATTACCTATGTAAAAATAAAAAATGAAAAGTTGAAAACAAAATTAATAAACAATAAACCAATCAATTAAATCTAAAACAACTAGAACAAAACCTAAACAAAATCAAAAGTTACAGCTGTATAATCTCTATAATTGACTTTATTAGTTTATTTAATTATTTTTAAATGATTTTTTTGCAAAATAAGGCCACTAATTGACCACAATACACCAAAACACTTTAAAATATAACATATTATACACAAGCATAAAAAGGCCTTAATTTCCATTAAACGCTTTACTTTTAACACTGGACGCGCGTTTCGTTGACCAGCTTAGCATCATCAGCAGATGATGAAAACTGATGGTTAGATTTAAATTTATGGTTAGCGAAACGAGCGTCCAGTGTTAAAAGCAAAGTGTTTTGGTGTATTGCGATAAACTCGTGTTTTATTTTGCTGTTGTAATACCAAAAGTTCCAACCTCCAACTGTAATGAATATTTTTTATTTGTTTTGTTGTTGCAATAATAGAGCCTTGTAATTTTTAGTAAAATCCAAAAAGTCTTATATGCGATATATTAAAATTAAATGAGATTTGAAGTTCGGTTCTAATGAGCTTAATTGAACATCTATTTCTAGCGTCTACTTCAACATCATACGTGAAAATATATAAAAAACAACCCCTTAAACAATGAAGGCATATACCCTAACTATAACTGCATATACTAACATACTCTAGTTTTAAAAGTACTTTATTTTTTATCTATAATTTTTATAATTTTTATATACTTTTTGTTTGGCAAGTTTCCTTTGCCCAAGTTTTTATTATTGAATATTCATTAAACACAGTATCAATATCTATACTTCTTTTAATTCTAAGATTTCTAAGATTTTAGTTAATTCGTGGAAAAGAACTGTTTTTAAATTCAAGAAATTAATTAACAATCAATTATAACTTTTACAATTTTATTGTTTAATAAAAACGTGGCTATTAAACAAATAAAAATCGGGACATTAGGGCTTTGCGTGGGGACGCGGTATCTTTGGATCAAAATCGGGACCAATGACTAAAGAATATAAGGACATGTAACGCCCCTATACGGGCTGCAGCAGAATTTGTGACCTTAGAGACGTTTCTTTTGGTGGCAAACAATGAGTCATCATTTGGTCACCAGCGACAATTTTAGCGATTTTTAATAGTTTGTGTGTAGTAAACTTTGTATAAACTTTATTACAATGGTGATTAGTTGTTCAGCTTTCAAATGTAAAAGCAGCAGTGATAAGAAAGAGCCGGAGTTACGTTTCATAGGTAAATAAACAGTCCACTCCAACTTTATAGCGTTTTCTTATTGAATTCGATAATTATTCTTCAATTTCAAGTAACATCTATAATATGTACTTGTCATGTGCTATACGTCGATACTAGTTTTGTACCTTTTCTTAACATTTTAATACGTTTTTTTCGTAATTACTTAGGATGATACACCATAGGCGTAGTCAAAACAATTATCAAAAAATATAAATATTACTTCAAACAGCTAGGTTAAGAAAAAATGTGTAAATATGTGCCACGGCACTGTTTGGTAACATCGTCACAATTTGCTCTCGGGTGTTATTTGTAGCAGTGGGAACTATCGAATGAATACTATCGAAACATTCGATAGTTGCGATTCATTCGAATAATTCGATAGCTATTAAAAAAACATTCGTTGAAAACTATTCGAATAAAAATTATCGATGCGTCATCTGCCTTGAAATATTGTATTCTAGTAATTCGGCAGCAAAAACCATTCATTTATAAAATTCATTCCTTTATGAAATTCATTTATTCGTCAGGATCGATTATAATAAAATATTAACTGGATTTTAGTTGTCGCCCGGCGACGTAGGTTTCTTTCCGAGAAACCCGACAGCCGTCGGTGGCAATGCTATGAAAGAAGCCGGCATCTTTGATTTTTTGCGGAGTCATATAAAGATAAGGACACATAATTTTTTTTATTGAGGTGCTATTTACACAGAAAATATATTATGAAGGGCGCTGTTGCCATATATTGGTATGGTTATTAGTATTAGTTGATATTAGCAAAGAATATTATTGTTTGGCTTTAGTTAGTTAGGGATAGTATGTCTATATATTTTGCATTTTTTTATTAATATTCTGTTGTTACACTGCAATAATACTTGTTATTTTGGATGTAGGAAAATGATTTTTAATGTTTTTAAGCAAAGACTGGTTTAATAAAAATAATAATAACAGCAATAATTTGTTATACCTGTTAACAACAAAATATAAAATAATTTAATATAAACATTTTTTTTACGTACCGTAAAATGGGGGGAATAGAAACATAGTGGTAAAAAGAAACAAAATTTCTGAAAAAAATCAAATCGCGATTAAAAATATTCAAAGTAAAAAGAGTCGACATATCTAATTTTTCTATCATTGGTAATACACAATAAAATGTAAAAACTATATTTTTATCTGTGGCAGCACTGTTTCTGTCAATCAGCTGATCAATAAATGTGAGATCGATTTATCACCTATTTTGTATGGCCGAAAACTTTATAAATAAAATATTTATTTTTAAAGTAATACATAAGCTGGTATATATAAGTTGTTATATTATATGTATTGTTAATTATTGTTAAACCTACTTAAATATGTAATAATTACTGTTTCTAATCACCTTGTTGGAAGTAGAATAGATAAAAACCTTAACATCAATGTGTGTTTCTATTCTCCCTGAATAGCAGGTGAATAGAAACACAAATGTTATTTTTATTTAATATTTATATGCATATTTTTCAAAAATCAAATTATATGTATACGCAAAGAACAAACAAAGACCCATGTTTTAACATATTCGGGAAAATAATACCACATTTTTATCAACCTGTTTATCGTTAATAGCCTACGAAACTGTTTCTATTCACCCCATTTTACGGTAGTAGCAAAATATAAACAACAAATTAGATGTCAAAATTATTTATATTCGATCCTATTTAAAAATAATATAGTCTTTAAATTTTTTGTGTGGCAACGTTGGTTTATTAAATAATAATAATTATAGAAGTAATTTGTTATATTAACAACAAACTTTAAAATCATGAAATATAAACATTTATTAATTTTCTAAGCATGCAGTGTAATGCAAGGAAAATATAAATAAAAATTAGAAATCAAAATTATTTATATTCGGTACTTTATATTACTATTTAATAATAATAATATTTACTTTTACTGGTATTTACTTACTAAAAAATAAATGAAATATTTCTTCGCAAAAAACTACATGTAAGAGAATTAGCATAAACAAAATACAAACATCGTTAACTTTTTTTTAAATTGGCACGTGTAAAACTTTTAATTTAATTTTCTCACCCCATAGTCTGAGTTCGATAACCATTTACTTAACCACATTAATTAATATAATTATTAAGTTCAACTAATTCATATTATTAAAACATCTAAAATACAAATATGTATTTTTAAAATTAATTGTAAGTTCATCTCATCTCTCTTAAAAATTGCTACTTCTCAAAATTTCCCATTAAAAAATAGACCATATACCATATAAAATTAAATAATTGAAAGATCGGGCTACGGAAAATCACACAAACTTTCGGAAAAATTTTGACCACCTGCACACGCACACAATCGTCAATTAAAAAAACTACTATTTTAGTATTTTAAATATTTTAATAAACGCAAAAATAGCACAGTATTTATAAGGCGAAGTTATAAAAATTTGGAAGAACTAATAATGCACTGACGCACACAAAAATCAAACGAATACTAAATTTCATTTATCAAAAGCATTCGATAGTCGTGGCTCAACGATAACCATTTAGTTGCACGGCGAGGTTGTCACATATGCTTTAGTATACAAATGAATGAATGATTTTATTCGAATAAAACCATTCGATAGTTGAAATCATTCATTCAGTAACCATTCGATAGTCTAATTCATTCGATAGTTCCCATCGCTAGTTATTTGTCCTTGGATTCTTTAGTCATTGATAGGAACTGTCCCTACAAAATCGGGACAGGTGGCAACCCTGGACTCACTGTATTATTTTCTTTATTTTATTCACCATTTTGTAGTGTGTTTCTAGTTCTGTGGTGTCTGGCAGTCGTGTAAAAACAATAATAACTGACAAATACGTAAGAAGAACTGTGGCAATTCTTAATATTTATCGGTCGTTTTGTTACGTTGTCACCGCAAGGTCTCCAAGGGCACTCAGGCCTAACTCCTCCGTTGCGAATGATGGCCTATTTTATTGCGCTATTTGAAGCGAGTGTGCTCTCCATAAGCCATCAAAAAAAAGTCGCAACGGCGCCGAGGGCTCGCATTGTTCCTCGAGCCGTTTCGAGATCTCCGCTTATTCAGACTATAGATTCGTTACGGTTTCGATCGTAAATTATCGTGAACGTTAATTCTTTTTACTTACATACTTGCAAAGGTTTCTATTTAAACAATCTGCTCTAAAAATACTACATGGAATGATATAGGATGGCTGTAAAATTGATAGTTATCAAGACGGCTGTTATGTACACATTTTTTACTTTAAATAAAGTTTGTGTCTTTGTGGCGGATTCATTTTGGAAAACACTGGACATACCGAGTGTTTTCCAAAAATGAATCCGCTAAATCAATAGTAACTGAAAAATACCCATGCGTTGGATGCAATCGAAGCGGAAACCGCAGCTTGTCAGTAGCTTCTTACTAGTGATGAGCGAGGCTTGTCTTGGCCTTGGTCTTGCACACAAAGCAAGATCAAGACCAAGACTAGTTTTTGATCTGCAAAATCAAGACCGACCGGTGCAAGACTTTGGCAAGAGCAAGACCAAGCATGCAAGACTCTTGTAGCCTCGTATTTTTTTTCACGTTTATATTGTATAAGAAATTACTTATTTTGTTTTAATTTACTACAAATAGCGTTTTCTCGACTACTGTATAAAATTAAAAAAAAATGTTTTAATATAATAATAAACAATTTGACGAAATACCAAGTGTGCGTGGTACCAAATTATTCATGCTCGAAAAAAATCCTTTTCCAAATATGCTAATAAGCCACCCTTGTTCCATTTGAAGAAATTGAGATATGATTAAAAATACGATTTGGGTATATTTTAACCGGCCAGGACAAGACATGAAAAACATTAGACGATCAAATCTATTTTTTCAAGGTTCCTTGATTAAAAATTAGTGTTTTTAACACAGCCATGGCACTCTAGATTGAAATTTAAAATAAGAATATTTTAAGAGAAAATGTAAAAAATTAACATATGCTATGTCATTCTATTCAGAAGAGAGTGTCATTTTCTATGCAGTAAAAATATACCGAGGTTGTCCTTTAAAAATCAAAAGTTGTAGTCATTTCGAGTGAAATAAGAAGTGACCAAAAACAATTGAATACGTCAATTAATCTTAAAATATGTCATATACTAAAATAGCAAATCTCGTTTTTTATCTGAAAAAATTAAAAATATATAGGGGTGAGCCAGTTTTGAGACGCGCCCGGTATATGGAAAGGAAAATAAAATCGCGGAAGTATTGTGTATTTGTTTAATCGTGAATAGGCAATAGACATGTCTAAAATTACTTTTTACAACTAAAAAAAAATAAAATAGAGTAAAAGCAGTGTGTTGCGAGAAAACTCGAAAGACTTAATTGATTACTGTTTTTTAGTGGTCAGTAAGAAAGAAGTGCCTGGAGCGGACAGTTAACATATGTAGACTGGTAGGAAAAATGTTCACAGGTTGATGATTTACTGTCTGCGACATTCCCGGAGAACGTTTAATCTTTCCGCAATAGCAATAAAATAATTAAATAATATTATTAGTAAAACTAAAAAGTGATAAGGTACCTACAAACAGTCGATGGAGATTGTATGGGAGGGGGGAGGCATTCCGCGACCTTATAGGTAGAATATTGTGTTCCCTGGCTTGAATTAAGTATAACTCATCATCCAGTCGCACGGCTTTGACAAAAGCGACTATCTGAGACGGGTTTACAGAGGGTAGTTCTTCATTTCCGATCAGTACAGTTTTGTGGAGTGAAATTTCTTTACGCGCGTTGGGAGTAAAAAATAAAGGTCGTGACACACAAGTTAGCGAGAGCAAGAGTGATAACGGCAGTGTTGCCACAGCCACCCCATTCGAGGTATATCTACCCCTTTATAAAAAAATGTCATTATTCTATTTTCTGTGGTAAAGGCACGTACAAATTGAAGTTTTTACGTAGTTTTTTTTAAATATTAATATCATATTTTAATAAAATAAACATGAAAAAATTGGAGCTGCCTGTTTTTTTTGCCAAAAAATATACCAAAAAAATATTTTTGTGTTTATAAGTAGTAATTTCGATAATAAAAGTTAATAAACCAAATAAAATGGCAATTTTCTTCATAGGTTACTGATCTTCATCATCTGTTTCTGACGTCTCACATTCTGTCCTTCTGAATATTGTATCTCTGCAGGTACAAGTTGTTGGTAAAACCACATTTCCGCCTCACCAACATACTGACCTGGCCAATTCCAAAACATTTAACATCTTTTCCTTTTTACAGGCAATGGAAAAATAAACCTTATTTTGTATACCCGGAAAAATCGATACAAAAGTCGTTACAAATCAATACCAGAGTTTCCGAAAAGAACCGGAAAATCGATACAACTCTCTAGGACATAATCTTAAAACATTTTTTGGTAAACCATTCGCTGTCTCTGAACACGTAAAAGTAATAATTTATATTCATTACTAAATTCGATAACTTTATCTTTCGTTAGGGTTAGAGTTTTGCGCCAGAACTATTTTTAATATTGCTCTTCTTAAAAAGGGCTCAAGAATCTTAAGAACTACTTTAATAGTTTAGTATATCTAGTGCAACAGTTTTAACTGTAATTTTTTTACTGGTGTTTTCAATCATGCGACTCCGTCCCTCTCTCTGATATTCTTTCTTTCTTTTCAACTAGAGCATATGACCTGTCGCAGGGCAAAAAAGGTTCTGGATAACGATGTCTCATTCTCTTAAATATTCCATGTAACAGAAGAGATTGCTAAAAGTAAACCAGAACGGAGTTCTTATTCTGCGCTGCACAGTTGCCACTATAAACGTGAAGGGTAATACATTAACCGTACTAAGGAACCGTATTTAGAACTGGTTAGAAATAGGTTAATATTAAAATTTTATTATCATAATAATACATGAGTCAAATGAAACTAGAAAAATATATAAAGGAATTTATATATTTTTTGTATTCCATACATATTTTTATATTTTCCATTATAGTTTGCCATAACTGTTAAGTTAAGCACAAAAACCGGACAGCTCCAGGAGCTGCTCGGTTCTAGCAAAGCAAGACAACTCCAACTAACGTCGCCATTTATGTACTATTATATTAAGTAAACTTATTATTGCACGAAACTATCGGCCCATTTTTAAAGGGTAATTCTTAAAAATATTTTTTTCGCTACCTGGTTACTGCAACCACTTCTTCAATTATTCAAAATCACTTTAGTTATTAGCAGATATACGTTTATTATAAATCATTGATGTTCTAATAGATGTATCTGCTAAATATTAAAGTATTGTTGAATATTTGTTTTTAGAGATTTTAAATAGTTTTTTTCTTTTATTTTAGTTTTTTGGCTTCTGACAACAGGGAGACATTTTTGTTATATTAGCAATTTGTTCTATTAGCAAAACCAAAAAACTGGGTGGTCCAGTTATTGGGTTTGGATTTAACGTAGTCAGACGACATTTTCAATAAATAAACGCGCTACAAAAGTATAGTCTGTTCAACGACAGGATCGCTGAGAATGACAATTATGTCATTTTAATTCATAGACAAATGGTATTTTCTGTAATTTTTTTATGTCGTCTATCGTAATCTTCCCTGATTTGTTGGAGTTCGAGAGTATATGGATTTTATTTAAAATTTAAAGACATTGTGCATTAATCAAATATTAAATTATAGTAATAAAATCTATCTTGAGCCAATTAATTACAATAAAGGTTTGATAATTAAAAGAAAACAATGTAATAACCATAGTTTAATTTTCTATAACCTTTTAAAGTATCTACATCATCAAAAACTTCATAAAACCCGACATTTTCTCACAGTTTGTTACTTCCAATCTCCATTTATCTATTATCCTCTTAATACGGCTCAACGTATTCTCTACCATGTCATTATTAATTATACGGCAGATAAAAATAAACAAAAATGTTACTAATAGCCCGGTAACAGTTTTTTCTCTCTCAATCTTCGACATCGTCGGGCGGTCTCATTAAATTAGACCGAATAAATCTCTCTAAGTTTGATCGATGGTCTACCGTTTTGTCTGATAATCGGGCTGAAATTTGTCGGCAAGTTTTACGGAAAGTCCACCGTGAAATAGATTTTCGGGTTCCTCAGAGTGAAAATAAAGAGTTATGTTACTTTCTGTTTCATTTTAGTATTCAGGTTGATTATACTAAGTATATTATTATACTAAAGTATATTATACTATACCTTCCATATCAGCTCCCTTCCGTTTCCCTTCCGTTTACATAAAATATTATATCATGTAAATGAATAGGACAATGCACACTATCTGTTCCGTTTCCCTTCCTTTCCATATCCTTTCCTTCCATACATTTTTTTGGCGGACGGACTGAAGCGTATCGGAAACAGCGTTGTAAAGTTCTTACATGTGTACCTCTGTTAACATTTTGCTGATATTTATTTATTCTTTCATCTCTTAATTAAATCTATTACAATTATTCAAAAGATACAAATTGAAGTAATGATATAAATTGTACAGTAAAAAGTATGGACCTGATATGGAACGGAAGCTTACGTATAGTGTCAATACAATAAAAAATACGGAACGGATATGGCATGGAAACGGAAGGTATAGTGAGAATCAACCTTAACCCTGCCAACATGATGGACGGACTTACTGTAGAACTCGAGCAGTGAACAAAAACCTGTAGTACAATTCGGAATTCGGAATATTATTTCTGAGAAAGAAAAGGATCTAGAGAGTAAATATTACGTTAACGACTACCCTGAAGTAATGTGAAAGAGGTTCCAGAGTAGAATCGTGAAGATAAGGAGAGATTTTAGTGAGTAGGAATGTCACACTGTTCACAACCACCACCACTGATGGACGTCTATACAAGTTTTCCCCTTCTACAAGAAAACAGCAATCTAATCAAATCAAACGTTATTTCTATATAAATTACACTGATTTTATAAAACGTAAACAAAAAAATCGTGTACTTATTCAAAAACGAAATGTAACCTTTAGCTTGTGTTTAATGTGGTAAAAATATATATCAAAGAAAATTAGAAATGACGAGATCATGATGGAGGTGAAAACAAAGTTGAAAACAAAACAAGGTGGCGAATAACTACTAATATCTGAATTCACCAGATTGATTATTATTCATGATGAATTATAAATAATTATTATAATTAGAAGTTAATCACCGCGAACAATAGATCTATTGTGTTCCACTTTCTTGAATCATAACTTGTAATACAGTCTCAGGGCTTTGACAAAAACCAGTAACTGCGACGACTTCACCAACATAGGTTAGTACTCTACATCATTCATATCATTCCTACATATTATTCATATCATGTATATCATTCCTACCATAGTTTATGGCACGAATGAATGGTTGTCATCTTGGCGCACTCAATGTGTCAAGTGTTTTGGTGTTTCCCCATTTTCCACACAGATGAGTGTGCATTCGCCGTTGTTTCTTAGCTTCAATCTACTAAGGTGGTTTTTGAGGAGTCAGTGTTCTGTTAAAAACCCCGCTACAATTTGAATTTTTTTTACCTAAATCAAGGAAATTTTTTTATTTTTCTCGGTCGTTGGTCCTGAGAAATTTCTTCGAGACCGTTGGAGGATTCAGGAGGTGTTTCAGGTTCTTGAGTTCCGTTATTAATTGGTTTCCACTTGGGAAACAGAACGGTTTTGGTTCAGTTAGTGGAGTTTTCATTATTTTTCATTACCTTCTGTCCGTTCGTGGGCTGGTACCCAAAGTAGGATGCCTTTATTTTCTTTGCCAAATATATTCAGCTCCTCTAGGCATTCTTTGGCCAACTTCGAATTGATGGTTACTAAGAGCCAGATTATATTTATGCATTTAGGAAAAATAACATCATTAATCACTATTATTTTCTAAAGATAATTAATTACTAGAAAAAACGGTAGTTTTTTATTACTCTGATGAACGTTCGAATAATATGCTATGGGTATTTAAGAGAAGAATGTAGATGGAAGATAACAAACTGTTAATTAAATTTAACACTTTTAATTAATCTTGTACTTTACACAATTAACCTGTTAGTTATACAATAATTATTTTGACAAATAATCAAAATATATTTTAAATGAAAAAAAACACCTCCAAAGTAACGATTTTAGAGTTACGTAGTGTTTAAATTTTATTTGTATGTTATTACTCTCTCTCTCTAAACTCTTCATCAAATAGTTTAGAATATATAGTTAGAATTCCCTTTAAAATGAGGAGAATAAGATGGTCTGTTTGCTCGATAAGATGATATACAGATACTTACTTTTCATCATCATCATCATCATTTTCAGCTTAATCAACCATTTCCAATTATATATTAGCCTTCCTCACATAGACGCCCTCTTTGTAGTTGAGTCCATTGTTGTCTATTGTCTATGCGAGCCCAAGTTATCCCTGCTAATTTCCTAATGCCATGTAGGCCTGTTCCAAACACCGGAACACTGTTTTAACACCGGTGTTGGTGGTTGGGTGTGGTGGACAAATATTGGCTATCTGGTGTTCCGGTGTCAACACCGGTGCCGGTGTTCGTTTCGATACCGGTTTTCGATACCGGATTTACATCTACTTTATTGCTGAAAGTATTTAGTTCGTTAATAGATACTTACCTACAGATATTTCGTTAGAGATACTTTTATTCGGATAGATATCTATAGGTAAATTAAAATAACTTTGCTTGCACATCATAATATTTGCACATCATAATACCAGCAAACTCCATAAGACGACACATAGTGTCATTGATGACGTGCACCGAAAGTTGCTTTAATTTCTCTTTATTATATAATATATAGCCAATATACTAAAAAAATAAATTATTTTTAAGTATTACTTACCTCATTCACCTTTAACAGAAATTGTAAGATTATAATTAAGATTATACCTACTTAATAATTTTACAGTTAATACATGTTCTTTTGTACTAAATTTTTATAATGTTTTATACTGTTTATATATTTTACCAGTTTATCGATCCTACTTTTCGAAGATAGCCAAATACGATATCCTCTCTATACTTAGTGTCCTGTAATTCAAAATATTTATACCGCTATCTTGATTTTACCGCCGATAGCAAGGAATAATAATCATATTGTTTCTTACAGCATGTGCTAGAATTAAAATATTATTTGATAACTAACAAACATACCTACAATACAAATTTATCGCAATGGATTTGTACCAGTATTCCAGTTGACCCAAAAAGTTCCATTAAAAGGTTTTCTCTTTCACATTTTCATTCCAATTTTATATAAAATTTGCGGGCAATACAGGTGTTAATATTTTCATAGATATATTCGTACAATTTGATTCAATATAATTTACACTAAAAGTGTAAAGTAATGCTATGTAATTTTTCTTTTTAGTGAATATGCCATAATGGGCCATTTAATTTCGCAAAAAATACACAGAAAGTTTAAAATAGTAAATTTGATAGGGGGCTTTTCCAAGGGACTAGATTATTCTGTATACAGAGAGTGTTTCAAAAGAAATGCGAAAAACTTGGGTTAAAAGTCAACCATTAACGAGATATTGCAGTACAAAGATGGCGACGAAATCAAAGTTTTTTGAACGTCTAAAGAATACAAAGACACGTCGCCGTCGTTACGTGTCCTTGTGTTCTTTAGTCGTATCCATATCATCCATATACGGGCTGAAGCAGAATTTGTGTTGTTAGACGCCATTTTTTGGGGGGGAAAGATATGTCGCCAGCCACAATTTTAGGGATTTTTAATAGTTTGTTTGTGTGTAGTAAACTTCGTATAAACTTTCTTACTATCGTGATTTGTTTAGATTTCAAGTGTGAAAGCTGCAACGATAAGAAAGAGCGGGATTTAGGTTTTATAGTTAAGTAATTCGTAATTAAGGTAAAAAGTATGTATGAATAAAAGTTAGTATGATAGCACCTAAATATAAGCATCATACACCATAGGTGTAGTCAAAATATTTATCAAAAATATTAATATCTCTTCAAATAGCTAAGTTAAGAAAAATATGTGGCAGGGCACTGTTTGGAGGTATGGTAACAATTTTGGTCTCGGGTGTTATGGGTCGCCTTGTATTCTTTAGTCATTGGTTTTTATACCAGCCTGCTTCACCTACGTAACCGTAGATGGAACTGAAAAAGTTTTTATTTTTCAATTGGTTCCTTAACCTATCTTTATCTTATCTATTTTTATCTGACAATACCACAAAATCAATGTCTAGAGACATGTAACACCCATATACTGGCTGCAGCAGAATTTGTGATGTTAGACGCCATTTTTTGGCTGTAACGGATGAGCTGATCAATCAGCTGATCATCAGCGACAATTTTAGCGATTTTTAATAGTTGGTGTGTAGTGAACATTTTTAGCGTTTTTTTATTGAATTCTAATTATTTTTCTGTTATTACCTATACATATTTACATACTTGATATGTGCTATACGTCGATACTAGTTTTGTACCTTTTGTTAACATTTTAATACGTTTTTTTCGTAATTAATTAGTATGATACCACAGCATACACCATAGGCGTAGTCAAAACATTTATCAAAAATATAAATATCTCTTCAAGCGGCAATGTTAAGAAAAATATGTACCACGGCACTGTTTGGTGGTATCGTAACAATTTGGTCGCAAGTGTTATTCGTCCTTGTATTCTTTAGTCATTGGGTAATACTGTGTAAGTTAGATAAAAAATAACCAATTAGTTCTAGATCTAGGGAAACTCAAGTTAACATCAACTTTGGAGAGAATATTTTTTGTGGATTATTAACTACTGTCAAATCTGTTAAATTCCATTTTGATTCACATATAGCGTCCTCTATCTTAGCAAGTGCAATTAATATATTATGCAAGTTGCCGAAATGTCGCTAACTCTCAAAATTACCATAACCAGACGAGACGTATTGCATATTCCGTATTTTATTTCTTTTTGTCTTCTGGTTTTTACTGAACAATACTTGTCAGACTTTAAGTCCTCTCAAAACACTTGTCTGACCCTTCTTGATTCATATTTAATCGGCTCTTGTTGGTTGAACTGACATCAATATTTTGTTGAAAAGTAGCCGCGGCAGACCTCTTTTCTTATAATTCCATCCTCATGACAAAGCAATCCATTTTCTGATACATGTCTAATATTAAGATTAACTTGTGTGTGACGAATTTTAATTGTAATTAAGTAGTATATTATTTTTTATTTTTTGTGTTCATTATTTAGTACATTAAGGTTCACATATATATTATTTACATTAGGGTTTAAGCAAGGGGTTAGGCAAAAAACATACATGTACTGCCAAAAAATATCATTTTACTACCAAGCGACTGCCAATAACTGCGAAAAACACGGCCTATGACTGCCATGTAATTATTACAGGTGACTGCCTTAAGACTGCCAATAACTGCCACCGACTGCCAAGAAAATATACATGTAATTCCAATAGTGAGACACCTCTCGGGTTTGGGTGTGCTAGTTTCGCATTAACAAAAAAGACAACAAAATGAGTACAAAGTGACCTGAAAGTATTCTGATTATAATTTTTGGATTTATAAGAGAATAACTGTTTTTGGAATACCCAACTCCAAAATGGAAAAAAGTGAAAGAAGAATAATTGTTCCTCAGACATTGATACTTACAAAAACCATTCGAGAATGATTTTTGTAAGTATCATTGTCCTCTAAAGCCAGTTCCTTGAGCAAGGTTTCTGAAACACCCAGGGTATTTTTTCGCAGTATCGTTTTCTAAAATTTCTGCAAAATATAGACAAAATGTCTCTTCGTTTAATAATTCACAAATGACTGCTACTTGATTGGCCAGCTACTTTGAAAGACTGCTTATTACCGGAAAAGGATCTGCAATGCATGTCACTAGTGGTGTCTCACAGGGGTCCGTTTTAGGTCCTACACTCTGGAACATCAATTACAATGGCGTTCTGAAGCTTAATATGCCTGGAGTGATTCTTATTGGTTATGCAGATGATCTAGCGATAGTAGTAGAAGCAAGAAGTCCAGACATCCTGAAGCAAAAGCAAACCACGCAATCCCCTGTATCACTGAGTGGTTGGAAACAAAAAAGCTACCTTAGCTCCACAGAAGACCGAAGCAGTGGTGCCGATAGCAGGAAGGAAAACAAAGCGTGTGAAAATCACGGTTCAAAACATAGAAATATTAATCCAAAAATCAGTAAAATACTTAGAGTACGTATAAATAAAATATATCTATGAAAGTTCATATTTCTAAGACTGTATAAAAGAGCAACAAAGGTCCTAAATAACTCTCTCAAGATTAATGCCCCCTATACAGGGTGTCCCAGAAATAAGTGCAAGTATTTTAAGGGGTGGTAGATCTGGGGTCAAAAGAAACATTTTTTCTCTTTACCGTTTTTCAATGAAGTCCAAAATAGCCGAGTTATTTTATTTTGAAAATTTCCAAAAAATATATTTTTGCTAAAATTTTGAGAACAACTGGATCTTTTCTGGATTTTCTTTCAATTAAATTTAAGCTACTACCTATGTTGCCATATTATCAAGAAATTATGTTTTTTAACTTAAAACTAATAAAAAATCCAATTTTTTTTCCAAAAAATTCCAAATTTTCAATTATTTTTTCGCAAAAGATTTCTGAGGCCGAAATATACTACCACTTAAAATACTTGCACTTATTTCTGGGACACCCTGTATAAGCAGCCCTAAAGAAAATAAAAATAAATAAAGAGTTCATAGAAACGCTTTTTTAAGGGTACAAAGAACGGTGGCGATAACAATAAAATTGCATGCGCTTTTCGGACTACGTCAACAAGTGCTTTACGTTAAAGCAAGAACTCCGCCAATTCATCTATTAGCCGCTTATCGAGCAGAGCTGGAAAAAGAAGTGAAAGGAAGCAAACAAGGATCATATGAAAACATGATGAAGACATGGCAAGCAGAGTCAAGATATCTTATATGCAATATAAAGCCCTGGGTCTCCAGAAGTCATGACGAAGTTGACTTCTACCTAATACAAGTATTATCCGGACATGGATACTTTATACTTTGAAGCTTATTTTAACGCTTTCACCCTAGGGATACGGATACTTGTCGTTAATGCGAACTGGTTGACAATGTCGAACACACATTTTCCATTGCGCAAGATGGAGCTTTATTAGACATGCTGTAGAAGAGAAAATGGGTAAACTAACACCAGATTGATAACCTAATCGACACCATGCTGAGGAACGAAATATTTTGGAAGGAAATAAGCAAAATGGCTAAGGAAATCCTTATGGAAAACGAAAGAGAAACGTATGTATGTGATAGGTCCAAACCAGCTACATAGAACCCTCCTTCTGAAGTAATGCTAATGCGGTTCCAGAAGGAGACACATAAAGGTTCTCAGGGTTGTTTTAGTCAGTAAGAGTCTGACACTACTTGTGCCTTCCCAAGTGCCCATGATGGATTTTTTCCCTCAAAAAAAATGACTGCTACCAGGGCCGAGCCAACCCCCGGCAGGGTTTGTGCGCGAAACCTATGAAACGTCATAGAACGGACATGAAAAATCTCACGTGATATTAGGGGAAGGGGAAGGAAGTCCAGACAAACATCTCGATGTTGACACAGTGGGTTGAGAGGTGGGGATTTAAAAATCCTCAAAAACGCCTCACGTAATTACCAAAGAGTTATTTTTTCTTAGAACTTTTGCCAAATGCGTGGAAAGTACGTGGCAATTCGACATGAATATTCCATTGAGAAATACCCAAAGTAATCCGCAGACCTTTGGTTTGGTAATGCCGATCTCCGAACAAATCCACTTAAATAAACCTCTCATCTCTTCTGTCCCCTTCGAGCGATTCAACTCGCAACTGTGTTTATACAAGAAAATTAAGTGTTTTGTAAACTATCGACTGCCGTTTAAAGTTAAGCGTTACTTTGAACTTCAGAAACTAACTCAACGTTCACACAGTTAAACAGCTATAGTTTTAAGCCTTAGGAATAATCAGTGAAAACTGTTTTTAAATTTTAAGTTTTTTTTGATAAAATTAATTATTTATTTCTCCTTATAATAATTTAATTAATTTGGATCACTAATAATGTAAGATGAAATTTCCTTTATTATTAATTTTATTTACTTTGGCAATATTATTTAATTAATCTTTGGCTCACTATTTAATATTGACACTTCGAGACTGTCTTTTCTGCTTGTCAATTTGCGCATGATTTGCGCGTGCCAATGAAAATTTGAGTGCAAGAAGTTTTCTTTTCGCACTCAAATCGACATTAAATTTGCTCAAAACTAGTGTGGTAATTGTGAAGTGGGCAATTAGCGTCTTTTCGACTCCAAAAGAAAGCGAAAAGATACTACTTTCCCCGCATGAGTAATAAAAAAGTTTATACCAATATCGGTGATATTTGGCAACTTATTACATTATTGATTATAATAAACAACAAAACTTGACTAAAAACCCTAAAATTTGTTTTTTAGTGAATGTTCTATCCAAAAATAGAAAAGTTATAGTCTGTCAAAAATGGGGACAAAATAAAATGCTAATACTGTACATTATTCACATAAACAACAAGTAATTAGCAGTTAAGTTAGGTATCTAAAAATGAAACTATTCTAAAATTTATGCTAACAAAATCAGTAATTTTATTTTACTACTAAATACTAAATACCAAAAATGCATTAAAAATAATATTATTAATTTGCAACTATTGAAATAAAATTTAAGATTTTCTTAAGCACACGTATATTATTAATTAAGAGATTTCTGGATATTTCCCCACTAGCACTGTGGGAAAATCTATAAAATAAAATAGTTATTTAAAAAAAAATAGATTATTTTCCTGTTTATATTATATTTATATTATTATTATTCTTTTTCTGATATACATATATTATTTATATTTATATTTTGATACAAAATCTAAAGATATTGATATTATTTTTAATTAATTAGATTTTTATTTATGTAAAAGAAGTTAATTTATGTATGTACATACATATTTAAAACCCGTAATAATTAGTTCCTTAAATTTTATATAAACCTCTTTATTAGTTTTCTAATTTTTAAAAAATAGAAAAAATCTAGTACTGAACACGTTTGCAAACTTCTCTTAAAACACAAAGTAATATTTTCCAACTTAATAAATAGAAATTATAGATATGTATCACTTACATGTTTTGCCATATTTTCGCTTACTTATGTACAAAAAATATGTAGTTTGGGTTGACTTGGAATCGATTAATTAAGAACTGATAGGCTTATCCGAATTTAAAATCCAACGCATATACCTGGATTTTTATATGGAAACCTAAACATTTTTAAATTAGGATGTCCCTCCTTGATAGTCTGCAATCTGCAATCGTAATATTGACATACATTGCCCGACATATTTTAAAACACAAAAACTTAAATCAAAATAAAATAATTCAAAATAATAAAGCAAAATCCACAATTGAAAATATAAAAAAATGAACACACCACGAAGCCTTCAAAACGAGGTCCGGGGGAATATGGAAATACGGAAGGCTTTGATGATTGCCGTCGGGCCGCCGCGTGTACCGGTAGCATTTGGCGTACAATTTGGCAACATAGACAAGCAAGGAATCGCTTTTTAACGTTGCGACGCCTCGATGGATCCCGGCTCAAAAAGCCAGGCTCCTTTTTGGTTCCAAAAATTTTACACGGGATTGGTTTTCTATTGTGTTAACTATAATATTCTTTGTCTAAACCCACTGGCAGACGTTGAACAATGAAGCACTGGAAATAAGCACTTTTTCCCTTTAGTTTTAAAATACCTAGCAAACAAAACAATTTCAAACAAGTTTTAAATTCAAAGTTAGGTTAAGTTTAAATAGCGGACGCGACGCGAACAGAATTCTTTCCGATACGATAACTATAAATGAAGAGAGTTAATACCACCTCACGTAAAGGAAATAACACCTGGCCTTATTAACGTCCATGCACGCTATTCGGTTTAGCGATATCTCTCTATTACGCTGTTTATTGTTATTTTACGCGAGTTTATTTTTTCGCACAGGAAATTTTACTCGTTTGCACATCGTCATAAAAAACAATTTTCGTACCACGAATTAGGGATAAGATTTTTATCTGTATACATATAGTATCCTAATCTGTGGTATAACTTTTCGTCCATACCTGTATTACACTACTGAGTGAAAAACTGTACATTTCCGATGTTTTTTTTGCGTAAAAAATGGTCTCTTGATAAAAATTATTACGAGTGATGGTTCTCAAGATATTTGATATCGAAATAATCAATACATGTCATCATTGACAAAAATTAAACATGTTGACTAGCTATTAGACTGAAATAATAAATTTGAAAACATGTCTGTGCCAAAAGTACAACAGAAACTGTTTTAGCACAATTTTTTTTTCTAGAAAAATGTATTATTAATTTAAAAAATATTAAAAGTTTCCATATTTATCGTTTCTATAGAATAACTATCTAATCAACATGTTTATTTTATGTCAATTAAGATAACATGTAATGATAATTTCCATTCCAAATATCTTGAGAACGGTTGCTTGTACCGATTTTTACCAAGAGATATTTTTTATGCAAAAAACGGCGGACAGTAGTTTAAGGCGTGGATGAAAAGTTATTACTCTACATTGCCATCTACAAATAAGGGCCAAATTGACAACGCCAATTTTCAAATTGACAGCAGTTCAGAAATTATTTGGAAAAAATCGAAATAAACTTCAACACCTTTTTATAGCCTTTTATTAAAAAATATAAATAGGCACTGTCTAATATTATAATTAGCAATTTATGTCTATATCTTTGTGGTTGCTTTATTTTTTGCAAAAAATCTGGATATTTATATTTGGGAAGTATAAATTTATGATAACTGTAAATGTTTTAACTGTTCCTAATGAACATCACGATTTTTTTTGCAAAATATTATAATTTATAAAACGCAAAAGATGTGCATTATCATGTCTTTCCTTAACCTGTCATATTTTTTTAAATGTTTCTTTTTTAAAGTATAATGAACTTTCTACACGAATAGTCACACCAATGTTTTACCGAATCTCGTCACGTCCGCATAATAAAGGCTATAATGCTGTTTTTTTTTAAATCACAACCGAAATTGTCCTTAATTTTGAAATATTATATGCCGTTTCTGTCAGATATATAACTGATCGTTATCAAGTTCGGTGTACACTCGGAGTTTACACTTGATAACGGCCAGTGAGCCTTCTGACCAACACGTTGCGTTAATCAAAATTAAAATAAATAAAGACAATGGAAGTCGGAAATTCTTTTAAATTCCATTTTTAACGAGTTTGTCGTATGAGATGAAAATATGATGTTAACACGGCTAAAGGGGATATTAATCAACAAATTTTGAAACTCTATATATTTATACCGGGTGCGTCTTAAAAGTGGCTCACCCCTATATCTTTTTAATTTTTTCAGATAAAAAAAAACGAGATTTAGTATGTTAGTATGTGACATAAATTAGGATTGATTGGCGTACTCAGTTGTTTTTGGTCACTTCCTATTTCACCGGAAATGACTACAACTTTTGATTTTTAAATAGCACCCCAGCTATATTTTTACTTTATTCGATAAAAAATAACACTCTGAATAGAACGACATATTATTAAAAAAAAATCTCAAGTTTTTCAAATGGAGCAAGGGTGGCTCGTTAGCATATTTGCAAAAAGCATTTTTTTACGAATAATTTAGTACCACACAGTTGGTATTTCGAGTCAAAACAGTATGTTACAATTCAAATAAACCATATGCAAAAATGTCAAAAGTTGACATATGATATGTCAGTCTATTTAGAGTGTAATTTTCTATCGAATAAAAAAATACCGAGGGTGTCATTTAAAAATCGAAAGTTGTAAAAAACAATTGAATACGTCAATCAATCCTAATTTATGTCATATACTAACATACCAAATCTCGTTTTTTTATCTGAAAAAATAACAGTTAGAGGGGTGAGCCACTTTTGCGATGCACCTGGTATATATTATAAACGCGAAAGTTCTGTGTATAGATGTATGTTTGTTAGTTTTTCACGCAAAAACTACCGAATGCATTTTAATTAATCTTTACAATAATATAGCTTATACATCAGAATAACTCATAAAACCTATGCGTTATCCTGATGTATAAGCTATATTATTTATAAAGATATTATGTGAATTTTCCGAATATAGCGAGGAGAGCAATAAGATATATACATTTAATAATATAAGAAACGCAAAGAATAACCCAAAATTCGGTTAAGCTCTGTCAAATGACTCTTTTCATTCATAGACTATCAATTACAACTAGACACATGTAATAAACAGGTTTCTAATATTGCCACTAGGTACTATAAGAAATATTACACTTTATATTACTTTCTGCAAATTTGGGGTGGACCACCTTTGTCACATAGACGTATAAAAAGTAAATAACCAGCTATTCCCAGACCTACTGAATATGCATATAAAATTTCATCAAAATCGGTTAAGCCGTTTCGGAGGAATATCGTAACTATCGACGGGTGTTGAAAATTATTGAATTACTAATACCGCTTTTAAAAAATAGGGGTTGATGATAGATGCTAGAAATTGGCAGACTTTTCACAAAAAAACGTTCTAAACCGACTACGAAAATAAAAAAAGTTTGGTTATCTATCCAAACTGTTGGATGAAAGGTATACTTCTTTTGAATAAGGTTTTGGCTATACACTTTTATATTATTTAAATTTCTTCTATATACATTTTTAAATTTGAGAAATCCCAATTTTGTACGCTTTAAGCTTTACTACCTATGCATATAAATTTTCTACATCCTTTCGAATTTCCTTCTGATATTTTAAGTATTTATCTCCGTCACCTGCAGATACAATCCGCAATAAAATATGGATTCGCCACTAATGCCCGACTCTGTCAGTGATTCACTCACTCTCTCCCTCTCCCGAGAAAAGGGATCGCACGATTCGAGTAAAAACTTTGAATATGCATTAAATTGCGATACACAAAGTTCGAATCTTGTCGTTTTCGTCGTCGCCATCGCCTGCAACTGCCTCGGATGCAAATAAGTTCGGTAAATAATGTATTCAGGAATCAATATTCGGAGCGTTTGCGGTTCGAGCATAATGTTTCGAATAATTCGGGACCGGTGCCGACGGTAAGTTAGCTTTCGACAATAGAGGCAAATAAAGATTTATGTCTATTTATTGAATAAATTGCTGTTTATTTTTTTTTCCCCTGGAATATCCTGAACTTCATTTAAGGAGGATGAATCCGTTCCTTTCGATATAAGTTAAAGAATTTAAGAAATCATGGTACAGCCAATGTGGATTTATTTTAAACAGCTACGAAAATCCTTGAATTTACAAACTTAGTACACTTATTTCTAATTTTTAGAAGGCATTTAGTTACGAAGTTTTAGTTACCTCATCATCAAGTGTAAGAATCGTTTAAAGAAAATATACAGGCTGTTCCTTAATGACATGCTAATCTTAAGGAGGTTTCTTGGAGCTATTCTAAGAAACTTCATATGGCATATATGTCCTAAATATCTTACTTCTCAGATACAAGGTGGTAAATTTTTCAAGGTGATAGCTTTTTGAGGGACTGATACGTTTGAGGCATGGTGGTTGGTGGTACCATTTGATTCGTTTAAGGTGGCTCTGTTGCAACTTGTTTAATGCGTTCGTGTACGGCACACTGTTATGATTTTCCGGGGGAGTGCACATGATTTTAGCTTTATCGATGTTAGCTTAAGGCCCAAAACCTTGCATGCTTAGGTATATGTGTTCAGCATTTCTTGTAATTGCTGTAACGTTTTTGCAACTAGAGCGCAATCATCAGCGTATTGAAGTTCTGTGATGAATTTTGTACGTGTTTTTGCCCTAAGTCTGTTTATGTTGAACAGACTGCCATCATATACCTGTATCTAACAGCCATTCCTCTTTCCTGCAGTCTTCTGTCCACTATAATAAAGAGCGCTGCCATGAATATGTTGAATAGGAGAGAACCTACAACACATCCCTGCCTAACACCTGTGTTTGTCAGGAAGGATTCGCTCAGTGATCCATGATGTGACACTCTCGACTTGTTGTTATGATACACAATTTAGCTACAAATTTCTTAAAGAATTATGAAATCTGCCCAATAGAACAAACCGTAATGAACTTTAAAATGCATGAAAATATTAAGGTAACTTTATCTTACATGAAATGTCAGTACCTTTTTTAGAGGGAGAACTGCGTCGCGTGATTTGGAATTGTATTTCATTTTATGTATTTGACGGGAATATTATTTTTCAAAACAAGAAAACAAGACAGAGAAACCTTTTAACAACAGGTTTAATTGGTTAATAACCGCACAACTCCATTTCCTGTTGTAAAAAGCGATAGAAAATCCGTTCCGCTTGCTAATGCTAATCTTTAACAGCATCAGCGAGGCCGGCCCGTACCCAGAATAATTCGGTCCAGCTGAAAACTGGATTAGCCTACGAGAGCCGGAATGCTTTGTGCATATTTAAATATGGCCGGTGCATTATAGCCTTTATTATGCGGACGTGACGAGATTCGGTAAAACATTCGTGTGACTATTCGTGTAGCGGAGAAATAATTCTTACCCCTGTGCATGAGGGCATATGAGTATTTGTTAGTAATTAAGAGTGAGTTAGTGGTACACTGAGAGAAAAAACATTGTAAAATAAAAAAAAATGCTAATGAATCAAATAAAATCAAACATATATTGGCCTCATTAATGGTCATAATTGAATTAACAAGACATCTATTGATTTTATGCATATGTTACGCACAATACTCGAATTCGGGTAATGCCCGTAGTTTTGAGCAAAAAATATTTCCCAAACCCGAAATTATACATTTAAACGGGTATTGCGCATTACAAAATAGTCAAAACTAGTATTGTGTATTTTGAATTTCAAAATGTCCAATACTAGTTTTGCTTGTCCTATTTGATCAATAACGCCCTAACACAAAGGATGGATTGTTTATGAATGTATTTGATTCAAATATGATTAAACTGAGAATAAAATACTTAAAAAAATAAAACTTTATTCATAAATATTTTATAAACGGATAAATACATAATAATATAAGTGTCTATGTATATGAATATCGCCACAAAATACAGTATAATAATCTTTATTTCTCAAGTCATACAAAAAATTTTACATTCCTTATGTTAAATATTATAATAGTAACCTAATTAATACAAATATTTACAAACTGCCAGACATAATTTGTTTAATAAATGTACACCGTTTCAGTTCCGCAGTGACTGCATTTTTTCAATTCTAGGACAGAACTAAGCCTAAGAACTTCAACTTTTTTAAATTAGATATAAATTCTACTTTAACTACACTCTTTGATTGATTTAAATTATAATAATTGTTTAGGTCCGCGACTTGTAGATCTATATCTAGGAGCTCACCAAGTTTTTGGCAAGTTTCTTCTGGTGTATTTTTTTCACTGCTATCCAATCCAAAAACCAATATGTTATTTTTCCTCGTAATACGATCAAGTATCTCTATTCGGTTCTGCAAGCCTGTATTTTCCTTTTCCAAATATTTAATTCTGTTATTTGCCGTTTCGATCTGTGACAATATCCTCGTTTCTAGGGCTTCTATCGTAGATTTAATTTCGATTTTGCTTTGCACAATTTCTTGCTTAATGACTTTCAATGCTTGATGTATTTCATATGCCATTATAAAATCAATGTATATGTAATATATGATACTCTGTATAATTTCTACTTTTCGTAAATAAATTTTTAAAAATCGATCACTGCGTTTGACCTACTTGCTAGACTGTTGACTGAATTAATAGACTATAGATTATAGAGCGGAATCTCCTTGGCGCTTCTTGATCAATTTTTCCACACAACCCACAGTTATTATATCAAAACGCTTTATCCTTCTATATTGTTTCGCACACAAAGGTTTTAAATCAGTTTTAAGAAAATTTGCCTCCTTAACTTCAGTCAATATCGTTAGGTATTGGGTTTTCGACATAAGGTTATGTTTCTGTGTTTTAGCCATCATCAATCGACTTACTTGAATTTCGAACTCGGCTTCCATTTTTTCTTGCATTTTTATATTTTATTTTACCAAGAGTATTGCGTATTTCCACCCACAACAAAATCAAAATAAGAATCCTCTAAAACCTAAACAAACTGCTAACCCTACTTTTTGCCGTCTTATTTAAAGAAAACACGGGCAAAACTATTATTGGTCATTTTAAAATACACCAAACTAGTTTTGCACAATTTAAAATGCACAATACTAGTTTTTGCTATTTTGTAATGCGCAATACCCGTTTAAATGTACAATTTCGGGTTTGAAAAATATTTTTTGCGCAAACCTAGTTCCGTGCATTTTTTTCGGGCATTACCCGAAACCCGAATTCTAGTATTGTGCGTAACACATATTTAGTACATATAACGCGTAGTACATATAAAATATTGTACATATAAAACAATAAGGAAATGCCAGTTTATTTTGAACGTAGTTCTTTTAAAACGTATAGGGTAATAATTACTTTAAAAGAACTAAATATTAGATATCCGATAAAATGTTATTCACTTTATTTCGAATGCTTTAATTTTTATTATGTATATAAATCAATATTATATTATCAGCAATCCTTTGTGAAACAAATGATTAGGTAAATCGAATTTCATAGAACGAGTTAATTATTTTAACGTGATTTATTGTGCATTTTACAATGCATTTTTTTTCTCAGTGTACAAGTGCTGTTATGCACTCATCATCATCATCATCATCAACCAGCCTGAAGTGTCCACTGCTGGACGTAGGCCTCCCTCAAATCTTTCCACTCTTCTCGATCCTGTGCCACTTGGATCCAGTTTTCCCTAAATCTCTTTAAGTCATCTGACTATCTTGTCGGAGGTCTGCCTCTGTTTCTGAGAGCATCCTGTCTTGGCCGCCATTCTAGTATTAGCTTGGTCCATCTATCGTCCGTTCTTCTGGCAATATGCCCAGCCCAGTTCCATTTGAGTTTTTTAAGCAGATATATAGCATCTGTTATTCATGTACGCTGTTTTATAACTGTATTGGGTATCTTGTCTCTTAGAGATACACCAAGCATTGCTCTTTCCATAGCTCGTTGAGCTACACGGATTTTTTCTATGGACTTTTTCGTCAGTGTAAGTCTCTCTGCGCCATATGTAAGTACTGGCATAACGCACTGATGGAACACCTTCCTCTTTAAGCACATTGGTAGATCTGATTTTAACAGATATCTTAGTTGCCGAATGCTGCTCATGCTATACACTGACTAGCTCAAAAATCGTACATCTAATTTTTTTTTATAAATTTTATAGTTATTATTATTTTCTTCTAGTAGATATGATATTCTATGATTTTTAAAGCAATTTGTAACTAAATTATTAGTTTTAAGTTTTTTTATAATAATAATTGAAGATCCCATTTTCTAGTATTCGTATACGAGGTAAAAATGCTATTTTAGTTAAACTTTGCTAAACTTTCAAGCAAGGTGTATCTTTTCTCGATAGTTTGTTTTTATTTAATAGTTCTTTATAGATTAATAACAATTTTGGTATTTAATAAGTAACTTTCCTTTTGGTCCTATTTAACATACCTATGCAATAGTGTTTATTGTTTGTGTAATGTCACTGTAATTAAATAGTCATATTTCATTGTTTGTCGGTAGCCATTCTAGCAGAGATGGTTTTAATATATCTATGAGGTTCAATTAAGGCAACGTTAACTGATACAACTTCTAAACTTAATACCTTCCTTGTTATCGACACATTTTTAGTATTAAAATATGTAAGTTAGTAACTTTTACCCTCAAAATATCAGTACAATTGCTAAAAGCACTTGGAAGAAAATTATACAGGGTTACTGATATGTATGGAAACGGTCGATCGCGATCGGGTCGATTATTAGGTAAAATATACAGAGTACCGCAAAAAGTTAAATATAAAAGTTATAGGGTTTTTAAATGTTTCTTAGCGAGTTATAAATCTAAGTATACAGGGTCGGTCATAAAGCGCGGCACATCAAAGTGTAATTTTTTAGATGGAACCACCATTGCATATTTTAATTCTTCCTTCAATTCTAAGCAATAATCAAAATACACACAATCAAACGAACAGTTTACGAGTTATTGACTTTTGAAAATTCACTTAAACAATTTGATGTAATTAATTTCGATGTGTTCGGTTTCATTAAACGATGCAATTCTTCGGAAACTGTGTTACATATTGGATATTAGGATTATTTTCAAGTTAGCATTTATAGATGTATAAAATAATATAAATAAGATTATATCAAAAGTTTGGAACTTTCAAAATTTTTGTTTAACATTATTTCAAAGTCAAAACTTCATAGTACGGAAATGGTTGAATTTAGGTACAGGGTGGGTCAAATTCGACGCTTTTAAATGGAAACACCCTCTTCTGTAGGAGAAATTAATATCGGTGTCTGGAGCTCAATTTTTGTCAAAAACAAGATGGTGAAAACCGCATATCGATATCTGTTAACGTTTCGGAGTTACGGGGTGTTTTTCAAAAATATGCATTTTTAACAAATCACTGTAACTTTTTTGCTATGGAAAATTTTGTATTTCTATGAAGACATTTCCAAAGCACCTTTTTACGTAGAATTTAATGGTTTAAGTATAATTTTTTTAAAATTAATAATTTAAGTATTATCAACAGAAAATTTGATTTTTTATATGGGACATCCTGTATATTTTTACTTTATTGAAAAGAATTTAAAATTACCTTTCCAGAAATATAACACACTTGATATTTTGCTCGATTCCTCTTCGACATATAGAGTATATAAAAATTCGCCCCCTTTAAATAAGTAGGCTTTGAACGGCACCGGCTGTAATGCAAAAATTCTAGCTGTGAGCATCAATTTACAGGGGTGGCATTAAAAAATTTTGGTTAATGTGCCACAACTTTATGACCGACCCTGTATTATTAAATAACCAATTAAATTACTACTGTCTAATAGATATTTAGACATTTAAAAACCCTATAACTTTTGTATTTAACTTTTAGTGGTACCTTATATATTTTTTAATAATCGATTATACTATATTTCCATACATATCAGCGACCCTGTATAAAAATAAAGGCTTTAACTGCCTATAGCTACGAAAAAAAAAAAATCGAACCTATCTTGATATAAAAAATAAATCTTATTTTTACGTGAGGAATGTCACCACAATAGATGGAACATGTTTTTAGAAACACTCTGTATACCGTGTGGTACATCGAAAACGGGACATAGAAAATACCATATAAATTTTCAAATGATTTTATGCAAAAGTTGTAGGGAATAGACTGTTTTGAAGAGAATGTACATGGAACGTACTTTACCTAGAATCTCCTAGACATTCAATTTGACATTGTCAAAATCATATTTTTGTTGGTATTTTAATAATTGTAGCTTTCTCTGAGCTGTATTATAAATTTTGCTAATATGAAGTTAAATTTTTGAAAAAAAACATTTAAATGCTGATTCCGAATAAATTAAATTCTAGGCGAAAGTACAACTTTAACGCCTCTTCAAAAACTCTAATACAACTTTTGCATTGATCATCTGGAGAGATAATATTTGACCTTTCAAAATGTACATGGGATATCCTATGCAAGTTCCCTGCAAGTTGAGACTGAGAAGTCTAGAGACAAATAGAAGTCTAAGATAGTCTCTCTGTGATCGCTATGGAATAGGCTAATACGTACCTCAAATATCTAGTCTAAATCAATCTGTTCTCCAAAGGTGGCATTATTACGAAATATTAAAACGAATTTAAAAATTTCAAGAAAAAAACTGATAATGAAGCTTTTTTGAAGCACTGTATTTAGACTTGTCGTTAATAGAATAGCAATAAAATATACAGATATAAACTCCTTACAGCTATAGAGTAAGTTGTATTTTATGTGTGGAAAATCAAATTCTCTCATATATCCCCTGACAAATACAGAGTACATTCGAGTTCAGTATTCGGTGTTTTCTAAAAAATAATAAAAAAGTAAATGTTGGGATAAACAGAAATATATAAAGAAAATATTAGACATGTTCCTCAGTTACTAAAACGGCGAAATTTGTTTTCTTATATCCCCACAGCTGAAAAGAGTTTCATTTTAACATTTTCAATAACGCTAGCGAGGAGAAAATCACAAAACCATAGCAGCCAATAAGGAGCAGATTGGCGTCAAGAGTAAACAACAAAAATATATAATCTAGAATTCGAGAAATGTAATAAAAGATCCTTCTTTTTATAAACACCAAAGAGTGTTAAAAAGTCAATAAAGTAACTTGGAAAAAAACAAAAAAAAAATCGAATAGAATTTTGTTCAATAATTAATGATTAATTGAATTTCTCATTTTACACGATACCTTTGAGTTAAAAAAGGGCAAAATACTTATAGCATTTAATTACATTTAATAGACATTAGTAATATTTATCTTTTAGGTACAGATAGGAATTTTATGGTGTATTCTAGGGTTAAGCAGATAAAGAAAATAAAGAACATCAAAAATTAGTTATTAGTAAACTAATTTTTGATGTTCTTTCTTTTCTTTATCTGCTTAACCCTAGAATACACCATTCAAATTTTACAAAAACTATCCCACTTCTCAAAAATTTGAAATTTTGTATATGTCGTAGAATTTTGAGTGTTCGTCTAGCTCCCTCAGTCGGTTTTCACTGCTCTAGTTCAAATGGTTATTTTGTTGAATCACTATTCAGGAGCTGGTGGGCCTCGATGTTGATGTCTTAAGGCATATTTCCTGATGACGTTGTCGACATCATCCAGTTTTAAGTTCTTCTATAGATTGCAATTGCGAATTTACCACGGCGCGTCAACAATACCTCGTAGTACCTTGTTTTGAAATCTTTGGATAATATTTCGGTTGCTTTGTTTGGTACAACCCCAGAGTTTTTTTGAATACTATATAATAAGTCCATATTGGTTTCAGGACTTATTTGTAAAGAAAAAGCTTAATATATATTGACAGGGATGAATGTCGTCCTAAACCTAACCAGTACATTTTTCTGTACTTTAATTTGAGTTCTTCACACGCGATTTCCACCTGAATTTAACATCAAGTGTCATTCCAAGATATTTAGCTGTATTTTTGTCAGGAACTACTTGTCGATTTATATAATATACTGCCCTGTACTCGATTGGTTTATTAGTGAAATCTATATGCATTGATTTTTTTTAATTCAATTTAAGGCGCCCTTTTGCTGTCCAGGGGAAGAGTCCTTCGTATCCAGCGTTGTATTTCGGCGACGGTAGTTTGTAACTTTTTGGTTGACTTGGTATTGCTGTCTGCGGTGGCTAGAACTGCAGTATCATCTGCAAATGTAACAGGAACAGCATTTTCATTGAATGTAGTCAGATCGCTGGTGTATAATAGGTAAAGGACCGGTCCCAATACACTTCCTTGCAATACACCTGCTTGAATTTTTCTTATGTTAGAGTAGGAATCATCTTGCTTAATCCTGAAGTCGGAAGCATCCTTCGAAGCATTCGGAAATGTATGATTTTAAAATTTCTGAATACTAGGCAGGAAGTAGTATTTTGAGTTTGTGGTTCAAGCCTTCGTGCCAAACTTTATTGAACGGCTTGTGCGAAATCTAAAAATATTGCCGAACATACCTTCTTCTCATCTAATTATTTCTCAATTACACTCGTGATCCTGTGAACCTGGTCAATCTCGATAGATTTTGTTAGTAAGTGCCGAGGTAAGTGCGTACGTTTCGTGAGCGCATAAGGAAAATGGGAAGACATTGGTTTTCTGTATTGTTGCATGTTAAGAATATACTAAATAGGTAATTACTTAATAGTATAATATGCTATTTAAATAGCAAAGGTAAGCTTTTTGTATTATTATGTGTGGAATAACAATGCTACTGGCAAACACCTTTAAACAAGAATCGCGCCTTTGGGTGGCGGTGGGTCATAAATGACACTTCGGTGAAATTTTTAAATTTTCAGTTAAAAAATATATCTTAAAAACATGCCAACATCGATAGTAGATTAAAATTGGATGAAAAAAATACAAAAAATACGATGGCTCTGAAAATGTTTTCAAAAAAAAACATTTTTTTTAAACTTTCAAACTTAAATAATTGGGTTACTTTGGACTTATTTGAAAAACTGCAAAGAGTAAATATGTTTCTTTTATCGAGATCTACCATCCTTGAAAATATTTGCACTTATTTAAGACTCACACTGTATAATATTAGTCTAAGAACGAAATTAATGATATATTTACTGCTGAATCATCTTTCCTTTATAGTTTTAAGCAAACATTATATATTGTATTAAATGACAGCAACCGTCATGCAAATTTCCTAATCTATTACGAAAATTTAAAAGCATATTTTACATTTACAGACCCAACGAAAAACGAAAAGAACCTAGAAAAGAAATAACTGAAAATAAACTCGCAATCGTCAACAAATAGAAATCCTATTTTAAAAAGGTCTTCTTTATTTACTAAAAACACTTCAAAAATAAAATTTCGATCCGGCGGGAATTAATGTAATAACTTCAGGGGCCACGTGGAACCTTTCGTTTTCTCCTCTCGACTTCATTGATTTAGTAAAAGAAGAAAAAAAAACGAAGTGTGTTCTGGAACTAGTTTCAATTTCAAAGGGCCGCTTTTCAATTAAGTGCACTTTTGAATGAGAGAAGATGGAGAACGTTTTATTTTAGAAATTGTCTTGGCACTAGGTTCTTTTTCCTGTTAATGGAAATTTCGTAAGATGAGAAACGGTTTGCGCTGCAATTTTTTGAAGTAAATAAAATAGTACTGAATTTAATCAAAAAGGAGAAGATACCGGTATAGATAGGAAACGCAGATATAGATTTCAGACTTTTGGGCTTTACAATAGGTAGATAAACTAGGGCGCTTCTGGACCACATATCCAAGATTACGGCGCACAGTGGATCGAGGTATACGGAAATATGGACATTTGCTTTTGTTTTAGAAATATTAGTCTGATTTGGACATTTTTGATTTTTTTTTTGAAGAGAAATGACCATTAAATATTTAATTTTAGTCCCAAATTTGATTTTTCCAAGAACTCAAGATGGCGTCTTATACATCATAGTAAATACAGTATTTTCTAATTGCATGGCGATTTTTACCGACTTACTTGTGATATATTTTCTACACTTTTAATTTTGACCATTAGCTAACAAGATTTCATTCATCATATTTATTTTTTAGTAGAAATTGCCATCTGACATTAGCTATCAGTTAACAAATATACAAGGTTGATTGTTGAAGATCGAATTGTTGAAGGACTCCTAAAGCTACACTTTAAAATTATTTGCAAAAGGTACAGAGTGTCCCAAATAAGTTGTACCAAAAATATCAAAATTCTATATTTTTAAATGGAATACTCTGTAATACCCTGGAATACTATGTTGCAATAATAAAAATAATACTACCTCATACAGAGTGTCTATAAATTTATTTTAAATAATTATTAGCTTTAAACAGCCATAACTTGTTTAATTTAGGGGCGGGGGGGTGGACTGGACAAATCGCAAGGTCTTAATTCATATAGAATAAGAATATGATAAAAGTTCATTAAGTTTTGGAATGAGTATAAAATTATGCAGTTTAGTTTGTAATAGTGAATTTAATACGGAAATTCAAATAAAATATATATTCTGGAAAACACTCACTGTAGTAGTATAGTAGTGCATAAAATATATATTCTGGAAAAACACCCACACCGGAATAGTAGTGCACTGTTCAGTAGGTTATCTATAATAAAGTTATGACTATTTTTAACAAATTTGAAGACTTTAGAACACATTTATTCAAAATAATGTCTTAAGTTAGAAATTTTGCATAATTGCTGAATGTCCAACCAAATTGCATTGGGTCGATTCACTGTGCAGCGGTTAAAAAGCTGTTCAATAGCGGCCTGTTTCAAACAGGGTCTGTTCAAATCCTGTTCGATAGCGGTCTCTTTCAAACCGAGCCAGTTTCAAAGAGGCTCTGGTTCAAACAGCCTCACTCCTCCAACAGGGACCACGCTCTACAGCTAAGATTTGTGCTCCAAAAGCCGCCAGTTTATCTACTACAATGTTGCGAAAAAGTCAGTACAGTCTCGGAATTAAATACACCCAAAATATTCTAGCAGGACTATCCACTATCAAAACCACAGACCTATTAATTTGCTGCAATACGTGGCCAATCTCTAAAAAGAATGGGATTCGCTGAAAATGTTTAACGTATATTCATAAAAATAAATACATTATGGAAACCTGTCATAACAGCAGGCATTGGCAAAACAACAGATTCCTACCAGCATCAAATTGAACCTTACTTTACAGATAATTACGGCGATGCTGCCCCTACATAATATTTTTTACTTACGCCCGAGTGATTCGCTGTTGTATTGTTTCATCACACGTTGTTCCAGTTTGTTTTATAATATTTTAGTTCCATCTTAGATTAGACGGCTTCTTAGTTTTCATACACCTTTCGAGTATTGCTCTGTAATTCTTATATACTTTAACTTCCAGTCTACAGTATAGTAACCTACCTATTGCCATTTGATGATTGACTTAATACTGCAAATTACGTTCTTACTTGAGACTTCACTCTTGTCTACTCTATCCTCTTGTGATTGTTTTATGCAATTCCAAGATTACCATGCATGCTCCATAGTCGACTTTTGCTCTACTGGAGATTTCCTTGTACATTCTTCTTGTAATGTTCAAATTTTACAGCTCTATGTCATAACAGGTAGTGTCAATATATCTAAAGCTTTGTTATTCCGACGGAACTGAATTATGGATATAAAATAAGTGAATATATCATTTCGGGTATATTAATAAAATTTCGAATAATTTTCAGAAGGAGTGAATCAAAGTTGTCTATAAATTAATCCATGTATATGTATATATTTACTACTTCGATCACGCTGCGCTGGAGTAAAAGAATATATCCATGAAACAGTACTAAATATATAAAACATTAAAGATCTCTTCAGAACCTTAAATACTTGTATCTCAAAACAGATTGAGACTGAAATAAATCAATTAGAAAGGAAAAACAGTTATCGAGAATAACGTATCGCTTCCGCAGATTAGGAGAGCTGTAAGGAATCATAGAGAAGTAAATAAAGAAACAAGCGTCGAAACCCGTTCTATGTATTTTTTATACATTGAAATTCAGGGGCGATGCCGCTGGAAAGGTGTAATCGAATAAGAAAGATAAATCGAGAGGTTGTGTATAGGAAAAAAAGAAGATAAATAACATCGGTTTTGTAATGCGTTGCTCAGTTCGACACAATCGATATGTTTCTAAACCACCTGATATTTTTCTCACAAATATCAGGATAAACAAATAGAGTATGAAGCGGTTTTTTGTCGAAAATTTATTACGATCGTACACCACCAACGAAATCGTTAATAAATCCCATAGAATATATATTAGCCTTTAAACATTTTTGACGTTAAATGAGATTTACTGGACTACGAGCATACTACTAGTTAAATATATTAATAGGCATAGATACTAGATAAAAATTTTATTAAAAAAAATGCATCAATACTTAAATATTATTTTTTGTTCTCTATTAAAAATAACGTGGGTCAACTTTTGTTTAGCTGAAATCAGTTACTAGAAAAAAAAATGTCTCTTTAAAAAGCTACTGTGAACCACGGAAAACACAAATTTTCCTGCGGAAATGCGTAATTTTCAAATTTCGCACTTTAGAATAACTGCTATAAAAAAATACATTTTGCGTTTTATTTTTAATATTTTTCTGAACATATAAACATAAAAATTTTCCTGCGGAAATAAGCTGTTTTCATTTTCTAAGGAAATTTATTAGACTTTAGTATAGCTAAAATCAGTTATATAAAAAATAATTATACTTTTGCCTTTTAGAAGCATTCACGAATTGAGGAAAATAAAAATTTACCTGCGAAAATAGACTGTATCCATTTTCTGAGGAAATTTAATAGACTTTAGAATAGCTGAAATCAGTTATATAAAAAATAAATATATTTTTGCCTTTTAGAAGCGTTTGCAAACTCAGGAAAATAAATAAATTCCTGCGGAAATGCTTGATTTTTATTTTCCATTTGTAAGCATAAATACATAAAAAAATTATCTTTTTATCACTTTTGAACCAAAAAAAAATCATTTAAAAGTGTCTAAAATGCTAACCAATATAATAATAAATCTAATAATATTTTTGCAAAATCACAGTTAATTATTAAAATATAAAAACAAGCTTAACACCCTCCCAGCTTAACAGCTTAACACCCTCCACAAAGAAAAGCTAACCAAAGCAACCCAAATCCTAACCAATCTAATAATATTTTTGCAAAATCACAGTTAATTATTAAAATATAAAAACCACTGCTTAACACCCTCTACAAAGAAAAGCTAACCAAAGCAACCCAAATGTTAACCAATCTAATATTTTTGCAAAATCACAGTTAATTATTAAAATATAAAAGAACACTGCATGATCCAATGATTTTTTGTTTTGAGTCAGTCCTATTTACGTAAAGCTTTAATAAAAAACAAGAATAAGTGCAACTTTCCGAGGTACTTATAGTTTACAAGAACCTATATTATCTATTCTACAAGAATTGTTATTCCCCCGAAAGATATTTTACTCCACCCAGCACCCGTATTCGCTCCCGGGTCCCGTAAGCTTCTAAACTGAAAAATGTATGAAAAACAAAGTGCACAAAATGACATTGACACATTTCCGCAGGAATTTTTTTGGATTTCTTTGCTCGTAAAGGCTCGTATAAAACAAATGTAAGTTCATTTTTCATGTAACTGATTTCGGCTATTCTAAAGTCAAAGCATTTTTTATGTAAAATAAAAATAAAAAATTTCCGCAGACACTTTTTCTTGTGTTTTTATGTTTAGAAAAATGTCTAAAACACACCCCGAAGACCTATAGATACTAAAGCCCGAAAAATGAAAATGACCCATTTCCGCAGGAAAATTTTTGTATACCTATTTGAACTCCTAACGCTTCCTAGAACGCATATATAAAGTCATTTTTTATATAACAGATTTCAGCTAAACGAAAGTTGAGCCAATAACGTAATACTTTTAAATAATAACGTAATACTTAAAATAATGTAATACTTAAAATAATTTTAGAATATTAACTCTCGAATACATGACTATGGTTACACTAAAAACTGGAATCCTAAATAACAGAACTTTATTTTTTTTAAGTTCCTGTGGTACTGAAATGAGTAGTTTTAAAGATACAGGATGTTAAACTTTTTTTAAAAAAGAATAGGTTTATTGTAATCATCTTAAATTTAGAATGTAGAATGAGTTTCACTCATTCGGGGGTTAATCACTGCGACTTTAAAGATATATTATTTTTAACACCCTATAGCCCATTTTCTTAAAATGTGTCAATGTTACTTCTAGTACTAGTACTTACTGTTCGCTACACACACACACACACACACACTTTTTGATTATACATGTTCCTATACCTAAAATAAATCGTTTTTAATTTAATTAAGATTTAGATCTGAAGCCTATATTTTTCTTGATTTTAAGCAGTAGCCTATGACTTTAAACGTCAAGTGTTGTAAAACAATATATCTGCCCTAGGGTTCAAAACCGGGAAATCCCGGAAACTACCGGGATTTCCCGATTCTTTTGAGACATCAAAGAACCGCGACTCGATACTATGAATTTCCGTTTTTTTTGGGGCGCATTAGGTAACATTAATTAAAAAAAATATTTTTTGTTACATGCAAAAGTCCGTTGATGCTTTCTAGCAGTCGAAATCAAACTCTTCTAAATAAGTAGTTATGCTATCTCTTACTATTCTTACTTCTGAAGTTCTTTTAAAATTAATATATCATTTATTAGCAATTATTGAAATTTAAATATGTTATTTTATTACTTAGTATAATGTTGCTAAATGTATTAGATATATCTTTTATGTTATATTTTTATAGGCATTGGCATTTTTAATTGAAAATGAAATTGTTTTTTCAAATTTAGTCAAGTTGGTTTATGTTGTTCGATGTAAATTTTAAGTTATCTATGTTATTTAAGTTTTTTTCTTCGCTTTTGTTCATGTTAATTTTACAGTTGAAGGTTGAAACTTTTGGTGTTACACAGCTAAATAAAACACTAAATCACCATGATACACCAAAACACTTTCACATTTAAACTGGACTGGTAACATTATTTTTAAAGAAGTTTATGAATCTGTTAGCAGACATCCAGGCTTTGGCTCATAAGGCGGTCTTGGTTTGATGTGCCTGGATAGTGTCGGGTTGGTGCCCCCACTCTTGGAGAGAACCGACCGACTAAACCCATCTCCTATATTCCTGCCACACTTACTGGCCCCGTCCGTGGACATCTACGCGAGTAAGTGCCGGTATTACTTTCTTCGTTTCATTTTTTTCCCTCGTTACTTTTACTTCTCTTCTTCCTCATTCTTTTCTTTCTCCGACATTATACCTTTAATGTAGTCATTAATGTGATTCCAGTTCTCTTTGGTTTTAAGCATAAGGCTTACCATATTTCCCACAGTAATGCAATCACTTATTTCATCACAAAGTGCTTTTCTTTCCTCCTTCCATTTATTTCAAAAAAATATTGTGTGTTCTGCATCAACGGGATATTTGCAAAAAACACATGACGCAGATGTCTTTTTCCCTATCCGATGTAGGTACGCAGAGAAGCACCCATGTCCCATCAAGACCTGAGTCAGATAATAGTTTCCTTCTCCCCATGCCCTGTCAAACCATTTATCACATTTCGGGATTATCCTCCTGATCCATTTAATTTCCATTCCTGGAGCAAGCCATTCCATTTGCCATTTATGTAATGTGTCCCTTCTAGCTTGTTTGCGTCTCAATGCATCAGGCGAGTTTCCGGCGAGTTTTTTCTCAAAAAGAAGTTTGCTTTCAGCTGCCAGGAGATGCAGTAGGACCAGGCCACCCAGAAGAATGGCCGCATCTGCAGATATTGTACGGTACGCTGAGCACGTCCTGATTCCCATTATTCGTTGGAGTAGGATTATTCTCCTTCGGAATTTTTTGATTTACATGGCTTCGGCCCATACAGGCGTCCCGTACATCACTATGGACTGCATTGCCATAGTCAGAACCTTTCTTTTAGATGCACTTGGTCCCCGCAAGTTGGGTAACAGGTTTAAGGCAAACAGGCATTCCTTGGCATTTTTAATTTGTCGAACCAGATTTCTTTTGGATTTCTTATATTCCTCTTTATATTGCGTCCTTTTTACCGGGTCGTTCATTACCCTTTGAAACTTCCTTCGCATGCGCTTAACTTCAGCGTAACTGGTAACCTGCCTTTGTTTGTCGACACGAGATTGTTATATTTTAATTGCTTATTTATTAGTTATTTAAAAACAAATGTGGATCGACGGCATGCAGATAACTGACCATTTGGACCTACATCAAATAGTAGTATTACAAAATATTTATGATTGAAACAAGACTTTTCTACCTAATATGACATTTTTAATCGACTGTGGATCACACTACGAGATGAATATGACTATACGTGAATCACTTTGTATATACAGTTATATTCTCTCCTTTTAAACTCCAAGTGCAAAATTGTTTTTAATTTGATGCAGGCGCTATATATTGTTGGCCGTAACATTTTATCCAATCTGTAACAAATATATCTGCTACTAGAGTGCGAAAATTTCCTTTGGGAAATGCGGGAGCTACCTAGTTACATTATTTATTAAAACGCATTTAAAGTACATGTGGAGTACGTTAGAGGAAAATAAATTAGTGTATGTTTCAATGGGATAGTCGATTTCAATAGTTTCAACAAAAATAAACAGATAAAATAGTAGAAACTTACTGAAAAATTATAGAAACTTTTTACATAAATTTAGTCTAAAAATTTATATTATTATGAACACACTTAGCTCTAATACACAAGAAAAAAAAAGTAAGTAATCGCAAAAGTAACAATAGTTATTAGAGATTGATAGTTTATCTGAAATTGGGATCACTTTAAGAAATTTCGTTTAAACAAAGAAAATATATTTATTTTAACGCATAAACTTAGGCATTAAATTTGAATGTAGTCTATGCACCTTGGTATTGATATAAAGAAAAAAGTTGTGAAACTTCTAAAAACGTAATTTTATGGTATTATGAATGACAACAATATGTACCGACAACAACTCCAAAAAGCTTTTACCTATATTGTAAACGGAAAGATTTTTTTTTTCTTAATAGTGTGTATGTCCCCCTAGGTTTTTGCGCACTTCTGTACGCCGATTTGGCATAGGCACGGCATACAAAACAATCGGCAGGCTAAAGCTCAGCGCGCACTGAACAGGTACCGGCCCGATCGAGCGACCCGTGATTTTCAGTCTACATTAAAATAAATGTAAGCCCGCGCACTGCATTAGACCCGTCCACATCGACCAATCCTCAGTATCGCCAGCACCCGTCGACAATCCGGCCCTTTTAAATGGCACCAAATTTGTTAAAATTAGTCATGTTAAAGGGTAATGTAGTATTTTTGTTCCCAAACCCCCCTCCACTCTATTTCACTAATTTTATGTGGTTTGTTAAGATCTAAATAATATAAATTTCCATCATGAAGCATAAAACAAAAAAAGTTGCATAAAAATATACATAATAATAATAATACTTTATTCTATATTTGAAATACCGAATGAATTTGAATAAACTTCTCCTCTTCTATGCTCAAATATATTCTGGTGACGTACTCTCGACCGTCGATTATGCGAGTGCATCATAAAGCAAAGAAATCGTTCGGGTGGGTACCTGTTCAGTGCGCGCTGATCTTAAAGAAAGTGCGCGGCTGCATCGATTTTCGGGTCGGTCGTGTCAAACCAAACCAAACCAAACCGCGCCGGTGTCTGTCCAGCGCGCTCAGCTTAAAGGTAGTATCAGACACAGCTACTTTTGTTGCACAAGTTTTTTGCAGCCGCTGCAGGTGTTCGACATGTCGACCGTCTTCTGTTATAGATGGGACCGTTTTTGAACATTTCTAGCGGAATTGATTAACTCAGTGTGGATGAAAGATACCCTCGCATGACCGCTAAGTGCTTCTAATTATTGTATAGATTATACAGGCAATTTAAAAATAAGAACCTTCATTCTTTCGCAAAGATAAAAATCCATAGGCACTAAGCCCTGCGGCCTCGACGGCCAACGGCTGGGATCTTGGTTAGCTAAATCAGTTATTTTCGAAATTGGGTGCAAAAGTTAGCTGACAACTTCAGCGTTCTGAGGCGGTGCCTCGCGTTGCTGGAAAAATATGTTTTCGAGTTCCGTTAGGGACAGATTATCAATAAGGTGTCCAAAGCCTACTAGTTAAAAGTGGCGAACTTTTAAAAATTCCGTATTTCGAAGTGGATTATAACAAAATATTAAGTGTGCCATATTTTTGGAAAGGTAATTTTAAATTCTTTTCATTTAATTAAAAATATACAGGGCGTCCCAAATAAAAAATCAGTTTTTCTCTTGATAACTCTTAAATTATTAATTTTAAAAAAATTATACGTAAACCATTAACTTCTACGTAAAAAGGTGCTTTGAAAATGTTTTCATAAAAATAAAATATTTTCCATAGCAAAAAAGTTACAGCAATTTGTAAAAAATGTACATTTTTGAAAAACATTACCGTAACTCCGAACCGGTAACAGATATCGATGTGCTGATTTCACAATCATGTTTTAGATAAAAATTGAGCTCCAGGTACCGATATTAGTTTTCGTCCATCTCCTACAGAAAAGGGTGTTTTCCTATAAAACCGTCGAATTTGACCCACCCTGTACATCTACTGTATTTTTCTTTTACATTGTGTAATAATTTAAATAAATATATTTTTAATAATTATTTTTCTGATGTTTTGTTTTCCTTATTTTTATAATTATTTTATTAATAAGCATTTTTTTAGACTGTTGTTGAAAATATACTTCAACGCTTCATTCTCCATGTAGAAATATTCGTAGACATGTTCGTAGACAAATTTTTGAGAGTGAGCTGTGAGTTGTGGGTATAACCAAAGGGTATAACGCATGATATTCACCAAATTCAAAACGAGACCGATTGATTTCATAAACGCGAGTAGTACTTTTTTGGATCTGTTTACTATGAACATTATCACTAGCTAATAAAAAGACATAATAGTTCTTAGATAGTTCCATGATGCCAAATAACATTCCCGCTTCCTACAAGCGGTCATTAATGGCCACTACAATGACTAAAGAATACAAGGACAAATAGCACCCGAGACCAAACTGTGATCATTCTTCCAAACAGTGCCGTGGCACATATTTTTCTAAGCATAGCCGCTTGAAGCGATATTTATATTTTTGGTAAATGTTTTCACTACGCCTATGATGTATCCGTTGGTGTATCATACTAATTAGTTACGAAATAAACGTACTAAAAAGTTAACAAAAGGTACAAAACTAGTATCGACGTCTAGCACATACCAAGTACATATAATATCAGAAAAATAATTATCGAATTCAATAAAAAAACGCTAAAAAGGTGTAGTGGACTCTTTATTTCTCTATAAAACGTAACTCCTGGCTCTTTCTTATCATTGCACCTTTAACACGTGAAAGCTGAACGAATTAAAATTTGTAATAACATTGTAATAAAGTTTATACAAAGTTCACTAGACACAACCAACTATTATGAATCGCTAAAATTGTCGCTGATGACCAGCTGATGACGCATTCGTTATGTCCAAAAAAATCGGTCAAGTGCGAGTCGGACTCGCGCACGAAGGGTTCCGTACCATTCATTATCTATACAACATTAGACACTATATTATTATAAACTTTTTTTCGATTTAGCTGAAATTTTGAATGCGCGTATAAGTAATTAAAAAAAATGAAGAAACACATTACTAAAAATTGTATTAATCACTAATAAATATGTAAAAAGTAAAAATAAATATGTAAAAATATGTAAAAATTAAAAAAAACGATTAACAGTAATTCGAACCTGTCTTACTACGGCTCCAACGTCATAGCAGCGTAAAGTCCTAACGCTGTAACCACGAGGACTTGAAAGATTCTATGTAAAATTCTTAGTTAACAGAAAATGTTTAGTGAAAGTACTTTTTTATTTATAAACATGTATTTAATTCTGTTTTTATTATTTGTTCTTATAGCGGCAACATTGTTGCGTTTTTTATAAACATTACCACTGCGAACGGCAGCTTTTCACCGGAGAGCAGTCGTGGGTAAGGTATTTCACTAGAGAGAAAACTAATCAATAACAATAAACAAAAAAATATAGATATTGAGCGCCAGGCATGTACAGAGAAAGAAAACACAGTTGTTGTGTATTACTTAAAACTAATGACTATATTTATTCAAGATGGACTGTGATTTGTATTGTACTGCATTGTACAATTTTAATAACTATTATAGTGGTTATATGTCAACGAAAGTGGTGTTACTATGATAAAATACAAGACATGTAAAGTTTAAGAGAATATATGAAATGTAGCATTAGTTTAATTAATTTGATATATTTTATATGATGTTAGTGCAATAATAATATCTATAAAAAAGTAATACTATTACAAGACGTAATGCAATGACATCTAAGATCTAAATTATATTTTAAATATTAAATCGACATGAATGTTCTTAACAATCTAACCACTAAACATAGTCTGTACGATATTACTTAAGATGTACATTATTGTTGAAGACTGAAAATGTTTTAGATGTTAAATGTAAAACTAGAACTTAAATCTACACTTAGATGTTCTTTATGTAATCTTGCTTCAAACAGTAACAGCGTGAGGTGGGCTCGCATCTCTGTACTGTCTGTCGGCGATCCTGTTGGCCAAAACCACAAAAGGGGCCAGAATGAGGACACCATGAATCAATACAGCCGTAGCTACTGACTGACTAGATATGGGAGCGAAGCAGCATGGAGCTTACGCTGTATCCATACTGTGGCAATATGGGGACACTACCCGTACCTTGGAACACTACTAGGACCTTGGATAATGCCCGAACCTTGGAATCAATACATAGATATGGGACACCTGTCCATACCTTGGACACAGTCCGTCCATAAGATAACGGTACAGGGGAACACTACCCGTACCTTGGACACAGTCCGTCCATAAGACAATGTACGTCCATAAGATAATGTACGTCCATAAGATAATGTACGTCCATAAGACAATGTACGTCCATAAGACTCTCGAAACACTTCCGAGGGCTCAATAATAACCAAAGAAACTGTCCTTTCTTCCATGTAACATTCTGGAGGACAAAAGAAAAGGGACGCCAACATGCCAGCAAAATACAAATACAAGTTAAGTCGGGACATCCAAAACTCTACTCTGTTGCTTTGAAATAGCAGCTGATTCAAATTATACAGCAAGATTTAAATAATCACCATTTCTAAAAGCCGGGATACAACAGAGCGGTAAAACAAAGTGAGGTTAAGCATGGAGAAAGTTGACAGAAGCGATGTTGACAGCGCCTCCTCAGAGCGATAACAGGGTTGTGTCAAACGATAACAGGGTTGGCGACTAGGGAACGTAAAAATTACGCCAAACGTGCCAAATAAATTATCAGGCCTGAACGATACGATGACGATACGCCAGACATCATATATATCATATATAAAAAAGACATGGGACGAACTAAAAACGTTACAACATAGTTACATTATCTGTAAAAATTTCAACTGTCTAGCTATAACGGTTTATAAGATAGACCTTTGTAACAGACGGACGGACGGACGGACAGCGAAGTCTTAGTAATAGGGTTCTCGTTTTTACCCTTTGGGTATGGAACCCTAAAAATGGCGTCTAAGGTCACAAATTCTGCTGCAGCCCGTATATGGCCGTTACATGTCCTTGTATTCTTTAGTCATTGGGCCACTACATAGCCACCATGTACGCTATGGAAGGCTAATATAATCCAATGTTATAAATACAGCTTATTCATACAATAGACATGATCCTTTTTCTGAAAACTATATTTTTATTGTTCTATTTAATTCTCACCGGTAAAAAAATACGGCAATCGCATCGTGGTTTAAATAATAGACAGAAAAGAATATAAAGAAACAAACAATCGACCCAATTTAGGAACAAGTTTAGTCCTGTTACAAACGGACCGATACGAAAGCATTCGAATTATCCTCAGCCGGCTTAAAGTATTCGAAACGAATTCTATTAAAACGAGCAGAGGAGAAGGGCGGGGCGGCGAGAAGAAAGAGGCAAAAAACGAACTTATTGAACTTTCCTGAAACTATTCGGAGCCGCCATAAAATGATATACAAGGCCCTCCACTTCTCTCGAAAATTTTCTGCCAACGTTTTCTGCTTGTGGTTGACTTCGTAATCTTCTCTTGTAATAGTCTGAAACCAGACCTAAGCAAGAGGACCATAATAGAACACCTCAAAAAATCTGATCTAATCTAATCCTGTATGTTACACTTTAAAAACCGTTCATGTCGAAGCTAAACAGATATAAATATTTTATAAAGTGGTTTTTGTTTCAAACTACTGAGGTGTCCATTGAGGAGACAGTGTTCTGTTAAAAACCCCGTGACAATCCGAAAAAAAACTTACTTAAATCTAGGAAGATCTTTGCTTTTTTTTTCTTGGTCGTAAGCCCTCAGAAACTTCTTCGAGTGTCTTAGACCGTTGCAAGATTCCCATGCCAGGTTGCGGATGGAGACTTCCAAGTTCTTGAGTTCCGCTTTTAGTTGGTTACCATTTAGGAAGCTGAACGGTTCTGGTTCAGTTTCGTTGGAGTGTTAGCTCCTTTTCTAGCCAGATTATTTGCTTTTTCATTGCCTTCTATCCCTTGGTGAGCAGGCATCCAGAGTGGGAGGACTTTGTTTTCTTTGCCTAATTTATTCAGCTTCTCTATGCATTCTTTGACCAATTTTGAATGGATTGATACTGGGTTGATCGCTTTTAACACTGCTTGACTACCAGATAAGATGGATATTTCTTGTTTCCGATAGTTCCTATCTAAGATAAGTTGAACGCATTTTACGATAGCGTAGATTTCTGCCTGTGGGATGCTACGGTATGTGCCCATTGGCCCGGAGTATTTAGTTCTCGGCCCAAATACTCCGATCCCTGTTCCCGCATTGGTTTTGGAAGCATCAGTATACCAAGTTTTGGTATGGTCTTTTAACTGCTGAGCAGACTTTCTCTCTTCCAATCCTATTTATAGCTCAATACTACATTGAGGTGTTTCTCAAACTTGTACATTCTTGGCATATCATCCACTGGGAGTTGCAGGCCTGTGGATAAAAACTTTGCGTTTGTGGAGCGGACCAAGTTTGTGGCAAGCCAAGTCTTTTGAGGACTAAGCCCGTTTCAGGCCAAATCCGCAGACTTGGTCTGTCAGATTAGATTGGTTTAAAAAAACGAATAAGGGGTGAAGTCAGCGGACTTGTAACGATCATTCCTTCTAAGCGGTAGAGTTTATTCCAATAAATATTTATAAATAGTACTATAAAACGTCGTATAAAAAAAAGATTTTGTCCCAAACGAGAATATTTAATAGAGCAAATATCTAATCGGCGGACAAAGTCCGCAGACCAAAATACGACAGTTTTGGTACGTGACAGGCCAAGTCTGCAGGCCAAATCTTCTGGTTTATGGGAGGCTAATGCCTTATAATTCCAATGTGATAAATACAGATTATTCACGCAATAGACATGATCCTTTTTCTGAAAACTATTCGTTTTATTGTTCTATTTAATTCTCACCGGTAAAAAGGACGGCAATCGCATCGTGGCTTAAATAATAGACAGAAAAGAATATAAAGAGACAAACAATCGACCCAATTTAGGAACAAGTTTAGTCCTGTTACAAACGGACCGATACGAAAGCATTCGAATTATCCTCAGCCGGCTTAAAGTATTCGAAACGAATTCTATTAAAACGAGCAGAGGAGAAGGGCGGAGCGGCGAGAAGAAAGAGGCAAAAAACAAACTTATTGAACTTTCCTGAAGCTATTCGGAGCCGCCATAAAATTATATGGGTCGTTATTTCTTGTTTAAGTAAATTATCCAGTCCGTTCTTTCCAGTTTGATTTATTTCGATAAAATTTAAAGTTTCGAAGCGGCATCAGGCACTTGTTAAGGTTCTTTTGTTACGTAACGGATTTTTATGACGCAAGTAAAACAATAACTTTATCGACGGTTCAATTTGCTTTGGAATATCTGAAGTGGAAGGCATTATACAGGGTGGCAGGGTGCGTCTTAAATATATGCAAATGTTTTCAGGATTGGCAAGTGATTTTATTACAAAAATATAAAAAAGACTTTTGTTGTCTTAAAATTTGACAACCACTGGATTTTTTCTCTTCTTTCGTTTCTGCAAATTTAATCTATAGTAACTAGATTTCAGAGATAGATTATTAGATATTACAGATATATTATATTTCTTAACTGAAATTTTAAAAAATTAGTAAAGGAAAATTGCAGAAAATGATTGTTTAATATATAAATTTCTCAATTTATGCCAAAAGTATTTCTAAATAACATATGATAAAATATAATATCTACAAAAAACAGGACAATATAATATAACTGTAACTTTGATCATATTATCTTTTTGGTTCAGACAGTATACAGGATGTCCCAATATTCCGTCGACATAAAAATCAGTGAAAATCAAGAAAAAGAACCGGAAGGGTAAAAACCACCCTTCATAATATGTATGGTGATATATCCAAATGATATGGTATATTGCTTTCGGTAATAATTTTATTTGTAAGCAGATATATTGAATTCATTACTCTAGCTTGTATTTTTGAGTTTCTGTAACCCCAATTATCGCTATAAATCTTTTTTTCTTACACATTGCCTCATTATTCGTCAACTTTTAGATGCAATTGTCCCAGTTATCGTCATTATCGTGTCCGAGTAATTGTCATATTTAAATGAAATATCGAATTTATAGTAAACATGAAATTAATATTTACTTAATATGAAAAATTGTTATTTTCTAGACTTTTTATCTCAAGTACATTTTTCATGCACCCAGCTCTTTCATTTCATGGATCATGTCCTCTTGAAAATATTCTTGAAAGTTTTTTTTCTGGTTGTTAGTTCTTTGTAGTTGTTTGTATTATCGAAATTTTATGTTGCTTTGCAGTTTTGTTTTAAGTTAAATATGTGTTAGTTTTTCTTCTCAATTTCCTTTTTCGAAGGTTTCAAGAATTATTGAATTTCCGGAAAGATATAATATGAGGCATGAAATTTATCTATTATCCATGTATTATCAATTTACATATTTCCCCTGGTAGGCGGTAAAACGGATTGAGGTCCCATTTTCTTAATGGATAAATCATTATTAACACCTTCAATCGTTTTAAGCGTGTTATCTGCGGAATATTTAAGTCTTCTTAACATATTATCTGATAATACCAGAAATCTTCATGTCTCCCCAATGTCCCGGTATTCGTCATCTCTAATTAACGTATATTTTCTTTAAAATCTCGAAGCACATTTTTATGACGGAGACTGGTACGCATATTACAATTACAATCAACATACTTTTTTACTACAACCGACTGCTTAAAATAACACCACCAAAGATAAGGTCTAGACATAAACATGCTAATAAACCTAAATAATATATACGCAATTATAATTTTTACTTCCATGCACCAGTTACTGTCATATGTGCCGATTATTAGGACATCACCACTTTTATTAGACATAGTAATCGTAATTTTTACATTACATTTTTATTAGACATAGTAATAAACTAAAAGTATTCTTTAAATCTTGTATAATCGCCTAAAGAGAGCAAATTTAATATAAATATAGGTTATTTATAATAATAATAATAATAGCTCCCGTATACAGCGTTTAACGCCTTGGGAGTAGGTACAGCTTGCCATGCTAGAGCCTTTTGGTATACAAGGCCTATTAATTGTAAATATATATACGTTCGGTATACAATACTTTATTTATTATAAAACATGCATAATTAAACTTAATTTTGTACAATTGTAATCTATCTTAAAAGTATAGATGTCTTAAAATACACATTAAAGAACTTGCACAAAACCAACATCGTCCCAATCACGTACCAAAAATTAATGCGAAACGATTTATGACAGCTATTATAAAATGCACATGTTGTGAAATCGATCAAATAATATAAAATCTGTGAAATACATTTTAATTTATTTTTTTGCTATATAAAAATTTCTTAATATTTGACATAAACTGTGATGTGCTATTGAAAGTGACGAACACTGGTACAGTGACGATTACTGGCACACTTACCTTAGTTATTACATTAATATGATCCCACCAAGGAAGAACCAACCAATAATAACCATCTACCGTAACATATTATAGGATACGATACCGTGGCGCTATACACTAGGTTTTATTAAACTTTTCAGGTCTTGTCAACAAAACTAAAAGTATACCTATATTTTGTAACTTAAACTGCATTCAACTTTGCCTCCGGGACGCCTGATCTACTCATTAACCAACTTTTCGCAATTATTTTAATGAGTTATCCTTGGAGGTTAAATTAAGACTATATGGCAAATGAGGTAACGTGTCTTCGAAATAATTAAGTTAGCGTAGTTTATGTCAAAGTGACGGTGTGCGTTCGTGCGTTATCATCAGCGAAGTTTGACGCCCCCAACTTAATGATTGAGATGCAAACTAAACTTCGTCCGTAGAACAGATTGCAGCAAGAAGTAAATTAATTATAAGTTTGGTGTGTTTTTCTGGCCTTAAAACTTGAGACAACAAATTTTCTTAATCGAAAAACAAAATTAAAATGTAACGACAATCTAACGAACTTTTACAATTAATGCTTCTAAGAATGATTTTTAATTACGGATACAGTTAGGAATGATGTTAGTTGTAGGAAACGGAGTTTCTAAAAGTGTACTTAATTTAAAGAAAGTAATGGATTGACAATTACCGTTTTATTTACGAGTTTTCTCGTTTACTTTTACTTTAGTGAAGTTTAGAGTAAATGTTTTTTGCAACTAACTGAACACTCCAAACTCCAAACATTATTTAGAGTTGTATTTTTTATAATAGTCGAATTGCTATTAATAAAGAATTACGTTTAATTAATATGGTTTTAAAAACAATTTTGTTAGAATCCCGATCCCGAAAATTGGATGATAGCATTTAATTTAGTTGCAATGGATCGATGCATTTAAATCAATTATTGTGCTCTTAAAGAGGTAATATGATTTAATATGATTTATTATAGTAGTATAGGAAAGAAGAAAAATACTTTTTTAAAAGTCAATATTAAACGATATTACAGATTCTTTTATATATGACAAGATATACCGTATGATCGAAAGAAAACAGCGTGGCAGAAACAGATGGCTGGGAAATGAAAATCGATGATAATTTTGGCTAGAACTTGTCAAAAATAACATTAATTACAGAAAGATTAAAAAAGATAGAACCGTCTCGAGACAGACAAGTCTATTTCGAAAAAAATATGTTTTTCTCGAATTTTAAACTAGGGTAATTCCGGGAGAGACGACCCTCTGGGTTAGATGGCCCATTGAGATATTTTCGGCATCTTGACTCTCCAATCGATGTAAACGTAGACAGTGTGACTAAACGCATGGTGTAGTTCGTGCTTATAGTTTGGTGTATTTTCATTAAAATACGGGTAAGTTCTAAGCTTTTTTATTATTCCAAAGGTTAAAAAATTTTCTATGCTTTAAAATAAGTTGAAATTTTCGAGTTCTGACTTGTTTCCTTTTTAGTTATTTACATAAATTTAATTCATTAGTATGTTGAGGTTATGTTTATATAGGCATGTAGCTGCGTTTACATCAGCTTAGAAAATTATCAGGTGGGCCATCTCTCCCGCACTATTGGGATAGATTGCCCAGTAATGTTGTGGTATAGATGGCTCGTGAGCCATCTCTCCCATACTGCCCTGCTAAGACTAGTTGTCCCATTTGTAAAAATATACTTTTTTAGGTTAGGTCAGGTTTGCAGGACAGTATATGAGAAAAATAATAATTATTTACTTATTTATTTATAGAGTCATGCCGACCGAGTATCGACGGAAAAGAAACGTAGAAAGGCATCAATGGTCAGAAGAAGACTTACGAAGGGCAGCTGAAGCAGTCAGAACAGGCCAAATGGGAGTACGGGAAGCTTGCCGTAATTTTAAAATCCCCCCACCTACATTTCGGAGACGGCTAAAAAATAATGATTTTTCAAGAAAAGGCTTGGGGCCACCATCAATTCTCGGAAGTGAAAATGAGCTAAAATTAAAAAATCATATTCAAAAATTAGAAAAACATGGTTTCGCTCCGACTAGAGATTGTGTTAGAGCTATGGCTTTTAATTTAGCAGAGCAACTAAATATTAAACATACATTTAATAGAGAAAAGGGACTTGCTGGTTACGATTGGTTGAATATGTTCCTTAAACGTAATCCTGACTTAAGTGTTCGAAAAGCAGAGGGTGTTTCATTAGCCCGTTGCCAAGGGATGAACAAGACCGAGGTTTCATCTTATTTTACTCTTCTGCAAAACGTACTGGAGGAAGCTGACATAATGGGTAAACCAGGGCATTTGTTTAATATGGATGAGACGGGACTCCAACTAAATAACAAACCAGGATACGTTATTGCAAAGAAAGGTTCAAAGAATGTAGCAGCCATTACGTCTTCGGAAAAAGGTGAAACTATAACTATTATTTCCTGCTGTAATGCTGAGGGTTTTTTTCTCCCACCGGCATGTATTTTCAAGGGCCAAAATAAAAAAAAAAGAATTTGAAGATGGTATGCCACCGGGTTCTGTTGTGTATATGAATAAGAAGTCGGCTTACATTAGCACTGAATTAATGTTTACTTGGCTAAAGAACCATTTTGTTCCAAGGAAGCCTGAAGGAAAAGTTATTTTAATGTTAGATGGTCATGCTAGCCATTGCAATTCGCCTGAAATGCTTGAATACGCCGAAGAACATCAGGTATTATTGTTTTGCCTTCCTAGCCACACCACCCAATTTCTGCAACCACTCGATAGAAGTTTTTTTAAAAGTCTTAAGGCTTACTTTAATTCTGCGTGTAACAGATATGTGCGAGCAAACCCAACGAGAAAAATATCAAGGCTTAATTTTGGAGAATTACTGGCCGATGCTTGGTCTAAATCAGCCACAATAGAAAACGCTGTCTCTGCTTTTAAATCCACAGGCATTTGTCCGTTTAACCCCGAGGCAATACCTAATTATGCTTATTTAAATGACAACGAGAACGACCATCTGGAAAAACGCAACATTGATAATCTCAGCGAGACTCCTGAGCATTTGGAAAATCCAGGACCATCATCACAAGAAACTAGGACCAATGTCACTACGGTCAATAATGGAAATCAACCCATTGCTGCCAAAGATAGTTCTTCAGATGGCGATACACCTGGTAAAGTTAACTAAATAAATTTTTAATAATCGTTAAAATTTTCTTATAACTTTTTTAGGGACGATGTTGGCTAAAATGCACCCTGTTCCTAGCACTTCCTCCATTTCTGTGAATAATGTCAGAAAACGTGGAAGACAAGTTGGAACTGTTCTAACGTCTCCTGAACATATTGAGAAAAAAAAGTCGGCTCAGTTAAATAAGGAAGCAAAAGAAAGGAGGCAAACATTCAAAAAAAAAGTTACAAAGAAAAATGTAGAAAGGAAATCACAGAAAATGAAATCAAGAGAAACGAAATATTCCTCAACAGATGAAGATACCGACTTTGAGCTTCAAGAATCCGGCGATAGCCCTTTAGAAGAGGAAGATGTAGAATGTGTAGGTTGCGGTGAACCCTACAAAACAACAGTGAAAAAAGATGACTGGATTCAATGTGTATATTGCAAAAATTGGTGTCACGAAACTTGCTCAAACTTTGTGAATATATGTAACCCCTGTGGTAAGGTTTTAAGCAAGAAAAAAAATGAATAAGGGACATTTATCACTGAGCCATCAATCCCATACCCACTGAGCCATCTAACCCTTAAGTACCGGGTGAGTTGGCCCAGGTATTCATTTTGACTTTTATTTTTTTTTTGAAAAAACCGTTTTTATTTTTGACATGAACTGTTTATTATTCTATCTATACTCACGTTTGAAACATAAATAAATAAGTTTAAGAAAGATATCTTGTTGTTTTTTTTTGTTAGAAGGGTTTAAAAAAATGTGAGCCATCTCTCCCGGAATTACCCTATGCCATGTAGAAATCTACATATCAACTTTTGACATTTTCGCTTTAAAAATATCGTATTTTAAATTTCTATCTAGAGTGTCATGGCTGTGTTAAAAACAATTATTTTTCTACAAGGAGCCTTGGAAAAATAGATTTCATTGTCTAATGTTTTTCGTGTCTTGACCTGGCCGGTTAAAAGATACCCAAATCATATTTTTAATCATATCTGAAGTTTTTCAAATGGAAGAAGAATGGCTCATTAGCATATTTGAAAAAAGCATTTTTTACGAATAATTTGGTACCACACACTTGGTATTTCGAATCAAATTCTCGTTATGAACAGCATGTTACAATTTCAAATAAACCATATGCGAAAATGTCAAAAGTGGACATATGATATGTCATTCTATTCTGAGTGTCATTTTCTATCCAATAAAGTAAAAATATACCGGTAGTGCCATTAAAAAATCAAAAGTTATAGTAATTTCCGGTAAAACAGGAAGTGACCAAAAACAATTGAATACGTCAATCAATCCTAATTTAGGTCAAATACCAATGGCGGCTCGTGGCCCGTGTGACTGGGTAGGCGATAAAATTTTAGTTGTGTCTATTTGCCCCCTCCCCCTAATTTACATAATACCCTAGCCCAGTTTGTAAATATATGTTATCTCTGATTTAAAAACATAGCTCAAAAATATTTAGGACACAACTAAAGCAAAAATAACAGCATTGAACGTAATGACATAATATATAAGTATAGTTTTTATTAATCTATTTTATCTATTATTTTTTTATCTATTACTATGGAGTCATTATGGAGTACATCATAGAATTGTATTTTAATTTTATTTATTTACGCAAACTTAAAAATTGGTAGTATTGAGAGAAAGAATAATTATGTTTTATATATACAGGGTGAGTTTCCTACGATGTTCTTTATGGGTATCTCGGAAACTACTGGAGATAGAGAGTCGGTTAAATGGGGAAAGAATTGCAGTTTTGTGGGGTCATAAATATGCGCCTTTCAGATTTTTGAAAAAGTTCATGGCTTACTAGATATTTAGAAAAAAACAAATTTCGGCTATTTTAAAAATTGTCCCTAATTCCATTATAAGCTATTTTAGACAAAAAGTTTTTAGATAAAAGTTGTAGATAATCACATCCTTAATGAGATTATGTCCTCCGTTTTTTTCTAAAGCCTGTCATTTTTGACATTTGACACAAATATATGTTTTTTTAAATGGAAACCATAGTTGGCCATGACTTTATAAAAAGTGCCATTTTTTAAGCTTTTCAGCTATATAAGCTATAATATATTTTCTTCGAAAAATTATCGAGTTTTAGCCAATTCTTATCATTTTTAAATAATTTCACTTAGTTAGCCATAGAAACAATCGTCTTTGCTGTTATAAATGTGAAGCTGCCACATCCAAACTTTGTAAATTAAAATAAACAAAAATTGTAAATATGAATTTTTCAAATGAAGAAAAGCGTGTAAGATTATTGGTTCAACTTTTCTTGACCATACATTTTCGAGGATACGTTGACCGGTGAATGTTATGTTTTTTAAAGAACGATTTTCAAAACTTGTTAGAAAAGTTAAATTTAGTTATAGCCAATTCTTATTTCTCTTGACTAATTTCACTTAGATTGCATGGCATTTTTATTCTTTTCTGATTTATAACTTATAAAATGTCAGAATATATTACTCAACGGTTCTTTAGAATTTACATTACACAAACTAAAACTTAAAAAAATAATATCGCTGCAGTTGAGTCACTGCATACACTTTAAGTTATTTTAGAAAATGTTCAAAAATTCCATTGTTTTGAATTACATCTTTTTGAAACTGAATTATTACCTATTGTCACAAAAGGACCGGTTGATTTAATTAAACTTCTCTCGTACCGCCACTTCGAGTGCCTCATAAAATACCGCATAAAAAATAATCTAAAATGGATAGGTCAGGTGATCGAGGAGGCCCATGCAATTAGTCCACCTCTTCCTATCCCTGAGTTTATATTATTATATCAATAATTTTTAACATCTCTTAAATTTCTTAAATTTTTTAAATTTCTTAAATTTTTTAAATTTCTTCCCGCATTATGCGGGGGGGCATAATGAAAGTCATTTTGGAAACACTCTATTGATGCGCGAGTATCTACACGCTTTTCTTCATTTGAGAAATTCATATTTACAATTTTTGTTTATTTTAATTTACAAAGTTTGAATGTGACAGCTTCACATTTCTGAGAGTAACGGCGATTGAACTTGTTTCCATGGCTAGCTAAGTGAAATTGTTTAAAAATGATAAGAATTGGCTATAACTCAGTAATTTTTCGAAGAAAACATATTATAGCTTATATCGCTAAAAACTTAAAAAATGCTGCTTTTTATGAAATCATGGCCAACTATGGTTTCCATTTAAAAAAACATATGTTTGTGTGATATGTCAAAAATGATAGACTTTAGAAAAAAACAGAGGACACGATCTCATTAAGGATGTGATTATCTACAACTTTTATCTGAAAACTTTTTGTCTGAAATAGCTTATAATGGAATTAGGGACAATTTTTAAAATAGCCGAAATTTGGTTTTTTTTCAAAATATCTAGTAAGTCATGAACTTTTTCATAAATCTGAAAGGCGCATATTTATGATCCCACAAAACTGCAATTCTTTCCCCATTTAACCGACTCTCTATCTCCAGTAGTTTACAAGATACCCATAGAGAACATCGTAGGAAACTCACCCTGTATATTAAATTGATGACTCGGTCTTTTAATAAAGAAAAGTTATTTATTATTATATCAGTAAAATCATCAGATTGTTGAAGAACTGTGAAAAGATCTTTTTAGATTGAAAGTAAGGCAAGTGGCGATAAACGTTTATTTTTCATGTAATCACTACTATAAATTTTAATGCATTTCAAACATGAAAAATATCTCTCAACCCAAGTACTTGTAAATGGTGTAATAACAAACAAAACAAACGATTTGAAAGCCTCTGGAAATATTATATTTCCAGGATTATTCTCCTTAAATTATTTTATGCTCGAAATTGTCATATCTATTATTAATACCTGCAATTTGTTCATTAATTTATGTTGGTCAATAACATTTTTTGTTTGTTAAATCACTATTAAATGCGTTGGAAGTTGCAAATGTATCAATATAACAGGTTTGTCAAATCAGATGTTAAATGCGTTGGAAATTTTTATAGGATTCTTTAAATTTCGGATCCGCAAGAGATAAATAAAAATAATTGAAACATACGAGTACCTATCTGCAAACATAATTTCTAAATGTATAATAATGTTAGCTAATATTTCATAAAATAAAATTCGCAAAGATATTTGACTTGGCCGCTTTTATTAACAGATCGAATTGAAATAACACAGATACTTTTCTCTAATATCTGTTGTATCGTCTTCTTGCACCGAATAAAATAACGCGTTTTTTTATTTCGGATTCTTTTATTTCTGTGGCGTATCATTTTTAATAATCTCAGACAAGCCCGAAAAATGTTTCCAATTTGCTTTAAATTTGTTTTTTCAATTTTCATATAAAAGTTTTAAATGCTACGTATAATGAATCATATGAAATATCCCCTAACGAAATGTGATATATCTCCTTATGAAATATCCGGAATATCCCCACATCTAAGCCTTAGACAAGGAAAGAGAGGGGACAGGTAACACGGCAGCTGAAACTGAAGCCACTTGTCACCACTTGAAATTCTCCAATGGTGTAGCATCAGAAATGAGCTTGTACCTAGACGATAAAAAATATTTATTAAAACGTTAACTAATATATCGTTTATTTTTGAGTAATGCATATACAATTTTCTATTTTATAGTCTCACTTATATAATATTAGAATATCTAAGTCGATAATGAAAAATTTATTTAACAGTCACAGTGAACTGATCATCAAGACAATTATTTATATATTAACGTGTGTATAATGATTAAATAGAAATAATGTAAACATATATGTTTTAAACGTGTATATACATGTGTACCGTATGATCGAAAAACAACGGCATCCTGTTTGTTTGGAAATGACGATCGATGACATTCCCCATATAACTCTATATATAAAATGACATAAAAACTATATAAAATAACATCGAAAAAAGACCGAGAGGAATGTCATCGACAGTCATTTACAAGCCAACCGGACGCCGTTTTTTTTTCGATCATACGGTATAATCATGAATCTAGGCAATTCCCTTCACACTTGCCTACGGATTCAATGAATAATGTAATTTTTAATATTTGTTACCTTCAATCATAAGAATATCTTAATTTTCCGCAAAAAAAATAAACAAGAAGCTTTGTGTAAGCTTATTTATTTATTTTTAAATTTTTATTAATTACTCACTGAAACTATTATTATACACCTAAATTAGCAATTTTTTTGAAAGGATATTTAAAAAAATATAGTAACAAGTAGCCCACCACAAGTTTTTCTACCCCCCAGCAAATCTTGGCAGGTAAATTTAAGTTTTATGTAACAACTATAGACATATAGATTTTTTATAACCAAAATTTTTCATGTTTTTTATAGTTTACAATTAATATTTTACATATTTGATGACAATACTTTATACATTTTTTTTACATGTAAAATATATAAAAAAATGTTTATTGCAGAAATTGTATTTCTCATTTTACATATTTTTACTGCTATAATGAAAAAAATGTAAATTTTATGACTACATAACAAAAGTTGTGTATCGACTTTTACCTGTAAAATGTAATTTCAGTCATTTTTTTCTCGCTTCAGCCTTTGCAGCCATACGCTGAACATCTCACCATACTAACCAACACAGTTTACAAATTTAAAACAAAACAGAAATGTCACAAAAAACATAAAAATTCGCTCGGTGTCACCTCAAAATCTTGTCACCATAGTATGGCCGCCGATCGAATTTCGGCCTCATTAACCGATAACGGGAGAATATGCGTGTTACCCGTCCCCTCTCTTTCCTTGTCTAACATCTAAGCCTACCGAGCCTCCACTACTTCATGCGAAGGCGACCGGATATTTCGCCTAAGCCCCTCCTTAATATGATACAACTCCGACTTAGGTTGCGTCGCTACCGCACGATGTTAGACAGAGACAGAAGACTGTTGTACGTCGTGTATCGACTCTGATAGTAGGCGATGTAGAAATCGCCGAACAAAGGCACTCCAACGGTCAAAATTATTTTGTTTTCTAACCGGCACAGTTACAGTCAGCGGTCAGGGTACGCCAGCGGTAGTGAATATAATTTTAATATGCAAGACCACAAATATTAAAATAATATTGATTATTAAAACGCACTTCCGTGTATTAACAGTATTTTTATGTATTGTCAACATTAATAGTAAATAATGTAATGTAATAAATCGCTTAAATTCTGCCAAAATCTTAGGGTAGGCGCCGCCTACCTTGCCTACCCTGACGAGCCGCCACTGTCAAGTACTAACATACCAAATCCCTTTTTTTATCTGAAAAATAAAAAATTATAATGGTGAGCCACTTTTGAGATGCACCCGGTATTATGGTATATCGATATAGGCTGAATTTCGGCTGTAATACTTCAGTTAATGTCGATAACAATCCTAAACGTTGCCATTACTTTTGTTTACGACGCTATTAAAAACCCCGAAACCATTTTGAAGATTTTCTTATTACAAAAAGTTTTTCTTCTTCCCGATTTCTGTTCGGAGCAGTCCTATTCCCATTTCATTGTTATTTCGCCGCGATAAGCCGGTATATTTCTTTAATCTTTCTTTAGATAATATCGAGTCGGCATAATTTGAGGAAGCGAGAATCGCGAGTTTCGATGCTCCTACACTAAGCCTTTAGTTTTTCTTTTTGTAAGGTCTTTTATTAACACCAACTAGATAGATATTTTTCTTTTTCCGGTTTTCTTCCTATTCCGCGATATTTTCTCTGGAAATATATTGCTGCAATATCTTTGCAGTAAGGAAACAATGACGTTTCTATTTATCTCTCTATCGAACGTCTAGTTCGATAATAATTGATTTTATTTCGAATTGTCAGCGATTTTCTCTTATTTCTGGATAAGAGTTTTCGATATCGATGCACCACCGTTCGGGCTATGATAAAGTATTATGTTTGTACAAGTGTAGATAAATTTTTCGGTAGTCACGGTAGAATGCTTCCAGTCTTTTCATTTCGTTCTATTCAGAAAACGTATTTTTTTATTTTGTTAAATTTATCCATCTTGAAAAATATCGTAAAAGGGAATTTATTTTTTATGATTTCAAAGATAGTCTCGCCAATAATTTTTTTTGGTGTGTATTAAAGTGTATTAAAAATTTTTACTTGTTTTTGTGTACTTGGCTAATTTTTCATGTCGTATGACAAAAATGCACAGAACTAATGAAGTATAACTTTTGATATTTTAACAATTTTGGTAAAAATATTTAACAAAGTTGGAACATATGATTATGATATAGAACAAATATTATTTTCAGCTTTTACGTATCGGAATAATATTGATAAACATCCTAAAAGTGTCCATTATTTTTGTTTGTGACGCCATGAAACATTCCAAAAAATTCCAAAAGTTCCCTAGATATAACCACATTCATCCAGAATTCCTTATTTACGCTGGAAAACTGCCCTCAAATGGCTTTGTAGTTTCTAATTTTATCAACAGGCAACATTCCAAAGGAATTGAAGAAAACTAAAATAATAGCTGTATTAAAACCAGGGAAATCTAAAGATCAACCTCTATCGCCCCATAGCCCTTCTTAGTTGTACCTACAAGCTCCTAAAACGACTTATTTTCAATAGAATAAAGGATAGTATCTTAGACCATATTCCAGTTGAACAGGCAGGTTTCATTCCTAAACGCAGCTGCTGTGACCAAGTCCTAGCACACCTCGCATTGAAGGTAATTTCCAACTTAAGCTTAAAACTTCCATAGTTTTTGTCGATTTAACAGCCGCTTACGACACAGTCTGGAGAGATGGTATGGTTTATAAATTACTTAAAGCACTGCCTTGTCAAACTATAGCTCGAGTTATCAACAACATGCTAAGTAACCGATATATCCAAGTATTTCTAGGAGAGAGCACAAGTAGACCTAAAAAACTTAACAACGGCTTACCCCAAGACTCCGTTCTCGCCCCTCTCTTATTCAACCTACACATTCAACCTCTGACCTACCAGATATGCAATCAAGAAAATTTTGTTACGCAGACGATATAGCTATAGCAACTGAACATGAATCGCTATACCAAACCCAAGAAACACTGATAAAGAATCTCGCAGCCTTGAATGCCTATTTTATTAATCAAATTAATGGAGACTTCAACCCAGTGCAAATAAAACAGAAGTGGCTACCTTCCATATTAATAACAAGCTGGCGAATGCTCAAATAAGCGTCCAGTTTGGTAACACCAATCTGCGTAACAACAAATATCCAAAATATCTGAGGATTACTCTACACCGTTCACTATCATTTCGAAAACACCTAGAAAATGTTGCTGGTAAAATAAGAACATGAAACAATATTATACAAAAACTTTGCGGTACTCCTTGGGGTGCAAAAGCAACAACACTTCGGATTTTCGCCCTTGGTCTGGTATTCAGTGTGGCAGAGTATTGTGCACCCGTGTGGTTGAACAGCCACCACACAAATCTCATAGACAGACAGCTGAACAACACCATGCGGCTGATTACAGGGACAATCAGATCCACACCCAGTTACTGGCTTCCAGTTCTTAGTAATATTCTACCTCCAAATCTACGCAGAAACGAGGCTCTTCTTAGAGAATTTGATAAACTAATAGCTACCCCAACGCTCCCTGTTTATGAAACACTTCCTGCTTTACAGGTGACAAAACTGAAGTCGAGAAACCCACCTTTGCGAACAGCTGCACAGCTAAAAAGCAGTAACTACAATTCTCGAGAGCAGTGGCTTCAGTTATGGAGAGAAATGGCCGATGCGCACCTATACTCATGGTTCGAAAATAACTATTGCCAGATACCAGGTACCGATCTAAACCGGAAAACATGGTCAACTTTGAATAGGATACGCTCTGGCCATGGAAGATGTGCGGATTCCCTTTATAACTGGGGTAAAATACCTTCCCCAGAATGTGTTTGCGGATCCCCTCACCTAACCATCCACTACATAACTAGAGAGTGCAACCTACGCGGTTATGGTGAAGTTTGGGGGGACTTTCTGGAAGCTTCTCCATCAGCTTTGGAATGGATAGGGCATCTATATGTCAATATATAGTGTTCGTAAATACGTTTTTTATGTTGTCTTTTTATCATATACTTGTTTTTTTTTATATTTACATTGTGATGTTTTCGTTTACGTTGTAGTTTCTTTTATGTCTATGTTTAAAAGTCTTTTTTTCTTGCATGTATAGCCATACGATAAATAAATAAATAATTCCAAAAGTTATCTTAAAAGCTTTCTTATTATTACAAGTTCTTTATTGTATTCATTCTCATCAGAACAGTTTTAGTCCTTTTTTAGTTGTTTCTCTGTGATGGAACACAGTATATTGCTTTAATCTTTTTTTAGATAATATCGACTAGACCTAATTTGAGGATTCGAGAACCGCGAGCCTCGATACTCATACACAAAGCCTTTAATTTTTCCTTTTATAAAGTCTTTTATTAACACCGACTAGATAGATATTTTTCTTTCTCCGGTTTCCTCCAATTCCACGATATTTTCTCTGAAAATATATTGCTGCAATATCTTTGCAGTATAAGGAAACAATGACGTTTCTATATATCTCTCTATCGAACGTCTAGTGCGATAATAATTGATTTTATTTCGAATTGTCAGCGATTTTCTGTTATTTCTGGATAAGAATTTTCGATATCGAAGCTGCCTACGCTCTGATAAAGTATTATGTTTGTACAAGTTCAGATAAATTTTTCTGTAGTCACGGTACAATGCATCCAGCCATTTTGTTTCGTTCTATCCAAACAACGTATTTCTTTTAAGCACCCACACTAATCTTTCATGTTATAAAATTTATTCATCTTGAGAAATACGTAAGATACAATTGGTTCTTAAAATAACGGTACATCAATGTTATTTTGTCAACATTTCGTCTTTAATAGTAGTAGTAATAGTCAATATAACTTTTCTATATTTTATTTTTAATACCATAAAGTATTTTTTACGTATTTATAAATATTGAAGAATTTTTTTTTGTAAATATTAGAATATTAAATGTTTTAAAAGAAGTAATAAGAGAAATGTTCTTTCAGATTTCATATAAAATAAATATAAACATTTAAATTAAGTAAAAATTTTATTTCCAACGGTTTTGTACAAAAATAAATATACAGATTATCTTAATATTACTAAACCTGACAGCAGTTTCCTATGTCAAATGAAATTTGATATTTCATTTGTGGCCGGATTTTCCTACTATGTAAATGCCTTCGGGTAATTCGTCTTCTTGAGCGAGGGCTTTGTGATATTCGTCTCCAACAGGATAAGGTGTAGTAGAGGCAACCTAAACAGAATATAATAGAATATTAGATATTTAATATTCTATTTTTTATAAAAAAAATTAGACAATTTAAAAGTAAATGTTTTTACGCTTCTATAATAGGTAATAAAAATGTCTATACCTCAGACATTTTACGTTAACAACGTCAACGGTTTCATAGAAAACAACGTCAACGGTTTCTTGTACACGTATCTGTTTTAAAAAAGTAAAGTGTTCTCGAACAGTCGAATTTAAATATTTTAATTAGTTTTTTTCTTTATTGATTGTATTTTTTTGCTTCCGACGACGGAAAGAGATAAACTTTCCGAAACGTTAAGCATTTTTTTCTTTGTTAGGCAAATTTGTATAACTGTAAACATAACTTCTGACAAACAGTGTCCGTTTAGGTTTAACGCAGAAGCGTTTACAAAAAATAACTATTTTATTTTGTAGATTTTCTTCCAGTGCAGTGGCGAAATACCCATAAAGGATTTATAATAGGTAATGCTATAAGCGGGGTGATAACTGTATGAATAGTAGAAAACGGATACCATGCTGGCAACTGTTACTTTTGGGTCGGTACTTACATCAGAGGCGGATCGTGAATTTGTGGGGCCCTGGGCTGAAACTACTTAGGGGCCTACTTAAGTACTCAATTATAGCCATGTCAAAAAACATTGTAGTGACACGCCATATTGGCAGCGTTGTCATAAGATTTCCCCATCAGTAGTAATCCATTTGTTTCTATAAAGTCTTGTAGAATATTAAATAAATGTAATGCAGTATGACTACTAATTTTAATGAAGGCTACACATCTTTCATATACTTTTCCCCGAAAACAGTATCGTAATACAATAGCAAGTTGTGAGACAGATCATTGTGAGACAGATTTGGTGTAGAATCCATCACAGTTGAATAATATTTTGTGTGTTTGTGTGTTTTTGATAAGTACGATATTATCGGTTTTGGTGGCAGCTCCCGATATTCAATGTGTTCACGAATGAATGGATGGAACTCTGCCAATAGCTCCAGACTCCTCATAAAACTACCATTATGTGGAGAACCAAATACTTCCTCGGAACTTCTAAATGCTAAGCCATTTATACTCAAAAATTTTACCACTACAATTACCCGTTTTTGGACATTCTGATAATAATATATTTCTTTTCTTAATTACTCCTGAAGCTGCTTGCCTAAAACAGATTTATTTTCTTTTCAACCACACTAACATTGATTTCTTATGTTCATTAGAATTTTCGTGGGTTTCTAAACAAGTTCCTATGTGTTTCCATCAGAAATTCCAGTCGTGTATTGAGAAGAGGTTTAAAAAAAAAGTTTGCAAGGCATACAAAAAACAGCACAAACACTTGTTGAATATGTTAGCCAAGATCTTTCCAGTGATTGACCATTTTTCATTTTTTAGCGAAATGGCTATTTCAAAATGCTCTGTTTTGTTCCTTGTATTTCTTTATAGAAGCTGAATATATATATTTTGGATTTTTATTTTGAAAGTCGGTCATTTTATGTGAGAGGATGTCATTAAATCATTATTTAGCATTCTGGCCACAAGCCCACGTCAACATATTTCTCAAACTCAAAATTAATAGGTATTCTCTAAATGCGTGTCTCTGTCTCCGTGTTTGTGTTACCATCCTGTCGCTGAACACCAATATCGTTTTCCGTTTGATCAGAGGGTTGCTGGTAGTCAAAACCTTGCACATTTTCATCATTTGTCTTTTTTTCTTGGTGTTGCGATTTGCTACTCCCTTCAAATAGATTCTCTTCAGATAATATCCCTTCCTTTGCGCTTGTTGATGAATTTTCAGCGAGTTCGTCCTCGTTTTTATGTTTTGATTTGAAAAAAGTCCCAATTTTTGCACATTTTTTTCTTTCTTTTTCTCAATCTAGCTGTAATTTGCGTTTCTCAGCTCCACTTTTATACCTTTCGACCATTATTGTAAATTAAGACTTTGATTTTTTTCTGAAAATAAACAATGAACTTGATAGTTTTCTGATAAATAAACAGTGAATGAGATAATCGTTGCATTTGAAAACGTGAATACTTTGTAATGAGTGCAGTAATTAAAAATTATGGTAGTTTTTTTTAATTTAGATTTTTTTTTAAATTCAAATTATCGCCTATTCTTATTAGCGGGGTCTGAGGGCCCCTTGCAACCTCGGGGCCCTGGGCTACAGCCCAAACAGCCCTTAGGTAGATCCGGCCCTGACTTACATATATGGAAGTAAATCGAATAGGGATCTTATTAAGTCGGAGTGAGAGGAATGCGACGGTGTGCTGTTGCGGCGTTGCCAGAACGCCTTTCCCTATCAAGTAAAGTAAAATCACGATCGCAAACCGATTATTTTTAAAAAACTTTTATTTTCGAAAAGATAACTAGAGAAAATCACACATCCATTTACTTTAGTGCATAGCAATTTCCAGCAATCGTGTAACTTTTTTATTTATAAAGATTTTCACATACTGTCTGCGAGGAAATTATAGCAGACATATTAAGAAAGTTTTTTAAAAAAAATCTAAAATCAATTATTTCTAATAGATTTTGAGATATCGATTTTTGAATTCAGAGTTCTAATAGCGCGACCACTATCGAGCACCAACTCAATTCCACTTATTTTTTATCAAAGCTATAGAGAAAATTACAATGACACGTTAGTAAATGAACAAATAAAGTATCACGAGACGTAATTAAAGAGTGAAGCTGAATGCACGTATAAGGCATGATGTACACCTTTCCCTAGAACTTTAAGTACTGACAGAGGTACTAATTCGGTCGATCAGTTGTGTCTAGCCCTAGCAGGCAATTATTAAGCCCGACCAATCACGTTAAAGTTTTTGAGAAACACAAATGAATTAACACACTCCAAATAACCACGTTAACCAATTGATTGCGTCAGCTTAATAGTTGACTGCTAGAGCAAGATACTTCTGGTAGATCGATCGACTACGGCAAATCTGCTATATCCCCTTCTACGTCTCTTAGCCATGTGTACAGTTTCTCGGTTTATTTCATACGTTTGGCAACGTGTTTACTGTTCTCTCTTTGTTTAGTACATTATAAACGCATTGTACTCTTCTTACATACGGAAATCTCGACCCAAAACTAACCTTTGCCAGTATATCTATTTTATATAAAAATACTATCTCAAAAATATCTTGAATATACCGATTTGGTCATTTTAGAACTGCGGTCTCGATTTTAACGTGTAAGACAGAGAATAATATAAATGACCGGTTGACAGACAGAGAGACAAAATCAAAAGTGGCATATAGTATTACCGGTTTTTTACGTTTGTAGGAAACTTTATGTATAAAAAAAACTATTTTAAAAACTTAAATAAAGATAATATATCTAAGTTAAATAGAATCTATTACATCTGTAGTAAAATGAGTAACTAATTGTGAAAAATAAGGTTCCAACCATAGATGCAACATTTTCCATAAACGCCTATTTATGCGGTTTGAACTTTTGATGCAAAATTCGGCAATACCGGTATAGAAGAAATGTATCAACCCAACTTTTTATCTCTTTTTAATACATTTGATTTTCCATTAAGCTGCCTACATCACTGTCTACGTGACTTGTCACGTTAAAATCCACACCACACTTCTAACATGACCAAATCGGTATATCGAGGAATTGTACGGGGTGCATTCGATTTCCCAATGAATACTTGATATTTTTATGAAAAAATTTATTACTGGAGTCAAAATATTCCTTCCAACATAATAAAATTAATCGTATGAGTTAAGATTTTTTTATAGAATTGTAAAAAGAAAGCAAGGAGTTTTTTAAGGATGTGTCAAATAAATTAAAATTGGTTTAAAAAAGTTAGCGTGGGTAAAAACTTCTAAACGGAATTCATTCAAAATCTATCTGATTTTGGTGCACCCTCCATTCTTACGATATACAGGGTGGTCCGAAATGTGTTCAGGATACTTTGGAAGCATATTCAGCAGATAAAATTGGGTCAAAAAATTCGTATAAATTTTGGCCTTAAAATGCCGTTTCAGAGATACAGGGTATAGAAGTTTTATTTTTATGTTGATTTTTTTTAAATAATTTCTGGGCCAATGTCTTTATATGGATGAAAATTAATGTCTAGGTGTTTTTTGACATGAGAAATATTATTCGATGTGAATATGATTCCTACTTAGGCGCCACCTATATATTTTTTAACTGGTTTGAAGAATAGTAACTTTTTTACAACGTACCTCTACAAAACTACTGAGTGAAGAAATATTCATAGCCGCAATTTTTATGTAAACAAGGTCTCGTAGAAAAAGTTGCCACGAGTAATGGTTCTCGATACTACATAGATAGTTGAAAACGAAATTATCAGGTTTTTTTGCAAAAAAATTGAAAATTTGGAATTTTTTGAAAAATTTCTTGGAAATTTTTTTAGTTTTTAGTTAAAAAATATAATTTGATCATAATATGCCAACATATGTAGGTAATAGATTAAATTTACAAGGAAGAAAATCCAGAAAAGATCCAGTGGTTCTCAATTTTTTTTTAAAGTAATCTTTTTTGGAAATTTTCAATGTAAAATATTTTTCCTTTATCGAGATCTACCAGCCCTGAAAATATTTGTACTTATTTAAGACCCACCCTGTAGTTAGATTAGATAGAAGAAATTATTTGGAAAGAATGCAAATAAAAATGAAACGTCTACACCCTCCATCTCCAAAACGAAGCATTTTAAGACATATATTTATACGAACTTTTTTACTGATACAGGGTGGTCCGAATTGTATTCCAGAAACTTCGGCAGCATATTCTGCAGATAAAAATAAGTAAAAAAGTTCGTATAAATGTAGGTCCTAAAATGCTTAGTTTCACAGATACAGGGTGTAGAAATTTCATTTCTATTTCGATGAATGAAAATTGGTGTCTGGGAATTTTTTGACATAAGAAATTTGATTTTGATGTCAATATGACTCCTACTAGTAGAGGGCGCCACCTACATATTTTTAACCGGTTTGAACTTTTCGTCCGTACCTGTATAGAACTACCGAGCGAAAAAATATACATCGCTGTGACTTTTTACGTCAAAAATATATCTTTGTAAAAATCGCTACGAGCAACCGTTCTTAAGATATTTAGAATGGAAATGTCAATGCATGTCATTATTGACAAAAAATAAACACGTTGACTAGATTTATTTCACCGAAATAATATATTTTGAAAATTTTTATTTTTTTTTAAATTGATCATAAATTTTTCTGCAAAAAATCATGATAAAACAGTTCCTGTTAAACTTTTGGCATAAAAATATTTCAAATTTACGATTTCAGTCTAATAACAATTTAGTCAACATGTTTAATTATTAATGTCAATGATGACAGGTATTGATAATTTCGATTCCAAATATGTCGAAAACAATTACTCGTAGCGATTTTTACCAAGAGACCTTTTTTACGTAAAAAGCGTCGTAAATATATATTTTTTACTCAGTAGTAGTTTATACAGGTACGGACGAAAAGTTATTACTCTTCAAACCGGTTAAAAAATATGTAGGTGGCGCCCTCTACTAGTAGGAGCCATATTGACATCAAAATAAAATTTCTCAGGTTAAAAAACTCCCAGGCACCAATTTCCATTCAAATATTGATGTTACTTCAGAAATTATTTGGAAAAAATCGAAATAAAAATGAAACTTCTACACCCTGTATCTCCGAAACTAAGCATTTTAGGACATACATTCATACGAACTTTTTTACTTATTTTTATCTGCAGAATATGCTGTCAAAGTTTCCGGAATACAGTTCGGACCACCCTGTATACAATATCGTGCCGAATACAGTTCGGACCACCCTGTATTATTACAGACTTTTCTGGTGGTAGATATTTCCTAGACTATTCATGAATAAAATTAATATAAATAAACAAAAAGAATTAAATTTTGTTTAATATTTAAAAAATGATAATATGAAATAAATAAAATTAATGGTTACTGCTCTTAATTCAATATAATGCAAAACTTACATTTTTCTTATATTTGTTCACATCAATGTTATATATTCCATTATTGTTGACACCGGTTTTGTAAGAATGTGTTCTGGGTGGTACCGGTGTCGATGTATACCTAACCACATTTTTCTGGTAAGCTAACGGCCTTACGGTGGTTGACACGTATTTGACATTTTGTCGTACTTGGTCCCTTGGATTGGCGGAGTATATTTCTACATCCGGATGACTATTTTGACCATGCTGTAACAAAATAAATCCCAAAATAAAATTTCTTCTTGGACTTGCGTTGTAATTAATTTTAAAATTTTTGTTTCGACAATGTTTTCGGCAGATATATCATTGACCGTTATCAAGTGTGAACTAATCTAAATCCTAAAACTACTGTGCCAATGTTTTACTTGGATGGTTAAAAATGTTGTTATTGCTAGGTATAGAAACGGTTTCCTTAAACATACGCTTTCCCAATGAGGTTTCTTGTAAACAACTCGGGATTGCAATCACCTTATGTTGTAGTGCTTGGACCATCGTCTGCAATATTTTACTTCATTGTTTCGCCTGCTCTGGGTAACGATTTTTATGTTCGTTATGTCGTACATTTAGACAACGCTTGAGAAGCATTCACAAGGTACCCGCAGATACACTCTTTTTCATTTTTTGATGTTTCCGCTTTTGTTTTTAGAATAGTTCTGTTTTATTCTGAAAATTCTGTTTTCAGAACTGTTTTAGAATAGTTCTAGACTTAAAAACAGCTTTAATATTTCCTGATGTTCCTTTTAAATATAGAATCGTCCAGAGTAAAAGAGCATCTTCCTCAGGCTGGTGCAACAATGAATCGTTCTTGGAATTGGATGTAATATTGTTGAGAGATTTCCCAGATTAAACATTTTTTGAAGCAAATCTTTTTTAATATTACTTAGTTAGGAATTAAGATATCTTTGATCACTATATTTTAATATCGTCATCGACATTGCTCTATGACATAATGTTTTATTAAAAGTAAAAGAATTTCGGACTTCCATTATCTTTATTTATTTTGCTTACACAACGTTTTGGTTAGGTTTTGGTCAGTTTTATTACTGACCGTTATCAAGTATGATCTAATCTAAATCCTAAAACTACAGAGCTTGTGTACTAGAGCCGAGCCCTTATATACAATAATTCACGCGTGAATTTGCAGTCAAGCATGAGGCTGCAGTCAAGCATGAGGTTCTCTACTAAGAACACCTACATTGGATCCTTTTATCAGTGGTTGCCATATTGTTGAAATTTCCATACTTGGTTTACTAAAGATTTTACTATTGTGAGAAATGGATACGGCCTCTTTAATTTTGCGCCTTTTCCAATAGGGTTCTTTGTGAACAACCCGGGCTTCCGACCATTTTATGTTGTGATGCTTGGATCAAATATGATCTGCAATGCCCGACTTCATTGTTTCACTTCTTTGCGTATGTGTTTTGGTCGTAATACAATGGTAGTCCGAAATTCTTTTAATTTTAATACTGAATCATTGTCTACTACATTCAAAGTAATAATATTTTATTACACCTAATTTAGTAAATTATTTATTTGCATTTTTCAAAAGTAATTCTAATTAATATATGTATATTATAGACGATAGGCAATAACATTATTAGGGATACATACATATACTATATACTGGGGTGCAAGGGGTATTGAAGCGATACATATAGCTTAGCTTACCCAAAAATCAACCTCTACCTTCACGTGGTTCACGCGCTTCCCTGTTTACACAAACGAGACTCTGACGTCCAAGTATAGGCAGTATAACCCTCAGACCTATCATCTTCCTCGGAAAGGGGAGTAGTAAACTACTCCTAGCCGGTCGAGAACGCAGCACAAGGGGACTATCGTCGCCAGTCCTCACACTGCCATAGCTATTCCGTGCTACAGTTGCAGCCAAAACTGTGCGGCAGCGTAACCGTCACAATAATTAAACCGTCTCATGCAGCTAACACACATCAATGATCAACATTCGAGTGGGACAAAATCATCGTCCGGAGGTATAATACCTCCTCGATCAGATCTCCGGGAGGGGGTGTCTATTCGAGCGTATCATCTGAGAAACAAAAATCATCAACGTTTCACGCTTGCCGCGTGGAACGTCCGCACTCCACTGGACACGATAAATTTAAATGGACCAGAGAAGAACAGCAATAGTCTCACAGAAACTCCACCGGCTAAATGTAGAAGTTTCTTGCTCTTAGCGAAATCCGCTTTGCCGATGAAGGTAGTCTCACTGAGGAGCATTACACCTTTTTTTGAAAGGGTCACCCCGCAACACACTGGAGAATTCATAGCGTAGGGGCATTGCGATCAAAAACGAAATCACGACCAAATTAACAGAAGTACTTATTGGTGTCTCCGAACGTCTTATGGCCCTAAGGTACCCTATATCAGACAAAACTTACGTCAACATTATTAGTGCCTACGCTCCCACCCTAGACGCTAAAATTAAGGATAAGGCTAAATTCTACCAATCTCTACAAATTGCTCTCCAACGAATTCCAAAGCACAAACGAATCATCTTGCTAGTTGACTTTAATGTGCGTGTCGACAAACAACAGGAAATTTAGCCTGAAGTATTTGGAAAATATGGAATGGGAAATGTAAATAGCAATGGTGAACGCTTATTAACAACATGCACAGAATATAATCTTTGCATTACCAATTATTATTAGGGATAACCTATTGACGATATTAAAATAAAGTGAAGCGTACACCAAAAGTACAAACAAAGAGTCGTACAAAGACTACAAAAGTACAAAAACTGCAAAGACACAATGACAGTCAAAGCTGTATTTAGTCTACCAACATGGAATTTTATACCCTGTTAGTAGCCGAATTGACATTTAAAGCTGACAGAATTGAGAGACGAAGCCAATTGCATATTTTGTCGATCTGGAGAAGAAACAACAGAACACATTTTATGTCGGTGCAATACATACAGAATCTAATCTATCATCTAAATCCTATATCTTACACTTAATCCACTTTACTACAAACTGATACTATACCAGTAGATATCACGAAATATTTAGCATTAAATAATTTAATAAAATACACACTCAAATTTATTTAATAATTTAATAAGGTGCCCTAAACTGGTCAGATCTTTACCAAAACTGCCGGTTATCTTATAACTAAATATTTACCCTTAATCCGTGATTTACGGGTCCTCCTCCTCCGACTAAATAGGCAGCGGTCGTGGGAGTGGGAGAGACGTCAACGTAATTTACAGGGATCAGGGTTGGGCCGGCCGCTTGTTCCAACAACGGCCCTTTTGCCAGGGCACCGGAACCCTTTTGGGCTGCGAGCGGTTGCTGGAACAAGAGACGGTTTGCTGTTTAAAATTAGAATAAATGCCGTCCTATTATCTTTACGGAAATTAATCAAGGTTATTGTCAAAATAACCGCTGCCCTGTACCTGTGTCAGCAAGAGGTCTATAATAACACCAAAAATGAACAGGATTATTTGAATCTTATAAAAAGAAAATTCAATTTAATACTGATATGATTTGTATAGGAATTGGACAGTACCCAAAGGGTAAAAACGGGAACCCTATTACTAAGACTTAGCTCTCCGTCCGTCCGTCCGGCTGTCACAAATGTCTATCTTATGAACCGTTATAGCTAGACAGTTGAAATTTTCACAGATAATGTATCTATGTTGCCGTTATAAGAACAAATACTAAAAACAGAATTATTTATAAATGTTTATAAATAAAAAAGTACTTTCACTAAACATTATCTTTTAAGTAAGAATTTTACATAGAATCTTTCAAGCCCTCGGTGGCCGCGTGGTTAAAGCGTTAGAACTTTACGCTGCTATGACGTTGGAGCCGTAGTAAGGCAGGTTCGAATCCTAGTCAAGGCGACTTTTTTTAATCCTTTTTTTAATTTTTACATATTTTTACATATTTATTTTTACTTTTTACATATTTATTAGTGATTAATACAATTTTTAGTAATGTGTTTCTTCATTTTTTTAAATTACTTATACGCGCATTCAAAATTTCAGCTAAATCGGAAAAAAAGTTTATAATAATATAGTGTCTAATGTTGTATAGATAATGAATGGTACGGAACCCTACGTGCGCGAGTCCGACTCACACTTGACCAATTTTTAATTATCCATCTAACAAAGAAATAATATACGGGATGTTCCGTTTAAAAAAACGGAGATAAACTATTTTATATTTTAGAAAGCTTGGCATACCATATAACTTCACCCATATACCTTTGTTTATTTTTTCAGTAATAAAATTTAATCTAATTCAATAAACTAGATTTGGTACGTTAGTATAAGACATAAATTAGGATAGATTGACGTATTCAATTGTTTTCGGTCACTTACCGGGAATGACTACAACTTTTGATTTTTAAATGATACCCTCGGTATTTTTTAATTTATTCAGTAGCAAATGACACTCTAAATAGAGTGACATATCATATGTCAACTTTTGGCCTTTTCGCTTAAAAAATCTTATTTTAAATTTCCATTTAGAGTGCCATTGCTGTGTTAAAAAAAACAATTTTTAATGAAAAAATCTTGAAAAAATATATTTGATTGTCTAATGTTTTTCGTGTCTTGTTCTGGCCTGCTAAAATATGTCCTAATCGTATTTTTAATTAAGTAAATAGTAAGATATAATTAAAAATTATTAAAATGCTATTTTTTAATTGAAAATGCCGAAAGTTGACATACAATATGTCATTCTATTCGGAGTGGTATTTTCTGTAGTTAGTAAGCCTTAACATAAAATATCAGTTAATATAAAATATAATATTGTTAAATAAAGATCCATCTCTAGGCTTCCGTTTAGTTCTGGTGGCCAGCCACGCCTAAAATTCTAAACAGTTAAGGAGGAGAAGACCCGGAAGAAGGAGAACGAGTAATTTTACGCTAAATAAAGTCTGAGTTTGTTCTTTATAGTCGATGATTTTGTCTCATGCATTGCTAAAGAGACAGTAGCTGAATACGCAAGGGCGGGAATTTATGACTAGTAGCTTCTACTAGAAAAAAATTCAGGCGTATTTACGGCTTTCGCCGCTGACAAATATACTGCAGTGTATGCTCAAAAAGGACGCAAATCAAATGGATTTTTTTTACCTAAGATTATTCTAAAAAGTTCTAACAAGTATTTTTAACCCATAAAAATAGTATATTTTGATAGATCACCATGACAACGGATGTTTAATGACAACAGCGAATTAAAATGGCTATTTTTTAACGCAATATAATGGCTGGGAAACTTAAATGGAAACGACAGTACATTAAACAAATTTCCTCCAACCACCAGAATGCCCAAAATTCCAAAACTGTCAATATCAACAATGAAAATGTCAATAATTTGATTTTTAACTGACACGAGACCCTTTGGTTATGATTTTACGGTTTCATTTCGTTTTCATTTTTTGAATTATTAGACAATTAATTTCCTAACTTCAGATTTTTTGGTAGTATTCTGTTTTAGATAATGTTTTTGTAAAAATTATGGGACAATTTGTGTTTTGTATAGACTCTTAGTTAATTTTTTTATCATGGAGTTTAATTGTTGTACACCGGGTTTCTGAAGGATTGATTACTGATTATTGATTGCTATAGTCTGTCCAACGACAAGTGATAGATGTGTCTGTCATTTTATTTTAAAATTAGTTTATTTTATTTTACAAAGAATTAAGTTGGTACAATTGGAACGCATAGAAGAAAATTAATATGAATATTTAAAATTTGAGTGACAAGTGATTACTTCAAAATATTGTGAAAAAGACTGTATAAAATTAAGAAAATCTAATTGAGTTATTTTATTCAAAAAACAATAATTACAGTATGTGTTAATACAAAACAAGCAAGGGTTTATTTAAAAAAAAACACCACATACCAAAAAAGACATAAAAAAGATTTTCGGACAGTACATTAAACAAATTTCCTCCAACCACCAGAATGCCCAAAATTCCAAAACTGTCAATATCAACAATGAAAATGTCAATATCTGTCAATAATTTGATTTTTAACTGACACGAGACCCTTTGGTTATGATTTTACGGGTTCATTTCGTTTTGATTTTTTGAATTATTAGACAATTAATTTCCTAACTTCAGATTTTTTGGTAGTATTCTGTTTTAGATAATGTTTTTGTAAAAATGATGGGACAATTTGTGTTTTGTATAGACTCTTAGTTATTTTTTTATCATGGAGTTTAATTGTTGTACACCGGGTTTCTGAAGGATTGATTATTGATTATTAATTGCTATAGTCTGTCCAACGACAAGCGATAGATGTGTCTGTCATTTTATTTTCAAATTAGTTTATTTTATTTTACAAAGAATTAAGTTGGTACAATTGGAACGCATAGCAGAAAATTAATATGAATATTTATAATTTAAGTGACAAGTGATTACTTCAAAATATTGTGAAAAAGACTATAAAATTAAGAAAATCTAATTGAGTTATTTTATTCAAAAAACAATAATTACAGTATGTGTTAATACAAAACAAGCAAGGGTTTATTTAAAAAAAACACCACATACCAAAAAAGATATAAAAAAGATTTTCGGCTTTCAAGCTCAAGCAATTTCCTGCATTTATTGTTATATTTATCAATATTATTCAATATAATTATTATTTACCTATCGTGTGCTTCTGTTTTACAGACACTCCAGTTTTTGGTATAATATACAAGATAGTATACAAACTTTATTTGTGGCTGATACATCTCTCTGGCCATAATCTCTGGCAAACTGTCTCTGGGCACCGGATATTAACTGTAAACTATGGTCTGGGTCAACACTTAATTTTCCCGCGAGTTTTCCTCCAGTTAATTTTAAAAAGAACGAAACACACGTAATAACACAGTCCAAAATGCAAAATGCAAAATATTTATCATTTCTATTTGACATAATTTGACACAAAATTATAACCTATAAATTTGCAAGAGTTTGACAACTCTCAAAAATCTTAAGACGAGTTCACACGCATCGGCGTTCGTTTGTCGTTCATCTTTCCGTAAATAAAAAACCAATAATATTGAAATATGATATGTCATTTATGAAATAAACTAATAAAACTGGTTAAAAACAACAAGAGATGACGCATGACGGATTTATATATAAACCCATCCATAGTTAACTTAAAAAATATTAGAAACTTTTTTTAGTTAAATAAATGGATTGGTATGGACGTCATCTGTTTTTTTTTCTGTCATCGTCTGTCGAAATCTTACCTGAGAAAAAAAAACAGAGTATAGCAGATATTTAATTTTTTTACGGTACATGTAATGAATTACGGAAGCGCGTTGCGTTATATTGGCATGGTCAGCAAATGACTAAAACTGATATAATTTGTTTTTATTATTTCAGGTCTCAAACTGGGAATCTTGCCTACACCAAAATTATATAGCTGTTTCCTATTAACTTCAAAGGAAAGAAAATTATGAAAAACTCGCTGCTATTAGCGGAAAATCGCCAAAGATTTAATTATAACTGTAACGATTTAATATACACTATTTTACTAGTCTTTTTTTCTCTCGCAATATTTTTTTTTAATTAATATTTGACATATAAGAATACTCTGTATGCTTTTAATTAGGTTGATTTATCGTTTATAATATGTTCAAAGGAAAAATATAGCCAAAATAATTTTCAAAATATTGGTTCCAAAATATTTTAACATCTTGTGGTATTATTAGTAAAAATATTATTATTTTATTCCCACTATGAAATAAAATTAAAAATCCTACTGACCTGTTCTTTTTCTTCATCATCTTCGTATCCATAATCATCATGTTCATAACCATAATCACTAGAGGGAGGTGAATATTCTTTAACTGGTACTTTTTCAACTTCGTAGTGTTCAGGATCGGAAATAAAGGAATTAACTATTTTTTTGTGGATAATTTCTGGATCGTGTTCGTATTTCACATCAGCATTGTATCTAAAAAATGACACATTTACAATTTGTTGTGAAAAATGCTTTGAATAAAAAGATTTTAGAATGAGGTTAATATCAGTTATACAGGGTGTTCCAATATTCCGTAGGCATAGAACTACTACATATTTTTGGATTGGAATCCAAATAAGTTCCTTGGACACAATTTACCTCTATACAAAAGTGCTTTGTTTGTCTGTTAGACTAGAGGGCATCAAACTTTAAAAAAATAAACACATTTTTTTCAGATATTTTAAGAACCGTTATCCCGATAAAATTCGTATGTTCTTTCACTGGTTATACGTGTATTTGATTTAACATTTTTATTAAATTAATTAAAAATATGGGAGAGAGAGAGAGAGAGCAAGCATTTATAAGATGTTAATATTAATAAATAAAAAGTCTTAATATACAAAAAATGTTGAAGCAGACACCCTTATTCCAAAAGTGTATATTGAAAGAATAACAAGCAAATAACTTCTCAAAGGTTTTTGAAGATAAAGTGACTGAAAAAGCGAGATAAACATTTTTTCTTTAAATTTATCCAGTAAGTACATCCACACAGTTCGTCGACAAAGAAACCGCCGTTATCACATTGACAAAAGCAAAAGAAAATTGCGTTAAAACTGTATTTATTCGAGAAAACAGCTCGTTAGAGGGAAAGTGATGAAAAAACGAGCATCTTTCTTTGACAGACATAATTTTACGGTGTGTATTAATGCGACATAGCTGAAAGAAAAAAAACGGAGGGTAAATTTTATTTACTTTTTGTACCGTTTGTGATGTTTTCCATTACCGTAATATGAAAAGCAATATTAACTAATAATTGAAATATATTTTCCGTATTTAATCAGCAGGTTTTTTCAGTGATACTTATGCCCACTTGCACCGTTTGTATAAACTTTGTTTAAAGGCTAAACAGTGATTAACTATATAATATTTTATTATAGTTAATCACTGTTTAGCGTTTAAACAAAGTTTATACAAACGGTGCAAGTGGGCATTAATGTAGTTTAAAAATATGTAGACAATTAATTTCTAGATTCTGATTCGATTATACTATTTTTGCTACTAAAAAACTTTCAGATTTAAATTTTGTATTTCGTAACAACTCAATATTGTAAATAAACACCAAAATAAATGATATAATTGGAATGGTAAATTGTAATTTTATCGTCGCATCAATTCTGAAAGAAAAAAAGGATCTCATAAAAATATTTTAAAAACTATTTCTATAGTTTTCTTTAATAAAATTAGTGGATATTCTCTCGATCTCAAAAACCGATGCTCTAAAATAAAAAGCTTAAAAAACTACACATTTTGTACCGCAAGTTCACACGCAGTTTTGCAGCGCAGACGTGTCGGATGACATACATTTTGTCGATCCGTTCTATAGCTACAGGGCATCTGTAAGGGGGGAAAAGAAATTCTCTGCTGGCGTGCAATTCATGGACGTGTCATAAATATTTTAGATAACATTACTTACTTATACAAAAATGTCAAAAATACAAAATCAATTTTGTATCTTCAACGTTTTTTCCAAGTAAATGAGACAAAACAAAACTGAAGCTACTTAAGGAAAAAACTAAAGGTTATGAAAAATTGCTGGAATTTTATTAAATTGTTGATACAAATGCCATAATTGTATTTGTATAGAAAAAATAAATAATTTGCGAAATGTTTTCTGAAAGAAACTTAAAAATGTGAAATGAAAATGAAAGCGCTCCTGTAGAGCATCTGATAGGTAACTTCACTTCCCCTAGGAGATGCAAGACCTTGTCGTTGGTGGGGAAGCTCCTTGTCCGGTGCTGGAGGTATCTACTCTAGCACTTTAGCTCGGTCTAAGAAGCATCTCATTGTCTTGTCCCTGGCTGTAGTGTCGTGGCCAGGGAATTGCACCAAGACATATAACGATGCCGGACGGGGCTACGCCTGTCCATCATACCAGGCACCCTCTACTTACTGTGCTCATGTCTCGCGGGTAGAGGGTGTAAAGGGTCTTGGGTTAACCGCCTGGACCAAAAGGAGACAACCTCACCAAAGACCTAAATCCTACGATGGCGGGACCAGGTCAAAGGGATACGTGGCTAGATAGAGGACTAGCCATTACTGGCCTCAACCTTGGGGCATCAGGGGGCACCACATTGTGAATTTCTTTTCACCTCTTACTTCTGCATGCGGGACTTTGTAGAAATAGACCAACTATCCTAGCGATTCGTGGGAATACTATGAGATCTAGTATTAAAAACACCACCGGTAAAGCTGTGGAGAAGACCCCTAGCGACACTGGGAATATTACAAATGAAAGTTCCAAGGGACCAAATCCAAAGGAAACTACAGGAGGGGCGGCTGACACTTGCTTGGGATCATCCTCCACAAGTGGCACACGAGCTATCACCTTCTCCAGCAAGGGTCGGGAGCCTACATTTAGACCCAATAAGCAACATAAGCTACAGTTTCAAAAAAAAATCAGCTTAATGTTAATAAATCTTATAGTCATCAAATTGCGTTGTGATTTGTCAATCAACTTTTTGATTAGGTAAGTTTCTCATATTTATTATCACTGAACTTATTGGGATAACTAAATGCCATGATAACTTTGTCCAACAAAATAGATTTTCCAATTGCTCAGCCGGATAAATCAAAATAGTCGATTTAATGACTACAAATGAAAGAGAGAAACCGTTTTCAAAAATTGTCGCTAAGAAAAAAAGGGATAGATTCTATTAATTCTTAATTAGTCATTAAGCAACACAGAAAACTAAAACAGTATTTGAATAATTTCACTCAAACGTTCATAGGTAGCCCACACCCTTCAAATGTTAAGTAAATCATATTGTATATTTTCATCATGAGATATTACACACAAATTCAATTAAAAAAAATATATATTTTTTTTATTTAAATTGATGGACTGATAATACGTTTAACCTCAATTCTGCCTTAAATATTTTAAGAAACTCAGAAAAAGAACGTTTTTATTTCTTTGTAAACTGATTTTGACGAGTTCAAACATTTCTTAAAAACGAAAAGTTCGGAAAACACATTTTACCCATTTTTATCGGCTTTGTAGGAAACGATTTGGATCCGTCCATCTGGAAGTTTGACTCTGTACTCTCCGTTCGTGGCTTTGGCGTTTCGCACTTGCTGATGGGAGAAATCATCTCCCGTTTTCTTGTCTTTCACTTTATAGGCGAAGGCGTAATTCTTCTTATTCTGTAAAATAATAAAACGCGTATAATATTTAATAACAATTTTAAATTATTTTAAAAGTCTATACATGTATTTTATTATGTGTTTATTACTTAAAAATAAATAATAATATATTATTTAATGTTAAAAAAGTTTTAAACACTTATACACAAGTATAATAAGTAATTATGCTATTTAATTATTTATTAAACGTAATTCATTATAATCGCTCAAATAAAAAAGGATATTGCGTCAGTATGCATTTTTTATGGTATTAAGTAATTTTTTTCTCAAGCCTGCTACACATACGTAACCGTAGATGGAGCTGAAAGCAAAGTAGGGTTCTATTATAAATAGACATAATATAGAGAAGCGTAAAAAATGCCTTAACCCCTAGAAATGTGCTAATTTCTGCATTAGTACATCAGACCGATAGAAACAGCCAACTGATTACCGGTTTCGAGGAATTACCCATCATCAGGCCGACTTTGCTAGATCCTTCGATCTGACAAACAAGGCACACGGAGATGAAGCAGGCTAGATTTTACAATAGGCCGCTGGTCCCGAATTCTGTAACTTAGAAAACGCAACGCGCTGTTAGACGCTCAGCGTATATGACGTTAATTTTCGCTTGGCGCGCACTTAACTACCGATTTGGGTATTCTCATCTGACGCGCTTAGCGTCTTTACTGATTGCGCTAAGCGATTCGAAAACGGCAACCTTAAAGCAGTGGCGGCTCGTGACCCTTGTGACTGGGTAGGCGACAAAATTTTAGTTGCGCCTATTTGCCCCCCCCCTAATTTACATAATACCCTAACCCAGTTTGTAAATATATGTTATCTCTGGGTTAAAAACATAGCTCAAGAATATTTAGGACAAAACTAAAACAAAAATAACAGCCTTCAACGTAATGACATAATGATTGACATAATGTACAAGTATATATTTTTTTATCTATTACTATGGAGTCACTATGGCGTACATCATAGAATTTTATTTTATTTTTATTTATGTACGCAAACTTAAAAATTGGTAGTATTGAGAGAAAGAATAATTATGTTTTATATATTAAATTGATGAGTCGCTTAGTTATGGTCTCTTAATAAAGAAAAGTTATTTATTATTATATCAGTAAAATCATAAGATTGCAGAAGAGTTGTGAAAAGATCTTTTTAGATTAAAAGTAAGGCAAGTGACGATAAACGTTTATGTTTCATGGAATCTCTACTATAAATTTTAATGCATTTCAAACATGAAAAATGTCTCTCAACCCAACTACTTGTAAATGGTATAGTAACAAACAAAACAATCAATTTGGTAGCCTCTGGAAATATATTTCCAGGATAATTCTCCATAAATTATTTTATAATCGAAATTATCATATCTATTATTAATACCTGCAATTTATTCATTAATTTAAGTTGGTTAATATAATTTTTTGTTTGTTAAATCACTATTAAATGCGTTGGAAATGTATCAATATAACAAGTTTATTAAATCAGATGTTAAATGCGTTGGAACATTTTTATAGGATTCTTTAAATTTCGGATCCGAAAGAGATAAATAAAAATAATTGCGATATACGAGTACCTATCTGCAAACCTTATTTCTAAATGTATAACGGTGTTATCTAATATTTCATAAAACAAAATTCGCAAAATTATTTGACTTAGCCGCTTTTATTAACATATCAAATTGAAATAGCACACTGAGACTTTTCTGTAATATCTGTTGTATATTCTTCTTGTACCGAATAAAATAACGCGCCTTTTTATTTCGGATTCTTTTATTTCTGTGGCGTGTTCTGAAATACAACCGGTTATATCATTTTGAATAATCTCGGACAAGCCCAAAAAATGTTTCCAATTTGCTTTAAACGTTTTTTGAATTTTCATATAAAAGTTTTAAATGCTACGTATAATGAATCATATGAAATATCCCCTTAGCGAAATGTGATAAATCCTCTTATGAAATATCTGGAATAACCCCTTAACTTCTAAGCCTACCGAGCCTCCACGACTTCATGCGAAGGCGACCGGAGATTTCGCCTAAGCAACGCCTTAATACAACTCCGACTTACGTCGCGTCGCTACCGCACGAGTTATACAAAGAGACAGAAGACTACCGTACGTCGTGCATCGACTCTGATACTAGGCAATGCAGAAGTCGCCGAACAAAGGCACTCCAACGGTCAAAATTATTTAGTGATATTTTATACCAGCGATAGTGAATATTTTAATATACAAGACAAATATTAAAATATTATTGATTATTAAAACACACTTCCGTGTATTAACATATTAACAGTATTTTTATGTATTGGCAACATTAATAGTAAATAATGTAATGTAATAAACCGCTTAAATTCTGTCTAAATTTTAGGGTAGGCGCCGCCTACCTTGCGTACCCTGAGGAGCCGCCACTGTCTTAAAGGTCGTTTTGCTTGTCGAACTGTCAGTGAAAATAGAAAAAAATTGTGATTCTGTGCGTTCTCTAGCTCTTTAGTGAAAAATACTTCTGCTTCTATAAATTCCTGAATAAATAATTGATAATTTATTACTTGGCAGCTATAGATATTGAGTCAAAAATTTGACTGTTAGATACCTGAGAAATTGCGTTGCTGCCAGTATGTGCTCAGCGCGTATCCAGAAAACGATTCGCATGGTAACGAGAATACCAAAATCGACTGCTTGGCGTTCCGCTAATCGAATACTATCGCTTACTGCTTTGAGAGCGTAACGTTTTTATGCCGAAGTTCCAGAATTCGGGCCCTCGTTTTATTTGGTTGTACGATTCGTATGATATGTGTGACTACCACTAGTTAGCGAGAGTATCTAGTTCTCGGCAATAGTAGTAGTACACTCAAGTGCGATTTTTGCGTTTTGTTTTTCAGATCGTAGACTACAGCAAAGTCGGCCCGATCATGAGGTCCCCGAAATCGGTCAACGGATGGCTGTTTCCTTCGGTCAGATAAACTTAATGCAGACATTAGCACACTTGTAGGGGTTAAGACGTTTTTACTTTTCTATATAATAATAACAAAAGCGCTGATATAAAATATAACTTCTACAGAAAAACTACTATAAAATAAACAGAATAGTATATAATATCAAATATCTTGGACCATGTATTATGTATATAACGCAGAAACAATATACAGACAAATAGAAAAATATCAAAGGTTTATATTAGTTATTATTATTTATGGTTGTAAATTCCACAAATCATGCAATTTATTCGTTTCATCGCACATAATTATTGTCTTACTTTCCAAAAACGATAGTGTTTAGATTTTTAACAAGAAATACACATAAGATGAAACTTATATGGGAAAGAGCCGACCAACAGACTAGAAGAGAAAGCGCAAAAAGTAGGCTTAGTGTTTAATGAGAAGAAAACTAATTTTATGGACAGGTCAGATATGGATTTTGAGAAGGGAAGATAGTGAGAGTTAACGATTCAAGTTTGAGGAAGAAGATATATTCACATATCTAGGAACTGTATTTCTAAGAGAACCAAATGTAACTCAGGAAATTGTGGCAAGAATAATCGCAGGAAATAGCTGTGTTACCGCACTACAGAAAATAATTAACAAGTAAGAACATCTCTAGGAGTCTAAAAATCAGAATGTACCAAACAATGATACGACCAATAGTGCTGTATGCATGTGAAATGTGGACGTTCAATGCAATGGAAAGTTCGTGGCTAGAGATTTGGTAAAGAAAAATACTGAGGATAATTTTTGGAGGAAAGAAGGTGGACAACATATGGGACCAAAAGAATAAATGAAGAATTAAAGCAACTATATGGGGCACCGAGTATAACGGGAGTAGCAAGAGCTCAAAGATTAAGATGTGTGTGTGTGTGTGTGGTTGGGACAGATTGAAAAAATGACTGAAGCAAGAGTTCCTAATATGATAATGAAACGTGAAATAGGTGGAAATAGAAGGAGGGGCAGACCCAGAACCGGATGGAAAAAGGATGTTGAAGAGGACTTGAGAAGTACAAGTGGATGGATGGAGAATAAAGACGAAAAACAGAAACAAGTGGAGAAATATAACCAATCAAGCCAAGGTATCTATGGGTATATAATAGCTCTAAACGCCTAAAAGGGTCATTTAGGCTTATAGAGCTATTATATACCCATAGATACCTCGTTACGATTTAAATTACATGTTACTAAACTTGTTCAAAAATCGTTTATAATATAAGATTGCTACTTTCTAACAGCTACATACTAAACATGGCTCTGGAAAAGAATTTAAAAAGTACAAAATGCCTGCTGTCGTTTAATCTTTAGACTAAGGAAACATGATGACACTTAAAAGTTTAAAGAACTTCATTAACTTAAATGCTTTTAAAAGTCTCACCATTTACTCTAGACCGTCCTAGATTACAATCTAAAAATCAACATAAATGAAGTTGCAGTATAGTGTTTAGAAATAGGTTTATTTCTTCACTATCATTCACTATATAATAGGAAATAGAAGGACGGGTAGACCGAGAACCAGATGGAAAAAGGACGTCGAAGAGGACTTGAGAAGTACAAAAGTGCATGGATGGAAAATAAAGGCGGAAAACAGAAACAAATGGAGAAAGATAACCAATCAAGCCAAGGTATCTATGGGTATATAATAGCTCTAAAAGCCTAAAAGGCTCATTTAGACCCATAGATACCTCTTTACGATTTAAATTACATGTTACTAAACTTGTTAAAAAATCGTTTATAATATAAGATTGCTAGTTTCTAAGAGCTACATACTAAATATGAATCTAGAAAAGAATTGAAAAAGAACAAAATACCTGCTGTTATTTAATTTTTAGAGTAAGGAAACGTGACGACACTTAAAAGGTTAAAGAACTTCATTAGCTTAAATGCTTTTAAAAGTCTCACCATTTACACTAGACCGTCTAAGCCATCCTAGATGACAATCTAAAAATCAACATAAATGAAGTTGTAGTATAGTGTTTAAAAATAGCTTTATTTCTTCACTAATTTTAATATTAATTATCAAGATTATATACATATAAAATACTATACATATAAAAACAGTAACCATCGTTTTTTCCTCCCTCCGTCATGTGCTTTCTGTATTATACGAACAAAATTTGGAACTATGCACGAAATTTTCTTCGAAATAAGAAAAAAATGCCTTGGTAATTTATAACTATTACTTCGTGCCATTAATTTGAAGCGTCTGCTTCCACCATGTAAAGCTACTTTATTCAAGAAAAAGACAATTTAGATAGTTTGGCCGTTATGGTCTGGCTGAAATATATGACTGGTGCTTTATTTCACGAGCTTGTTGCCCGCTAGAACCCAACAAAGAAACTGTCTGAAAACTAGGTCGCCAGTTATAATAGAATTCGATTTGAAGGGCATGAGTATATAGCGGGTTAGTATTAAGCTGGGAAAAAGTGACCTGGACATAGTTTAGTTATACAAATAGATGTCCAAATCATATACGGGATTAAATAACCGAAGAAGGATTTTGATAAATCATAAGATAAAAAGAGGAGTATTAAAACTTATAAAAATTGTTAAAAACAAATACTATAAATAATAGAAAAACTTTAAAGTAAAAACCGAAAGTATCCACACAAGAAATACAAACCAGATATTAAAGAAAAAAATGCGTAAGTTGTCTCATATTTATATGATTATTATACAATATAGTACAAGAGGACAACGTCAGAAAAACAAGTATTTTATGAAAGCTGGCTCTTTAATATATCGTTTACTATGCTCTCTGGAACAGCATGCGGCCAGTCTGGCTGCCGGTAAACGTTGCGTTTCTTACTGCGCATTGAAAGAAGATTCTATATTCTTTATTAGTCCTTTAAATTATAATATTTAGATTCTGATAGTAAAGTATTAAATAATTCTGGATATTCAAAAAAAAATTAATACTTTACTATCAGAATAAAAATGAAAACAAAATAAAAAAGTTTTTACCCTGACCCGGTCTCGAACTCTGAATCCTCGGTTCGTAGTCGGAAATTCTACGCGCTACGCTATGGAGACTTGTTCAATTTATATTCAATGCTAGAATTTAACGGACTAAAGCAGTACTGAACGCGATACACAGCTTTGTACACAACAATGCCATCGCGGTTTACACCTCGCATTAGTATATCACTGATTGGCAAATTAGAGGAAACCAAGAATGTTTTTCTCATTTTATCAGCAAAGTCGCAAAAAGTCGCAGTATTTTATTTTACTGTGTGAAAGCCCAATGTTTACTAAGTAAAACATATATAGACAATATGCTGAATTCTTCGAAATGCGCAACTAAATCTCTAAGTATAATAAAAATGTCACAAATTTAATCAAATTTTCTGAACGCCTAACTTTTAGTTGCAAAAAAAATCGTTAGTGTAGAGAATATCAAAATAAATAATACGTTTTTGTAGAATACATACCTGCAGCTTGCTGAGCCATTTTCAATCAAAACAATAATATAAACGTAAAAAGAGCACAAGAACAACAACAATTTATAATTTTAAATATAAAATTTAGCCATTTACGTCTTATCTGTGAGCAGTAACAACTTTGACGTTTCATTGAAACGAATGAATGCAACTAAACACACCCATAGCAACGCTATTCATGGCAGACATGATTTAACTTATCATTTATCTTTTTTTGGGAAATCTTAAACACATTTGCTTTTTCGAATTTCGATCACCTTTTTCATGCTAATACCCCACCGTGCGACCCCAAGAACAAGTCTACGAGGTTTTTCTCGCAAAAAAGATCGTGAAAATCGTGCTTTTTTTAAATGTGCTTGTATATTTTAGAAAACTTAATCTCTGATATTACCATGGTTATGGTTTTACTCTATGGTTAAAGAAATGCAATACAAAATACATTTCCAGATTTTCTTTGACCCAAATGTAAACACATAAATATACACATACCAAATATTTATTTATATTTTGATTTGATCACAGATTTAATATAAAAACATCTTTTCAAGATTTGGTATTACCATTGGTACCATCAAATTGTGAAAGGTTCTTATAAATCTTCTTATATTCTTTTTGTTATAAATATCAAAAATCATGCACTATATATATTTTATTATGTCATATCTTGATAAAATGGCAATAGTCCCGCAATTGTCAAGTAGATAACCAAAAAGCACGTAATATGTACCCTAAAAATGTAAACAAAGCCCTAAATGTAAACAACTCCTTAACTAATAAATAAACAACTGTGGTATTGTCAAATTGATTTTTGAAAGCTGAAATTGACGTGTATGATTTTAGTTCTCTTATTTCGAATTATTGATGCAGAAATAAATAAGTGCTAATATTTTCAGGGTTGGTAGATCTCGATAAAAGAAACATATTTTCTCTTTATCGTTATTCAAGTCCAAAATAACAGACCTGTTCAAGTTTGAAAATTTAAAAAAAAATGATTTATGTTTAAAAGAAATTGAGGGCCACTGGATTTTTTTTCTGTATTTGCATCCATTTGCATTCTTTAACCGTAGAGTAAAACCATAACCACGGTAATATCGGAGATTAAAGGAAAATTTGCGGTGAACAGGCAGTTTATCATCATGTGTAGAAAATATATAATTACGAGTATATAAAATAGACTATTATAGTGAGAACTATAGGTACTTTAATGATTATACCATACGATCGGGGGAATGACAATTGATGATAATTTTTGCGAGGTCAAGCCCTAGACGTCAACGCCGACCCGTAATCTTTATTTTTTAATGGCGCTTACTGCCAGTTGGCCTTAAGAAGACTATAATTTATTCTATTATTGAATAAACATTATTTTAACTGGTGTAGTTTAAAATAAAATTTGTAGGTTAAAATGCCAGAAAAAAAACTGGAAATCGATTGGTGTGTCTGGAAACGTCCTATCCTTTATTAATCTTTCTATAATTAGTGTTAATTTTGACAAGTTTTATGACAATTAAATAAGTAAATGACGTCTAGGGATAGACCTCGTCAAAATTATCATCGACTGTCATTCTCCTGCCATTTTTGCTGCCGTTTTTATCCTAATGTAGAAATTTAAAACTTTTAGAGTTAAACCGGTTAAATTAATATACAGGGTGGCCCATCGAAAACGTTCCGCAAGGCATAAAGGCCAGGGTAATTTTTTTTTAAACTTTTGCCCCAAAAATGATTGTCAAATCTTCAACCCTCCAAGCGGGGGTGTCATCCCTCAATTTTTTTCAAATGGGAAGGGGGGTCAAGTGGTACCGCAATGAAAAGGGCTGTCTATTCTCTATACTTTCCCGCTTTGTTTTTGAAAATCGGTCGAGTCATTGAGAAAATATGAAGGATTGAAATTTGAAAAGTTTATTTAAACATTTATCAGAGTAAATGATAAGGATAAATTCCTTCGACCAATTTGCTGTTTTGTTATTATTTCTAGATGTTTACGCATTTTTTCACTTGCCACAAGGTTGAACGATCAGGTTAGGTAGAGTGTACTTTCTTTTTAAACGGTGTAGTTAATCGGCACAACTGTCGGTACTGGGCTGAGGACAACCCCAGGGTTTTTCACGAGGTGCACACACAAAACCCTCAGAAATTGAAAGTGTGGGCTGGTATTTCTAGAAAATCTATTGTGAGTCTTTTTTTCTTCCTGGAAATCTAACAGGATTTACTGGAAAATACCATCGACCTAGCCCTAACTGATATCATAGAGAACAATCCTGGATACGTTGAAGCAGAACTGATATTTCAACAAGATGGTGCACCTCCACATTACTCTCAAAATGTGCGTAATTATTTAAACAATAACTTTCCCGTTCGGTGGATAAGACAAAGGGGTGCAATTAAGTAGCCTCACCGGTCACCCGACTTGACTCCTTTAGACTTTTTTCTATGGGGACACACAAAAAGTAAAGTGTATAGCACTCCACCCGCCTCATTAGAAGACCTGCGAAGACGAATTATTGATGTTTGTCGCGAAGTGACACCGCAAGTTCTTCAGAATGTTCTAGAACGGATTGAAAATAATTTGTTTTGCTGTATTGAGGTTGACGGGCAACATTTTCAGCATTTGCTTCATTGATAAGATAAGTTTTTTTTTAATTAATTCAAATTCAATTGAAAAAAAAATCCCCTGGCTGTTATGCCTTGCGGAACGTTTTCGATGGGCCACCCTGTATACAAGGTACAGTACGTCTGTCCGTTCTGTGGCCACGGGGTATCCGTGAGAGGGGAAACGATATTCTCTCGATGTTTTTCCTAAAAAATTACACGACGCGTCCCATCAATAAAAATTCGACAAATTTGCAAGTAGCCAATAAAATGAGTGGGCGGAGCGATTTGCGGTGACGTACTCGTCAAGTCGACGTATAAAATATATTGCTGTTTATTTAAATGTTTTTTGCCCGCATTCCTTTCATAGACACAGATCCAGCAGACGAACTGTATACATGATTGTTGGTGTTTTAATAAGCTGTAAAACAATGTTTTATCACTTTCAGGTTTTGTTCAAATGTCATAATTAACCTTGGTTTTCCTATAAATATTTAATAGGAAGCATTAAGCAGTACGCTGAATTAGTACGCTATAAACCAAGAGGATAAACCGTGAGTATCCCAAAAGAAGATGACAAAATGAAGACGGATATTTTCGTTTCAATGAAAAATTATAACGATATTTTTTAGCCGAAAGAAATATTGTAATTTTTGGATAATTTAAGAATAATTTTTGGGACATTTTTACTCAGTAGGCCATCTATATATTTACTGACAGATCCTGTTAGTTCCGATAAAACATATAATAACACAATGCTAAATATGTTTTAACATCATTTTATCCAGTAAACAGTAAAGTATCTTATTCGTGCCTTGCTTATAATCCAAACTTCGCTACGTGACCGGAAACACCCCTTGTTCAAACGTAAATCCGCTATCGGTCCAAAACGATCCCAACAGCGCCCACTATCCTCTCCATTTTATCCCTCAAAAAATATAAATATAACGGGCAAAATAAAAAATATAATAATATATAAACGGGCAAACAGGCCAACCAGGAAGAAATGCAGCCGGGATTCCTTAGCCAATTTGCATAGCGGATGTTATGAGACTGATACGAGGCAGCTAGCCAGTTGTTGGTTAAAAAATTTATACGATAAAGTTTTGGAAGACTTTGTGCGATGTCGAATAAAACATTTTTTCATCATGTTTCAAATATAATAATGCCAAATTTTACTAATAATATAAAAAATCGCTTTTATTCACCTCGCTAGTCTAATGATTTTTTTTTGTTTTTTTTATCTACACTGAGCATAATAAACAGACATTAGAAATTGGCTTAGGATAATAAATATTACCAAAAAGTATAAATCAGTTATTATATTATTTTATAACTATATATCAATTTGTTTTCGCTGTACAGAGTATCCCATTTTGGTTGCAATTAAAGATATAATGCTTATTATTAAAGATAGAACCACGAACCCAAGATACTTGTTGTGAAACCAAAGATTTCGTTAACAAAATGTTCATGGTCTCCTTAGTTTCTATGATATAGCGTATATTTAAAACTTCAAGCACACCTTGTATTTCAGTTATCTAATAACTTATTAAAAAGCAATAACAGATTATTACGAAATTTTTGTCCGAAATGCAGTAGCAGTAGTTTTGATTTCTTAATATTTTCGTTCTTTGCCGAGAAGAATAATTATTTCTTCTTTTCACAGAACCATCAAAAAAATATACACAGATATACACAGTTTAATAAATAATGACAAGAATCATAATATTTATATTACACATGTAAAATTTTACAGTGGGCCATTCAAAAGAATCGTTTTTGATAAGTTTTCAAGCAAATGAGATAGGAGGAATAGGTCGAATTGCAACATTTTCAAAATAACCATGTATCATTTAAATTAAAAGTCCGCGACAATTTTTGTCTACAATCTTTGGTTTCAGAAAAAGACACAAGTTTGACCAAATCACTGAATTAATTTTGCAATGCGTTTTATGTAACATAACCGTCTAAACTTGAAAAACCATATCCATTGATTTAAACAAGTTCAAATGGTGTTGTTAAAATGGCGTCAAGTAATTATAAATAAAATATGAGTATATCCAGGGTGAGTCTTAAATAAGTGCAAATATTTTAGGGGTAGTATATTTCGACCCCAAAAACACGATTATGAAGTTTTTTCGTGAAAAGAAATGTGAAAAATTAGAATATTTATTAGTTTTTAGCTAAAAACATAATTTCTTGATAATATGACAACATAGGTAGTAGATTAAATTTAGAAGAAAGAAAATCCAGAAAAGATGCTGTGGTTCTTAAAATTTTGTAAAAAAAAATATTTTTTTTGATTTTTTCAAAGTATTTCACTTTCAGTTCACTCAGTTATTTTGGATTTATCTTAAAAACAAAAGCAAAGAGAAAATATGTTCCTTTTATCGCGATCTATCAACTCTGAAAATAGTTGCACTTATTTAAGACGCTTTATTATGCTGTATATGGAACACAGAATCTGAACTATAAAATTAGTTAAAGAACAATAATTTCTAGCTTTAGCCAAGGGTACTAAATTTTTTTTCCAACAAAAGATAATTTAAATTCAATTGGTCGACATCCACCCTTAAGCTAGTTTGTGTGATATCTGGTTTGCTGTAGGATCATTATATAGGACAAATAAAGTAATGTAGCGTATTTTTTTGTTACATCTTTCTAAATCATAGAGTCATAAAAAAGTAAAAATGAAATCCTGAATATCCGGTTTTTTTTAATCTTCGGAAGTATTCTGAAATTTTAAACTTTTAAGGTGAAATTTCGAGCATCATCTAATTGCGTAAATTTGCAGAGGCAAACTTACGCAATTAGATGATGCTCGAAATTTCACCTTAAAATTTTATTTAACCGATCTCGTACCTCTTCCAAATTCCGAGTTGCCACTGATGATACTCAAATTTTACACCTTGTACCTTAATGATATGTAAAGATTGATAATTCTACACTTACTGACGGTCCACTATATTTACTCAATTCATGTGCAGGATGGGACAACACTTTTGCCCCATGGTCAGCTAAAGCATCATAGTAAATCTCATTGTCGTATTCATCCTGAAATAGAAAAAATATTTATTTTAGAATCATAATAACGAATTATTAACTTTTCGAAATAGAATATCCGATTAAAATATTTTATTCGTTTCTGATTGCCTTCATTACATTATGCCTGTTTATAAAAGCGCTCAGGATTATTTCATTATAATAAATTTAATTGGTAGAACGCACCGAACGGTTCGAATTTGTTATTTCAAATGTTACCGAATATTAATCTGGCCAACACGGCGCTATTCTCAATTAAATAAATAATTTCCATTGGAACGGATCCATAAAAAAATAAAAAAATAAATATTTACAATGGAAATTTATTTCCGCCATAAGCAATATTTACTTCACCGCAACTAACTTATCCGTAAATAAATTTGAATTATGTGTTGGATTTTTACACGAGTATAAACACAATGTAATGTAAAAAATATATAAAAAATATATATATGTATAAAAATATTTATTAATTATTGACAAAGTAATGAAATAAACGCATCTGCTAATTTTTACAGACAATTTATTTCATATATGTTTACAACAAAATACTGCTTCTTGTGCTTTTATTAGCCCAACTAGTTAAAATACAGTTAAAATATTAGTCCAACTGGAAACCACGCAGAGATATATTTACTTGGGCAGGGAACTAAACAGCCAGCTAGACCACTATAAGGAAATCAGAAGAAAGATTGAAAGGGCTGGTTTCCTCAACATGCAAAAGTTTTTTTTGGCATTCGATAATAGCTATGCCAACAAGGCTGAAGATATTAAAATGTAATATATAGCCCCTGCTTCAATATGGATGCGAAACAAGAACGCTAAAACAGGAAGACATCAAACGACTTAATGGTTTTGAAATATGGACGTCGTTCAACAGTCTTTTGGTGCATGCATGATGGACATCATACTAAAATTTGAAGCGTTTTGGTTTTACCTTATTAAGTAACCGTTACTGTTATCAGGTAGTAATTGTTAATTTTGAAGTTTAACTTGGTATAATGCCATTTTAACAGAACGTCAACGATTTTTGTAGACGTAACTGTTTAAAAAAAAACTAAAGTGTTCTCGAATAGTTGTATTTAGATATTTTAAATAGTTTTTTCTTTGTTCTTTGTTTTTTTTTGCTCCCGACGACGGAAAGAGATATACTTTCGAAATGTTAAGCATTTTCTTGTCCGTTAGGAAAATATGTTTATTAGTAAACCACTGCTGACAATTAGTCTCCTTTGGATTAATGCAGCAGTGTTTACAAATATAACTATTTTATTTTGTAGATTTTCTTACAGTGGCGAAATACTCATAGGAGTTTTTTGAACAGATGAATCCGCTACAGTGGTATAGACAATTTTTATAAAATACAGTATTATTCTCTGTTTTACTGCCTGAAATACATGACTGTAATGGGTATAATTAAAATTTCCACGAATTGGTATCTGCACTAAAAAGTTTTATTTCTGCATAACTCAAGTTATACTCAATAGAATTGAAAAAAATACATAAATTGATATTATGGTACTTTCCTAATTTTGTTATGTATGTTACAAATGTAAAAAAGTATAATAAATACAACAACTATATACAATATAACAACAATCTTACAATACAATAACAATCTTGAAATTTGTTATATTTACCCATATCTGATAAGCACCCACGAGGTTTTATAAAAGTCGGTGCCTCTGGTTCATCCATTACTTTTCATATTTTTTTGGAAACTATTGCACGCTATGCATGTAACTGTTTATGAAGCATCTTTCTAAAATTCACAATATCTCCATGCAATTCAAGTCCCAATACAAAATCTCTAAAAAATTGTAGACTTTGCCATAAAACGAATTATAAAATAAACAAAATAATCCAAGAAAGCTCAACAAATCTGCAAAAATGCAAATCACATTCAAATGTGTCAATTCAGATATCGAACAAAACTGTCAAGAATGAGGTATGTCAATATATGATATGTCAATACCATGGATGCATATAATATAAAAATAGTATTAGATTTATATCTTAAGTGTGATACAGTCATAAACTAAACACGTAGAATATTTTGCATTTTGCATGGAAACGAGACCAGACACAAAAGGCCATTTTAATGCAAGGCTCGTATCCCCTCGAACGCCCATATTAGGAGCGCGGCGTCCACAGTCAGACGCTCGCTAATATGGCTGCACAATATTGCGAAAATGTTTATAATAAGGCGAATTATTAGGGCCGTAAAATCTTTTATGTGTTTATGTTGGGCCCGCGCAAATATTTTACATAACAAAGGGATGAAATATTAAGGATTTTTTACTTTTAAAGTTTTGAAAGATGCGTCTCGGGTTTGTTTTAAATTTATTCTTGCTGGAATTTGTTATTCCGTTGTTTCCCTTTGCTTTTTAGTACAAAAATTCTGAAACTATTTAAAGCAAAGTTGTTAATTTGTGACTATTTAGAACATGCGTACAATATACTCTCGAGTTATGAATACGATTTAACATAAAATTTAATAAGTTTTGAAATCGATTTTACTAAAAGTTGGGACAAGAAAGAGTAAGAAATTGTAAGACAGCATTTATTTTTTGACAACATAATGCTGTTATATACAGAAATAGAAATGGTGTTTTAGTAAATGATGTTCTAGTAAAGCTTGACTAAAATGTAAATTCACATTTAAAGTATACTTGTGAATACGATTTTTTATTCTCTGTAAAAATAATCTGCAAATGTGAATTTAAACGTTGATGATAATTTTACCTTCTAGGTTGTGTCAGATGGTTTTTTACCAGTAAATATGCCCGTGATATATTTATTTACTGCTAATGTATAACTTCCGTTTCGATTTCAATATTGTAGTTTCCTATATTAACTGGGGTATGCTTTCTAATAGATACTATGCTGAAACAAGACCAAAATATTGCGACAATAGTGACTTATTCATTTTATTATGAAAAATATCATAGTAAATAATTATGATTTATAATATAAGATTTGCTCCTTAACTCTTTTAATACAAATATTTAATAACAACAATTAGCGCCTAAGACAAATTTTACGTAAATTAATTTTTAAAAAATATTATCTGCATGTGTTTACATCACTATATAAATATTTTTGTACATAAGTATATTTTAACACACAAAGTGTGATACAATCATAAACTAAACACGTAGAATATTTTGCATTTTGCATGGAAACGAGACCAGATACAAAAGGCCATTTTAATGCAAGGCTCGTATCCCCTCGAACGCCCATATTAGGAGAGCGGCGTCCACAGTCAGACGCTCGCTAATATGGCTGCACAATATTGCGAAAATGTTTATAATAAGGCGAATTATTAGGGCCGTAAAATCTTTTATGTGTTTATGTTGGGCCCGCGCAAATATTTTACATAACAAAGGGATGAAATATTACGGATTTTTTACTTTTAAAGTTTTGAAAGATGCGTCTCGGGTTTGTTTTAAATTTATTCTTGCTAGAATTTGTTATTCCGTTGTTTCCCTTTGCTTTTTAGTACAAAAATTCTGAAACTATTTTAAGCAAAGTTGTTAATTTATGACTATTTAGAACATGCGTACCATATACTCTAGAGTTATGAATACGATTTAACATAAAATTTAATAAGTTTTGAAATCGATTTTACTAAAAGTTGGGACAAGAAAGAGTAAGAAATTGTAAGACAGTATTTATTTTTTGACAACATAATGCTGTTATATACAGAAATAGAAATGGTGTTTTAGTAAATGATGTTGTAGTAAAGCTTGACTAATATGTAAATTCAAATTCAAAGTATACTTGTGAATACGATTTTTATTCTCTGTAAAAATAACCTGCAAATGTGAATTTAAACGTTGATGATAATTTTACCTTTTAGGTTGTGTCAGATGATTTTTTAACAGTAAATATGCCCGTGATATATTTATTTACTGCTAATGTATAACTTCCGTTTCGATTTCAATATTGTAGTTTCCTATATTAACTGGGGTATGCTTTCTAATAGATACTATGCTGAAACAAGACCACAATATTGCGACAATAGTGACCTATTCATTTTATTATGAAAAATATCATAGTATATAATAATTATGATTTATAATATAAGATTTGCTCCTTAACTCTTTTAATACAAATATTTAATAACAACAATTAACGCCTAAGACAAATCTTACGTAAATTAATTATTAAAAAATATTATCTGCATGTGTTTACATCACTATATAAAGATTTTTGTACATAAATATTATATATATATAAGTATATTTTAACACACAAAGTGTGATACAGTCATAAACTAAACACGTAGAATGTTTTGCATTTTGCATGGAAACGAGACCAGATACAAAAGGCCATTTTAATGCAAGGCTCGTATCCCCTCGAACGCCCATATTAGGAGCGCGGCGTCCACAGTCAGACGCTCGCTAATATGGCTGCACAATATTGCGAAAATGTTTATAATAAGGCAAATTATTAGGGCCGTAAAACCTTTTATATGTTTATGTTGGGCCGGTGCAAATATTTTACATGACAAAGGGATGAAATATTAAGGATTGTTTACTTTGAAAGTCATGATCTCGGGTTTGTTTTATATTCATTCTTGTTGGAATTTATTATTCCGTTGCTTCGCTTTGCTTTTTAATACAGAAATTCTGAAACTATTTTAAGCAAAGTTGTTAATTTATGACTATTTTGAATATGCGTACCATATACTCGAGTTATGAACTTATTTTTTGACAACATAATGCTGTTATACAGAAATAAAAATGGTGTTTTTATAAGCTTATTTATATTATTTTCTCAAATATGATGTTTATATGTTATAGTAATGTTTGACTAAAATGTAAATTCACATTCAAAGTTTACTAGTGAATATTATTTTTATTCTCTGTAAAAATAACTAACAAATGTGAATTTAAGAGTTCATGATAATTTTACCCGTTAGATTGTGTGAGATGATTCTTTTAGCAGTAAACATGCCCGTGATATATTTATTTACTGCTACTGTTTCGATTTCAATATTGTAGTTTCCTATATTAACTGGGGTATGCTTTATTCCATTTTTCATAAAAAAGAGACCAGATACAAAATTTAAAAAAAAATTAATGCAAGACTCGTATCCCCTCGAACGTCCACATTAGGAGCAATGCGTCCACAGTCAGGCGCTCGCAAATATGGCTGCACAATATTGCGAAAATGTTTATAATAAGGCGAATTATGAGGGCCGTAAAATCTTTTATGTGTTTATGTTGGACCGGCACAAATATTTTACATGACAAAGGGATGAAATATTAAGGATTTTCTACTTTGAAAGTTTTGAAAGACGCGTCTCGGGTTTGTTTTACATTTATTCTTGCTGGAATTTGTTATTCCGTTGCTTCCCTTTGCTTTTTAGTTCAAAAATTCTGAAACTATTTTAAGCAAAGTTGTTAATTTATGACTATATAGAACATGCGTACAATCTACTCTCGAGTTATGAATATGATTTAACATAAAATTTAACAAGTTTCGAAATCGCTTTTACTAAAAGTTGTGAGAAGAAAGAGCAAGAAATTGTAAAAAAGCTCTTATTTTTTGACAACATAATGTTACACAGAAATAAAAATGGTGTTTTTATAAGCTTATTTATATTATTTTCTCAAATAAGTAGTAGTTCGACTTCGACATCGAAATGAATATGTCGTGTATGTGAGTGCTCTCCGCAGTTCGACTAGAAATTGTAAGTTATATTGACTCTATTTGTGCTAACGGCGTTTCAATCAGTAATACACTGACTTGGCATTAAGTTAATAGATATTAAAATGCTTATTTGAACGAAAGAATGCCTACGAGAGGTCAGACTGAATTTGAAAGATCTCTTATTGAGGCTCTTCATGCTATCAGCAAAGCTATTATTAATAGCGTAACGAAGAAACTAGCTGAAAAATTTAAGTATTATGATGCTAAAATTGCTTCATTGGAGGCCGAAACGCAGTTATTAAAAACAACAAATAAAACTGAAAATAATACACCTGATGAGGACCAGAAAAAAATGGAACAAAAAATAGATAATCAAAAATAAAAAATAATAATATTCGTTTGATGGGCGTTAAAGAAACGGATAACGAAAACATCTCAAATAAAATCAAGGATCCTTTTACGAGCAAACTAAATATTACTATCGGCGACATGGATTTTGATTCAGAATACAGAGTGGGACAGAAACGTGATGGTCACAACAGGCATTCTCCTAGCCTTGAAAAGTAATGCTCTAAAGAATAAAATCTACATGAACAAAAAAATGTTTAAGGGTACTGGGGCATTGTTGTTAAGGAGGATCTTACTCCTCACCGTGTAAATTTAGTGAAAAATTCATCAGAGAGGTTTGGCTTTAAGAATGTATGGACATTTAATGGAAGTATTTTCGTGCGAACTGAAACTGGTGTAGAAAAGTTAATCACCTGAATTGATCAGTCTAGTTGAGTTGCCTCTATTGCACGTCATATTATTCAATATTTGTATTTTGGTTTAGTGATTAAGTTCTAAGTTACCTTGGTTTATAATCTAAACGTTTTTATTGTATTTTTTTTACTCTTCTAATTATTTTTAAGTAATATGAATTTTAATTGTTTGGTGGGCCACCTTAATATACAATCATTAGTTCCTAAATTTAATGCATTAAGAACGTTTTTCCATGAAAAGGAAATTGACATATTAGCCATAACCGAAAGTTGGCTTTCGGAAAATATTCCTTCTAATAGTATATCTATATATAATTATAATATTCTTAGAAGGGATAGGGAGTCTCGTAGAGGGGGAGGTGTTTTACTGTATAAATGTTGGTTTCAAATATGAAATTATTGACATGTCCAATGATATTGAACAGCTCTTTGTTAAATTGACCATAAATAATTTTAGCTTTGTGATAGGCGTGGTGTATAAACCTCCCCAGCTAAACTATAAACAGTTTGTTGATATTTTGGAAACGTCTTTTTCTATAGCTGCAGCTTATTCTGACGTAGTTGTCTGTGTTAGGGATGTGAATGTTGATTTTCAAAATAGTAAGTTATTGTCAACTAAATATTTTAAATCTATGTTATGTTCATTTGGTATGGAACAATTAGTTACAGAACCTACACACATTACTCCTCATTCCGCGTCCTTAATTGACGTCATATTATGTAATAAGCAGAACATTATTGAATCAATAAATGTCGAGCCGTCAGATTTTTCGCTACATCAATGCTTAGTTTTCAGTTTAAACTGTGCAAAAACTAGTTTTGAACCGCTAATGTACACTTGTAGGGACTTTAAAAGGTTTAATAATGATGACTTTTTCTCTCAATTTCTCAATTCCAACTATGATAAAAAAAATTTCATATCCATGATATTAATGAAAAAGTAAAATATTTTAGTAATTTATTGCAAGAGTTATTTGACACACACTTTCCATTAAAAACTGTAAAAATTACAAGGCAGAGAATGCCATGGCTAAATGATGATCTAAAAAAATTAATGAGGGAAAGAGATAAAGCTAGAGCCTGAGACTGAGAAAATGCCATAGTATTCAATTATTAAATGAATTTAAACGACTTAGAAATCTGACTAATCATGCCGTTGAGCAACAAAAGAAACACTACTTTGAGCGTATTGCATCTAACAAGTAGTAAACGAGCAGTAAGCAGTAACGAGCAGTAAGGAATTGTGGCGTGAATTAAAAAAACTTGATATCAAGTGTAACAATAAGACAACTTTGCAATCGCAGTTTGACAACCCTGATATTTTCAATTACTACTTCATTGATTCAATTCCTAAGTCAGGTAGCAACCCTGTTATAAACAATTATTATAGAGACACCAAACTAAACACCAAAGGCAAGAAATTCTTATATAATTTTATTATATACCTAAAAACTGCAAGAAATTTATTTTCCATTATACAATATGGGCTAGCCGAAAAAAGCCTTTATTTACTATCGATAGCTGTGCCTCGGTGGTACGAAAGTACTACTATTGCACGCAGGCCGCTATCTCGCGATGCGGGACTTAATATCTTACCGCTACTTTACGACAAGTCGTGTTTATATACTCTGCGCTGTGCTCGACATATTGTGGAAATACCCAAGCTCACCTGATGGTGGGGTAGGGCCCCGAAACCGGTAGTGAGAGCAGGTTGATCCACAGTATGTCGAACACAGCGTGGAATTTATTTCTATATTAGCAGTTCAAGGCAAGAAACTCTTATATAATTTTATTATACTTCAGTTGGACACGTCCTCCTAGATCACCCTGTAGTAATACTTCTGTCACTGTTTTGAGCGCATGTTTAAAGAAAATGATTCACCGCCTCCCATATCACACCACTTTTGTGTCTCATTATACTTCTTGCGCTGGCACGAGCAGCAGTGTAAATTTAGCAGACAAAATTTTGTACAAAATTCGCGGAAATGGGTAAAGAAAAGAGAAGAAACTTGAAAAGAAAACTCTATACATATGAATCAAGTAAGTAAATAACCTTTAACTCCCTAATTATTTTTTTTTAGTTCATACAAGTAAACAAGGGTAGTAGAAATAGCTATGAGATGATTTAGGGGGTGTAGGCTATTATTCTACACCCCGCATTGCCTAAAATTATATTATTTTCTTCGGCGACACGGCAGCAAATTGCCTGCCTTAAAACATACCATTCATGACTCATAGCACTATCGAATCCGGTAAATAAACAATTTTTTGTCGATTCGAGTATAAGCAATTTTTCTTATCTGCTCGATGAAGTAAACCTATATTAAAATTTAACGGTACCTAAACGTTATTCTGGGCATAAAAAAGGTGGACTCTTGCTAAATAATCAAGTGTCAGTAACACCTACAGGGTGCTAATAAAGTACTTGCTAAATATCCAAGTACCGGCAACACCCATTGGGCGTCAATATACTACAAGATTACTTGCTAAATATTCAAGTTCAAAATCTTAGTTGCACTTGCTAAATATTCAAGTGTCAGTAACACCTACAGGGTGCTAATAAAGTACTTGCTAAATATCCAAGTACCGGCAACACCCATTGAGCGTCAATGTCCTATAAGATTACTTGCTAAATATTCAAGTTCAAAATCTTAGTTGCACTTGCTAAATATTCATGTGCCTAGGAAATTAGGGTAAAAGGCCAAAGCCCAAAGTCACCTTGGCAGCCCAAAAGAAAACAAAAATGTGTTCGGAAATACGAATTAAGCCATTATCCTTAACGCAATATTTTTTTTTTATTTTTAGACAAGTTGTACCTGTATATGGTTATCTATAATAGTGAGACGAATATTATGATTCTGTTTAATATTTACTAGCTGGGTTAATCCACATATAATTATATATACGTATAAATATCAATAGGCAAAGGAAAACTGATTTGTAACCCAGCATAGTCATTGACTTATGCACGCTAGTATGTCTCCGAAAACTATTAACATGATCTGTATTTTCCGGCTAGATTTGGAAATTGGTGAGACAAATACTATGATTTTGTCTAATATTTACTAGCTTGGGTAATCCACCTTGTGGATATAAACATATGCTCATATAAACATTGTAACCCAGCATAGTCCTTGACTTATGCATGCTAGTATGTCTGAGAACTATTAAAATGATCTGAATCTTGGATCCTTTATTTTGTGGCTGTATTTGAAAAATATGCCTTGCAGTTTTTATTAAATAAAGGCTTGTGCTAAAACAGGTAACTTATATATTTATTATACCCGGCCACAGAACGCCGAATGGAGTGGTTTTCTTTTAATTCTTAACTCTATGGTTTTTCTACAGCACCAGGGTGACGCAACATTGGTGTTTGTTTACCTTTTTCTAGTGTGCTTTTTGCTCACTTTTGATAAATATTTTATTGTTCGTTTTGAATTGGAAATAATGAACTATATTTTTTTTTAGACAGGTCAAAACGAATCTGAATCTGTTTAAAAATAAAAGCTACAAAACTATTGTTTACAAAAATGAGTACGTGACTAAGTGCAAAGTAATTGTTCTTAAACTAAATATGCTATGGGGACGGGGAACTGCAGAAGTTGTACAAATGTACCTTAGGCCCTTGTTTATATATTTTTATATACAAGGCTTAGGCTGAGTTATAAAATATTTTATTAAAAAATATTTTAAACGCTCTCCAAAAATGTTTTTTATCTTTTATTAAAAGTACATATTCAGATAGTATTATATTAGGATTTGTCTTACACAAGTTTGCAATTTAAGAGGCCTTTTGGTTGCCATATAGCAAACAAAAGACAGTCTAAAATAATTTTCCCATCCTCAGCAATTGCAGTATATTATAAGGACCCAGGTTAAATCTGGAGGTCCAAATCATGTTTTCTTCGACAGAAAGTAAGAAATATATTTTTTGATAGACCTACAGCACGGTTTTAGGAAAAACAATGTCACCACTAGACCAAACAATTACAGGTTTTAGTGGAACTTTCCAAAGAAAATAACCAAGATAGTTACCCTTAAAATCTGATAAATTTAGGGAAACCGTTATGTTAGGAGCATCCTACTGTACGAACTATCGTAAGGTTTTTTTATTAAATTCACACTTTAATAGTAAAATTAAAAGCGTGGCAATGCGATAGGTCAAATAAGCAATGATATGCCTTTTAGTAAAGTTTTAGTGAAAATTGCAAAGCCAAGAATCTTGACAATACCAGAAAAAAAAAATACTAGCAGGCTTATTTCAGAAACCTTACTACACACTTACAAATGGGTGCTTTGAGATCCAGGTGAAGGTCCACAGACAGAATAATGAAAAGATAAGAGGAGGAAAATTCCTAGAAGAGCCATTATAACAAGAACAAGGGGCGGGGGAGCAAGAATTCCAAAGAAGGCAGGATGTATTGGAGGAGATAATAATTCAGGTTAGAACTCAAAACAAATATGCTGGTATAATTGATTATTTACAGGCAATGGTTGGAAATAACACATAACAAACTTCTTTTAAGTTATATAAAAGGTTATAATAAATAAGGCTGCCATTAAAATACATTTTAGGTCCTAAACTAGTAGACCTAAACACAAAATTTTAGACTAACCTAAACAATATAGTTATCGAGAAACTCTCATTGCAGCAAACTGGAATTTAAATTAAACCTTTAAAATATAAATATATGTAAGGTTCAAATTCACGGAAAAATATGAATTTTAAGCTATTTTTCTTGCAATTGCAACATATGTTTTTCAACCCCCTGAAACACTGTAATTAACTGTTTAAGGAAAAACATTCTGTGTGAATGACTACGAATCTTGATGATGTTCTTTTATTAGACAAAAATTTAGCGGAATGTACTGGAAACATAAATTAAAAAAAAAACGGTCTTTTCATACCTACTCAAGAAATTTCATATTTAGAGTTTATTTTAAATACAAAATTAATGGAAATGTATCCTACAGACAAAAGAAGTTTAAGATTAAAAAGTTAGTGTTGAAATTTTCCAAAAAATATAGATAGTATGTATCCATACTATATATAATATTGCTTATTCGCAACTTATAGGCACTTTAATTTCTTTTTGTTCCGCAGATAAGTACAGCTGGCTTTATAGATATTAAGAGAATTGAATAAGCTCAATACAAAGCCCTTAAGCGAAATAATGAAAATTATAACGCGTTCTTTGCGCCAACAAGTTTTTTTCTGAAGTTTACGACTGGTGGCTCAGAAACATAGAATGTGCAGGTCAAAACTACATGCTTCCTAAATGTACTTCAATAACCTAGTATTGATGCATCAAAATCGGGCTAGGGTATTTATTATATATTATTTATTATAAATTATTTAAACGCTAGAGGTTTATGAGACCAAGAATATCATATACTGATAGAATGGGAGGTGTAAAACCTTAATTTTTTTTGCACCTTAATTTTATCACTACTAAAATTTGGAAATGATTTCCAGGAAAGAGACCTAGGCCCAACTGCAACCTAAACAAACCATTGCAAGATTTCTCTGGGCACAATCAAACAGTGTAATACAACATATAAAAAATGGTGGGTCTTTTGTCAGTTAAACATGATTTTCCTACCCAGTACTCATTACATTTTAAAATTTTTAAGTCAAGAATATCAAAATAATTCAAAATATAACACCCTTAACGCTCAGCGATCAGCCCTTAACATCTTAACGGATGCGGGGAGAACTGAATCAGTGGAAAGGCTTATGCGAGGTATATTTAAATGTAGACCATCATTCCCAAAATATGAAGAAATTTGGGATCCGTACCCGGTGTTAGTAATACTTGGAAAACTGTATCCATTACATGACCTTGACGTAAAATTTTTATCAATAAAATTAATCTTATTACTGGCCTTATGTACAGCACAAAGGATTCAAACTCTATCAAGTATACGGTTGGAAAATATACATCATAGAGAAGAAGGACTGCACCATCAAAATTAAATATATGTTAAAAACATCTACCCCAAAATCTGCACAGCCGAAGCTTCAAGTTTTCTTTTTTTGCTGAAAACCCCAATCTTTGTGCTGCCACCACGATTTTGCATTACATAGAACGTACCAAAAACCTTAGGGGTAACGAACAATACTTATTTATAACAACAAAAAAGCCATACAGACGGGTCTCCACCCGTCCTTAAGTAAGTGGATAAAAGAGGGTTTTAAAAGAGGTGGTGTAAATGTAGACAAATTTAAAGGTCACAATACACGACATGCCGCGACTTCTGCGGCGTTGCGAATGGGGGTAACCATTGAAACCATTAGCAACGCAGCAGGCTGGTCCGAAAAATCATTAACGTTTTGTAAATTTTATAACAAACCAATAATAAGTGCGAAAGAGCAGTCGTTTACTAATTACATAAGCGACATTATTAATAACAAAAAATAAGAAGTAGATTGTTAAGTCCTGTATACTTTAATGTTAATTGTTCGTCGTTACATAGAAAATTAAAATATAAAAACCTTATGAGTTTTGTCATAGTAGTTTATTAGAGTATGATTTATATAAACAATAAGCTACTATACATATTATGTTCATATAATTATTATAATATAATAAGAAAAATAGCGTAACGAGAAATGCCATAAATGTTACATACTATCAAGTTCTTATTATAATTAACAGATATTTTTGTTTTGCCTTTTCTTAAAATGCAGCAAATTTACATGCAGATCGCCTTAAATTTCTTTAAACATCTACAGGGTGATCTAGGAGGACGTGTCCAACTGAAGTATAATTAGGGATTAAACGACTTACCTGTAAGGAAGTTCAATCCAAATTATACGAAGTTGGACACGTCCCTAGATCAACCCACCCCTATATGTGTCTCACAAAGTGAATCACACTATCAAAGGTAAACGACCTATATGATAGATACATGCCCGACCCAACGGCGATCAGAATGCTTCAGAAGTATAATGAGACACAAAAGTGGTGTGATATGGGAGGCGGTGAATCATTTTCTTTAAACATGCGCTCAAAACAGTGACAGAAGTATTACTACAGGGTGATCTAGGAGGACGTGTCCAACTTCGTATAATTTGGATTGAACTTCCTTACAGGTAAGTCGTTTAATCCCTAATTATATACCTAAAAACTGCAATAAATTTATTTTCCATTATATATATATATATATATATATATATATATATATATATATATATATATATATATATATATATATATATATATATATATATATATATATATATATATATTTACTGCTACTGTTTCGATTTCATTATTGTAGTTTCCTATACTAACTGGGGTATGCTTTATAATAGATACTATGCTGAAACGAGACCACCATATTGCGAAAATACTGACCTATTCATTTTATTATAAAAAATATCAAAGCAAATAATTATGATTTATAATATAAAAAATATCATCTGGCATGTGTTTACGTCACTATATAAAGATTTTTGTATAGAAAATATATTTTAACACACAAAGTGTGGTATAGTCTATATAATATCTCTAGACTAAACACGTATAAACTAAACACGTAGAATATTTTGCAAGCCTTTTAAGGTCTTTCAAATGCCTTTTTATTACCGTTGCCGTTGTAACCTTCGTATTATGATATTCAAGTTATACTTTTTAATTTCAACAACCATTTCAAAAATTAACAAGAATCGAAAATTAAATTAATTTAACTCATTAGTAATGGAGCTAGAGAAATTTCATCGTCTTTTTAATTGTAACATCAAAGTTCTGCTATATATAAAGAGCACAGGGCATCAGTTTCCAGAACAAAATTAATTGCATATTAAAATAAATATTCACTACTTTCATCTTCAGGTAAATTAAGAACGCCAATATTATAATAAGGATGCTGAAACCCTTTTGTGTAATTAACAGCCTGAGAAGCTGCACTAATTGCATAGTAAGTTGTTCTTGTAAATCGGTAAATCCCGGAGAGCAAGCTTAACTTAAAGAAACTTAAAATAGAACAACTTTATACATAGAAAATTTAAAGGTTCTCTGAAAATTAAATTTACAACATAACTTTTAATGGGATAAAACAAGAAAAAAAACGAAAATATTTAGACTATAAACAAGAACTTCCTAAATAAACTTTAAACAAATTCTAAAAATTAAGAAAATCAAAATAAATTTTATTAACTCCAATTCTAAAAAAATACTTCCAGTAACAAATAATAAAGTGTACGTAGTAACAGATAAGAAAATTTTACATGTAAAAACATTTTACTAACTAGATTTCGGTATAGCGATAGAATCACCTATCTCTCTCGCCTTTACTAATTAAAATTTTTATAAAGATTTTGAAAATAATACAATAGTTCAACATTTATTACATCATAGCCTACAATGTGGCTGCGCTCTGTTGATGATATTTTCATAATATGGCAAAATAACGTGTCTGAAATAGACGGTTCCTAAGAGGACATAATTCTTACAAACCAACAATAGAATTTACTTTGGATGCTTCCTAATCTACTTTGGTATCTACTGTGGATGCTTCCAGAAAATCGAGAACTAAAGATATATATCTAAATTATTCATCTAACTAGAGTGTAACTAAAACAAAGTGCATTATAGAAGTTTATATAAGGCAAAAACAGTATAAAAGTTCATATAAGGCAAAAGCAATCTGTTTATACAATAGTTTATTAAACAAAGATATAAACCATATAAGAGAAACGTTAATAAAAAAAAGCAATTAACAACTTTTTTTATTAACAAAACATTAAAGGAAATACAAAACACAAACCAACGCACATCGCAGTAAAAACTAAAGAAATCATATACAGAAGAGTTAGTAAAAGTTAAGAATAATGCACAAGAAAGTATTTTAAGTTAACATCTCTTTTTTGCTGTTAAGACTAATTCGCACGGGGACTATTTTATTTACGCGGATCGTTGTAAAATCAAATGTATTATAAAGAGATAAATGTTGCATCAACATTTCAAACTGCATAAGTAGACGTTTATGAAAAATGTTGCATCTAGGGCTGGAATTTTATTTTTCACAATTAGTTACTCATTTTACTATAGCTATAATAGATTATATTTAGCTTAGATATGAGGCGTCAAGTTGCGAAACCGTTGCTTATCCCACAAACGTTGTTTCGAGATAATAAGCAAAAACTGTTTTAGCAAATATTTGAAACGTTCATTTACACGTGTCCATTGAGTGGAATCATTGTTTTGTATCTCGTTTAACTAGAAATATAAATTAATATTTAATTTTTAAACAGAAAAAACAAAAGAAATTCGGATAAGACGGGTTTTGTTGCAGTATGATACATAATGGCTATGAAATGAAGAACGCTGTCATTTTATATCTAAATTTATATGGGAAATGTCATCGATCGTACTTTCCTTCATAATTGATTTATTAAATATACTATTTTATTAAAATTAAGTAAGGATTTGAAAAGACGTCAGTAGTAATATTATACTTGTGTAAAAAGCTTATGAAAATATTCGGGATTTGTAACAATAATGACAATAAAAAACGAATATAAATTGATAAGACGGATTTTGCTGCAGTAACGTAATTTGTAGTGAATTTTATATTGGAATGGGCGACTTTTACTGTTTGGGATTATGTTTATGTAGATTTCAGGGTCCCACTATTAATATATGTCATTAGGCCATTTTTTTAAATGGATAAGGCGGGTTTTGCAACTTGACGCCTTATATAAGTATTATCTTCATTTCAGTAGCCTACATGAAAGTTTTTAAAAGAGTTTATTTTTTCTACACTTATTCTCCTACAAACGTATAAACCGGCAACACTGTAAGCCTCTTTTTATTTTGTCTTTCTGTCTGTCAACCGGTTATTTATATTTAACTCTGTCGTGTATGCGTAAAGTAAGTAAGTAAGGCAAATTTCTTTTAAAGCTGGTTTCCGTTTGGATTGTACGCAGTGGTACTTTACAAAAAAAAATATTTTATATCTTAAATTTCTCTTTCACTGAAAAAATACCCAAGCTTTGCTCAAAAGATCCATATGAAAGTACCGTATGATCTAAAAAACGGCATCCAGTTGACTTAATAATAATTTTACATATAAAAAAAACAGATACCTTCATGTCATAACCATCCCTGACGCCTTTTTTATCATATTGTACTTTGATTGCATTATTTAGAATAGATAGTTTAAAATACATATAAAATAAAAAACAAAAATATTACCAAAACTGTAAAAGTGTGAGACCGTAAAAGTGGCAAATCTTTCCGTATAGCTGTTTATGTGGAGCTTCTGTATTATATGAATAAATTATAGGGGATATGTGAGACCGCAGCACCGAGTTAATGTTGAAGCCGCGGTTTTTAGATTAGTTGCGAATATGCTATTGTATAAATCACAATAGTTTACGTTCAAAAATGGCTAAATGCAATGTTATCAGATATGAATACATTCAGTTTGGTATTTGGTAAGCTAATTTGGTCTTTATGCTGATCCGGATTTTCGGGTTTAATGTTTAAATTGAGTTTATGGGAAGTTTTTGAACATTTTGGAAAGCAGTGGGACAATTTAATTAAATAAATATTTAATAAATAAATTTACGTTAAGTTATACTAACGCTCTAGTATTAATACAGGGTGGCCCATCGAAAACGTTCCGCAAGGCATAACTGTTAGGGTATTCTTTTTTTTTCAAAAAATCCAAAAACACGTCAATTTTGTTTTTTGGGGGGGGGCAAATTTTGCCTCAAAAATGATTGCGAAATCTTCAACCCTCTGAGCGGGGGTGTCATCCCCCAACTTTTTTCAAATGGGAAGGGGGTCAAGTGGCGCCGCAATGAAAAGAGCTTTCCATTCTCTATATTTCCCTGCCTCGTTTTTGAAAATCGGTCGAGTCATTGAGGAAATATAAAGGATTGAAATTTGAAAAGTTTATTTAAACATTTATCAGAGTAAATGATAAGGATAAATTCCTTCGACCAATTTGAGGTTTTTTCTTGTTATTTCTAGATGTTTACGCATTTTTTCACTTGCCACAAGGTTGAACGATCAGGTGCGGTAGTTGCTAGATAGCTGTTCTGTGACTTGTGCGTTGAAGATCTTCTCAATATCGTTAAAATATCCCACAATAGAATTTTCAAAAATACCAGCCCACACGTTCAATTTCTGAGGGTTTTGTGTGTGCACCTCGTGAAAAACCCTGGGGTTGTCTTCAGCTCAGTACCAACAGTTGTGCCGATTAACTACACCGTTCAAAAAGAAAGTACACTCATGCAAAAAACAAACATTAAATACCAAATTATTATCATTCGCCACTCGTTCACTTATAGTTTCAAAAAATTGCAAGCGACTATCAAAATCGTCTTCGTTAAGTTCTTGTACCAACTGAATTTTGTACGGGTGGGCTTTTTTTATATCCTTTGGACACTTGTACGATTCACGCCGGTCTCATTGGCTAATTTTCTTGTACTCAGCGTACTATCCATGGCAACTTGGCCCAATACGAATACCTCCATAGCTTCATTTACTACAGGACTTTCCCTCTGCCTCTTTTTATTCATAACAGAACCAGTTTTGCGAAATTTTGCTACTAACTCGCGAACAATTTTGCAATAAAGGTGGTTGTCAGGATGGCGTTCATGGAATATCTACGCAACCTGATTGCCACATTCTTGATTTTTAAAATAAAGTTTTAAATTTCCACTTTTTCTGCAAGTGAGTATACCATAATAATTGTTAAAAAATTTACCGATATTGAGAAGAACTTCAACGCATAAGTCACAGAACAGCTATCTAGCAATTACCGCATCTGATCATTCAACCTTGTGGCAAGTGAAAAAATGCGTAAACATCTAGAAATAATAAGAAAAAGCACCAAATTGGTAGAAGGAATTTATCCTTATCATTTACTCTGATAAATGTTTAAATAAACTTTTCAAATTTCAATCCTTCATATTTTCTCAATGACTCGACCGATTTTCAAAAACGAAGCCGGAAAGTATAGAGCATAGAGAAAAATATAATTATATATTTTCATTGCGGTACCACTTGACCCCCTTCCCATTTGAAAAAAATTGGGGGATGACACCCCCGCTTAAAGGGTTGAAGATTTTGCAATCATTTTTGGGGCAAAAGTTGTCCCCCTAACAAACAAAATTGACGTGTTTTTGAACTTTCTAAAAAAATACCCTGGCCGTTATGCCTTGCAGAACATTTTCGATGGGCCACCCTGTATATATTAATATGTGTAAACTATATCATAAGCTTTGTGTGATCGGCCGTAGCTCCAGCAATAGTGTGTAAATCTGCGAGGGGTACTGGTTTCGATCCCCAGCCAGTACGACCGCTTTATTAATTTAAAATAAACATATTTGTTTATGTAAATAGAGCGACCAGCGAGCCGACACCTCAAGGAAGGCAATGGCAAACTACCTTGAGTAAATTTGCCTTTTACAGTCTCTAAAATAGTGTAAATAGTGCTGTAGATCCCGTGTACTTGTGAAACACTGATGACACACATCACAAGTACATGCGAGAGGTAATCGACGCTCTGTATAGAATATGGCACTGTAAGAAAATATCATAAGCAATTATTACTCACTTTTTTACTGCGCAAACTATAATACTCAAACAAGCATTATTTATAAACCAAAACTCAAAGAAAAGTGTATAATAGAATACTAAATTGTGAGCATCTATTTGTATAAAGTATACAGGGTCGCCAAGCTTTAATCTTGTGTCGGTATTTACATATGTGGAAGTGAATCGATATGGGATCTTATTAAGTCGGAGAGAGAAAAATGCGGCGGTATTTGTAGGCTGTTGCAACTATCGCGGCGTTGCCACAATTATCGAAGATACAGACTCTTTCCCGAGTCTGGTGGAGTAAAAGAAAAAATAATAATTGAAATACTATTATTTCTATCGTATTTTCCGGAAATATATTATATCACACAATTTCGGTCTGTTTTTGGGCATCTAAAATCGAGTTATAAGAGTATCGCTAGGGTGTCCAATTCATTTATAATAAAAAAACGTTCGCGGCAATTTAAAAACTAAACTTTTTAACACATAACACGCGATATCTCAAAACTCACTTTAAATATTAAAACTTTCTTTTTTAAATGTGGATGTTGGCCAAGAGGTTTAAATGAGAAAAATGTAAAGATTGATTGAGACTTTCTCCATTTAAAAATTAAAAAAAAAAACATTCAACTTTTAGTGCTTGGCAATATCTACAATATCTAGCAATCGTGTATCTTTTGGTTTGTAACCGACCATGTGTATCAGACCGTTTGTGTCGACCATTTTCTCGATTTATTTTATACGTTTGGCAACATTTCTTCTCTTCTCGTTAGAAAACAGTAAACTAAAAAAAACGTTCAGAAAACGGCATCCAAAGTTGTTTGTTGCCAATATGGTATAATGTAATATTAATTAACTTCGATTATAATAGAAGAATGTATAATATATTATATCCAACATTGTCCGTTACTAGTGTGTAAATTAGTGATCGGCAGAGACAGTATAATTAATAAATTAAGGTATTTAAAGTCAACGTCTCCTTTTTTCTGCCAGCATGTTAACATGTTAGCATAATAAGCAGATGATTAAAACTCTTTTAACCAAACCCCAACTGTAATTGGCTTATGTTAAAAAAATATTTCTGAATATATTTATTTACTCTGTAAAAATAGCATGCGCATCATACACCATTTAATTATGAGTAAAATTCCGATTATAGCCATTAAACTTACTCTTTACTATAATTTAAAACCAGCTATACAATTTTTAAATAAAATTTCTCAACTTGTTTTTGTCATTTAGTAGAGGAGGGAAGCTGAGTCGTATCTTCATATATTTCATAAAGAATTCATAAGCCCGACGTTTAAATAAATTGTTTCCGTACGCTCTTTTTTACCTCCATAGACATGCGCAGCCTCAAATACGATTTGTTAGGTTATTATTACGTTCACGTATCCCTTGTCACGAATAAGACGAATATTATATTTCCAGAGAATGTGACTTGTGTGTGTGTGTCTCGGCAAATATACGTTTCGTTTAGGACGATAAAAGAAAGTGTTTTATTTAGTGTCTGCTTTTGACATGCAAAAACCGGCGGCCGGTATTATTCCCTGTGCTGCATTAGGTTTTGGAGAGCTTTTTACGACAGGTAGTCCATAGGGAATGTCACTTTTTCAGATATTAAAATATTGACCTAGATTTTTTACTTTTTCAGGAACCATGTTTATCACTTTCCAAAAATAGAATATTTATATGCCGTTTGGGATATATAACATTAAGACTTTTTCGATCCTTGGAAGGAAAAATAAAAGGTTCAATGCGTAGAAGTACTGCCCCTTTAAGTACTGCCTCCTTTTCATAAACAATCAGTCAATTTTTTTTGATGAGAAAAGAAAAAATCTTCCATAAGACACCCAAAGTTGCCTAGTACAGGATTCCTACCGAATAAAAAAACCTCCTCGTAGTAGTTCAAGTAAACACATCACGCCGGAACCGCTTACGCATTACTTCAATGTGGGAAGCTGCCTACGCCATCTGGCGTTGTTCCTCTTCTTTTTCTACTTAGTGAATTCGTTATACTTTTATTACTGTTTCTCATAATAATCCGCCTCCCTGAAGGCTTTTCATCACGTTCGTTTCGGTGAAATCCAGCCCACTGTTCGTTTTAAAATTATCTCTCTCATATTTCCATCTGGGACAATAGAATACATGCTCAACATCCTCTATTTCACCACAAGATAAACATGAATCAGAGCTTACCCACCGCATTTTATAGAGGTATTTTCGGAAGCACCCGTGTCCAGACAACATTTGTGTCAGGTGGTATCCCACTACACCATATGGTCTATTTTTTAAATGTTCATCGTTACAATATTGATTAGCTTTCAAACTTAATAATGACGTACGGTAAAATATTGAATACGGAAAATCAAATGCAATAAAGTAATAATCAATAATATAAAATAAATAATATAAAATAAATATTATAAATATCATATAATAGAAACAATCAAATCATTCATCTTACGGGGAGAATTGGAAATGGTAGAGCAGTATAATCGCCAGCGAGGTTCCTGGACCTGTAGCCAAGGGGCAGGGGGCATTACTTGTCGTCAAATGTAAAAGTGAAATCAATACATCTCAACATTTACAATAAAGAGTACAAAATGCATTCGGAAGTATAAAAAGAAGATCTGTTCAAAGACCTATAAATAAAATTAAACGAAAAATAAATTTGTGCAATAGGGAGGGTGGTAACCCTTTCGAACATTTTATTTATAATAACTACGATTAATATGATGCATATTATTAGATCGCACACTGACATTTAAAGTACACAATATTTTTTTTTTAAATATCTTTAAATTGCTTAAATTCTTCTTTGCTTAAATTGCTATCCTTAAATTAATAGCTTTAAATTCAATGTTAATTAGCCCTGATTAATATTGTTGCGATCCTGAGAATATAATCAGATTAAATAAATTAAAAAACCAGAGTTGGGCTTGAAATTATTAAATAGTTCTTTTGTTGTTAAGGTACCCAAAACAAACAAAGGATAAAATGTTGCATATATCATTGCACTCGGGAGACCGAGTTCTTTTCAAAACTTCAAATAAAACATGCAGATCCGTATTTAAAAGAAAAATAAGTTGGCCCCTGCATCTCCCAAATTATCGGCTAATTTGAAAATCTATAATACTATCAGAGAGCCCTAATAAAGTGCCTATGAGAATGTGCAATTAGTTTTTTCATTTTCTAAAAAGTAACAAGAAAAAATAAAATTTATTTTCAAACAATCCGTTTTTTCCAAAAAACTCATCAATCCTTGAAATTTTTAAAACTTTTTTGATGGCATCTTGGTGAACATCCCAAGGCACAACTTTGCCCCAATTTAAACATCTACGTATCTATTACGGTTTCCGAGATAGCAATGCTCGTATCCCGAATTCGTAGGACCCTGTATAGAAAATTCGAAATTTCGAAGATTCAAAGAATCGAAATGTAAACGAGAATATAGCGAAAAAATTACCACTATCAGATTTATTGGTATCAATCATTTCAAATCTTGTGGTACCGATAGCTGTACCACAAAATTGACAAAAGAAGAAACTCTCGACTCACTGTCAGGCGATACAAAATTAGCCAGGTCAGCAAGTTAATTATAATAATCTGAATTATGTAAAAATTAACCTAACAATAATCATTTTATTGCTAACTTGTTTACCGGATAAAATGTAGTTAAATTATACTAAAATTTTTCTACTTTCAATAAATTCTCTTTCAAATGAAAGTATTAAAGAACCGTTTATAATTCTGTAAGATAAATATTGACTCGATTTAAAACTTTAAATGATTTAGTGGAGTGCTTTAAAAAGCGCTTTGAAAAATATTAAATCGCGAAAACTAAAAATGTGTAACGCGTATAAATCTAGAAAACGTGTTTCTAGTATATAGCTTTCCGAAGAGCAGGTGTACCGAATCGATAAAACTATCTTGAAATAATAGTTTTCTCTCTTCCTGGTTATGAAGTGAAGGCTGAGAGTGTGTCGTGCCTGCTATCTCCCCTATATAGCTATAAATTTAAAAACACTTTTAACATTGTGTCGCCTATATTATCCATTGTAATTTTAATTCAAATTTTAATATAAAAGATGCAAAGAAATCGTGCTTTGATAAATTAAGAAAAAAATATATGTTTGAAAATAATTTATATATATATATATATATATATATATATATATATATATATATATATATATATATATATATATATATATATATATATACAAAATTAAATTGATATTTTTGTATAGACTGCTGCGTTAAATGGGACTTGCACATCGAAGCTTTATCAAAGAAACTAAGCGCTGCCTGTTTTGAGCTAAGATCAGTTTCTAAGGAACTTAACTCATCAACCTCTAGAATGGTCTATTATGCCCTTTTTGAGTCGCATCTTCGTTATGCCCTTCCATTCTGGGGTACTTGCTGCGCGACAAAATTTTATCGTATTTTTAAACTTCAAAAGAGAGCAGTTCGATACTTCTTATTGGGACTAAACAGTAGAACTCACTGCCAGAATTTCTTTAAAAATTTCAAAATACTGACTCTTCCTTCCTTATTCATTTTTGAATCAGTTTGCTTAATCCGCAAGCACATATTCTCTATTCCGGAAAGGCCTTCTCACAACTCTCCACTTAGGAATGTGCACGATATTTATCTGCCAACCCCGAGCTCAGAACTAGTTAAGGGCTCAATACTGTACAATGCCAAGAAAATGTACAATCATTTGCCTTCGAATATCAGGTCACTTTCATTCTTTCCCCCATTTCGCAAAGCTCTGAAATCATACTTACTGGAGAGAGCCGTATATGCGGTAAACGACTTTTTTGTTTATGTTTAATCATGAACAATTTTGAATTTTAAAATTTTGATCATCTCACACACTGGTTAAAGGTCTAGTATTTAATATTTAATATTTTATAACTGTTGATTTTATGATATATAACATGATTTTATCCATTTACAGTTTTCCTTTTGTAAAATTTTCTTGATACGCCTGTGTTCTGCAATGTCCATATATGTTTTATTTGTAATTTTATGACGTAAATTTTTTTGAATTGATTTGTATTTGTATGATAAACTTGTGTATAGTGCTAATAATAAATTACAACAATTATTAGGTAATCCAAAGGATAAAACACCTCCACTCGAAAGGTCGAGTATTTATGAAATTTCTTGTAAAGATTGTAATCAGAAATATGTTGGGCAAACTAGAAGATCAATATTAACTAGATTTAAAGAACATTTAGCTCAGATAAGATATGGTAGACCGGATAAATCTTGCGTTGCCGAACACATTGTTGATAAAGAACATTGTATAGATCTTAATAATTTAAAATTAATTAAACAAGTCTCAAATTACAGGCAATTAGATGCATATGAAAGCATGAGAATTAATAAATGTAAAGATAGTATGAACAGAGACAACGGTCCAATTCCTTCAAGTTCTTTGTTCCTACTACTCTAGTGGCGGAAATCTAACTGTTGCGCTCAGTTGGCTCTGACTCGGTTGGCTAGATTTTGCCACGCCCACTCGGTGCCCACTGGGCGAGTATATAAACGCTCAACTTGTAGATTGTACTTTAGTTTATAATCATCTGCTGATGATGCTAACATCGTTAGCGAAACGCGCGTTCAGTGTAAAAGTAAAAGTGCTTTGGTGTATTGTGGTGATTTAGTGTTTTTATTTTGTTTTGTTTTTTAGTGTTTTTATTTTTTTCCTTAGTTATTTTGTTATTTCTGACTGTGGACTAATATTTTAAAGTTTGACCCCGGTTTCAAGCAAATTATTATTACTTTTTAATTACAAACATCTATTGCAAATAATATAATAATTTGAAATATTTTGAGAGGCGCTCGAAAATTTTGTTATATAAACCCACTATTTTATTCAGTAAAGTTGATTGCGTTCTGGAATTTACCTAAAAAAGACGTTAAAATCGCACGGTAAATAACAAATAACGAAAAAATAATAATGGCTTCCATAATTATTTTCCATCATGACATTGTCTTTATGAAATGTGCAATTGCATGAAGAGGTGGCTGCGAATAAAATTCAACAGTTTAACGAACGTTCCACATGTCGGTGGCTAACACTTGGCGAACACACGTGGTGGCTAACACACGAACCCGCGACTAGGCAGCTTCGTAACGGATAAGTCGCATTCACCAATAGGCTACTTTATAGTAACACATCATAGTAACTCTTTTAGTGGCAAAATCTACCTAAGACACTACCCGGCTACTCAAAATCTTTCCCCATTTTGGTCGCAGTTACTTAGCAGCTACGAATATACGACGTAACCGCCGATGGTCACCGCCCACTTTGTAGTGGCTTTGATAGTAGCAGTTACGTATCTGCCACTATAAATGCTAGTTGGGACCTGATAACAATTACTTAATATGGCAAAACCAAAAAGCTTCAAACTTTCTGTATAACTATTTTTTTAAAAAAAGAAGAAAGAATTTATTGGGCAAGCCTACAGTAAGATTAGTCATGAGACTTCTTTTTTATTACAGTACCCACGATAACATCTTTTGTTTATTTTTTTAAATTTATATTTAATTTTTAAGTGTTGTGTTTATTTATGTTATGTTCTTTAATATCAAAGAACCTATTGGCATATATTACTAACATCTATAGATGCGTACGCAATAGGTACGTTTATTTTTATTATATTTTATTAAAAAAGCCTCTTTTATTTTTCTTTTAAAGGCTTTCGCTTCTTTCATTATAATGTTTACGTTGTTAAAATCTACTCTGTGTCCCATGGATGGTGGCAAATCTTAGATTTTGCGAAAGTCAGCGTTTCTTAAATAATCTTTATGTTTTTTTAATTCGAACATTTAAGGGTCTAGATGTTTCATCAATATAAAATTTATCTCATTCACATGGTATTTTATAATATTACATTTTTTATCTGTTATCCAGTTTGTTATCTTGTGATTTTTTGTGATGAAATTTAATATGATGTTCAATACATAATTTTAAAATAGTAATACAGAAATTCATCTTTTTCGCCTTCTCTAAAGAAGACAAAAAAATTACTCAGTTCATCCACGGACATACGGACAAACAAAGGACTTTTGTATAAAGTTCAATTATGTGCAATTAACTTATTTTGATTCAAAAAATAAGTAGTTGTTCTATATTCACGGAATATTCGAAATCTTTGTATATTTTATAGGTCTGCTTTGGAGAAAAGATTCTCCAAAATTTATTTTTTCAAAAAGTATGCAATGTGGCGTTTTTTTACAAGAGCCAAAAAGGTAGTAAATACTACTGGAAGGACCAAATAGAAATCAGGTGGTTTTCGGTGTAGTTGGAAAATATTTATACTAAATTTATGCAGGAGTAGGGATAGTTTTTTACCCTTCCCGTACTTTTCATTGATTTTTATGAAAAATAAAACTCTGATATAACGATTCGGAATGTACAGGGTGGTCCGAACTGTATTCCGCAAACTTCGGCAGCATATTCTCATTATCAGGTATTGACGTTACTTCAGAAATAATTTTGAAAAAATCGAAATAAAAATGAAACTTCTACACCCTGTATCTCCGAAACTAAACATTTTAGGACATACATTTATACGAACTTTTTTGCTTATTTTGATCTGTAGAATATGCTGCCGAAGTTTCCGGAATACAGTTCGGACCACCCTGTATACAGGGTGTCCCAGAAATAAATGCAAGTATTTTAACTGGTAGTATAGTTCAACACCAGAAACACGCCTGTGGGTTTTTTTTTTGCGAAAAATTTTTTTTGAAAATTCCAAAATTTTTGAAAAAATTTTTGGAAATTTTTTTAGTTTTTAGTTAAAAAACATAATTTCTTGATAATATGGCAACATATGTATTAGATTTAATTTACAAGAAAGAAAATCCAGAAAAGATCCAGTGGTTCTCAAAATTTTAGCAAAAATTTTTTTTTTGGAAATTTTCAAAGTAAAATAACTCCGTTATTTTGGACTTATTTGAAAAACGATAAAGAAAAAATATGTTTCTTTTGTCCTTACAACCCCTTAAAATACTTGCACTTATTTCTGGGACACCCTGTATATCTCAATAACGGTTCTTAAAAAATCGATCTTAAAAAATGTGTTTATTTTTTTATAGTTTGATGATCTCTAACAAACGAGGCACTTTTGTATATGAAGCTATTTGATTGCAGAAATACGTACTAGTTTTATATCCACGGAATATAGGGGCACCCTGTATATTATTTCAATTTCAATGTAATGAAACAACAAGAGAACTCCTTTACAGGCAACTTCTATTTATACGTTTAAAGAAAAATCACGTTCCTCGACTACTTTAATAAAATATCTTCGACAAAAACCGAACACATCCTCCTTTGTTTTGAAATCTGTCGTTGACACACGCTCGACATCTGATATCTAATCATCGAGTTTGCTTCTCCCGTTGGCGTGAAAACGACGCCATCCAAGCAAAAAAATCTAATAAGACAACGGAAGGACGCCAACAACGACAACAATATTCTGTACGAAAACTTTGCTCCATCTCGTTTAGGATGCCTGAATAATTTAATGCTCCTATCTGAATTTACCTTCGAAACCAGAGCCAACTAGTTACGAAATATTACTTTATCATATTTCAGGCGACGACATTATTGTAATTTGGTGGAAAAATAAACAAGGCGTAATAACAAGTGATGCTGTCTCGAAATTTAATTAAATGAAAAACTTTTTGCCAAGTAATATTTGTATATTATATTTAGATGACGTGTCAGAAATTATTATCAAGGATGGGATCACTCGAGTGATAAATACTCGGTCACTCGAGTATTCAAATCCTCAGTATACCTCCAGGATTTTTGTCGATCCTCGAGTATTACTCGGCACCCAACTAACACGTGTAGCATATCGTGCTCACAAGAATACAAAGCGATTTACGATTTATGTTTAAATCGTTCGTATACAGGGTGTTTCAGAAAACATGTGGGGAGATTCCTCACGTAAAAATAAGATTTATTTTTCATATCAAAGCTACAGGGTGTTAAAGTCTTAATATTTTTTCGATTTATTATAATTTTCTTCCAAGTACTTTTAGTGTTTTGAATAAAATTTTGAGGGTAAAAGTTACTATAAATGCGACATATTTTAAAGCTAAAAAAGTGGCGACATATTCAGGGACGTGCATATGGGTTATCACTGGAATATTTTTCTAAAAAGAAGCATGTACGCTATTGACTCTTTTCTCTTGTTAGCGAAATAGTGTAAGCAGTTTAATGCCGATTAAAACTTTGTTATTTTGTCGATTTCGGCCTCCTTGATGAAATAAACGCAATTTTATTAATTTGCCTTGGTCCAAGTCTAACAGTAACCCATAAAAATTTAATATCATTAACTTGCGAAAGTTTTAGTTCATTTCTCATTGATTCCTCATCAAAAAATATGAAAAAAAAATCCTATAAACATGGGTATGGAAATGCATAGTTTTAGAGTTACAGGATGTTAAAACTTTTTAAAATTAGATTTTTTGTAGTTATCTTAAATACCTTTATTTTTTTTATTTGAAATTGTTGTAGGTTGGACTAATAGTAATAATAACTAATAGCAATAATATTTAATAACAAATTAGGTAAAATATGTAATTTATTAATTTTATTTTTGTTTTAATTTTATTAATTGTGGATTAATTCTGGAAATAACAATAGAATAATTGTTGAAAAATAAGTTTTATTTTTACGTGAGGAATCTCCCCACGAGAGATCACACATGTTTTTTGAAACACCCTGTAGAAAGCTGCTCACAAAACAGTAATAATCGGTTTTCCGAGTAGTAACCATCAATAGGTAAGCGATTCCATTTTTGCTAGACCTGCTTTTTTAAACAGAACATTAGGTATACCGGGTGCGTCTCAAAAGTGGCTCACCCCTATAACTTTTTATTTTTTCAGATCAAAAAACGAGATTTGGTATGTTAGTATATGACATAAATTTTCATTGATTGACGTATTCAATTGTTTTTAACCACTTCCTGTTTCACCGGAAATGACCGCAACTTTTCATTTTTAAATGACACCCTTGGTATTTTTTAACTTTATTCGATAGAAAATGGCACTCTGAATAAAATGATATATCATATGTCAATTTTTGACACAGGAAGTGAAACAAATGAATACGTCAATCAATTCCAATTTACGTCATATACTACCAAACCAAATCTCGTTTTTTTATCTGAGAAAATAAAAAAGTTATAGGGGTGAGCCACTTTTGAGACGCACCCGGTATATGTATGTTACAGAAAAGTCGGTTATCAGTGATTGTTAAAAATTACTAGTAAAAGCTTACATTCGCTGATTTGCTAAGACTACGCCAATAAAAGTTTATTTTAAACTATTTTTGAAACCAAATTTTACTAGTGAATGCTACTAGCATTCACTAATCTAGCATTCCCTGGAGAACAGCAGTGAGTTTGAAAATAAAAATTCAGTTTGCGCTGTTGCCATGTTGTAAAATATAAGGATAGATAAGGATAAGTAGAATAACAGACAATATGAGGATAACGTTAAATTGCGTTAAACATTGGCAACATTAACAGACATCTGGCGTAAATTCGCTTTGTTTTTTGTGGTTATGTATAATTGTTTTGCTATCGTTGTAAAAAGTGCTAGGTATGGCGTATTTTCCCTAAATGGAAGAAATTTTCTATGAAAAAATAAAGCAAAATAGGCTCTCGCAAAAATGTAATAGTGCTTGTTTTTCATTTTCGCAATATAATGAAATGATGGCAAAAGTTAAGCATGCCAGAGGAAATGTTATTAAGTAACCAAGTATTTCACCATTCAGACACTAATCATTAAATAACTAGTATTGGTTTTCTAAATATGTTTAAATAAATATTTTTTTTATATTTATAAGTTTCGTTTATTAAACAAAAAAAATTATATGTTTAAATAATTTAATATTAAAAAATTGTTTACAATATTCCTTCTGAAACAGGTAAACAAAATTTATATTCACGAGCCTATGGTTACTGTAAACAAAATATAAATACAATTTTAAAGTATCTAATTACAAAATTTCTCTGCTGTTACAAATTTGCTAAACATATGCAAATTAAAGTTGGTCGATTTTAATATAATATATTGAAAAATTAATTGAAAATGTGGTAGAAATGATGTAAATAGAAAATGGTTAAATATTTCTGTGACGCTCTTATATTTGTAACTAAATCAAAATAGAAATAGAATATGCGTTAATAAAATTATTTTCACTTTTTATATTTCCAGCATACCTCAATTAGGCCAATTTAAAAGAAAAATGGTGTTTTTCTTTGTTTTATGCGCAGAAGTTGTATCGGCTATTGTTGCTTTAATTGAATACAGTAGAGATCAATTTTTGGACTTACAACCACCTCAGCTAAAGTAACTAACTAAAAAAAATAATACTATGCATTTTCAAGAAGAGTGATATTATAAAAACAATAAAACCACTCTTTCATAAATGCATTAATGAGGACCAGAAGCAAAGGCATTCTTTTGATGTAAAATGTTACTGTCAGAAGCTAATATCCCCAATAAAAATCAAGCTATTAAGATGAATTATATAATAAACTATGGAAAAAGATGCTCCTTGATGATAGAGTGGGTTTTTACATTGTTAAACCATCCCACCAATGAGTGGGAAAAAGCAGCTCACAATAGAACGAAATGGAGAAGAATTGTAAACTCAGTTAGCAATGAGATTTTTGAATGTCCGGAGTGCGGTAGACACATAACATCACGTATCGGTTTTCAGTAGTCACAGAAAAGCTCATAAAAGAAAACGCCTTGCGAACGTCTTCCATCTTCTGATGCGTGTCAAATACTCGTTAACGAGTAATGGCAGTAGTATGTTTGTAAACCATCAACCATCCCAAATGATGTTTCAAACTTTCCTCTAAATAACAGCATTTTGTTTTTCCTCGTATGGTATCAAATACTTTGGCTACACACTGCTTAAAAATTCATATAAATCGGCCCACTAGAACAAAATATGTAGAACTTTAAAATAAATGAAAAGTTAAGATATCCCTGTTTGTGAGACTTTTACCTCGGAATTCAATTGCTGTGAATGTAGTAATGTGAAACCTTCTGTATTGTGTTTTATAGATAAAAGACTAAAATGTTTACCAATTTTTTTTTGTTGCTTTTAATTTTTTATTGTAGTAATTTCAGTAAATTCTTAATTATTTCCTTCTTAATTTTGCCTTGCGAACGTCTTCCATCTTCTGATGCGTGTCAAATACTCGTTAACGAGTAATGGCAGTAGTATGTTTGTAAACCATCAACCATCCCAAATGATGTTTCAAACTTTCCTCTAAATAACAGCATTTTGTTTTTCCTCGTATGGTATCAAATACTTTGGCTACACACTGCTTAAAAATTCATATAAATCGGCCCACTAGAACAAAATATGTAGAACTTTAAAATAAATGAAAAAGTTAAGATATCCCTGTTTGTGAGACTTTTACCTCGGAATTCAATTGCTGTGAATGTAGTAATGTGAAACCTTCTGTATTGTGTTTTATAGATAAAAGACTAAAATGTTTACCAATTTTTTTTTGTTGCTTTTAATTTTTTATTGTAGTAATTTCAGTAAATTCTTAATTATTTCCTTCTTAATTTTTTGATTTTTTAATTCCTTCTCTAAGTAAATTTATTGAAATAAATGAATCCAATGCATAAGGTATACCTATTCTGCTTATACCGTACGATCGAAAAAAAACCGCGTCCAGTTGGCTGGGAAATGACGATCGATGACATTTCCCATATAAATTTACATATAAAATTACAGCGATCTTCATTTCATAGCCAACGCTGACGCCGTTTTTTCTCGATCATACGGTATTTTAATCATTGAAATTTTGATTGAAATCGAATTATACAGGGTGGCGCGTCATATACGACGCGGTTTTTGCAAGGAGAACAAAAGTTTATATTGAAGTGAAATTTTGTGAGCTTATGTAAGTCAATTAAAAGAATTTTCTAAAATTACGTAGATTTCTACAGGGTGTCCCCAAAAAAAGTTATACATCAAAGTTATGTTTTTTGTAATGGAACACCCTATATATTAATTGATTTTTAGATTCTAGTAAAAAAATGGTTTGTTTCATTAAAAAGTATATGACTAAAATGTAGAGTTTTTGAAATACATTCACAGGTACGAAAAACGGGCACCTTAAAACTTTGATGTATTTTAAAGGTTTATATAATTTGTTTTAATTGGCCTATTTCTATGATTTTTTAAACAGTATGTAGCCACATTATTTGACTTTTTAGTATCTCCTTCTAAATTAAAAATGAAACTCCCCATCCGTTAATTATGCGGGGGAAAACAAAATGTTGATATTTTGGTGAAAGTTTAAAACACTCTGTGGAATATGTTAAAACAGCAAGAAATTTAAAAATTATTTTATCATCTAGATACATCCTTTCTCGATGGTTTGTTTTTTGGTTCATCTCATTTAGCTTGATTTTTGTTGGAAATATTCGCTTTATAAGAAGGCACTAACATTTTTTTCGTAATTTTTATATTCAGACCTTGTCTGCTTTTGGGCCTAGTCAACACATTTAGTAAGTTCTGGTCCCGAAGCAGACCATCTTGACATAAGATTTGCTTCATTTAATCTTCTTTTTATAGTCCGTTAGTTAATATGTACGTGCCTTAAGTGCAATTCATTATCAATTTTAAAAGCTGGCAAACAGCCGCGGCGGTTTCTTAGCGATAAACTTACAATAAGTCGATCGTCTCGATTAGAAGTTCTCATACGAAGGTTCCTAGACGTCCAGATTGACGTGGTCATAATTTAAAAACAACTTTGCATACTCTATAGTATTAAGGTATTATTGGAACCGAAATTTTATAGCAAATTCACTGAACTAAACAAATATAGATATATATTTGACTCACCCTGTATATCTATAAAAATATTTTTGAAATGTTAACTACCATTAAACCCATATTTTGTAAAAGATTTGGTGTGAAAATCTCAAATAGGAATCCTGATATAGAGCTTTTACGGAATACGGAGCCATCTTGTCTGTATGCATTTATATATGTGTGTTTATTTAAATTCTAAAGTGAAAGCAACGAATTTAAATGGGTAAACTGTGTAATATATCTTATTAACAATACAATGAAAACAGTTTTATAAAAATTCGTTCACAGTGATTGATTTCCGACGTTTGGATCCCATAAGGGCTTAAAGCACTCCACTAGATCAGTATAGTATCTTTTATAGTATAAGGTTTTTCCGATATAAGTATGCACTACAAACTATTGAACTTATTAAACATATCAATAATTGTATTAATATCTACGATAATTATAACTTAATTATTGGAAAATGTATAGTTCACCACTTCTTTCAGAGTCATCTAAACTTTTATGATTTTCAAAATACAATTATTAGAAACGTTGCAGAACAAAACTTAATGAAATTGAGAGTTATAATAAAAAAACAAACTAAGTTCTAAAATCTTCACGATTATCTATTTTTAACGTAAATTTTGAGTAAAACCTCTAAATAAATCTTAGTTACCATCCGATTTCCTAGTTACAACTGACATATTCTATTATTGATCGTCTACTGCTCACATAAAAAGATAAAATATAATTATAGCGAAATAATAAAGTGAACAAGAATTCCAGATTAAAGTAATAAAAAAATATTTTTTAACTTTTAAAACAATGAGTAAAAACACAGATCCCGCAAGAATAAAACGAGCAACTACCTGACGAAAAATAACTGTTCGCCGGCAAAATCCTTGCCGGAAACTTATTTAATCTCGTCGAAATTTTTCCGCCCTGCATAAAATTATCTTAGTTTGCACTTTTTATATTTCGTGTAAAGTCAAAATTAAGAAGGTTTAAAAGATTAATGGCGAACTTTCGCAGATCCCTAAACCTGTTTAGTAAAATGATTTTTAAAAAGTTAGTTTTGCGAATCTGGCGAGTTTTGCCGCGTCGTCGGCGAGGCGAGGCAAGGCGTTTCATTTTGAAAAATGAATAGATACCGAGGACGGCCCTAAATATCAAAGTCAGCATCTTTTTTATTTGGCACACTTTTTTTCTTCGAAGTGTTTAGAAATAGATTTTTTTTAAATTATCTCTATAGGATGCTACAAATTCGAGATACGAGCATTGGTATCTCGGTAACCGTAATAGATACGAACATGGTTAAATTGGAGCAAAGTTGCGCTTTGGGATGTTAATCAAGGTGCCATCAAAAAAGTTTTAAAAAATTCAAGGATTGCTGAGATTTATGACAAAAACGGATTTTTTTGAAAATCTATTTTATTTTTTTCCCATCGTTACATTTTAGAAAATCAAAAAACTAACTGCACATTCTCATAGCCACTTTATTAGGGCAATCTGATAGTATTTTTAGGTTTTCAAATTAGTTGATAATTTGCGAGATACAGAGGCCAACTTATTTTCTTTAAATACGGACCTGCATTTGTTATTTGAGGTTTTCAAAGAACTCGGTCTACTTAGTGCAATGATATGCCACACTTATTTTTTTTTGTTTCGGACATTTGAACACAATGTATTTAAACTAATTTCACAAGTCCGGCTCTGTTTTTTAACTGTTTAATCTATTCATCGTTACAATATTGATAAGCTTTCAAATTTAACAATAACGTGGGGTAAAACATTGAATACGGAAAATCAAGTGTAATAAAATAGTAAAAAATAATATAAAATAAATAATATAAATATAATATAACATAAACAATCAAATCATTTCCCCGGAAGATGGCTTGGAAATGGTAGAGCAGTAAGCGAGGTTCCTGGACCTGTAGCCAATTAAGGGGCGAGGGGGGGGACATTATTTGACGTCAGTTATAAAAGTGAAATCAACACATCTCAACATTTACAATAAAGAGTACAAAATGCATTCGGAAGTATAAGAAGATAGTTCAAAGAGCTATAAATAAAATTGAACAAAAAATAAATTTCTGCAATAGGGAGGGTGGTAACCTTTTCGAACATGTAGAGCATATAAACTAGTTTGTAGATGTTGATCTATTTATAATAACTATGATTAATATTATGTATATTATTAGATCGCAATCCAATTGGCTCGATTTTCCTTATTCAATCTTAATTAGCGCTGACCAATATTGTTGCGATGGATATAATCAGATTCAATAATTTAAAAACCCAGAGTCGGACTTGAAATTGTTTTAAACAATAATTAAATAATTTTGTTAAGATATCCAAAACAAAAGAAGTATAGTGAAAAAATAGTAAAAAAGTGTGGCATATCATTGTACTCAGGAAACCAAGTTCTTTCAAAATCTGAAATAAAAAATGCAGGTCCGTATTTAAAAAAAATAAGTTGGTATCTCACAAAATATCAGCTAATTTGAAAATCTAAAAATACTATCAGATAGCCCTAATAAAGTGGATATGAGAATATGCAATCAGTTTTTTGATTTTCTAAAAAGTAACGAAAGAAAAAAATAAAATTAGTTTTCAAAAAAAAATCCGTTTTTTCCAAAAAACAATTTCACAATCCTTAAAATTTGTAATTTTTTTTGATGGCATCTTGTTGAACATCCCAAAGCGCAACTTTGCCCCAATTTAACTATGTTTGTATCTATTACAGATACCGCAATACCAATGCTCGCACCTCGTATTTGCAGTACCCTGTATGCAGGGTGAGTCTTAAATAAGTGCAAGTATTTTTAGGGGTAGTATATTTCGACCCCAGAAACACGATTTTGAGTTTTTTTTCACAAACATTTCTTTCAAAATTTGGAATTTTTTGAAAAAAAAATTTGAAAGTTTTTTTAGTTTTTTGTTAAAAAAAAACATAATTTCTTGATAATATGGCAACATAGGTAGTAGAATAAATTTACAAGAAAGAAAATTCAAAAAGATCGAGTGATTTTCAAAATGTAACCAAAAAAATTTTTTTTCCAGATTTTCAAAGAGAAATAACTCGCTTATTTTGGACTTTATTTGAATGGTAAAGAAAATAAAATATGTTTCTTTTATCGAGATTTACTAGCCCTGAAAATATTTGCACTTATTTAAGACTCACCCTGTATAAACAGAATTTGTATATTATAATACTTTCAAAATTTTATTAAATCAAGAAAAAAATATTTTTTATAAAATTTGCCGGATCAAACACATTAATATCTAACTGTACCTATATCAGATTATAAAAAACTATGAACTATTTCCAACATTCGATTAGAAATTGCCATTTTAGTTAATTTTTTTTAATTAGGTTATTTAGTAATAGTTTCTCTCAAAATTTATTTCATACATTTTTTAACTTTTATTTTACTACCATTTTTATTATGTGTTGAACAATAATTATTAATTTTTTATTAAATTTAATAGAGTAAGAACGTAATTACGTTAATCAATATACCACAAATATGTCTTAAAAACTCTTAATCACCCATGGATATTAATTTATTTCGAATAAATATGTTGCAAAATTTGGCCATATACCGTTGGTCAGGTATACTTCAGTTTTATAGTAAAAAACATGTGGTTGTTTTTTTTAGGGAAATAGATAAAACTATTTTTACAAAAAGATTATATTTAATTAATTTCTGCTTTGGTGTCTCTAAAAAAAATTGTACGTTAATTAATTAAATAAAATAAGGATATTTTAGCTTTTAATTTAGTTTAATAATTTATCTTAAATAAGTTCCTAATGGTAACGAAGACATCGATTTTATTAATTTGTCTATATTCACAGATAACGTCAAATCATGAATTCTAACTTAATGGAAAGTGATATTTATATCATTAATTTCATCCAGTCGGAAAATAATGTGTTTTCGTAGAAAATTAAAACTTACAAATATAAAACTTTTCCTGATATCACCCGTAGCAGTGTTCAAAGTAATACCAGCGTCATAAAATGACATTTAAAAAAAAACTTATAAATTAAATTCATATATTTCATTCATTCATTTTTTTGTGTTTTTTACGTATTTTACTTGTGGAAATAGATAATTTCAGCCCATAGACAATTCAGCCCATAGATAATATAACGAGGGGCAAATTTGTTCTCACTTTAATAATTTTTTGCCTGTAGACTCTCAAAAATATTTTAGATGACATTCATAGTCAAACAAAACTTAATATGGTTGGTCAATAAACACTTTTGGTCAAAATTAGGAGTCAACTTTTTTTAGCTGAAATAACTTATAAAATAAACAACAAAACATCCAGAATTTACACAGAAGCCTCCCCAAAATCTCACTCTACGGAAAGGCATCATTCTTGTTTTTTTCCGACTTTAGAATCACTGAAATCAGTTACATGAAAACATATTTCGGCTTCACATTTTTCACGCCAAACACTTTTCTAAACATAAACGCTCAAAGATTTTCTGTTGAAATAAGTCATTTTCATAAAATACTGTTAACTTTAGAATAACTGAATTAGTTACATGAAAACATTGGTTCTCCTTTATATTCTGCACACTATTCTTGTGTAGGTATGAACGTAGGTTAAGTTCATACCTACACTACTAGATACTGTAATTTAGACATCAATACCGTAATGAGAAAAAACGGAAAAAAACAAAAATGACTCAACAACCCAACCAAAGCAATCAAAACACGCTGTAAGCTAAAACGCACCTGTTTACGAATTCCAATTGCTGAGTGCTTTTCAAATCTTGCTATATTGTACAATATTTTATCAATAAATGAAAAAAGTACACTTCCGCAAGAAGTTTTTTGCGAGTCTATGTTTAGAAAAATTTCTAGAGTGAAAAACAGAAACGTGTTTTCATGTAACTGGTTTAAGCTATTCTAAAGTTGAAAAAAATTATGCATTTCCGCAAAAACATTTTCATGACTTTCTATGTATATAAACAAATATTACTTACATAACTGATTTCAGCTAATCTAAAGTAGCCCTGATCTCAGCAATTCTACAGTTGAAAAACTGAAAATGATGCATTTCCGCAGAAATTAATTTTGTAACATATTATTTAAAAAGGCCATCCACATACTCAATAAACAAATATTTCTTTAACTGATTTCAGGTAAACGAAAAATGTGCAAAATTACAAAAAGCCTTGTATGCTACACTTTGGGAAACTAATCTATTTTGTGTAAAGCGGCCTATATATTACACAGGGGAACAGTGATTCTGCGGCGCGGGTTCTAAGAGTCGATTTTGAGTAGTTGTTGTATCCCAAATACGAGGAGTATCGTAAATAATCTTAATTGACTCTAGTTTGTGAGATAAAAAACTTTCATATAAATTAAAACAAAAATAAAATGAAAATTATTTATATTGAATAGCTATAATTTCAATGCCACCAGCTATTATAGTATGTTATATTAAACTAAAACTAAGCAAATGAAACTAAAATATTTAAAAAAAAAGTTAGGAGAAACGTTTGGTATATGACCGTCTCTTGTATCTTTGTTCTGGGCAATCTCTTTGTAAGGTCCAACAGTAATCCGCCATCATGTGGCGATCCCACCGGTCTTGGTATCTTTCTTCCATTACTTTTATGTCCTGATGGAACCGCTCCCCTTGTTCTTCTCGCTGTAATCGCCCATGTTATCCGGGAATCGATCCAAATGGCTATGCAAGAAATGAATTTTTATACTCATATTAGCTCCTAGTTTTTCAAAATTTTTTAGCATCTGGGCGACAATTTCGCAATATTCTGCTGCCTTGTGATTTCCTAAAAAGTTTTTCACAACGGATACAAAGCTCTTCCATGCTTCTGCTTCGACCTCACTCATGTGATTTAAAAAGTTCTTGTCATTTATAAGAGTGCGGATCTGCGGACCATCAAAGATACCTGCGTTTAATTTCTCCATGCTAAGGCTGGAAAATGTCTGACAAATATATTTAAAACTATCACCATTTTTATCCAGAGCTTTAACGAACTGTTTTAGGAGCCCAAGTTTAAGATGAAGTGGCGGAAGAATTATTCTTTCCCGGCTTATTAGGGGTTCATGAATAATATTGGCATTCCCAACAGTCATATTTTCTCTCAACGGCCAATCATTTCTAGTCCAGTGCTCTCTTTTTGTCCGACTGTCCCATAAACAGAGAAAACAGGGGTATTTAGTGTACCCACCTTGTTGGCCTAATAGGAAGTTCACCATTTTTAAATCTACTCATACAGACCACTGATGTTGTACAAACAAAACTTTCTCTAAAACCAGTTTAATGTTTTGGTATTCCTGTTTAAGTTTAGTTGAGTGACCTATCGGGATTGAAGCTAATTTATTTCCATTATGCAGTAAAACACATTTTAAACTACGTTTAGAACTGTCTATAAAAAGCCTCCAATCCTCTGGTCCGTATTTGGAAAGACCCATTAAATGTAGTCCGGAAACATCGTTACAATATACCAAATTATTTTCTTCGGCAAAATACGGAAGAATGGTTTCCTTTCTCGTTCGATAAGATGTTATGTTTACCGCAGGCTGTAGGCACTGTTTTTCTATAAGTCTTGATGCAAGAAGCTCCGCTGATTTCTTAGACAAATTTAAATCTCGAATCAAGTCATTTAACTCTCCTTGTGAAAAACCCCTCACTGTTGCAGTTGCACTACAATATTCGAATTCACTGTCGCTGTCACTTTGAAGGTCTATCATTTCGACATCATCACAGGTAAGGTTCGAGAAGGTTCTAAATATCGGCACTGGCAACGAGTTACTATGCAGCACTGGCGATTTAGCCGACTGTATATTTGGAAAAACCCAAGTACGCTTTTTATATTTATTCATACCTTTTATATTCACGGCACAAAAGTAACAATCATCAACATGGTTTGATGGCTCGCACCACTAGTGGATTGGTAGGACTTCCATTTCGTGTCATTGGCACACCAAATGGAAGTCCTTTGCGTCCTCCTTGGGTCCAGTACCGAAGTGACTCTACACAAGATTTACAAACTTTATGAGACACCCACCATTTATCCTGCGGTCCAAGATGCTTGCCAAAATATGTTTGGTATGCTTGTTTTACAAAACCGTTAATGTTTCTTTGTTGTTTTTCTTGACAGAATTTTCCACATATTTAGCAAAATTTGTTGGGATGGTTCACACAACACTTGCGTGAAGAATTCATTATTGTTTTTAAATATAACACCAACTTAAACGACTTAATGAACAAACTGATATAGTAGCAATTAAAACTAACTTTCTTTTATAAAATTCAGACGGTGACAAAAAAGCACTTGATATCTATCAAAATAATTTTAAACAGACGAAATGAAATGTCAGTGTCATAAAAAATTTAAGCACTCGATTTTGTTTCATGGCCCGCTTAGATGCGATAAGTAAATTCGCAGCATAGGCATTTTAACTTTCTGTTGCATAGAATAAAATGCGTTAACACTAACAGCAAATGAAAGTAGAGCCAATTTAAACAAAAAAGTTATATAGTTAGAACTTATTGTGTTTAATGTCACTAAATTTACTTAATAATAACTAATGCCGCAGAAAAACGTTTTCTTTTTGTTCCCCAGTGTTATTAAAACAAACTGCGCCAACAAGCTGTTGCGCAACAAGTTGCCAATGTATGGTAGTGTTTGATGCGTTGCGCTATTGTTTAATGAGTTTCAAGAATGTTTGAATTCTTTTGTGCAACAGGACTGTTTGCGCAACGCGTTGTGTAGTGTATCTGTGTGTTACGCTTCGTTGTGCAATATTTTAGTTCTTTCATCCAAATTCTTTGTTTTCTTTTTCGTTTTTGGGTATCATCGACATCATCTAGGGTATATACGATAATAAGTGACGCAATGAGAATTGAGGACATGATTGTTTTTCAAACAATGCACAACTTTTAATAAAAAGTTTGATCAAAATTTTACTAAGTGCATGGGTGATGGAGTTGTGCAACGGATGCAACGATGCGCATCGCTTTGTTGCGCAACTTGTTTGATAGTGTATGGACCGCTGAATCAGTTGTGCAACGCAGCGTTGCGCATCGCTTTGTTGCGCAATTTGTTTGATAATGTATGGGCCGCTTATGTCTCTGTTTGATGCGATGCGCAATATTGTTTGATAAGTTTAAAGAACGTTTGAATTCTTTTGTCACAAAAGTTTCGTGCAACGGGACTGTTTGCGCAACGCGTTGTGTAGTTGTTTAGTTGTGTTAGTTGTTTCGAACTCGATCAAACAGTGACTCGAAACAACAATGTAGAAATTAGTTTAGTAAATTTAGAAAAAAAAAATTGTTTTGTTTTAAAGAAAAGTAATGTCGTTGAATGTGTATTTTAATATTTTATAAAGGAAATGTCCTTGTATTCCAATGTCATATGATGCTAGTTTTAAGGCCCTTTTGTGCAGAAGATGTTTTTTTGCTAATTGACTCAGTCAAACTGTCCTGATGATGGGAATCAAATTCTCGAAAGCTTGACAAATTTGAAAAAGTAGTTTTATTAGCCTATGTGGTGATTATTGACTGCATCCTCACTTAAATTTTGAGTTTTTTTCTTAACTTAGTCAGTCACGACTAACCTGCTATTTTTATTTATAATTAATTTATTTTTGTTTCCTAAAATATTTTGATTAAAAGAAAATATGTAAAAGTGGGCAACGCTGTACCGGTCAAGCTTAATCACGTGACTAAAAGTTTATTTGATATGAACTATATGTTACGGTTAAGGTCCGATATTCGGTTAATATCGACATTATTCGGGTAATCTCGAGAACAACACGAAACAAAACAACCAAAAACAATACCAAACCCAAACATTAACCTGTTAATGTCGACATTAAACGGACATCGGACTTTAACCGTAACATATATACCGTAATTTGGCATAATTATAAAGTAGTTTACAACAGAATACAGCCTATACTTATAAAACAGAAGATAAAATTTCTAAAAACACGATATATCTTTATCGACAACTGTTCCACAGTGTATTCTATAAAAAATACACCTAACGAACCCTTTGAAATTTAATTTCACAAATGCCAGTCCCAATAAAAATAACTCGAACCGAACCACAGAACCGAACCAGCGGCGTTGTTATCCGAGACAAAATCGCAAAAAAGGAAATGCGAATACTTGCAATTGTAGCGAAACGACGCGACGGACGGAACACCAGGAGCGGCAAGGGTAAGCAGAAAACGGGAAGGCATTCCTGCGGACGTATTCTGGTTAACGGGATTCCAGATGCAACGATGGTGGAGTGTTATTGTTTTTACAATATCACTCTCATTGAAAAGGCATACTATCACTGTTTACTGTTACCGTTTATTGCTATTGCTATTACTCATATTGCTACGCAGAAATGGTTTTGGATCCAAAAGATGGTCTCTATTGCGTTCAATTAAAGCAACAATAGCTGATACAACTTCTGGACTTAAACAATCTCTTCTAGTAACTGGCAAGAATCAATAATGATATATAATTTCAGTGACAGTGATATTACAGTAACAATAACCGCTATTGCACAGGTGTATTGATTAGGATCAAAAGCAGACACGCAAATTAATACTAATTTTTAGATTATTATAAATCGTTACTACTACAAACCAATCCTTCCTCAAAAACGAATTTCTCCAACGAAAGCAATATACTCGAACAGATTAAAAAACAAATTGTCGAAAGAACAAAACCTTTATGATAAATTAGTATCTAAATTCCTAATTTTGTTAAGACATTCTAGAGGGTGTATTAAATTCTCGTCCAAATAATAGAATTTTGATTTTTCTCATATATTAGACAGATGGGGACTTTTTTACCTTAAAAAGGAACTAAGAAATCAAATAAACCAAAAATAAAAGAGATGCTTTTAGTAACAAAATTGCTTTAAATCATTGCTGTCTTCTTCAAAAATTTATTATCAGCATTGTGTTATCTATACTAATTTGTGTTACTATTACATTGTGTTATCTATACATCTAAGTGCTCAAATAATGCTGGATTAGCATTTACCTTTTCCCACTTTGAACGCTCATTTAAACTTACCACGACAATAGGAATTTTATCAGCTGAATTGCTACTGACTACGCAATAAATACAATAAATTCGTTCTAACCCCGCCACCCTTTGGGTATAGAAATTAATGAAAAATTGTAAAAGACAACATCAAAGGAATGCTTACTTACTTTGGATATGAATTCCTTCTCACAAGGGCATTCCTGGAAACGAAAAAGCTGACCACCTCGCAAGAAATACTTTTACTTTTAGGTACTTCTTTCTATTAACCAGACCTTTTGGAAAGAGGATTTGAACGCAGACTTTATTGCTTAACGCAGACTTTATATACTTAATTATTTAAAAGTCTGGATCAACTGGAATAGGATCTAAATGACGATAATAAATTATATGAAGTCCAGGAAAAATCCAGGAAAAAACAGATATAATATAATAATGACTATGCTTTGCATAATGACTATACTTCGCATAGGACATATTAAGTTAACCCATGAGCACCTCATAAAAGAGGAAAATCCTCTTAAATACACTAATTGCAACACTACATTAACAGTCAAGTACATCTTAACAAATTGTGACCTATATTCTCACATTCGGCATAATCTAAACATAGTCAACAACTTAAGCGAATTATATAAAATAATTACCTTTCTAACTCATACCAATTGAATTAAAAAAATATAAATTCACAATAATATATTCAGCGATTTATAAGTCTAATAAGCCTCAACCCACTCAATTCCAAAAAGACTCTAAAAAACCCTTGTGGTTGAAGGGTCAAAAATTTATAACTCTCTCTTTTTCAAAGGCGAATATCTCCAGCCAAAAAAAAGTGCTGTTAAGAAGGTGAGTTTTTATGATTTGTGAATAATAACTGTTTATATACATATTTATAATTAATTTATTTCTGTTTCCTAAAATATTTTGATTAAAAGGAAATATGAAAAAATGGGCAACGCTGTACCGGTCAAGCTTAATTACGTGACTAAAAGTTTATTTGATATGAACTATAAATACCATAGTTTAGCGTAGTTATAAAGTCGTTTACAACCGAGTTTACAACAGAATGCAGCCTTTTCTTATAAAACAGAAGATAAAATATCTAAAAATACGATATATCTTTATCGACAACTGTTCGACAGTGTTTTCTATATAAAAAAATACACCTAACTAACCCTTTGAAATTCAATTCCACAACTGCCAGTCCCAATAAAACAACTCGAGCCGAACTAGCGGCGTTGTTATCCGAGACAAAATCGCAAAAAGGAAATGCGAATCGTTGCAATTCGTTGCGAAACGACGGACGGACGGACGGAACAGCAGGAGCGGCAAGGGTAAGCAGAAAAGCAGGAAGGCATTCCTGCGGACGTGTTCTGGTCAACGGGATTCCTCGTGTGCCGGTGCAACGACGGTCGCCATCTTTAATACGCGGCCACGTACGTCCGCTATTTTTCTTCCAGTTGTGACGGGAAAAACGTGACAAGAGGATTTCGGAGAAACAGTTCAAGCCAAAATTTAAAATATTGTGTTTATGTTGATGTGGCCTAGCATGTCGAATATTAAATCGATTGATACAGCTTTTCTTTAGGGTTTTTACACAAAATTTTTATTAAATATAGAATAAACCACAAAACATGATTTTAAGATTTTTTTTTACTTTTAGACAGAAATAACTATAACAGAAATCAATATAATAATATGTTATAAAAATCTCTCTTCTTATAAATAAGCATTGATCAAAAAATAAAACAAAATTTATTAAGTGTTACTTTTTACCACACTGTCTAATACACATAAAAATTTCCTTTTTTTAGTATTAGGAGCAATTATTGTTAATCAACGCAAACAGTCAATTAATGTAGTTTGAATACTGGGATCATATTAGTTAGTCCACTTTAACAAATATTTGAACAGTTTTAACATTGAAAATGTTTCTGTTATCCTATATAAGGGAACCCAAATCGAATTAAAATGCTACATTTGCCACACCATGACGTCATATATACAAGGGTATAGGAAATCTCGGCGCAGCGGCGGCAGTCGGCCAGCGCGCGCAAAAACCATTACATCGCTAATTGTTTATTGATATATCTTATAAAAACAACATTCATTTTCTACGAAAACTTGAAGAGATAGGTAAAAATGGTATAATACAATTTGATAGACAATTAAATTTTGCTTTTGACTCTCGTAAAATATACAGGACGTTCTATTTACGATTTTGTGTACATTAATTAAAATTAAAGAAGTTATTGCCGTTTAAAGCATGTGATTATTAAAAATTAATTTTTAGACACTCTGTATAAGGTAGTTAGGTAATTTTTATTAATGCAGTAAAAAAATTTAGTAAATTGAAAAACTTAATAGAACTCAATGGAGAAGGGTTGTAAACTCAGTTAACAGCGGCAACCAAAAAGTAGAGAGGCAACAAAGCAATGAGATTTTTGAATGTCCGGAGTGCGGTAGGCAGATAACATCACGTATCGGGCTTTTCAGCCACAGAAAAGCTCATGAAAGAAAACGCCTTGCGTGACCATTTTCTTTTTGTGTGTCGAATACTCGTCAGCGAGTAACGGCTGTATGTATGTATGTAGAATCTAAAAATTTAATAATATACAGGGTGTATTTAAAAAAAATAAAACTATAATATTTTTTACTTATTTGTGACAGTCTGTATCTTAAAAAATATTTCCAAATTGTAGCTCTAGTAGTCCTTCAACGAACCCAAAACTTACAATTTGTAAAAATCTAATCGTTTAGCTACTTCCGTGTCGTATGTGGCGAACAACCCTGTATAATTTCAGTGACAGTGATATTACAATAACAATCACCACTATTGCATAGGTGTGTTGATTAGTATGGTTAAAAACATGCATTTTTTATTCTGTTATAAAATCGTGTTTATTCTAAATTTGGAAATTATTATTTCATAATGTATGAGAAATAATAAATACATATCCTTTTTCTCCCTCAGATCAGAGATATGTTTTACGAGTCTCATCCTACCTTCCTTGCATAAAATCGAAACCATTTTCCCCGGCCTAACTCACCAAACGTCTCGTTTGTTTCCCGAAAAGCCACGATCCTTTACAATATTCCGCCGTAAATATTTCAATTTCTCTTTATTTCCTTTCTAAAGAAGATTGCCGTAGAGCAGAGTCGAAGCCCTAGCCAAACCACCCAGTCAGCCGGCGGAGCGGCTAGAACGCGCCCCGAACGAACACGCGAACGTCGTATTTCCAAAAGAAAAATAAGCCGGTAATTCTGGCTTATGCAACCGAAAAATAAGATGCATTCCGCTCACATACGAAGCCCCCTCCCCACGGCCCACCTATCTCCGCGCTAGCTGGCTGGTCTTTCCATTTTTGCATGTGGTTTCCTCCGAAACAATCAATTTTCCTTAAGGTATAAAATGACGTAGAGGGGAATATAACGGAAACCGATTTTTCCTTTAAAATTTTTACTCTTTTGTATTAAGGATTTAGTATTTCTTATTATGGGGAGAAAGAGAAGATATTCTAGATATTCTAGTAAATAACACAGCACTGGAAATAGTAGAAGAATACAAATATTTAGTAAAAGTAATACACAGATCGGGATGCAACATGGAGTACTTATGGAAGAAACTCAATCATATTCAAATCTAGAATGCCACTCTATCTAAAGAAGAAAACATTCGACCAATATGTACTCCCAGTCATGAACTATGCATGCGAAACCTGGACACTTAAAATGGATATTATAAGGAAACTGCAGGTCGCACAACTCTCAATGGAACCAAATATATGCTGGTAATAACCAAGAGAGACCATAAAAGGATACAGTAGATACGACAAAAGACACAGGTTATAGATATTATCCACAGAGTCAAATCCCTCAAATGTCAATGGGCAAGACACCTGGCAAGAAGAACAGATGGTCCACAAAAATTACAGCATGGTATCCACAAG